>NC_083720.1:50810497-52060497 GCF_028564815.1 Eubalaena glacialis
TAGATGTTAAATCTGTGAGAGTGGGGGTGAATGAAAGTATGCACTTGGTGTCCAACTAACCTGGCCTCAAGTCACAGCTCTGCACTTGGATGGCCCTTAGTTCTCTGTTTCTTCAAGTAAAAGTGGGAATAATAACATCTCAGAGTGTGCGTATGTTAATTAAATAAGATAGATGTAAAGATTATACAGCATACCTGGTAGATGGTAGGCACTCAATACAGGGGTTTACTTTCCCATATCTTTTCTAAATAAATAAAGATGTCTTGGCCCTCCGTGGAGGTCTTTGGACAACATCACATAGGTGAAGGAAAAGTGTTCTTTCCTGTTGCTTTGTGCAGAAGTATTTACAAGTATTTAGGAGGGTACGAAACAACAGATGGTTTTAATGCTCAGTGTTCAGTAAATTAAAATGAGCTCTGGTAGAAGAGGAAAATAATTTTTTTACTGTATAATTGAGAAATATACCATGCATATCAAAGAGAGTATATAAATATGTATATAGTACATTTTAGAGCACATTAATAAAAATAAATAAAATAAACACCCCGTACCTAGCACCAAGGTTAAGAATTACCTGGAAAACGCCTACATGTCCTTCTACTAACATTTTATTTCACCACCATCAGACGTACCTGAATTTTTTGTGCTAAGAATGCCATAACTTTGTCTTAATATTTTTATCACATGTGTATTTACTCCTAAAATATGTATTGTTTGGTTTTATCTGGTTTTAAACATTATGTAAGTGGAAAAATATTCTATATTTTATGATGACTTGCTTCTTTCACACAACATAGGATTTTGAGATTGATCTATACTGTATTAATTCATCTTCACTTTTGTATTCCATTGAATGAATAGTCCACTATTTATTTATGTGTTTCACTATAGATAATATTTTCTATTAAGTGCAATGCTGCTACAGATGTTCTTTTATATCTCTTCTGGTAACCATATAGAAAAGTTTCTCAAGGCTATATATCCTGGAAAGCTGAATTGCTAGATCATCAGATATTCTCAAGCTTACTAAACATGCCAAAATTGTTTTCCAAAGTCATTGTTTCAGTTTGGACCCCCACTTGCAGTGAATACTTCACTTGCTTAAAAGTATTTGATATTTTCAGATGTTGTAGTGTTAGAAAAGTGATGGCTTTATTTAGCTGTTCTATGATTTCTAATAAAGTTGAGAATATTTTCATATAATTTTGGGTCCGTTTGTGTTTTCACTATTCTGAAATGTTTGGATGTTTCATTCATTTTTATATTGGATTGTTTGTTTTTTTCTTCTTGATTTAAAAAATAGGTTATCAATTTATTATACTAACCCTTGTCTGGTTCTACATATTGCAAATAGCATTTTCAAGTCTGTACTTTCTCTTTTCAATCTTTATATGGCATCTTTTGAGAAACAAAACAATTTTAATTTAGCTTTTCTTTTCATGGTTTTATTTTTTTATTAATTTTTGTTGGAGTGTAGTTGCTTTACAATGTTTGTTAGTTTCTGCTGTACAGCAAAGTAAATCAGTTATACGTATACATATATCCACTCTTTTAGATTTCCTTCCCATTTAGGTCACCACAGATCAGTAGGGTTCCCTGTGCTAAACCATACGATCTCATTAGTTATCTATTTTATACATAGTAGTGCATATATGTCAATCCCAATCTCCCAATTCGTCCCACCCTCTCTTTCCCCTCCTTGGTAGCCATAAGTTTGTTCCCTACATCTGTGATTCTAGTTTTGCTTTGCCAAATCATCTGCATCATTTTTCTAGATTCCACATATAAGCGATATTATACGATATTTGTTTTTCTCTTTCTGACCTACTTCACACTGTATGACAATCCCTCGTTCCATCCATGTCTATGCAATTGGCACTATTTCAATCCTTTTTATGGCTGAGTAATATTCCATTGTATATATGTGCTACATCTTCTTTATCCATTCCTCTATTGATGGACATTTAGGTTGCTTCCATGTCCTGGCTATTGTAAATAGTGCTGCAATGAATATCGGGGTGCATGCATCCTTTCAAATTATGGTTTTCTCCAGATATATGCCTAGGAGTGGGATTGCTGGGTCATACGGTAGCTCTATTTTTAGTTTTTTAAGGAACCTCCATACTGTTCTCCATAGTGTTTGTACCAGTTTATATTGCCACCAACAGTGTAAGAAGGTTCCCTTTTCTTCACAGCCTCTCCAGCATTTATTGTTTGTAGATTTTTTTTGATGATGGCCATTCTGACCGGTGTAAGGTTATACCTCATTGTAGATTTGATTTGCATTTCTCTAATAATTAGTGATGTTGAACATCTTTTCATGTGTTTGTTGGCCATCTGTATGTCTTCTTTGGAGAAATGTCTATTTAGATCTTCTCCCCATTTTTTTCAGATTCAATGCAATCCCTATCAAATTACCAATGGCATTTTTCACAGAATTAGAACAAAAAATTTCACAATTTGTATGGAAACACAAAAGACCCCAAATAACCAAAGCAATCTTGAGAAAGAAAAATGGAGCTGGAGGAATCAGGCTCCATGACTTCAGACTATACTACAAAGCTACAGTAATCAAGACAGTACGGTACTGGCACAAAAACAGAAATATAGATCTGTTGGAACAGGATAGAAATCCCAGAGATAAACCCAGGCACATAAGGACACCTTATCTTTGATAGAGGAGGTAAGAATATACAATGGAGAAAAGACAGCCTCTTCAAGAAGTGTTGCTGGGAAAACTGGACAGCTACATGTGAAAGAATGAAACTAGAACACTCCCTAACACCATACACAAAAATAAACTCTTTTATGGTTTTAGCCCTTTATCTTTTTAAATGAACTTTTTTCTAAGTTTAAAGTCACAAAGACTTTATACTAACTTTCCTTTGTAAAGTTGGATATCCACGTTAAATACTAGATCTATATGGAATTCTGTTTTGTATAAAACATTAGATAAAGATCCATTTTTTCTTTTTTTTTTTTTTTCTTTTTAAACAAGCATCCCATACATCATTTAGTAATTAGGCCATCTTTCACCACTGATAATGCAATGGAGGTACTGTCATGCATTAGGCTCTTACATATGGGTGGATATGGTTCTGACCTCTCTGTCTATCCTAGGCTCATAAAATACTGTCTTAATTTTTTATGTATTGATAGTAAAATTTTATATCTGGGACAACATGAATCCTCTGGTTCTTCTTGAGAAATGTGTTAGCTGTTTTTAGTCTTTTATACTATCATTTATATTGTAAACTCAGCTTGTCAATAATCCTGTCAGATAATTTTTAGAATTACCCATTAATCTCTGGGTCACTTTGGGAAGAAGTTACCTTTAAAATATTGATTATTTTCACACATGAACATGGTATGTCCATTATTTTTATGTTTTATTTTCCATTTTTCTGTAAACTTTTATAATTTTCTCCTTTAAATGCTTATACATTATTTTGCTCCTAGGTGCATTTTTGTGTGCATTTTCTATCAAAAATGGTACTGATACTATGTACAAACAAAATCAAATTGTACATATTGAATTGTGTATTGTGTATTGATCTGTGTATTAATATTATATCTAGAAAATGGTATTGATATATACAAAAGTTGAATTTTATCAGGAAACATGGTTAAACTTACTTTATTCTAATAATTTTTTTGAATATTCTTTGAGTTCCTTTATCAGATTAAGGAGGTTTATTTTTATTCCTAATTTGAAATGTTGTTGAATTCTAGCTTGATTTATTTAGGCTTCTACTGAGATGATTATGTGATTTTTCTATATCTACTAATATGGATAATTACAGTGTAGTTTTCTAATGTTGAATTAAATTTGCTTTCTTGCAAGTTATGATGTAGTATCTTTCTTATATATTGCTGGATTTGGGGTCACCTATTATATTGTTTAGTACAACATCCTGAGTTATGTTGTCATTACATTTTTATATTCATTAACCTTTTTTAATAAACTATCTTTATGGTCTTGAAACCTCTATAACAATATATTCTTTCTTTCTTATTTTACCATTTCTGCCACAATCTTTATTGTTTGTTTAATTATTCTTTCTTTGAGTTCATTCTTTTCTTCTTTTTCTAAATTAGGATATGTGCTTAATGTGTTAACTTTCAAGTTTTCTTCTTCTCTAATATAAGCATTTAAAGGTATATATTGCCCTCTAATTACTGTGGAATTTAGTTGTCCCCAACACAATTTGGTGCCCAGTATTTTCATTATTGTTTTGACTCTAATTTTTTTCATGTTAAAAAATATATTTTAAAACTTCCAACAATAGAGAAACTTTCAGTTATATCTTTGGTTTTTATTTTTAGCTTAATTGCATCTGGTCAAAGACTATGTCTCAAAGGAATCTAATTTTTAAAAATTTCTTGGGCCTTGCTTGTAATTGTGCTCTTTTTTTTGGTAAATGTTTCTTTGATTTTAAAGATACATTACCAGGAATTATTAATTTAGAATTGTTATATCTTTTTCATTAAGTGAAAATTGTTTTATATTGATTCTTCTTGTGTCTAGTAAGGCTTCTTGACTCAAAATTATTTCACTTTATAGTAATACAGTATAGGTATATAGTCTATGATTCGATTTGGGTTTATAATTTTTCCATCATTTACTTACAATTAAATTGAATCTTTCTGAACTTTTCTCTGTGTTTGTTTTAATGATACATACCAGAAATCTTTTTTAACCTAGTAAGAAAATCTTTGAGTTTTGCTGATCAGTTAGTCCATGAACCTTAATTGTGATAACCCACATCTTTTATTTTATTTCTATAAGATTATTTTATAGTTTAGTTTGTTCTGATTTATTTTTAAATTTACTTTCCTCCCCAATTTTTTATCTTTTATTGATTTTTGGCCAAACTTTATTTTTTCCCTTTAATGTTATGCACTTTATGTACTCTTTTACTTTCAGCCCTTGGAATTTTTAATAATTCCAATAATTTAAAATAACTCAGAATGTGTCAACTCTAATCACTGTTTTCCAACTTACGTGTTTTTAGCTAGGGTTTTTATATTTTCTGGTTTTAGTTTTTAAACAACACTCATTGGACAGTATTCTTATTCTTTTTAGCAACCAGTGTTTAATTTGCTCATTTTTTTTTCATGATCCCCCAGAATATGTGAATTTCCTTATAAAATTGTTTTCCTTCTTCTCAATATATGTCCTTTATTCTTTTCTCATAAAATTATAGTTGATATACAATATTGCATTATTTTCAGGTGTACAACATACTGATTTGACATTTATACACATTATGACTTGATCACCATGGTAAGTCTAGTAACCATCTGTCACCATACAAAGCTATTACAATATTATTGACTATATTCCCTATGTATTTCCTATGCTGTACTTTACATTCCTATGACCTTTATTTTATAACTGGAAGTTTGTACTTCTTAATCTCCTTACCCCATTTCACCACCACCCTCCCCTCCCTTCTGGCAACCACCATTTGTTCTTTGTATTTATGAATCTGTTTTCATTTTATTGTGTTTCTTTTCTTTGTTTATTAGATTCCACATATAAGTAAATTCATATGGTATCTGTCTTCTTCTGTATTACTTATTTCACCTAGTATAAACCCCTCTAGGTCCATTCATATTGTCCCAAATGACACAATTTCATTTTTTATGGTTGAATAATATTCCATTGTATATATAAACAACAGTGCATGAGGGTTCCCTTCTCTCCACATCCTCACCAACGCTTATTTGTTGTCTTTGATAATAGCCATTCTGACTGGTGTGAGGTGACATCTCATTGTGGCTATAATTTGCATTTCCCTTATGATTAGTGATGTTGAGCATATTTTCATGTGACTTTTGGCCATCTGTATGTCTTTCTTGGAAAAATATTTATTCAGGTCCTCTGCCCATTTTTTAATTGGATTTTTTTATATTGAGTTGTGTGAGTTATTTATATATTTTGAATATTAAATCCTTATTGGATATAACATTTGCAAACATATTCTCCCATTCAGTAGGTTGCCTTTTCGTATCCTTTATTATTAAGCAGTAATCCATTCTCTAAGTTTTTGTTTGTATCTCTGATAATGTCTTTTTTTGCCACTATTATTTTATATTCCAGAAATTTAAGGTCATCATTTCACTATGTTCTGACTTACATGGTAGAAATTGAGAAATTAGATGACTGTCTAATTATCTCTTCTTTGTTAGTGATCTGTGTCCCTGCTCTGGATGTTTTAAAGGTCTTTGGTTTGTCTTTGGTGTACTGCAGTTTGAAAAAAAAGTGTCTCTGCATGGATTTCTTTTTATTTATCTTGACTGAGATTATTTTTTTCCTGAAAATGAAAATTGCTAATTTTCATCAATTCAAGAAAAATTTCAGGCACTGTCTATTTGTTTAGAGCCTCTTCCCCATTTTCTCCATTTTCTGCATCTAAAATTCTGAGGTACTTTAAAAAATCTTTATCTTTTAATGCTGAATTATGTTATTTATTTGGTCCTGTTTTCCAGTTCTCTGATAATCTTTTAAATTTTTTCCAATCATATATAGTAAACTAGTTTGCCCTATGTATTATAGATATTATTCCCTAGTCTTGATTTTTTGTTTGTTTGCTTGTTTGTTTGTATTTATTCACAGTAATTTTTTCCATGAAAAAATAATTTTTATAAAGTTACATTTGTCAAAGATTTATTTTGTAGTGTTAGGAATTTTTTTCTCTCAAAATGTATTACATACCCCAGGTATATATATTATAGTTTCTCCTATTTAAAAATATATATATTTATTTTTATTCTTATATATTTGAACCACCTAGATTTCAATTTGGAGGAAAGAAAGAATATTATACAACTCTAAATTTTTTTTCTAAGTGGAAAATAATTTTGGAAGTATAAATGCTTTTACTGAATTCAATAGACTGCAAGCTCCTTCAGGGAAGAAACTTTGACTTATTATCATTATACACACAGAACTAACCTCAGTGGGTTTGTATATACTTATATATTTTCAAAGTAATTTTATAAATAAATTAATGACCTTCAAGAATGCACACATTAATAACTTACCTCTAAATTTCTGTCTTTGGAAATTTTATGTAAAAAATAATACAGGATAAACTAAATTTGAATCATATATAATGCATACCAATAATTTTGAGTTAGCATATACTATCCATGTTTATATATTTTATGTAATTTTACTAATTGTTTATATATTATTTTATTATGCTCCTTACAAATACCTTTAATAATTATTATACTAAATTATCATTTTAACAACTTAATTCATTTTATTATGTTCACTTACCATATTTCATTTAACTAGTTCTTTGATGTTGGCTGTATAAATATTTTCCAATTATTTTTATTATAGTAATTATGTTTCATAAACTTATTTGTACAGCTAGAAATGTGTTTCTTCTATGGCATGACTAATATTGACATTAGGAAACTTGTACTCATAAAGGTATGAGTTGAAAGCTAATTTTACTTCTTACTCACCAGCAAATTATTTGACCTTTCTGGACTTCATAAGGCCTAGATCACAGGGTTTTCACTGGGATTAAATTCTTAAAATATGCTGTGGATGTCACCAAGTGCAGTGGTCTCAACTAGTGGTAATGGACTCTACCCCTAATCTTCTGGCTTATAATAAATACATATGAGTAGAATTATTTAGTCAAAGAGTATGAACATCTAATGACTCCTGCTAAGTATTTAACTGATTGCAACTTTCTGAATTAATGACTCATAGCATATTTAGCTTTAGAACAGTATAGCAAACATGAGCATTGCTCACACCACATATATAGTGTAAGCTATGAATAACATGCCCCCAATTTACAGATGACAAAGTGAGGCACAGAGAGGTTAAGTGATCTTCTAAAATCACACAGCTGATACATGGCAAATAAGAGGCAGATTTGAATCCAGGCTATCCAGAGATTGTGTATTTAATGTTATGATGCCTGAAACTTGTATAAACATTTCTTTGACACTAATTACTTCTTATATTATGGAGACAAACACATTTTAACTAGGTTTCTTTATCTAAAATTGCACAAGATTTAGGGCCGTCCTTATTTTCTTTGCTAGTCATTTTCCACTTAGTCATACAGTGTTTCAGTGTTATTCATTTCACAAATATATATGCCTCCTCAGCTGATTTTAAGCTTCTTTAAGAGTTAGACTAATTTTGCATGTTTCTTTTGAATCCTCCATAACATCCCCCATAGTGGATAATCAGTAAACACTTACTGCCTGATGTTTAGACAGTCTAAATGCTTTATTTCCCTGTGAAATTGTCTGTTTCTAATCAACAAATGGAAAATAAAAGTTGTCGTAAGAAAACAAATCCAAAGAGAGAAGAAAAAACCAAAAATGCTTAAAGGTCACATTAGACCCATTATAAAGAGTGGCCAGATCAGGGTTCTTTAACAATTTTGGTGAAAATAAGCCCACTATATTATTTCCCTGGAGATCTGAGAATAGAAGAGAGTATCAGTGCCAGAATCTTCCTTACTAGTAATCTTACCAATCTCGTGGATGTGTTGGGTAAGAACCAACCACACTGGACAACCACCAGGTAATACTTTACAATAGAGCATCCCCTCTCAATCTGCCTTAGAAATGTGGTCTAAACTAGCATCGCATCTGACATGGTGAATGTTTGTATTATCGTTTCAGATTTGGGAGATTGAAGAGTTAACTCCAACCTCGAGAGGCAGCAGTATATATGTAAAGAAATTCAAATCACAGTTGTGATGATTGGATTTGCCACCAACAGGCTGAATACGCTGAAGCTGCTTTCCTGATACATGGAGCTTCAGTAAAAAAGTGAAGAGTAACTCAACCTCACCGGTATGTTGTAAAAATTAATGCAATAACATATTATCATCTGCCTTATTATAGGCATTTAACAAATGGTGCTATCACCATGATTAAAAGATTACTCATGGGGAGCACCTCCTTTCTATCCTTTCTATAGCCAACTGGGTTTTGAGCATTTCCAATTACTACAAATATAAATTGAGATAGGCTTAAAAGTATAAAGCATACATATGTATACACACACACACACACACACACACATATATATATACATATATAGTTTTCTCAAGTCAGTAATTATGTCTTATACCACTGTCACTGTGACTAAACCTATTAAATCATACTAACACATATGTATGAATTAACAAATAAAACCTTAAGTAAATCAATTATAGTTATTTACCATGTTGAATTTTAAAATAGATGATATTTCCTTGAGATGTAGCTAGAAAAATTATTGGCAAGGCACATTTTTTCTCATAAATTGTATTTTTACATTCAGGTAACATCTTTCCTCCATTGAGTAAGCTTATTTTTTTCAATGAACTTAAATACTAAAACCAAAACTTAAAAAGTGAATTAAATAAGGGTCATAAAATTTTTCGCAAATCTGCCAGATTTATTAACAAGTGAAAAGAATTGTCTGATATACCTTATGTGTCAGTAAATTTAATACTGTCATTGAGAAAATATTGACATATACCTGATGTTGATCTACTACCAAAGTATATATTTTAGGAGCTTTGTGGTTTATTTTCAGCACCTGCTCCATGATAGGTTGCATTCATGTCCAGTTAAATGCTGAAACTTGATTTTTATTCCGAAAACCAATCCACTGACTCATCTAAACTGGTCTGAAAAACAGAGATCTTCATACTGTTTCCTTCTGGCTAACGTAAGTGCTACCAGACCCTCAATATCATGTCCATTATCCCCCTCACTCACATTCCATTTATATTAAATGTCCAGAAGAGGCAAATCTATAGAACTAGAAAGTAGATTAGTGGTTGCCTAAGGCTGAAGAGACACAGGGGTGGGGGAGCTAAAATAGAAAAAAAGGTATGGGATTTCTTTTGAGGATGATGAAAATATTCTAAAATTGATTATGGTGATGGTTGCAAAACTCTGTGAATATACCAAAAATCATTGACTTGTATACTTTAAGTGGGTGAATTATATTATAGGTAAATTATATTCCAATAAAGCTTTTATAAAAAACATAAAATAAGTTTTTTAGAAAGAGCTGAAAGAACAGATGAAGCCATGTGACTTCCATCAGCCAAGTTTTACTGGCATCTTAGTTCAATCCATCTTGATTGAGGGATTCAGAAGGAAAAAAAAAAAGACTAGAAGTCTCTGCATGCAATATCAAGGCAAGGAAAAGCTATTTTAATAATGCCAAATTATTTACCACAATTTTTCTGCTTAACCAGCTCTATTAACATGATTCACACATAAGGGGCAGTGAAGGATTAAGACCAAACACCCATCTGTCACACCCTGTAAGTTGCCACGTTTGATGTACAGAAGCTATGTGTATGGCCTTAATGATTTTCAAGTGGATGACCAGAGAATTATAGAGATATGACTTTATTTCCAGGGCAGTGGGCACTTTCATCCTGATACAGGGTAGAGTCACATCATACACATACCCAGCTCAATGGAATTTCATCATAGGTATTTAAGTGGGTGGGGAGGAAAAGAAACAGAGAAGAGAAATATTCATTTGATTGATACTGAATAGTCAACCTGTACAGCTATTTAATGTGCAAATATCCCAGATGTAGCCTAACCTGGGAGCTCAGAATCCACCTTCTGCCAGCATCTTGGTTCCCATATGCCTCTCAGAACCTGAGTATCTCACCTGTTAACCTATGTTTAAAGAACCTCTACATGGCCTGTATAAAGAAGCCAACTACTTTATCTGTGGTTCAACTGAATAAAGAGTGCATGATTCCAATGCTGGTGGAAAAATGGACTTAACTTTGTTAAGGAAGATCTCCCACCTAGAATGTATTGAATGGAGTTTCAGATGTAATTTGATAATACGCAATTGTCTTCTTATTTATGCTCTGACCTTAGACTCTAGCCTTCATGTAAGTGGTACCTTCACCCTTCACTTTATTTCTTAGTCTGCTCATTTGATACAGCTTTTGGACATGATGGTAACTCAATGACAGCTCATAAGTGAGAAAGAGCTGTGAGACACTACCAGAGCATCAGATACAAAACATTATGCAGATAAAAAGAAACTTGAGCAAAAGAGAAGCAGTGCAAGAAAAAGAAAATGCATGTTTAGAAAATATAAAAAGGAAACCGACAACAAAAAGGGAGCCATGAAATGAATTCTGTAGGCCTTCTTGTAACCTTGACTCATGTAGCAAATAGAATTGTTTCAAATATATACTTTATTTGTGTCTGTGGTTGTACTTTAGTACCTTAACTTGCAGTACTCCAGTTGATCTGAGATTTGAAATATTACTCTCTCATTAATTGTACTCTCAACATTTAAATAATTATTAAAATTTTCCATAAGTTCTCCCAAGTTGAATTACTGTTTGACTAAAGAAACTTGATCAGTTTTGCTTTGTTTTGGCTTCTCTTAATGAAGTTGTATTGGAAGCGATACTTCATTTAATTTAATTTAATTTACTATACAGTGGCCTACTGAAGCAACACCAACTGAATATACAATGGTTGACTGGCTCCACTAATGCATCAGCATTGCTCCCACTAGTGGGTTTCTTCTGCATAATATATGCTTATTTTAAAGAGGGATGCAACTCCTTGCCTATTAACCAAATGCTAACTGAGAAGTTAGTAGGTATCTAGGAATAAACTAGGTGGAGTTGAGAAATATAGGGAAAATAAATGACACTTTTCCTTTACCCTAAGAATTTCCATTATTGTTTGGGGAAAACAAAATTGAGTTAGAAGAAACAGAAAATAGAAGATTACTATCATATTGCTGTATGGTGACTCTCCTGATATGTGTGCTACAGGAATTCAGAAATGGGAGATCTAAAGCTAGGCTCTAAGAGTCAAGAGCAACTTCATGGAAAAGGTAGAATTTTAACTGGGTGTTGAAGAATGGGTAGAATGGGAATAAACAGAGGATGGGAGCCAGGGCTTCTCAGACAGGGGAAAATAGCTCAACAAAAAGTCAAAAATTGGAATGGTTATAGATAGTGTTTGGAGAAAGTGGGAGAGAGACAGCAGAGGCTGGCTCAAATGATGGGGCTCAGGTGTGGGGGCCCCAGTGACACTTTGAGTTCTGTTGGTGACAGGATAGCAACATGTTGTGGCTACCCTTTCCTTTCATATCCAAATAAACTACTGTGACCCATCTCAGCTGTGAGAAAACCTGACCCCATCTCCACCTCCTGAGGATTCCCAAGATGGGGGAGCTGATGTTGTCCTGCCCCAGTCACATGCCAGCCATTCCCTGCATTCTTGATTCTGAATATCCTTGCAGATCTTTACTTTTGAAATTCCTATTAATTTCTTTAAATCCTCAACTCTCTAGCTATTACGTGGTAGACACAGCTCTAACCCCTTCATTCCTGGAAGAACCAATAATTCAGGCTGGTATAGAATATAGCATATTCTAACTGAAGATTAGAGAAACAATACAGAGGTACTTGGTGGGGTGGGGATATTATAGCACAATGGGAAACATTCTAAGATTGATATTATTGATATTACTGAAAAGAAATGAAGACAGCAAAAGCTAAGAGAATTCAGCACCACCAAACCAGCTCTATAACAAATGCAAAAGAAACTTCTCTAGACAGGAAACACAAGAGAAGAAAAGGACATACAAAAACAAACCCAAAACAATTAAGAAGATGGTAATAGGAACATACATATTGATAATTATCTTAAACATGAATGGATTAAATGCTTCAACCAAAAGACACAGGCTCACTGAATGGATAGAAAAACAAGACCCATATATATGCTGTCTACAAGAGATCCACTTCAGACATAGGGACACATACACACTGAAAGTGAGGGGATGGAAAAAGGTATTCCATGCAAATGGAAATCAAAAGAAAGCTGGAGTGGGCTTCCCTGATGGTGCAGTGGTTAAGAATCCACCTGCCAGTGCAGGGGACACAGGTTCGAGCCCTGGTCTGGGAAGATCCCACATGCTGTGGAGCAACTAAGCCTGTGCGCCACAACTACTGAGCCTGCGCTCTAGAGCCTGTGAGCCACAACTACTGAGCCTGTGTGCCACAACTACTGAAACCCATGCGCCTAGGGCCTGTGCTCTGCAACAAGAGAAGCCACCACAGTGAGAAGCCCGCACACAGTAACAAAGAGTAGCCCCCGCTTGCCACAACTAGAGAAAGACCGCATGCAGCAATGAAGACCCAATACAGCCAAAAATAAATAAATAAATAAATTTATAAAAAAGAGAAAGAAAACTGGGGTAGCAATACTCATATCAGATAAAATAGACTTTAAAATAAAGAATGTTACAAGAGACAAGGAAGGACACTACATAATGACCAACAAGAAGGTACAACAATTATAAATATGTATGTATACAACATAGGGGCACCTCAGTACATAAGGCAAATGCTAACAGCTATAAAAGAGGAAATTGACAATAACACAATAGTAGTGGGGGACTTTAACACCTCACTTACACCAATAGACAGATCAGCCAGACAGAAAATTAATAAGGAAACACAAGCTTTAGATGACACAATAGACCAGATAGATTTAATTGATATTTATAGGACATTCCATCCGAAAACAGCAGATTACACTTTCTTCTCAAGTGCACATGGAACATTCTCCAGGTTAGATCACATCTTGGGTCACAAACCAATTTAAGAAAATTGAAATTATATCAAGCATCTTTTCTGATCACAATGCTATGAGATTAGAAATAAGTGATAAATAAATTATTTCTAATAAATAAATTTATTAGAAACAAATTAGATTAGGAAAAAAATGTAAAAAGTACAAACACCTAGAGGCTTAACAATCTGTTACTAAATAACCAAGAGATCACTGAAGAAATCAAAGAGGAAATCAAAAAATACCTAGAAACAAAGATCAATAAAACTAAAAGCTGGTTCTTTGAGAAGGTAAACAAAATTGATAAATCTTTAACCATACCCATCAAGAAAAAGAGGGAGAGGACTCAAATCAATAAAATTAGAAATGAAAAAGGAGAAGTTACAATGGACACTGCAGAAATACAAAGCATCATAAGAGACTAATACAAGCAACTCTATGCCAATAAAATGGAAAGCCTGGAAGAAATGGACAAATTCTTAGAAAGGTAGAACCTTCCAAGACTGAACCAGGAAGAAATAGAAAACTTGAAAAACCAATCACAACTAATGAAATTGAGACTGTGATTAAAAATCTTCCAGCAAACAAAAGTCCAGGACCAGATGGCTTCACAGGTGAATTCTATCAAACATTTAGAGGAGAACTAACACCCATCCTTCTCAAACTCTTCCAAAAAATTTCAGAGGAAGGAACACTCTCAAACTCATTCTATGAGGCCACCATCACCCTGATACCAAAACCAGACGAAGATACTACAAAAAAAGAAAATTACAGACCAATATCACTGATGAATATAGATGCAAAAATCCTCAACAAAATACAAGCAAACAGAATCCAGCAACACATTAAAAGGATCATACACCATGATCAAGTGGGATTTATCCCAGGGATGCAAGGATTCTTCAATATACGCAAATCAATCAATGTGATACACCATATTAACAAACTGAAGAATAAAAACCACATGATCATCTCAATAGATGGAGAAAAAGCTTTTGAAAAAATTCAACACCCATTTATGATAAAAAAAAAAAAACTCTCCATAAAGTGGGCATAGAGGGAACCTACCTCAATATAATAAAGGCCATATATGACAGACCCACAGCAAACATCATTCTCAATGGTGAAAAACTGAAAGCATTTCCTCTACGATCAGGAACAAGACACAGATGTCCACTCTTGCCACCATTATTCAACATAGTTTTGGAAGTCCTAGCCACAGCAATCAGAGAAGATAAAGAAATAAAAGGAATACAAATTGGAAAAGAAGTAAAACTCTCACTGTTTGCAGATGACATGATACTATACATAAAGAATCCTAAAGATGCCACCAGAAAACTATTAGAGCTAATCAATGAATTTGGTAAAGTTGCAGGATACAAAATTAATGCACAGAAAACTCTTGCATTCCTATACACTAACAATGAAAGATCACAAAGAGAAATTAAGGAAACAATCCCATTTAGCATTGCAAGAAAAAGAATAAATACCTAGGAATAAACCTACCTAAGGAGGTTAAAGACCTGTACTCAGAAAACTATAAGACACTGATGAAAGAAATCAAAGATGACACAAACAGATGGAGAGATATACCATGTCCTTGGATTGGAAGAATCAATATTGTGAAAATGACTATACTACCCAAAGCAATCTACAGAGTCAATGCAACCCTTGTTGAATTACCAATGGCATTTTTTACAGAACTAGAACAAAAAGTCTTAAAATTTGTATAGAGACACAAAAGATCCCGAATAGCCAAAGCAATATTGAGGAAAGAAAACGGAGCTGGAGGAGTCAGACTCCCTGACTTCAGACTATACTACAAAGCTACAGTAATCAAGACAGTATGGTACTGGCACAAAAACAGAAATATAGATCAATGGAACAGGATAGAAAGCCCAGAGATAAACCCATGCACATATGGTCACCTTATTTTTGATAAAGGAGGCAAGAATATACAATGGAGAAAAGACAGCCTCTTCAATAAGCGGTGCTGGGAAAACTGGACAGCCACATGTAAAAGAATGAAAATAGCATGCTCCGTAGCATCATACACAAAAATAAACTCAAATGGATTAAAGAACTAAATGTAAGGCCAGACACTATAAAACTCTTAGAGGAAATCATAGGCAGAACACACTATGACATAAATCACAGCAAGATCCTTTTTGACGCACCTCCTGGAGAAATGGAAATAAAAACAAAAATAAACAAATGGGACCTAATGAAACTTAAAAGCTTTTGCACAGCAAAGGAAACCATAAATAAGATGAAAAGACAACCCTCAAAATGGGAGAAATTATTTGCAAACGAATCCACGGACAAAGGATTAATCTCCAAAATATATAAACAGCTCTTGCAACTCGATATTAAAAAAACAACCAACCCAATAAAAAAATGGGCAGAAGACCTAAATAGACATTTCTCCAAAGAAGACATACAGATGGCCAAGAAGCACATGAAAAGCTGCTCAACATCACTAATTATTAGAGAAATGTAAATCAAAACTACAATGAGGTATCACATCACACCGGTTAGAATGGGCATCATCAGAAGATCTACAAACAACAAATGCTGGAGAGGTGTGGAGAAAAGGGAACCCTCTTTCACTGTTGGTGGGAATATAAATTGATACAGCCACTATGGAGAATAATATAGAGGTTCCTTAAAAAACTAAAAATAATATTATCATATGACCCAGCAATCCCACTACTGGGCATATACCCAGAGAAAACCATAATTCAAAAAGACACATGCACCTCAATATTCATTGCAGCACTATTTGCATAAGCCAGGTCATGGAAGCAACCTAAATGTCCATGGGCAGATGAATGGATAAAGAAGATGTGGTACATATATACAATGGAATATTACTCAGCCGTAAAAAGGAACGGAATTGGGTCATTTGCAGAGATGTGGATGGACCTAGAGACTTTCATACAGAGTGAAGTAAATCAGAAAGAGAAAAACAAATATTGTATATTAACGCATATCTGTGGAATCTAGAAAAATGGTACAGATGAACCGGTTTTCAAGGCAGAAGTAGAGACTCAAATGTAGAGAACAAACATACGGACACCAAGGGGGGAAAGTGGCGGAGGGGAGTGATGGGATGAATTGGGAGATTGGGATTGACATATATATACTAATATGTATAAAATAGATAACTAATAAGAACCTGCTGTATAAAAAAAAAATAGAATAAATTTCAAAAAAAAATTTTTTTTTAGCCATTTCTACCCCAAGAAATGTCTTACAAATCCTTTCTGCTCAGAATCCAGATGGCCATAATTTCCTGATTTCTGCGTGTGTCTATGTGTGAGTATATATATATATATATATATATACACATAAAATGTGTGTCTCTATTTTCTTCTTCACCTCGGTCTAGAATACACCATTATCCCCCCGCCTCCAAAACCAGTGGGACACAAAAGCAAAATTCTTGAGACTTGATAATACAGAGTAATTTTGCTTTCTGTCTCTACTCCCATCCTGGACTAGTTTTGGGGGCCTAATTTTGCATAACCTAAAAATCCCTTCAGTAAGTTTTTCTAAACAAAAGATCATCTACTCCAGAGATGAATTCTGCTCTTCCCCTCTAGCAGAAAACAGCTGCAGCTATTTCTATTTTTTAGTGATCTTTTTTTCCTGCCTGTTACATATTATTGAAGATTGATTAGCTGAGCAAATCATTTAGGTTCAGGAAGAGGTAAAACAAACACATGCTTGAGGATGACAAAGCCCATTTGAAGCAGGCTCTGGGTAGTGCTTGGTTCGTACTTGGAGAAAAAACAGAGACCTTGCTTTTCTTTTCCTTTCTTTTTTTGTCTTTCCACCATATTCAACAAAATAAACTCAGCAAATAAAAGGAAAATCACTGTATGAAAACAAGGCGATAGCACTCAAAGTGCAGAGTGGGAAAAACTGGCAATGCAGATAGCACAGCTCTTTATTTTCACAAAATATTTTGCCCTTCATTGGTGACCCTTTGCATCTGTTGCCTATGGTGCTGAGCCAGGGACATTAGGAGACTCAATGGGGATAATGTAACAGACTCCAGTTCCCTAATGGGAGAGAAGCCCTCATTTATGCTGGTGTAAGTATGCATTCTAAAGACTTACAAACCTGTTTGGATTTTCTGTAGCTTTTAGATTTCCCTGAAAAATCACCAAACCACAATCTTCATCTGTGTAATGTTTTTGTCTGTTTTTAGGAAATGTGTTCATAGCAGTCTTTCTAAAAAGGCAGGTTTGTGTAAGTAAATGGTTTGATTTGTCCTCTACTGGTCTCTGGTAAGAGTATTGGACTGTGAGGTTGGTTTGACAGAAATTGCATTAAGCAAAAACTTAATGCAGCTTCAAGGAAGTTTTTCCTTAATGCAGCTGCCAGATTAGGACCTGGATATAAATGCAAGAGCATAAAAAATTGAACTGCCAGAAGGCACCATACCTAAGCAGGGTCAGGGATCCAAACAAATCACACAGTGCCAAGTTTATATGCCCCTCTCTTTGTCACATGGACAAAATCTAAGTAAGATGAACCTTGCTGGCAGCCTTGATCAATGAAAGTGGAGCACAAATATCACAATCTGTTATCAGTGGATAGAAGTGGTGTGGAGTCAAAGCTAACCTCCAAAGGGAGGCCCTGAGATTCACGTGCTAATGTTAATGTTTATGTCAGTGACAAGTTGATAGCTATGCCCTTTTCTTCTTCCCAGGTCCCTGAATCACAGAACCCATTGGAGACAGCTCTGTGGTCAAGAATGAACTTGCCATAAAAACTTTGGCTTCCTGTTACTCTCAAGGCACACCCAAGGAGGTGAGATGTGGGTAAAGACTACATGCTGCCTGCAGAAAAATATATTTCCCTACATGAAGACCTTACTTTACTCATCAACTGTGAGACTACAGTCAGCCTGCTTTGTCCATTTGTTGAAGCATGGTATCAACTATCATTCTTTATTGTTCTAAACAGTCCCTCTCCTTGGTGATGCCTGGGTGTATCAGCCACTTGGCTACAACTGAAAAACTTTTGCTATAGACAAGGAAGCACTACCTTCCCTTCTGGGTCTACATCTTGGTGCACACTACCCCATGATGGATGCACGTGTAAATTCAAACTGCATGTCTTTTGTGAGTTGCATGCTGTTTCTCCAGCTTTTTCTTTATACGGCATCCTCCTGCTTGCAATGAAACAAGCATACTGGATTTTATATGTTTATAAAATCCCACATAAGACGAACTAGACAAAAGCCTTTTTATGTAGCTTGGGAATTCTTCACGATATTTTTTTTTTTTTCCTGTCTCTGCCACACACCCTACCTCCCATGCTGTTTCCTTCTTTCGTTCTCTGGTCTTGAGACCACTTATTCAAAATATTCTGGAGACTTCTAGTTTTTTTCTGTCCATTTTTGACTGCTTTTATGAGCTCAATGTCTGGGAATTATTCTTTTTAACTATGAAGGAGCACACTGAGGGAGGTTTGTAATGACAACATCTGTTTGTTTCAAACAGATGTTGGAATAATCCATTGTTACACACTTAGCATGTTGGTCAGTACAAGACAATATTCAGCCTGAGAGTAAGGATCCCCTGGTGCTCTGGGGGCCAAGACAGATATTTGATAATTTAAACTATAAACTACTCTGGATGGTGAACCTCACTTTTGGATAAAAATCTATAAAAACACAACAGTGCTAATGCCCATCTACTGCAAAACTCAAATTAGTTATGTGTACTGTATTATAAATTATGTAGCATATAAAGCTACTGCCCACTTTATGAAATTTATTTTAAAATAATATGCATAAGTTCTGCATTGCCTTGAGATATGTTTGTTTACACAATAAGCCCAGATAAACATTCCACTACATCACATGCTATCCTTATTAACAGCAGTCAAATATTCCAAAAGGCTTTTTTGAGTTTAAGTTAATCCGTCATTAATCATGACCTTCAAATGAAAACTTGGCTCTAGTATTATTTTCAAAAGAAAACTCCAATACCAGCCATACTTAGCCAGTGCCAGAATGCTTACAACATGATCAGCAAGTTACACATATACCCTTAAAAGCAAGTCAAAGGGTTATAATTGAGAAGCAGGCTGAGAATGTGTTATGATGGTGAATGTAATTCAAGATGCCCAGGCAATATGAGGCACAGGTCATCCTAAACTTTACACTCAGAAAAACAACTTTCAGAAGGAAGTGATGCTTGAGCAGAAGCCTACGTGCAAGGAAGGCACCAGCCATGCAAATATCTGGGGAAGAGGACAAGAGGCCTAAGAAACAGCAAGAATGAAAGATTAAATATGGGAATGTGCATGAGAATAGGAAAGAAGCCAATGTTATTGGAGCAGAGCCAGCTAGAAGGTAGAAGGAAATGAGGTCAAGAAAGTAGCCCAAGGTGAGATATGGCCTTATAGACCTTTAAAAGCCATTTGAATTTTATTCTAAATGTGGGAAGCCCAAAAAATTGAGACCAGAAAAATGAGGAGTAATTATCAAAATAATACAATAATTATCTTCCAGTGTAATAAGTACAAGCTCTTTAAAAACTAGGAACCTAGAAAAGGAAATGCCTAATATTTCTTAGGATGCCGAAAAGGGTAAAATTGTTTTTTGATTTGGAAGTACTTGGCTGAGAAGGGAGAAAAGGTGATTCAGATTGAAGCAACACGTCTGTGCAGAGGGAGCAATATGCATAAAAGTGGAGGAGGGGAAAATATGATATATTGAAAAATAGTTTATCTGGTTGGAGTATGGAAGGAAGTGGCATGAGATGAGGTTAGCATTAGATCTTCAAGGTCTTTGCATGTCACCCAAAAGAATCTGGACTTTAACCAGTGGGCTAGGAAGCCATTGAAATATTTTAAACAAGGAAGTGATACAATACGATCATAGTTTTATTTTGGAAAAACAAATTTGTCCGTAGTGTGAAGAATTAATTGAAGTACAGAGGAGTGTCTGAGGTCAGGACTACCAGCTGGGTAACTTGAAATAATCCATATGAATAAGAAGAGATGAACTAAGGCCATGACAATAAAGAGAAATATACTGGAGAGTTATTTAGAAGACAGGGGTTCACAACTATTTGGATATGAGTGGAAAAACTGACTGTCATCAAGGAAAATTTCTTGGCTCATGGTTTGAGGAATTTTGTCAATGGTGATATCATTACCCAGGATAGTCTGCAGGAACAAGTGTGAGACTAAACGTAATTTCAGATTTAATAAAATGTGCAATTTGTGAAATAGAGGAGGTACCCAATGGACTAAAGACCTAAAGAAGGTAAGAGGATACAGGTACAAGAATATAGATGTAACTGCTAGCTTTTGGCAAAGAATGAGGGACAACTTATCTGTAAAGGAGAAAAAGATATAATAGTTGGTGAGAACATGGATAAATTATGAGATGGAAGGGAAAAGTAAGTTAAGAGAGTTCACTCAGGATTAGCCTCTTTGCTCTCTCTCAACCTCTCTCCCTCTCTCTTGATAGATAGATAGATAGATGGATGGATAGATAGATGATAGACAGATAATGTAACTTTATATGTGTAACAACTTAATGCATGTGTATACATACATACACACATTAATTGGGAGAAAAGTTTGCATGAAAGATATATAAGCTGAAACAGGCTTAAAAGGATGAGATATATAAGCTGAAGCAGGCTTAAAAGGATGGATAGGATTTGCTTAGCTCAAGAATAGCCAAAAATGATGGTGAAATTTCAATGTTCGGTGACAAAATTAGGGCATCATCATTTGAAGAAGCTGAGGAACCAATTTGGGACTAGCTTGTTAGTAGGAGAGAGATCAGTGATTAATTTCACTACCTACATGTTGAATTTAAGGTGATGGTAAGAAACCAAAGGGTATATGTTCACTCTAAAATTGACCTTCAAGGCTAACAACAAAAGATCAGAAAGAAATTAAGGAAACAATCCTACTTAACATCTTATCAAAAAGAATAAAATACCTAGGAATAAACCTACCTAAGGAGGCAAAAGACCTGTACTCAGAAGACTACAAGATACTATGAAAGAAATCAAAGATGACACAAACAGATGGAGAAATATACTGTGTTCCTGGATTAGAAGAATCAATATTGTCAAAATGACTATACTTCCCAAAGCAATCTACAGATTCAATGCAATCCCTATGAAATTACCACTGGCATTTTTCACAGAATTAGAACAAAAAATTTTACAATTTGTATGGAAACACGAAAGACCCTGAACAGCCAAAGCAATCTTGAGGAAGAAAAATGGAGCTGGAGGAATCAGGCTCCATGACTTCAAAGCTACAGTAATCAAAACATTATGGTACCGGCAAAAAAACAGAAATATAGATTAATGGAAAAGGATAGAAAGTCTAGAGATAAACTCATGCATCTATCGTCAACTTATCTATGACAAAGGAGGCAAGCATATACAATGGAGAAAAGACAGTCTCTTCAATAAGTGGTGCTGGGAAAACTGGACAGCTACATGTAAAAGAATGAAATTAGAATATTCTCTAACACCATACACAAAAATAAACTAAAAATGGATTAAAGACTCAAATGTAAGGCTGGATACTATAAAACTCTTAGAGGAAAACATAAGCAGAACACTCTTTGACATAAATCACAGCAATATCTTTTTTGATCCACCTCCTAGAGTAATGAAAATAAAATAAAAATAAAATATGGGACCTAATTAAACTTAAAATTTTTGCACAACAAAGGAAACCATAAATAAGACAAAAAGACAACCCTCAGAATGGGAGAAAATATTTGCAAATGAAGCGACTGACAAAGGATTAGTCTCCAAAATATACAAGCAGCTTATGCAGCTCAATATCAAAAAAAGCAAACAACCCAGTCAAAAAATGGACAGAAGACCTAAATAGACATTTCTCCAAAGAATATATACAGATGGCCAAAAAGCACATGAAAAGGTGCTCAACATCACTAATTATCAGAGAAATGCAAATCAAAACTACAATGAGGTATCACCTCACACCAGTCAGAATGGCCATCATCAAAAAAATCTATGAACAATAAATGCTGGAGAGGGTGTGGAGAAAAGGGAACCCTCCTACACTGTTGGTGGGAATGTAAACTATTACAACCATTTTGGAGAACAGTATGGAGGTTCGTTAAAAAACTAAATATAGAACTATCCTATGATCCAGCAATCCGACTCCTGGGCATATATCTGGAGAAAACCATAATTTGAAAAGATACATGCACGCCAATATTCATTGCAACACTATTCACAATAGCCAAGACATGAAAGCAACCTAAATGTCCATTGGGAGAGGAGTGGATAAAGAAGATGTGGTACCTATATACAAAGGAATATTGCTCAGCCATAAAAAAGAACAAAATAATGCCATTTGCAGCAACATGGATGGACCTATAGATTGTCATACTGAGGCAGTAAGTCAGACAGAGAAAGACAAATATCATATGATATTGCTTATATGTGGAATATTAAAAAAATGGTACAAATGAACTTATTTATAAGATAGAAATAGAGTAAAAGATGTCGTAAACAAACGTATGGTTACCAAGGGGGATGGGGGGGAGGGATACATTGGGAAATTGGGATTGACATATACACACTACCATATATAAAATAGATAACTAATAAGGACCTACTGTATAGCACAGGGAACTCTACTCAATATTCTGTAATGACCTATGTGGGAAAAGAATCCAAAAAAGAGTGGAAATATATATATATATATATATATATATATATAAACTGATTCACTTTGCTCTACACCTGAAACTAACAGAACATTGTAAATCAACTATACTCCAATAAAAATTTTAAAAATAAAATACAATAAAGTAAAATTGAAATTACACTATTGAACCAAATATGGGTGGTCTCAGCAAAAAGGATAAATCTGCAAAAAATAGTTGTTGAAGCTACAGAGGTATATTGGGAGCAAAACATGAAAATGGTAAAGGAGAAATCCTTAGACAATGCTAATCAAAGAGAGAGCTGTGCTTGTCCATAGACTCCAGAGTCACATCCCACCAAAGTGTCTTATATTGGCTCTGAACTGGCTAATTACTTGAGAAGGGAAAACCTCCCATAAGAAGCAGATGTTTTACACCTAAATAACTCCTTAAAATAAATTGATGAAAACAGGATGGAAAATGCCTGTTCATGGAGCATGTGATCAGAACATCACTAGAAAGTCCATGCAGGACAATAAAAATACAAAATGAAAACTGAGAGGTTTTGCACAGGCTGGATGAAAAAGAAAGACACCTTAGATAAGTCCTAGAGACTGAGGCCATCAACATTTGCAAATAGCTGAATTTTGAAAGAAAAACAAAACAGGAAAATGACAGTCTCTGGGAGAAGATACACTATGTATACATACATGTCTACCCCATCATAGATAGAGTAAATTGGCAGTGGTAACAGTAATCTTTTGCTCAGACATTTCTCCAATCTGAATTTAAGTTCACAGATTGTGCATTCCAGAAAAAGAACTAACCAGCATTCAGTGATGCTACGATGCTGACACCCGATTTTCTCCATCCCTCTTTCTTATGCTAGTTCCACCAAGTCTCCACTAGTAACTGGCAATACAAATCTGGGTTCTTGGAATGCAATTTTGCCTGACATAAATGCCCTTGAGGAAGATGATTGGCTTATTCCCAATGTGATCATTGTGGGGCCAGTGCTGTGAAAATCTCATGTGTCCCATTAATTCCCTGTAATCTTTAAAAGGTTAGAAACATCAGAGCCTTGGAAATAAGTTAACACATCTTCTGAGACTCTGAAGAAAGTACACAGATCTTTTTGAGAGACAGTCCAGGTTACAGCTGCTTCTGAAACCTCAATGCCACCAGCCGTTGAAAATATCTCTGACTTAAACCATGCAGAATATGAAACTGTGGAAAACAAATTTCTTTGAACTTTAAACACACAGAGAAAAAGAATTTGATTTTTTACTTTATTATTTTTGGTCTTTAACTTACAAAGTGTTGTTATATTTGTAGTTTTATTTCTTTTCATAATTTTTTTTAATGAGTTGGGGTTTAAACTCAAACTGAGACTATTCTGGTCTTGGTGTTATCCTATTGTACCCTCCTTGCACATTTTACTATTGGAGTATCTTACTGGTGTTATCTAATCTGACTGATGAATTTACAATACGCTCCATTGAACAATGTGACTGGCCAAAATAGAGAAATAGAACAGGAAGTGAATTTTCAACTCTGGTTAAAGACTGACCTGAAGTTGATTATATAACATATACTTCTGACCCATTTCATACCTTTATGTGGACAGACTCAACTGCACACAGTTGGTGCAAGGACAAAACCCAAATGAGTTCTAGTTGCCATTGAAGGAGCAACTTCACAGGGGTGAGAGCAGAGTAATCCTGATAGAGGTCAAATCACTCCTATGCAGCTGCTAGCCACATCTTTAATTGACTGTAGTCTTCAGAGTTAAACTCAACGGGCAAAGAAAACAAAAAGATGGGGAACTTTAGGGAAGAGCCCATCCTGTCCATTCTTCCACTCCTAGTTTCTATAAAAGGAGACACGGTAAGCAGATTAATGTCCCCATTCTCCCAAAGGTGTCTACAAACTAAGCCTCAAAACCTGTGAGTATGTTACCTTACATAGCAAAAGGGACTTTTCAGATGTGATTCAGTTAAGGATCTTGAGATAGGAAGATCATTCTGGATTATTCAGGTGAGCCCAATGTATTCACAAGGGCTCTTATAACTCAAAAAGGGAGGCAGAAAATCAGTGTCAGTCAGAGAAGGAGATGTGGTGATAGAAGCAGAAGTTGGGGTGATGCAATTGCTGGCTGGAAGCTATGAGTTAAGGGATGCAATTGGCTACTTAGAGGATGAAAAAGAAGAAAAAAGGTTGTCCCCCTAGAGATTCTAGAAGGAATACTGCCCTGCTGACACCTTGATTTTAGTCCCATGACATTCATTTTAGACCTCTGACCTCCAGAAATGTAAGATAAATTTATGTTCTTTAAGCTACTAAGTCTGTGGTGATTTGCTACAGCAGTGATAGAAAAGGAATACAGAAGGTTTTTCCCTATTTGTGGCCTCTGTTTAGCTTTGCTCATACTTCCTCGGAGGAGAAATGCCTTGCTTGATTTGTATATTTAGGAAGTTAAAACAGAAATTTTTAGGCTTAGCTCTTCTCTTTTACTTCTTGCAAGTGTGCCTGCACAAGCTCCTCTCTGGTTCTCCATGTGGGAGTATTATCTGGGGACTTGGGTGGCCTGCCCTCATCCATGGTGGTCTGTGGTTGCATGGGTGAGTCTTTGATTTTTGGAGCTCAGTGAACAGGACCATATTGCTCTCACACAGCCTTTATCAATAATTAAGATAATATTTTGATATCAACCTGGCCTTTCCTTCTGATTTTTTATTTTTAAAATCTGGGTGAGGAAGTGGGCTATGATTTATTGGATGATTGAAGCCCCAATAAATACAAAAAAGTAGGTGGCAAAACACACCCAACATTGTGGGAAAAGTTGAGACTAATAAGGAAGACTAAAGACTGCTGGATTTGGTAATGAGGTTACCATAATATAATACAAGCTTATCACCTTCAGCCTGAAGTATAGCATCATGCTTAAGAAATGCTTGAAGCACTTAACATTAATGTTAGGAGACAGGAGTGTCCCCTTACACTGCTTGTAACCTTCTTGAGGTTTTAGCCAACTCTATTAGAGAAAAAAATAAATTAGAAGTATAGAAACTGTAAAATGTGAAGTAAAACTATTACAACATGCTGATAATATGATTATGTACCTAAAAATCCAAGAAAAAAATTAAAATGATTAAAAAGTTATGATAGTTTAAAATCTTAGATTTTTATGTGATTTACAATCATATTTTGTGTATTATATATACTGTCTCATTTCAATCATTATACAATTTTTTTTTCCTAATTGCATTGCCTAGGAGCTCAGTACCATGTTGAACAATAATGATCAAAAGATTTTTTCATCTTATTCCTAACTTTAATAGTCATTAAGTATGATATTGTTATATTCTTTTTAAAAATACTGTTCATCAGGTAAAGGAAGTCTACTTCTATATAACTGTGTTCAATAAGTTGTATACATTTCTGTGTGTGATTTATTATCAGTGTATGCAGGATTATTGAAGCTATACCGTATTTATAAGTGTGATTGGTCTCTCTATACATATTTCCGTTAACTGTTCTTGCCTGATAGTAATATCTATGAGTTATACCAACTCACAAAATGTTTTCCTTCTCGCCTAGTCTCTGAAATATTTTATTTAAGAAAAAAAATTTTACTTAAATTTTTGGTAAAAATAGTCTATGATAATAACTGAACTTGGTAATTTGGGTAGGTAACTTTTTTATTACAAGTCAATTTCACTGCTTTGTCCTCCATATTTTTAAACTACTCTGTCACATTTTCATTTCTTTATCTTTCTGATTTAGATTTTAGATGAATTCTTCATCCAATGTAATTAATTTCAATCACATTTTATTTCATTAAATTTCTCTTTAACAGTGTCACACTAGAATAGATGCAATATATTGAGATTTTTAAATTTCAATGACCATATTTCCATTTTTATAATTTTATGTATACCTATTAACAATTCATTTGTGGCAGCTTTAATATATTCTTTTACCTTTAGATATATTTTTATTTCTTTGAGGATTTTACTTATTTTTAAGGCATTTTGAGATTGCACTTTATTTTCATTTTTAGAAGCGATTTTAATTCCTGACATTTTTTTCTAGCTTCAAACAAAACGTTACAAATACCTTTGAATTTTCAAGCTTATCTTATATGACACCTTTATTACTACTCTTCTGTCTCTACTTGGCCTTCCCTTTATAGCAGGTCCACAGGTTCATTTACTCATATTCCTGTAGGTCCTGCCAAACATGAGGTGTCATGTCCATGTCTCTGAGATCCTGTCTCATGGTGCTGCTCAGTTACTGAGACAGCACACAGCTTGACCAAGGTCTTGGTTACTGAGCTGTCTGCTTCTGTTCCAGACATGGTGCTTGTGTAAGTGGTAGCTAAGACTCACGGTCCCACTAATCTCTTAATTTTAATTCTTGAATGAAGAAGCAAACTCCAGGCTACCAATTTTAAGCAGTGTGACTTGCTCTAGTCTCCAAAACAAATGGAATTCCAACTTTCTGCCATTTCAGCATTCTCTGGTATCCTGAGGCCAACACATCCAAAGCTTTAGTCTTTCTTTGTCACTGTAGGCCTCTGTTGAAGGGATATTTAATTTTTAAGAATGGCTATATATTTTTATAATATATAAATATATTACAAATAATTAACTGTAATTAATAAATAAAACTTTGAAAAATATAAACGTTTTTTGATATTGACTTCAATTCAAATATTGTTTCAGAAAAGAAATGTTTAATTTTTGTAGTTAATTTGAATTATTTTTTGCCTTTTATTTTAATTTAAATTATTATTTCTCCCTTTACTGTTATAATTGACATGCCAAAAGTACAGTCTTTAAATATAAAAAGCACTGTTTTGGTTGTATACTTTACATTTAAATGTGCCTATGTTTTTCATTCTTTTACTTTCAACCATTCAGAACCTCTGTATTTAGGCATGTTTCCTTTAATCATTATATGATTGAGTTTTTTTTATTATTCAGTCTAAAAATTCTTACATTTCTCAGCAGTATTATTCTATTTATATTTTATGTAAGTATAGATATATTTGGTTTAAATCTACCATCTTAGTATTTGTTTTTTGTTTGTCCTGATTCTGATCTCTTTTTCTCTCTCTCTCTTTGCCTCTCCATTTTTGGGGAATACATTTATTATTCTATTGCCCAATTCACTGAAAATTTTATATATATATATATATATATAATGATATTATAATTATATATAAA
Source organism: Eubalaena glacialis (assembly GCF_028564815.1). Classification (NCBI taxonomy): domain Eukaryota; kingdom Metazoa; phylum Chordata; class Mammalia; order Artiodactyla; family Balaenidae; genus Eubalaena; species Eubalaena glacialis. The sequence continues at coordinate 50,839,034 of NC_083720.1, forward strand.
ATACACATTATATATTGATATAAAGAATGATAATATATATAAATGAAAGATTATGTTTTGTATATATACACATTATATTATATATTATATAAAATAAATATTATTTTATATATTATATTATAAATATATATGCATTAAAACATTTATATATAAAGAGACTACACATAAAGATATAAAAACACACATGTGAATATATATATCTTGATAATTTTTCTATTATTTAGTGTTATTTTTTTGAAATTATAGTGTGAATCCTTGTCTTAATACTGCCTAATATAAATTAGTACTTTTACCACTTCCAGGATAATAAAAATGCTTTAAAATATTTTAACTCCATTTCTCCCCTTCTTGATCTATGGGCTAATGTTGTCATATGTTTTAATTCTATGTGTAAAAACAAACAATATTTATTGTTGCTGTCTTAACTAGTCAATGTCCATTTGTATTTACAAATATTTATAGTCATTTTATTCACTTTTGTTTATTCTAGGATAATTTTCTTTCTGACTGACTTTTTAGTACTTCCTTTCCTGGATGATGAAGGCAGCCAATTCTTTCATTTGTTTGTCTGAAAATATCTTGTTTTTTTAAATAATATATCAAACTCTGAATATTGAATTTAAATCTTCAGTTATTTCCTTTTTTTCTCTGGCTTCTTTTAAGATTTTGATTTTGCTTTTCAACAATTTTACTATAATATGCATGAGTGTTGTGTGAGTGTGTGTATGAGTGTTTAGGTGTGTATGTGTGATTTTTGTTTTTTTGCATTCATCCTGTTTGAGGGTTGTAATTCTTCTACCATCTATATGTAATACATTTTGTAAGATTCTTGGCCATATGTCATCGAATATTGCTTCTACTATGATCTCTTTCTCATTTCCTTTTGATATTCCAATTGTATGTATGTTGGATTTTTCACTGTATCACACCTTCCTCTGCGTATTCTTTCATCCATTTGTCTCGTTACAGTTCAGTTTGTGTATTTTCTCTTGACATGTCTTCCAGTTTATTAATTTTCTCTTCAGCTGTCTTTAGTTTTTCTCAAAACATCCACTAAGTTCACAATTTTAATTACTTTATTTTGAGTTCTATAATTTTTATTTTATTCTTAATTATAATTTTATTTTTCCTGACATAGATCTCTATCTTGTCATATATTTAGTTGAACTTAGTAACCATAGGTATTTTTAAGTCTGTGTCTAATAATTTCAATTTGTGCATCTTCCATGGATCTATTTCAATTTCTTATTTTATTCCCTTCAATTTTCAGTGAGTCATTGTCTTTCAATTACCAAATTATATTTAATTATCAGTATTGCATAAAATTATAGTAAAAATGATATTTTGGATTAAATTACATTCCTCCTAATAAGATTTACTTTTTCTTCTTCCTAGATACTATTTTAAGGGTGAATCACCTTAATCAATAATTGAAATGATTAGAAATCTGGATTTAGTCTTGATAATTGTTCTATTTCTGTTTCACATTATTGCTAGGATTTAGGCAGTTTTCTCAGCCTTCAGCCATCATTTTGGCTTTAAGAACTGGTGATAAGTCAAGGAGAAAAATGCTCCAAAATCTGGATTCACCTCCCTGGACTTTCCTTATTTTCAAAATCTTGATCCTGAAAATTTTCACTGCCTTGATAAGCTTGCCAGTCATTTCAGTCATCTTTTACATATATAATTTGTCCAGTTCTATTGTTTGTCATCAGGAGAGTTGGTTCAGAGCAATATTCCCTCATTTGTGGAAGGAAAATGTTTAAAACTTTTGTGTGAAGTCTCATTTTATCTTCAAATTCATAAAATGTTTTACTGTTTGCAAATAATATCTATGTGTGCATATATATATATAAACATAAATGGAGGTATATGTATATCTATATATATCTATTTCTAACTATCTATCTATCTATCATCTGTCTGTTTGTTTTAAATGATCTTTATATAGTAACATCAATGGCTAGAAAAATGCTTCCATTTAATCCTGTGGCTTCCCATCATCACAAACACACCAAAACATACCTCCAGGAATCAAAATATCTCATTTCCAGAAATTAGTAAATTAAATGAAGAGTTAAGTGAGCAATGAGTATTTCACCTCAAAGTGTTGCATACCAGTTTTATAGTTCAGAAGCTGAGTACTGTAGAAATGTAATGAAGTAGACTAATTTTTCCTTTGTAAATATTACTTTTCCACATATTTTGTTGTACTCATTAACTCAGTTGTCTACTTCTACCTAATTATTCACATCTTAGCACTGACTCAGGGAGGAAAGAAGATCCTGAATTCACAGAGGCTAGAAGAAACAGAATATAAATAAAAATTATATTCCATTAAACTATGTGCTATGATAAATGACATTAAGAGAGTTGTGGACTCTTTGCAAGATATCATTTGGTTCATTTGACATAATTTATGAAATTAATTTAGCCCTAGATGTTGGCACATGAATAATGGTGCCATTTATTGCATGCTTAGAAGTGCCCTCTGAACACAAAAGGGAAAACTGGGCAAAACAAATCATCTAACATGGTATTTTCCAATATGTAAGACATGTGGTTCCAGAGTTTGGAATTAAATAATATTAAATCACAGACTGAAATAGTTATTCCGTTTCAAAGTTTTCTTTCAATACTGATTATCTCAAGAGAAAATCTTGGTTTAATTTTTGTTAGTTTTAAGGCATCTTAAACTAACTGCTAGTCCCTCCTCTTACCAAAGAGAGTGCAAACTTCCAGCTCTGAGCACTTGGCAGGCTGCAGTATCTAGCTAAAATTTAATGGCATTGCCCTTTCTTGTTTTGTTTTTATTGCATTTTTTTGTAATGTTACATTTTATTTATCACAAGTGGTACATTTTCTTTCTGCAGCAGTGTTTTTTGTTTCACTTTTGAAGATAGTATGTTAGGTAAAAAGTGAATGAATAGAAAATATTAACTATTAAGTTGAATTATATGAAATTTTCAGTATTCAGCCATTGTGGTTGAATACCATAAAAAATGTCAATATTATGTTGTTCAAACTAATTATAATACTATAGGTATTATGTGGTAAGAAACAATTTGTGATGACGTTATGGGAATGTCTTAAATCTGGGAATACTGATATCATAATGAGTCCCTTTGACAGGAGCTCATATGATTAACAGTTGACAAGAAGAACTTTTTTTGCCCTCTTCTTAATGTGTTAAAGTCATTTTTTAACAAGGAGAGTGATGCTCACTTTGATTCTAGCCTTGGAGCCAGAAATGACCCATATACTGTCATTCTCTAATCTAGCATATTAATTCAGCAGATACTAAAAAGAACTAGCAAAATTAGAGGTTTGTGCCATGAGCCATGAGCCATGAACCAAAACATGACTTCAATATATAATTGGCTGGCATATCCAAAACTTTGAGATTATTGAGAGAAATTTACTTTAGATTACAAAAGGCATAATATTCTAATTAAAACCACCACGTGAACTGGGCAAAGACCAGAGAAAACATAAATTTGTTAGTAAAGTTGATCCTTATCAGTTACCAAGCTTCCACAAATAAAAGCCTTATTTCTATTATAATTCATCTGTTTAGTCTTATTCCTAGATGAGTTATATCAAGAAGTTGTAGAAGGAAATTGTCACAACCAAAGAGCCTGGTACAGAATACAAATGGAAATAATTCTAAGCTATCAATATATAATCTCTGAAAGTGAGATCTCAGTGCTAAAAATCAGAAGGTTATGAGATTAAAAAGAAAATTATAAATGCATTCCAAAAATGTGAGAAAATGAAAATGGAAGAGAACTTGAGGGGAAGTTTCTTAGAAGGAAAATAATTAACTCCTCTATCACTAGACATCTTTTCTTGTCCAGAGGATTCACCCAGCCCTTTCACCAGTGACCATGAAAATTGATGCAGTGTTACATATACATTTTAAATGTAAAATGAAGGAAGAAAATAAATAACCAAGGCCACAGTTTCCAAACCAAGAGAAAAAGAAAATGGAACATCATAAAACTATACAAGCAAAGAGGAAAATCAATAAAATTCAGTGCAACACATCTTCCTGCTCACTTCTGAGCACACAAAGTCCACTCATCTAAAATGCACCAGGTGTATGGTATGTGTTGTAAGCTTTCAAGTCTTCAGAAATATGATCTATCATTAGAAGCACTGAAAAAGACCAGTTGGCTTCACTAATTGTCATTTTCGCTTTCTTCCAAACTTAGGTATTGACCAGCACCCTGTGGGCTTTGGATCCATGTTAGACTCAACAGAACAGTCAGAGAGAAGGTAGACACTAAGAACAGTGTTCTTCACAGAAAATGCTAGTTCTCACTCTTACAATCCTGATTCAGAGAATCTGAGAGTTTATTGTCTCTCTTACTCCTCTTCTAGGTAGAGCAATGCCATTTCTATACCAGGATGTTAAGGTACCACAACCTCACCCCATCCCTGGTGACTGAGTATTTTCATGATCTCAAAATTACTAAGAAGAGTAATTCTCAAGATTAACTTTCCATCAAAATCATCAAGTTTTTTTTTTAATTAATGTAAATTTCTAAGGACCATCTTCAGCTTAAAGATATGATACTACCTGGGAATTTACAGGGATGTGCATTTTTTTAAAAACAGGATATTCTGATATAGCCAGTCATAGAACCATATTTGGGTGCCATTGTATAAAAGTACTCATCTCTCCCCTTTATCTTTATAATGGGCAAGATTTAATAGCATTCTTCTCTACCTTTGAATAAAAAAGGCTCTATAAAACCTTTCCCCATTCCCCCCCAAAATGTGTCAGACTACCCCACCTTAATTAGTCTTAACTTTATCAAATATCTTCTTAAAATATCTCATCCATTTCTTTTTAATCTCTTCCTAAATCCTAATGTCCTAGGTCTGTTAAGTTCCTATATAAATATTGCAATATGTAAATAATCCCTAGTAGTGAAGGCTGGCTAGCCTTTACTGGCATCACATTTCTCCTAGCCTGAATATATATCAGGAAAACTAGAAACATATTTCTACTATTGAGCCTAATAAACTGACAAAAACCTATTTAAAAATTCTTAGCCACCGAGCATTGTGAAAAAAGGCAAACTGCAATATTCCAAATTTCCCAAGTGGCTTGTTATAAGCATTTCCCCATGTCACTTAGAGACATTGCAGAGAATTCCAGTAATATCCGCGTGTTTGGATCAAGATCCTGACTTCACTGCAGTGTTTTCTGCTGGCTGGGATTTTGTCTAGTAAAGATGCTCCAGTGGGAAGTTCTGTTGTATGGCCTAGGGGGAAGGTACTGAAAGTCTTCCACAGTTAAGTTCTTGATCAAACCTATTACTACCATGGCTCCTTCCTACTTTATCCTACCTTATGCATAGATCATGATGGATTCAAGATGCCAAACCATATTTTTATTACACCCCACATTATATGAGTTCCTTGGCTAGGTAGAAAATGGTATGAACAACTCAGGTGTCCTGGACTTATCTCTGTTAGTAGTGACCAATATGGCAGTGTCAGCCACTTACGTCTCTGGTCCTTAATATGTTTAACTGTCAGTAGATGGCATTGGTCAGGACAAGTAGCTTTAAACTGTTCCTTTAGATATATAGAATAATATATCAAACACTCCTGAAGTGTAACATTAACAGCCAAAACCAAATTCTTTCATATCAAAAACCCTTTCTCCCCATTGGAATAGTAGGAGAGGTAACCATAATCTACCCTGAATTACTGTATATCATTATCTTTTTTGCTTCTAGAGTTTTAAAACTGTATTTGTATCTTTAAAAATATGTATATTCTTAGTTTTATACATTTAAAAATTTATATAAATAGTTTCATAATATATATTCTTATGTGACTGGTTTCTGTCCATTATTATTATCGTATCAATAAAGACCAAAATGTATATATCCATTCCCCTGTTGATAGATATTTAGATTGGGTCCAATTACTGCCAGAAAAATTTTTATACACCCCTCTTGGTGGCCACGTGTATTTATTATACAGAAACATTTTAGAATCTTAGTGTATACTCATCTTCAACTTTACCAGGTAATGCCAAATTACATCCAAAAGTGGTTGTATCAATGCATAATCTAACCAGAAGTGTGTAAAAATCCCTGTTATTCTAAATTGCATCAGTACTTATTACTCCAGAATTTTTTTCAGTTTGGTGGGTTAAAATTTTATCTTCCCTGCACTACCACTAGCAATTAGATACATTCTATTGTAAATGAAGACTCACAGAACTCAGAATGTTAATACTTACAAATTTATATTTTTAGAGAGAAAAATAATACAAAATAGCAAGAGAATTAAAGCAAGGATATCCATCAAAGTTACAGGCTGCTTAACAACGAGAAGTCCAGGGAGGATAGGCATGAATTCCAATTGTCCTCTCTCTGTAAGGGTCATGACAAATGTACCTTTTCTCTCAATAAAGAACCACAAACCTGTGCATAGCATACCCAGGAAAAGGGAGCCCAAGGTTGAGTTTCAGCCTAGTCTTATTATACCTTCTTGATCAGACAGACACAGTTCCTGTACAGAACTGTCCCAATGACAGAGCTCTCCGGGGGTTTCATGAAAACCAGGTGCAAATCTTGGTGGCCTTGTTATTAATAAACAATGGTGACAAACTGATCTAAATCACCCCAGGCTCCTTGGACCCATGATAATAAAGCAAAACTATTAATCAGTATGTTTCATACTTTGTCTGGGAATCAATACTGTACTGATACATTTTTATCTTAGTAAAATAGTTCAGACCAGTTCCAGGCCTCTGTACATCATCATTCTTGCAATTTGAAATTCTCTGAAGACTAACGGATAAATTCATATATTAATTGACAACTTGAAGTTTCTCTCTTATGAAATTCCTGTCCTGACTTTTTGATCATTTTTTTCCTGAGTTTTTTTGTTTGTTTGTTTTCTTTTTTGTGTTGGTTTTTAAGAGTCTCTTACATATTTTGGATACTAATTCTTTACTACAACTTACTCTCTAATTTACAAATTCAAATTGTCATGTATAGACTATCTCATCCTCTCATTCATAGTTTTAACCTTCTTCTTATATTTTTGCTCTTTGTCCTAGATTTCAAATGGTTTACTCTGAATCGTCTTCTAATTCACTAATTCTCTTTTCACTTGCATTTAACTGACTGTTCAACTCATTGTATTTGTTAGCTAATTAATTAATTAATTTGTTACATAAAAACAACTCAAAACTCAATAGCTTAAACCACTGATTGTTCACTGTCACCCACAAGTCTATGGATTGTCTGGGGATTGTCTCATGTAGGCTGAACTCAGCTCAAAACTCTGTTGATTCCAGATAATATGTGGATCATATTATGAGTACCAGCTCCAGAGGCAGGGTTCTGACTGGGCTTCTGTTCTAGGCAAGCAGAAGGTAATGTGGTTTTTGGTATCTAATTCTCTCTCCAGTTTTTAGGACACCAGTTTGCCCTGTGACATCAGTTATCTGATGGGTCTAAAAAGAGTTGTTGATTTTCAGTTTGTTCAACTTTTTACTTGTGAGAACAGGAGTGATAATTTCTAACATCTTTATATGTTTGACCAAAAACCATATGCCTTATTTCTTCATGAATTTCTTTTTAATGTTTCTGTAAGCTTATATTCCTTTGGAGTTTTACCCGTGGAATTCTATAACATCTGTGCTGAGAATGCATTCCTTGAGAGAGGATTTGCATTTGCTTCTGCTAGACCCTTGAGGGAACTCTAGCCCAGGAATATTTTACATAATTTCTTGACTCAGGACTTTTAGATACTGTAGGCCTTAATTCTCAACTTATGTGAAGGCTAATATGTAGTTAAGAATTTTTAGAGTAAACTTTCAAAATGTTATCCCACCTAAGACTCAAGGCTGGGATTGACAAGGCTCTTTGCTTTTTCCCTTCACATGGTGTATATTTTTCTAATTTGTCTTTTTTTCTGAGGAAATATCCTGTTATGAATCTCAGCTTTAAGGGTGAATGTTGTGACTCTGCAAGACGCTTTCTCCTCTTCTCCACAAGATTGTTAAAAGAAAAGATATAGCTTACTAGAAATCTACAAATACTTTTATGAAATCCTCTGTTTTATTCCACTGTATTTCTGTCTACTTTTTTCTGTCCCTTAAGAACTTCTATTTTACGGAGTACTAAAATACATTTAAATTTTATTTTTAATTTCCATTTTTTTGTGTGAAAGAAATGTGTTCAGTGTACCTCGCCCACCATGTTGTGAGGAATAGAAGTCTAGTTCAGCTTTTATCTGTTTTATATACTAGGATTTTAAAAAAATAATATATTTTGGATAAATGTTTCCATGACTACAAAAATGTTAAAAATCATTAAATTAGAAAATATCTATGAGTGTTTCCTCTTCTAAATTCAGTACTGTAGTTAAAAATATGAGCTTTGGGACCAGATTAACTGAGTTTGATTTCCACCTCTGATAATTATTAGAGTGACATTAGGCTAGTAACTGGAGCTTTCTGTACTTTAATTTCTTCATCTTTAAAATGAGGATAATACTATCACCTTCCTCATAGGCTCAATAGGAGGTTTGATGAGATGGCATATCTAAAGCACCTAAAATTGTGACTGCCACATAGCAAGCATTCAATAAACCTCTACTACTACACTAATACTATTATGTATTTTGTTGTATTTATTATTGCTGTTGTTTTGGGATCATTCTTAGTTAGTTGTTATGGATTGAATGTTTGTGTCCCCCTAAAATTTGTATGTTGAAGTTGTAACCCCCAATGTGATTGTATTTGGACATGGGAGGTAATTAATTTTAGATGAAGTCATGAGGGTGGTGTCCTCATGATGAGATTTGTGCCCCTGTAAGAAGAGGAAGAGACACAAGAACACTCTCTCTCTCCTTTCTCTCTCTCTCTTTCCAGGAGCACACGCTGAGAGAAGACAGCTGTCTATAAGCAAGGAAGCAGGCCCGCACTGAACCTTCAGACTCCTTGATCTTGGATTTCTCAGCATTGAACTGTAAGAAATAATTTTCTGTTGTTTAAGTCACCGAGTCTGCAATATTTTGTTACAGTAGCCTGAGCAGATTAAGATATTGGCTATTTTCAGATCATGAGTAAATCTCTGTTCTTGCACTAATATGCAAGAATTACTTATCTCTTTGGAATATACTGCTTGACTGAAGTCAATACCTCTAGATGAACATAAGCTGGCCACACACAGGACACCTGGAAGTAGGTACTATTGCCAAGAAAGAAAAAGTGAACACTTTTCTTCAGGTGCAGCTCTACGTACTGTCCTACAAACCTACTTTTTTCAAAGCTGGTGTTTTTCTTTCATCCAAGGACAGAATTGCATATCCTTTATAAAGTTGAGAGTTTCTGCTGTCTAGAGACTGAATAGCTGTACTGGACTCTCCTGGTTTAATTTCTTTATGCCCCTGGGCAATAAAAAGATAGATTTTTCAGGTAAAATCAGTGACGTGTTACAGGGAGGCCACTTCCACATCTACCTAGACTTGTACTTCCATCTTTTTTCCTAACATCACATCACTGAGGACCAAAGCTATCCATGCCACTCACATTCATTTATTCACCTCAAGTGTTATTTACCAATTTTACGATATGTGCTATGCTAGGCACTTGTGATACTGTGTGGGTTAACAAGAAATCCCTTCTCTCCAGAAAGTCACAATCTAGTGACAAAATTCATCCACTTAAAGAATGTACATATAGTGCCTGAGGGGGTGAAAAAAAGGTTTCACTGAGTGGAAGTGATATTTGATCTAGGTCTTGAAAGTTGAGAAGGAATATACCCATTGGAGAGAAAAGAAAGTACATTCCAGGCAAAGTGAACATTATATGCCAAAGTATATGAGTCAATCATTTGGAATAGCATGGCTTCATTTAGCCAACCCACGTGGCTGAAGTGTAGGATGTATTTGGGGAGGAGGCACAAACATGAGTCTAAAAGTTAAATGGAGAGCAGAGGCCTCATATGCTAAGGTTTGGGGCTTTGTCTTGGGGGTAGTAGGCCTACAGAGCAGAGAGTTAAGCAAAGAAGGACATAATCAAGTTTGCTTTTTTTGTTTGTTTGTTTGTTTATTTATTTACTTTTGGCTACTTTGGGTCTTCGTTGCTGCGTGCGGGCTTTCTCTAGTTGCAGCGAGCAAGGGCTACTCTTCGTTGTGGTGTGCAGGCTTCTCATTGTGGTGGCTTCTCTTGTTGTGGAGCAAGGGCTCTAGGCGCACAGGCTTCAGTAGTTGTGGCACACGGGCTTAGTTGCTCCGTGGCATGTGGGATCTTCCTGGACCAGGGCTCAAACCCGTGTCCCCTGCATTGGCAGGCAGATTCTTAACCACTGCACCACCAGGGAAGTCCCTCAAGTTTGCTTTTAAGAAAAAAGGCAGTGGGAAGTGGGATGAAGAATTCTCATGTTGAGACCATTTAGAGGACAGCTGTGGTGATCCAGGTCTGAGCACAAGCAAAGGCAGTGAAGATGGAATTAAATGGGAGTGATTTGAAAGATGTTAACAGGCAAAAATGATAGGACTAACTGAGTGATTATAAAGGAAGGATGAGAAGAGCAGGGCAGGGCTTCAGAAAGACTTCTAGTGTGGATGGCATATTTAACTGACATAGAGAATACAAAAGTGAAAGCGCTAGAAGAACACTCATCTGTTTTTAATTCTATACCAGGAAAAATTGGTCAAGGCTTGATCATGTAACCACAAAGGCCTTTGCACTCTTGAGTTTCTGGACCCTCTGCAGCCCAGGCTTGCTGCTGTCCTGTCTTTCCTTGGAGCAGGCCCCAGGGACTGCACCTACTCCCAAGTCTCTGAAGCTGCAAACACCAACTTTATCCCTCGAGGATTCTCTCCCCTGGAGCTTCCTTGCAGAGAGTAACAGTCTTCCCAGCTTCCTCCTTCCTTCCAGTCCCCAAAGACGAATGCACACGATATTTAAAAAAATTACTATTAATCACCATAGAGAAATGGAGAAAAGCAAGAATAACAAACACTAAGGAATTGCAAAGTTTAAGAAATTGTACAGACTTCTTTATCCTTCTCTTACTGAGAAAGTAACAGAGAACCCATTACTGCATTTTGTTACACCTTTATTGCTAATGATGGAGGGCAGCCGTCTCCTCAAGCTAGAGCCAGTCTTTTAAGAAGAGGGCCTGATGACTCTTTTCTCATTAAAACCCTTTCCTTTAAAGGACTGGCCTGATTTCCTTCATATCTGCCCATTAGTTCAACAAGTATTTATTGAAACTTGCTTTCTCCAGGCACTGTGCTGGGCCCTGGGACTACAGTAGTGAAAATGACATAGTTCCTGCATTGCAGGCTCACCCAATAGTGGTGGAAGAAGCTGGACACTTTACCAGGCAGTGTCCTTTTCCCAACCAAATAACATATTCAGGTAACCTCCATGGTGGCAGGAATATTTTTTAAAAATATGTTTTGTTTCCTGCTGTCCATCACTCTTCCATCACCAAGAATAGAGCTCAGCTAATAGCTGGTGCATAATAAATGCACTTTGAATCATGAAATGTCCTTTGTCCAAAACAGAAAGGTATTTGACCACTTCCTCAAAAAAGCATTGATTCCTTTTATGACTGAGATATTCAAAAATAGTCTTATAAGAATAATATTCTTCATATTCAGAAAACTATTATTAAAAAAGTAATTCATTTGTTGGAATTGACTTTACTTCATTCACAACTTTACTCCTATTCTGTGAAGTGTATTAAGAATACCAATTAGTGAGTTGCACTAGGATTTTTTAAGTTTAGACCCTAAACATGGGGTATAGGGAGACAGAGGAGGAGGCCATCAATATGAGGACTTCAAGACAACACTGGGTTTCTTATACTGAGATTAGTATATTTTGGGTCCATACTTTTGGCAGATTGTATTTCCCAGAGGTGGCAGATTGTATTTTCAGTGATATCTCCCAATGCACATGCTCTTCTTTCAGTGTGATTTTAACTCTCCTTTTATTGAGAGGTGGTGTCTCAGTTCTCTCATCTTGAATATGGGTGGGCTTATAGCAAAATTGATGCTACATGACTTTTGAAGCTAGGCCATAAAAGCAACATAGGTTCTGCCTGGCTTTCTTGGAACACTGACCCTTGGAGCTCTGAGAAACCATATTAGCAGTCTGGCTGTCTTCAAGCCACCATGCTGTGAGGAAGCCCAAACTAGCCTACATGCAGAGACCAGAAGGAGAGAATGGGTGTGAAGCTATTTGAAGAGATAGATAACTGAAACAATAGTAAATATTGATTCATATTGAGTCATTTTCACTCAAAACTGGCATGTAGTATTGTTGTGTCCTAGTGTTCATTCCTTATCGAGTTCTTAATAGCACTCAAATACATTTTTTCTCCTTTCTTCCTTCCTTCCTTCCTTCCTTCCTTCCTTTCTTCCTTTCTTCCTTTCTTTCTTTCTTTCTTTCTCTCTTTCTTTCTTTCTTTCAGAATTACCTCTCCATCTGTGGTTGTTCTTGGAGGAAGGGTAGGTCAAACAATATACCAAGGGTGAGTAAGAGTTCAAGTTTCTCCAAGGACATTAAATCTTGGAAAGAGTAAAATAATTACCAAAAAATAGAGCTTATTCATCCCATCCATCATGATGAGGTTATTAGTCAATGTTCTCTAAATCCCTGAAGTAGTTCCGGCTCTCATCCTATTCTAAATACGCTATGGTGAACTTTTCTGTAATCCTATACAAATTCCATTTCTGTAAAAATTGTCTGGCATACAATTTATGTACATTCCTAGATAATCCAAGTTGAGTTTTGAGTTTCTATATGCAGATTGATCAACCCATACAAATAATGACAACAAACCAATGCTGAATCTCCAGCAGATCAGCAGATCTGGTCCAGCAGACCAGAAGATCATTTTGGCTCCTGACACATTTCTTAATTTGATATTCCCTAGCCAAATTGACGTTTAGGAGTTCCTGAGGTCAGAACCTCCTTTTCCTCTATTTTTATTATATCATAGATTTTGTAATACTCTTATGTGTACAAATGAATATATATTCCTCAGAAAACTTAGAAAATAATGATAAGCCAAATGGAGCAGAAGAGAAAAAGAAGAAATTGAATCTCTCCATATTACCAAGGGACATACAATTGCAAATTAGAAGATGCTCAATTTGAACTAATTTAGCTAAGAAAGAAATGTATTGGCTCATATAAACACATTGCAACAGGGCAAGGATGGTGATGTTCTCAGAGATGACCGGGTCCAGGGATTGAACATGTCAAGACTTTCTCCCTATTTTCATCTGTACTTATCTAAGTGGAGTTGTTGTACTACCTCATACATCACAGATTGGGAGTAGAAGGATTTAACTACAGGCAATTCCAGGCTGAGTCTAGCACCAATGCATATAGGTGACCTCCAGGAAAGAAATATGTTATCCAGCTGACCCTTTGTCTTTATTTGGAAGCTGTAATTTTCAAAAGTTCTACAAATTTCTTTCTGAGTATGAGACAACCTGACCAACCCATATAAACTTGTTAGCATGAGACAATCAGTTCTGTCCCCCTCAGTCACTTCCTGTTGTACAGTTAGTTAAATATTTGACTCTTAGATATTGACACAGACTCCAACTCCATTTCCACTGCCATGAAAAAGTGATTCCCTGGTAATCCTCATTATGTCACTAGAAGTAACACTTTTACCCAGCTTTGGCTGCCAAATTCATATGATGATTCAGAAGTCTCTGGCATTCATAATACCTAGATCCCAGGCTACAGAAAAGTTACCATCTACAATCAATCCAAAGGCTTCTTATTTCATAAGGAGGGAGAAAATACATATATATATTAAATACCTACTGTTTGTCAAGTACATGCTTATTTCTCTGAATATGTTTTTCAATCCTTTCCCTCAACAGTGTGAAATTTCCTGGTCAGATTCAGAGGCTGCCCTAAGGTATATATTCTAAGAGATCACAGCACCTCCATTCTTGGGCAAGGGTCCAAGTCTTCTATCATAGCTGTTAGGGTTTTAGAGGATCAAAACACAACAAGTCTATTTCTCACCAAGATTTGGGACCAATTAATAGATAGACACAAGAAGATGGGAACCAAATTGTTAGCTTCATTACTGATTTTTTTTAAAAAACTAGATTGGAGGACTTGGGTGAGATTTGCAAACAAATAGGATTCTGTGGCTCTCTGTCCCATACTCATCCTTTCATATTCTTTGCTTGGTTTAAATGTTGAGTCAGCCTAGCTAAGGGATAGTGGCTACAAAGGACATATGCATGCCTAAGGCAGGTTCTTCTCAATGTCTTGAGGCAACAGGAAAGAAAGGAGAACAACTCTCCAGTATTTCAGTCATTGACAGGAATATCTTACTTGATAAGGAATTGTGGACTGATGACTATTGCTATTTCATGGGAAAATGTTGAATATATAGAGAAGGAATAAAAGTCAGGGGTATCATTCTTATGGTGCTAAGTCCACCTAAAAACATGAAGAGAGTGAGGCAAGTGGTTCCTCCAACCCTGCATGTTCCTGGCTGCTACAAGTACACTAGCTATGAATGGGAACAGTAGTTTAGGTTAACCAAGTGGTCTACGCTCAAGCTCAGGGGCTTCAGTTTTCTCTCCAGGTCAAATTTAGCAGCCCTGAAGTCTTCAAGTGCTGATAATGCAGGCAACTCATCATGCATCACTTTCCATCCTTTCTCAGGTACTCTAACATCCCTCAACCAGAAGCTCATTCACATAATATTCTCTCTGCCCCTAAATCCAAACTTATCTCCATGCCCTCCCAAACCTTGTCATATTGCCCGTGGGCTATGGCAATATATCATCAACATAATACCCTACAATTATTCTCAAATTTTTCTCTGAATGGTCCCTTCCCTTTTTTATCAAACTGAAACATGGATAACCCCTGAGAACTCTACTTCCCTACATCTCTCAATAACATGCTAGATTTCTCACAGTTTTACATACCTTTTGACACTTAACTCATATCTATTCCTTCCTTACTTCTCATTGCTTCTTTCAAACAATTTTGTTCTTTCAAAGACCTCCAACTTCTTTAAAGTGAATATTATCAGATGTCATCATCTACTTCTGATTTTTGATATTGCCATTTACCCTTTCAGTCCTTCCTTCTCATTTATAGATGACCATATATATCCTTCTTCGCTACTATTTTTGTCATTTTTGACACTCAACTTGAGCAGAATGGATTTAACCAACATGCTGGCCTCTCACACCTTCTAAGTCCTTCACCAAAAATATCTTCTTCCACAACACTTCAGCCCCTCCTGTAATCATACCCTGAGATTTATACCAATAACTGCATCTCTGTGTGTGTCTCTCTCCCTTTGTCACTCTCTCTCTACAACTAATACTTATTTTCCTTTTAATTAATTTTCCCTTGAACTCCCACTCCAACAGTTATCCAATATCAGTGAGATTTCTAATCCATTGACTCTGATATTTATCCTGTCCATTACCCTCCTCCCATTCTCACATCCTCATTTCCATAGGTTGGCATAATAATTATTTTCAAAAAATACTCAACGTCCCTGTTCACATTTATTACTTTCATAGTCCCTGCATTTTTTTCTATCCTGTGTAACAAATTACCACAAACTTAGTGACTTAAAACAACATCCATTTGGCACTATTTATAATAGCCAGGACATGGAAGCAACCTAAATGTCCATTGACAGATGAATAGATAAAGAAGCTGTGGTATATATATATATATATATATATATATATACAATGGAATATTACTCAGCCATAAAAAAGAATGAAATAATGCCATTTGCCGCAACATGGATGGACCTAGAAATGATCATACTAAGTGAAGTAAGTCACACAGAGAAAGACAAATATCATATGATATCCCTCGTGTGGAATGTAATTCTTTAAAAAATGATATAAATGAACTTATTTACAAAACAGAAACAGACTCACAGATTTCAAAAGCAAACTTACGGTTACCAAAGGAGAAACATGGAGGGGGGAGGGATAAATTAAGAGCTTGGGATTAACATACACACACTACTATATATAAAATAGATAACCAACAAGTACCTACTGTATAGCATAGGGAACTCTACTCTATATTCTGTAATAACCTATATGGGAAAAGAATCTGAAAAAGAATGAATATATGTATATGTATAACTGAATCACTATGTTGTACACCTGAAACTAATACAACATTGTAAATCAACTATACTCCAATAAAATTAAAAAAAAAATACACAACATCCATTTGTTATTTCACAGGTTCTATGTATAATGGAATACTACTCAGCCATAAAAAGGATGAAATTTTTCCATTTGCAATAACATGGATGGACTTGAAGGGAATTATGCTAAGTGAAATAAGTCAGACAGAGAAAGACAAATACTGTATGATATCACTAATATGTGGAATCTAAAAAATAAAATGAGCTAGTGTATATAGCAAAAAAGAAACAGACTCACAGATGAAGAGAACAAACTACTGGTTACCAGTGGTGAGAAGGAAGGAAGGAGGTCAAGATAAGGATAGGGGATTATGAGGTACAAACTACTATGTATAAGGTAGATAAGCTACACAGATATATTGTACAGCACAGGGAATATAGCCAATATTTTATAATAACTATAAATGGAATATAACCTTTAAAATCATGACACACTATGTTGCACACCTGAAACTTATGTAATGTACATCAACTATACCTCAGTAATAAATAAATAAACAAACAAATAAATAAATAAATAAATAAAAAGAAGTCTAGGCATTACCTGGACTCAATGTTCACGGTATCATAAGGCTGAAATCAAGTTGTCAGCTGGACTGTGTTCTTCTCTGGAGGCTCTACTAAAGAAGGACCCACTTTCAAGCTCCCTCAGGTTGTTGGCAGAATTTCTTCTTCTTCTGGCTCTAGATTTCATGGAACTTCTTTCTTCAAAGTCAACAAAAGAGAGTTTCTGCTGTCTAAAGTCTCTATCTTCAGGGAAAGCTTGCTTACTCTTTTAAAGGACTTACCTGACTAGGTGAGACCCATCTAGGATAATCTCTCTTTGATTAACTCAGATTCACATGGTAAGGGATCTTAATTAGACATCTGCAAAATCCCTTCACCATTTCTATATTTTATTGGTTAGAAGTCAAAAGGAAGGTATTATATGTGAGACTTTTGGGGATCAATTTAAGGTGTGTCTACACAGGCCTCTCAAAATCTCAGTTCTGATTTATGTTGGTTCAATTGAACTCACTGCTAACTCTGCCCCTGCACCCAAACATACAAATATTATCAGTTAAAAAAAAAAATCACACACTTGGCTGTTTGGTTACTTTTCAAACACATAGAAATAAACCTCAAATGGCTATTTAACACTGGATGTAATTCACTAGAAAAATCCCTCTCACTTCTAGGAAACGATTTTCACATCTTTTACTCCTCACACTTAGCCGATGACAGTGCCTTATACTCCAAAGACAGCTACCTCATCCTTCTGCTATCAAGTCTACAAACTCCCCATCACCTGTACCCACTCTGCCTTTTATTCTGTCTCTGCTTCTATTTAAGACCAACACCTTTCCCTTGTACCATAGATCTCTTTCTCATGGATCACTATCTCAAGGAATTTGTTCTGTCATGAACTCTTTTTTCTGTTGTATCACTTCATCTCTCTTCCTTAAAAAAAAAAAAGGAAAATAAAAACTTATCTTAAAACACAATCTCCAAGAACAATCTCTGCAATTATTCAGTAAATCTAAAATTATTCCAAAAATAAAAAATGTATAAAAACAAAAGCAAAACAATGTCCTTTGTCTCCAGATCTTCTGGTTGCCTTTCAATTCCATGTTTCCTTTCACACCAGAGCTCCTTAAGAGTTGCTTCTATCAAACTTCTGAACATCCTCACCTCCCATTCTCTCCTCAGCTCCTCTTAATCTATTGCCTTTTTATCGACATCATTGGTTTTTCTTCCTATTGTAGGCAATAATACTCAGGTCCTCATAATTATCTTCAATTAACCACTCCCTTCTTCTTGAATACCCTTTTTTTCTGGGATTCACTGGCACCATAGGCACCATACTGGACTATTTTTTTTCTCACACTTGACTGGTCTCTCCTTCCCAGTCTCCTTTGCTGGCTCCTCTAAATGTTGTAGTACCCCAGAGCTCTCTCCTTGGCTCCATGTTTTCTACCAACAGTTCTTCCATAGATGATCTCACCAGTCCCATAACTTTAAATACAATAAATCTTCTAATGATATGTCTGTCACAGGATGTTCTCTAGGGATCCAGATCCATACACCCTGTTTCTTATTTGTCATCTCCTCTGAATGTTCAAAATGCATCTCAAATTCCACATGGCCAAAATAGGACTAGTTATTCTCTTCCAAAAATTTACTTTTTCACAGACATTTTCTATCTCACTCAATGATACTACCATTCACTTAGTTGCTTAGTCCAAAAACCTGTAAATCTCATCTTCTCTTCGCCTCTCCCCTTCGTGCTCCATATTCAAGACACTTGGCCCTTACTCAAAAATATATTCTGAATATAATTGCTTCTTAGATGGCTCTTCACTGATCTCTTCTACTAAAGCAGCACTATACCCTCTTTACATTCTCTCTCATGTGAGCACAGTTTATCTCTTCCAATCTTTTGTCTGTTCCTAAAATTCTTATAGCCTTTGTTTATTTTTTCCTCACTTTCACCCTTGTCAATGAGAATATAAGTACTTGGAAGGCAAGGACTCTATGGTATTCTCCAAATAAGGGAACTGAAGTTCAGTTAAATGGTTGAAAATGCTAATATGAGCAAAAAGTGGTAAAAATGGAGTTTGAATAGATCAGTTTCCAAGCCCATGCTGCTTCTATTGCATCACTAAGAAGAAAACCTCTTAGATTAATAGTAAAGGAATTGTATTTAATCTCTCCAACTGTGTCTTGCATGTGTCCCATATTTTCCAACCTGAGTTTGCTTTTGATGAGATACTATGAGCAGTGGCCCACAATATTTCTGATATCATGATAGAGAGAGGTAATAACTTCACTCAGTAGTGATACTTCTTGGCTGTCACCTTGGAAATCACAGTTTCCTTCTAAGATAAGACACAACCGGGCCTATAACCTATGGAATCATTTTTATTTTAAAATTTAAAAAGTTTTTATTTAAATTTAAAAAATTTTCTTATAGTGGTAGATTTCATCTGGTTTAAAGGTTTTAACTTTAAACAATTTTTTCCAATTTTTTATCTGCCCTCTCTCTGACCCTAAATCCACTCTCAAGGGAGCAACCAGCAGCATCTTCTCTGAGGTATGATTAAAGAATAAACTAGCATCATGAATTCTAATCCCAAGTATAGCAGCTACCAGTTTCATGGCCTCAGGTAAGTACCTAAACTTTATAGACCTTCGTTTCCAGTATATCAACCAGGGATTTTAAAAGAGATTTGCCAATTTTACTACATAATCCAGATACATGTATTCTATGCTTTTACTCTGGACCAATTTAAATCTAGAATTGGCTCTTATCTGCATTTCCCAGAAAGAATCCACTTCCCCCAAAAGTATCAGTCATGAATATAGAACATAGAAAAATTTATAAAAGGGGACAGAGGTGGAAATTTTTCTCCCCCATCAAATATGTAAAACTAATCCTCAAGTAGATCCATTTTCCTAGTTCCTCCTTCCACTGTTTGCCACCACTAGGGCGTTCCTTTGGTTGTCCCCCTTCTATGTAGCACCCAAATTCATTGGCTCCATTTGCTCTCCTTCTGAATTTCACCCCTCTCATGACTCCTCACATTATTACCCCATTTCTCCAAATTTGCTTACTCACATGATTCCAATGTTCAGCAAAGTACTATTCAGTTGCCATGTGAAGGGGGATTCTCCCTCCTAAGAAGGCATTGGTGAGGGGGGCAGTTAATTTTTAAACTATCTTACAGTTAGAATGTTGCTACTTAATGGTTCCTTCACTTACAATTGCCCTAGTTCCTCTGTATCAGTTAGGGTAGTTTGGGTTTCAAGTTACAGAATACTCCTAATCAAAATGCCTTAAAAAATAAATAAATTTGTGATTTCATACCTGAAGTCCAGAAGTCAGGTTCTATATTCTACTAGCATAGCTTCAAAGATGTTAACAAAGACCAGGTATGTTCCATCTCCCTGTTCTGTTATGTTCAGCATTGTTTGACCCTCAGGCTTGTTTCCTTCTTGAAAGCAAAATGGTTGTCAGTAGCATTCTGCATTACATTCTTCCTTGTTTACATATAGTGGAAGAATGTGAGAAAAACTCCACTCCTTTAATTTGATTGAGTCATTTCCAGTCAAATGCTAACACCTTGGTTGAATTGTAGGTGACCATAAAATTTATTTGCTAACTATGCTGGCACAACAGGTGTAAACCAGGAGAGGTCAAAGTAAACTCAGACATATGTTAACTCTAATAATAGTTACTAAATCAATGTCCTATGCTGACTTTAATCTCGACAATAGTGAATTTATTTTTCAGTGCTTTAGGGAAAAACTCCTGGTTTTCCTCTTTTCTGGTTTCTCCTTTAAAGTTTTCTTTGTCCATCTCTTAAATATTAACCTTTTAAAGATTTTGCTCTGAGCCTTTCTCACATAACATCTTCTCTCTCTGGATAATCCAATCTACCCTAATTGCATCATTTATCATGTATATGCTAATAACACCAAATCTTTATCTCAGCCTATACAACACCCATGAACTACAAATACAAACTAGTGTGTACAAAGGCATGTTTTGGACATCAAGAAATTGATGCTCCACAGACACCTCAAAAATATCTAGTATTTGAGAACTCACAATATACCAGGTACTATTCTGAAATTTTTACATGGATTTTCTTATTTAATTTTTGTAGAACTCTGTGGATTTAGTACTACTATTATTGTGTTAGTTAGGGTTCTCCAGGTTAAACAGAACCAATAGCATGTGTGTATATACAAATATGTATCATATATATATATATATATATATATAGTCTCATGTGACTATGGAGACTGGCAAGTTTAAAATTTGCAAAGTGGGCCAGCAGCTAGAGAGCTAAATAACAGGTGATGTTGCAGTTCAGATTTGAAGGTGGTCTGATGCAGAATTTCCTCTTGCTCTGGGGAGGTCAGTCTTTTGTTTCATTCAGGCCTTCAACTGGTTGGATGAGGCCCACCAACACTATGGAGTACAATCTGCTTTACTCAAAGTTCACCAATTTAAATATTAATCTCATCCAAAATGCCATCACAGAAATATCCAGAATAATGTTTGATCAAGTATCTGGGCACCATGACTCAGCCAAGTTAACACAGAAAATTAACTATCACAATTAACTAATAACATTTTAAAGATGAAGAAACAAAGGTATAGGGAAATAATTTGCCCAAGTTCACACAGCCAGTAAATGGTGGAGCCAGGTTTCAAAACCAGACAATCTGGTTCCAGAGCTCATTCACTTAATTACTATATTATTTCAAATTTATTATCTCCAACACTGAGCTCATTATGTTATTGGACCCCCTCCAAACTTGGTTCTCCTTCTGGTCCATCACTCCATTGGAAAGAATTATTCTATTCAGTTGCCCAAGTGGTCTACCTAGAGGTCAGTTTTAACCATTCTCTCATATCTAACAAATTTTTATTGTTTCTACCACCTAAATATATCCCTACTCCAAACTTCCAAAGCTAGTACCTTAATTTGAACCACTATCTTTTCTCACCAAGATCTCTTCTGTAAGTTATGTTGCAACCAGAAGTACCTGATGATCTCCCCCAGCTACAGGACTTTGCATACATCATTTTCTCCAGCCTAGAACACATTCCTACTTCCCTGTCCCTATACATCACACACACACACACACACACACACACACACACACACACTACCGACCTAGATCCTATTGGTCAATTAGGCATCAGGTAAGAAATTGTTTTTCTACAGAATTATGTATTGACCTACTAAGACCTGGTGAATTGGCGCCTTTAAGGGCTTTTGCAGTTTCACGTATCAGTGCATATTAACTGTGGTCGAATTATCTGGTTAACTATTTGTCTCTGCCACTAAATAATATGATCCTTCAAATCTTCCACGTTTGGTCCAGTGCCTGTATATAGCGAGCATTCTATAAATTACTATTAGGTGAATATGTCTCTTTATTCTTCACACATATCCACCCCATCTCTCTTGAATTTGTAATATCCAGCTCAGACCTGCCATATTGAAATACAGGTCCAGATTAACATATAGCATCATGAAAAATATAAAGGAAATGTGCATTGTTTCTGAATGTTTAAAAATACACCCTGTATATTTTTATGGCTAGGTAATGTGCAGAGTCAATACTTTGCCACATGGAAGTGAAGATCCACTGGATCAGTCAGGAAGATGTTGAGTTTTATCTAGATTAATGAGTAGAGTATGCTCAAGAGGAACTCAATTCAGATTGTCAACATTATCCATGAAAGCCTAAGTGGGCAAGTCACATGAGAAATGGAAATGGTAGTCCCCAGACAGAAACCACAATTTTAGGTATTCTGTTGAGGCTGGAGTAGTGAAAAGAGAAACAGGACCAGAGTCTGTGACCAGAGGAAAGGAATGGAAGAGATGGACAAAGATGAAAGAGGTCCAAGATCTGACCCTGTGGAGAGTTATTTTTTTTATCATTAGAGAACTGAAGCATAAGCAGTAGCAAAGGCAGGACCTCAGGACTTTGGGAAAGTATATCTTAAGTTTATAAGCATAAGGCTGCCTACTGTACATGCGTGATTGACTCATGATGTGCCTTGGCCAGAGATTCATGGCTAGAGTAAGGATCAACATTGGTCCCAATAGCCTCATAAAATTGTGAGCTAAGCCCACCATTGGGAAATGCTGGAAGGTACTGAAAACAACAGTGAAAATTTGATTTTCTTTGATGATTTTGCCTAGTGGTTATTGCTGATCAGAAATACATTAGAAGTCATTTTTTCCTGACTTTTTAAAATAGAGTTTGCCTATTATCAAAGCCTGGCTTACAAGAGCTATTTGTAGGTGCAGAACGTTTATTTTTTACTTCCTTCTTTCTGTTATTCTTTTAGAATCTCATCTTCTCCTCATGTCTACACTACAGTGTAACAGTTAAGAGCATGGACCCTGCAGACAATGCCTGGGCTAAAATCCCTCCTGTGCCCCATCCTAGGTAGTTGAGCTTGGGCAAGTTACTCAAGCTCTCTATGCCTTAGTGTCCTTGTTTGTAAAATTAGGAAGACTAAAGTGCCTACATATCAGGATTGTTGTGAAAATTAAGCAGTTAGTGTATGTGAAATCTTGGAAGGGTGGAATGCAATAAGCTCTGTGTGGTACTGGCTATTATTTTTCAGAGTTCGATACACTTTCACATGCTTGAATAATACTTTATGCATAGCTCTAGCACACTCCAATCAATTGTGTTTTACTTGTACATTGTCCCACTGAGTTGCGAGCTCTTTGAGGGCAGGTATTATATTCTCTGTTCTCTTGAGTGGATAGCAGTGCTTGGTCCTTACTAAGTGCAAAACGTATGTTTGTTAGTCAATTGAGTCCCATGAAATATACAATGTCACTTTCCTTTGTCTTCCAATGTGTAAAAGGGATATGTTATGGTGTTTCAACTTCTTAAAAACTTGAAATAAATAAAGGAATACAAAAGTCCTTCCCAAACTCCTGGGTCCATGCCACCAAGAGCAAAAGGGAGTGATTCAAAATGTGATTCTGAAGTTGCTTTTGCTTTATTTAAAGTCTCAATATATTACAGTAATTAAACTGCTTCATGACCTCATTGAAATCCTATAAGGCTTAATTAATGTTTGTAAAGCCTTTTACAATCCTTAGGTGAGAGGCACCAGGAAAGCATTAAGGAATCATTATTATTATCACTGATGCCATCTTAAATGACTGCAAACAGTTTGCTTCACTTGGATTTGCTGATTAAATCCTAGCTATGACCATGCAGAAACAAAAGGAAAATTCACTTCCACAATGTAGCTCAGCTTGTCTTATTTAAAAGGTCTTAGACAGATATAAATAAATTTTAATGCACTATTTTTCAGAAGGACAATACTTAAAATGATGATGAAAGAAGGGATAAAGTCAAAAGCATGAGAATAGGCCATTGGCCTAAGCTGTACCATCTTGCAAACTATATTCCCATAAACTCTGGAGTCAAGCAGATCTGCGTTTTTAGAGTCAGGCAGATCTGGGTTGGAAAACTGGCCCTATGATTTAACTTCCTTGAAACTTTGGGAAAATTACTTAGTATCTTTGCCTCCTCCACTAATCCGTGAACTCTGTGGGGAGCATGGGCTCTGTCTGTCTAGTACAAGATTTTTAACAAGTGCTCAACATATGTATTCAAGATATATTTTTTAATGTATATCTATAACTATTCATATGAAACAATTAAAATACAGTATCACCAGCGTTTAAAAGATTGATCACCTCCATCTTTTGAAGGGCCTTCATTTCATCATCCAGAATGACTTATTCACCAACCGTTCTGGGTAACTGGATTTTACTGTGCTATTTCCATGACTAACAATTCTATTTTTGAAGGGCACTCAAAGGTAATATCATACAAAGGCTTTACCTAATATGTTCTGTTTATCTAGTTCTGTTCATTTATTATCTATTGCTATTTCTATCTATAAAAAACACCTCAAAATTTAGTAGTGTTACACATCCATTTTATAATGCTCATAATTCAAACAGGGAATGTCTTATCCTGGCTGCCTGATGAATGGGACTCAACAGGGCTGGCTCAAGTAGCTGGATTTTGCTGGAACAGCTTAATGAGGGCTATATTTAAAGGACCTATTTATCAGTTGCATTCTTCAATTCTTCTCCACATTGTGTCTCCTGGGACTAGAACATCCAAGATGGTTTCATAATTCAAAAATCTGGTCTCTAGGTTGGGATGGCTGAGGTAACTGGGGCTGGCTGGGCATCCCTCTCTGTCCATGCATGCAGCCTCTCCACATGGTTGTCTTGAGCTTCCCTAAAGAATGGTGTTTTCAGGACTTCTTACTTGGCAACTGAGCTTTCCAAGAGGCATAGACAGAACCTGCACGGGTTCTTATGACTTAGCCTAAGAAGTCCAGAATATCACTTTCACCACATTCTATTGTTCAAGCAAGTCACTAAAGACATCCCAGATTCACAGGGAAAAAATTAGTAGACTCTACCTCTCAATGGCAGGACTTGCAAATATATATTCATCTTTTTCTTCCCCATAAGAGAAAAAAGATTACTGCCTTAATTCTTAGAAATCTGAAAGTCATCATAAAGAATTCTGTCTTCTTAGCCATGCTTCTTTCCAATGGGTAACTGCCTGATCCACTTCAAAGGGTTAGGAGAGATGGGTTATAAACTTGGTTCTACCACTGATTAACTGTGTGACTTTGAATACATCTTTTAATCTTTCTCATCTTGTCTCTTCATCTATCTCAGAGAAAAATAATGTCCTGTTATCCATGTCACTGAGTTGTGGAGAAGATGAGATAATAGAAGCATAAAGAGATAAAGTTTTAGAAATCCTACATAGCTGCCAGTGTCATTGTTAGTAAAATATAGGAAGGAAGCTATAGTCACTAGGCTTTCCAAGTCTAATTAGAAGAGTTAGTTTGTTAGATGCCTTGAGTTCCTGGATTCATTAAGACTGAGACTGATAGAAATCCAGAGACCAAGTCATAGTTCTTTCAGTCTGGAGGTCAAACTTAGCTTCCAAGTTCAGGTCTTGGTCATATCTGGGTTTAACTATGCAAGGCTCTTGAGTCTCCCAGCTGTGTTGTAACCATCTCAAATGGAAAGATGAATAAAGTGATAACTTCCTGTGTAAGTAACAAGTAAAACCATCCAGACATATGTGTCTTTTGGTCAATTTAAAGCTTTTTAATTATGAAAATGAACTCAATTATTTGTTCATTATCTGAACAGAAAACCTTTAAGGCTCTAATTCTTGCTAGCAACAAACTGGGGAAGGGAAAATATATCCGAGTGAGCCATTTAGCAAAAACTGGGGTATAGCTGCTGCTGTGATCCCAAAGTCTATATGGCTTTAAGGTGGTATCATGTAGTTTGTGGCTTTCATAACTGTGTGTCTCCCCTTCATTTTGTGCTTCTGAGCATGTTTTTCAAAAGTTGTATATTCTACAATTATTTCTGGAAAGATAAAGGTTTTTGTGAATAATGTTTAAACACAAACATTTGAACCTAGTAAAGCAATGTGGTATAGAGAACATGGCACAAGTCTAGTCATAGTACTTGGGAAAGTACTCTAAACTTCCATTAGTTTGAAGGCAATGAGGTCAAACTACTTGAATTTCTGGGACTTTCACATGGCATGATTCTGTGATACCATTTTTCAAATATGTGGCCATTTTAGATTCTGAAACTATGTAATTATAAACTAAGTCCAAATTTAAATTCAAACAGTGAGATTATCTGACAAATTTCTACTGTAATAGAATACCAGAAGCCCTGATTTGACAGAAGGTTTCCAAGTGATAAGTCTTTCTACATTCACTTATGATCTGAAATAAGTAAAAAATGCTTAATTCTAACAAGCACCCAATGTGTAGATTCTACCAACCTCTCCTTAGTTCACACACTCTTTATGCATCAAAACTGTTCTCAGACTTCATTGCCACTAAATTCCATGTCCACTTTCTAAGCTCATCTTCCTCGACTTTTGGCAGCATTTGACCCTGGTGACAGGATTCTCCTTATGAAACCTTCCTTTAATTTTATTTCTGAGACATAACCCTCCTGGTTTTCATCCTATTGTTCTGGCTAATTCTTCATA
The DNA here is from genome assembly GCF_028564815.1 of Eubalaena glacialis. NCBI lineage: Eukaryota > Metazoa > Chordata > Mammalia > Artiodactyla > Balaenidae > Eubalaena > Eubalaena glacialis. Next base: position 50,865,865 of record NC_083720.1, read on the forward strand.
GTCTTATTCATGACATTTCCTTCTTGAAATGTATATGTAATATAATCCTCTTCTCTACACATGCTTCTGGAATGATCTCACTCATTCTTAAGGCTTTAATTATCATCAATTTGACATGAATGATTCATAAATATTTATTGAATGCCTTTTGTTTTCCAGATACTATAACTTGATGTTCCAAATACAAATCTATAACTTAGTGCTTTATGCTGAGCTCCAGACATACATATACAGCTGCATACTTGCAGATATAGGACATGGCAGAACTCCTGAGTGCAGTGGTTTTGTCCTACGTGTGCAGCTCTCTGTCTGCCTTAATGTATGACTCAAAGTCAACTTGTCCAAAATGAAACTCATCTTCCATTCCCCAAAAAATTATTGCTCCTCTTGTGTTTTCTAGCTCAGTGAATTAGTTTCAAAATTGGCAAGTTGTGAAATCACTGAGTTGTCAGGATCTTCAACTCAAAAAAAAAAAAAAAAAAGAAAGAACAACATCAGCCTTAAAGGAGCGTACAGAAGATTAAGGGAAATAATACATGTAAAACACTCTTTCTAGTATCTGTCATATATTAAGCACTCAATGTTTATTACTCCCCAATCCCCACTGACATCCAAGCTAGAAATCAGGGCCTCATCTTTGACTTAAAAAAACTGTTTTCAATCCCTTCAATAAGTTCAAACAAAACATCATTTTACAAACTTTAAATCTCATAAAGTCTATCCTTGTGTTACCACTACCTAGGTGAACGAACATTATATTTCTATTTCATCCTACTAACTGGTTTTCTTAATTCTGGCCATGCTAGATCTCCCACCCCCATCTATTTTTTATACCTCTTCTTCACTGAACTTTCAAAATACTCTTATATATGCTGCTGGTCTGTTAGTTACTCAAGCACAAGCTTTCCATGACTTTGAGGGAAAAAGTCCAAACTCCTAAGCTTGGCATGCAAGGTACTTCAGGACACGGCCCCTTTCATCATCCACCTCCCAAAACTCTGACCCAGACAAATGCAACTGCTTTCCGTTCCCTTGTCACACACTGCTTCTGCTGCTGGAAATACCCCCTCCCTCTTTCTCTAACTTACTGCTGCTTACCTTTCAGAACTTAGCTCACAGGTCATGTCTTCCAAGAAACTCTTCCTGGACGCTCAGACTGGATTCTGTGTCCGTATGTCTTACACTGGTGATAGTCTAAGGTCCCTGAAGCAGAAACTGCATCTCACCCATCTTTGTACTCCCAATGCCACAAAAGGCCTAAAGTGCATATGTTTGTAAAAGCAATGAATGAATGAAAATTTTACCATTCAGACAAATGCTATGCAGACAATGATTCTAGCTGTTACATCTGTATAAAGAAGGAATTGTTTGAACTTGGTGGTAGTAGAGGTGGTGGTAGGGGGCAGCTTAGAAACAATCTGTGTTCCTTCTCAGGATCCTAATGGATCTGAATAAGTTTAATAGAATGGTGGGATTGTCAGAGAAAAAATTACTTGTGTGAGATACTAAAGAGCCTCTATAGGGTCACAAAATTTAAGGCAAGGCTTAAGAATTCTAAGATTTTTAAAAAGTTTTATATTAAACTTGGATGATATAAATAGACACAACAGATTGTAAAAACATACCAACTTATAACTGTGTAATACAAGAAGTTTTAGTGCCAATGTTAGTTCTTAAATAACGCTATTTTAATTATTGTGTGCTAATGAGAAGAAAAAGAAAGGGTGAAAGTGATTTAATACATTGTGTTACTTTAACATAAAGTGTAGGTCAAATTACATCAAGGCTCATTGAATGAAAAAACTACGCAATCTTGTAAAGAGTGGAAAACAGTGGAGGAATTTTTTACATGTTGCTCTAAAAACAAGACAAAACTGTGCCATAGCCCATCAATACCATATTCATATTACAGGAATTTAGTTTCAGCAAAACAACATCATCCATCACAGTATCACATTACATTATACTGTTACTTTTAGATTTTGTTTCTGTTTGCATTTACCTTATAAACTTATTTTTGCTTTATATTATATACGAGCTTTAAAGATACAAATATTTAGGAAACAGTATAATAAAAATAACTTAGTATAATGATAGAGACCCGAGAGATTATCTTCTTTAAAATAATTCATACTTAACTCAGGGTGGAAAAAGACTATGTTAAAAAAAAGGATCAGGGCATAGCAAGCCTACTTGGGAATAAAAGCTTCCTTATCAGAGTAAAATGATTTATCTCTTAGCCCAGCATGTGCATACATACACACATACCACACACATGCACATACAAAACCACATACAAATAACACAGATATACACCACAAAAGGACACACACAGCACATACTTTTACCTATATGTATGTGACACACAAATACATATGTATCTGCTTGTATCACAAATAACCCCGTGCACAAAGGAAGCACACACACACACACACACACACACACACACACACACCCCTTCCATAAATGTATATCTGCATTTTATAAAGAGACAGTAAATACAAACTGAGAAAGCTAGAGTTGAGCACAGCATTTTTAAGAAGGAGGGCTCTGGAATTAGACTACCAAGGTACTAACGCCAGTTCTGCCCCATCCTAGCTGAATAGCCTTGGACATATTTACTTAGTGCTCAGTTCCTCACTTTTCTTGTCATTAAATAGAAAAAGATAGCAAATACCTAACTCACAGAATTGTTCAGAGAATTAAATACACTATTGCATGTTGAGAAATTTAACACTGTGTTGGCACCTCGGAAGAAATCAATAAATGATGACTTCTTTATGTACATGTATATGTGTGTGTGTATATATATATTATATATATATATAATATATATACACACACACACATAGACATAGAGCACTGCTTTGGGATGCTGAAAGAGTTGTCACACCAAAGAGAGCTTTTCCCTTCATGGTCAGAGAAAGTGAGAAACCTGGGGGTCATCCCTAACATTTGTAATACTTCATTGTCTGTATTCAATCTATCACCAATCTTGTTGACTTTTTTCCCCTCTGAAACTCTCTCAGATTGATGCACCTCTCTTTACCCCATATGGGCTGAAGCAAAAGACTTATAATTGCTTTCCCCACATTTATTCTTTTTTCCTCACTGTGACCAGGCAGCTCTTTTTCGAAAAGCACATACGACCATGTATTCCCCATAATACTTTTAATGACTCCCCATTGCTTTTAGGGTAACCTTTGCACAGTCTAACCCTTCTCTACCTCTCCATCCTTCCTGCTGGGTCAAGACACTCTTCTGTATTGTGTGGCATTCCCCTATTGAAAGCCTATTAAGAACAAGGATGGTCTGTTTTAGTTAACCATTGTCTCCTTGTCACCTAGTAGAAGCCTCTGTAAACATTGATTGGTTGGATGAGAAGAACATGACACTGCTTTAACACATCAGGAGAGGAATGTGGAAGATGGTGCCCCACAAAAAAGACTATGATGCCTGATATAATAGGACAGTACCCTATGGTATATTTCAGTGCCTGGTGAAAATCAGTAGTATAAAGTTCATCATTAATGTATGTTGGGGGTGAATGTAACAAACAAAATTTTCAGCAGTGCCCAATAAATATAATGGTTTCCAATAAGGGAAAACAGATTAAGAGAGGAGATTTTTATTTTGTTTGCTTGATTGCTTGTTTGTTTTTTTAAATCTGTGGTTTCTGAAAATACTTATCTGTGAACACAAAGGTGATTCCTCCTGGCTCTTCTTGGTTATAGACATATAGTGGGATCATTAAAGCAGAGTGGAAGGGCTGCAAGATCCAGCATAGTGGTTGCTATGTAGCTGTATCTCAATTTTTTACCAAATGAAATGAAAGATGTGTCCTAGTCTGGTTCTCTGACTTGCATAATAATAAAAAACTATACTCACATACCACAGTTTTACAGATTATTGAGGTCACGGATCCATACCCAGCATAGTTTCACATGTCACTTAGCTCAGGTCACACTAGTGAATGAGGATAAATGTCACTGGCTCATCAATTCTAGTTTCTCTTGGTTCCATGGAGACATATTTACGAAGGCAACATGGTCTAAGGAGGTCTAGAATAATTCATCGTTAAGTTTGAGATGCTGCTCACAAATTTCTTCACAAATGCCCTTATTTTTGGTATGAGAAGCATTGATGGTTTTTATCTGAATACATTCAACTAAATAAGATATATATTCAGTTTGCCAAATCTTAGTCAGCTTACTTATATCTCTGATTCAAGCATCCTCTACACATGTACCCCTATCGCACTATATCCCACTACAAACATCATCTTAAAATGTATCCTAAACTGAATTTTTGTTAAGTATGTGTACTTTTTCCATTGCCCTATTTTAGTTTTTCCAAGATCTTAAACTCTTATTTCTGGTGTATAGTCAATTGAAAGCAGTTCCAATACTCCATTCTTGTGTATTAACTTCATTTTCTCTCCAGCTTAACCTCATTCTATAAAGTATTTAACGATCTGATAACTAAGAGCTGAATGCACTGGTAAACTCTGATATTTCAATAATTCCTCTGTGAACTTTCTTGTAAAGTGAACAATTTTTTCTGCAATAAAAATCATCCTCCCCAGTTATTGTTTTGTAGATTTTCAGAAAGAGGAAACTATTTTTTTAAACAGCTGCCACTGATGTGTATAAAATGAATGACTGATAAGAATTTAAAAAAAAAAAAGGAGGAAGAAAGAGACGAAGCAGTGGCCTCTAACTACTAGTGAGTGAGAAAGGAGGCATAATTACATAAATAGGCAGCAAGGCCAGAGTGGTAATTAAAATAGCTTGACTGTATAAATCTTTGGCAGTAGCTAATTGATCACAGTCTATGTAGGATTAGAATAGGTTATCTCATTTCAGGGAGAGAGAAATGTGTTTTCATTTATACAAGGAATTTATTAGGATATGTAAGAATAATTTTTAATGTATAACTATGGGGAAAGTCAAAGAAGTCAAAGTGTCGGACTATAGTAAACATTCTTTTTGCTGAGTTGTTCCTTTCTGGGGGGAAGTCCCAAGATCAGGGGAAGCAAGATTCTACTTCTCATTGCAGAAGCCAAAGTGGAGAAGATAATCTGTCTTCCTTATCTTTTGGGAGACAGAGTGTGGGCACAAAAAATAATAATAATAATTTTAACTATGCATATATTTATTAATGAAAGTTATTGTGAACACTATATATAGATTACTAATTTGTTCAGAATTTACATATTTCCCCTTAACACTAAAATAATAAGAAATATTTATTTTCTTCTTGTCACTTCATAATTCTGCTGTATTTGGGAATCAACATTCATACTACTATAAAGAAAAAAATGGGTGTCATTTATTTAGTATTGTTCATCAGATTTTTTTGAAAGGAGGGGGCATTTGATGATTTCCCAGGAACCATTTTGTTGTATGATCTGATTATTTTTTCACATGCTTTAACTCTTCTACAAGTAGTGCAGATAATTAATATGTTCATTCATTCAATTATTCAACAAATATTTACTGTGCAATTACCATGGACTAGGCATTGTCTAACAGCTTTATCGACTGTTATGATTAACAAACAATAAACTACATATATTTAAAAAGTGTACAATTTGATAAAATTTGACATATACTTATCCTCATGAAACCAACACCACAAAAAACAATGAACATATCCATCACCCCCAAAAATTTCCTTGTAAGCATGTCATCATCCCACCCCAAACCCCATCACCAGGCAACCACTGATCTATTTGTCAAGAGAGATTTGTTACATTTTCTAGAGTTTTAGATGAATGGAGTTATACAATATTTAGTATTTTTGGGTCTCTTTTCTTTTCCTCAGCATAATTTCTTTTAGATTCATCCACATTTCTGAGTGTATCAGTAGCTCAATCATTTTTATTGCTGAATAGTAGTCCATTGTATGGATATACCATAGTTTGTTTATCCATTCACCTCGGGTTGACATTTGGGTTAATTCAAGTTTTTAACTATAATAAATAATGATGCTATGAATGTTCAAGTACAAGTCTTTGAATGAACTTATGCTTTCAGTTCTCTTAGGTGAATGCCTAACAGTAGATAGATGTTTAAGTTTTTAAAAACTGCACTTCTTTTCCAAACTGTTTTTAGCATTTTACATTCCCAATAGTAGTATATGAAATTTCATTTGCTCTTCATCCTCACAACATTTCATGTGGTCAGTCTTAAATTTTAGCCATTCTAATATACGTTCAGTTGTATCTCATTGTGGTTTTAATTTGAATGGACCAAATGACTGATGACATTGAGCATCTTTTCATGTGTTTATTTGCCATCCCTATTTTCTTCCTTGGTGCAGTATTTATTCAAATATTTTTCCATTTGTTACTGGGTTGTTTGTTCTCTTGTTTTTCAGTTCAAAGAGTTATTTATATATTCTCAGCACCGTCTTTTACTGGTATATAATTGGTAAAAATTCTACTAATCTGTGGTTTTTTTCATTCTCTGAACAGTATCCTTCAAAGAATAGAAGCTTTTTTATTGTTGATAAAGTCCAATATATCAATTTTCCTTATATGGATACGGCTTTTGCTACTATATGTAAGAAGTCTTTGCCTAGTCAAAGAGCACGAAGATTTCCTCCTATGCTTTTTTCTTAGAAGTTTTAAAGTTTTAGGTTTTACATTTAGGTTCATGACCCATTTTTAATTTCTGTATATGGTGCAATGGATTAAAATTCATATTGGGCACACATAAATACCCATTGTCCCGCACAATATTTTTGAAAAAAAAAGCTATACTTTTTTCCCTGAAATGCCTTTGCACCTTTTTTTTTAAAATAAGTTGTCCATATAATGTGGGTTTATTTCTGATCTCTCTATTTTGTTCCACTGATTTATTTACCTATGTATCAATACTAAACTGTCTCCATTACTATAACTTTATAATAAGTCTTGACATCTTCCCTTTCAAAGTTGTTTTAGCTATTTTGGGTCCTTTACCCTAAGTCAGAATTTTAGAATTAACTTCTTAATTTCTACAAGATAGGCTGTTGGGGTTTTGATTGAAATTATACTGAATCTATTGTTAAATTTGGGGAAAATTTATATTGTGATAATATTGAGTCTTCAGAACCATGAACATAGCATGTCTCCTTTTATTTAGGGTAACTTTATCTCAGCAATGTTTTGTAACTACCATGTACAGTTACTACACATAATTTTGCAGATTTTCTCCTATTTAATGTGTTTTCATACTATTCTAAATAGTATTAATTTTTCAATTTAAAATTTTGATTGTTGCATATATATACAAATACAATTGATTGTTGTTCTTGATTATTTATACTGCACCATGTTAAGCTCATTTATTAGTTCTAGTAAATTTTTGGTAGATTCAATGATATTTTCTACATAAATCATCATGTCAACTCTGAGTAAAGTTTCCTTTCCAATCTGAATGTTTCTATTTATTTATTTTTATCTTGCCTTATTATACTGGTTCAGATCCACAGCAATATATTGAGTAGAAAGTGAACACCCTCCCTTGTTCTAATCTTAGTGGCAAACCCTCTAATTTTTCAATGTTAGTTGTGATGTTAACTAGAGATTTTTCTTAGATACGCATTATAAGATTTAAGAGGTTCCCTTCATGGCTGAGAGTTTTGCATTAACGTTCCTTCAGTTTTTAAGTAAAAATAAAAGACACATTTTTCATTTTCACCAAGAACTTTATTGAACAATGTATTCACCATTTTGTTCCACTACCTTCTGCCATTTTTCAGGCAACTTCATAATCCCATCTTCCCAAAACTTTTGATCTTTTTGAGCAAAGAACTGTTCCAGGTGCCTGTTACAGTCTTCCAGGGAATTGAATTTTTTTCCATCAAGAGAATTTTGTAAAGACCGAAATAAATGGAAATCCGAGGTGCAATGTCTGGTGAATACGGAGGATGAATCAGAACTTCCCAGCCAAGCTGTAACAGTTTTAGCCTGGTCATCAAAGAAATATGCAGTCTTGAGTTATCCTGACGGAAGATTTTGCGTTTTCTGTTGACTAATTCTGGATGCTTTTCGTCGAGTGCTGCTTTCAGTTGGTCTAATTGGGAGCAGTACTTGTTGGAATTACTCATTTGGTTTTCTGGAAGGAGCTCACAACAGAGGACTCCCTTCCAATCCCACCATATACACAACATCAACTTCTTTGAATGAAGACCAGCCTTTGGTGTGGTTGGTGGTGGTTCATTTCACTTGCCCCATGATCACTTCTGTTCCACATTATTGTACAGTAGCCACTTTTCATCTCCAGTCACAATTTGTTTTAAAAACGGAACGTTTTCGTTACGTTTAAGTAGAGAATCACATGCCAAAATACAGTCAAGAAGGTTTTTTTCACTTAACTTATGTGGAACCCAAACATCAAAGCGATTCACATAAGCAAGCTGGTGAAAATGATTTTCAACACTTGATTTCAATATTTTGAGTATGTCGGCTATCTCCCATGTGGTATAACGTTGTTGTTCTCAATTAATGTCTCGATTTGATCGTTATCAATTTCAACTGGTTTACCTGACCGTGGAGAAATCCAGAGAGAAATCTCCAGCACGAAATTTCACAAACCACTTTTGACACATTCAATCAGTAACAGCACCTTCTCCATACACTGCACAAATCTTTTTTTGTGTGTTTCAGTTGGGTTTTTATCTTTCTTAAAATAATAAAGCGTAATATGTTGAAAATGTTGGTTTTTTTCTTCTATCTTCAATATTAAAATGGCTACACAAAAATTCACCAATTTTGATGTGTTTTTTTTTTTAATGCACACTGATATGACAGCTGTCACAATACAATCTAACAAAAGTGTTTCGAATGAAGTTAAAGACAACTAAGCACTACTAGAGCCATCTTATGGAAAAAACTGAACGAACTTTTTTGGCCAACCCAATAGTTGTTGTTGTTTTTTAAATTAATGATGGATGTTGGAACCTGTCAAATGATTCTTTTTTCCTGTTTGAGATGATTGTATGGCTTTTCATTTTTGCTTTGTTAAAATTTAGATTGATTTTCAAATTATAAACAAATATTTGCATTTCTTGGTTAAACCTCACTTTGTGGTGATATTTTATCCTTTTGATGTTTTGTTGGGTTCTATTTTCTAAAATTTTTAAAAGAATTTTTGCACGAATATTAACTCAAGATATTGGTCTGTAGTTTTATTTTCCTATAGTGTCATTGTCTGGTTTTTGAACTAGGGTATTGCTGGCCTCATAGAATGAGTTGGAAAGTATTCCCTCATCTTTAATTTTTAGAAGAGTTCGTGTAGAATTGTTGTTGTTGTTTGTTTGTTTTTTAATGCTTAGAAGAATTCACCAATGAAGCCATCTGGGCCAGGATTTCTTTTTATAACTATAAATTTATAATTTAAGTAGATATAGTTCTATTCAGGTTATATATTTCTTCTTGACTGAGATTGGTAGTTTGTGTATCTTCAGTAATTTGTCCGTTTTACCTAATTTAGTAAATTTGTTGGTATAAAATTGTTCAAATTGTTCATTGTAACTTTAATATCTGTTAGATCTGTAGTAATGTCATCATTCTTATTTCTGATATAGTAAATTTGAGTCTTCTCTCTTTTTTCTTGATCAGCCTGTCTAGATGTTTAACAATTTTATCCATCTTCTAAACAACTACGTTTTGGTTTTATGATTTTGCTTTTACATATACTGTATTTTTCACACCAGTCAATTACTTCTTAGAAGTTAATGACTTTTGATAAGGTGTAAATTATACAAATAGTATCTTGTATATTTACCCAATTGGCTACCCTTTCTGGTGCTCTTTATTTCCTGGTGTGGATCTGTATCTCCATCTAGTCTCCCTTTTTTCTGCTTGAAGTACTTCTTTAACATTTCTTATCATCAGGGTCTGCTATTATTTTAGCTTTTGTATGACTGAAAATTTATCTATTCTATATTCACGTTTTAAGTTATAGAATTTTAGGTTGACAGTTTTTCTTTCAACTGGTATTCTTAATTTTATTGTTTCTGACAATAAAATCTGCCATTATCCTTATTTGTGTTCTTCTGTACCTGCTTTTTTTTTAAAGAAACTTTTTATTTTAGATTTACTAAAACAATGCTGATATAGTACAAAAAAGTTTCCATACACTGTGTGCAGTGTTTCCTTTATTATTTACATCTTACATTAGTATGGTACATTTGTTATGACTATTGAACTGAGATAGATACATTATTATAATTAAAGTCAATATTTTACTCAAAGTTCCTTAGTTTTTACTCAATGTCTTTTTTTCTGTTTGAGGATCCCATTCAGGATATCACATTGTATTCAGCTATTATTTTTCCTTAGGTTTCTCTTGGTTCTGATAGTTCACATGTATTTTTCCTCTTCTTGCTGATTTTAAAATTTCTCTTTACCACCAGTTTTGAACAATTTGATTATATTGTGTTTTGGTATTGTCTTATTCAAGTTTTTATTTTAATTTTTTTAACTTGGAGTTTGTTGAGCTTCAAGGATGTTCTTTATAGTTATCCTTAAATTTGGAAAATTTGAAAAATCATTATTACTACAAATGATTTTCTGTGCCCCACTCCCTCTTTCAGGGACTCAAATGAGAGTCTTCTCAAATGAGAGCATATTTGGCTGATTGATGTTCATTTTTTCTTTTTTTTTTTTTCTCTTTGTGTTCCTTTTAATAGTTTTCACTGCTATATCTCTAAGTTCACTACTATTTTTTTTTCTTTTGCAGGGTCTAATTTTCCATTAATTACATAATGTGTATTTTTAATCTCACACATTGTACTTTCCACCTCTAGAGTGTGATTTGGGTCTTTTTTAATATATATTCTATATCTCTACCTAACATGTTCAATTCTTCCTTTAGCTTTATGAACATATGGAGTACAGATACAATACTTGTTTTATTATCCTTGTCTACTAATTCTAACATCTGTGTCACATCTGTGTCAGTTTCAATTGATTGATTTTTATTCTTATTACAGGTCATGTATTTCTGATTCTTTGCCTGCCTTCTAATTTTTGATTGGGTGCCAGACATTATGGATTTTATTTTGATGAGTGCTGGATTTTTTTATGTGTGTATTTCTATAAATATTCTTAGCTGTGTATTAGGACACAATTTATTTATTTGGAAGCAGTTTAATCCTGTCAAGTCTTTATTTTAAGGGCTTTTTGTTTATTTTGTTTTGTTTGTTTGTTTTTAGGCAGGACCAGAGCAGCATTTGGTCTAGGAATAATTACTCTCTACTTCTAAGACAAATCTTTCTGAGTACTCCACTCAATGCCTTGTGCATTGTTTTTTATTTTTATTTTTTCTTTTCTTTTCTTTCAGTCTGGTTGTTAGAAATAGGCGTTATTTCCAGCCTCTTGTGAGTGCTGGGCACCCTTCTTTCTAATTCTCTCAGATGGATTATTTCTCCAGCCTTTATTAGTTTCCTCATAGGTATATTGTGATTTTTACTCTGCTGAATACCTGAGACTATATATGGCCTCTGCACATATCCAGTTTTCTCTCTGAAACTGTCTCCTCTTTGATATTCCTTGGTGTAAATTATGGGCACCTTTTTTCTCTTTGAATTCTCAGTTCTCTTTTGAACTCAGATTGTTCACCAAGGTTACCTGGGTTTCACTCCCTGTGCCATGGCCTGGAAACTCTCACTTTTTTTCTGCCTCATTTACCACTTTTGGATTCCCTCTTAATATTGGAGGACCCCAGGTAATCTCTTTTCTTTGCATTATTCACTTCCTTGCTGTTATCATTTGTTCTCATCTATATGTTAATGACTACCAAATTTATATCTCTAGCTTGCATATCTTCTCTAAAATACGTATTTAAAATGTTCAATATATTGTTTAAGCCTACTATATTAAGATATATTAAGATGTCCAAATCTGAGTCATGATCTCTTTTTCCCTTCTCAGAAACATACTCCTCTTGAAGTCTTTCTCATCTCAATTAATGGTGACACCACCCTTCCAGTTTCTTATGCTCAAAACCATGGAAAAATCCTTGAATCAGCATTTTCTCTCATACCCTCTAACACTTCAACAAATCTGATGATTTTATCTTCAAACTATATCCAGAAACTAACCATTTTTCACCACTTCCTTTGCAATCAACATCATCTCCTATCCAGATATTATCTACTTAAAGTCTCAATGTTAACCTGTGTACAGTGTAAGGCTACTTCTTTAAACAGAAATGTTACAAATAGTTTTCTTCAAACATTTTGAATAAACGTTTTATTTTGAAATAATTTTAGATTTACAGGAAAGTTGCAAAGATTGTTTGAATTATACCTTTACACTGCTTACCCAGTTTTAGTTTCCTCTAATATTATCATTTTACATTATCATCTTACATTTGTCAAAATTAAGAGACCAACATTGGTATATTACTTTTTAACTAGACTCCAGAGGTTATTTGAATTGTGCCAGTGTTTACATTTTTCTCTTGTTTCTATTCTAAGACCCAATCCAGAATTCTACATTGCATTTAGTTGTCGTGTCTCCTGGTTGCATCTGTTCTGTGACATTTTCTCAGTCTTTCCTGGTTTTTCATGATCTTAATAGTTTTGAGCTCTACTGGTCATGTATTTTGTAGAAAATTCCTCAAATGTGGCTTATCTAGTATATTCTCATAATTAGAATGAGGTTATGGGTTTTGGGAAGAAACATCACAGAGGTGAGTGCCCTTCTTATCATATCACATCATAGAGTACCTGGCATGCATATGACATTATTGATAATATTAATTTGACCACAGGAAGTGCTTGCCAGGATTCTCCACTACAAATTTCCCATTTTTTCCCTTTTTATACTCTATTCATTGGAAGTGAGTCACTAAGTCCAATCCACACTCAAAAATAAGAGTGTATCAACATTTTGCAAGGAAAATTTGTCTATTCTCCTCCATTTACTATTTATTTATTCAGTCATTTATTTGTATCAGTATGGATACCTGTATATTTATTTTATACTTTGGCTATAATTCAATATTATTTATTTTGTTGTTCAAATTGTTTTAGCTTTGGCCATTGGGAGCTCTTTCACGTTGCCTTATATGTCCAATTGACATGACCCCACACATGTATTTTTGGCCACTTCCTTTCTAATATTTTCAAACATTTTACTTTCAAGGAATGAAAAAAGTAATAACAGCTGAAAATGTTTAGGTTTTTCTAACACTATGCCCTTTATGAAAGCAGAACATTTGTCATTGGTTTCAATTACTTACTACAGCAAAGATGCCTGGGGATAGCTATTTAATTGGGTTAAGATGCTCTATTAAAGTGTTTCTTTTCAGTGTAGCTCAAGGCTGTCTGATGCTTCTGAATTTCCCAAGGCCAATCTACATAATTTCTTTGAATTCCTTATTCTATTATAGACACCACTGGTGTCTGCCACAAAACAAGCAAATATATCTAAACATGCCCTTTGTTACATTAATGTGCATATCTATCTTTGACTTAATTTTTTTACATTTAGTTGTACTATACTTAAGGGAAATTATAGTTCACCAAAATATTTTCTTTTAGCTGATCATAGGTGGATAGAATATGAGGCACATATAAAGGATAAGTTATATGTTACAATGGATGATGAGAACCTCTAAAGTGAATTAGATAGTAAAAGCACATATGGTCAATATTTTTACAAAGATCCACATGGATCTTTGTAATACAGATTTTTTTACATGGCCACAATCATTGGTATCTATTTATTATTTTTGTATATACTTAGAAAGTTTTCCAGTAAACTGTATAGTTACCTATGTTAACATCACACGATACATTTTCAGCATAGACATTTCTCCCATACCATTTTGTTTAGTCAAATGCTTTGGTTAATATTAACATTAACCAATTGCAGATGTCAACAATTAAGCTCAATGCAGCAAAACATTTAGTCAGGCACTTTCCTCAGACAGAATAAAAAGACTTTACATAAACATGCATAGTGCATTTTGAGTCTATCTTAAGATAAAATAGTTGTGTTTAGTGACTAAACATATCATTACTCAGATGCCTGATCCCCTTTTGCAGCTGTTCTTGCTGTTTTGGTTCTACATAGCCCCTTTGCTTGTATTTCTTGTGGCTCTCACTTAGTGTTGCACTATTTGGGGGGAAATCTGCAGATGAGGGGTTCTGGCTGATTTTGTAATGTGCCTGCAGAAAGCTAAGCTTGCATTGTAATGAGGTCAGATTTAATTTCTAATCAAGGTCATGCTCCTGGGTTAGTAGAACTCCAAGGAAAATCAAAGTGCTGACAGAAACATCTAAAAGGTGGTGATTCAGTAGGTGGCACTCTTTCCTCCCTGCAAATTGTGTTGTCAAAACTCAGGTTCATTTTGCCTTTCAGAGTAGATTTACATGTCCTCTTTTGACCATTAGGGAATCTAGTATAAAAGAGTTTATTTGAGGAGTGTGGGGGAGGGGGTGTTGGTTTGTAGTTTTCTTCAGAAAACAAGGATGTTGCCTTTAATTCCTGTGTCTTAGATATACATGAGCTCTGTAGTTTTGTTTTGCTTTACCTAGAATTTCAACTTGATGGGCTGGTCTAACTGTACAGGCATATATGCTGCTGAAAAACTTTATTCTGCTTGGAAGACATTTTCTTATCTGTGTATGAGTTTTCTACTTTCTGATTATTTATGAAATTCTCATTTAGTTCCCAGAGTTGCAGAGCCCACAAAATTAGCCTGCCTTGTAGAAGCTTCAAATTTTAATGACTACCAAAAAAATACAAATACTGATTTCTTTGCTCTTTCTTCATGAGCTTGGGACACAGCAATTTTAGCTTTTATTAAACTGAATGTCAATTAGGATCCAGAGGATAGATTTATTAATGAATTAGACTTCCTTCCCAAACTTTCCTTTGCCTCAAATGTAAAAATAAAACAAAAAATGGAGCTGATACTTTTCCACAACAAAAGTCATAATGGAGCACGTTTATTCCCCACTTTATAAAAAACACACTGAAACTACTTCGAGAACCATTCATGATGTCTCATTTAGATTGAAGATCAGTAATGGAGAAATTGGAACTCCCTCCCTGCCCGATCACACAAAAGAAAGTGCTAGACAAGTAGAAACAATCTGAGCTGAAAAAAATTGTTGCTTCTCCTATCAGACTATTACATTTTCTTTTGAAAAATTGTCTTCTTTTTCTTTCTCTGCTTACATTAGACTTTTGCTTGTCATGTGACTTGGCTTTTGTTAAAGTGTATAAAGAATGTCAGGTGTGACTGAACTTGGACTTACAAGAGCAAAGGAGTGTAAGTAAATTCATTTGAGGTTCTATTAGTTCAACCTGGAAAAATTGCCTGGGTGTGATGGTTTGACATTTATCAGTACCCACAGAATATTGTGCAGAAAGAAAAAGTATTCACACACACATTCACAGGCACACATGTGTATGCACACACACACACACACACACACAGTAGGGTTCCATTGAGTCAGATCAACTTGATCTGCTCCAAAGAGAAACAAAAGAGACAAATTTCCCAAGCATGTGATAATCATATAAACCATCTCCTTCCTCTAGTAATGTTGTTTGAACCCCTTGAATAGCTTTATTTGGATCCCCCCTCAAATCCTCCCACCAATTAAGTTTTAACACACCAACCAGTGCCAACCATAAACTCCAGTCACAAAATTGTATGATCTGCAAATCTCCCTAAACTCCTTTGCCTCCTATTCCTAGAACAATACTGTGCCATACATAGTATTAATTGTTCCTGATGACAGGGATAATTTTAGAGAGGACTTGGCTGGCTTCTCTGGTCTCCTTATTTGCACTTCCTTGTGACAAGTTCTAGAAGAAGCCAGGCATAGACGCTGTGAATTCCCCTATAAAGCTAACTCACAGTCCTGAGGTAATATGCCTTCATGGGAATCCTGCATTCTTTTTTCTTATTTAAATAGGTCAGAAAATGCAAAGCAGGCTTAACTGGCATTATTTGTGCTTGACTCTATATAGCTTCAATCATCTTCTTTGGATCTTGTGATATAGAGATTTTGAACAAATCTTGACTGCAAATAAGAAATAACCACAAGTTTTTGTGGCTTAAGAAGATAAAAAATATCATGTTTACATAGTGAGACACATGATCATATCAGAGTGTATTGAATCCTCACCTCCATGATCCCTTGAAGTTTCTATTCTAGCAAATCTTCACTTATGTTTCAAGCTTCTGTACATTCTTTTCTTTCTCACCAAAATGCTTTCCCCAAACTCCTCCTTAATCCACTTTGCTTATCAGCAAACTTTTATTCCTCTTTCAGAATCCAGGGCAGACATCTACTCATTGGAGAAGCTTTAGTTTACTCCCCACTAAGGCAACTGAGTTCATCTCTTTATTCCCTGATCAATGACTGGGCTGCATTAATTGAGTCTCCAGGGCCATAAAAATCCACACTACTAGAGGTGATTAGCACTGTCTTCTATATGGATGGTGCCTTTGAAGTTGTGGAAGGAGGCAGACCTAGCCTAGAAACTACTGCAATGCCTTCCACATAGAACCTACTCAGTAGACGTTGATTGAAATGAATTTGTCTAATGTAAAACCAAGAATTACAGCCATGAATATGCTAGAGTTGAAAAGAACTTTAGATGTCATTTGGTGCAAACCACTTAATCTATAGATGAGCAAATGATGCCCAAAGCTATGAATTGACCCATTAATTTTTTCACTGCTTGGTGGTAGCAGATTGACTTGGATTAGAACCCAGTTCTTATGTATTCATCCTTTCTGCAGCAGCAAGATGCCTCACAAATTGCTGAAATGAAAAGGTATTATTCCAATGGGGAAATATTGATATTATTAAATCCTGCCCTTGGAAAGCATCCCCATGGAGAGATTCATGTTTCTTCCACTGTAGCTGTAACTAAATTGAGCAATCTCTTCATTCATTTTTTGTTCTCAGGTTGAATAGCGCTTTGCACTCTTTTCCTTGTAAGATCACAGAGTTCTCTACAGGTACTAATTAGGCCTCATGACACTCCCCTGTGAAAATGATCTTATTATTATGACTAAAATGGTACTGAAGATATTTAAGATGTTTAACCTAAAAGTGAAGAAAAGGCATTAAGTAGTCCAACCCCAGGCTCCTGGTACTGAAAGCACTGCAATGCCAAGAAGCTTGACAGTGTGGCCTGGGGCAAACTGAAGAAGTAGAAAATACCTTGTCTAATGGGCACAACTTCAGAGGGACATCAGTATTAGTCAGGGCCCTTCACAGCAACAGAACCAATAGGTTATTAGGATGTATACATTTACATACATACATACATACATATATGTGTATATATACATACATATATGTATACATATATACATATATATGTATGTATGTGTATGTGTGTGTGTGTGTATGTATGTGTATATATATATATATATATATAGAGAGAGAGAGAGAGAGAGAGAGAGAGAGAGATTTTGAGAAATTGGCTCATGTGATTATGGAAGCTGAGAAGTTCCACGATCTGCCATGTGCAAACTGGGGACCCAGGAATGCCAGTGATGTAATTCAGTGGGTCTGAAGGCTTGAGGGCCAGGGG
Organism: Eubalaena glacialis; assembly: GCF_028564815.1. NCBI lineage: Eukaryota > Metazoa > Chordata > Mammalia > Artiodactyla > Balaenidae > Eubalaena > Eubalaena glacialis. Next base: position 50,883,434 of record NC_083720.1, read on the forward strand.
AGCTGATCGTGTAAATCCCAGTCTGAGGGCAGGAGAAGATGAGATGAGATGTCCCAACTCAAACAGTGAGGTAGGAAAAAGGTGAATTCTCCTTTCTCCATCTTTTATTCTATTCAAGCCCTCAGTGGATTGGATGATGCCCACCTACACTGGTGAAGTCAACCTGCTACTCAGTCTACCATTTCAAATGCTAGTCTCATCTAGAAACACCCTCCTAGACAATCCAGAAACAATGTTTAATCTGGGCACTGTGGCCAGTCACGTTGACACATAAAATTAAGCATAGCACCATCCCCCTCACCTCCAACCTTGCTTAAACCTTCCTCCTTTCCAGACTACTTTAGCTTTACCTTCTCTGGACATTTTTCCAGCTCCCCTTTTACTCTTTTAACCTCTAATTTGGGAATTCCTCTAATAGCCTGATGTCTAACCCTGACAATTGACTGCTTAAGAGTGCAATGCCTTATGTAGGTATCCTTTCTTTGACAACTGTTTTGTTTTGCCTTTTATTCTATAGTACAGGGTGAAAATATATACGCTGTAGCTTTTATTGAAACAAACCAATTGTAATGTATTCTAAGCACCTATCCATCCGTGCTGCCTGGAAATTCCTTCTGCATCATTTAGGAGTTTTTATTTGCCACCCAGTGCACTGCATTAATGCAAAAGTTCTGTTGTGGAAGAGGTACCTCATGCAACTAAGAGAATTCAGAGAGAATCCTCAACTTTGGTCCACACTGGTCTTTGCTAATATAGTCATTAGTTAATTCCTCTGAGTTTCTTGAATATGAGGGCCATCTTGCCTCTGAGCCTCCCTTGGGCATGGTAGTACTTGCTAAGGTAGGGAAATGAAGGCCTTGACCCTGCTTCCTGAGATATCCCACACAGCTCTTGGTCTCTGAGGTCATTTAGCCTTAGTGTGATGTTAGAAGTGACTCTGGGAAGTTTCCCACAGGTCACGAAACCTGTGCCTTTTACAGTCTTTTTTTTTTTTTTTTAAAGGTTAGCTATTTGAATTTATTTATTTATTTTTGGCTGTGTTGGGTCTTCGTTTCTGTGCGAGGGCTTTCTCTAGTTGTGGCGAGCGGGGGCCACTCCTCATCACGGTGCGCGGGCCTCTCACTGTCGCGGCCTCTCTTGTTGCGGAGCACAGGCTCCAGACGCGCAGGCTCAGTAGTTGTGGCTCACGGGCCTAGTTGCTCCGCGGCATGTGGGATCTTCCCAAACCAGGGCTTGAACCCGTGTCCCCTGCATTAGCAGGCAGATTCTCAACCACTGCACCACCAGGGAAGGCCCAGTGTGCCTTTTACAGTCTTTTGGGAACTTCTCCTCATCTCCGTCTAGAGTTCAATTGCTTCTGCCTTCCCATCCCAAGCCTCCCCTCTATCCTCTTTCCCCTGGAAACACCCTGAACAAACTTCTCTGAATTGACCTTTAAAAACATAACTCTGTCCTTTCCTTCCTCTGGGAAGAGGTGGGAAATAAGATCATCAGTGCAGTTGTTTTCACTTGTTCACTATTTTCTTTCCTCCTTTCTTTCCTTCCTTCCTCCCTTCTTTAGGTCAGTGTGATCCATCTTCCTCCCTCCTTCCCTCCCTTCTTTCGTTCCTTCTTTCCTTCTATCCTTCCTTCCTTCCTTTCTTCCTGACATAGCTACTCTTTGTATCCTCCAATTAACTTCATGTTTTATTAAACATAGCTTCCATATTGCCCTCATGCAATTTTGTTTCAAACTTCTTTGTTTATGTGTTTCCATTTTCCTAAACTTGCTTTTCTTACTATTTTATCAGCAAACTCCTATTATGAGAACAAAGCCCAGGTCTGAGGTCACTTCATTCAACATTTTAATAAATATTTAAGATTTATAGAATAATTTCAAGTTGTAGGTATATTTTAGTAAAAACAAAAGGTCAGATTCTGCTTTCGTGATGCTTATCTGCTTTGTGAAGCATACTCTGCCATTTCCCAGTATTGATATGTATCTTCTATTACAGCAGTGATTCTCAACCAAGGTGTATTATTGCTATTACTGTGCTGTATTTTAATTATTGGTTTTCATATCTGTACTTTCTATAATTCTGAAAATCCTTGAGGGCCTTACTTGTATCACTTTGGTTTTGCCCCCTCCTCCCCATTGCTCAGTATAGAGGCTTGCACATATTAGGTGATCATAAAGTGCTTGTTGAATTTTGATGGGTTCAAATCTCTTCAGCAGCCACTGTACAAAAAGCACTGTAATAGTCCCTTTAGCAGTTTTAAAGTTTGATAAAATAGGCATTGTTACACTCAAAAAAACTAACAGGGAGAAATAGGGAGTTGCAGTTTAATGGGGGTAGAGGTTTAGTTTGCAAGATGAAAAAGTTCTGGATATTGTTTTCACAACAATGTGAGTATACTTAACACCACTGAACCACATTTAAAATGGTTAAGATGATAAATTTTATGTTATCTGTATTTTACTTTATTTTTATTGAAAAAGACTAACAATCAATAGATAGCTAGTGGGAAGCAGCTGCATAGCACAGGGAGATCAGCTCGGTGCTCTGTGACCACCTAGAAGGGTGGAATAGGGAGGGAGGGAGGGAGGGAGATGCAAGAGGGAAGAGATATGGAAACATATGTATATGTATAACTGATTCACTTTGTTATAAAGCAGAAACTAACACACCATTGTAAAGCAATTATACTCCAATAAAGATGTTAAAAAATAAAAAAGACTAACAATCTAATAGGTATAAATTTTGTTCATGAAATCAAGTAAAGAGTGATAATTCTCCTAAGAAATATACAGATCTGACTGGAATTCAGAAGATGGTGAAGAGACCAAGGAAAATCCAATCTCCTCTTTTCCAGAGATGTTGCCTACATCACACCTGGAAGACTTGACTGTCCTGTGTGCAAAATCTTTGAAATTTTATAAAATGATAAAGGAATTTATGGGGAAAGAAAAACAGGTTAATATTGGTTGATTTTGAATCAACTGTAACCTGTCAGTACTTCCTAGGAGAATTCGTCCAGTAGCCATAAGAAATGTAAGGTATAGGCTTAGGAAAGAGGTCTGAATGGAAGATAGTGGCTGAAAAATTCACTCCCAACAAACCTGGACCCATGGGACTATATTATGTCTAAAAAGGAAAAAGGTCAGGGGAAGGAAAGCAGAGAAAGCTAAGGACTGATCTTGTAATAAGTTTAACTAAGGGCACAAAAGGAAAGAAGGTGATGAAAAGGAAACATAAGAAGAGATGTAAACATACTGATTTTTTTAATCTTCTAATAATGAACTCTGACCTTTACTGGTGCTTTATAGTTTTAAAAGAAAAGTTATGATATGTATTTTTATTATCTATTAATAAATACTAACATTTGAGTCATGCTTTACAATTTACAAAGTCGGTCCTTAGCACATTCCTATGAAGAAAGAATCCATTCTTTCCATTTTGCAGAAAAATAAGTGCTATGTATTATAGTTTATTTTGCTGCCACATGGGCAAACAGCAGAAACCATGTTTTCTGACACCAATTCTCATTTTCATTTTAAACACAATTTATTAACATCTTATTTTTAACACCAATTCTCAATTTTTCCTTACATCATCCTTTTCCTAAAAAGTATTAATTCCCATTGAAGGGTAAAATTGGTGATTTTACAATCATGGATGACTTTGAAGAGAGCAAATTGAGTTGAAGAGCTGAGATCTTTGCCTGTCCCCAAGGAGTGTGTGTGTACTATGAAAACTAAGGCAGAAAATGTAGATTACTTTTTGAGGCACTTTGATAGTGCCTCAAAGCAGAATTAAGCTGTTTTCTCCAAAGGTGGTAAGATTGGATAAGACTTTCTCTAACGTATAAAAGATCTGAGAATTTTTAGGAAGATAATTATACAGTGGGTTAGAAGAGATGGAAAAATGCAAGAAGGAAAAACGAATAACAGAAGGAGGGGGTCCTTGAGGAGACAGGAAAAAACGGAGTCAAGAGGATTAGCTTGAAAACGGAGGAGGGACACTTCTCCCAGACATAGAAGAGTAGATCAAAGTCTACCTAAAGGTAGAGAAAGATATAGAATGGTTATGGTAGGGTTGTTGACAAAAAATTTTGAAATGGAGAGAAGATAAGTCAGCTGTCCCAGATAATTTCAATCTTTTCAGAAAATAAAAATAGACATAAGAGTAAGGGAGAACAAAATCTACATTGAATTACAGGAAAAATTTTAAAAGAAATCTGTTGTGCTGACAGAGGAATGGATAAAGAAGATGTGGTACATATACAATGGAATGTTAGCCATAAAAAAGAACAAAATAATGCCATTTGCAGCAACATGGATGGACCTAGAGATTATCATACTAAGTGAAGTAAGTCAGACAGAGAGAGAAAAATACGTATGCTACCACTTATATGTGAAAACTGTTAAAAAATGATATAAACGAACTTATTTAGAAAACAGAAACAGACTCACAGACTTCGAAAACAAATGTATGGTTACCAAAGGGGAAATGTGGGGAGGAGGGAAAAATTAGGAGTTTGAGATTAACATATACACACTACTATACATAAAATTGTACGGCACAGGGAACTCTACTCAATATTCTGTATATGTATAAGTGAATCACTTTGCTGTACACCTGAAACTAACACAACATTGTAAATCAACTATATTACAATATAAAATAAAAATTAAGTTAAAAAAATGAAATAAAAGGAACTCTGTTGCAAATGTTACATGGCACCAAATGTGGTGAATAAAACAAACTTAAACTTGAAAAATGGAGTCTTGAGATGGTTGAGAATGAATCTAACCCCTTGTGCCCAGTTCTTGGTGTCTAGGTGTCATTCCTTACTAAAAGGAATTAGAGTTCCTTGGAGAAATGGCTAATTCCAAGGGAAGTGGGGGAGGCAAAGAGAATACAAGATAAACCAGAATATCTTGTTGTGCCTGAAAATAAAAAGTGCTCAAAAAATGAACTTGTGAAAGTAAAAAGCAGCCAGATTGAAGTGGTTCCCAGGAGGCAAATCTGAAACAATTTGAGCATCAGCATAAATGATGATGTTAATGAGTTATAATCCATTGAATAAAATAAGAATACCCAAGCCCATACTGATCATAAATGAATCAAGAAACGTTTGGGGAGAGGGTAAAACAGAATGACAGCTAAAAAATGTAGAAAAAAATGAAACAGCAAAATCACCATTGTGCAGTCACCATAATAATAACAGAATCAAGCAGAAATCAATAATGAGATACTAACACTAGTGTCTAAAAATTTCCTGAGAAATATAATATTTACAAGGTCTTAAAATACCTCCTCACAGATATTTTATTTTTTTATTTCTTTTTATTTTTTTTTTTGAATTTTATTATATTTACTTACTTTTTATACAGCAGGTTCTTATTAGTTATCTATTTTATACATATTAGTGTATATATGTGAATCCCAATCTCCCAATTCATCCCACCACCACCCCTCACTTTCCCCCCTTGGTGTCCATATGTTTGTTCTCTACCTCTATGTCTCTATTTCTGCTTTGCAAACTGGTTCATCTGTACCATTTTTCTAGATTCCACATATATGTGTTAATATACAATATTTGTTTTTCTCTTTCTGACTTACTTCACTCTGTATGACAGTCTCTAGGTCCATCCATGTCTCTGCAAATGACCCAATTTCATTCCCTCATATGGCTGAGTAATACTCCATTGTATATATGTACCACATCTTCTTTATCCATTCGTCTGTCGATGGGCATTTAGGTTGCTTCTATGACCTGGCTATTGTAAATAGTGCTGCAATGAACATTGGGGTGCATGTGTCTTTTTGAATTATGGTTTTCTCTGGGTATATGCTCAGTAGTAGGATTGCTGGGTCATATGGTTATTCTATTTTTGGTTTTTTAAGGAACCTCCATACTGTTCTCCATAGTGGCTGTATCAATTTACGTTTCCACCAACAGTGCAAGAGGGTTCCCTTTTCTCCACATGCTCTCCAGCATTTGTTGTTTGTAGATCTTCTGATGATGCCCATTCTAACCAGTGTGAGGTGATACCTCACTGTAGTTTTGATTTGCATTTCTCTAATAATTAGTGATGTTGAGCAGCTTTTCATGTGACTCTTGGCCACCTGTATGTCTTCTTTGGAGAAATGTCTATTTAGGTCTTCTGCCCATTTTTTGATTGGGTTGTTTGTTTTTTTAATATTGAGCTGCATAAGCTGTTTATATATTTTGGAGATTAATCCTTTGTCCATTGCTTTGTTGGCAAATATTTTCTCCTATTCTGAGGGTTGTCTTTTCGTCTTGTTTATGGTTTCCTTTGCTGTGCAAAAGCTTTTAAGTTTCATTAGGTCCCATTTGTTTATTTTTCTTTTTATTTCCATTACTCTAGGAGATGGGTCAAAAAAAATCTGCTGTGATTTATGTCAAAGAGTGTTCTTCCTATATTTTCCTCTAAGAGTTTTATAGTGTCCGGTCTTACATTTAGGTCTTTAATCCATTTTGAGTTTATTTTTGTGTATGGTGTTAAGGAGTGTTCTAATTTCATTCTTTTACATGTGGCTGTCCAGGTTTCCCAGCACCACTTATTGAAGAGACTGTCTTTTCTCCATTGTATATCCTTGCCTCCTTTGTCATAGATTAGTTGACCATAGGTGCGTGGGTTTATCTCTGGGCTTTCTATCCTGTTCCATTGATCTATATTTCTGTTTTTGTGCCAGTACCATATTGTCTTTATTACTGTAGCTTTGTAGTATAGTCTGAAGTCAGGGAGTCTTCTTCCTCCAACTCTGTTTTTTTCCCTCAAGATTGCTTTGGCTATTCGGTGTCTTTCGTGTCTCCATACAAATTTTAAGATTTTTTGTTCTAGTTCTGTAAAAAATGCCATCAGTAATTTGATAGGGATTGCATTGAATCTGTAGATTGCTTTGAGTAGTACAATCATTTTCACAATATTGATTCTTCCAATCCAAGGACATGGTATATCTCTCCATCTGTTTGTGTCATCTTTGATTTCTTTCATCAGTGTCTTATAGTTTTCTGAGTACAGATCTTTTACCTCCTTAGGTAGGTTTATTCCTAGGTATTTTATTCCTTTTGTTGCAGTGGTGAAGGGGATTGTTTCATTAATTTCTCTCTCTGATCTTTTGTTGTTAGTGTATAGGAATGTAAGAGATTTCTCTGCATTACTTTTGTATTCTAAAACTTTACCAAATTCATTGATTAGCTCTAGTAGTTTTCTGGTGGCATCTTTAGGATTCTCTATGTATAGCATCATGTCATCTGCAAACAGTGACAGTTTTACTGTGATATGTGATACACCATATTAACAAATTGAAGAATAAAAACCATATGGTCATCTCAATAGATGCAGAAAAAGCTTTTGACAAAATTCAACACCCATTTATGATGAAAACTCTCCAGAAAGGGGGCATAGAGGGAACCTACCTCAACATAATAAAGGCCATATACGACAAACCCACAACAAACATCATTCTCAATGGTGAAAAACTGAAAGCATTTCCTCTAAGATCAGCAACAAGACAAGGATGTCCACTCTTACCACTATTGTTCAACATAGTTTTGGAAGTCCTAGTCATGGCAATCAGAGAAGGAAAAAAAATAAAAGGAATACAAATTGGAAAAGAAGACTATTTATTAGAGGGCAAGTAGTAACTAAGTGAGGAAACATGACAGTCATAACTTTAACCAAGAAATCAAAGTTAATATTACCCAAAATGGGACAAATCAACTGACATTCTGTGCCTCCTAATGTGATGCTCTGAGAACACATAATTACCTCTGTGGCATTCCTGCCTAAAAATGCACACCTTAAATCTAATCATTAGAAAGCATCAGACACACCATATTGAAGAAGATTCTACAACATGACTGCTCTGCAATCCCACTACTGGGCATATACCCAGAGAAAACCATAATTCAAAAAGACACATGCACACCAATATTCACTGCAGCACTGTTTACAATAGCCAGGTCATGGAAGCAACCTAAATGCCCATCAACAGATGAATGGATAAAGAAGATGTGGTACATATATACAATGGAATATTACTCAGCCATAAAAAGGAACGAAATTGGGTCATTTGTAGAGACGTGGATGGATCTAGAGACTGTCATACAGAGTGAAGTAAGTCAGAAAGAGAGAAACAAATATCATGTATTAACGCATATCTGTGGAATCTAGAAAAATGGTACAGATGAACCAGTTTGCAAGGCAGAAATAGAGACACAGATGTAGAGAAAAAACGTTATGGACACCAAGGGGGGAAAGCAGTGGGGGTGGTGGTGGGACGAGCTGGGAGATTGGAAGTGACATATACACACTAATACGTATAAGATAGATAACTAATTAAAACCTGTCGTATAAAAAATAAATTAATTAAATTAAATTTTTAAAAAGCCAGAGAAAGTCAAATACTGTATGATATGATATCACTTATATATGGAATCTAAAAAGTACAACAAATTAGTGAATATAAGAAAAAAGAAGCAGACTCGCATATATAGAGAACAAATTAGTCGTTACCAGTAGGGCGAGGGGGTGAGCAGTATAGGGGTGGGGCAGTGGGAGACACAAACTATTGGGTGTAAGGTAGGCTCAAGGATGTATTGTACAACATGAGGAATATAGCCAGTATTTTGTAAAAACTGTACATGGAAAGTCACCTTTAAAAATTGTTTAAAAAATTTTTTAAAAATTAAATTTTCTCATAATATTTTGTTACAAATAAAAATTAATTTAAAACTAAAAAAAACCATACCTGCTCTGTACTTTTCAAAAACATTGATATGACAACAGACAAAGAAAGGATTAGAAACGTTTCCAGAAGAAAGGAGACTAAATAAACGTGACGACAATTAAATAGATGAGATTGCATTGAATCCTGATTCAGAAAAAATAAATAAATTTCTTTGGAGAACCAATTGGAAATATTTGAATATTAGCTGAAATAAAAGTATTTATTAATGTTTAATTTCCTGACTTTTATAACTTTATGATGATTACATAGAAAAAATGCTTTTGTTCCTAGGAAATAAAAACTAAAGCTTTCAGGAGCAGAGGCTTGATGAATGTAATTTGCTCTCAGGTGGTTCAGAAAAAAAAAAAAAAATAGAATGCTTATATAGATAGAGGAAGAAAATGATTAAAGCAAATGCGGCAAAATGTTAACAACGTGTGAATCAGGGAGAAGGGAGTATGAGATTCTTAATGCACTTTTTGAAATTTTTCTGAAAGTATGAAATTATCTCAAAGTAAAAATGAGAAAATAATGACATTTGCCACCAAACTAGTAATTAATGAGCACCTATCAGACATCAGGCCCCAGAGAGGTACTGGAAATCCAGAACTCTAAGATAAAATTCCTGGTCTCAAGTGGTTCCCAGTTTACATCAGGGGACGGAGGAACCAGCACTCAGGATACTGGAATCAGTGCTGGGGTATGGAAAGAAGTGGAATGGGCTTATAAACAACCCTTAAGCTGGAAAGTGAGGTCAAAAGGTAGGTTGGTTCATTTTACTTATCTATCAAAACTTTCAAAGAGCTTCCTGTTGCTTACCAAACCCCCCCCCAAAAAAAAACAAAACAAAGAAAAACTTCAAATGTTTTAGTTCAATGGGTTTTATCTACTTTGCCAAACTCAGTTGAATTGTACTGGCTGCCTCTCAGATTCAGTCTGAGGCCATGACATGCACTGAGGTATAGGAACATCTCCTGGCACAGCACTGTGGATCTGGGGTCGGTTTCCATTATTAATTTGCTAGGGCTGCCTTAACAATGTACCACAATGTGGCCTAAACAGCAGAAATCTATCGTCTCACAGTTCTGGAGGCTGGCAGTCTGAAATTATGGTATGGATAGCGTTGGTTCCATTTAGGAGCTATGAGGGAGAATCTGTTCCATACATCTCCCCTAGCTTCTGGTGGTTTGCTGGCAATCTTTGATGTTCCTTGGCTTGTAGATCAGAGAGCATGTTGATCTCCACTGTCATATTCACATGGCATTCTCCCTGTCTGTCTCTGTGTTCAAATTTCCCCTTTTTATACAGAAAGAGTCATATTGAATGAGGGCACACCCTCATGACCTCATCTCCTCTTGATCATCTGCAAAGACACTATCTCCAAATAAGGTCACAGTCACAGATACGTGGTGGGTTAGGTTTTAACATCTTTTGAGGGGACGTAATTCAACTCATAACACTGCCTCACCATGACATTTACAGCTCTCAAAGAATCTTCCCAAACTATCTGCTCAATCTTATTTCATATTCCTCCCTATAAAAACACCTATTCCAGATAATTTGCTATAAATGCCCTTGGAATACCTTTTCCCTAGATCTGATCATGGCTAACACATTCTTCTTCCAGCCTTAGTTTGATTGTTACACATTGAGTTACTCCCTAACACATCATGTGGCTTGATTTTCTTTGCAGAAGTTACATTCTGATCTTATGTATGTGTTTACTTATTTATAGTCTGTCTCTTGCTACTAGGTTGTATGCTCCAGGAAGGTGAGCATTCTGCCTGTCAGGGTGACTACCACAGCCTCAGCCAAGTTCAGTGTTTGGCACATAGTAGATGCTGAGTATCTCTGCAAGTGCAATGAGGACAGGGGCCATTTCAGTCTCTGTTATATATTTTCTTCTTATTTTGACCAGTCCTGCTTCGCTAACTCAAAGTAGGCATTTTATGTTTTGAATAAGTGTATAAATCGAAGTGACCTAGATGACAATAACAAAAATTCATCAGAACAAACAAAATGTCCAATGATGGGATAGCCCTTGAAAGCCAACCAAATGAGCCTATTTCCATGACTATAAATAGTAAAGAAAAGAAAAACTCAGTTGGAAGTAAATTAGAAATGTGAAGATAATAAAACATAGGAAAACAACAACAAAATCTGTAACATGGAAAAAATACTTCAAAGCCCATAAAAGCTTATGAATCTACCTTGCAGTATACTCACATTGCCAATGTTGGAAAAACCAGTGACAGAAAATATTTAATTTTGGATCATTTTGCTGTTGTTGTTGCCCAACCTGCTCTTGTACAAATTGTTTTTTTTTCCAAGTGCATTCAGCCTCAGTGCTATTGTGTATGTGTGTGTGTTTGTGGTTTTGGGTTTTTTGTTTCTTTGTTTGTTTGGCTTTTTTTAATTTTTTTTTTTTTTTTTTTTTTTTTTTTTTGCTAATTACCAAGGGTATACAAAAGCCATTCATTAAATCGTTAAATGATAGTACTTGTTACTATTATTATTGGTCTTCGCAATATACGTATGTGGAAGGTGGAAAAGGAACACAATTTTAGACATGAGAAAATGAATGCCTAAAGGTCTTACGTGCCTAATCCAAGGTTAGGCAGGGCTAGAATGAGAGTCCAGAGAGCTCCTTCTTTCCCTGGTCCACACTTTCTCTTTAGATTTGTTTGTTCAGTCACAATCCGGAGCCATACTCTTTGGGGACAGAGTGCCTAGGGTCCTGTTTCACCTACCCCTCTTCGACTCACACTGCCAAGCTGTAAGGTTAACCGGTGTGACTCAGCTGCCTGCTCTACTGCCAGTTGATAGAGTCACATGGCCAATCCCTCACATGCAAGGAATGTCACCATTCCTGGGTTAGTCACCTGTGTGTGGGTATAGCAAGAGGGCCCCAAAGGTAAAACTGCAGTCACACTGACAGTTACTTAGCTGTTCTGTCCATGCACTATATAGCAAAACAGTGGGACACCAAAAAACAGAACTGACATGACACAGAAAAACAAGCACAGGTGGAAATTGCATCCTACGATGACAAAGGGAAAAAGAATGTGTCTTGAGTTTGATTTTCAAGAAGTGTATTCATCAAAAGTGGCCATATGAGTAGTTAGATATAGTTGGAATATATTTTAGTTATAGTATGCTCGTATAAAGAGTAGAGGATAGACTCTCTCTGAGTTCATAGATGACAACATTGAGAATATGCCAAGCCGCCTTTTAGGGAAAAAAGGACAATGCACGTCCCTTCCACAAAACAAGACATCCATGGTCAAATATAAGCTGCATGGGCAACAACAGTTATTATCCCCTCCCTGCCATCCATCTGTGTCTCTCCTCTTTCTCTCCTCTTGCCTTCTTGGTGGCCTTTTGCATAAAAGTGAGCAATGCATTGCTTACACACTTGAAACAGAAATATATACATTTTTAATACGCAAGTCTAAAGGTTCCGTTTGACAAAAGAAATCCCAGTGATCTATATTGTCTCTTTTTTTATAACTTTATTTATTTTATTTATTTATTTTTGGCTGCATTGGGTCTTCGTTGCTGCGTACAGGCTTCCTCTAGTTGCAGAGTGTAGGGGCTACTCTTCGTTGAGGTGCGCTGGCTTCTCATTGTGGTGGCTCCTCTTGTTGTGGAGCACAGGCTCTAGGCACGCGGGCTTCAGAGTAGTTGTGGCTCGCGGGCTCCAGAGCGCAGCCTCAGTAGCTGTGGCTCACGGGCTAAGTTGCTCTGTGGCATGTGGCGTCTTCCCAGACCAGGGCTCGAACCCGTGTCCCCTGCATTGGCAGGTGGATTCTTAACCACTGCGCCATCAGGGAAGCCCTATATTGCCTCTTAAATTGATCCAACATATTCTGGTATTCAGGCTGAGTTACTTGCTAATAATTTCTTAACATAAAATGGAAAGACAATATCATTAGTAAATCAAACCAAAGGTGTGATTAAATGCCATGTGAATATCAGGCATTTGTTTCCGTTCCATCAGTCCGACTTCATGGCAGACCAGCCAGGGGAGGAGGTCCTGTCATTTGCATGCTACAGCAAGGTGCATTATACAAATCACCCAAAATTATCCACTGCTACAAGGGAACTGGCTGCTGGAATATAGCATTCGTATATCAAATGCAAACCTCCAGTGAGGACACACCTTGATTTCTCATTTAAGAGGATATCCTTTGTTGCCTTACAGTACGTGCCCTTCCCCAAATCCAACCACACTAGCTTCCCATCAGATTTTTTGACGTTTAGCCATCATGGCAAACTGGCAGTAACCTCTTACTTAACAACATTTATGCTTTCTACACCTTTCTCAATACAACAGGCATTTCTCTATCACCAACTTCCACAGAATTCTGGGTTTTAAAGCTGGTTTTTATTCTCATCTACAGCTTAAAATCAAGCTAGATCTAGTCTTTTCTCTTCTGTGCTTGCTATCTCAGTTTGAACGATCATTCCACCCCTTTTCACATTTGAGTTTTGACTGCTTGGGTCAGGGATACATCTGAATTCCACAGTGGAATCTGCGTGCTGCTGTGCTCTATGAAACACCTTTCCATTAGTGATCCATCCATAGATGAAGTGTTTGAACTCTAAGGAATGACACGAGAAATCCAGGTGCTAGTCTCAAAGTTTGAGAACTCATCATTTCTTTCTGTGGCAGAGTGCCCTCCAATTTTTATGGGGATCCCTCTTTCAGAGTCTCACACAGAAAGCCTGGATGTAAATCACTTACTAAGTGGGGAAAAATATATCTGCTTATACATTTATTCATCATATATATTTTGGGGTATGAAAAACATGCAGACACGTTTTAACGGACAGGGCAAAAAATTGATTCAATTGTAATCCTTGGTTTATAACACATTGTTGTTCTTCAAGCATGACCTTCTCAATTTATTTATTTAATTATCTTAGCTAGGTAATAAGAAGATAACTAGCACTCATGACGAACCCATCACCTAATTCCTTACATCTACCAATTTCCTTCTACCTAACCTTATCCCTTGTGCTTCCACAAGGCAATGACTACCTGAAATTTTGTATTTCCTTGTTTTATTTAAATTATTCTTAAGCAAAGTATTGTTTAGTTTTATTTGTTTTTGAATTTTTTGAGAAGGGCACCATGTAGTCTTCCAAGATGTCATTTTTTTCACTCAGAATTATATTATCGAGATTTATTTTTCTAGTTGCACATACCGTTGATTCTCATTATTTGAAGTAGTTGTGTTCTGTAAAGTCACTGTGAATATTGAATTAGCCAATAGTGAAAGATTGCTCCTAGCGGAAATGCAGGGTTAGGTTCCTATGAGCCTCTGGTCACAACATTTTTGTTAAGTGATTAATACCTAATCTTGTTTCTTGTGTATTTTTGTTTAAAGACAGCTTATTTAACATATTAATATTGACCTCATACAGCCAACAGGACTATAGCTCATGCCTGGTCAAAACTTATATAACACACGCATTTTCTCTATAAGTCATACCACAGCCTTCTTGCACTTAGGGCCACTTGCAAGCATTTTAGCAACTGCACTTGGAGGCCATTCAAACAGTAAAATCATCAACAAAATGCACAAAAGTGAGAAAAGTATGACACTGAGCAGACTGTGAAAAGGATATATGTTTACAGCATGAGAGCTGAAACAAGAAGGCAGAGTATCTTGTGCATCAGGCAACTCAAACTTCCCACCCCATATGTCCATGAGTGACCCCAAAGTGCCGTAATTATTTGTTTTGGGGCTACACATACAAATTTTAGCAAGTTGGGAACTTGCAACTATTGAATCACAGAATAATGAAGATTGACTGTAGTTATCTTTCATTCATTTTTATTGCTGTATAATATTTCATCATGTAAATATACCCCATTTTAAACATCACCCTTCTGTTAATGAACATTTGAGATTTTACTAAGAAATTTTTTTAAATGAATTTTAAGTTTTCCTTATACATGAATTCATCATGCTACTGAAATAACTGTGCAGGGGAGAAATGCTGTTTTCATGTAAATATAATGTTCTGTACTTGCATGGCAAAATGCCAACAGCTATCTGCTATCAATCTAAGTATTTACTGTACATATTTAACACTTGACTTTGTAACAGAAACAAAGATGTATTAGATGCAGAGCAACTTTTATCAAAATTTTTGAAGACAAGTGTGTATTCTATGTTAAAAATATGTGTGTGCACTGTGATAAACTCTGAAAACAGAGCTAAAAGGATGATCATTGCCTCCATGAGCTCCAAGTCTAGGGACGTGTAAACAGGTAACATAAAATTATAAATGCAACCAAAGAAGTATAGAGGCTTCAAAATCCACTCACAGGAATGTTGACCTCTACAAAGGAGGTGGAGATGATGTTGATATTTGAAACATAGTGATACCTACACCAAGATCCCTTAATGACATTTTCCAATGGAAAATTTGCAAATTCTCTGGTCCTCATTATTACTTGTATCATTTGAAATACAGAGAGACCAGGTTTGGCCTTTACACATGATTGCTTCCCTCAGTTTCATGCAGTCTTCCCCGTTGACACTAAATAAGGGCTTTAGATGCTGTGAGCTGGTTTTAGCTGCTGTAGGTTTTGAAGAAATAGAATTTATCCTCCTCTATACTCCCTTAACCTTTGGTTACATGTGCACTGCGTTTGTGCTATTTCTGAACTTGATGGTATGATAGGATTGGCCATTCTTTTCTGAATAGTGTCAGTTCCTCTTCACAGACACCCAGACCTTGTCAGTATAAGCCAAGGCTTTCAATGTGTGGTTTTCAAACCAGCCACACCAGCCTTGTTAGAAATATTAACTCTTCACCCTCATCCCAGAGCTACTGAGTCAGAACTTCCTGGGGTGGGATCCTGTGATCTATGATTAAAGAAATCTTTCGGGTGATTCCAATGCATGCTAAAGTCTGAAAACCAGTGCAAAAGGAAATCTTTATTGATTTAACCTGTCCCTAAACACCAGATTTTGTCAGGGCTGCAAATTGATCAAAAGATGTTTTCTGGCTCTATTCTTAAATAAGGACTTAAGAGAGAAAGTGATCAGAAGACTATAAGTTGTAAATCACAAGCGGAAAGACACAAATGCATTACACAGGTTGGAACTGAGAAAGCACTTAGAGAAATGAAGAAATATGCCATTGTAGCCAAACCCACATGTCAGTACCTGGAAGCAGCACTTAAGCCTGTTTCTTTAGACCCACCCAAATGGATTTATAGATCTGTGGTACAAGTGTCTATGCCCATTCTATACAAAATATGGTCCACCCTTCAGCAATATTGGCTTCATCTGGGAACTTTAAGAACTAAAGAATCTTGGTGCTCCACCCCAGACTCATTGAATGGGATCTGCTTTCAAACAAAATCCTTAGGTGACCAATTGCTCACAAAGTTTTGAGAAACATTGGTCTAATCTTTTGCACAATAGTACATGGTATATGTTGCTTCTTAATTTTGAATTGATGAAAGAATGAATAGAACCGTCCATAAGTCATTTAGCCTTTAGATATTAGACAGAAACACACTTAATATGAGTAAACACTTGTCTAGCACCTGTTATGTGCCAATCCTCATTTTAAAATGTTACATACATATATACAATGGAATATTACTCAGCCATAAAAAAGAACGAAATAATGCCATTTGCAGCAACATGGATGGACCTAGAGTTTGTCATACTGAGTGAAGTAAGTCAGGCAGAGAAAGATAAATATCATATGATATCGCAGATATGTGGAATCTTAAAAAATGGCACAAATGAACTTATTTACAAAACAAAAATAGAGTCACAGATGTAAAAAAAAAAAAAACAAACTTATGGTTACCAGAGGGGAAAGATGGGGAGTCATAAATTGGGAGATTGGGATTGACAGGTACACACTATGATATATAAAATAGATAACTAATGAGGACCTACTACATAGCACAGGGAACTCTATTCAATACTCTGTAATGACCTATATGGGAAAAGAATCTAAAGAAGAGTAGATATATGTATAACTGATTCACTTTGCTGTAAAGCAGAAACTAACACTATATTGTAAATCAATCATATGCAATAAAAATTTAAATAAATAAATAAATAAAATGTTACATATATTGATTCATTTAAGCCTTACAACAATCCTATGAGATAGGTACTGTTATATCCACATTTTACACAGAGAGGTTGGGTCACTTGTTCAAGGACATTAATTTAAAAGGGACAGAATTAGGATCCAAATTTTACCGATTTGGTCCCCAGTCTTGTAGTATTCCTAAAGCTCTCTCCCCTGATTCTCATATGAGCAGAGAGCTACAATGCACTTGATTAGATTAAGGAGTTGTGTTGGTTTTGTATTATAGAAACTCATAACCAAACTATGGACAATGGGGCAGATTATGTTTAATTGGAATCTTTTCTCCACAGTCCTCATGATTTCTTTTAGAGGAATTTACTAGAGAAATACTTCTGGACTCTTAGTTCCTCTAAGTTGCCTGACAGATGAATCTGGGATAAAGACCTGGGTCCATTATGGATCAGCTGCTTCTGGGTTCTCTGTGGCTCTCCCTATATAGAGCGAAACCTGATCTCTTTCCAATAAACCCAGAGAAAAGGGCCTGTCTCTATTTTGTGAGACCTAGGGTTTTCTAGCCCTACTTAATACAGAGGGTTAAATTCTGCAATCTTAGGAAACTCGTTGTTGCTGGACATCTAAGCTGCATCCTTCAATCCATCCATCATCACCAATTAAGACAGATACTTTGGTCTATATTTTTTCATTTAAGATAGTCAATCTCTTCATATGTTCTGGAATCAAGCATGGATTCTTTTCTTTCTTCAAAACCATTAAGATGTATACACTAAGGGAAGCAAGACTGCCTTTTCAGAATTTTCATAGCAAAAATACTCAGTCGCTGTAACATCCATAAGTGAAATCTAATTAAACTGTTTCCATATAATGAAGAATCTAGACTTCTGTGATATTGTACAAGCTCTTTCCTCTACCTTGTCCATCTGGAATAGTCCTGCTCCTCCTTAGAGATAAGGTCACCTCTCCAGAACCCCCCCTTTGTCATGAATTTTTCCACGGCCTCTCAAGGCACCACTTTGAGCTCCTCCTTAGAAATAAGGTCACCTCTCCAGAACCCCCCCTTTGTCATGAATTTTTCCATGGCCTCTCAAGGCACCACTTTGTGCTCCTCTTCTTCCTCTCAGTGACTCTCTTGATACCTATATTATAATATTCACTCCCAGGAAACAGGCCTTGAATACAAGGGCTACTTAACTTTTCTTTGAAAATAACTAACACAGTTATGCCTGGGCACAAAGTAGCCATGAAATAGATATTCATTCAATGAATAAATGTATGAATAACTTGGACTTGCAAGGTGAACATATTTCGAAATTAAATTTGAATTAGTGCAAACTTTGCACACAGAAAAAGAATTATCATAGAGATTCATGAAAGAATAGCTGCACTGAGTTGGTTAAAAGCCCAACACCAAATTGAAATATAATTGTGTTATTTTAGAATACTTACAGAAAATATGGTGATTTATAGCCTAGAATTTTGGAAGAGTATCGGACTGATAAATTCAAGGCTTTTAGCCCAAAAAGCACACTCACAGGAGAGAGAATATACAGTCACAGGGACAACAATTCAATCTAGCCTTGCTCTGCAGCTCAGTGGATGTCTTTGGGGAACTCATCAAAATTTCCAGGTAACACTTGGCCTGCAAGTGGCTCTGTGGGAAAGTGCACACTGATACACTTGGAAAAAAATCAGCTCCCATGAGAATCCCGAGTATTTTCCACAGTTCCTCCTCCTCCGCCTGATCTTGTTTGCCTTGAACTTGCACAATCAAGGAAGTGTTGGTTACACAAATCCCTGTCTGAATTATCACAAATTTCAAATTGGCAGGATCTGAATTAATGAAAATTTTACCCAACTGCATTCCATTTCAGCTCTTCCAGATAAAATGCGCTATGGAAAATTTGGAGGCAGTCCAGAAGACAGCAACTAAAATGATGAAAGGTTTGACTAATATTCCCTCTGAGGAAAGGCTAAAGGAGTTTACTCAGCCTAGAGGAAAGAAGGCTGAATAAGGAATTAATAATAGTTCTCAAGTATATGAAGAAGTGTGTGAGTGACAAGAAGCAGATTCCCTTACTTCTAATGAGTCCAGAACAAGAGGAAAGTGGCTTGCGACAGGGGAAAACTGTGTGTCATCCTTAGAAAGCCTTCCTGACTTTACAAGACTCACAACAGTGACACCTCGGGGACTGCTCCAGTGGATGTTTTATGAAAAACCTAAGCATTTACCTTCTTCCATGGGCTCATGTTAAGTCTTGCCTGGATGCAAGTGGGTTAGACTAAATGACCTCTCGGCGTCATTTCTAACCTGGTGATTCCATTTGATGAAAGGTCATTTGGTTGAATTGATTAGAAAGTTAAAATTGCACTCCTGGATCAGTGGATTTGTACTGCAAGAGAGAACCCTTCTGTTCTGTGTGGCCAGTTCGAATTTCATCCTGTTGGCAGCGACCCAAAGTTATATCACACTGCTGGCGCAGCCAGGCACGCTGCACTATCCAAAGTAATAAGCCTTGTTGGCATTGCACTGAGAGAGTTCTATCTCGCCTTTGAAAAAAAATGTTTCAGGGCTGCATGAACGACAAAACCACAGCATCTTTTAGATTTACCTCAGGTACTAAGACAGCAAAGCCTCTGCAACAGAGCATTGTGCCAGAAGAAACAAGAGTCTAGGCTTTAACCTCTAAGAACTTCAGAGGGTCTGAAACAAATAGGATCAGAATAGGGATTCCTAGAACATGAGTGTCAAATATATATGTGAGGGACTTGCAGTTTCTATATTGTCATCTAAAAGACAGGACGGTCACAAACTAGGGATCCTGAAAAGCTACTCTAGTAAACATAACAGTGAAAAGTCTTTGAGAAATTCAAGTACTCCCCTAGACCTGAAATCAAGGTGACATTCTTGACTCCTTCCTCTCTCCCCACAAGTCCCTCCCAAATCTGTATCCAGTATCCAGTTACTCATCCAGCCCTAGGCTTCTTTATTCTGTACAACTCTTGTACACAGCCCCTTTTTGCATCCTTATTACCACCCTTTGAACCATCTTCTTTACAAATTTCAACTGTAGCATTGAAGTAAACTCCTCACCAGTCTGCCTTCTTCTTCCAGCTCACAAACCCCTCTACACACAATAGCCAGAATTTTAAATTGCAGATCTAATCATATTACTTACCTGCTTGGGGATCCTCAGCTGATTCTCCTGAATTCCAAAATAAAGGTCAAACTCCATCCCAGTAAGACTATGAAACACTTTCATAGTCTTACTGGTGCCCACTTCCTTAGCCATACTAATATCCCCAGTTGAAAAGTAATTTTCTGTTCCTTCAATGACTCATGGTTTTTCAAACCTGTATGGCTTGGCACATATTACTCCATTTGTGTAAAAATGCCTCTTGATTTCCTACCGTAGCTCCCTGCTCCATACTTCACACAGATAATTTGTTTTCATATTTCTGTTAAAGCACCACTTCCAACAGAAGACTTCCTAAATCCTTCAGGGCTATTCCAGCGCTAACACTGTGTACTGCTACATTCTCCTGATATAGAGCTATTTTAGTGGTCATTACTGTGGTTTTTTTGTTTGTTTGTTTGTTTTTGTCTGCTCAAAATCCAAGCCCTCTTTTTCTAATTTTCTTTTCCCTGTGATGTGAATTCTTGGGTAGTTTGCCATCCAGAATACCTTGCTTTCCCCTAGCCAACTGGGGAGTTGAGATAAAGCTAGGCCAATTGAGCTTACTCTCTTGGAAACTTGAGATCTTGAGTGGAGAACTTAAGGATGGAGAATCGTTAGTGCTGATTAACCGGACAAAACCACTGATTGGTCCCTGACTTTTATCATGGAGTCCCTCTGGCTCCTATCCATTTGGAAGCCTTAGTTACTCAGATTTCCTTTTAGTACTGTGAGCAACTCCATAGCCTTCAAATAATTTTTTAATTAAATTAACTAGAGTTGATTTCTATTGATTACAACCAAAAATCCTAACAGATACCACTCTTCTAGAGCTTATCTCTTATTTATTTGGCTCACATTATAGGCTGTTTTCTCTTAAAGGGCATGGAGCAGGCACTTAACATCCTTTTGCACTCATCATTTAATATAATGCCTGCCTTATAATAGGTGCTCATAAATAAGTGAATGAATGATTTACCTTATGGAATGAACACGGGCAAGAAGCAGTGATTAATACCAGCCTAGTGGAAGGATACTAATGTCTCTAGTCTGGTTTACATTATTTGTCAATGACTAGGATGATGATTTAGATGACATACATATCACATTTGCAATCTGCACTTAACTGAGAGGGATAGAAAATATATTAAATGACCAAATCAGGTCCCCAAAAGATATAAGCAGGCTAAAAGGATGAGTTACATTTTTTTAAAGTTTTATTGAGGTATAATTCACATACCATAAAATTCATTTAAAATATACCATACATAGGTTTATAGGATAATCATAGAGTTGTGAAGCCATTGCTAAAATCTAGTTTTAGAACATTTTCATCACTCCAAAACAAGACCTCATACTCACTAGCAGTCACTCCCTATCCCCCACTACAATCCTCAGCTCTAAGCAATCACTAATTTACCATCTGGCTCCATGAATTTGTCTTTTCTGGACATCTCATATAAATAAAATCATACAATATACCACATGTGTGACTGGCCTCTTTCACTTAGCATAATGTTTTCAAGGTTCATCCATGTTGTAGCATGTATTTATACTTCATTCTTCCTTATTGTTGAATAAATATTCCATTGTATGAATAAACCACATTCTGTATATCCATTCATCAGTTGATGGACATCTGCGTCATTTTAATTTTTTGACTGGTATAAATAATGCTGCTGTGAACATTCATATACAAGTATTGTGTTGCTATATGTTTTCCTTTTTATTTGGTGTATTTTAGAAGTGGAATCACTGAGTCATATGGTAAAGTTATGTTTAACTTTTTGAAATACTACCAAACTCTTTTGCAAAGTGGCTGCATTTCTACCAACAATGTGCAACGGTTCCAATGTCTTGGAAAAATATTTTGCCATTTTTTTAATTGGGTTGTCTTTTTATTATTAAATTATAAGAGTACTTTATATATTCTGGATAAAAGTCCCTTACTAGAAATATGATTTGCAAATATTTTTCTCCTATTCTGTGAATTGTCTTTTCACTTTCTTGATGGTATCATTTACAGAACAAATATTTATTTAATTCAATTTTTTTTTTCTTCATTTGTGCTTTGGGTGCCATGTCCAACCCAAGGTTACAAAGTCTTACTTTTAGGTTTCTTCTGTGAGTCTTATAGTCTTCACCCTTACATTTAGGTCTATGATCCATTTTGAGTTAATTTTGTGTATATGGTGTGAAGTGTGTGTTCAACTTTATTCTTTTTCATGTGGATATCTAGTTGTTCCACACCATTTGTTGAAAACACTATTCTTCCCCCCTATTGAATTGTCTTAGTACCTCTGTCAAAAATCAATCAAACAAATATGCATGGATTTATTTCTGAACTCTCAATTTTATTCCATTGAACTATACATCTATCTGTATGTATGCCAGTACTGCACTAAGTTTTGAAATTGGAAAGCGTGAGTCCTTAAACTTTGGTCTTTTTCAAGATTGTTTTAACTATTCTATGTCCCTTGCATTTCTATGTGAATTTTAAGATCAGCTTGTAAACGTCTGTAAAAATAAACAGCTGGAATTTGGATGAGTTATATTTTATATTATAAAATATAATCTGTTTAAATACCTAAAAGCATCATTAGTGAATGAGGACGGGGTAATTTAAGGTCCTTGTCAACTCTGGAATAGCAGAATTCCAAAAATTAGCCATGGTAAAAGAGAATAAATATTTACAAACACAAGTACAAAAAAATAATAATTTAATTTAATTAATTTAATTCTTAAGTTAGAAATTTCATTTACCCTTTTGCCAGCCCCAAGCTTCAAGTCTTTTTTTTTTTTAATTTGCCTGAGGCTCATTATTGTTATCACCATCAAACATTAATATTTATAGCTATTGATGATCAAGCTGTTAGCTCACCATTGTGATTTTAGCTAACTTAAAAGAATAATAATAATTTCTTTTAGAGAGGCAGGAAAGGTTTCCAATCCTGAGAGGATGGAGACCATGCTCTATTTCCCTTTAGAGAATTAGCATTAAGTATCTAGTATCTACATCTAGCACTAGTAGATCTCAGATTTTCCAGGCTGAACCTGATGTTTAAAAAGGTTGGTTTATAACAGCACCAAATGACATTCATTTGGTTGTTCACCCACAGGTTATCGCAATGCCTCTAAACATGTTTCTTAAGAACCTTTCCCAATTCTTAACCGACCTTTTCTGAAAAGCCCAGAAAATGCTCACAGATGGCCATCAGGACCATCTTCTTGGTTATTAAGCATTATCTGTCATTTTCCTATTATTCAGTTCTAGCTCTATGAAGAGGTGTATGAGACTTCAAATGCACAGAAGCTCCAGAAAAGTCTGCACAGCTCTGGGGTCAGTGCTATCCCATCAATCTAGAACTCTGTTCCATTCTCAAAGCTACTATGCTACATTCCCTTGAGACATTTTGCTTCTCCAGGCTAAAAGTCTTAATAATAGCAGGAAGGATTTTAATACTACTATTAATAATAGTGATTTATTGATTTTCTTTTCTAATAATTCTTTATTCATATCTTTTAACTACTTTTTAAAATCAGTTCTTTTTTCTTATCTTTTCTCCTTGACTTGCAGGAGTTTCTTTTATATTCAATATTAATCCTATATTGGCTTGTAATACTGTGAATAATTTTCCCAGTCTATTATCTATCATCGACTTTATCAGTGGTTTCCTTAAGCAGATATCCTTTATTTTTAAGTATTCATAATTACCAGTTTTTCTTCTTATGTTTTGTTATTGTCATCTTGTTTAAGAAGTGCTTCATCACCCTTAGGGACAAATATGTCTCCTACTTTTTATCTAAGAGCTTTATAGATTTTTCTTCGTATTTAAGTGCTTAATCCACCTGTGGGACAGGGTGGGAGCTCTTTCATATGGTGTAAGATAGGGATCAAGGTTTCTTTTTATTTTCTATAAATTGAGCCAGTCTTTGTTCCTCAATGATTTAAACCAAACTGTGATATATAAATGGGAATTATTTTAAATTCTTTTTCCTAGCTTTCTCTATTTTATCACACTGCTCATATATATTTTCTTTTCCTTTTTTTTTTTTTTAACTATGGCTTTGCAACATAACTTTCCAGAAAGAATTCTCTCTTGCTGCTCTTCTTTTTAATATACTCTACATAGCACTTTCATCTTTCTTTTAAATTTTGGAATAAATGTTTCAATTTTGTCAAAATATTAAGTTGAATTTTTTAGGATTATATTAAATCAATTGATGAAATTTGGAAACTGCCCCTTTATAAATGAATTTCAATCATCTAATAGCATGTATCAATCTTTCTACTTGTCTTAGATTTTCTTTTAGGTCAATTCACATAATTTAAGTTTTTTCTTTTTAAAAGTATTTTACATTCTTGTCAGATTATTTCCTGGATACTTTATATAAGGTTTTTATTGTTATTTGAATGTTATGTATTGTATACTCTTTTCTAGATAAATATTATTGTTTAAAAGGGAACACAGGTGATTTTTATAAATTTATCTTGTATCTGGTAATCTAACAGATTACTCAGGTAAATCTAATATTTTATTTTAGGAGTATGTTGGATTTCCTACACAGATCATCTTACCTAAATCATAAATTGTATTTGTACTCTTCTAATCTTTGCATTTCTTATTTCTATTTTTTTCTCACAGCATAAGTAAGGAAATCTATGTTAAACAAGAGTGGTTATTAAAAAACCTCATTATTTTATTCATAAACCTGAAGGAATGTGACTCAAGTTTTTCCATTGAATAAGAAGTTGTAGGTTTTAACTATAAGGCCTTTATTTATTAAGCTAGGGAAGTTTCATTCTACAGGTGATTTTCTGAGTCTATGTCAAAAATAGACATTGAAATTTAGTAAATGATTTTTTGTACCTATTAAAGTAGTTGTATGATTAGTTCTTTATATGGTAAAACAAAAAATGGATCTATAAATGCCTTATTTTGTATTCTACTTATCCAATTTCAAAATCAATATTTTACTAGTCTCATAAAAACTTGGGTGTCTTTCTCTCTTTTTTTAGTTTCCTTAAAGCATTTTATAACATAGGAACCATCTATCCCTTGAAAGCATGGAAGAACTCAGCTATGAAGCTATTTGAAACTGAGGCGTCTTTGGAGGAGAGCCTGAAATTACCGTTTCAATTTCTGTAATGGTTATTGGTCTACTCAGGTTTTTTATTCCCCTTGCTTCAATTCTGGCTTTTTTTTTATAGTTTTATACAAATATCTCTCTTCTTTCTAGGTTTTCAAATATATTAGTGTATAGCTGCTATAATAATTTTTAAATTATTTCCAAATCATTTTTGTATATATATACATATAATATTTTTTTCATTCTGTGTTTTGTTGATTTGTATATTTGCTTTTATTTTTTTCCTAGATCACTTTTGCCAGAGATATCTGTACCGTATGAATCCTTTCAAGAAAACACATTTTGGGAACTATTATCTCTGTACTGTTGGGGTTTATTCATTCATTTATTAACGATGTATTGAGTACCTGTAATGTGCTAGTCTTTGTTACAGGCACTCTGATACAGCAGTGAATAAAGCAGACTAAAAGCCGTGACCTCATGGAGGTTACATGCCCATGTTATACTCTAGATCCAGCTAAGATTATGATCAGCTCCTCTTGCTTCACTGGCTTTCTTTTTTTGTTTGTTTTTTCCAACTTTTTACATTGGATGCATATGAATTTCCCTCTTCAAAATGCATTTACATTATCATTAAGTGGTTAAGTATTGTATGTTTTAATTTCATTTATGATTTCTTCTTTATATATATTTTATTTTTAATCTCCAGTTAATTATGCCTAACATAAATATTCACTAATATATCATTTTAAACTTACTAATAGCTATATCTTCCCCCATACAGAGACCTTGCTTCTTTGGACAATAAACTTGATTGAACTATTTACTCATCCTTAATGTCATTTACATATTATATCTATCTATCCATCTATCTATCTATCTATCTATATATATCTATCTCCTCTAGGATTTCTCTTATTATCTAAGTACTTTCTCCAAAAATAATCTCAAACAGGGTTATGTGGGATAAACCTTATGAACACTGAAAATAGCTCTATTTGTTTATGTATATTTAAATAATATCTAGCTTATTAAAAATTTTAAGTTTGATGTTCTTTTTTTCAACAGTTTGAAAATATTACCCCATTATCTTTCCTTGTTTTGCTATTGAAAAACTTAATGTTCAATGATTTTTTTTATCTAGAGAGTTTTAGCATATTTTATTTTTGCCATTTTTTAATTCTTGTCATTCACCACAAGTTGTCTATATATAGGGTTTTTTTAATCTAACTACTTGGCACTCTATAATCCCTTTCAAATTGAGGTCTTTCGTTATCCACTAACTCTTATGAATTCTCAGCCCTCATTTCTTAAAATACATTTTCTCCTCCATTTATGAGTTTTCTTACCTTTAAGGAATCATATAAAAAGTTAAAACTGCTAATTCTATTCTTCGTATCCTCCAACTCCTTATTTTTTTCTTTTTTATCTCTCAATTTCTTTCTGTGCTCTTGTGGTGACATCCCCAAACTCTATATTCTAGGTCAGCAATCCCTGTTGGATGGATACATGTTGCTATTTATCCTTTCTATTGAGCTTTTACTCTTAATTCATATTTTTATTTTTTTGTATGTGGATGGCACCGGGGTTTGCCTCACCCTGGTTTGCCATTTGCTCCTCTTATCAGTTAACAATGCTTCCTATGACCTCGAGATTTTACATGTTTAGAATTGATTTGTGTATTTTAACGCTCCTCTCTTTCCTATATGATATTATCAGGGTGCAATTCAGGGGAGGGAAGCACAGTATACTAATTCCCACTCTTGTCAAGATTATTCTTTTATATCAAGAGTAGCAAGCAGAAGGGGGTTGGGAATTTAGGTGTGAATCCTAGCAGGATATCCCCATGGCCAGGCTGGGTGTCTTCCAAGAATGTCCCAACCATCATGTCTACCTGGGACCTGCCAGTACATTGACCATGTCTGAAGAAGATTGAGGACTTGAGGAGAGTGACATAAAAATCAAGCAACAGGGAAACGAATTCCAACAACAAATAACATTTTGACTGAGAAACCAGTGATCAATATTCTTATTCTTATTCTTATACCTACAAAGGCAGTGACTGAAAGATAAAAAGAAAATATTCTCTGCTCTCACCTAGGCAGTCACCCTGGAGGGTTTTAGGAGGCACATGGATTGATCCTTAGCAATTGGAAGCCTTCAGAATTTGCTCTCTTCCTTCTTCTATCTTCTTTCTTCTCCTTGTCCTTATTTACACACACACACACACACACACACACACACACAGAGCACTTCTTTATTTTCCCCCGAATTCCACATTACTTGAAAACTGATTACTCATGAACAGGTTGTCACAATTGATTTTGCATTTTCTTCCACATTTTCTACCCTCTATTGAGAAGAGCATCTTACTATGTATTCCAAAAGAATATACAGTAAATATATAGTAATATATATTTACTATATAATAATAAAATATTAAATAATAGTATAGTATTAACATATAATGCTTTACTATAATAAAGTATATATTATATACTTGCATATATAATATACTAGCATATTGTATGTTATAATAATTATTATTATTCTGTACTACATAGTATAGTAAAATATAGGGGTACCTGTTTTTCTTCTGATGCATTTTCTAGGTGTCTTTGGGAATCTGTATATTCATATTATAGAAAAAGGAGATGTGGAATTCTCAGTAGTTTTCCACGTTAAAAGTGCTCTTGGAGGAGCTTCAAGATGGCGGAAGAGTAAGACGCGGAGATCACCTTCCTCTCCACAAATACATCAGAAATACATCTACATGTGGAACAACTCCTGCAGAACACCTACTGAATGCTGGCAGAAGACGTCAGACCTCCCAAAAGGCAAGAAACTCCCCACGTACCTGGGTAGGGCAAAAGAAAAACAAAAAACAGAGATAAAAGAATAGAGCCGGGACCTACACCAGTGGGAGGGAGCTGTGAAGGAGGAAAGGTTTCCACACACTAGGAAGCCCCTTCCCAGGTGGAGACTGCAGGTGGCGGAAGGGGGGAGCTTCGGAGCCACGGAGGAGAGCACAGCAACAGGGGTGCGGAGGGCAAAGCGGAGAGATTCCCGCACAGAGGCTCGGCGCCGAGCAGCACTCACCAGCCCGAGAGGCTTGTCTGCTCACCCGCCTGGGCGGGCGGGGCTGGGAGGTGAGGCTCCGGCTTCGGTTGGATCGCAGGGAGAGGACTGGGGTTGGCGGCGTGAACACAGCCTGAAGGGACTAGTGCGCCACAGCTAGCTGGGAGGGAGTCCGGGAAAAAGTCCGGAGCTACCGAAGAGGCAAGAGACTTTTTCTTGCCTCTTTGTTTCCTGGTGCGCGAAGAGAGGGGATTAAGAGCGCCGCTTAAAGGAGCTCCAGAGACGGGCGCGAGCCGCGGCAATCAGCGTGGACCCCAGAGACGGGCATGAGACGCTAAGGCTGCTGCTGCCGCCACCAAGGAGCCTGTGTGCAAGCACAGGTCACTCTCCACAGCTCCCCTCCCGGGAGTCTGTGCAGCCCACCACTGCCAGGGTCCCGTGATCCAGGCACAACTTCCCCCGGAGAACGCACGGTGCGCCTCACGCTGGTGCAACGTCACGCCGGCCTCTGCCGCCTCAGGCTCGCCCCGCCTCCGTACCCCTCCCTCCCCCCGGCCTGAGTGAGCCAGAGCCCCCGAAGCAGCTGCGCCTTTAACCCCGTCCTGTCTGCGCGAAGAAAACACGCCCTCAGGCGACCTACACACAGAGGCGGGTCCAAATACAAAGCTGAACCCCGGGAGCTGTGCGAACAAAGGAGAGAAAGGGAAATTTCTCCCAGCAGCCTAAGAAGCAGTGGATTAAAGCTCCACAAACAACTTGATGTGCCTGCATCTGTGGAATACCTGAATAGACAATGAATCATCCCAAATTGAGGAGGTGGACTTTGGGAGCAAAGATATACATATTTTTTTCCCTTTTTATCTTTTTGTGAGTGTGTATGTGTATGCTTCTGTGTGTGATTTTTTCTGTATAGCTTTGCTTTTACCATTTCTCCTAGGGTTCTGCCTGTCCGTGTTTTTGTTGTTGTTGTTGTTTTTAGTATACTTTTTAGCATTTGTTATCATTGGTGGATTTGTCTTTTGGTTTGGTTGCTCTCTTCTTTCTTTCTTTCTTTTTTTTTATTACTTAAATAATTTTTTTAATAATTATTTTTCTTAATAACTTTATTTTATTTTACTTTATTTTATTTTATCTTCTTTCTTTCTTTCTTTCTTTTCTCCCTTTTATTTTGAGCCGTGTGGATGACAGGCTCTTGGTGCTCCAGCCAGGCATCAGGGCTGTGGCTCTGAGGTGGGAGAGCCAAGTTCAGGATACTGGTCCACAAGAGACCTCCCAGCTCCATGTAATACCAAATGGTGAAAGTCTGCCAGAGATCTCCATCTCAACACCAAGACCCAGCTCCACTCAACGACCAGCAAGCTATAGTGCTGGACACCCTATGCCAAACAACTAGCAAGACTGGAACACAACCCCAACCATTAGCAGAGAGGCTGCCTAAAATCATAATGAAGCCACAGACACCCCAAAACACAACACCAGATGTGGACCTGCCCACCAGGAATACAAGATCCAGCCTCATCCACCAGAACACAGGCACTATGCCCTTCCACCAGGAAACCTACACAACCCACTGAACCAACCTTAGCCACGGGGGACACACAACAAAAACAATGGGAACTACGAACCTGCAGCCTGCGAAAAGGAGACCCCAAACACAGTAAGTTAAGCAAAAGGAGAAGACAGAGAAACACACAGCACATGAAGGAGCAAGGCAAAAACCCACCAGACCTAACAAATGAAGAGGAAATAGGCAGTCTACCTGAAAAAGAATTCAGAATAATGAAAGTAAAGATGATCCAGAATCTTGGAAATAGAATGGAGAAAATACAAGAAACGTTTAACATGACCTAGAAGAACTAAAGAGCAAACAAACACTGATGAACAACACAATAAATGAAATTTAAAATTCTCTAGAAAGGATCAATAGCAGAATAAATGACGCAGAGAAACAGATAAATGACCTGGAAGATAAAATAGTGGAAATAACTACTGCAGAGAAGAAAAAAGAATGAAAAGAATTGAGGACCGTCTCAGAGACCTCTGGGACAACATTAAATGCACCAACATTCGAATTATAGGGGTCGCAGAAGAAGAAGAGAAAAAGAAATGGACTGAGAAAATATTTGAAGAGATTACAGTTGAAAACTTCCCTAATATGGGAAAGGAAATAGTTAATCAAGTCCAGGAAGCACAGAGAGTGCCATATAGGATAAATGCAAGGAGAAACATGCCAAGACACATATTAATCAAATTATCAAAAATTAAATACAAAGAAAAAATATTAAAAGCAGCAAGGGAAGAACAACAAATAACATACAAGGGAATCCCCATAAGGTTAACAGCTGATCTTTCAGTAGAAACTCTGCAAGCCAGAAGGGAGTGGCAGGACATACTTAAAGTGATGAAAGGGAAAAACCTACATCCAAGATTACTCTACCCAGCAAGGATCTCATTTAGATTTGATGGAGAAGTTAAAACCTTCACAGAAAAGCAAAGCTAAGAGAATTCAGCACCACCAAACCAGCTTTACAACAAATGCTAAAGGAACTTCTCTAGGCAGGAAACACAAGAGAAGGAAAAGACCTACAATAACAAACCCAAAACAATTAAGAAAATGGTAATAGAAACATACATATCGATAATTACCTTAAATGTAAATGGATTAAATGCTCCAACCAAAAGACATAGACTGGCTGAATAGATACCAAAACAAGACCCATATATATGCTGTCTACAAGAGACCCACTTCAGACCTAGGGACACATACAGACTGAAAGTGAGGGGATGGAAAAAGGTATTCCATACAAATGGAAATCAAAAGAAATCTAGAGTAGCAATTCTCATATCAGACAAAATAGACTTTAAAACAAAGACTATTACAAGAGACAAAGAAGGACACTACATAATGATCAAGGGATCAATCCAAGAAGAAGATATGACAATTGTAAATATTTATGCACCTAACATAGGAGCACCTCAATACATAAAGCAAATACTAACAGCCATAAAAAGGGAAATTGACAGTAACACAATCATAATAGGGGACTTTAACAGCCCACTTTCACCAATGGACAGATCATCCAAAATGAAAATAAATAAGGAAACACAAGCTTTAAATGATACATTAAACAAGATGGACTTAATTGATATTTATAGGACATTCCATCCAAAAACAACAAAATACACATTCTTCTCAAGTGCTCATGGAACATTCTCCAGGATAGATCATATCGTGGGTCACAAATCAAGCCTTGGTAAATTTAAGAAAATTAAAATCATATCAGGTATCTTTTCCAACCAAAAGGCTATGAGACTAGATATCAATTACAGAAAAAATCTGTAAAAAATACAAACACATGGAGGCTAAACAATACACTACTTAATAACCAAGAGATCACTGAAGAAATCAAAGAGGAAATCAAAAAATACCAACAAACAAATGACAATGAAAACACGACAAACCAAAACCTATAGGATGCAGCAAAAGCAGTTCTAAGAGGGAAGTTTAGAGCAATACAATCCTTCCTCTAGGAACAAGAAACATCTCAAATAAACAACCTAACCTTACACCTAGAGCAATTAGGGAAAGAAGAACAAAAAAACCCCAAAGTTAGCAGAAGGAAAGAAATCATAAAGATCAGATCAGAAATAAATGAAAAAGAAATGAAGGAAATGATAGCAAAGATCAATAAAACTAAAAGTTGGTTCTTTGAGAAGATAAACAAAATTGATAAACCATTAGCCAGACTCATCAAGAAAAAAAGGGAGAAGACTCAAATCAATAGAATTAGAAATGAAAAAGGGGAAGTAACAACTGACACTGCAGAAATACAAAGGATCATGAGAGATTACTACAAGCAACTATATGCCAATAAAATGGAAAAACTGGAAGAAATGCACAAATTCTTAGAAATGCACAACCAGGAAGAAATAGAAAATATGAACAGAACAATCACAAGCACTGAAGTTGAAACTGTGATTAAAAATCTTCCAACACACAAAAGCCCAGGACCGGATGGTTTCACAGCGAATTCTATAAAACATTTAGAGAAGACCTAACACCTATCCTTCTCAAACTCTTCCAAAATATTGCAGAGGGAGGAACACTCCCCAACTCATTCTATGAGGCGACCATCACCCTGATACCAAAACCAGACAAAGATGTCACAAAAAAAGAAAACTACAGGCCAATATCACTGATGAATATACATGCAAAAATCCTCAACAAAATACTATCAAACAGAGTCCAACAGCACATTAAAAGGATCAGAAACCATGATCAAGTGGGGTTTATCCCAGGAATGCAAGGATTCTTCAATATATACAAATCAATCAATGTGATACACCATATTAACAAACTGAAGGATAAAAACCAAATTATAATCTCAATAGATGCAGAGAAAACTTTCAACAAATCAACACCCACTTATGATAAAAACCCTCCAGAAAGTAGGCATAGAGGGAACTTACCTCAACATAATAAAGGCCATATATGACAAACCCACAGCCAACATCGTCCTCAATGGTGAAAAACTTAAACCATTTCCACTAAGATCAGGAACAAGACAAGGATGCCCACTCTGACTGCTATTATTCAACATAGTTTTAGCCACAGCAATCAGAGAAGAAAAAGAAATAAAAGGAATCCAAATTGGAAAAGAAGAAGTAAAGCTGTCACTGTTTGCAGATGACATGATACTCTACGTAGAGAATCCTAAAGATGTTACCAGGAAACTACTAGAGCTAATCAATGAATTTGGTAAAGTAGCAGGATACAAAATTAATGCACAGATATCTCTTGCATTTCTATACACTAATGATGAAAAATCTGAAAGTGAAATTAGAAAACACTCCCATTTACCATTGCAACAAAAACAATAAAATATCTAGGAATAAACCTACCTAAGGAGACAAAAGACCTGTATGCAGAAAATTATAAGACACTGATGTAAGAAATTAAAGATGATACAAATAGATGGAGAGATACACCATGTTCCTGGTTTGGAAGAATAAACATTGTGAAAACGACTATACTACCCAAAGCAATCTACAGATTCAATACAATCCCTATCAAACTACCACTGGCATTTTTCACAGAACTAGAACAAAAAATTTTGCAATTTGTGTGGAAACACAAAAGACCCCGAATAGCCAAAGCAATCTTGAGAAAGAAAAATGGAGCTGGAGGAATCAGGCTCCCTGACTTCAGACTATACTGCAAAGCTACAGTAATCAAGACAGTATGGTACTGGTACAGAAACAGAAATATAGATCAATGGAACAGGATAGAAAGCCCAGAGATAAACCCACGCACATATGGTCACCTTATCTTTGATAAAGGAGGCAAGAATATACAGTGGAGAAAAGACAGCTTCTTCAATAATGGTGCTGGGAAAACTGGACAGCTACAGGTAAAAGAATGAAATTAAAACACTCCCTAACACCATACACAAAAATAAACACAAAATTGTTTAAAGACCTAAATGTAAGACCAGACACTATCAAACTCTTAGAGGAAAACATAGGCAGAACCCTCTATGACATAAATCACAGCAAGATCCTTTTTGACCCACCTCCTAGAGAAATGGAAATAAAAACAAAAATAAACAAATGGGACCTAATGAAACTTAAAAACTTTTGCACAGCAAAGGAAACCATAAACAAGATGAAAAGACAACCCTCAGAATGGGAGAAAATATTTGCAAATGAAGCAACTGATGAAGGATTAATCTCCAAAATTTACAAGCAGCCCATGCAGCTCAATATCAGAAAAACAAACAACCCAATCCAAAAATGGGAAGAAGACCTAAATAGACATTTCTCCAAAGATATACAGATTGCCAACAAACACATGAAAGAATGCTCAACATCATTAATCATTAGAGAAATGCAAATCAAATCTACAATGAGGTATCATCTCACACCGGTCAGAATGGTCATCATCAAAAAATCTACAAACAATAAATGCTGGATAGGGTGTGGAGAAAAGGGAACCCTCTTGCACTGTTGGTGGGAATGTAAATTGATACAGCCACTATGGAGAACAGTGTGGAGGTTCCCTAAAAAACTAAAAATAGAACTACCATACGACCCAGCAATCCTGCTACTGGGCATATACCCTGAGAAAACCATAATTCAAAATGAGTCATGTACCAAAATGTTCATTGCAGCTCTATTTACAATAGCCAGGACATGGAAGCAACATAAGTGTCCATCAACAGATGAATGGATAAAGAAATTGTGGCACATATATACAATGGAATATTACTCAACTATAAAAGGAAATGAAATTGAGTTATTCGTAGTGAGGTGGATGGACCTAGAGTCTGTCATACAGAGTGAAGTAAGTCAGAAAGAGAAAAACAAATACCGTATGCTAACACATATATATGGAACCTGAAAAAAAAAATGGTCATGAAGAACCTAGGGGCAAGACCAGAATAAAGACACAGACCTACCAGAGAATGGACTTGAGGATACAGGGAAGGGGAAGGGTAAGTTGTGACAAAGTGAGAGAGTGGCATGGACATATATACACTACAAAACGTAAAATAGATAGCTAGTGGGAAGCAGCCACATAGCACAGGGAGATCATCTCAGTGCTTTGTGACCACCTAGAGGGGTGGGATAGGGAGAGTGGGAGGGAGGGAGATGCAAGGGGGAAGAGATATGGGGACATATGTATATGTATAACTGATTCACTTTGTTATAAAGCAGAAACTAACATACCATTGTAAAGCAATTATACTCCAATAAAGATGTTTAAAAAAAAAAAAGTGCTCTTGTTGGAAATCACCAGTCCCACATATTCAAAGCCCAATCTCAGCATTTCTTATGTCCTTTGAAGGGTGTGGGAAGCACAGAGGGAGAGAAAACAAGCAGAACTCCATAAATACTCAATGCCTCCCTTAGACTCCCAAGCTCTGTAGGTGGCTGGACTTTCTGTAACCTTAATCACTGGAGCCTTGTTAGTTTCCGACCTGGCCATCAGGAAACAGAGATGGTTAATCAGACCAAATGTGTTAATAAAAGCAGATTGCACTACTAAAAAAGAAAAATCAGCTACCAGTTGTCAGGTGACTCTTGCACAGTTTTTATTATGCTCTGACAGAATGATACATCCTTTCTTTCATGTGTTCCTGGGGCAGGAGAAAAGACAAAATTCTAAATCAGACATGGTGAGGCCAAGGGAAGATTGTTGTGTTGGATGCAGGCTAGTATTTGTGTGGTCTCTGTACAAGCCAGGTACTTTATAAGCATTATTTCATTTTATTTTCCCAACAACACTGTTAGATGTATGTTATTATGAACATTTTACAGAGGATGAGACTGAGCTTAATGACATTCAATATCATTTTGGTTTCACAAGTAACCATGGGGGAAGCAGATTTCCCCAGAAGAATGTTTAAATGTAAAGTTTGTACTCATTTCACTCTTACAAAGAGAGGATTCCTGCCTTAGAGAAGGGTTTGCCCTTGATTAAATATGAAGCAGCTTAAGAATACCTGTGATACCTCCCACCTGTAACATTCCTGTTATAGATCTTATTTTCCCTTTGTAGTACCCCGCTCCCTACCATTTAGGCATCCAGTACTCTTAGCCAGTATCTAAGTTTCCTAGAATATCTCTGATATTCTAATTCTCACTTTGGTGTTAGCCAAGAAGTTGTTCTTTGTTGTTGTTGGTTTTTGCTTGTTTGTTGTTTAGATTGTTTTGTGTTTGCCTTACTTAGAAAACCATAGATAAAGGGTAAATCATTTCTTTCCTATCTCCTATTGTTTAGTTCAAAGACATGAATTTCTGAAGGTAGAGTTTCATTCTCTCGAACCTAAGAACAGACTGTGTAAACCTGGGGTCCCCAATGCCTGGGCCGTGGACCAATACCAGTCGTTGGCCTGTTAGGAACCGGGCCGCACAGTAGGAGGTGAGTGGCGGGCGAGTGAGCAAAGCTTCATCTGACGCTCCCCATCGTTCCCCATCTCTCACATTACTGCCTGAACCATCCCCCTGCCTTCTGTGGAAAAATTGTCTTCCATGAAACCAGTCCCTGGTGCCAAAAATGTTGGGGACCACTGATGTAAACATTAAATTTACTATCATCAAAATGCAGTCAAATCTAGGAAATTATCAATGCCCCATGGTCCTTTTGGCACAAGAAGGCCTAATATCTAAAAATGCAAGAGAAAGTAAATCAGGTGATCTTGAAAAACATTCCCTTGAGACAATCAAGGTAGAAATAAAGAAATCTCAAAAGTTTGGTGTGTGGATGTTTATCTTGCTAGATACGTCAGTAGTTTTCTGTAGCTGCTTACTGAGCTGGCTAATGTTTAATTTGAGTAACCTTGTGGAAAGACCTGTTTAAGTGGCACTATCAAACAATAGCAGCAAGAGGAGAGATAAGGAAAAAGTATAAAAGGATTATTAAAGAAATGCTGGGGGTGGAATTTATCTCTCCAAACAAATCAGGGTGTTCTGGGCTTAATAGAAAAATCGTATAATAGGTAGACAGATAGGAAACTGTTATTTTCCAGAACGTAGTAGCGTGTAGGTGGTTTTACTCTGATTTTGTGGAGGGGAACTGGGGAGGGGAGACTGACTTTCAATCATTATTTTTATAACACATTTTCTAAGATCTTGCATCCTAAATACTTTTATTTTTAAACAAGGGATCAAAGTGGAGGGAGGGACAGGGGTTTGAGAATGCCTTCCCTAACTCGCCTTCCATAATGTAGTTGCATAGGAAAGAAATCTCTGTTGATCCCTTTTGCAACCCTAATACATTTCACAGAAACACTTGGATAAGCTTTGGCCAGTTGCATCAGAATAGTTTTACTAAACATCCAGAGTAGAAAAGAGATATAGAGAGTAGAGAGACTAATTACTAAATAGAGGCTGAGTTTGCCTTTCATTGCCTCTGTTACCTAGCTAGACATAATGAAATTTCCAACATGTGTTCCTTGTATTTCTCTATCACAGAAGAGAATTAATAATGTGCATGTATTGATCTTTTATTTGTATAGTTGTTGAAGCAAAGAGGTTGAAGTAAAGAATCCAAGATTCTATATGACCAATCAGTTTATGTTTCTTAAGAACTTAATAAGTAGCCACCACTGTGGGGATTTGGAGAAGGGCTATCAGAAATGGAGTGACTTTTTTTCAGGTGCTTACGGAAGAGGTGGGTTGACAAGACATATACACAACAATCAGGACAGCGGAGCAAGATGCTATAGCTTTGACAAGTCTCATTTCTTCTTCTGTGTTAGCAGTAGATAATTACTGGACTTTTCCATAGAAATAAAAAACTAGGATGAAGGTTTGAACAACTAGCTATGCATCACAGTTACCTGTGAATTTCTAAAAATTCAGATGGACTGGCTCCACTCTAGATGAAACAAATCAGAATCTCTCTGGATAAGTGTTACAGATTAAATGTTTGTGTCCCCCCAAAATTCATATATGGAAGCCCTAACTGCTAATGTGATGGTATTTGGAGATGAGACCTTTGGAAGTAGATGAGGTAGTGAGGGTGGGGTCCTCATTATGGAATTAGTGCCCTTATAAGATGAGATATGAGGGCTTGCTCTTACTCTCTGTCTTCTCATAAAGAGGAAGTCAGTGAGTCCACAGCAGGAAGGAGGCTGTCTGCAACTCAAGGGGGGAGTTCTCACCAGAACCCAACCATGACAGCATGCTGATCTTGAATTTCCAAACTCCAGAATTGTAAGAAAATAAATTTCTGTTGTTTAAGTCACCCAGTCTGTGGTATTTTGTTATGGCAGCCTCAGCAGACTAATGCAATGAGTCTTGGAGATTGTGATGAACTGAGTTCCTGGTCTTTCTGCCTCTACTTAAACTATTTTTACAAGACAGTAATTAATTTTTTTTTCAAAACTTTTCTCATCATCTCATTGTCCTCCAACCATTCAGCTGTAGTCACCACTGCCTCACTAAGAGAGTGGATATAACTCAGGAAAAAACAAACTTAAGCATGTTGTGGGTTAAATTGTGACCCACTGAAAAAAAAAAAAAAAAGAGAGAGAGAGAGATGTTAAAGTTCTAACCTCCAGTCCTTATTTGTAGGTAGGGTCTATACAGAGCTAATGAAGTTAAAATGAGGTCATTAGGGTGGGCCTTAATCCAATATGACTTATATCCTTATAGAAAGGGGAAATTTGGACACATAGACATAGAAAGAACACTATATGAGGATTGTATTATGCTGTCCTAAAACAAGGAATGCCAAAGAACACCAGCAAACCACCAGAAGCTAGGCAAGAGGCATGGAAAAGATTCTCCCTCACAGCCCTCAGAAGGAGTCAACCCTGCTGACACCTCAGTTTAGGACATCCAGCCTCCAGAACTGTGAGACAATAAATTTCTGTTCTTTAAGCCACCCAGTTTGTGGTACTTTGTTATTGGAACTCGAGCAGATTAATACAAATCATCTGATAGCTAAAGCCCTTATGATTTCTAAGAGCCAAGATCTTGAGGAAAGATTGCTTGCTTGTTTGTTTGGGATGTTTTTTGTTTTGTTTTGTTTTTTCTAGAATTTGCCAAGACTTAAAGTCCTGTAATACTTAGACCAGTTGTTCTCAAAATTTAATATGCATCCAAATGGCAGAAAGTGTTTACCAAAACACAGACTGATGGGTTCATCCTCAAAGTTTCTAAATCAGTAGGCCTGAGATGAGGCCTAAGGATTTGCTTTTCTAATAAGCTATTAGGTGGTACTATTGATGCTGGTTGGAGGACAGAGAAGAATGTTGGCTGACAAAAGAGCCCGTTTAATAAGCAAATGCTGATGAGAGATGGAACAGTCAGTAGAGAAAGAATCAATGAGTAAACACAGAAGCCATGCCAACAGGGATATAGTCTTGGTACTCAAATATGTAGAACAAGACAGCTTAATCAGTGGTTTTCTAAAAGAGGGTCAATATAAGTCATCAGGTATTTCACAGATTTAGTAGTTCAGATATTTTCATATATTTGTCCACGTTTTCCAAAACATACAATTCTGGGAGAGCTGGATTACTAGAGGTGGGGCTAGAAGGGTAAGCAATAAGAAAGTTTCAGGCAGAGTGAAAGAGTGAACAGCATGTGCAAAGCTCACATAAAGCATGTTATAGTGCGACAGCTCACCTCTGTAACCCTAGAGGTGGGAGAGCATTTCTCTGAGACGAGACTGCAGATTACAGTCTGGGTGGGCATCCCAGGAGGGTCTGTTAAAGCAGTTAACTCACTTTGGTTGTTTTAGAGTTGAAAGAAGCCTCTAACTTCCAGATCATCCACATTTGTACACAAAGGTAAAGATATGATAGGGATTCCTCATGAATTTCAAGCTATCTCCTGAGTCCAACCTCTACAAGCCAGTTGGTAGC
Source organism: Eubalaena glacialis (assembly GCF_028564815.1). Lineage (NCBI taxonomy): Eukaryota > Metazoa > Chordata > Mammalia > Artiodactyla > Balaenidae > Eubalaena > Eubalaena glacialis. The sequence continues at coordinate 50,922,995 of NC_083720.1, forward strand.
CAGGTCAACAGAGCAGTCATTCTATTTTTTATAGAAAGCATCTTAGGTCATGTCTCCAGAAGCAGAACCTGAGACAAGATTCACTTGAATGTGGCTTATTAAGGAACTGCTCCTAGGATAAGCTGTCAAGAAGTGGAGGAAGAATAGGGAAGGAGAAGTTAAAATAGGGTGCTATCCGGATCCTGCTGCTGGAGGAGAACTCTGGAGTGTAAATTACATTGTGGTCATCTTGGTCTGAGTGGGGTCAGGAGAATACCCAAGAGCTGTCTTCTAAGAAGAGAGCTCCCTGGTAGCTATTGGAAGCCAAAACATACCAAAACAAAGGGAAGAATGCAAAGAAATGGTAAAGGATAGCTGTCTTAGTCTGCTTGGGCTGCCATTACCAAATAGATTGGGTGATCTAAATAACGCAAATGTATTTACTCATGGTTCTGGATGCTGAGAAGTTTAAGATTAAGGTGTCATCCAATTCAGTTTCTGGTGAAGTCTCTCTCCTTGGGTTGCAGACGACTGACTTCTCACTATGTCCTCAGTGCATGTGCATGTGGGGAGAGAGAAAGATGTATCTCTATCCTCTTCTTATAAGGGCACCAATTCCATCCTGAGGGCCCCATACTCATGACCTAATCCCATTACCTCCCAAAGGACTAGGTCCAAATACCACTACACTGGATGTTAAGGCTTCAACCTATGAATTTGGGGTGGGGGGGGCACAAACATTCCGTCCATAACAGGAGCCTAGCGGATATGGTTGAAATGTGGACAATAACATCTGCTACGATATGTCTTTCATGTCTGCTTCTAATCTTTCCTGATGCTGGCCTCAATCAGCATCACTTAAATCAATCAAATATGTTCTAAATGTTTGGAAAGTTTTACACTGGTTTAGGAGACTCTTTTATTTCTTCAAATTTTCCTGTTTGCCCAACCCTTTATGGTTGTGTGCAGGGAGGAGCACCAAAGACGTCCTCAGCCTGAGCTTGAGCCCTAATGGAGTCAAAAAGACATGCTTCAGATACACACATTTAGAGAAGAGGTATGGACTTGTGCTACATTTATTTTATTGAAAGATCATAGGGGTGACTCTCTCAGAAAAATGGAAGTCTACTATTGAGGAAGCATCTGAGTATGCAACTCCAGAAACAGAAAACAGATAGCACAGTCCAGATGGGAATTCTCCAGCTTAAAAAAATAAAGTCCCTTCCCTGGAAGTACCACAGTACACCAAAAATAACATCAAGCACCCTTACCTCCAAGGAGCAGGAAGGATATTTTTCTGGAAAAGTATTGTAGTTTTTTCCCCTGCACTGTAGTTCAATTTGTCCCTGAAGCCTATTCCAAGTTAAGGATGGAAAAGAATTACCCAAGAGATCAATGCAAACATCATCCCTTGCAGAAGGTCCTTTCACACTGAGCTTGCTGACATTGCAGTCTTCAATTTTACACTGTTTCTGGTATATATATGTATATGTATACATACATGTATGTATGTATATATGTATATGTATACATATGTATATGTATACATATACATATATATACCCGAATTTTTTTGCTTTACAAGCCTCTTCTGGTCTTCAGGCTGACTGTAGGCATTAAAATAAATAGTTGTAGAACAAATGCATTAGAGTATGGACTTTGGCATCACAAAGAGCTGGATTTGAGTCCTAGCTCCTCCACTCTTGTGTGTAACACTAAGCTTCTCTGAGTCCCAATCAACTCACCTGTAAAGTAGGGCTAATTGTACCTTATCTCGATTAGCTGTCATGAGAAATGCATCCAATTACATTTGTAAAGCTTTCAGCTCAGTGCTCAGCACACAGTTATAAGATAAATATTTACTAATATAAAATAGTAATATTTAAAGAAAGAAGTAAAGAAGGCTGAGAATATTGATGCACATGCTTAAAGCAAAAATGATCCATTTCCTATTAACTCAACTACCCCCAAAACATATTTTTAAATGAGAGAATGAGTCAGTTTGACAATGAAGTTTGTAGAACTAACAAACTTTAGTGCTTGAAGGAACCTTAGAATCAAGTATTCTTCACTTTCAGATGATCAGAGTAAGGTATCAAAGATGCTCTGACTTGTTCAAGGTCAAAAGCCACCAGGCAGAGGCAGCACTAAAACGCAGTACCACACTGTGTTTGGTACCACAATTTATTCGACCTCAATTCCTATTTGCTGAAGGAGTGGATCTGTTTCTTTTTAGAATTCATGTATAAATTTATAAAGCTGGTTCAGGACACGTAATTCCATGTAACATGTCACCAAAACAACTGAGCATTGGTTTGACACACATAATTTCTAGCCAACAAAAAAGCTTATGTTGGGACTTCCCTGGTGGCTCAGTGGTTAAGAATCCACCTGCCAATGCAGGGGACACAGTTATGAGCCCTGGGCCAGGAGGATCCTACATGCGGCGGAGTAACTAAGTCCATGCGCCACAACTACTGAGCCTGCGTTCTAGAGCCCACATGCCACAACTACGGAACCTGAGTGCCACAACTACTGCAGCCTGTGTGCCTAGAGCCTGTGCTCCACAACAAAGAGAAGCCACCACAATGAGAAGCCCGTGCACTGCAACAAAGAGTAGCCCCCGCTCGCCACAACTAGAGAAAGCCCACACATAGCAACAAAGACCCAATGCAACCAAAAATAAAATAAATAAGTAAATTAAATTAAATTAAAGAAAAAAAAAGTTTATGTTGATGCCTGAACACATTCCAGAGTCTTGGAAGTAGAAGAGAAGGTTTTAAAATGCAAACAAACCTTAGTCATGCTATTAAAGGACACGTTTTGGAATAGAACTCTGGAGTGCTTAATTATCAACATGTGCCTTTCCATCCCTGGCCTATTAAATCATCTGGCCTGCTAATAATAGCCTGTTTAGCCATCAGGAGAAGATGGATGAGTTTTAGTTCCCATTTTCAAATCCGAGGGATCTGCCCTGTTTCTGAATTATCCGCAGATGAAGATTAGTCACTGAGGCATCTGTAGGTTGTACAGAGGACACTGGAGTCTTGACCGGCACACTTATCCTCACCACTGTGCTCCTCCCTCTCCTCCTGGGCTTCCACTGGTGAATAGCGACTGAAAGAGCCAAGGTTAAATGCAGGGAAGGAAACCTTACCAATTAAAAGCTCTTTTTAGCATTTGTAAACTGGATTTAATTGCTTCCTGTTTTTAAGCCATCCATGAATAGATCACCTATTTAGCTTGGCAATGGAAATTGTACATGTAGTATGACTGCTTTTACAAAGATAGCTGTTTTTTTTTTCTTTGTTCTTTTTAATCTGTGTCTAGTGTGCCTGTTATCTGTTGATGTGTAACAAACTATCCCAAAATGTAGTGGCTTAAAACAATAATTTATTTGGATCATGGTTTTGTGGATGAGGAAGTTAGGAAGAGCTTCACTGGGTATCTCATCTCTGCTCCGTGAGGTGTTAACTGGAGTTACTTGACTGGTCCAAGGTGGCTCACTCACAGGGCTAGCAAGTTGGTGCTGATGTTGGCTGAGAGTTTAGCCTAGTTTTTTGTCAGGGTAACTTGGTTGTGATTCATGTGGGCCTGTCTGCAGTCTGGTTGGACTTCTTTATAGCAAGAGAAGCTGAGTTTCTAGAATGAGTGTTCCTTCAGCCCAATGAAAGCTACCAAACACCTTCTGACCTAGCCTCAGAATCCCAGAAAGCCACTTTTGCTGTATTCATTGGTCAGGCACATCACTTAAGGCATGCTCAGATTCTATGGGATGGAAAATAGACTCTCTTTCTTAAGGGTAGGACAGCAAAGATTTTTCAGACATCTTTAATCTATTACATGGGTGAAAATCATAATCATTCAATTTTAACTACCCCCTCCACCCCAGGGGGTAGTTAAAATTAAGGAAGTTAGGAAGCTCTTCCTAACTTCCTCATCCACAAAGTCATGATCCAAATAAATTGTTGTTTTAAGCCACTATGTTTTGGGATAGTTTGTTACACATCAACAGGTAACAGGTATCTGACGTTTCTCAGAAGCTTAAAAGTATTTTTAATTTATTCATCAGATCTCCCTCCACTCATAATATTTAATATGTAACTTAATAAATTAAATATTTTATTTATTTAACTTATTTAATATTTAATTTAATAAATATTGTGTGATGTTTTAAAACAATGATTTCAATCAATCAGTCAATCAAATTCCATTTATTTTTCTGATGATTACTCCTTTCCTTTCCCAGCCCATTTCCATGCTGATTATAATACTTCAAATGCCATTCTGGATTCTAAATAACTAGTAAGTGACACATAATGGAAGCTTCAACACAACATTCTCTGTGAAAGCAAGGCAGACAGGGAAAAAAATAATTAAAAAACACTTGTGAAGCTAACGAAGAATCTTAACAATGGCAGAGCTTTTGAGATATTTAGGTGGCTTTCATGCCACCCTTTCTCTTTTATGCTCCAAGGAGTAAGGGTATAAAAAATCAGTTTTGCAGATCTTATCTGTAGACCCCAAAGTAGAAATTAACTAGTAGTAAAAATCACATATATTGAGTCCCTTTTCATTTGCATATATTTGCATATGAATTACCAACTAATTGTTGTGAAGTAACAATTAAGAGAACAATAGAAGAAAGAAAAGGGGATTGAAGCTGCAACAGACACCTGGGAGATTGTATTTAAAAAGCTTTTTAAATATTTGAATTTTTTTCACTAAAGACAAAGGCACTGAACCATGCACAGAAAATGCTACCAAAAGAATCAAAGTGGCAAAATGTTCGTGACTTACTAACACCATTTTTTGATGAAGAGAACTTTAATTCTTCCACCTTTAATATGATTAGAACCTAAGGCACTGTCTAGAGACAGTGCTGAAGCAAGTTCTAAGTTTCCTCTGCCAAGCTCATAAGTTTGCACTAACCCTTCTTCAAATGGAGATTTTAAAATAGTTGTTTAATGTTCCTTTAGTAGAGAGCTTGTTTACTGTGCTTGGGACGAGGTTGCCTTCCTTTTTCCCCTTTGTCATCCTGAACAATTCAACTCTGGCCCCAAATTGGCTTACCTCACTCAGCAAAACTAATGACTTCCATTGAACCCTTTCCACTCTTCTTCAAAACCAACTTTGCAAACATCTGTGCTACCTTGAGTACAATCTTTGTGGGATTTACCTCTGTAATAGATTTGTTTTCAAAATTTTGCCTGCCTAGCATCTATTCCCTCTTCTGGAAATAGAACCCTAATTTTTCTTCATACAACTTTATCTCATATTCTCAGTCACTGTGGCTTCTGAACAGACTCCCACCCTCAGCTTTAAGAATAGAGCTAAAACAAGGGGAGGTATAGTTCAGAGATAGAGATGGACCAGAGTAAGTTGAACATGAGAAAAGAAATGGAGGAAAGAAAGAAGGAAGGAGAGAGAGAGAGACAAACAGAAAACACTGATGACATCGTTTGAGATCTTGAATCCAACCATGCCCCAAACTATATTTTCAAGTTATACAATCTTCCTCCCAAACACCCCTCCCACACACACACATGCACACACAAAAGCATTCTGTTAATTTATATAATAATATTAGTTATTATTTTGCTTAAGCTGGTATGATTTGAGTTTCTGTCACTTGAAATCAGGCTTTATTAGTACAATCCCTTACCAACCCCAAGCAGAGTCTCTTCCAACTGTTTAAAATACTGCCTTTGAAAAACACTGTCAAATCTAGACTAGTATGTTAAATTCACTCCACTGACTTTCATATAATAAGTGCAAACCAACCAACGGTAGCCTTTCCAAATTACTTATATCTTGCATGGGATTATTCAACATCACTAACTAAATTATCCAATATAAAATTATTTAATTTGTCTAGACAAAACTTTCCTGTTAATATACTTACACACACTCACACATCCCTTTTGAGTAAGGGTAAAAGGCCACAGTACTCCAATTCTCTAGGTGGGTGCACATCTAATTAGTGTCCCAATATGTGTGTGTATTTGGTAGTTTGCTGGAGTGACAAACAACTCCAGTATCTCAGTGTCATGTAACACAAAGGTTTATTTCTTGTTTACTTTACATGTAGGCTTTAATCCAATAGAGTTCTGCTCCAGCAGTGGCTCTGTTCCATCTGTCTTGTCAATTAGACCTCCGGACTATAGGAGCAACTTCTATCTGGAATGTGCCACTCTCAGAGCAGAAAGCAGAAGCAAGAGACTAAGCTGAACCATGCAGTCATATTTAAAGCTTCTGCTCCAACATGGCACACACCATGTTCACTCAGATTACACTGGGCAAGTCTTCCAATGGGACAGGAAATTATATGCCACCTACACACTGGCACAGCAAGTTACACTATAAACACAAGGACATATAAACTCCTTACAAAGATGGGAGTGAATTATTTTGAACAATAATGTAATCTGACACAAAGATATAATCTGATGCAATAGATTTGTGTCAGATTATATTACTCTCTTTACCTGACTGTGCTCTAGGGCACGTTTATGGTTTGAATCCAGAGCCCAGCCTTTCATTAGATTTCTAGAGTCTCTAATGAGAAAATTTACCTTCAAGATTTAGCACAGAGGAAAACCATGTATCCCTGCAGTGGGAACACATGTCCTAGAGCTATGAAAGCTAAGGGTTCTTGCATTGTGCAAGGGGAGAAGTTCCCTTTCTATCATGGACTCCCCTATGGTCATTGACTTATGACTATAAAGCTTGCTCAGAAAACTATATGAAAATGAACTAACTCTAATGTGTTGGTCTTAGATATGATTAGCAAATATTTTGACTCCACCATCCTATTGCTCTGACTCTAGGGTTTTTTATTTTTTACAAATATGCAAAATATACACCCCTCAAATGTTGACACTATTAAGATGTTGTGGTTATCAGCGGGATGACTTATATTCAATAATTTATTCATACACTTACATACTCTAAGGCATTCTAGTAAATACAGTTTTCTCCATTTCTCTATATATCCAGTATTATTTTAGGAATCCTTAGGTGGGCACTATTCTAGTAACAGTGGCTGTTTAACAAACCACCCTAAAGCTTAGTGACTTAAAACAACAATAATCATTTATTATTTCTCATGATTTATATGAATCAGAAATTTAAGAGCAGCTCAACTCTGCAGTTCTGAATTCATAGACTGATGGTGGCTAGGGCTAGTGTCATGAAAACTTCCTCACTCATTTGTATGGAACTCCAGCTAGAAAGACTTGGATATGTGGGAATAACAAGGGTTCTTCAGGTATCTTTTTGTAACCCTAAGTGGTGTCCTATGTGATCTCCAGCATGGCATCTTCAGACCTACTTACATAGCCGATCAGATCTCCAAAGGTCCAATTACATAGAGAGAGGGAGAGAAAGCGAGAGAGAGAGAGAAGGGCTCCAGGTGAAGCTATATTACATTTTATAACCTAGCCTGAGAAGTCAGGCAAGTGTCAGTTTTGCCATGTTCTCATAGTTGAAGCAGTTACAAAGGTATGCTCAGGTTTGATCGTATGGACCAGAGACCTCACCTCTCAGTAAAGGATTGTCAACATCACTTTGTAAGAAGAGTGTGTGGGATGAGATTAATACTGGTGTTATCATAAGTGGAAAATCCAATTTGCCAAAAATACCTTGGCTTCCTTGCTCCTTAATCTAGTTCTGATGAGATACACTGCATTTGAATCAAAAATGTTATAGCTAAAAGGAAAAGACCATAAAACAATCTCATGCAACGTTTTCCAATTGCCAATTCAAGGAATTTAAGTAATTGCCCAAGGTAAGACAGATAATTAGATATAATATACCAAAATTAGACTAGGAGTCCCTATCCTGAGCCCTTTTCACTGAATCACAGCAGCAGGATTCATTTTATTGGGCTTCTGCTTTATAGGCCATGGCCATGGTGTAGTTAAAATGATAAAAGCTGAATCTCAAGTTCTATTGAAAATCAACTGTTATCTGGTCTTGGATATTTAATTTTTTAGATTTTTTTTAGCTGGTAGTGATACATACTTAAATCATTGGTCAAAAACAGAACAGACTTCGCACTTACTCAAAATTAACTCCAAATGCACCATAGATTTAAGTGTAAATATAAAACTATAAAACTTTCAGGAGAAAAAAAATCAGAATATAATATCAGATTACTAAAGAACATAAAGTGATACTTGGTATGATTTTTTAAATATTCTTAGCTCAAATCTGTATGAAATAAGCAGTATTAAGATTTTATAAGGACTTCAAACTCAATTCCTTAATAGTTGAATTCAAATCCCTTAATAGTTATAGGGTAATTGCAGTCATCTATTTCACAATCTGTTTTATATTGGATGAGTAGTGGTAGCTTCTGTTTTTCAATAAAGTGATTTATTTCATCTAAATTTTCTAATTTAGAAAATTATGAAGAATTGTTCATAATTCTTCAATACATGAAGAATTGTTCATAATATATCCATATTATTTTTTGGTATATCTTCATGGTCTGTAGTGGTATCCCCTGCTTTATTTCCCTTTCTTTTTTCTTTTTTTTTTTTTCCTTCCTCAATGTTGCTAGCTGTTTGTCAATTTTATTGATCTTTTTGAAGAATAATCTCTTGGTTTCATTGATTTTTTCTATTGTGTTTCTAAGTTCACCAATTTCTGCTCTTATTATTTCCTTCCTTCTGTTTGCTTAGAGTTTATTTTGTTCTTCTTTTATGGGTTGAAGTGGAAGCTTAGATTATTGATCTGAGACATTTTTCCTAATGTGTGAGTTTAGTTGTACAAATTTCCTCCTTAGCACTGCTTTATCTGTGTCCCACAAATTTTAATAATTGTATTTCCAATTTCATTCAGTTAAATGAACATTTTAAAATTTCTCCTGAAACTCTCCTATTGACCCATGGATTATTTACAAATATGCTGCTTAGTTTCCAAATGTTTGAAAATTTTTCTGTAAATTCTCTTACTGATTTCTAGTTTGATTCCATTATGGTCAGAGAAAAGAACTCTGAATAATTTCAACTAGTTTAAATTTTTGAGGTTTATTTTATGGTTTTCTACCTCAGGATATGATTCATGGGCACTTGAAAATGGTGTGTGTGTTCTGCTGTTGTTGAGTGTTCTAAAAATATTGAATAGATACTGTTGATTAAGCACTGCTGTTGAGTTCTTCTATATATTTTCTGTCTAGTTTTTCTATAAATTGCTGAGAGAAGGATGTTGAGGTCTCCAAGTATAATGATGAGTGTATATTTTTTGTTTCAGTTTTATCAATTTCTGCCTCACACATTTTGCATATATGTTGTTTGTGTATACACATTTACAATTTCTGTGTTCATTTGTGGGGTTACCCTTTTATCATTGTATGTTACCAGTTCTTTTTTGTGATTTTTTTTTTTTTTTGCTCTAAAGTCTACTTTATCTGATATTAATATATCCATTCCTCTTTCCTTTAATTAATGTTTGCATTATATACATATATATATATTATATAGACATATGAAACCTAAACCTATTAAAATGTAAACCTTCCCTCCCTTTAAGTACCTTTGCACTCTCCTATTTATAATATAATTGTCTTAAATATTTTCTCGGCATAAATTTAGAACCTTATCACACAATGTTAAAATTTTTGTGTCAATCATCAAAAAAATTAGAAAACTCAAGAGAAGAAGGAAAACCTATTATATTTTCCATATTTTCTTTATTTTGCTCTTTCCTCCTCTCCAAAGTTCTAGGGCTCCTTATTTTATTTTCCTTTCTGCTTAGAGGACTTCTTTTAGCCATTCTTATAGAATAGGTCCAAGAGTGAGAGATTATCTTAGTTTTTCTTCCTCTAAGAATATCTTGGTTTCCCTTTTATTCCTGAAGGATATTTTTGATAGGTATAGTTTTCTAGGTTGAAAGTTCCTTTCTTTCACCACTTGAATAATATTGTCCACTTTATTCTAGCCTCTATCATTTTTGATGAGAAATCAGTTATCATTTTACCTGTTTTTCCCCTACAGGTAAGGTGTCATTTTTCTCTGATCACTTTCCAGATATTTTCTTTGTCTTTAGTTTTCAAAAGTTTAATTATAATGTGTCTTTGCGTGGATTCCTCTTGGTTTATCCTGTATGGAGTTCACACAGCTTCTTGAATCTGGAAATTTATGACTTTTGACAAATTTGGGAAATTGTTGGTCATTATTTCTATGTGTAACTTTTTCATCCCTGTTCTCTTTTTCCTCTTTTTCTTAAACTCCAGATGTAACTTTTTCATCCCTGTTCTCTTTTTCCTCTTTTTCTTAAACTTCTTAGGTGTTTGATTATAGTCCCACAGATCCCAAAGACTGTTGATTTTTTCAGTCCATTTTCTTCTTGCTGTTCAGATTGGATGATTTCTATTCCTCTGTCTTCCATTTACTGATGAGTTTCCCTGTCCCCTCCATTCTGTGATTGAACCTATTCACTAAGGTTTTATTTCAGTAATTTTATTTTCAGTTCTAAAATTTCTGTTTAGTCCTTCTTTATATCTTCCATTTCCTTGCTGAGACTACTTCTTTGCTAAGACTTTTTATTTTTTCATTTGTTACAAGCACATTGGTAATTGGTCATTAAAACATTTTTACTGTTGCTGCTTTAAAATCTCTGTTTGATCATTTTAACATCCCTGTCATGTCAGCATTGGCATCTCTTGATTGTATTTTATTTAGTTTGAGATCCTCCTGATTCTTGATATGATGAGTGATTTTTTTATTGAAACCTGGATATCTTTGAATTATGTTGGACAATTCTTGATATTATTAAACTTCACTTTTAGCTGGACTTTTTGGGCATGACTTGTTGAGGGAAAGGAGAAGGTACCATCTTTTTACTGCCACATGGAAATAGAATTCCAAGTTTGCCACTTAGCCTCCATTAACACTCAGGTTGGGCAAGGCTCCTCATTACTGCTGGGCAGAGGTGGAAGTTCTGACTCCCCATGTAGTCCCCACTGACAGCAGTGGGGGTGGCTTTATTACCACTGGGTGATGATGAAAGATACCACTCTCCATTAACCTTCCTCTGATAATATCTGAGTGGAGATTGGGAGCATTACTGCCAAGTGTGAATAGGAATCCGGGCTCCCAGGTGGTCTGCCTTTACACTGTGGGTGAGGAGATTTGTACTGCCAGTAGGGATTAAAATTCTTGCTTCTTACTTAACCTTCTCCAACTCCATCCCAGCAGCGGTGTTATATTTCCTCCTCACATCCTCAAGTGGATTCCTACTCAGCCTTTGCTGGCCTGGGTAGGGTTGGGCCAGACTTTTCTCTGTGTTGTTTAGCTGTCTTATTAGGCTGCCATTTTTCCTGGTCCTTTGGCTAGAAAGAGCAGCCTTTTGTTGGGGCCATTTTTGTCAGTGCTGGCTGGTATTTCCAGGTTGCTGGCTTCATCAGCTCTGAGTCAGGATATATGAGGCAAAAAGAAAACCGAGGTAACTAACCACCATGTCGTCCCTTAGGTCCTAAGTTTCCTTGACAGTCTGTCACCTTCTTTCTATATTTCAGAGTCTTCTTATTTTAGTCTTATATATATTGTTTAGTATTCTTAATTGTACTTAGTGTGATGATAAGGGAAGTATGTCTACTCCATCTCCTAGAAGCAGAAGTCTTATTAACAAAACTTTTAAAAATAAAAATTAATTTATATCACTTTAAATTAAGAATCCACTGTCTAGTTTGTTTGAGAGATTGCCCAGCAAGTGACAGAATCACAAAAATAATATTTGCTACTGTGATCAGCCTATCCTAGAAAGTGAACTCAAATAGTACTTAAAATATTGTTACCCATGCAATCCTTAGCTCCCAAAGAGCCAGAAGACAATTAACATATGTTTGCCTTCAGGTCATATACTGGGGCAAGTACTTGAACCAGTCACATCAAGCAAAACCTTGAGGCAGATATTAAGACCAAACAAGAAATCATGGTCGCAGGTAGACAGACCAGGGAGAACAGGCTTGTCAGTAGTCTTTTACTATCATGTCATCTCACTTCATCTTGACCAAAGCCCTGTGAAGTAGGTACTATTATTGATTTTCATTTTACAAAATAGGAAAGAGACACTTAGGGACTAAATAATTTTCCCACGTTTTCACAGAAAATAAGTGGAGGATCTATTCTTTAAAATGTGTCTGTCTGTCTCTAGAATCTAGGCTCTTAACTATTAGAAATCAGAGATGCTCAGATGAAGTGACTGTAATATTAGCGTTCCAGATCAGAGAACATAAAAATGATATCCAAGGGTCACAATAACCTCTAATTTCAGACAAAATGATCTACTAAGATAGTGATCCAAAAAGTAGCTAGGGGTTTCCAACAGATGAGCTGAGCTTCAGTAAATGGAATTCCAATACAAATGCTCTGTAGTTGCTGGAAGAGAAGCAAACTGGTAGCATCAGAAAAATAGTCAGAGAGAAGAAAGCCCGAGTTCATGGATCAGGGTCAGAGTAAAAATTTCTGGACCCATTTGAAGAGACTTGACAGAAATGTAAGGAATAGACAAAAAGCTCATGAGGCAAGGGGAGGACTGCCCAGATGATTAGAATGATGACTCATAATCAATAATCACATTGATAATGACCACCAATTATTGAGTACCTGCCATATACCATAGGCTGAGCTAGATACTGAAATAAATTTCAATAACTGGAAACTTATTTTAGCAGAGATTCAGATTTGAATTAAGTTTTCTGAGTTCCCTTTATCACAATGGAACCCCTTAAAAGGATGTACTTGGAATCTCATCATTCAGCACTGAGGGTTTAAACTCCTTATAAGAAAAGACAACTTTGTAAGAAATTTATGAATAAGAAAATGGAAATTCTTATGTACTTGCTGCCTCAAATCATGATCATTTCTAGAACACAGGATGCAACAAAGTCTACAGTTGAACAAATCAATGATCTGTGAGGTTAGAAATTTTAAAAAATATATATTAGGCATAAAGTCTCTCACCTTTACTAGGGACACATATATTGTTCCAAATCCAAAGGGGAAAAATCAATAAAAGATAGCATCCCTGCAATCCATTCACCTATCGAACATTCATTCATTCATTCAGTCATTCAACGACTAGTTACTAAATACCTATTCTATGCTTGGAATCATGCTAAGTCCTCTGGATACAGAAAAGAACAAAAGATGTCTGATTTCTGCCTTTGTTGGACTCACTGCCTAACACCAGAGAACACAATACAGTGAATTGATTGATTAATCAGAGAACACATGAAACAGTAGACTAGCTGTTTAAATGCAGAGGTTTCCCTGCTATGAAGGATGTAATAAAAGTGTATAGCAGAGATACATAACCTTGCTCGGGGAATAGAAAAGCCTTCCCAGAGGAAGTGACATTTAAGCCTCAGCTTGATTTTTCGTGAAGTAAGGAAGGTGAGTGTTAAGAAAGTCCTAGTCAGAGTGAATAGTCTGTGCAAAAGCCCTGAGCCTGGAAGTTACACCTCATGCTGAAGAAACCAAAAAAAAGTCAGAGTGGCTAGAATCTGGGTAGGGCACAGTTCACCTCTGTGACCTTAGAGGCAAGAGAGAATTTCTTAGAGATAGAACAGAGTACGGGCTGGGTGGGTAGCCTAGGAAGTGTCTCTGAAGTGGCTGGCTCACTTTGTTTACCTTATGGGTGGCAGGAAACTCTCTCTAAGGCTCTACCCCCCTTGCTGTCTTTGTACTAAGCACAAAGGGTGAAGATGTGAGAGGACATCTTCTTATGTCTTAAAACCTCATCTTCTCCGCAGCAGGAGTTCTCAAATGGCCCCGAGTTGGTATTTGGAGAGCAGTATTAATTCTGCCCTTGTGAAGAGTCATCTATGAGCAATGGAAGTTATTTCTGCATCAGCTCCTCAGATCAGAGGCAGCCGGGCAACCAGGATCCACATGGCCTGATCCAGGTTGCCAGGTAGCTGAGGAAGATAGGGTTGGGACTCTGCCAGCTACAAGATCTAGTACTGAGAAGCCAAATCATGTGTTTTAAGCTGCTTCAAAATCAGTGGATGTTTTTTCCTCCTTTGAAGATCATTACCATTAGTAATCCCACTGACATCTAACACCAAAGGGCAGTTGAGAGGTATAATTTTCCAGCCAATTCAAGCATCCTGTTCTGCTAAAACTCATCTCATTGTAAAACTACAGAATAGTGTATATCATGTATTTCTTCCCCATTTATATTTGGAATTATTTTGGCCGGATTTTGTGTGTTTGTTTCTTTATTTATGTAAAGGATGGTTGTCATAATTTTGATAGAGTAACTACCAACCCTGTGTAAGTAGAATAATTAAATGCATAAGCTTATTTATTTATTCAATAACTATTTACTGATTCCAACTATCTGTGAGGCACATACCTATGTACCAGAGGTCAATGGGGAAAAAGATACACAAAGTTCTTGTTCATGTGGGGTTTGTAATCTAAAGAGCTGAGAAAGTAGCCAGGTAACAAAGAAAAAAAAGAAAGGAAAGAAAGAGAGGGAGGGAGGGAGAAAAGTAAAAGGAAGGAAGGGAAGGAGGGAAAGTGGGAGTAAAGGAAGAAAAAAGGACATTTCCAGTAGTGTTAACTAGTAGGAAAGTGTAATGTGATAAACCAAACCATACTTGGCATGTGTCTGGTTAACTAGTGCTCTGCAACACACTACTCAAATACTTAGTGACTTAAAACAACATTGTGTTTTGTTTACAATTTTTGTGAGTTGAGAATTCTGGAAGGATTCAGCTGGGTGATTTGTCTGTGATCTATATAGTGGCAGCTGGGACAGGAAGATCCACTTCCAAAAACAGCTTTTTCATTCACATGTCTAGTACTCAGGGCCTCTCTCTCACTCTCCCTCTTTTGTCTTTCTCTCCCTTTCTCTTTCCACACAGCGTTTCATCCTAAATCTCTCTTTGTGGCTTGGGCTTCTTACAGTATGGTGGTCAGAGAGGAGTCACACTAATTACATGGTGACTTGCTTCTAAGTGTGAGTGAAAGTTGCCAGTCTCTTATCACCAGAGTCCAAAAGAGACTGGCAACTTCTCTTTATATGAGCAGTCACGGAGTCCACCCAGTCACAAGGAGATGCTACATGGGCCCCCCACTCTCAATGGAGAAGTGCCAAAGCATACAAGGCCATCTTTAATCTACCACAGGGTCTCTGATATAATATTGAATGATTAGGATAGCTTTCCTCAGGAAGTTACATTTTAACTGAGTCTTGAATGAAAAGAAGAAACTAAAGTGCAAACTTCTAAAAGCAGACCATAATAGGCAGAAGGAATAGCAAGTACAAACCCCTGACGCATAAATGATTGATGTATATGAAAAAAGAGTGAAGGCTAGTGTGGCTGGATCTTGAAGATTGAGGGAGAGACTTTAAGGAGATGAGATAGTAAAAGTAGAGTCATTTGGCCATGGGCAGGAATTTGGATACTATTCTTAGTGTAAGGGAAGGCATTGGAAGCTTTTAAATTAGCATGAAGTAATTTACATATTTAAAGGATTACAGAAGTGTAAGAATAGCAGTTGGAAGAACAGTTAGGAGACTATCACAGTAATTCAAGTATGAGATGATGATGACTTAGACTCACTTGAATCCAGTGGAGATAGATTTAAGATGAATGCAGATATAGATATAGGTATAGGTTTAGGAATAACTGTAAGTAGAGATACAGATAGAGATGTAGAGATAGATTTAGAGATAGACCTATATAGGTATAGATTTAAATAGAGATAGAGATTTAGATATGTGTATGCACGTAGAAATCAATATGGAAATAGTTATATAGATTGAGATAGAGATAGAAATATATATAGAAACTGATATAGAAATAGGTAATAGATTTAAAGATAAGATACAGAGAGACAAAGATATAGAAATATATTTAGATATAAATAGAGATAGATATCAGTGCAGAAGCAGATGAGTTTAGACAGAGATAGAGACACAAACGTAGATGTAGATACACATTTGAGGTGGATACAATAGGATTTACTAGTGAATTAGGTAAGAGAGTAAAGATACAAAAGAATTCAAGGATGACTTGAGCACTTAGACGCAGAGTAATGTCGCTGACTGAGTTAGAGGAGACTGGTTTATGGAAATTATTCCACTAAAGAGGTAAAAGAGGTCCAAGAAAACCTCTGAAATCAGAAGTACTTGAGGAAGTAATGTCACACCTATGTATGCACCCATTGATGTATCTCCTCTTCCCTCTCACATGAATGCTCTTTCTTGCCTCTATCTTTCATCCCAGCATTTCTCACATCTGGAATACTGGGATTGGGAGAGCATCACAGACTTTGGAGCAAGAGAGGTCTGTATTTAAACCCAGTTGCTGCCATTTACAAGCTGTAGCATTTGTACGGGCAAATGAGCTCACTTTAAGCTTTAGCATCTTCCACTTCAAACTGGAAATAAATTTACCCATCTCACAGGGCTGCTATGAGAATTAAAATTTAAAAATGTGTAAGACGCATTTAGCGCTGTGTCCAGAACCTAGTAGGGCTCAAGAAATGTTAATCTTCTTTTCCTTATATCCTCAAGACTTTTAAAATCCTACTTGTTTACTAAGACCCAACCTTTCTTAGCTTCTTTTTGAAACTTTTAAAATCATTTCCGCTCCTCAATGCATTATTCCATGATTATTACCATTGAGCTAATGCAATTCCTCAACTAAACTGTAATTTCCTTAAAGGCAGGGATTCACTATTAACACATCCTCTTTTTTCCACAACATCCAGCTCAATGCTGAACACTCCATAAGTACTATATAAGTAAACCCTGTTTGTTGATTTTTTTTCTTTTGGTGAATTAAATAATTCTTCTTCAGTAATGAAGTTCCGATGAAAAATTGACTCTAAAATTATTCAATATATAGAGTTTCATGGATTTTCCTAATTAAATAAGAAAAAGACTTTGGAGAGATTTGTTTGTTTTTCTTATTCTTTTCAAGTGTTTCTCATATTTAATAGAATGTAATAGATATAAAAACACAAGGTCTCTGTAATGGATGATTTTTTTCTATCAAGGTGTCTGAAAGTTAGTCAACATCTACAAATTACATTGATGTGTTATAGTCGTAAATGAATTATATTAGAATGTTTGTGAATACTAATTCTCAGTACTCTTGATGTAAAATTTATGTCTGAAAATTTAACTTCCTGAGACAGATATTGTATATTATATTTTAAAGTACATATGTTACAAATAGTATTTTTTTTAATTCAAAATGTGACTTCTGGATAAGGTTTCACATTAAAATAATATCTTACTCTTCTTTCTGTCTCTACTTGTGACCATGAAACTATTCTCTTGCTTACACAGACTATAAAGTCATACTCACCAATGCTGGACTCTTCCTATCACTGCAAAAACTGTGACCACTGAGAATGAAGCTTCTTCTCCAATTCTAATCAAATGTAAGCACTGATATCTTTGTCAAACTTCCTTAATGTGAAGAGAATTTATCTTTTGGTAGATTCTTCATCGTGTGTTTGTAAAATTATCTCTTTATGATTAGAGAAATTTTATTTTCAAGAAATATCTCTCATTTTACATTATTATTGCTTATTGGTCTTGGTATCCATTGATTTCCCACATTGGATGTTTTTATGAAATAATAGTTCCTATTTTAAAAATAATCTCATATAAGATATTTAAAATAACATATATACAAATATCCCTTTTCTGCACTATGCAAATACCATTGTTGGTATATCCTTTTTGTCAGAGTTGCAAACTGAGTATTCTGTAACAAAGGCTATATATAACCATAATAAGAAAAAGAAAATTATGAAATAAGAAATATTAAGCAAAATTTCCTTTCCCTGGTACAAATATAAAAAAGATTCCCTTATGTATAATTTTTAATAGATTCTGGAATGTGGGCTATTCCACTGTTGAAACATTGCCATAAAACTCTATGCTCCAAATGGATGATTCAGTAAGTAAAAGGAATAGTCAAAAATGCCCCAAATCCTTTGATCATTTTTCATCTGTCCCTGGTGTGATGTGGATGTTTGGACCCTTCTTTTCTTTCTGTCCTCATGTCAGGTTACTCCTTGCCTTGCTCAGTAAGCTCCAGACACACTGATTCTCTCTGATTCCTTGAACACACATAGCTCTCTTAGCGCAGAGATTTTGACCCTGACATTTCCTCTCCTTCCAACATTTTCCAAATGGCTCTTCACATAGTGCTATCTTTTCATCCTTTGGTTTAAATATCACCTTCACAGTCAGACTTTCTTCAGCTATTTGAAGTACAACTCCCTGTATTGATAGAGCATCTTCTTTCTTTCAGAGTACTCATCCCAATGTGTAATTGTAATCTTACATTGTTCAGTGGTTTATTTTCAGTCTTCCTCATTAGAATAAGACTTCCATAAGGACAGGAAATGCATCTGTTATCGATCATCACTCTCTTTCTGGTGCTTATGAACTGACTGGCACATGGTGGATGGTCAGCTCATTTTCCGCATATATGAATGAATCATACACTTACACCATGGAAATAAACTGAGTGGTAGGTCTATATGACCCCACCCACCATCAGTTCCAAGAACACAACACTAAATCCTCCTTCTCCAATGTAGTCTACTTTTAGCCTTTTGTTATCCTCTCTAATGTGTGAGAAAATTATACTCTTTGGAGTCAGAACCCAAATTGACAAGTTTATTCATTAACTCATCCAGCAAAATAATATGATATTAAGTATCGGTGAGCTAAATATTGACTGCATGTAAAGAAAATATTGGGCAGCTACCGGAATAGAAAGGAACTTATATGTTATTATTTCTCAAATTGTCTGTTTAATAGAATCCAAGGAGCTTGTTAAAAAGTAGAGATACACAACAACCCACTCCTCTCCCAGACTGACTGGTAGATTGACTCTCCATGTGTGACACTTAGGAACCTGGACATTTAACAAGAACTTACTTATGATTAAGCAAGTTTAGGGAACATGAGTAGACTTCATACTAGAAATTTTTTCCTGAAAATGTGGGGAAAACAGTTCAGGAGTTTAAGCAGGAAGTAATCTTTAGGAAGGATTTCCTGGTGGCAGAATGTAGCAGTCAGAATGCAGAAGAGGCATGACTTGTATGATATTAGGTGGGAACATAGAGGTGAACTTTGGCCAATGCTTAGATTTATGGGTTGAAACTTTTGAGGGGAAAAATCAGGTGGAAAATGGTGCCTTTCACTGACACTGGACTTTCAGAAGATCAACTTCAGAGTAGAGTAGTACGTGTGTGTGTGTGTGGGTGGGTGTGGGTGTGGGTGTGTGTGTCTGTGATTGGTGTTGCTTGGTGGTGGGAGGTTGGTGTATGGGAGGATGAAGAGTTTAGTTTGGGAGACATGAGATTCGAAGCACCTGTGGAGGAGTCAGTTCCAGTGAGCAGCTGGGAATATGTTTCAGGGTTCTGGGGCATGATCTGGGTTGGAGATGTTAATGGAGAGTGGTCAGTATAGAGACAACTGTTGAAGTCAGCAGAGTAAATGAGATGGGAGAGGGAGAGTGTTTAGAGAGAGAGAGAAGAGGGATGAGGATAGACCCTCATGAAATTCTAATATTTAAAGGAGAGGCAGAGGGAAACGGATCCATAAAGGAAGCTGAGGTAATGACCAATGATATAGGAGGAATCGGATAAATGATGTGAGGGAAAAAAATCAAAAAGGATTTTCAAAAGAAAAGTGATCACAGTATTAACTTTTGCCAAAGTTAAGTAATACTAGAAGTCAAAATGCTCACTGCATTTATTAATAAAATCACTAATGACATTTGCTTATGAACTTTCGATAGACAATAGTAGAAGTTTGATTATCATAAGTTGCAATATGTGTAAAATAAGAGTACAAATGTCTATGACATTCAGGTTCTCATCTATGAAATGGATACAGTAATACCTTCCTTGAAGGGCTGATGTGAAGATTAAGTGAGATCACAGACTTCTAACACACCATTTAACCATTTAGAACATAACAGCTATCCAAAAAAAATACCTTGAAAAAATATTTTTGTTCCATATTATCAATACAAGGTGAGGGATTCCATATTAATTCAGTAAAATTTAGTTCAATTTATATGGGTTAAAAGCAAAGAGTCCATTAATTTATATAATGAAGATAGTGACTCATTTTCATAATTGTTTATTAATGATGAGGACACAGGATAATGTTTTTGAGAGCATAGAACTTATAAAATTAATCTAAGTAATATATGCTAAAATTCTATCAAAAATTAATAATAATTTCAGTTACTTTGATATTCTTTGGGGCAAAATAATGCCCTTAAAACAAAATTGTATGTATGCAAGTCTGATATAATGTAATCACTTTATATTCATGAGTCATTTCTGTACTGCAATCCAGCATTAGAAAGATGTTTATTATACTGTATCGTCAGGGAGAAAAAACTGTAAGATAAGTTACCATTTATTAGGCAGTTAATACATTTTTTAATTCACATTTTATGAATTTTATGAGTGAAACGTATCATTAGGAATGGTATATATCTTCTTACTTAAACTTTACAATAACCTTATTACTCATTCCTCTTTCACAGATGACAAAATGGAGATTCATAGAGAGTAAGAGTATTGCCCGGGACACACAGCTAATTAGTACTAGTACTTGGACTGTGACAGTTTAACTCTTAAGCAAACTACGATGTCTATTTCATTTGTTCTCAACATCTCCACTCTAAGAAGCAAGACATTGAGTTACCATCATTGTTCAGCCTCCATAAACATATATCTGCTGATTATGTAATATGGGCAGAGCTCTCTGTAAAATCTGTGTGTGTTGATGTGTATAAGACATCGTCCATTGCTTTATCAAAGACAAATGAAATAATGAGAAATGCCCACAAAAGACTTATTATTATTAGTTAGAACTTATTAGTATTAGTTCATACATACTGAAGAATGAAAGTTGTATCTATGATTAACTTAATATTTGAAGGTTGGAGATTTTATCTATACTTGAGTCCAGCTTTACTCCTGTACATTGCCTTATAGCACTGGATATTGTTTACAGGAATTAAGAAATTTGTAAAGGTGATGAACTGCTGATACCTAGACACGAGGTAATATATGGAGCCAAGAGTACAAAAAATAACTGGTATTAAGTTAGGCATGGAGCCAAAGTGGCCAGAACTTGTGCTGTTGGTGAGCTGAATAAAATGTACTTTAAAATATTTCAGCATAGCCCTCTATATTATACTGTTACAGGTTTGTTAATTGGTTAAGCTATAATCACATGCAAATGGCTGCTCTAATCAGGAATTCACACTTCAAAGGTATCTAGCATTTTTAAATTAAAAACTCTTATTCTAGAATTGGCTTCTACCTGTGCTTCTCTTACCCTGATCTCAGTTAATAACAATGTTTTACTAAGTAGCTTGGTAATTGTCAGGAAAAAAAGTTGTCAAAATCAATATGCTATTAAATATCATGGTTAATATTAGACATGAGTTCTCATTGGTAAAATATTCAAAATATTTTAGATTGGCAAAAAATATATTAGAGAAATTCTAATCCTTGCATTAACAGGGTGTACAAATCTAGGCTGCACTTTAAGAAACAGTTCCTTAAGTTCCTGTGCCAGCCCACCGGTTAGGAAGATTTCTGGTTGCCAGCTATAGACCATAACGGCCACCAATCTCTACCTCTGGCCTATCATCACATTTACCTTGAGTGAATGTTTCCTGCAAGGTGATGGTCAGAATACCTAGCAGGATGGAGGGCTGGAACTTACCAGGTTTACAGAACCAAATGTGTGCACTTTCAAAGACTGCTTCCAAATAAATGTTTAGAAAACAAACAAACCCAATAGTTTGCATGAAAGATATTGATCTGAAACTTACTGTTATGATAACCAGGTAGCATGCTTGTAGAGGATTAGCCAGCTCTGACCCTCTTCAAAATTCTTGGTTGACCTGTTTTCTACCAGTAAGAATCTACAAGTTATATAGATGCATAATACCAGTGTACATGGACCAAAACATAGTGGGGAAGAGGTATTTTTGATTATTAAGAAATAGTCATGGCTTTCTATAATAAATATCATCATACAAGAGTGGAAAAATCTCAAAGAGGTCAACAAGTCTGTCTCCCATGACCCTACTCTTATTCTTCTTTCTGTTTCATCAAGGATAACTTTACCAATTTCACTAAGACAAGTATCTTTCCTATACAGTCCAGGGTAATCAGAGAACATTACCAACCATTGGTATACTTTTCTGATATAAAAGCCCTTATTAAAATAGCTCCATATATAAGTACCTGTTTTTCCATGTTTTTCAAAAGTATCTTGCATTCTAATGTGTGCATGTTAAAAATATATATCTCTAAATATTTTGATGATAATTTTCCAAATTAATATGCAAATTTAAAGTGACTTATTCTGTGTTAGATATAGTTATTAATGGATTTTAACAAGAAAGATGTCCACATATGTCATGGTGCCTCACATCTATTTAATATTACATTCACAGACCAGTTTGGAAAATTGATAGAGTTCTCAAAAATAAAATTACACCCTTTGGATCAGCACAAAGTTTTGGCTTAACATGATAGAAATATAGTTATACAATATTTAGATGATATCACCATTCCTTCTATTGGGATTACCAATCATTAACTTGGAAAGAATGCTTGTACTCAAACAGAGGTTATTCCACAGCATTTAGAGGAGAAACATAATGGAACATGGTCCATTATTGAATCCATTCTAAAAACGTTTGATTAGAGCACCTGTTAATTCTCTCTGTCCTTAATTTTGCATATGGATAGTACATTGGGTGCCAAGGAACTCAAAGTTTCATTTTTTTAAATTTTATTTATTTATTTTTTAACATCTTTATTGGAGTATAATTGCTTTACCATGGTGTGTTAGTTTCTGCTTTATAACAAATTGAATCAGTTATACATATATATATGTCCCCATATCTCTTCCCTCTTGCCTCTCCCTCCCTCCCACACTCCCTATCCCACCCTTCTAGGTGGTCACAAAGCACCGAGCTGATCTCCCTGTGCTATGCAGCTGCTTCCCACTAACTATCTATTTTACGTTTGGTAGTGTATATATGTCCATGCCACTCTCTCACTTTGTCCCAGCTTACCCTTCCCCCTCCCCGTATCCTCAAGTCCATTCTCTAGTAGGTCTGCATCTTTATTCCCATCTTGCCCCTAGGTTCTTCATGACCTTTTTTTTTTTTTTTTTTTTTAGATTCCATATATATGTGTTAGCATACGGTATTTGTTTTTCTCTTTCTGACTTACTTCACTCTGTATGACAGTCTCTAGGTCCATCCACCTCACTACAAATAACCCAGTTTCATTCCTTTTTATGGCTGAGTAATATTCCATTGTATATATGTGCCACATCTTCTTTATCCATTCATCTGTTGATGGACACTTATCAAAGTTTCATTTTTGCTAGAGGGAATCAATATTAGTGATTGAATGGGACAAGTTCATCTGTCTACCCAATATTGAAATATGACTGATGTGGTGAAAATACATCTAGTTGGAGGAAGCAGAGACATTTGATAGCAAAATAGGTGGGATCTTGCCAAAGAGCTCCCCCCACCTTCTCTTTCTCAGTGACATTTGCACCAGAACCAGAGTAAGAACTAACATGTTCCTGAAATGTTCCAAGGTCACCCTTCTGGGAGTTGTTTCTGCTGTCATCCTTAGATACATGTTTATTCTAATTTTTAAATGAGGTTCATCTATGGAATAAGTTTTTTTAATAGGAGTTGTGCATTTTAAATCTAAACAATATATTTTAATGGGATGAGGGAGGAGTGATAATTTTTCACAAGGCACTATTCCAAATTCCTCTAGTCCTACACACCACATCTTCCTCATTTTGGATGTATTCTTGACAGAGCCTAAGGTTAACCCGCAGGCGTAAATGCACATTTTTAGGAAAAAGGTTTGCATCCTCCAATGCAGATTTGCATCAAGATTTGAGGGGGGGTTTGTTTTGTTTTTGTTTTGACTTACAAAAGGAGTATTTCTTAAAATGCTCCATTAAAAGTCCTTGGCCTAGCAGCAGGCAAAAATGGTGAATGCAGGCATGGGCACTGGGGATAGCTAAATATATCTGACCTCAGTGGACTCTTTGGTATTTAGGTTTTCAGTGATCTGTTAAATGTTCTGCACATTTGAAAAGCTGTTTTCAGGCAATTCATGTAAGATGGCATAATAGGTCATGGTTTGGATTTGCAAAACATGTTTATTTAACAAATTCAGATTTACTTCAGTTTGATACTTTGGCATATTATATTTTTATCTCTTCAAGATTTAGAAAACTTTCTTTAGGAGCCTTCCAATCTTTCCTACAAAAGAGTAACAAATGCTGTCTTGCCTGGTAATCTTTTGAATGGTATTCTCAAAACAGGATTTTCGGAATTTCTTTTCCTGTTATAGAATCCTGAATCAGCAAAATTTGCAGCTTTGCTGTATACTTAAAATAGGTTGGCATGAATCTAGTATGGTATTGTTGGCATGTGTTATGTTTAAAAAAAATCTGTAAGGTCGTCAGAATATGACCAGTGCATGGAAAGAAAGAATCTATCCTCCTGAAACACTCCAGTGCCTGCTGCTTTTCTATTGCTTTGCCTTTGTGCTTCAAGACTAATGATTTTGAATTACAGTGGCCTGGTGACTTGTCAGTGACAGAAATGAATGACTTCTGAGCTATCCCAGTTTTCACAACTCCTCAGTATTGGTTTCTCCTTAGCCATTCATAATCAACATTCAACATTCTATTTAGATACTCTTAAATCTGTAGATAACCTCTTTAAGATAGAGGACTGTTGGAAATTGGGAAAGGATATTAACATTTGGTAGAAACTACAATTTCTTTAATAACTGAAAGAAAGCTTGGCTTCAAGTCATCTGGGGAAAACAATTCAAACACAAAAGAAATCAAGAACCAATCCAGAAGAGTCTTCTTTGTTTCATTTCTGAAATCTACTCTTTTGCTGAAGTGGTACTATCCACCTCTTTGGAGAACTTTCTCTATGAATCCTAGTGGATTTGTGGTGTGTGGGAGTGTGTTTGGTGGTGGGAAGGTATTTGACTCCTAATTTTGTCTCTTACTCACGGTCTCACTTTGGGCTGCTTTCATAGTTTTTGATCTCTGAGGATGGAAAGAACCACTGGAGAATGTGTTCACGTACTGTGTATATTTACTCTTCTGTCTGCCTAGCATGCATATGTGCTTTCCAAAAACTCTTGTATTTCCCTTATGGGGTTAACTCTCCTCCATTGATACCAGTTTTGATGGGACTGTAAATCATTCATTCCCTCCCCTTTAGAAGCCAGTGGAGTCCCTGGAGACACGATAGGCTTCTTCCAGAGGTCTTTTCTCTCCAACTCAGTATAGCCAACAAGTAGGTTAGCATAATACTTAAGTTCAACCAATCAGATTCTTCTTCCTGGAATTTTGAATCTCAGCAAAAGAGTTTTAAGATCTGAATGAAACATGGTTGGTATTGATTTATTCTAACTCTGGCACCCTGATATACTGGCTGAATAGTTTTCCTGCCCTGATTGTTCTTATTCTGTTTGAAAGTATGTGTGGATGTGTGTGTGTGTGTGTGTGTGTGTGTGTGTGTGTTCTAGTTTTATGGTCTATATACTAATTTTGTAAGCTACTAATATCTTTCCAGTAAATTTATTTTTGCTCAGAAATAATAATAGATTTTTATTATTTGCAACAAAAAAGCAAGCAAACAAACAAGACAAATACCCCTAAAGGATATATCCATCACAAATCCTTTCTAGAATAAAGTAGGAAAGAAGTAAATGTAATAATTAAGTATAAAAACAAGCTCTGGGCATAATACATTTCTTCAGGTGCTGGGACTGTTATTAATTCTAGACATCCCCTTGTAGGGATGCTATGAAAAAAGTTTCAAACAGTATGTAGCTTCAGACAGTAAGAAAATTTCAAACCAAATGTAGTAAGCACCTACTATATGTCACATTACATATGAGAATAGATATGAGAGATAAAACAATGAAGAAGTCACTCTCAAGCAGCTTATAATCCAGCCTAAGAAACACATATAAACAGACGATTTCAAAATAATTGTGTAACAGCTGTAAGCCCATATGAATCCCTATTTCTGCTCTATGTCAACTTTGACCTAGTGTATCTCATCACCTAGATAGAACCTACTCACATCAATATGTTCATCAGCAATATAGAATTTTCTCAAAACTGTGTTAGGGAGGAATATGGATATGGAGGATTTTATATTGCACACTCAAAACTTCTGCCTCACTTATACATTTTCTGCATGTCTCCTTTCTTAGGCTTCTTTTTTTTTGTCCTTTCCCCAGGCAATTTTTGTCCTTTTCTCTCTGTTGCCAGCAAATGTCTTCCTTGACACTTCCCTTCCTCTCACTCACACTTTTTTTTTTTACCTACAAAATGATTACTCCTCCAAATTTACTTTACCCCCCGCCCCCCATAACCCTTCTCGACTAACCAGGGATCTTCTGGTAACAGGATTCATCATCCTTAACAGACAACGGTAGGATACAAATGAAGGTGTTTTGATAAAGACGATGGTATATGATCTGGGTTTCAGTCTGTACCTAAAATCTGCCAATTAGCATGGGTCTGTGCAAGTCTCCTATCATCTCTAAGTTTTATTTTTTCCAACTTAACCCAGACCTATTTCCTTTAAGTGTCTGTTGTGAAGATAAACTATGTTCTTTGTAAAATGTTCCATATTATAGATGTGTAAGAAAATAAAATGCCATCTAGGTGGTAGTTTGACAAGATCACCTTTATGTTATCTTATCTCAAGATGTCATCTGTTACATGAATCATTACATAGAAGAAACCCAGTCGAAGGTACATAAATGACAAGGAGGGCATCTAAGTTGTCATCACCAAAAGTTCCAAAGCAATAATCTTTGCCTTGCAAAGTTCGGTACTTTTATAGCATTGCTGAGTAACCTGATATTCTCATTCAAAAGTGTTCACTTGGATCACACTAGACTATAATCAAATACTCCTACCCATGGTCACATTTTCTTATCTGTTCAGTGGAACTGGGTCTAGGAGGATGAGATCAGAGACAGAGAGGCAAACACATCGAATACTGAAAATACTCCATTACAACAAGCACTCTCCCAAACAATACACACACAAACACACACAGACCAACACAGGCACACATACCACACAAACACAAGCCCCTTTAGTGTCAGAATACCTGCTCTCCTGGGGGTCTTTTTCCAGGAGTCAATTGTCATGAAAGGGGTTGTTTCTCCTCTTTCTGAAGACCCAATCTCCTCCCAAAAGTGTTGATTTTCTCAAGAACCAATCAAACCTCATCACAAGAAATACTTAAAATCCAGTTTGAGATTCACTACGTTTACAGTATTGGGTTATGTCTGGGGCAACAGGTCTTCCTTTCGCTTTCAGAAGTTTCTAAATTTCTGGGACATCAGATCCTATTAAAAATTAAGTATAAGACAAAAGCCCTGTGGTTCCTCTGCCACTGGATTTGGTGGCAGGCAAGGAGAGATTCCGCAGCCAATGGACACGTGGGTTTCGGTCACAGCTCATTACATTGCCTTCTCACGGGGCGTGTGTATTAGTGATCACCTCCAAGCAATCAATTTCATCCAGAGTGGACGTAATGGAGTGCTAATATATAGTATTGTATTGAAAATATACACAATGCCCCTTGTGTCTGCACTGACATAAGACAGTGAAAAGTAAGGCATTTATAAACATCTAAGATAAAAATTCTGAGAACTAGTTGCTTTATAAGAAATGATGATTATGGTAACCTGGCCCCAATATGGGAAATAAAACAAGAAGCCTTTGGTTAAGCTTAGTACTACATAGAGCTCACCAGAAGACACATGACCTAGGTAGGCCAGGGTACATTTTTCAATTACTCTGCCCCAGCCTGACAGGCTCTACCTTGCCCCGCTGAGCAGATCCCACATAGCAGGTCTGTTCAACGCATAGAACTCTGCCTTTTGTATATAGAAATCTGGTGGCCACACAGACATCTATCAACTGTGCAAACAAGACTATCGGCGCAGGATCCCAGGGAGTCATATAAGGACAGGACTGCTTCCTCCCAGCTGTGTGACCTACCACCTCAGAGCCACCAGCACCCCCAGGAAGCTGTCAGTGCTAAATGAATGAAAGCCTATGACAAACCAGTGCCTCCCACAGTGTGACTTGAAATTCAAACAACTGAGGACTTCCCAAGTTTTCAAAGGAGGGACAGCCTGCCCTCCTGACTATTTATTAAATTATGATATATGAAAATCTATTTTTAAGCCCTAAGGGAGCATTCAGGCAAGAATCAATTTAAGAAATAACTAAGATATGCCTCACATGCAACTCAGAGCTAGGAGGCCAGCCATTCAGTTCTTTCCTCATCCCCACTGTAGTAAGACTTCTAAATACACAGACTTGAACTTGAAGCAAGCCCATAGGCAATACAGTTTGGCCAGTTATAGTTTTCTAATTCATGAGAGATTCTGATGATTAAAATAGGGAGTGGGTCACTCTCGAACTTACAAACAGCAAATGGCTTTTAAACTAGAGCTAATGCGTTCCCAACAGGTTTTATTTATTAGCAAACATGCAACACATACCTGGTGGGCATGAACTTTCTGGGAAAGCATATATACACAGAATGAGGAACTATGAACACATACACTTAAATGTGCTTAAAAAGACAACAGCATGTTTTTCTGTTGCTTCCTGAATTAACTCTGAATTGGAAAACAAAGTTTCATATTACAGCATGAGTAACGCATGCAGTGTCTTCTTCCCACGCCTCTTCTGGCAGAGGGATGTGTTGGCAAGAGCAGAATCATACTTACAGGTTAACTTGGCCAAATCACCCTGAGGATTAGCTACAAAAGTGATGGTTACATGCAGATGATGATGTTGGCACAAGGAGGACTCTCTCTCTTTATTTATTTTTAGGCATTGAATTAGATTGACTGAAACAAAGCTTCATAGGCATCTCATATGATGTATTTTAATCTCTCTGGGAAGCATTCCTCGACCTCACTTTTCAGTTTGTGGTGAGGGCTGTGCGATGAACTTTTTCTGGTTTATCGTTCCCTTTAGTCAGCCATTCTGGGGTCTCTGACTGCAAACTAGGCTTGAATGCAGTTGCTGTGGAATACATTAATTAATTACATTTATTTTACATAATTGGCATTAGGGCTTTCTGAACAAAAATGCAAATTTATGGAAATTGGTTGAAATACTTATGCAAAATTATATAAAAATGTACCCCTAAATTATTGGAAAAAATAAGGTAGTTTTAATTGAACAGCTAAAAGATTTGTACTTTACTATATGATTATATCTAGTAAACTCAATTTAAAAAGTAAGTTCATTTGCTTCTATCTAACCCTTCCATATCTTGCTCAGTATTGTTGGTATAATTATCACCAATAAAGGACCAATCTTCTTTTCTATCTCTTTTTGCATCAAGTGTTAGTTCTGTAAACAGAAATGGAATATGTTATTCTTTTGAACAGAGCCTTGTGCATTACAAATTAGGAAGCATCAGGCCAAAGAGTTGCAAAGCAACCAATTATTGCTTAAAGGGGACATAACGCAGCACCCTGCTTATTTGTTGTTTTGCAGGGGGAATGACTTTGCTGTAGAACAAGACTTTCAACAAAAGATCACTGCAAAGCAGTTGTAAGGTAAATGGCCTTGCAATCAATAGAATATATCTGGCTACGGTGGCAAGGAATGTGTAATATGGAGGGATATGCAGTTAGGGGTGTAATAAAGAGTATTATGATGCTTGTGACATAGGAGTGAATACCTGAATACTGATAAATGAGCACTTAATAAAAAAATGTGTCAAGAAATGTGGAATATGGATGGGTAAGCACTAAATGAAAGGAGTGAGAAATAAAACATTCCCAGGTTAGGGGACAGAGACATTTACATTCAATTAACAGGTTGTTAATTATTGATGGACAACTCCCAAAATTCAAAGAGATCCAATTTAATATACATTCAGCTAATCAAGAAATTAGACTGACCTCCAAACTCCAAGGGTATGGAAGTAGTTTCACAAGATTCAAATAATTATGCTAATGCATTAACTTTCTTATTCCATATTTTTTCCTTTGGAGGGGTGGGGAGATAGTTTGGAACAGATTGAGGGTGAGCTTACTTTTCTGGTACTATTTCAGTACCTCCACTTGGATAATTATTTCTGAAAACATCCTCGGGATTCAATTGAATACTTTATTCTCTTTAGGTTCCTACCATAAAATGTAATGGGAGGTTGCCTAACACTATTTAAAGCTTGTCAACCTCTCATCAAGAAATGGTAGGTAAATTGATCTTTATAAATAGAGGGCTACACTCTCACACCTTGTTCCTCTGGAGTGAAAAGTAGCTAAAGGACAAATCTGTAGTAATCTGAAGAAATGAAATTAGTAAGACTTAAAAACTGTTACCTGAAATATTCAGATTTTTAAAGCCAATATGGGTCTGTGATATTAAGATTCTCATCATATGTTTTCTGTGTGATGATACATCATTTCTTCCATTTTCCTCTTTTGTTTTACAATGTGATGCACTGCATGTGTATTTTGCCCTTACTATGTGCAAAATAGTACAAGTCCTGAAGAGAAATACAAAAATATAATTCACAGTTCTTGCTCTTCCACAGACACATACAAAATACAAAATATCAAGCAGTGTGTGAAAGGGTTATAATGAAAGTAGTAAAGCATGAAGTTTAAAGAGAACTAACTTAATTGTTCCTAGATGAGATACATAACAAATTGGATTTAAAGTGCATGTCTCCTTTACTCATCATTGACATCATATGTTTCATTTCAATATTATTGTAGAAAGCATTGAAATAATTATACACATTCTCTTCCTCCCTCTTTCTTGTCTCTTTTCATTCTTTATTTATCCTTAAATTAAAACTATTTGGTGGGACCATGCAATATTTCCAGGAGAATTGTCTTCTGCCAAAATTGTGGGGAGTTCAAACTAGAAAGATATAGTAAAAATCAGTGAATTATTCAGTTCAAATGGGTGAATGATATGGTATATAGGTTAGATCTCAGTAGAGCTGCTAGTAAACCAGCAAAAATACTGGGTTAATTAGTAAATCTGTTGTTGAATGTAAGTTCATGTGCCCAATGCACAGTGAGGCCAAACAAACCATAATGTCAGAGTTTGGAGCAGAGAAATGCTTATTGCAAGGGCAAAGCAAGGAGAACAGGCAGTTCATGCTCAAAAAACCCAAATTCCCGGATGGTTTTTAAAGGGAAAATTTGGGGGGAGGGCTGCAGAGTGTGTGACTTTCTTCTGATTGGTTGGCAGTGAGGTAACAGGGTAGTGTTCTAAGAATCTCGATCATCAGCCTTCTGGGTCCAACCAGTCTGCTCTCTCAGCATATAGTTACAATCCTCCATCTGGGTGGGAGCTTTAGTTCCTGTAGAAGAACTCAAAGATATATTGTTATGTATATTCCTTGAGGAGGACCAAGGACTCTGCTTTATAGCTGTACTATTGTGTCTTGACTGTTTTTCCTTTGTTTCTGCATTCCCTCACTTCCCTGATTAGTGCCTGTTTGAATCTACCCTTTGGGACTCAGGGAAGGTCTAGGAGGCTGAAGTCTTTTTCCTACAAACAAGACATGGGGGACATGGAAAGGCTTTGGTACCCAAGAGAGCCCCATAGTGTTCTGCTTGGTTTCAAATTCATACTAATAAAGCTATAAGAATGATTAGTGTTGGAGTCCACTTACTCATTCACAAATTCATTGGGTATTGTTCATCAAACATTTGGCTCAATGTTGGAATTATACCCATGAATACAAATCAGTGCCTAGCCCCTGCTTCAGTATAGGAAGAAAAACAGATGTGCAAAAAATAGAAGTGCAAAAACACCATTGACTATACAGTGAAAGGGGCTAAGTGAAACAAAAAGAACAGGTTTCAAGATCTGAGATTGGAGGGTTTCAGGAGGAAGGGTGAGAGTATGAGGATGGTCAGCAGTGTGAAGGGAAGATTCTTGGGTAAGGTGAGTGCTGAGCTGGGTTTTGACCGATGAATAGACATTTTTGGATAAAAAGTATGTGCATTTGTGAATTGGGAAATTTACATCATACACAAAGATAACAATAAATGTAAATAATAGAAAGATTATATTAAATTATTTAGGCATTAACTATAGTGGAAGAACTCAAAGATGTTAAATATTTCTAGTGTGTAAAGTTCCAGGATATGATCTGCTAGAGACAGTGGTCAAGTCATAAATGGTTTTGTATGCCAGAGCAGAGAGTTTGAACTTTTTAACCTGTTAGCAGTTTCTCCCAAAAGACTCCTTTAGGTTTTCTTTTCAATTTTCCATACACCCACACAGTGGGCCTTGTCAGAACTTGCTAGTCAATAGAAGATCATTTTTCAACCAAATCTTTCCATAGTATAAGGTTTGTTGTCCCTTTGCTATCCTGAAAAAGAAAAAAAAAATAGCTTATATTATAGTTTCTCTTCCCCTTGCCAGCCCCAGAATTCTGCCTTTAATTAATTAATCAACATTATTTTTATTAAATATCTACTATACACTTAATAAGAATGGGGGGAAATGTGATTTTATAGTCTTTACTAATATTAACAGAAAGCATTTATACTCAAAGAAAAGATGGTTCAGAACACACTAAATTTTGTCAGCACAAAATGTCACTCACAAAAAAGGTCCAGATGTTTCAAACCAGGAGTAATGGAAATGATACATGATACATTTGATGTTTCTTTCCCTGTACTGTAAAGCTTCAATGCATTCATATGAGAGCACTATGTAAACCAGGATTCATTAACTCCACTTGCTACATCAAGATACCAAGACCCAGAGAGAGTAGGATACTTATTACAATCCCCACAGCTCTCTATGAGCACAGCCGGATCTCAAATTATAGTTCCCTAATTCTAACTCAAAGTTTTTCCAACAAACTAATCATGTTCACATTCCATCCTTTGGGTCTCAGAAACCTCACTGGCAAGAAGCTGAAATGAAGAAAGAGTAAGGGTTTAGTATTGAAGGAATTAAAGGAAAACCTAAAGTTTGGTAAGTATGAGTGAGCTTTAGGAAATTAGCTTAATTGTAAAAGATTATTTTACAAGTCATAGTTCCTAACAATAAAATTCAAAAACCTCCAAATTGTATTTATTATGTTGGTATTTTATAGGATAAAAGTTGGGGAGGGGATACTTAACTTTGATAGTCTTCATAAGTAACCAAATAAAGAACCTAAAAAACACAACTACACGCACATGTGCATGTCCACACACATGTTGTCTCTCAGGGGGAGTGTGTGCTTGACCAAGAGTGAGTCCCCAAAGTAGTGGTGTCCCAATACCTTGCTGTTATTTCTCACATTTGAACCCACACTCAGTGCCAGTCATTGTGCTAAGTGCCATATATAAATATACTCTCATGTAATTCCCACAATAACACTGAGTTGAATTTTACAAACTAGGAAATGTAAGTAATAGGTGTTGAATTTGAAGCAATGTCTGTCTGATTCCAGAATCCACACATTTAATCTTGATATCGCCAATATTGAAATGGGGGGAGGATGCTTTGAGGTTTAAGTTTCTTCCTAACCACACACTCAGACAGCGTGTGTGGGAAAACTAATGAGTCTACTGTCCCACAAGCTAAATTATATTTACAGTTGATTTTTATATAAATAATAACTGCAAATGATATAAAAATCATTTAAAATACAGAAGATATAAAACAGAAACGTCTCCCACTCCACTGACTTATCCACATTCCCTTTCATCAGATAATTGCTGTGAGTAATTCACTTCAGTTCAAATGGGGACAACTATGTACTTATCAACTTTATGTACAAAACATGTATTTATCAACTTTAAATAACTATTTGTAGCATCCAATTTAAATGATGAGGTAACTTTCAGTTTATACCACACTTATTTCTTCTCTATTCAACCAAGTTGTCTCAGCAATACTATTACTTTTACATTGTTAAGATTTGCACCACTTTCACTGAATTTAGCAGTCATAATTATACTGTCTAGTTTTGCCTACAGTTTGATTCTAAATGCTGAAAATTATTAAAGCATCTAGCTTCTACCTAGATGGTCTAAATGGATCTGTAAGAAACACTGAACTACACCATTTAAAAGATAATATTTTGTAAGTCTAGATCAAATTATCTTTTCTCAATTGCTCTTGTTTATGCCATTTATTTTCTTCACTTTTGAATCTTGATTTAGTTTTGAACAAGGTTTGATCTGAAAGTTGAAAATGAAATCATTGTGACCATATATGTATTGTTCACTGACCCAAAGTAACGTTTCCTCCTTATATAAGACTTGGTCTTTTTGGAAGCTCAAATGCCTTTTATTTCATAATAGTACATTTCTTGCTGTTAAGCACTTAGGGTCCAAGGAAACTCCAAACAAGTTCATGGAATCATCTTTTCATTTCATAATAATTTCTTCTAAGAACAGTTTGCCCTTCTCTTCTACCCTAAATTTAAAGTCCACTAGACCTCTTGCACAACAAGTATCCTGGGAATTCCCTTCATTGTTTCCCTTAGTTGGAGCCACTGCTTCTTGGAAACCGTATGGTAAGCACAGTGTAACTATAAACCATGTCAAATAGCTTCCATGCTTAAAATCTTTATGTGTCCATTTTAATTATTAGTTTTATTGATTCTTTTTTGGTTTCCTTTTCTGTTTGAACGTTTTTGATTGTGCATTACACATTGTCTTTGAAAAATTATTTTGGGTCATGGATTCTCTATGACCTAGGATGAAGTTACTTTCTACCAGGTTCTATAAATCCATGATGACCCTAAATCAAAGCTGTGGTTTACTTGGAGTCCCAGGCAGCATGAATCTGATCTACAAATCTGAGCAACAACAATGAAATAACCACAGGTCTTCAGAGTTGTTGCTGTTGTTAATACTCTTTTCTTTTCCTTCCTTTATCTGTTCAGCATCAAGGCAACTTTTTCTGTGTTCTCTGAGGACAGAATTACTTCCTGTTCACCTTTATCTTCCCAAGTTAATGTGGAGGTGTCTCCTGTTCAGTATTTGATGGGACATTCTTGCCTAACCAAAGGCCCAAGTTTGCCAGCAGTAACAAATGCCCTCAGAGCAAACACTCCTTTATTCCAGTACAGGACACTGCTTGTATCTCTGGGTTCTATATTCCCATAAATTTTTGACTTAGTAGATCCTCGTCATCTTTTCAGCTATCCAATACTTTGACGAATTTTTAAAATATCTTATCTAGCAATTTTTGTCATTTTTAGCAAAATTATCCAAATAACCTGGATCCCTATGACTGGAAACAGGAACTCTTCTCTTTATTCTTGCAGTTCAGTTATTTCACTAGTATATTTTGGTGTTGATGGGTTAGGGACAGGTGTACTTTTTTCATCTACAAATACAAGCTCTTTCCTAAATTTCACAATAGTTTTATTTTCATTTTATATTTTAATATTTTATGTTCCACATGTTCTATTCTCATCTTCAGAAACACCATTTTTTACAAATATTCAATTTCCTTTTTCTGTCTTCCACCGAGTATTTTTTTTATAATCAACTTTAAATGTTATTTTATTCTCTTCCAATTTCCCTAAACCCATTTGCAATATTTTTGACAGCATTTTCTGTTGAAGTTATGTCTTACTGTTGCTTTTTTATGTGCCTTTTCTCTCTATTCTGTTTTCATTGTTCTCTCCCATATCCTTTCTGAGCTCTTCCTGCTTGGCTTTCATCTCTGACTTTTGTTTTATAATTTCTTCTTTAGATCCTTGTGTCTTTTGGTTGACACCTTGTTTATTTCTTTGTTTTAATAGATAAACAATGTCTGCTATTCTTTTGAGTCTAAGTCTAACTAGTTGTCTGAATCCATCTTGTGTTTCCTTGGGTAATTCTGTTAGTTTATGAAAAATCTTTTCTTATTAAATTATGTTTTGTAAGGAAATAAATCCAGATGACAGATCCAGGGGTGTTGGTTGGAAAAAGTTGGAAGGAGCCTTGGGACTTCCTAAAAATCCACTCTTTGTCTATAAACTACTAATGGGACTATGGGACCAGGATTAGGCACTCTGAGTTGATATGCTTAAATTGGAGAAGGACAAGGAAGAAATTTTTTCTATCCATCACATAATTGCACACTGTTTTCTTCCTTGCCATAGCTCAAAGTTTTTCTTTTCAATATCCTAATGGATCTAAGACTCACTAACCATTTATAAACCACATTACAGTCTAAAAAGTCACTTTAACAAAGTTTCCAGTAGATGCATATAAGTATTTTGAAAATACCATATTGTTATTATTTTTATGATTATAAGCATTCAAGTGATTGAAAGGAGGTATTTCTTTATCATAGCCTATAGTAGTTTTCTTTGCTCTAGTTCAGAGAACTAGGAATGACACAAGCATTCATTTTACAGAATTTTGAACAAGATTATGTCCAACTTACCTTGACTCCTCCAGCAATGTAGGGACTTGAGTGACTTCAAACATGTCTTTGGATAGAGGGAATGTAAAGACCCTAAAGTGGGAGTTAACTAGCATGTTTGACAAAATGCAAGGGGGAAGTGTGAACGGAGCAGAAAAAGGGAGGTGGGAAGATGAGGGCCGTTAGGTTGGGGGGCAGAGTTACACTGGGCCTTTTTGGGTTTTTGACTTTTACTCTGAATGAGATGGGGAGCCACTGGAGGGATTGTAGCACAGGAATGAGATAATCTGGCCTATGTTTCAAAAGGATTACTCCAACTGGTATCTTAAAATTACACTGTAAGTGAAGAAAAGTGGAATTAGAGAGACCAGTTGGAAGGCTATTGAAATGATACGGGTGAGAGATGGTGGCAGCTCATAAGGAGCATTTGCAGTAGAGGGAGTGAGCAGTGGCCAGATTCTACATATAATTTCCAGCAATCATCAAAAGAATTTCTGATGTTTCGGATGTGGGCTATGAAAGAAGGACCCTAAAAAGGGATAATTCTTTGTTTCTAGTCCTTAGCAACTTGGATGGATTCAGTTGTTGTTGAACAAAGATGGAAGAGACACTGGGTGGAACGTGTATTTTGGGATAGGAGATCAGGAGTTCAGGCTGGACATGTTAAGTCTGAGATGCCTCCTAGAGATACGTCACCTGAAATGGAACTTGGAATCTTAGTATACTGAGTTGGATAGTGTCTCCCCAAAATTCATGTCTATGTGGAACCTTTGAAAGTGGCCTTATTTAGAAACAGGGTCTTTGTGGATGTAATGAAGTTAAGATAAGGTCATACTGTATGAGGTGAGCCCTAAATGCACTATGACTAGCATCCTTATAAGAAGAGGGAAATTTGGACAGACAGAGACACAAACACATGGGGGAGAAATCATGTGATGACAGAGGCAGAGACCAAAAGAATGCAACTACAAACCAAGGATGCCACTGACTGCCAGTAGCCAACAGAAGCTAGAAGGGCAAGGAAGGATCTTCCCTTAGAGTCTTCAGAGAGAACATGGCCCTGCACATACCTTGATTTCAGACTTCTAGGCTCTACACCTGTTAGGTAATAAATTTATGTTATTATAAGGCACCCAGCTTATAGTAGTTTGTTATGACAGCCTAGGAAACTAATACACCTGTGTATGTTAGTATGGCCTGACTGGCTCTTAGCAGTTCAGAACCATTAGCTCCTGTATTCTGGATTCTCTAAGTCTCTTGCCCCAATCACAGATCGTATTCACTCCAGGGGCAGGAATCTCCCTCATACATTTGACTCACATTGAGCTAAATATCTACAACCACTAGTTTCAGGGGATGCTGATATTTTTTGTTACCATCCTGGCTGGTTAGTTTATTCTTCGTCTTGTATTTTTGCATATGATATTCTCAACACAAAATCTTTCTGAGATTTAATTTCTTCATGTATATGAGAGAGAGGTTCTAAGAAATGCAGTGTATCCATACAATGGATTTTGGAGTTATACAGGCAAGGTTGAAAACAAAAAACAAAAACTTGAAGCAAATTCAACAGCTTGTCTCATGTGGTAAATGCTAAATCTAAAGACAGTTTTGTGGGTTAAGAAATCAGTAACTTAAAAAAAATAGTTAACATTTTGTCTAGTTCAGATATTGTAAGTCATGGTGATTTAAATCATGATATATCCAAAATGTTAGTTCATTAAGCAATCCATTCTTGCTCTTTAGGAAATGAAGACTGCCTTATCCACCTCCTAGGCTTACAAGAAAGTCTAAGCACTCATACTACAAGTGGCAGTGTCTTATCCAAAAAGACTTTAGTAACTCCTGTTTTAAAATTTTCCATCTGAATTTGCTTATGGCTGGTAAAAAAAATGTTATGCATGTTTGTCCTTTGCCATATGCCCTCATCATTTTGAGTTATTTGCAGTTGTAGAAAGAAGGAAAGCTGGGGAAAGACCTCAGAAACTGCAGAATTTCTCTGAGGGTCAGAAAGACAATAGGCTTTTTGGAAAAGTAAGGGGGAATTCTCACATGGTGAGGGTAAGTTGTTGGGATTGAGCTAAAAGCTAAGCATCTGGCTCATGAAAACTTTTGCTGTCACTGCTGGAGCTAGTCAGTATTATATTGTTCCTTGAACACTAGGGACTTTACGATCTGTCTGAAGTTATTTGTGCACTAACAGTAACTTTAACTGTTCATTTCATGACTTCTACTATTTGTAGGGAAAAAAACAGAGTAAACAGTGTCTGAAAAATCTGAACATAAAGACATGTTAAAATAAGGAGATTGAATGTTGAAAAACAAAAAATACAGAAGAACCCCAGGAGGTGCAATGAATCCAAATGGTTTTCCAAACAAGAGGGGAAAAAAACTAGTTAACACAAAACTGAACTGAAATATGCAAATAAATAAGTAAATTTCTCATTCAGGATCCATTTGGACGCTGTATTTCTTGCAGAGTTACTGCTTATTATTGTCATGCTTCTAGTTTCCCATCTCCTTTTGTCAGTCTATTGAAAGCTTGTTAAAATCTTATTTGCTTTTCCTGTTCTTTTGTGGTAGTTGCTCTTGCCTTAACTTTAATGTTAAATCATGTGGAAGTAAGGTAAAAGGGAGAAAAAAAATCAGCATGAATCGTCACTGCAGTGGCCTAGTTTTATGGATATTTTATATATTGATCAGCTTATGTTTTATTCAGACAAATGGGAGAAAATTGGGAAATAAATAATATTTATTTGCATTGTAATTTATATTTCTCTTAAATAATAAATTGCAATGCTGATGCAAAATGTCTAAGGGTTTCCTGGAGAGACTGGTTAGAGTCTGAAAGGGGCACTGATATAGAAAGGAAATAATTTGTCCATGGATATTCCAAGGAGAACAAGAGGTTGCTACACTAATTTTTGTCTCCTTGTTTTGGAGAAGATGATAATATGTTTTATCCTTGCTGTCCAGAACTAAGTACAGTGTTTGACAGATAGTAGATCTTCCATAAATAGATGGTGAAGGAATATATGAAAAAATTGATGATGCCAATTAAGTACACATTCACTCGATTAAAAGTAATCTAGTCCATGGAGGTTCTAATGGTCAGAAATGCTGGATTGTCCACATTCAAACCAAAGACCACTTGAATACAAATCCTATGGCCTTAGCCACTGTCCAACATGATTTAGAAAGTACTAACTGTGTAGCCTTGGGCAAATAACCTTTGTGAGCTTCTTTTTCTAATATTGGAATAGAATGAGATAATATCTCAAAACATAGTTGTGATGATAACAAGTAATAACTAAAGTACTTATCACTGTGTCTGGTGTGTAGTTAACATCACTGGGGATGATGATGGTAGAAGTAAAGGAGTATTAAGTGTTTTCCTCTTTGTCAGCTACTTCTCTAACATTTTCTCTTTCTTGTTCCCAACATTCAGTAAAGAATTTTTAAAATCATATTCTCCTTGGCTGCCTCTCACAATGCTGTCATCTGCATCACGGAGGGCCATGAGCACCTTAACACTTGCTCATTCTCCACTGATAATTATCACACCAGTCCCTGATTTCAAGTCTATACACTCCATATTGCTCTAGAGACTATACAGAATCTGGTGAAGCCTGTCTGGCCATTTTAATCGCACATAAGAAATCCTAATAGAATACCAGTGCCTTGCACATAGTAGGCTACATTAAATATTTCTTTTTATTTAAGAGTCTTGCTTTACTTTCATCAGCTAACTACACCTTACAGCAGAAGGTGAAGACAAATTCACAGGCATGTTTTCCCCCCTCCCCCCAATTTTAAGTTTGAGTCTGGACTTCAACAGGCCAAATCCAGGGACCTGGTACTTACGTCAAAAATCACAGAAAGTCTAGCTACATCTCATAAGAACTTCAAGACAATCTCTCCCAATGATTTACCTATGAGATTAATCATTTTTTTCTTCAGGAATATTTTATAGTGTCTCTTTCTAGAAGGTGCTGTGCTGAGCATTAATCTGTATTGGAATTCTAAATGAATTGGGCCCACTGTTCTCAAAGGAATGAGAGGAAATGCATCTCTTAAAAAATTAAGATTACCTCCCCTAACTCCACCCCACCCCCACCCCAAGCCTGTTACATTGGTGCTAAATATGATCTCTTACCAGGGTGTGTACTGCATATCTGAAAATCAAGCATGGTGAGCCTCTGGAGTCTACTTCTTTCTTTCTTTATTAATGAAAGCATTTTTATTTGTGCCCTCCATTATTCCCAGAAGTACAACACAAAACAAGATGGGGAACCATGATTTATCTTCTGTTTGATAAAAACATCTGCAGAATAAACTGAGTCTCTTGATGCTGGAATTGTCATCAATGATGACTTTGACAAAATGAGCAATACATAATTTCCTAGCTCCCTCGCAAAGCTGAAACAGATTGTCAAATAAAACACTGGAGGAGATGCATATGGGCTGAGTAGACCAGCTTTGAATAGGAACACACACAGGTGGTGGTTTAGTAGTGGCTCTAAGAAGGAGGACTGCCCTAATTTGGAGGGTCATTTGCATTTGAAAATGCTCATTGCTCAATAGTGAGTATTCCCTGTAGGAAAAGAGAATGGATATGGCCAAAACTTGCATCTATTTCTGTCCTTTGGTAACTTGAATAAATCAGAGAGCCCAAGCAAAGGAGAGAGCAAGTTATACTCAAACAAACTGTCCTGTAATAGTGGGCTTTACAGAACACAAATCAGTAACATATGAAAAAGACGCTTATGAAAATCAATTGCTTTAGGGTTAAAGATGGATTTTCCGTCAACACTAAGCATGGAAAGTGTGCTAATGGGTATATTCAGTATGCTTTTTAAGAAATGGCAATCAAATGCTTTTTTAGTCTTTATATCTGAAAACTACAGCAGAAGTCATGTAATTATTTTAAGCTTTAATTTCACAATCCAATACTAGTTGCCAAGATAGACAATCAAAGCTCCTATACCCTGAAGATTTGGGTCCTTTACCTGGGAGAACCTGCCTCCACTGAAATTCCTGTTAAGTTCACTTCTTCCCTCAAAAGAAGAAAGCAATTGATGTTTTTCCATAATAGTTACATCATTTACTCAAAATATTATTCTCCTTTAGTGTATATGTATTTCTAATAAATTTTTTATTCTAGAATAAATTTAGATTTAGAGAAAAGTTGTGAAGATAGTACAGAGGGTTCCATTTAGCCCACAACCAGTTTCTCCTGTCATTGACATTTTACAATAGTATATTTGTGAGAATTGATGAATCAATATTGATATATTTTTATTCAACCCATACAGATTCTCCATACAGATTTTCTTAGTTTTTACCTAAATGAACTATTTTTGTTCCAGGATCTCATCCAGGACCCTGCATTACATTTAATAATCATGTTTCCTTAGGCTCCTCTGGGCTATAACAGTTTCTCAGGCTTTCCTTGTTTTTAGTAGCCTTGACAGTTTTGAGGAGTATAGGTCCGGTGTTTTGTAGAAGGTTCTTCAGTTTGGGTTTGTCTTATGTTTTTTCACATGGTTAGACTGGGGTTATGGAGACCACAGAAGTAAAGTGTCATCTCATCCAATCATGTTAACAGTGCATGCTCTCAATGTGACTTGTGTTGAGGTTAATTTTGGTCACTTGGTCAAAGTAGAGTTTGTCAGGTTTCTCCACTGTAAAATTATATGTTCTCTCTTTCTGTGCACTAGTCTTTAGAAGCAAGTCATTAAGGACAGCTCATACTAAAGGAATGGAGTGGTTAAACTCCATTTATTTGAGAGGCTATTGTCTACATCACTTATTTGGAATTCTTCTGCACATGAGATTTTTATATGTAGGATCATAATCCAATACTCAGTACCTTTATTATAGTCAGGGTTTTCCAGAGAAGCAGAATGAATGAATAGGTTGTGTGTGTGTGTGTGTGTGTGTGTGTGTGTGTGTGTGGAGAGAGAGAGAGAGATTTTAAGGAATTGGCTCATGCAATTGTGGAGTCTGGCAAGACCAAAATTTGCAGGGTAGGCTGGCAGGCTAGGTCACCCACGTTATGGAGAGTGATCTGTTTTAATCAAGTCTAATGATTTAAGTGCTAATCTCACCTAAAAAATATATTTATAGGAAAATTTAAAATAATGTTTGACCAAATATCTGGTTACCGTGACCTAGCAAAGTTGACTCATAAAAGTAGCCATCACATCATCTTATTTTGTTGCTCAAAGAGTTTCAGATTTGGCCATTGGGATCACTTTCAGTGGTGTCCCATGACCCTCTGCTATACACCTATTATTGTGGATTGTTTTTTCTTTTGGGGGGGAACTTCCTTACTTTCTGGCACTATAAGAAATTCAGACTCATACAGTAGTCCCCTCTTATCCACGCAGATATGTTCTAAGACACCCAGTTGATGCCTGAAACTGTGGATAGTACTAAACCCTATATATACTATGTTTTTTCCTATACATGCATGTCTAGGATAAAGTTTATTTTATAAATTAGGTACAGTAAGAGATTAACAATAATAATTAATAATAAAATATAAATATTTAAAAATAAAAATTAAATTAAAATATCTGTTAAGTACCTAAAAATCCCCAAAATGGAACAACTATAACAATATACTGTACTAAAAGTTATGTGAATGTTGTCTCTCTCTCTCTCTCTCACTCTCTTAAAAGATCTTATTGTACTGTACTCACCCTTCTTCTTATGATGATGGGAGATGGTAAAATGTCTATGTGATGAGATGAAGTGCATTGTGACATAGAGTTAGGCTGCTGTTGACCTTCTGATGACATGCCAGGAGGATCATCTGCTTCAGGTGATCCTGGGTCATCAAAACATGACAACATTGATGGTTGGAAGTGAGGAGTAGACGACATTGATGGTTGGGGATCCTGGGTGGGATGAAGCAGGATGGTGCAAGATTTCATCATGCTACTCAAAATAGCAAGCAATTTAAAACTTATGAATTGTTTATTTCTGGGATTTCCCATTTAATATTTTTGGACATCTGCTGACGATAGGTAACTGAAGCCTCAGAAAGTGAAACTGCAGTTAAGGGGCAGACTACTGTGCTGTATTTTCCTCCCACATCCCTATGTCAGCCATCTCTCCAAGCATTCTGAGAGAGGGAGAGAGAGGAGAGAGAGAGGAGAGAGAGAGAGGAGAGAGAGAGAGAGAAAAAATGCACTTTGGTGTTTCTTCTTTTAAGAACACTAATATTATCAGATTAGGGTCCCTCCTTTATGACCTCATTTAACCTTACTTCCTTAAAGACCCCATCTCCTACTACAGCCACACTGTGGCATTATGGCTTCAAAAATAAATTTTAGCGGAGGGTGCAAAAAACATTCAGTTCATAACATATCATTTTCTTTCTGCCTGAAGAATTTTAAGGTTTTTTGCAGGGTAGGGCTGCTGGAGATAAATCTGTTCTTATTAGACTGAGAAAGTATTTCTCCTTTACTTTTAAAGGATAATTTTGCTGAATATAGAATACTATATTCGTGGTGGGGGGATGGATGGTTCTTTCAATATTTTAAATATTTTGCTCTGCAGTCTTCCTTTCCTTTTTTAAAAATTAATTAATTAATTAATTAATTATTTTTTAAACGTCTTTATTGGAGTATAATTGCTTTACGATGGTGTGTTACTTTCTGCTTTATAACAAAGTGCATCAGCTATACATACACATATATCCCCATAACTCTTCCCTCTTGCGTCTCCCGCCCATACTCCTTATCCCACCCCTCTAGGTGTACACAAAGCACGAAACTGACCTCCCTGTGCTATGTGGCTGCTTCCCACTAGCTATCTATTTTACATTTGGTAGTGTATATATGTCCATGCCACTCTCTCACTTCGTCCCAGCTTACCCTTCCCCCTGCCCATATCCTCAAGTCCATTCTCTAAGAATGCGTCTTTATTCCTGTCCTGCCCCGAGGTTCTTCAGAACCTTTTTATTTTTTTTTTAGATTCCATATATATGTGATAGCATACGGTATTTGTTTTT
Organism: Eubalaena glacialis; assembly: GCF_028564815.1. NCBI lineage: Eukaryota > Metazoa > Chordata > Mammalia > Artiodactyla > Balaenidae > Eubalaena > Eubalaena glacialis. The sequence goes on from NC_083720.1 coordinate 50,967,498, forward strand.
CTCTTTCTGACTTACTTCACTCTGTATGACAGATTCTAGGTCCATCCACCTCACTACAAATAACTCAATTTCGTTTCTTTTCATGGCTGAGTAATATTCCATTGTATATATGTGCCACGACTTCTTTAGCCATTCATCTGTCGATGGACAGTTAGGTGGCTTCCGTGTCCCGGTTATTGTAAATAGAGCTGAAATGAACATTGTGGTACATTACTCTTTTTGAATTATGGTTTTCTCAGGGTATATGCCCAGTAGCAGGATTGCTGGGTAATATGGTAGTTCTATTTTTAGTTTTTTAAGGAACCTCCATACTGTTCTCCATAGTGGCTGTATCAATTTACATTCCCACCAACAGTGCAAGAGGGTTCCCCTTTCTCCACACCCTCTCCAGCATTTATTGTTTGTAGATTTTTTGATGATGGCCATTCTGCCCGGTGTGAGGTGATATCTCATAGTAGTTTTGATTTGCATTTATCTAATGATTAGTGATGTTGAGCATCCATGTGTTTGTTGGCAATCTGTATGTCTCCTTTGGAGAAATGTCTATTTACATCTTCTGCCCATTTTTGGATTGGGTTGTTTGTTTTTTTGATATTGAGCTGCACGGGCTGCTTGTAAATTTTGGAGATTAGCCCTTTGTCAGTTGCTTCATTTGCAAATATTTTCTCCCATACTGAGGGTTATCTTTTCATCTTGTTTATGGTTTCCTTTGCTGTGAAAAAGCTTTTAAGTTTCATTAGGTCTGTTTTTATTTCCATTTCTCTAGGAGGTGGGTCAAAAAGGATCTTGCTGTGATTTATGTCATAGAGTGTTCTGCCTATGTTTTCCTCTAAGAGTTTTATAGTGTCTGGCCTTCCATTTAGGTCTTTAATCCATTTTGAGTTTATTTTTGTGTATGGTGTTAGGGAGTGTTCTAAATTCATTCTTTTACATGTAGCTGTCCAGTTTTCTCAGCACCACTTATTGAAGAGACTGTCTTTTCTCCGTTGTATATCCTTGCCTCCTTTGTCATAGATTAGTTGACCATAGGTGCGTGGGTTTATCTCTGGGCTTTCTATCCTGTTCCATTGATCTATATTTCTGTTTTTGTGCCAGTACCATATTGTCTTGATTATTGTAGCTTTGTAGTATAGTCTCAAGTCAGGGAGCCTGATTCCTCCAACTCCATTATTCTTTCTCAGGATTGCTTTGGCTGTTCAGGGTCTTTTGCATTTCCATACAAATTGTGAAATTTTTTGTTCTAGTTCTGTGAAAAATGCCAGTGGTAGTTTGATAAGGATTGTATTGAATCTGTAGATTGCTTTGGGTAGTAGAGTCATTTTCACAATGTTGATTCTTCCAATCCAAGAATATGGTACATCTCTCCACCTGTTTGAATCATCTTTAATTTCTTTCAGCAGTGTCTTGTAGTTTTCTGCATACAGGTCTTTTGTCTCCTTAGGTAGGTTTATTCCTAGGTATTTTATTCTTTTTTGTTGCAATGGTAAATGGGAGTGTTTCCTTAATTTCTCTTTCAGATTTTTCATCATTAGTGTATAGGAATACAAGAGATTTCTGTGCATTAATGTGTATTCTGCTACATTATCAAATTCATTGATTAGCTCTGGTAGTTTTCTGGTAGCATCTTAAGGATTCTCTATGTATAGTATCATGTCATCTGCAAATAGTGACAGCTTTAATTCTTCCTTTCCGATTTGGATTCCTTTTATTTCTTTTACACCTCTGATGCTGTGGCTAAAACTTCTAAAACCATGTTGAATAATAATGGTGAGAGTGGACAACCTTGTCTTGTTCCTTATCTTAGAGGAAATGGTTTCAGTTTTTTACCATTGAGAATGCTGTTGACAGTGGGTTTGTCATATATGTCCTTTATTATGTTGAGGCAAGTTCCCTCTATGCCTACTTTCTGGAGGGTTTTTATCATAAATGGGGGTTGAATTTTGTCAAAAGCTTTTTCTGTGTCTCTTGAGATGATCATATGGTTGTTCTCCTTCAATTTGTTAATATGGTTTACCACATTGATTGATTTGAATATATTGAAGAATCCTTGCATTCCTGGAATAAACCCCACTTGATCATGGTGTATGATCCTTTTAACGTGATGTTGCATTCTGTTGGCTAGTATTTTGTTGAGGATTTTTACATCTATGTTCACCAGTGGTATTGGCCTGTAGTTGTCTTTTTTTGTGACATCTTTATCTGGTTTTGGTATCAGGGTGATGGTGGCCTTGTAGAATGAGTTTGGAAGTGTTCCCCCCTCTGCTATATTTCAGAAGAGTTTGAGAAGGATAGGTGTTAGGTCTTCTCTAAATGTTTATTAGAATTCGCGGGTGAAGTCATCTGGTCCTGGGCTTTTGTTTGTTGGAAGATTTTTAATCACAGTCTCAATTTCAGTGCTTGTGACTGGTCTGTTTATATTTTTTATTTCTTCCTGGTTCAGTCCCAGAAGGTTGTGCTTTTCTAAGAATTTGTCCATTTCTTCCAGGTTGTCCATTTTATTGGCCTATAGTTGCTTGTAGTAATCTCTCATGATCCTTTGTATTTCTGCAGTGTCAGTTGTTACTTCTTCTTTTTCATTTCTAATTCTATTGATTTGTGTCTTCACCCTTTTTTTCTTGATGAGTCTGGCTAATGGTTTCTCTGTTTTGTTTATCTTCTCAAAGAACCAGTTCTTAGTTTTCTTGATCTTTGCTACTGTTTCCTTCATTTCATTTTCCATTTATTTCTGATCTGATCTTTATGATTTCTTTCCTTCTGCTAACTTTGGGGGTTCTTTTGTTCTCCTTTCTCTAATTGCTTTAGGTATAAGGTTAGGTTGATTTGAGATGTTTCTTGTTCCTTGAGGAAGGATTGTATTGCTATAAACTTCCCTCTTAGAACTGCTTTTGCTGCATCCCATAGGTTTTGGGTCATCGTGTTCTCATTGTCATTTGTTTCTAGGTATTTTTTGATTTCCTCATTGATATCCTCAGTGATCTCCTGGTTATTAAGTAGTGTATTGTTTAGGCTTCATGTGTTTGTATTTTTTACAGATTTTTTCTTATAATTGATAGCTAGTCTCATAGCGTTGTGGTGGGAAAAGACACTTGATACGATTTCAATTTCCTTAAATTTACCAAGGCTTGATTTGTGACCCAAGGTATGATCTATCCTGGAGAATGTTCCATGAGCACTTGAGAAGAAATTGTATTCTGTTGTTTTTGGATGGAATGTCCTATAAATATCAATTAAGTCCATCTTGTTTAATGTATCATTTAAAGCTTGTGTTTCCTTATTTATTTTCATTTTGGATGATCTGCCCATTAGTGAAAGTGGGCTGTTAAAGTCCCCTACTATAATTGTGTTACAGTCGATTTCCCCTTTTATGGCTGTCAGTATTTGCCTTATATATTGAGGTGCTCCTACGTTGAGTGCACAAATATTTTCAATTGTTATATCTTCTTCTTGGATTGATCCCTTGATCATTATGTAGTGTCCTTCTTTGTCTCTTGTAATAGTCTTTGTTTTAAAGTCTATTTTGTCTGATATGAGAATTGCTACTCCAGCTTTCTTTTGATTTCCATTTGCATGGAATACCTTTTTCCATCCCCTCATTTTCAGTCTGTATGTGTCCCTAAGTCTGAAGTGGGTCTCTTGTAAACAGCATATATATGGGTCTTGTTTTTGTATCCATTCAGCCAGTCTATGTCTTTTGGTTGGAGCATTTAATCCATTTACATTTAAGGTAGTTATCGATATGTATGTTCCTATTACCATTTTCTTAATTGTTTTGGGTTTGTTATTGTAGGTCTTTTCCTTTTCTTGTGTTTCCTGCCTAGAGAAGTTCCTTTAGTATTTGTTGTAGAGCTGGTTTGGTGGTGCTGAATTCTCTTAGCTTTTGCTTTTCTGTAAAGGTTTTAATTTCTCCATCAAATCTGAATGAGATCCTTGCTGGGTAGAGTAATCTTGGCTGTAGGTTTTCCCCTTTCATCACTTTAAATATGTCCTGCCACTCCTTTCTGGCTTGCAGAGTTTCTGCTGAAAGATCAGCTGTTAGCCTTATGGGGATTCCCTTGTATGTCATTTGTTGTTTTTCCCTTGCTGCTTTTAGTATTTTTTCTTGTATTTAATTTTTGATAGTTTGATTAATATGTGTCTTGGCTTGTTTCTCCTTGGATTTATCCTGTATGAGACTCTCTGTGCTTCCTGGGCTTGATTAACTATTTCCTTTCCCATATTAGGGAAGTTTTCAACTATAATCTCTTCAAATATTTTCTCAGTCCATTTCTTTTTCTCTTCTTCTTCTGCGACCCCTATAATTCGAATGTTGGTGCATTTAATGTTGTCCCAGAGGTCTCTGAGACTGTCCTCAATTTTTTCATTCTTTTTTCTTTTTTCTTCTCTGCAGTAGTTATTTCCACCATTTTATCTTCCAGGTCACTTATCCATTCTTCTGCCTCAGTTATTCTGCTATTGATTCCTTCTAGAGAATTTTTAATTTCATTTACTGTGTTGTTCATCACTGTTTGTTTGCTTTTTAGTTCTTTCAGGTCCTTGTTAAACGTTTCTTGTATTTTCTCCATTCTATTTCCAAGATTTTGGATCATCTTTACTATCATTTTTCTGAAATCTTTTTCAGGTAGACTATCTATTTCCTCTTCATTTGTTAGGTCTCATGGGTTTTTACCTTGCTCCTTCAACTGCTGTGTGTTTCTCTGTCTTCTCATTTTGCTTAACTTACTGTGTTTGGGGTCTCCTTTTCGCAGGCTGCAGGTTCATAGTTCTTGTTGTTTTTGGTGTCTTCCCCCAGTGGCTAAGGTTGGTTCAGTGTGTTGTGTAGGTTTCCTGGTGGAGGGGACTAGTTCCTGTGTTGTGGTAGATGAGGCTGGATCTTGTCTTCCTGGTGGGCAGGTCCATTTTTGGTGTTGTGTTTTGGGGTTTCTGTGACCTTATTATGATTTTAGGCAGCCTCTCTGCTAATGGATGGGGTTGTGTTCCAGTCTTGCTAGTTGTTTGGCATAGGGTGTCCAGCAGTGTAGCTTGCTGGTCATTGAGTGGAGTTGGGTCTTGGCATTGAGATGGAGATCTCTGAGAGATTTTCACCATTTGATATTACATGGAACTGGGAGGTCTCTTGTGGACCAATGTCCTGAATTTGGCTCTCCCACCTCAGAGGCACAGGCATGACACCCGGCCAGAGCACCAAGACCCTGTCAGCCACATGGCTCAGAACAAAAAGAAGAAAGAAAGAAAGAAAGGAAGGAAGAAAGAAAGAAAGAAAGGAAGGAAGGAAGGAAGGAAGGAAGGAAGGAAGGAAGGAAGGAAGGAAGGAAGGAAGGAAGGAAGGAAGGAAAGAAAGAAAGAAAGAAAGAAAGAAAGAAAGAAAGAAAGAAAGGGAAAGAAAGAAAGAAAGAAAGAAAGAAAGAAAGAAAGAGAAAATAAAGTTATTAAAATTAAAAATATAATTTAAAATATAAAAAAATTAATAAGTAATAAAAAAAGAAAAAAAAAATGAAAGAAAGAAGAGAGCAACCAAACCAGAAAACAAATCCTCCAATGATAACCAGAGCTAAAAACTATACAAAAGAAAAAAAGAAAAAAGAAAAAAGACACACAGAACCCTAGGACAAATGGTAAAAGCAAAGCTATACAGACAAAATCACACAAAGAAACATACACATACACACTCACAAAAAGAGAAAAAGAAAAAAAATTTATATATATGTCTATATATTTTTTAAAAAAGGAAGAGAGAAACCAAATCAATAAACAAATCTACCAATGATAATAAACTAAATACTAAACTACGATAAACATAAAACCAGAAACAAATTAGATGCAGAAAGCAAACCCGAAGTCTACAGTTTCTCCCAACGTCCACTGCCTCAATTTTGATATGACTCATTGTCTATTCAGGTATTCCAGAGATGCAGGATACATCAAGTTGATTGTGGAGATTTAATCTGCTGCTCCTGAGGCTGCTGGGAGAGATTTCCCTTTCTCTACTTTGTTCACAAAGCTCCTGGGGTTCAGCTTTGGATTTGGCCCCGCCTCTGCATGTAGGTCACCTGAGGGCGTCTGTTCTTCACTCAGACAGGACAGGGTTAAAGTAGCAGCTGATTAGGGGGCTCTGGCTCACTCAGGCCGGGGGGAGGGAGGGGTAAGGAATGCAGGGCGAGCCTGCAGTGGCAGAGGCCGGAGTGACATTGCAAGAGCCTGAGGCACACTGTGTGTTCTCCTGAGGAAGTTGTCCCTGGATCACAGGACCCTGGCAGTGGCAGGCTGCACAGGGTCTCGGGAGCGGAGGTATGGATAGTGACCTGTGCTTGCACACAGGCTTCTTGGTGGCTGCAACAGCAGTCTTAGTGTTTCATGCCCATCTCTGGTGTCCATGCTGATAGCCACGGCTCGTGCCTGTCTCAGGAGCTCGTTTAGGCGGTGCTCTGAATATCCTCTCCTCACACACCCCAAAACAATGGTCTCTTGCCTCTTAGGCAGTTCCAGACTTTTTTCCGGACTCCCTCCTGGCTAGCTGTGGCGCACTAGCCCCCTTCAGGCTGTGTTCACACAGCCAACCCAAGTCCTCTCCCTGGGATCTGACCTCTGAAGCCAGAGCCTCAGCTCCCAGCCCCCACCCATCCCATTGGGTTAGCAGACAAGCATCTCAGGCTGGTGAGTGTTTTGGGGCACTGCTCCTCTGTGCAGGAATCTCTCTGCTTTGCCCTCTGCACCCCTATTGCTGTGCTCTCCTCCGTGGCTCTGAAGTTTCCCCCCACCACCCACTGTCTCAGCCAGTGAAGGGGCTTCCTAGTGTGTGGGAACTTTTCCTCCTTCACAGCTCCCTCACAGAGGTGCAGGTCCCATCCCTATTCTTTTGTCCCTGTTTTTCCTTTTTTCTTTTGCCCTACCCAGGTACGTGGGGAGTTTCTTGCCTTTTGGGAAGTCTGAGGTCTTCTCCCAGCGTTCAGTAGGTGTTCTGTAGGAGTTGTTCCACATGTAGATGTTCCACAAATACTTCTGATGTATTTGTGGGGGGGGGAAGGTGATCTCCATGTCTTACTCTTCTGCCGTCTTGAAGGTCTCTCCACAGTCTTCTTGCTTGCATTGTTTTTGATGAAGGGTCTGCAGTAATTATTATTCCTGTCCCTCTATTTTTCCCTCCCTCTGGCTCAAGATTTCTCATTTTAATTTTTTTCTTCAGTTTTAATATAATGTGCTTATATATAGTGAGTTTTTTTCCTATTTATCTTGTTTTGTGTTCTTTTATCTTCCTGGATTTGTGGTTTGCTGTCTTTCATTAATTTTGGAAAGTTCTTGGCTTTTATTACTTCAAGTATTTATTCTGCTCAATTTTCTTTTCTTCTTCTATTCCAGTGATGTATATGTTATACCTTTTGGTATTGTCCCACTGACCTCGAATGTCTGTTCTCTTTCTAAAATTCTTTGAGAAAAAAGAACTACATTTCAGTCTGGGAATTTGGTATTGACCTATCTTCAAGTTCACAGATTCTTTCTTGGCCATGTCAAGTCTACTGATAAATTTATCAGAAAGCATTCTTCATTTATGTTATACTGTTTTTGATTCTTTCTTAGGGTTTGTATCTTTCTACTCACATCACCCATATGTTCTTTCATATTTACTCCTTTTTTTCCTTAGAGCCCTTAACATGTTAATTGTAGTCATTTTAGATACTTTGTCTGATAATTCCCAAATCTGTGTTATATATGAATCTAATTCTCATGCTTTCTTTGTCTCTTCAGACTTTTGTTGTTGTTGTTTGACTGTTTGCTTTTGCCTTTTGTCATGCCTTGTACTTTTTTTCTTGAAAGCCAGACATGCTGTATTTACTAATAGGAATTGAGAAATTGGCCTTTAATATGTAGATTTAAATTAATTTGGCTAGGATTTCGACTGTGTTTAATGGTTGCTTGTATCTGTCAATGCTAGAGGCTTTAAATTCCTCTAATGTCCTTGTTTTGGTCTTTTCTATGTGCTATTCCTCAGAGGAGTTTGTACATACAGCTTTTCCAGGTAAAACCCATGGTTATTGTACCAGAGCCCTGTTTGTATACTGGTAAAGTGAAGGGGAAGCAGAGTGTTCTATAATCTTCTGATTAATTTTCAGCCCTTTAATGGGCCTTTTTTTTTCAGGGATTTTTTTTAGACCTTCATAACTGTTTCCTCCCATGTTAGTTTTTCTATCACAAGCCCTTTATTCCCTTCCATAGCCACAGTGTTCCCAAACTATTTCCTTGAACACTGAACCCTGAAGACTGTATTTTCCTCCTTAGGTGAGACAAGAAGGCTGGAGTGGGAGGAATTCCACTCCCTCAGCTGGGATTAGGCTCTGGCAAGGCTTTTTCCCCCTCAAAGAGTAGGCCTTTGTTATGGAGAAGGCTCTGGGTATATTTCATAATGATTACTCTTCCCTTCCCTTTGCCAGAGCCGTGAAGGATATTTTTCCTGGATCTTTATATGAACCTGGTGGAGTTCCTGGAGGTAAAACCCAGAGAACTGTGCCCCACCGCCCCCAAGACTTTGGTCACTAGGTATTTCTCAATATCCTGCTAGTCCATACTCAGCCACAAGCAAATCATCAAGATTACCACTTAAGTGTTATTGCCAGATTATGGCCCCAGGACTTCTGTGCCTGATAAGCAGATTCAGGCTGTATCTCTTTAGATGTGCCTACCTCTAGAGATTTCAGGAAGCTGATTTGTCCTGAGACTTCAATTATCTGATTGGTCCACGAAAAAGTCAGTGATTTTTCAGGTTGCCCAGCTTTTCTTGTTGTCAGCTTGGTGGTGACAGCTTTCAATCACTTTGTATGTTAGAACTGAAGCCAGCAGTCAATATTTTTTAACTCTATTGAATTTTGCACATATGGTTGATGCTAGTCTTTTAAATTAGAATTTCTAAATGGCCATGTCATAGAAATTGTCTTTTACCTTCTTCTTATGTGTGCATCATTATCTAAAAATGTTCTATCCCTACCAATTCACCATGAGGAATTTTTGTTAATTTATTTCATGTTCCTCATCTACTACAAGTCATATCAACTCTCCATTAAAGGCTAAAGACTAAAATATAGCAAATTTCGTATTCTCTTATGATATCAAATAGTAAATAATCATTCAGGACAGTTTATGACTCAAATATAACTCCAGGCATTATTCATTAAGGGAACACACAGCCTATAATGGCCAAACTAAAATGACAGGACAAGAATAGAGTCTTTAAAATAGCAGTGCATAAATTCTGGCTGTTGCTTTTTTTTCTCTTTTTCTCTACTTCTAACTTTTTTTTCTTTGGTAGTACTTTATGGATTCAGTAATTGAAAATTTAGAGTCTGGGCTAATGAATGTGTCAAAGCATGGGACAAAGTGCAACCTGGTGCTTCCCGACAATAAATGTTTAATCCTCCTTCCCTGAGAGACTTCAGAAAACTCTAGTAATTGAGGAAGCAAGAATATCTAACCCTCGAGTACAACTTTTTATGAACACTGTGTAGTTCATGGCACACAAGGGATCTTTTAAAAACAGAGCATTGGTGTTCAGTAAGTTTACCCTTTGACAAATGACTGTTTTACTGTATACAATACTCCCTACAAAACTTTTACTACTGTTACACAAAAGAGTAATAAAACGAGATATGCCTTTTTTTTCCTTCTCTATTTATAGATCTCTTTTGCCTCTGTAACTAAGCCTAATATTTACCTGAGGGAGAAAAAAAATTCTAGGGAACCCTATGTAGGGTTGATAAAATAAGCAATGAGCTAACCTAAGAAGCGGTTTATTGACTTACTGAATAACCCAGGGATATCCCACCACACCCCCCCATATTCTGCCAGTCCACAACTGGAGAACCAGTAATAGTGACCCTACCAAAAGAATTGTCATCCAACCTAACAGAAAGATGTAGGGGATATTTGTATTTTTAAAGATGAAGGGGTATTTCCCATTTCATTATTTATGTTTTCTTGTGCCATTCTATTGACAAAATGTTCAATATGAATGCAGAAATTTACAAGTGTCCCTCCTCCCCTCTCCCCACACTCCTGCACTGTGTACCTAAAGAGAAATTTTTCCAGAAATGGTATCATATGGAACTAACAATACACTCCATTAATTACTCTCTCTAAGGAAGAGACATGTGACACGTCTTACAGAATCAGCTCAAAAGACAGAAAATCCAGAGCACTCATTATATATTTTCTCCTGACCCAGCACATTAAAATCTGAAAAAAGAAGGCCATCTTATCATAAAGTCAGCGAAAAAGAAAACAAAACAATGCTCCTATTTGCACACCTCTGGTCATTTGGAAGATTATGCATTATGCTACAAACATTGTTTTCTGAAGACCCCACGTGGTGTAGAGCAGGGAACATAGAATGGTTAATTAAAAACAAATTAAATCTCTGTGACTTCCTAATCCATGTGATCATCTAAGAGTTATTTAACCTCTCTGTTCCTCAAATTAATACCTATCTTCGAAGGTTGTAGTAAGAATTTTTATGAGATGACAAAAGTAGAACACCTAGTAAAGGTTTTAGCACAGAAAATAACTTAGCAAATATTCGTTTCTTCTTGCTTGACAGTCTCTCAGTAGGTAAATGAGACCTAAAATATAGCCAGAATGGCTTAATTACTTTAACCACTAGTAGGTTGGGAGATAGTCCCTAGAAGTATCAACTATTTCATTCAGTTAACAATCCTTTATGCTTCATCTGGTAAAAGCTTCTTTCTCCTTCTCTTTTAAGGCCTTTCTCATCAGCATATTACATCACAGGTTTTAAATAAAAGCTGCCATCTTAGATATCTAGTATTCTAAGTACATTGAATGGGCCAAAGCTAGAGAACACCACTTCCTTGGCTAAACTGATTGGCTTGGGGCTAGGAAGGAAACTTAACCAAGGAAAATCAGGATTTTTCACTAGAATTTTTCAAATGGTTGCTGGAAATAGAGAAATAATTTCCTGTCTAAAGAAATATGAGTTTGGAACTTGGGTGGGAAAGTAATGTCCTCCACCAGAGGAGAAATCCAGTTGCAATAGAAAGGAGTGTGCTGACAAGCAAAAGGAAGCTTCAGGCACTCTTATTCTGCTGTGATGTTCTTGAAAATTAAAAAATTCCTTTAAGATTCAGTGCAGATAGTGCCTCCTCTAGGAAGTCTGTTATGATTCTGCCATGCTGGATGTAGGGCTCTATCTTCTGTCTTCACATAGAATCCTGTGACTACTTCCATCCTAAATCTGACCGCTTTATAATTGCTCTCCCTGTCATCACCACCAGTCCTTAAGAGTCAAGAAAGATTTGTTTTATTTTTTAATACCCAGTACTTCTCTTGGTACTGAAGGCATCCTAGTCTCTGGGACACAGACATATAATTCTATTTTAACTAACACTTCTGATTTTAGTTGAGTTCTTTGTTGCCCAGCAGTCCACAGCTGTGCCACAATATTTGAAATTTCATCTTCATGTGTCTTTGTGGTTGTTTTGATTGCTCTGGTTGATATTTGATGACTTAAATACATATATGGCTTTATTTTTAAATCTTTTTACTATCATCATAGGCAACTAGAAACCTTTCAGCAAAACAATCCTAAGGGGGGGAATAAAAGGCAAACAAACCAAAAACAAAAAAACTGTCTTTCTGGGGAAGTATTCTTATTATGGTAGAAAATCCTGCCCATCTATACACAAATGCTTTGTGTTTAATTTTGGCAAGGAAAGAACCACACTTTTATTTGAACGTTTATCTCATTTTTAAAAGTTACCCTGTTTGATTGTATTAATTATGAAAGTGTTTCAACCCACAAACAAAATATCACATGTTAAATGTCAAAGTTTGAGAAAAAAAAAGCCACAATCTTTTACATGTTTTAGTTCAAAAGGTTTTGCTATTTATTTATTTATTAAGACTCTTGAATATGCAAGGTTCTTAAATGAATTGAAATGAATCTAAAGTGAAATGATTTTCACACTCCCTAAACTTTCCTCCAGGAAACAATAATCAGAAGCCAAAGACTGAGGTGCCCACAGGCAAGAAGCAGTTGGAAAATAAATGGGAAATTTTTCTAAGAAGGGCAGAAATAAATTGTTTTGGCTTATCCCTTTCAAGGTTTTTACTAACCCTCCTTTAGAAAGTCATCGCTGAATTCTCAATACTGAACAAATGTCCTTCACAATTTGGGACTTTCTCTTAGATTCAATTTCCCAAAACTGCCTTTTAAGCCAATCGATGTTCAGTGCCACTGAGAGAGGATTTATGATCGACCTCTTCATTTGGATTGCTCATCCAACCCCCCAAATCAGGGAACAATGGGACCTGCCCTGATTTCAGAACCAGGGAGGCTTGTGTTCAAATCCAGTTCTCACTAAATCCAAGCTGTGATCTTTGGCACCTCTCAGTGTTCCTATACCTTAATTTAACTGTATGAAAACTACAACTAAGTGATACTAACCTCTCAAGGTTGTTGCATGGAAAAATGAGATTTGTGTATAAGTACATGGTACAGTGCAGGACATGCAGAAGGTGCTTTAAAAAGGTAGTGGTTATTCAACAACATTATGAAAACTTATATTTGTTTGTGCCAGGTATTGTGATGGGCACCGGTAAATAAGGGGTGAGGGCAAGTTATTTCTCTCTGAGAGGTACCTTCTCTAAGGGACAGACCCATCAACAAGTAAATGAATGAATGAGGGAATAAATGAATGAATACCTACAGATTTTTAAAAATGCTATGAAGGGGAACAACAATGAAGAGAATGTTGGCAATGTAGGGGGAAAAGATGATTTCGATAAGGCTTTCTGAATATGTGATATTTACATTGAAAAGTTCTAAGGATTGTTGTCTAGCCAGTGGAAGTCACCGAGGGAAACAACTTCCAGGCAAGAAAGACACATGCAAAGGCCCTGGGGCAGGAATGGGCTTGGCTTTCAGGGAACTGAAAGGAAACTAGCATGGATGGAGATTAGAGAACAGCTGGATTTTGGAATAAGATTAGTTTAGAGGTGAGCAATAAAAAAACAGGAAGCAATGGCAAGAGTTTAAATTGGATCTGAAGAGCAATGTGGAAGGAAGTCTTAAAAGACCCAAGCAGAAGAGTTACTTGGTCTGAGTAATCTGGTGTGTGTTGAAAAGACTACATGAGGGCAACAGTTGAGACAGGGACACCAGCCAAAACTTTATCAGAGTAGCCCAGTGGAGAAATGATAGTAACATTCACTAAAGTGGTAGTCATGGAAATGCGGACATTTGCACTGTCACATCACACAATTTTCTCCCTTATGATGTTATGATTAAGAACATCAAGACACCCCATCAAAGCACCTACACTCAGCATTGGCTCACAGCATCCTCAAAGTTCCACTTCCTCTACTCTTTATATTTCATTTGCACACGTCTCTCTTGCTCTCTCTTAGATCAAAAGCTCCTGTGAAGTTGGGAGCTCCATCTTAAACTCATCTTGCTTGCCAATTCCCTCCACCCCTTCATTCCTATCCTAAGTACAAGCATATAACATTTGGATAACAGTCAAAAAAATAGCCAAGATAAATAAGGGATGAATGTCACAATGGGCAGTTTGGAAGCTTAACAATTCTCTCTGGTTCTCTTCCCCTCTAGAAAAGTATTGCAAGTCTCCTTGCTCTGAAATTTGAGGTGCCCTGACATCTTTCAGAATGCTACCCATATCAACAGTGCAGAAAATTCTGCCTGATTATCTGGTTTAGAAATAGTTTCTTTGAACATCTCCTCATAATCAGAGGTGAATTCTGGCTCTGACATTATTGCTGGCCATAATTAGCTCTAGTTAAACCGTCCCTGTGCATCCTGGCAGGCAGACCACCTACATCAATACTGCTACCAGCTTAAGCTTGCTCTGGGGAGACATTGTGTGTGACAGACTTTATCTTCAGGGCAAACTGCCACCGAGTGCAGTTGCAGAATCCATCTCTCTGTTCAGTTCAGTTAGAACTGTATTTGATTGTTGGGCCTTATGGTCGACTGTCAGAATAATAAGGATACTAATCATTTGTAATCACATGGCACCATTCATCCAGGGATCTCCGAGGACTTTGCTGGAGTTAATTAATTTTGATGATGCCTCTGTGAGCTAGGTAAGTGTTATCATCCCCATTTTACAGATGAGGAGACTGAGTAATGGAGAAATTAAGCAGCCCGCTCAAGGTCACTCAACAGAAAGATGAAAATTCAAAAAATGCCCCTGAGCCTGCTGAGCCCCTGTTGCGTTGTCAATTAAATAGTCAGCTCATCATTACACTCTGCTTCTTAAACGATCATGTTTTATTAATGTACACTGTTAGGCAGCTGCCATATTTCACCCAAGAGGTGGTCACCTTTCAATCAAGGAGAGTGTAATTCGGGTTTACCGCAACCGTGGTAGTAAATGCTAAGGGAAAATTAAGCTGCCTGTCTTCTATTATATCACTCACTCTTTGCCCTTAATGACTTCTTGCTTGGGAGGAAAATCAGGTCAGAAACTTTTGACTGGTTGCTTTGTATCTAAAGGTAATTGGGGGTAATTTTTTGACATAGGAAGGAACTATTAGACAACCATACTCCTCAATAAGGGAGGAAAAACTGCCTTGTTATTAAAAAAATAACCAAACTCATTATTTTACTTCAGCAGCAATAGAAAAGTGACTGAAATAAACATGCGAAATATTCCACAGAATGAACCTGAAAGGAGATGAGATGAGAAACTTTGAAAGCTGAAAAAGTGTATCCAGGTAGAAATTTTTAAACCCTCCCTTTGGTCAGGGTGTGATCCAATTTTTGTTCTTTGCAGGATTACAGAGTTAATGGAAAGGTGAAGGGCAGCGAAGCCAAGCCTGAGACAGATGTGAAGAAAGGGAAATTTGTTTTCAAGGCCCAGCCATGACCTTTTCTTTGCTTGCTTTCTTGCACGGTACCGTGTGGCTGTGAGAATGTGGTGCTTAGGAATAGGAAAATATTTTGCCACTTTTATTTGAGTCACCTTGAGAAAGATTTTTTAATTTTCTAAATCCTTGTTTCCTCATCGGTAAATTTGGAATATAATCCGTCTCGCAGGATTATAGAGAAGATGAAATGGAATAGAGTGTGGAAGATTCTAGTCTTGTGCTTAGCAGGTAATAGACACTTAAGAAAAGGTAGATAATGCAATTACTGTTAGCAGCCTCTTTCTCTAATGTAAACATCCTCAAGACCCTTCAAACCCTCAAAGTCGCCTTAGCTATTCAACATGCTCGCTACCAGTTCAGTAAGAACTGACTCTCCCATATGCTGTCTCACTTCTCCTTCCCCTTCCTCGCTGCTTACTTACCCTTTAATCCATTCCTTGAATTCATTCACCAGTCAGAGCCTCAGTTTCTTCCTCTGTCTGATGAGAAGGACCTTCCCTTCTGCCTACCTTATCTCACATGATTAGTCTAAGAAACAAATAGATAAATAACTCAGTTGGCATTGTATACTCTGACATGCCATCCATCAATTTTCAGTTTTCAAACATCACCATTATTTCTTAAGGCTTCACTATGGGAAGAAATCTCAATTTAATTATTCACAGTAAGACATTAGTGATAAAGAGGAAATGGTTTACCCCTGCTAGGTAACACTGGTTTATTTTAATAGAGGCCTTTAGTGCCTTAATCCAAAATTGGAAATATTAGTGAGAATCCAAAGCAGAGGAAAGAACATGGAGGGGATTTACTGGCATGAGGGAACTCCTAAAATTACGTTGCATATGTTTTGCCTTTAAAAAAGGATCGTCTGTCCTGGCACATTTTATGTCTGCAAACCCTTTGCACAGTATTCAAATGTGATCTTGAGAGAGAAATTGTAACAGAAAGGCGGTTGATTATCTGGTCATCAAACAGCCAGTATTTCATTTTCCTCTCTTCTGTCTCTGCTCCTAGTACTGAGAAGGTTTCCTTGTTTGACAACCTCAATTTAAACTTTTTTTCCCTCATGGTTAAGAAGAATTTTCTGCTGCAAGTGTTAATTGTCCTGATAAGGATGCCTGTTCTCTTAATTTGAACAGTGGCTGTGCTAAATGATGCAAAATATACAAAGATCTATAGTTACACCCCCCCCAATAGGAAATGTTGTTATGAAAAAGTCTTCCACTTTTCATATAAAATTCCCTGCTAACTGTTTTAGTGGTGAAAAAGTAAGCCCAATACAAATACAAAATCCAAGTGCCAAAAAGCAAATAAAATGATTAGAAGATCCTGGCACTGATTTGCAATGATGTGCTGAAATATGCCAAGTCATGTTCAGGAAGAACATTAGGCTGTTGCTGTAAATGGGACCTATGGATCAGCTAAAGCAATAGAGTCTAATTACTATTATTAATAATAGCAAGAGTATATTAATCTCTCCTATCAGCAAGCAGGTATAATATTGACCTTTTCTTTCAAAGATAGCTCTAATGCTGTTATTTACTATACCAGCCATTTAATTCTGCAGTACTAGTCACAAAATGATTAACACAACGATGTCCCATGCTGCACTTTCAAAATTCTTTTGAATTCCATTGGGCACAACGATGGTCATGCCCTTCAGCTGAAAAGCATCAGTGTCAATGCATTAAAAATGTAAGGAAGAAAATAAACACCAGCCTAGCTAAGACGATCAGCTGAAATAATGATGATCAATGAGGTAAAAGATATCTCACATTTATCCATCCATCTGTCCATCCATCCATCCCAATCATCCTACTCCACTACCATCACCAGCAGCATGCATTGAAGAATACCCATTGATAGTAGAAGCAGGATTCCCAAGGGAGGTCAGGTGTGGCAAAGATAGTTTGCACCCAATGAATCTCAGGTATTCTAATACATTTCTCATATCAGGGCATTAAGGCTTGTGTATACCAATGAATTGTGAGAGAAAGTGACATCTGTCACTTCAAGGGCAAGGCAAAAATTAAGTATCCGTATGTCTCCTTTACCTCTCTCTTCTCCTGTTAGAACAATTTTGGAGGCCATGTGTTGCAAATAGCACATCCACACAGTGGCTGAAGACCACCTAGCCCACATCAGTTTCAAATAAGGGAAGAAGGAGACCCTTTTGTTATATTAAGCTGCTGGATTGTGAGGCTTTGTCTATCGGAGCAACTAGTGTTAATCTTCCTGAAACATAAGATCCAAGCATTATCATAACATGTTCAGTGACTCTGAGCAAGTCACTCAGAGTCTTGAGGTCTATTTTTTTCACAGATAAAACAAGGAATACCCTTATTTCTAGCATTCTATACTTTGCAATATGTTTCTTGAGTATATTGGGGGAAAGGCATTTAATTATTGGGTTTCATCTATAACTTTCTCTTACTCTTCAGCCAGAATATATTGCCCCACCATTAACATTCTTACAGTTTCTATGCATAACTCTCCTATAATATTTACCCCATTGTATTGTATTTGTTCATACATCTCTCTGTGTTTTGTTTTTGTTTTTGTCTTGCATAGAACCATGAGCACTTCTGGGACGGGAATTGCCTTTTTGATCACTTTATCACCAGTGAGAGAATGCTTAGCAATCAATATTTTTTGTTGTTGTTGAAATGTAATTATGAATCTTGGAAAGAAAGCTTGCAATAGCTTGTTGTCTCTTTCCTGCCACCACTAGGGGAAAATTACCATATAGGATATATAAAGAGTTTTAGAAAACGGAAGCGCATGCAAAGGAGGGACAGAGGATGAGAGATAGAAAGAATGAAAAAGGAATTGAGAATACTAGGGAAGATAACAGGAATAACTTATTGATGTCAAAGGGGACACAGAGAAAGTATGAGTGAGTTAAGCCAGAAAACATAGTGAAAAGTCCAGGTCAGGGCACAAACACCATCTCTAGCAGAGCACCTAATCATTTTTGAAGAAGAAAATGAAATGTGACTGAGAATTGGGAGTTCAGAGACGGGATGATCATACATCCAATATCTTTTCCTTTCAAGCAGGGACATGCCATTGCTGGGACTTAGAGGAAATGAAAATTTGAGATCTGATGGCAGGGCCTCAACTCTCCAGATGTCTGGGGCCAAGAAATACAAGGCAGGGTGAATTGGTCAGGATGCTGGTGACAGTTTCAAACTTGTTTGACAAGTAGAACAAGACAGGATGATATGACTAGATGCCAAGTGGAGTATCAAGCCTCTGGTATTGTCTCAACTAATATAATCAGGGAAAGAAAACATTCCACTCTCTCTATTGCTAGAAATGTCCAACCCAAAGTGGGAATCTCAACAAAGCAACCACTACTCCTCAGCATGTCACCAGGGTTCTCAGAAGGCTGTTTATTGTAACACTGGTAACAATTGGTCTTTGCCTCATTGTTTTCTACCAATAAAGCAGGGAGCCTCAGTTTTTCATGAAAGAATCTTCCCTATCTCTGAAACTGGTTCTTGATACACCAAAGTATCTTAGGGTGCAGATATCCCCAATCTGGGGAAAGTGACAAAGCTAGGACGACAACACATGATGACAGCAATCTGCCTGACCCTTTATCAAATCCCACCCAGACTGGGGCGTGGGCAAGCCTGACCAAGGTGCCAGCTACACAAAACTACATTCAGGCTGGGGATTAAATTGCAAGCTGCCAGAAAACAAATAGATAAGCAAAGAGCTAAAGAATATTAGAGGCAAAGTTTTTAGGGAGTGTTGAGAGTCAAGTGTAAGCCCTGAATCTAAAAGGCAGTATCATAGGCAAAATAAAGAATGAAGTCAAAGATCAAGGCACAGGTGGCCCTGGAATAAATGAGAGGAGATGAAGAGTAAGGAAGAGTGAGGGGATGATGTTTCTATGCCAGTGTTTTCCAATGTTGAGAAGTAAACTTCAAACGGTTCTATACCCTAGTTCAAATACATGCTGTCCTTTCTTAGGACTAGAGCTCCAAAAACCATGTCCCTTAAAAGTTCTGTATCTAAATTCCTTCCTTAGGTTCTTGCTATATTTATTTATTTATAGGCCTAAGGAGGCCTCTTAAAGAATGGAATCCCCTGTTTTGGATTAAACAAACCCAAAAGTTTTTCATCCTCCTTGTGAGTCATCCAACAGGGATTGTCTACTTGATGGTCTCTCTACTAGATGTACTCTTATTTCCCTACCTGTCTCTTTCATGTTGTCTTTGCATTAATTTCCTGGACCTCTTAACCCTCTCTACTTTCTCCAGGACCACTGTGTTTCTAGGTCCAGAAATTCTCTCTTGAATGCAGCTAGGTCAGTGTGTATCCTGTCCCCAGGCACTGACTCTAATTTCTTGGTTTCTAGCTGAGTTCCAAGTTCCAAATCTGATTGCTGCAGTCAGTTAAGATTGCTAATTGTATAGCATCAATGTATGTGGTATCCAACCAGTCTAACTAAGTTGTTAGTTGATTTTGCCTGCTTTCGCTGTAATTTTTTAAAAAATTTTGCATTTCTTTAACCAATATTACTAGCATAATTACTTTTTTTTTTAATTAGGGAAGAAAAATCTCTAGTTCACCAGTTCCCTGATTTCTCCTATTGTCTCTTAACTGGGGAACATGTCTGGCCAAGGGAAATGATACAGTGATGACTACATCAATCATAATGCATTCTGGGGTAAGAGTCTAAATGCCGTGTAATCAAAGGATCTCCACGTACTACCTGAACAAATTGGAGTTTGTTAGCAGGGAAGAAGGGGGAATGACTGATGAATATGCAATGGGCTTTGTCTGCATATTTTTATTTATAACAACATCATCAAATTAATTGAAAAAAGAAAACTCTGAAAATTAGAATTGTCCAAAGATCCGATGGAGTCCTGAGTTCTTGCTCTGGAAATGTCCAAGCAGAGGTCAGTTGACCACCTGAAAGTATAATGTAAATAGGAAGTTGAGATAGACCTTAATATTCCTGCCCCACATAGCAGATAAAGTCCCTAAGCATCTGGGGAAAATCATGAAAACACTGCAAGTGAGGGTAACTGAAAAAAAGGAAAACTTTCAAAAGCACACTTAGCTCCCTCCACAACTTTGCTGGGACCTGTGAACAGATGGCCCCTATTGATTATGTCATAGACTGTTGCTTCCTCCAATTTCCATTCTCACATTCCTACTTTAGTAAGGAAACTACTAAGTTTTAATTGTACATATGGCTGCCCAGCTGATGACTACAGTTCCCAGCCTCCCTTGCAGCTGGTATGACCATGCTGAGCTTTCTATAAAGGAATGTTTTAAACTTCCTGTGAGTGGCCTTAAAGGCAGCAGATTTGCTGTCCTTATGCCCTTCATCCTCCCTCTTCTTGCCTGAAATGTAGACATGGATGGAAAATGATCTTGGATGATTTCAGAAAAGGCAAAAAAACACAGATCAAGCAAACAAAGTTTTGTTCCCCAAGACTATGGGGTCTCTAAATAAGTCTGTGTTGCTTACGCAGAGATTATTGCATGAAAGTGATATACACTTCTTCCTTGTTTAAGCCACCATTATTTTTGTCTGTTACACTGGGCAGATGTTTATCCTAATAAAACTATGGCTCTTCTCCATTTCAAGCAGTAGCTTTTGCAAACTTTTGCCAGGTATCTAATAGCACAAGCCCAGTCTTGACCTCTTTCACTCTCTGTAAATGGCCTCATATCTTACTTTTTGCTGATAATTCTGGCAATTAAGAGAAATTTTCTGAAAATTTTTAACCCTTCCAATCCACGAATCTATCTGCATCAATATCTATTTTGATTTAGACCCTCCTGCCATCACAGACCTAGGGGCACAGAGCAAGATTTCTCAAGGACATTATTCTATTCTTTTTTTTTTCATATAATGTTAACATTATTCTCATTGTTGTTATATTGCATTGACATTAATATATATTCAAGTCCTCCAACTGTGTGTGTGTGTGTGTGTGTGTGTGTGTGTGCAGTTGGAAAGCAGAGCTGGAAGTGAGGAGAGAGCTGCTTAAGAAAGCAATTGAAGTGCATTCCGTATCTTAGACTTCGTGATTTTCATCATAAATATCTAGGAAAACACAGAAAGAGATGAGAGTGCATAATAAACCAAGAAACTAAGATTGACAACTAATCTACTGACAAAATCTTAGAGGAATTTCCTCTAATTATAATATTCATGGAGTGGAAAAGAGAAAAACAATTGTCAGGTGACATTAACATATACCTTGTCACTTGCAGGAGATCAAAACTGCCAACGTGAAGGACAATGCAGAGGCTCATCTACACACTTGCCTATGCCTTGGCTCGGAAAAGCAGAATCTGTGACAACCACCAACCACCAGATATATTGTATAGCTACAGCCCTATCAAATAGAACATGGAACATGGATTCTAAAGTAGCTGTGTATGTGTGTTTGTGAGTGATGTGTGTATCATATGAGAAGGATTACACACACACACACACACACATGCACACGTACATATATTCCACTCCATATTTCCCAGTTTGGACATCTTCTAAATAATTTCAGGGATTACAATTTTCAGGAATCCTACACACCCATTGGCAAAGAAGTTAAGCTATAGCATATTTTCATCTTAGAATAGAATGTGAAAAGAAAAAAAAAATGCATGTTAGTGGAACTCCAAGTTTTGCCTTTATTGTTTCAGGAAATGGAAGGACCTCTCACTACTTTCAATCATCTATAAATACATGTTCCTCCTAGTAATAATAATAACAAACATTTATCAGATGCTAAATACAGAGCACTCACTGCAAACCAGGTGGCCTGGATTCTAACGCCATTTTTACATCTTACAAGCTATGTACCCTTGGGAAAATTGCTTAATTTGTTGCTACCTCAATTTCTTCACCTATAAAATGAGTATAGAATAGTTGGGACAATTCTGTGAGTTAATGTTTGAAGTACTTCAGAACAATATAGGCTTGATATCAGTATCAATTCTCATATGATGCAATAAGGCATGTGCTATTATAGTGTCCATTTCACAGGTAGAGTAAAGTAGGTCTTGTAGAGGTTAAATGACTCTTCTAACAATTGGTAGACCCAGAATTTGAATGCACCATTTTCATGTATACAGTACATCTAATATCCTAATTACTACAGTATGTTGCCTCCTCACAGCAAGTCAAGGATACCTCAAGAATAGATGTTAAATACCTCAACATCATCATTGACCACTAGGCACCGTAAATTTGACATTGAGGCATAAATATCAACCAACTTTTTGCTCCAGATCTGGGAAGAAGACTTTAACAGTAATCTAGGGCTGAGTGGAAGGAAATGATAGTCCTCAGTCAACCATCGATAGTTACCCGTTTGTTTAAAGATAACAACACTGAAAACAGAAAAATAAATGGTTCCAATGAAAATATTGTGCACATTAAAAGGAAGAAAGAGTGATCAAGATGCAGCAAAAGAACAGTTTAAAAACTCACTAAAGGAAACAGAAATTGCTGAAATTGTCTGCTTTGTAATCTTAATAGAAATGAAAACTACAGCCTCTGAATAAAGAGATGAAAGATGAGATTATATGAAAATAAGTTGAGATAAGAAGGAAGTTGGCTGAGAGGCAGGTAGAAATAAAAACAGGAGTTTGACATGATAAAGATTTTAAGGAGATTAAAAATGCAATAATAGAATAGAAATCTGCATTAAAAGCAATGAAGAGCAGAATTAACACTATAGAATTAGTGGTAAGTTTAAAACCTAGGATCTGCAGAAAAAATGCAGAATGACGAAAAACTCAAAGATGCAGACATTGCTGGTAAGGACAAAGAACAAGGAGAGAAGGGTCCAATGTGGGGATTTTTTAGAAGCACACATGACAACAGAAGCAATTAGTAAAGCTAATTTTGAAGAAACGTATATAACATCTATATTCACTGAGTTTACAGATCAAAAAGGATTACTTACAACATGAGTTATATATGGCTGTCATTTTTGTTTTGAATGTATTTATAGGTCAGTGTTACTGCTTATTACATGAGTATAATATGCACATTGAGGAAAAAACTAAAAAATGCAGATAAATAAAATATTTTTAAAGTTGCCTACAACCCTTTTACATAAATATTACTAGCTCTATTCTGTGTATTATTTCAGACTATACATGAAAATTAATTATATCATACAAACATATAAAACATACATAATATTTTATAACATATCTGTATCCATATCTGTGCTATATATTTCATAATCATTTAATCATAGTTAATACTAGTCTCAGATTACATTAGGATAAGGTGAGTTAAAGTATACAGAACTTAGAAAAATGCTTAGTACACAGTAAGAATTATATAAGTATGTGATATTTTTTGTCAATGAGAAAACAGTTAAAAATTCATGCAATCCATAAAATTATGAATAAAAATTTAATCACCCCAAATTTCTTTGAGAAACTGTCATCACTTTGAAAATGTTTTTCCAGGTATCTCTTTATACAAATGGAAATTGGTTAATATAGATGAACTATGAATCTGACCAAAAGTAAACATAGAAATATAGATAAATATAGAGAAATTGTTACATAAATTAATCACATAACCAGTGCTATATTGATATCTAATTTTTCACTTAGCAATGTATTGGACACATTTCTATGTCAATTAATAGAGATTTATTTTATCATGTTGATTCCATCAGATGATCTTGTATGACTATGCCATAATTTATTTAATGCATTGACTACTGATGAGCACTTGGATTACTTTTAAACCTCTCTGTAGCTTAGTTTTCACATCTGTATAATGCGGATAGCTAATACTACTCTCAGATTACATTAGGATAAGGCGAGTTAATAAGTGTACGGAACTTAGAAAAATGCTTAGTACACAGTAAGAATTATATAAGTATATGATATTATTTTAATTAATATTGTATTTAGATTGTACATTCTTTTTTCAATCATAAATATAACTATGAGGAAGAAAAATCTTTATGTGTACATTTTTATAAATTAGTTCATCTTTATTCTAGGTAGTGCCAGAGTCAGATTTAAGTGTTAAGTTTGTCCCAGGGTCTTTATTATTTTTGTTATTCTTGGAAATGAAATTTTTCTTCATTTTGTTTTCTAGTTGGCTACTATTTGATATGTAAAAATCTGTTGCATTTATATTTAACTTTGTAATCAGTCTCCTTTTCTCCTTACTTAATTTTCTTAATAGAATTTCCTAATATTTTATTTATAGGTCTTCATTTAATCATATTTACTTATCTCATTAAGTATAATCTTTTTATTGTTTTAGTAATATATCTGCACATTATTATATTATATTATAAAAAGCATAAGGAATAAAACACCAAATTACCTCCAAATAATCTTACTTGCCAGAAATAATATTTGGTGAGGCCTCCATGCATATAAGAACTCATATTTTTTAATCTATTTAAATAGACATAGTAGAGGTAGACAGATACATACACAACAAGACATGCTAATATTCTGGTATTAAATTTATAAGGACTTTAATTTTACCTGAATTTAAAGAGTATTAAAGAAAATGTAGTCAATCTAAAGGAATTAATATATTTTACTTAAAAAGTTTTTTACTTGATTTTTAAATTATGAGATATTGAATCCTTTAAATTTGTCTGGGTTTAAGGCAAGGAATATTGAAAATATTAAGAAGCTGAGGCATGAAGAATTTAAGCTCACGTTCAACATAGACAAACTTGAATTATTCCTTGTTGTAAAATATGAAAGAGACTCATACATTTCCTCATATTTTAACCCTCCCTTAATTATCCTTTTTGATGCACATATTTTATTTCAAATTTTCTACAATTTATATTATGCTCTGTAACCATAGTTATCCCAGTCACTTAGTCTTATTTCTACATTTAAATAGATTTAATGATTTATGGATATTTGTCCCACTTTTGGGCTCTTATTTTAATCCACCTCTTGGTTAGCATTCAGTAGATTTTTTCAAAGGAGAAATTATGGATTCCATTTTCTCTGAGTTTTTTCCAGTTTATATGTCTTTTGTCCTGTATGTCTATTGTCCTGTCTGCTTGAGTATATCTTGGCTGGGCATGACAATTTTAGGTAATACTTTCTTTTCCTTAGAATTCTGTATATTTTACTATAGTTTTCTAAGAAGCCTGAGGCTCATTTAAAGTTTTTATCTTAGAAAGTAGACTTGGTTTTTCTATATGGATGCTTGAGGAAATCTTTCCTTATGATTAAAATTTAGTACTAAATCAATATATAGTTAGATGCATGTTCATCTTTTTCAATTCTAATACATGGTGTGCATTTTTATTTTTCCATATAAATTGGAGAATATACTTACAAAGTACCTAAAATGTGAGATTATGGAAAAATTTATAACATTAGGTCATCCCATCGATGGAATACTGTTGATCACCATAGTAGTTTTGTGAATTTTTTGTTATTTCCTAGATTCAGAATAGTTTTTATCTACACATGAATTGCATTTATTTTTTTAGTGTACTGTAAGCTGATTTTTAGATTACTTTAAATTGATCCTATATACGATAAGCTTATTAAACTTTCTCATTTGATAGAGTTATTTGCTACTTCTTTCTTCTATGTAGATGATCAGATCTTCCACAAATAATGGTAGTTTGAGATTTTCCCTTTCACTCCCTACACCTGTTATTTCTTTTAATTTTCTAAGAAATTCCTCAGGACATCCTGTACTATGTTTGTTTGTTTGTTTGTTTGTTTTAGTTGATTGACTATATTGAAGTACATTCTTATCTCTCAACATAACTTTTTTTCTTTTTATTTTTTTTGACTGCGTTGGGTCTTCATTGCTTTGCACAGGCTTTCTCTAGTTGCAGGGAGCAGGGGCTACTCTTCATTGCAGTGCACAGGCTTCTCATTGTGGTGGCTTCTCTTGTTGCGGAGCACGGGCTCTAGATGTGAGGGCTTTAGTAGTTGTGGCACGTGGGCTCAGTAGTTGTGGCTCGCAGGCCCTACACCACAGGCTCAGTAGTTGTGGCATACGGGCTAAGTTGCTCTGCAGCATGTGGGATCTTCCTCGACCAGGGGTCGAGCCCATGTCTCCTGCATTGGTAGGCAGATTCTTAACCACTGTGCCACCAGCGAAGTCCCGTTCTGTACTATGTTTTTCAAAAAATGTAATAGTGAGCTTTGTTGCCTTATAGAGACTATATTTAAATTTCTCTGTCATATTTTTACCATTTGTAGTGAATGCTATTGTGTACTGGTCAGAACCTCTCCTTCAATACTGAAACTCTCATTCTCCAGCTGCTGGCGTATCAACAGCTCTCATCCAAGTCCCTCCAAAACTTGACCTTGGCTGAAGAGACCCTCCTTGCACAAGATCACAGCCCTTTCCCAGGGACCCACTACAGCTAATGATGGGTAGATTTGGTTGTATAGAATTATCACCATCTTGTTTCAAATGAGCTCAACTCTGAATGGTTGTACCCAGGCTCCTTACAGGATTAAGTGAGGCCTTTGTTACAATTTCATAGCAGTTGATCTTCTCTTGCCCAATGCTGCTTTCTTCACTCTCCCAAACCCCAGTATTGTTCATCAGAGCACTCCTCAATAAACTTTCTAAAGGGAAATGTCTGTCTCAGGGTCTGTTTACCATCAGTCACACTACGATAGCAAGTGTCCTTAACTTTTCAGTTTAGTAAGGATTTTTTAATCATGAATACATGTTAAAATTTGTTAAATATCTTTCTTCATCTATTCAGATAATCATTTGATTTTTCTCCTATATAAATGTAATATGTTACCATATTGGTAGACCTTCTGATGTTAAGCCAACCTTGCATTCCAGGGATAAACCTAACTTAGGGATCATAATATATTTTATAAAACTCATTGGATTCGTTTATATATAACATAATATGTAATCATGTGTATGTAGATTTTAAAAATCTACATTCACAAGTAAAGTGAGCCTATCAATTCCTTTTCTTGGACTGTCCTTAATTAAATTTGTAATAAAACTATATAAGACATTAAATTAGCTGTAAGTTTTGGCTATAATATTAATCAGAATAGATGAGACTAAACTGTAAAAAAATTATCAGTGTCTTAAATATAGCATTTTATTTCTTTCTTATGCAAATGAATGAGAAATGTTACAGCTCCCAACATTTCTCTATTGGAATTGTGCTCTATGTAGTGCTCTTTGATTTTGCTGCTCTGCCATCCACATGTGAGACTTTTCACTGCCAAGCCTGAAAGCGACAGGTGTCACTTCTGTTCACAGTCTATTAGCGAACTGGTCACATGATCCCATCTAATTATAATGAGGACTAGAAAGTAGAGAATTCTGTGCCTACAGAAGAGAGGAGAACTAAATGTTAATGAGAACCATTTCATTTTCTGTTTTATATAACAACTTATATAAGACTTATATATTGCTCCTTAAAAATAAGTTTAAAATAAGTGGGAGATGGTGGGTGCCTGGTAACTATTTCAATTGAAAGTATATTATAAACTAAAAACCAAAAGATTGGAAGACAATATGTGGCTATAATCTTTCAACTGAATAGGAAGAGGTAGGGAGATTTGGAGAGGAGAGGAGTTTAAAAAAAAAAAGAAGTAGGAGGGGTAAGTGCGTAAGTGAGAAGGAGAGGGAAGGGGAGAGAAAAATAGAGCATCCAGAAGGATTAGGAGCAAGTTTCAGTCCCTTGGTGCCTTGGTCAATGTCTGGATTTACCTCTGATAAACGTATAACTTAGATCAAGTTACCTGACCTCAGTTTGTCTTAGTTTCTTAATTTGCAAAATGAAAATAATAATAATAATAGTGCATCTCTTACAAGGTTGTTTTGAAGTCTAAATGAGTTAGTATGTGTAACACATCACTTAGATTGATGCCCAGGACATAATGAACACTAAAAATTATAAACTTTTATTACAAAGAGGAAGAAACTAGACATAAACATGTATAAGAAGTAGAATGTTTGGCTTTGGAATTATGTTTACTGGTTAAGAATTCAGACTCTAAGCCAGACTGCCTGGGTTGAAATTCTACTTTTGCCTTTTAGGGGCTTTCTGTCATGGAATAGATTACTTAACTTTTCTATGTCTCGGTTTCACATCTTTCAATTGGAATAACAACAATCACTGCCTCAGAGAATTAACTGAGTTAAAAATATTTAGTTTTGAACACAGTGCTGGGCTCATAGTAGGAGCTACAAAAGGACCCCCTCACACCTAAGCAGTTTTTTTCTGAGGATAGAACAAAGTTTATTAACTCTATTTTGTATGTGGTGGGGAGTGCCTGCATGTGTTTTGAGAATTTTAATTGGGTTATGTAGTGACCCTTTCAAACTTTAGCAAAACTGAGTCACAATGTAAACATTTGTGTTCTTTTTTTTTTTTGGTAAAAGGTTGTAAAAGGTAAAACGTTGATCTATATAACAGCTTCTCATTATTAAGTTGTTTCTTCTTCATAACTCATAAATTCTTTTTGCAATTTGGACTTTCTTATTTTTAAGCAAATATTTATTCACTTGCTTCTTTCTTACTTCTCTAGAGAATTTTGTCATTCAAAACTTAAAGGCCTAAAGGGGGAGTGTCAAACTCCTATGTTTCTCTATAGTTTAGTTAAAAGTTTACAGTGAGAAAGGAGACATTCAGACCCACGTCTGCTATGTAAGATCCAAATGACACCTAGAAATCATGTAGCCTGAACTCAGGATGACTTGTCTGACCAGGAAAAATGCACTTTACATTCAAATTTTGTGCTGGTTCCTGTAACTTCTTCATTCCAAGGAAAGTTCTATTAACATCATTGACATAATTCTTTGGTAAACCACTGCGGACCTCTGTTATTTAATTGTGCCTCTTTGTGTGCCTGGTACTATTCTGGAATCTGGGAATATAGCATTGGACAGCAAAAACAAGGTCTCTATCTTCATGAAGCCAGCAAGTCAATGAGAAAAAGGCAACCAAACAAATAGAGCGATGCAGAATTATATGTACTGAAAATGTAAAAAAAATAATGTCTCATATATACACACACTCACTTTTAAACTCATAAACTATGAAATAAATCAATTTAAAAATGAAATATCATCGTTACCTATCAAATTGAACTTTAAAACTAATAATAATATGATTATTCATATAATCAAAGAAAGGAAATCAACCTAAATATCCAAAAAGAGAGAACTGTTCCAATGAATTATGGTGCCCTCACACAATGAAAGATTGTTCAGTCCTCTGCTCTGAGGGAACATGAGATTAAGTAGTCACAGGATTCTACCCTCCGGGCATATCAATAGTAACATTATGAATTGGATATCGTTTCAGCACATTTAAGACTGAAACAAGAAATAGATCTCCACAGTTAGCCACCTTGAGTCACCTGATCCTATTTATAAGGCTCTTGAACATTAAATGGCTCTTTGAAAACAGTCTTCTCATACCTTAAGTGCAGCTTGAATCAGAAACACATATATTTTGTAGCTATTTGAATCACAAAAATGATTGAGTTTTTGTCATTTTAAGAGGGATTATCAACTCTGCATATCATATCTTTGAAATGTCAGTGGACTCTCTCCTACAGAATTTTTACTGGAAGAAGCACACACTTTATTGTCAGATGCAACTTGGTTTGCATCTCAGCTTTACCAATGCAGCATTACCTTTGCAAATTTCCTACATTCTCTTTAGTGCATTTTACTTACCTGTAAAATGGGGATTACAGTGAATGGTTTGAAAGTATTGAATGGGTTCAGGTTTATAGAGCATCTAGAACTGTATTTGGCTCAGAGTTGACATTTTAAGAATGATTTCATTTCTGCTTTTCTTTTTCCTTTGTAGCTTCCATATGCCAGGTGGTAAAACCTAAAGATGCCTAGCTCTGGTGGGGAAATTAAATCTTTAAGGAAGAAGAAAAGAACCCTGGGTGGGAGGGTTGCATTTTATAGTGGCAGAGAATATTAGACCTGCGTTAACTTTAGAACCAAGTCTTATTAAAAATAGAACTCAAACTAGTCCACAGAACTGGCTGGGGATGAGGAAATTCCTAGTAATTAATCAGAGTCAGAGGCAAATAGAATTGGGCAGAGACAAGTTGTGGTTCAGACCAACTGGGTGATCGAGTGTCATTAACAAAGTCAGACAGAAATTGAGACCCCAAACTTGTCATTCACATAGTCTGAAGTTGAAGAAAGGATTCTAATCTTTCTCCAAGTATGGTAGGGACTCAGGCCACTGGTGACATATGATATTATTTTAGGTGATACAGCAATAATTTTAAATTAATAGTTACTTTCTATAGGTCAAAGAAAATGGTTTTATAAACAATGTAACATTTTCTTTTATAATAAATTGATACAATTTTTTAAAAGTAAATTGATTTTAGAAAAAATTTTTAAATAAATAATAGTACAGATGGTACTCAGATATGACTAAAGTAGTACAGGCAGTATATCAAATTGTCTAAAGTTTGGGAGCCACTATTCCAGACAAAGTCAAGAAAGAGGGCTTGTCTTAGTCCATTTGGGTTGCTATGACAAAATATCATAATTGAGTTTCTTCTAAATAACAAACATTTAATTCTCACAATATTGGAGGCTGGGAAATCCAAGATCAAGGTGCCATCAGATTCAGTGCCTGGTGATGGCCTGCTTCATTGACAGCTCTTTTCCTTCCCACTGTAACCCCACGTGGTGGAAGGGGTAAGGGAGCTTTCTCTGGTCACTTCTGTAAAGTGACCAGAGATTCCATTTGTGAGGGGGACCTAATCACATTCCAAAGACTGTACATCCTAAATACCATCACCACCGGAGTTAAGTTTCAGCATATGAATTTTGGTGGGGGGCATAAACATTCAGACCATAGGAGGGTTTAAGAGGTAAAGCAGTAAGATATCCCTAAACCAGCATTGTGTGTGAGCTGCTAGGCATTTATTGCTCTGAAAGCTACTTAACTGCTCCTGATTTAGACCCCAGCGTAGTGTCATGTACACAATATATACCTGGTGATTGTTAGCTCCCTTCTCAGTCTTTTGACTCTTGCTCTGCTCCTCGTCGTTTTGAAACCCTTCCCATTGCGATTAGACCCTCTCATCCTGTCTGTCAAAAGGGCTGTGATGAGAGGTTGAATTCCATGTCTCCCCCTGGTCCTGAGTGCCTGGGCCTCGACAATTCAGAGAAAGGTCAAGCTTGGTCAGAGACTTTTCCCAATTGTACACTTTACTAAACTTTAAAATAAGACAGGCAATTCTCTACCTCAATCTTAGACTATTGGTCTGCAAAATCTTAAAGAAAATCCGTGATAGCAGGACCTTTCCATTTGAAGAATGGGGAAGTCAAACCAGCCTGAATATCTTCCATTCTAGTTGAGAGCAACATTAAGTCCTGCCTGGCAAATGATAACCACCGAGAGAGACACTGTTACAGGCTGGAGATCCGAGAGTGAAAAGCAAATGCAGGGATGTAGCTTCTGCTGGTGTTTGGAAGTCAAACACTCCAGATACAATTGGACACATGAGCATATCTAGGGCCCAAGAAATCAGCATGACTAATGACAGAGAGGGGGCATTTAAAAATGCTATGGCCTCTTATCAAGTGCATGAGGGCCTGGGCTGGGGAAAAACAACACCCAGAACATACAGTTCAACAGATGAAATCAGATTATTTAGGTCTTTATTAACCAGACTTCAGGGATATAAACCGTGGGAAGGAATAAGTTATGTTTTACTTGTTTTCAGTGTTACGACAATTAAAAAGCGCTTTCCTAGAATAAATGACAAAGGAAGGTACTGTCAATTAAATAAGTATTATGAGCTAAGTGTTGTACTCACATTATATTATTTTATTTACTTATTCATTCAATAAATATTTATTGAGCACCTAATATATTGTTGTTATAAGCCAGGGAATATTAAAGTGAAGAAGATAACATCTTTCTTCTCAGGGAACTCAGATCTCAGTGAAGTAGATAACAAGTAAAGTAATAAATATGCAATGTAATTTCAGATATAAATAAGTACTATGAAGAAAAATAAAGCAGGTAAAGATTAAAGAGTGACTGAGAAGACAGGCTATTGGACAAAAAGTGACCAGGAAGACCTTGTGACCAAGTGTACTGGAGCTTACAACTGAAGGGAATCACAGCACAAGTTAAATAAAAATGCAAGGACAGTTCCAGCAATGGGAGGAGCAAATGCTCAGGACTTAAGGCAGGAATGGGCTTGACCCATCCAAGCAAGAGCAAAGAGGCCAACATGGTTGGAGCTGAGTGAGTGAGTAAGGAAAGGTTAGAAAGAAGCAACCACGGAGAAAGCCAGAGATCCCAGCAGGAAACTTGATCATCTCACCCTCGCAGTAATCCGGCAAGGGAGGCTTTCTGATCCTAGATTCTAAGATGCAGGAAGCTGGGAAGAGGGTCTCAAAGTTATTAATATACTATATTATATATATCATTAATATTATAACATAATATAATAATTATGTAATAATATAATACTATTGTAATTATTATAATTATTATATTATAATTATATTATTATAATTATTTTAATACTACAATTATACTAATATAATAATAGTATTATATCACTATATAATTATTATACTAATATAATAATAGTATTATATAATTATATTATAATAAAATTTTTATTAATATTATAATATAATATATTAACATATTATAGTATGTTATTATAGTATATATATTATATATTATATAATTATATACAATATATTTTAATTATAGCATATAATATATATAATTTTGCATTAAGGAATACTGATACCCAAAGAGACTAAATGATATGTGTAGATCAGGTAGCATCAATGCATGAGATCTGCATTTCTAGAAAGTCTTACTCTCTGGAAAATCACTAGAAGATATATTAAGGGTGTTTATGTACATGATTTTATTTATTGATGAATCATTGAAGTGCAAGTAATAGCCCATAAACACAGGGATCAAAATACATCATGGTCTTTATATCACAAAGAATAAACCTTAATACATACAATTTTTTAAAAAATCTAGGATTCTGAAGTATCCTAGAATGGCATGCAGAATGTGACAAAACAATCTAATTACAAATGTATAAAACAACCTCACTGAAGTGATGAGGGGAAAATATGCTAATCTAATCTAAGTAACTTTGGAAGTGCATGGAGTCTCCAAGTTTAAAGGCAAAAGAAATTATACATAAGCTCTGTACTCTAGTTAACATTATTTCCCATGGGGGTATGGGTTAACAGCTCTGATACTGCAATACATATATACTTGAACAATTAAATAAATGGATGGCAGATGTTGGGAGCCATGTTTCTCACTGTTGGACTGGGAGGTTATAGGTGGGCAAGAAGAAAAGTCTAGAATGATCTATGTTGTAAGGGATTAGAGTCAGAGACATCAGTATGAATTTGTGTTTAGCTTAATATAGATACAGATGGTTAGACACAGAAATATTTATAGCTATTTGTGTATACACAAGTTAATATACACAAACATACATTTCCTCATTCTGGCAGCTGAGCTTGCCTAGAAGCAACAGCATTCCAGTAGCAAGAAGTACATCTAGAACCCAGATCTTGGTTTCTACTACTATTCTCCAATAATTGGAGCCAGAATTCCTTGGAGAAATGTTTGATTCTCCAAGGGCAGGAAGTATATAAGGCGGACCAGGAACATATGGTAGTGACAGAAATTAAACACACACACAGTGATCAACGATGGGGATATGTGAAAGGGACCCAAGAGCGCAGTGAAAGAACTCCTATTGGACTAAGATGGAACAATTTGAACAACAAAATAAATAAAGTAATAGTGGATTATAACTTAAAGTATAAAATAAATATCCATGGGTCTAAACTGATATAAATAAATGATAAATAAATGGGGAGAAGAGACAAATCTCCTTCACAGAATTCGAAACAATTTATGTAGTTAGTCCACCCTCCAGAAGGTGGAGTATAGCTTCCCACTCCTTCAGTGTGGGCTGCCCACAGTGACCTCCTTTTAAAGAGGAGAGAGTGTGAGAAGGGGCAGGGAAGAGTAACTTTACAGTGGAGAAACCTGACAAATATTACTTAAGGCAGGTGATCAAGGTCTAGAGCTACAGTGATAAGTCATGTTGATAGTGTGTACCCTTGATAGGATGGATTGGAAATGCCTATTTGATCCTATGCTATTCACTCAAAACTCATTAGCCCAATCTAATCCTGAGAAAAATACACAAAACTGAGGAACATTTTACAAAGTACTTGACTAGCTCTCTTCTAAATTATCAAGATCATTAAAAAACAAGGAACATTTAAGAAAAGTCACAGCCAAGAGGAGCTGAAGGCGATGTGACTCCTAAATGTAATGTGTTATCTTGGTTGGACTCCTGGAACAGAAGAAGAGCATTAGGTCAAAATTAAGGAAATCTGAATAAATTATTGGCTTTAGTTAATACCAATGTATTGATATTTGTTCATTAATTATAGCACATCCCATAGTCTGTAAGATGTTAATAACACGTGAACTCTTTGTACTATCATCCCAATTTTTCTGTAAACCTAAAACAGTTATAAAATAAATTTTATTTTTTAAAAAGACCATAGTAGCATAGGTGTACATTATTTTAGAGCTAAAAGAAATCTAGAGCTATCTCAATATAACCCTACCCTCTTATTTGGCACTAAGGATACCCAAAGAGACTAAATGGCATGTATAGATCACGTAGCATCAAAACTTGCTCAGAGTCGTGATTATTTCACTTTATCCTGAATGGTGATACAAGCTCAAAATGACTTGAAGCCCAGAAGTTTCTTTTGAAAATGTGTGAAATAATTTCTGGTCCAGCAATTCCTTCCAAAACGTTAACCAAAATTAGTCAAATTGTGAAAAGAGTTGTCCAAAATTGTGTCTACTGAGACAATATTTAGGCCACAGAATTAATAACAGTGTTTCCAATGGATAGCTCCAAAAGAAAGCCAGAAGGTCTTTGTCACATGGTGCAATGTTTCAGTTGGATTTTTGTGGTTTTATCTGTCCTACAATCTTTAAACCCAAAGTTTCAGGGTCTCCGAACTAAGCAGGTTTTGGGAAACGAATTGTGCTGATCAATCGTAGAGGAGACTAGGAGCTAATTTAGGAAGCCATTTCATTGATTCAGATATAATGAAATACCGAAGTGTCTCAGAAACCAAATCTCTGGTGTTAACACGATCAGCCCAAAGTTGCTCAGTAGTTTGACCAACACAAGGAGCCACGCTATATCGAAAAGTGTGCTCGGCACAGAACCACAGCGATGATGCATAAGTTGACTGATTTGAACTGTTAATGGAATTCAACTCACACGCCCTCAGTCCATTTTGCCACTGGAAAGGACTTTCTTTGGCAATGCTAGCAGTCCATCACACTCTGCCCCTTTGGTTCTCCTGTTCCAGGGTTTGTCAACCTGGCTCACATGAGAATCACCTGGGGAACTTTGAAAAACGCTGATGCTGGATCCCCATCCCAGTGCGTCTCTGGCGGTGGGATTCTAACCTTGCCACCTTGGCACTAGTAAATAGCTCCACAGATTCATCTAAAAAGCCACAGTTGAAAATCACAGATCAATACCTTCTATTCCCCCTGCGAATCCCCTCATGCCACTTCTGAAAGCCAAATTATTTTGCTCTGGAACTTTTATTTCAAAGAACTATAAAAGCTAGAATGATAATGCGAACTTCATAGTTTAATAGACAAGTGCTACCAGTATAACAACACACATGCCGTATGCTGATGAATTACAATGTTCAATTCCAATAAAATATATCTTTATTCATATATACTTTTATATCATGCTGTATAAGAAAAGGAATTATATTTCTGCTAGACATTTCCTTAACTTAGAGAAACTCCTGCCAGACTCTCCTGGCTCTGCTGTAAGGGCAGCCTACGTCATGGTCCTCATCACCAGGGAAATATGAAAGAGAAGGGGGTAAGAAATGGATTTAGTATTTATTAGTTTGTAAAGCGTCGCATTACTATTTTGTAGAGTGTTATTCCTGGTTTGGTATGGTTCTAAATGGTCAATTTTCTATGCTGTTCCTTCCCTCCAATTCCCAGCACTAAAAGTGGGGTGTGGAGGTAGCAGGAGACATTGGCTATGACTCATTCATGGGCTTGTTCATATAAATTACCTTCTCCTTATTCTCCCTGCATTACTTATGGTGTGTGAAAAATTGATCAGATCTTCACTTCAGCAAAGAGAGAACAAAGACACAGACTAGAATGAAAACATGGTCCCAACAGGTTTTTTTCCTTGTTTCTCTTGTTCTTAATGTTATCTGATTCAATATGAGAATAGATAGGTATTGTGTTTAAAAATTAAATTTTTAATTTTGTAAATAGTTATAAAATGTTATTTCTTAAAATAAAACAATAAGTTAAGCTAAACTAAGGAATTAAACATTTACAACTAATATTAGTAGAGAAGCATAGAAGCGGAATCTAAGACGTTACAATGAAAACATAAAAAGGCAGGGGTCAGAACTCTCAATCTGGCTAATATTTACTAATCTCTGTAAGTGGTTTTGTACATTTCTCTTTGATCCACTATTTGTAGATTGTAAGGTTTAGTACTGAAAAGCTGAGTTTTCCTCATCCGTAAATGTCTAAATGTTGGTGTCTCCTTGGTCACCACGCACATTTATATGTATATTTACTTTCACCTTTTGCTACTTCCTTTCAAGTGAAAGGAAGATACATATGCATCTGATTGCTTTTATATATCTGGCTTCATCAAACATATCTGACATCCTTCAATACATCTGTCTATACTAAATATATCTGCTTGAATCAAATGCATGCAGCATTTTTCCCCAAATACAGATTTCCATGTAACCCCAATTTTACAGTGTTTTAGAATAGATGTAGAATCTGGTTTTGCTCTACCTTATTGCCTTGTATTTCTTTCATCATCATCCCATGGGTTAACTTGAATAGTGGCCTGGCAGTTGTGGTTCTCCCTTTTCCAAAATTCACTGGGACTAACTTTCATCCCAGAGCTGACACCAGGATTTAGCTCTGAAGTTCCAAGAGACTGAGCCTTAGCTGTATTTCAGGGCTGGGTAAAAAGCAAAGAAAGTGAACCTGCAGAATTCTCGTTCCTGGCTTTCTTTATTTGTGTACCACAGTCTTCCATGAGCTAGGAAAACATCAAAGGAAAACAACCAAGATACTCTCTAATTATCTGTAAACTCAACCTGCGTTAAAGATAAATGAAAAGGGAAAATTTAGGCCTTGACTTGTTCCAGTCGACAACCAGTAAGGGACCTTTTGCAATGCCTAGCCTAACCCCAATCACACCTGGTACCCCTCACTTTTCTTATAAATTTCATTCCAGCGTACATTTCAGAGAGGTGAACTCGTAGCAAGCAAGCTGTGGCTAGACAGCAACGTTACGATGAATTCACGTGTGACTGCATGCATTTGTCTTTATCTGATTCTTCTCCCTGTCAGTCTCCCTCACACATACCTCTCCACCCACTGCCTCCACCACTGCTCCATACACATTAGGTTGATATATTTAAAAGAAGTAGCAAGACTTTCTGAAAACGTGGCTAAAATAACTGGAGAAACTTGAACAACGTTGGGGCTTGAATATGAAAGAATTTAAAAACCAGTAATTAGCTGCTTTGACCAAACCCTCAGAGGCAGTCTCTAGAAGTGTAAACCCACAGTGGTTCCAGCAAAGTAATCCAATGGGGCAGCTAGGAGCAATGGATTCCCATAGTACCCTGCCTCCTCACTTCCATCTCTCCCAATTCTCTATGCAATATCCTAAGTTTCAACGTTTTATAGGAGCTAAGCATACCTCAAATACTACTGTACTTATACCTGCTATCAATCTGGTCAACCAAAGTTCGGTCCAGGTGAACACCTTCTATTCCCCAAGCACTCCTCATGACATTGGAAATCAGACACAGGCTCTGCCCAAGAAGTACTTCTAGTCTAATAGTGAAAGGCAGTTATATATAAATAGGTGATTAATATGATAAGAACTAATGGAAGATGAATTCATAATACATTGTAGCAACACAAGAGGAGCTCTTAAATATACTTAAAATTCAGAAAAGGAGAAGAGATGACACACAAATAAGATAAGAGTTAGGAGAATAAATATGGGAAGGCTTTTACAGAGGGGTGAAATGAATAACGTAAGAAACGGAATAGTAAATGTGGTTAACTTCAAGAAGTTAAGCAGTATATGCCTATCAAGTGTAAGACAAAGAGGTCAGGAATTAAAGCTATAGCAATAGGTTGGAGATGTTTCAGGGAAGCCGTGGGGAGACTAAGGAATTTAGAATCATTCTGTAGATGACAAGGAGTCATTGAAAGGGTTTAAAGCTTCAAATGATCTCAGGGTTTCAAAAGATGTAGGTGGGAATGTCACTGAGAGGACCTGTAATATAAAGACCAATAGGATCCACTATACTGGTGATATGGAGGTTACTGGTGACTTCTGTTAGAAGGAATCAGGAAGGAAAGGAAGACAAGTGAGATTGCCCTCAAATGCTTTTTTAGTTATCTATTGCTACATAAAAATTACCACAAATTTAGCAGCTTAAAAGAACACACATGCATTATCTGATAGCTTCTGTGAGAGCTTGAGAATGGCTTAGCAGAGTCTTCTGCTTGACGGTCTCACAAGACTACATTCAAGGTATGTCAAGTGGGCTGCATTCTTACCTGGAGACTCAAATGAAAAGAATCCATTTCCAAACTCACTCAGGTTGTTCTCAGAATCTGTTTCTTTGAAGTGGACTTAGGGGCCCAGCTTCTTGCTGGCTGTGGGCTGGAGGCCGCCCTCAACAACTAGGGGTGGTCCAGAGTTCTTTGCCATGAAGACTTCTCCAACATGGCCACTTACTTCACCAAGCCAGCAAAAAAGAGTCTCAAGAATGAGCATCCCAGCAGGACGGAATCTTTTATAATGTAATATAATCATAAAAGTGCTATCCCATCGCCTTTGCCATATTCCACTGGGTAGAGGAAAGTCACAGGTCCTGCTCACGCTTTAGGGTATGCAATTCCACAAGGACATGCACATCAGGAGATGGAGACCATGGGGGCACCTTAGAATACATCTGCCACAAATATCATACCTTAAACATTTTCTGTGCCCAGGTTTTAATTTTTAAGGTGACTGAGTGATAACATGGAGAGGTCAGTTCATTGAAAGAAAGATTTAATGTTACTCAAAGTTCCTCTAGTGAGGCATGACTTACTGAAGAGCTACAGGAGGAACATCAGGTTTCAGGAAGCAGAAGCAGGACCAGGGGATAGGTTGAGGGCTTTTATTGGGATTTCCATAGGAAAGACATGTTAGGGAGGGGTAAATAGTTTAGGATTGGATAGATTGAATAGTTTTGACTGCCTTTGGGCTAGAGGGGTGATCTCTAGTTGCCTAGCACTTGGCCTTGGGATGATTAAGGCAGAGGAATATTGCCTCCTGGGCTGTAGGAATCAGATAGAGGAGGTCTGGCTCTGGATTGGTGAGTTTGCATATCAAAGTCAGCTCCAGGCTGGGCCCTTTGCTGTCTCTAAGCATTGGCTAGCCCTTGAAGGGGAGTCTCTTCCCAGCCAGAAAAGTATTTTAAGACATCAACACATCATAACGTACAGAAAATTTTAAATATGATTAAAGTTAGATATCTGTATGTTTTCCTTACTATATTTGGCACCATGATAGAGGTGGAGGAAAAGTAAAAGAAAACAGAAAAGTAAATAGAAATAAAAGTATGTGACTATACCTCAAGAAATCCATTGGCCAACTGGCTGTATCATCACCCATCTAAGCTTAAAATACAGCAGCTTGGACTTCCATTTGATTCCAGGACTAAATGAGGCTGGAAGGAAAACTATCAGAAAGACCTGTATTTAGTAGAGAAAAGAGAGCAACCAGTATAATAGTAATATGTGTGGAGAAATAGAATCCATGAGTGCAAATGAATAACATCTTCCTTTTCCATAGAATTCTTTGGGTTCTCAGTGCCAATACAGACATTAGGCTTTTGCCTAATGGCCTTTGTGAAGTAAGAAACATAAAGGCTAATGAGCTCTCTCAAATACACCGAATGTGACGATATTCTCCAGTCTTTCTCTTTTCTAACTATGCTTCTCCCAATTTCCTTCTCTCTGCCTTCTCTCTCTCTCAAACACACACACACTTGCCCCCCCCCACACACACACCCCTTCTCATGTTCCTTCTCTCCTAAGGTCACACACCACACTCCAGAATCAGATAAATCTGGTTCAATCATTAGCCCAGCCATTTACTAGCTATTTTTTTTTTCTTAATTCTTGGAAATAGGCATGCAAATACCACTTATCTCACGTGGTTATTTTGAAATTTCAATAACATGAGTAACTCACTAAGCACAATGACTGGCGTATAGGGAGCATACTGTGAATGGTATCAATAATAATGATAATGTTGATGATGGTGATAATAATAATGACAGGGGGAAATACAGATGTGATAATGGTGGCTTCCTTGCAGGGATTTGCAGAGCAGTTGTCTCTGAATTAACTATTTCAGCAAGGGAAGCTATCAATATCTGGCACATGATGTCCTAACCCCTTCCCTAACCCTGATTAAAGGGAAAGTTCCAGGACAAATGATGACTGGCAAAATCAATAATTCACAGTGTGACAGACTGAGATGTTGCCCAATGAAAGGAGGAAAATAAGGTTCAGAGTAGATTTAGCCAAGGTGTGTTGGCTTTGGATTCTTGTTTATGTTTTAAAGGAACATCAACTGATAGATTCGTCAGAAACACTTAGTGACCACACACAGAAGAGAGTCCCAAAGGCAGTGACTTGATGCCTGGAATGCCCTAGGTTTAGGCACCTTTGATCTAACCATTTTGGGGGCACTGGGCCATTCTGAACTCACACGAACGATGGGGATTACAAGTGTGACCAATATTATCAATTCCTAGGGAGTGCTAAGAAGGCAAGTCTGGTTTGGAGGCATGAACAAGAGAGATTACTGGTGTGACCACAGGAGGGAGAGGAACCAGGAGGGACTCATGTAGAAAGACTAAATGAGCCATTTAAATGATGTTTTTGAAAGCTTTAATGGAGTGAAACAAAGTTTATAGTACAATTTTAAGTGAAAAAAAAAGCAGTATTCATAATTGTATATTCAGTAAATAATTTGATAAATACAAAATCTAGTTCATTTCTTCATTACTTCCTCATCCCCCACCACACCCACACCCAAGATAAGAAGAAAAGGTGCCATAATGTTCATGGTTCATATCTGAGTGATAAGGACTTAAGATAATTGTTTTTTTCCCTTCTTTATCATTTTCTGTTTTCCAAAAAGTTCACGATAGGTATGCATTAACTACACAATTGACAAAAATAAGAACAAAAAAACCTGTTTCCTTGGTTTGTTAGACTCACCTACTTCACCTAGCTGACTCCTACTTAATCTCCCTGCACATTTAGCTCTTACTTTATCAAGGAAGACATCCCCCCATCCCAACAATGTAATGGGAGGAGCCATGACATTATCCCCATAGCACTCGTCTTCACCCACCACTTATTCTATGCACTGTAATTCATTTTCTGTTTCTCTACTAAATGGTAAGCTCTGAGAACAGGGACCATGTGTTTCCACATCACTGTTGTATTTCAGTGCTTATAATACCTGTTCCCTAGGAAGGATAGTAAAAACAAAGAATTGATGCAAAAAAAAAAGAGGACATGAGAAAGGTTTAACTTTAATGAGTAGAACCAGAAAGGGCACCTAAGCAAAAGGGTGTCTGAAGGCAGGAGAACCAGGGCAGGGAAGAGAATTAGTGCCTGAAGCAGTACTAGCCAGCTGAGGGCAAAGGAAGGTGGAGAAAGGCAGGTTGAGATCATCTTATGACCGCTGAAGTTCAGTAATACAGTCTTCAGCTGACAAAAGGGATGAGGAAACACCGCCCAGGCTTTGGAGGAGAGAATTGGCATGGCTGGGAAGAAATTAGGAGGAAAGGTTTTATGTCTGGGACTAGACAGCATTATAAGTGGAAACACAGAAGGCATTACTTCAGATCTAAAATGGAAGCAGAGGCTCTTGATTTTCTGGAGTCCTAAAAATGCTGTGTCATCCTCCTGCTGTCACCTCTTCAGGAGACCTGGCAGCACCTCCTGCCCTCCTCACCCCAGGTAAGCTGGGAGAGAAGGAGGGATGGAGGGAGGGAGGGAGACTAATAATCTATACAGGGGCAAACAAACGCAAGCTCTCCAGGCCCCATCACAACCAGGAGCCTCCTGCCTCACTGCTGTTTTTGAAGGGATGGTGGCTTTGTTTGTATTCTTTTGAGGAAATCTATTTGCATGTCAAACTTTTTATCTTGGTTAACCCACTAGCTAAGCATATAGAACCAAAGCTGACAAAATATGTCTTTAGGACAGAACTCAAAGCCAATTGTGTCAGCTTCCTGTTTTAAAAGCTGCTTTGGTTTCTGGACCCTGTAAGAGAACGCTTGCCTCATTGAGTTAAAGCTGCTTGAAGGAGGTGAGTGTCTATCCTGGGGAATGTTATTATGTAAAAGACTGTAGGAAACAGTCTTGGGTCTTCTGCTTGGCTCCGCTGTCACGAGAGAGTTATGACAAATCCAATGCACCACTCCAGGAATATTTTAATTACAAAGGAATTGGAGCATTAGCAGGTTATCTTCAGAACACTGAGCTTAAACTGGCCAAAGTCTATGTCCTTCTCAACAAAATTCTTGAAGAACAGCCAGTGTTAACAACCAGAAAAAAAAAAAAAACCCCGCATCTAGGAGCATAAGATAATCAAGAACCCTGCAATGTACTGCAGCCTTCTGCTTCAAATTGGAAAATGACATTTTGATCTCTCTGAGCCCACCCATTCATGGCTACTCTGGGAATTAGTTCTCAGATCATATGGAAGCCTAAAATGTGTTTGCGACATTAGAACATTTTAAAGTTTTGAACTGATGTATTGTGGCCTGTGGTGTTTTCACTAGGTCCTTCTGGGTGAGGTGTTATGTTACAGCAGTTAGTCTTTATTTTAATTTTATTTGGATGCTGAAATGTTTTCTTGCTAACTTTTATGGACCTGAAGGAAAGTATTTGCTGATACTCACCATGTAGAATGGTTGTCAGTGTGTGTATTAGTCAGCATTCTGGATTCAAAGCAATGGAACCCGATTCTAGATCTATTCAATGGAAGTGAATGATAAGAAGGAAGTCACAGAGCTGATAGAAGGCTGGAGAACTAGGCTTACAAATGAACAGGCATCAAAAGAACTCCAAAGTATTAGGAGGAAACACAGCAGTAGTTCCATAGCAGGAAATGTCTGACCAGCTGGAAATCAAATGATCTTTACCTAACACTGCCTTCTAGAGCTACTAGGTCAAAATTCAAGGCCTCAGCATATGGGTAACCTAGAGGAGGAGAAAGAATGGAAAAGCAGCCCTACCTCACACCCTGACTATATACAATGAAGAGTTGCCCCGAAAGGACATCATGGTGCTCTTAGGAAGGAAGAATTGAATGTGGCTAGCCAAAAGATGGTAAATAGTCATTCTGGTCTGATAATCATAGGAAAGAGATGCAGAAAGATCCTTTAGAGATCGGTTAGCATAACCTACAAATTGAACACAGCCAGGTTCCCTGATTTCAGGAAAAAATGCTAGCCAAAATATCATACTAGTGCACCAAATGCTTTCACCTGATTTTTTAAAAATGCATTTTTACCTTTTAAAAAATTGGTTTTAAATTACAAAGAAAAAATGTCATTTTGGAAAACCTTCAAAATGCATAGAAGCAGAAAAAAGAATACATATGTTATTACTCACAATTCCATCATTCCAAATACTGATGAGATTCCAGTTATTTCCTTCTGTTTCCTTTGTATGCTTATTTCCCAAATATATACACTTGTATATTCTGCTTTTCTT
Source organism: Eubalaena glacialis (assembly GCF_028564815.1). NCBI lineage: Eukaryota > Metazoa > Chordata > Mammalia > Artiodactyla > Balaenidae > Eubalaena > Eubalaena glacialis. Next base: position 51,011,318 of record NC_083720.1, read on the forward strand.
CTTATCTTCATAAAAAGAATTTTCCATATTATTAAAAGCATCTCGTAAATGTTATTTTAATGGTTGCATAATATTCAATTGCTTTGTCTACCATTAAGTCACTATAGTCTTTGGGAAATATTTACTTTGTGTCATCATTAAAAATAAATATCAATAAACAACTTGGTACGTAAAATTTCTTTTTTCCATTTTAACAAAATATGGCTTACTTGTAGTAGAAATATTAGATAGAAAGGTCTGAAACTTTTCAAACTCTGCTACAAGCAAACCATATTGGATTTTCAATCCACCAGGCAAATTTGAGAAGAGCAAATCACGTATCTCCCTTCATATTTGAATATTATAATAAAAAATACATATGATCATTTAATAGTCAGTGTGGAATCTCTACTGGTTTAAACGATGCTTCCTTGTTTGTACGTCTCCGAATGTTGGTGAGTTTGGGACTGTTAATGGAAGGTATAGGAAAAGGAGTGCCAGACAGGGACCTAATTCTGAAGTCTGAAGTTCGTTTGTTTATTAACTTGTGACTTGGGCAAGTTATTTAACTTCTCTCATACTCTTTCCTCATTCACAAAATAGGGAAATAATAATAACCATCATAGAGTGTTGTGAAGATTCAATGAAGTCATCATGCATAAAATTGCTTTGTAAAATATAAAACTATCTTTAAATCAAAGCGTTTTCTTAGATGTCAATATATCTTGGAGGTTTGGGTGAGGGGTGTCCAGAAAAAGCTCATCTAAGTTCATGCCTCCTTTCACACGAGTCCAGCATCATAAAGTACAGAAATCCCTGCTGTGTTTATGCATGCCAAATCTAATATTAGATCATCAGAGGGTGTCTGATTGAAATTAGTCCCGCTTTCCTCACCTGGCAATGTAGTAGCAAATTAACTTTTTCTTATCGTAACAGAATTGCATCTACTTCTCAGGATTTTACCAATATTAAAACTAGAGTGTGGTATAGTGAAAGAATGAAGAGAAATCCTAACTTTAACCCATTATATCTCCCTTAACATGTTCTCCATCAATAATATTCTCAAGAAGATCCGTTCCCCCCAGATTTCTCCCACCATCTTCTTCCAAGTTCAGGATGAGTTATATCAATGGTTACAGTGCCATACAATTAAAAACATCACAAGGGACAGATATACAAACCAAGTAACCCCACCAGGTATCACAAAGAACACCTTAGTCTCCCAGGACTAAGTGCCAATTGAGTCAGGAAGTTTGTAACTATCTATAAGCCAGGGACTTTAATATAGAATCAGGAAAAGGTCAATGATAGGCTTTGGGGGAGATTCTAGTATGCTTTTTATTCCACTTAATAATTCCTAGAGTTCCTGAATCTCGGGACAAAGCTTGTCCTGACTAGAGTGTGATCTACAATTGATGGAAAGCCTAGAAAGAATCCAGGTGTATTCTTGATTTTGTGTTGTAGTAAATGTGTGTATAGTCCCCAAAGATTCATTTTCAAAAGGAATTAATTAAAAACCCACCCACCCGCCTCCCCAAGTAAGGGACAACAGGAAAGCATGGCTAAGGTTTTCTATGATGTTGTCCTTTAAAAATAAATTGTTTGGTAAGTTCCTTTGTAGAAATAATGGTGGATCCCTCTAAAACATGACTCATTGTCATGAATCCTATTTCCCTATTTTTTAGGGAAATCACATGTTCTAAAACAGCATAGCTCCAGGTAATAAAAGACCAATTCATATAGAAGGCAAGCACTGTTAGGGAGTTCTATATTCTTTGCCAGCTTTTCTTCGTGCTATTCTAAAGAACTACGGGTGGCAAGATCAGGTGATTAACAACAAAAGTTCTGGAGTCAGACTGCCTTGGTTTAAAGCAAAGCATCTCCATACAAAAGCAATGTGCTTTGGGGACGATGCTAAATACACAGAATCATAGTTTTCCTCTCTGCAAAATGAGAGGAGTAATAGATTCTACATCTTAGACTTGTCATGAGTATTAAATAATTTGCGTAAACCAATTACAGCAGTTCCTAGAACATATTAAATGCTCAATTAGTATTTAGTGGTATTATTTTAAGAATTAGAACTTCAAGAAACTGAGTAGAAAAATAAAAGCTTTCTTTACGTAAGTAAACTTTGGAAATCATGGTATGGTTATACTTTTTTTGAGATTCGCAACATAAATTTATTTATTAAAGGCTCTGAAAAGTCCTGCACATGTTTAACACAATTTTACTAAACTTAATTAACCACACACTCATTTGGAGCTTTTTATGTGCTATACCTTTTTAACATCTCTCCTCATCATCCCCTCCAAATTAGCATTTCATTCATTCATGGAGTAATAATTCAAAATCTCCCTTTAGAGGCATACACCTTAAGACACCATTACAGATGGCAAATCTCACTTCTTAGGAAGTGTGAAAGTGGTCTGACTATAACATCTGTCCCCTCTCTACTCTGTATTTGGGATAGCCAAGTATATGTCCTCTTCACACTTGATTTGAGAAAATAGCCTTCTTAGAGGAGAAATTTTCTCTAGACATGTTTTATAAAAAGCTTTTGTTTCCTTCTAGAATGACCACTCCATCAGAGAACCCCAAACACCCCAGGAAAGATAATCTCCATCAATGGGATGATGTATGTGTTTTGCAAGTTACTGGTGCTTGAATTACTAAAATTCCTGAGTCTTCTATGCCCTCTTTTGCTGTAAAGTGCTGGTATGGGCATGTGCCTCTTTTCATTAAGTGAAGAGGAAAAAAATTTTCTCTCTCTTCTTTTCTTGAGGTTCAGCAGTGAACTTGACTGAGACAGTTTACAGAAAAATGCCAAGATCATTGGTATTGGTGACCCCAGTATGTAGAGACTCCTCAAGGCTATTCCCAGAGATGTCAGAGTGCAAACCTGACCCATGGAATTCATACTTCCTTTGCCTGCTCCTGGGTCCAGAGATTCCCTGATAAATTATTTTTTACTTACAGATGTCAGATCTTTTCCACCCTCCTTTAGGCTAATCCATAAATATGCAGTGTGGTGTGGATGTGGGTGACATTTTTCTCTTGGACATTTTTGTCTACAGCAAATACTGTTTGTTCCAGGTACACTCCAGACACAATTATGAAAGCTCAGAAGATCCTGTACTATTTCTCTGCTCAAGTTGTTAGTAAAAAAAAAATTTTTTAATGGTATAACTAGCACTCAGTGTAACTCATGGTGTGAGTTATCACATATCCTTTGCAATTTTAAATAAAGACTAATGATTCAGGAACAAACTTATTGAAAAATCCCTTGACCCATATACTCTGGTTTGAAGCGAGGGGTACTTTGATTGGTCTATCTTGGATTGTGTGGATTCCTAAAACCAGTCACCAGAAGTCAGCATATGTGATGAGGCTGGGAGTGTGAGCTGAGGCTGGGAGAACCATGATAACCATGGGAATTGGGGAAGAGCAGTTCCTATAAAGGAAATAACTGGTAGAAGTTTCCAGAGGTTCACTTAGGAGGATAAACACAGTAAAAGAAGAAACTTGGGGACTAGGTAGAGACCAGATAATATAGGACTTGAAGACCACATTATTAAAGGTAAAGCATAATCAAAGACTTCAGTAAGTACCTATCATCATGGCCCAAGATGGCCCTTGGGACTTGGCCTAAGTCTCCACTTCAAATTCACCATGAACAAATCCTCTTGTCCTGCATACTTCAGCCACATGACACTATACATCCCACCAAATCACCATGTCCAACCTTCTTTAAGAGATATTTTGGACATATTATTTCTACTACTTTGAATGTTTTGCACCCCCTCATAAGATGATTCTTAAACTTCTTAAGCCTACTGGGGTGACTCTGAGGATTTTCCCTCATAGCCCTTGTAACTACTTGTAATTATATATTTATCTGTGTGATTATGTGTCTATTGTGTGTCTCCACCAATCAGCTTGAAGCCCTCTGAAATCGGGACCCACATTGCTGTTGAACGTCATTTTATTCCCCTGGCTCAGCACAGTACTCCAGCACTCTATATGTGCGATAAATGTTTGTAGAATGGATAGATTAATAAACACACCTTATATTTCAATCATTTTCTGAGTATAGAATGTCCTCTCATACTCTTGTGGTGCTGCATGTGTTACACTTCCCTTCCCAGATTCTCTGCACGAATGCTTTCGCTCCTGTGTTATAAAAACTCATTTTCTTCCCCTCTTCTACACTGTCCCAGACTTTCCATTCTCTCTCAGAAAAACAGATGCTTCCAGTATGTGACCCTAATCACCCAGTGCATACTTCCATAATGGCAAGCCATTGCACTTTATTGTAAATTATGCTTCTATTACCTACTTTCACTGCACAGTGTGTTCCTTAAGAGCAAGTAACTTTGCATCAGCAACAACTAGCAAAATGCATGCAACACAGCAGTCATTTCATAAATGTTTCTTAAATTAATGAATGAGGTGAGAAAATAATAGTTTATTACTGAAAGAGGCCACAGAAATCCCTTTATTTTATAAATGAGAAAGTCACGTTACATAATAATGTTATTTTATCTTCCAAGTCAACCAGAAGATGAATTATGTGTCTCTCTTGGCCATCATTATATCCTAAATGTCTAGTGTTATGCTCAGTATATATATCCAATGAATAATGCTTAAATGTTAAAGTTTAAAATCTCATAATCAATTAGTGACAGTGCTAGTTTAAGAAGTAAGATATTCAGAGGCTTCCCTGGTGGCGCAGTTGTTAAGAATCCGCCTGCCAGCACAGGAGACACGGGTTTGAGCCCTGGTCTGGGAAGATCCCACATGCCGCAGAGCAGCTAAGCCCGTGCGCCACAACTACTGAGCCTGCGCTCTAGAGCCCGCGAGCCACAACTACTGAGCCCGCATGCCACAGCTACTGAAGCCCGCGCGCCTAGGGCCTGTGCTCCACAACAAGAGAAACCACCACAGTGAGAAGCCCGCGCACCGCAAGGAGGAGTAGCCCCCGCTCGCCACAACTAGAGAAAGCCCGCGCACAACAACGAAGACCCAATGTAGCCAATAAATTTAATTAATTTAAACAAGAAAAAGAAATTCTTAAAAAAAAAAAGTAAGATATTCAAATGCCAGATTCATTTTCTATTTCTCAATGTGTGCCCCGTTAAAAAGTGCTGTCTTCTTAGAGTTGTTTTCAAAGTAAAGGAAAACACCTATGCATTTCCAACTTAATAAAATAATCCCCCTTTATTCTGTTTCCTCCCTTTTTCTCTATTTTAAGGTTGACCTTTCTCCCTTGAAAGACCATCATAATCTAAACTCTCCAGTTTGGATTCAGTTCAAATCCAAATCAAATAATCAACCCTGAGCACAGGGCAGTCACGGCTGTGGTTCTTGGGAAGCAAACCAGGTCAATGCATATTGACATAAAGCTAGCATACAAGCCCCTGTGTTCCCCTGTTCATTAGTAAAATACCCTCACATCTTTCAAAATCCATCTCTAGCATTCTCTGCTAAAACTGGTTAAATAAATTATAGTGGCTCTTCACCACAAGATATTTTGCAACCATTAGAAATCTTTCAAAGACTCAAAGACTTTTCAGTGAGTTGGTGAAATAGTCAGTACACAATACTAGGTGATGAATTGGGAGAGAAAATTATATCTATCGTTTGATCTCAATTTTGAGATAAATGGATGAGAAAAAAAACACATTGAAATATTAAGAGTGGTTTTCAAGAGGGATAATTCTCTAGTAAATGTCTTCCCTCTATTTTTTATCTATTTTCCAAATATTTTTCCAACGAGCATGTAAAAACTCTTGAACCAGCGAAAAATAATGTTGTAATAATTCTCATGAAAGGATCTACCATTAGTCATTTCTACATCAGTGTGGTTTTATTTTATTACTTTACCCCCTTCAGAGGCATTTTCTCTCAAACTTCTTTTCTCATTATGAAATAAAAGGCTTTCTTTCCATTCAGAGGGCTTTCAAAAACAAGAGGAACAGGAACAAACAGTACTGGGGAACAAATGTGTATGGTTGGAAAGAGCGTGGATTTTTGGAATCAGAAAAATGTGAGTTGATTCTTAAGTCTGCCCTTTACCAGGAGAATAATCCTCACTAAGTTGGCTGAGCCCTCTAAGATCCAGTTTTTTCATTTGAAAACCAGAATTGTTAATGAGAGGAAGAAAGGGCACAGTAAAGAGGAATTAATATGGTACGCTGAAGATAAGATGGACTGGGTTAGTCCGATAAAATGGGAGAAAAGAGGAGCCGTGACCCACCCAGGCTCAAGGTGAGTAAAAAATTACTTAAGTTAACTTAGTGTCTATTATGTCCTGAAGTGTGCTTTGCTTTGAATATAACTTTATTGGTTTACTAAGTGACAACTGTATAAGCAATGTGGTTAAAGTGATTGGCTTGGGATAGGTAATCCAAAGCTGAAGTACATATAGGTACCAGGTTACCCAGTGACCTAATTTAGGACTAAGATATGTATATATTTTCTCTACATTAGTATCACTTGAATACCTTTTAAAACTGCTGATGCCTGGGATTCTTCTCAAATCAATGAAGGTGAGATTCAGGCCTTCATAATTTTTAAAAGCCTTTTAAGGTGATTCTAATGTGCAGACAGATTTGAGAACCATTGATCTGGGCTTATCTTCTTTACTATTTTTCTCGTTGCTTGTGTCTCCCTTCAAACTTTCCTTTCACTGTGATTTAAAGAATGTTTACAACAAGGAGCTTCTCAACTGGAAGATATATATCAGGGTTATTGATTCAATAGCAACTGAGCCTACACCTTTATGTCAAGGAGGCATTAGGGAGTGGTGGAGACTAGGATAAACTGGAGAGCAAATGTCCTGTCTTAAGAGGCATCTGCTACTCCTTCATCTAATGCCTGTTGTTGCCAGGTGGAATGCCTACCCACTGTTGGAGGTTTTTACCCTTTAAAAAGAAAAACCAGAACTCAAGATTTTCTGTAACATCTCTTGATTTTTAAATGTTGGCTCAATTTTTGTATAATAACGTAGGAGACAACCAAACCATGTCTGTGAGCCAATCCAACATTTTAGCCACTAGTTTGTGATTTGGGGATTAAAATATGACATAAGCATCTATCATAGGACTCTTGGAAGGGCTGGAGGAATGGACTATTTCAATGAAATATACCTGCTATGAAACAGTCTATCTTCAGGCTGTTGAGAAGTTGGTTCTTATCTCTGCACAAGGGACACAGCACTTGCACTGATGTTGGCAGTGTTTAGTACTTAAGCCTGCTCACCTGGTTTGGGTCCACTCCCAGATACCCAAGCCAATCCCTGCAGGAGTCATAATGATAATTCCTAACACCCTAAAGGTAACATACGTAAAGTGCGTATTACAGCACCTGCACATAGAAGACATGAGATAAATGTTTGCTTTCTCATCCTCTCTTAATTGGCTGTCTTTCCTCCTCTGCCAGGCTCCCCTAAACACTTGACATGTCATCTTCTTCTCCAGCATAGCCTTGGTCAATGCAACTGACTGCTGCTATCATTGTCTTTAGAGCTTTTGAATATCTGATATAAACATTTATTGAGCATCCTCTTCCCTACCCAGAGATCAGCAAGTAATTCTGACAGAGTAGTTCTAAGGCAAAATAGGTGTAAAAGAAGGACAATTTGGCAATATCCATAAAAATGTAAATTACCCATCCTCTTTGACACGTGAATTCATCTAGTAATTTATTCTACAGATAGGCTTATACATGTACTCAGAGACGATGAATTTGGAATGCTCAGTGCAGCATTTTTTGTGTGATTTCAAAAATTGAGAACAACCTAAATATTTATCGAAAGGGAGTACATATTTATATAATAGGGGCCCCTAAAGCCACATTTCTCAACCAAGGGCCATTTTGCACCTCAGGGAACATTTGGCAATTTCTGGAGATAGTTTTGGGTTTTATGACTGGGAAGGTGCTACTGTCACTAGTGTGTTTAGGCCAGAGATGCTGCTAACATCCTACAATTCACATGACTGGCCTCCACATCAAAGAACTATCTGGTCCCAAATATCCATAGTGCCAAGATTGAGAAACCCTAGCTTTGCAGATACTAAAGAGAATGAGCTTGTCTGTCTGTGCAGGCTGATAAGGAGTAATCTTGAAGACACATTGTTAGGAGAAGTAAGGCACTTTTCTATTTTCATTTAGGTAACTAAAGAGAATAAAGACACACACACACAATGCACACATATGTATACACCCTATGTATACTAGTATATCATATATGCATATATGTTTGTATATTCGAGTATTTCTGGGGAAATAAACTTCAACATTTCCTAACAAGTTGCTTCTGGAGAGAGGTCTAAGAAACTGGTGATCCGCAGTAGAGGGTAAGCATTGCGCTTTATACACTTTTGTATTGTTTGAAGTTTTCAGCAAATCTTCTTATTTCATTTTCAGTTGAAATTTAGATTTTATGCTTGTTGTTAAGTACAATGGGTAAAGGTAAAATGGGACTGTGCCCAATATGTCTCCTTTTCTATTCCCTTCCTTTCCCTCCAAAAAGGCATCCTCCCATTCAGGATATCAGGACTCTTCTCTTATCACAGTGGTCTCCCAGGAAAAGCTCAGCTATCAGTAATTTTCACTTTAATAAAAATTTAATTAAAATGTAAACTCTATTAGGAAGATTTATGTTTTCAACCTTGTTTTTTCAAATTCTACTATGAAATAAAAAATCGTGTCATATGTAGTGGGATTTTAAGGATGGAGTACATTCTAGAGACCGGAAGATATTTTTGGAGCTGCTGAAATGGTGCCAACTATGGAAGCATCCTGCCTAAATCTTTGGCCAATTTTCTTTTGGGACTGTATCTCTTTATTCGCATGCTCAGAGCAGTCACAAAACTTCATAACATGTCAGTTCAGTGATATATACTACAAGCTCCAAGAAAGCTAAAATTTTTGGTTTTATTTTGGGAGTTTACTTTTGTTTCCAAAAGTTTCCAATTAACCCTAAAATTAAAACCTCTGTCCCTAATTTCAAGAATCAATCATGGCATTTTCTAGTTAACTGATGGCTATTCTATGCGACAAGAAACACTAAAAAAGTTAAATCCTGTTATAATTGAAAAAGGAAAACCCTGGGACTTCCCTGATGGTCCAGTGGCTAAGACTCCATGCTCCCAATGCAGGGGGCCCAGGTTCGATCCCTGGTCAGGGAGCTAGATCCCACATGCTGCAACTAAAGATCCCGCATGTGGCAACTAACCCGGTGCAGCCAAATAAATAAATAAATATAAAAAGAAAAAGAAAAACCCCAATATTTAAGTAAAGCTTCCTGGTGTCTTCAATTTTTAACAACAAACAAGAAAACAATCTGGGACTGGTATCATGACGTAGTTTGTAAGAAAAAAATTCTGAAAACATGGCAATGTGGGATGGGGGCTGGTATTAAAGATATTAAATAAAGTTGACATATAAAGGGCTATATGATCTTATTGGCATTTGTGTTGTGCATATTTAGAATCTTTCAAGACAGTAAATACTTTTTTAAAAAATACCACCTCTTTACTATGTAAAATAGTCTTTTATAGATTGGCCTCTTTGTTATATCAGCCCTTCCAATCAAGCATCCAATTGTAATCCTGGCTCCCTTCCTTGAATCAGTTTTCACTAGTTGTATATTCAATACACAGCCAACACTATATAGTTATGTTCTCCATCTGCAGACTCCTATATCTTTAATGGCCGTAGGAAGATATCGTTTGGGTACTTTGAACAGAGACAAAATAGGCAATCGATGATCCTGAAGCAATTATAAAGCTGGGTTGTTCAATTCTTTATGGTAAGAATTCATGTGCCTAACTCCCAACATAACATCACTGCATATAAATGCAATAAAAACTATAGGCTCAGACTCAATTCTGGCATCACATATCAGAACACTGCATCTTAGCAAAAAAATTTCTCAGGTGACGAGAGTGGCATGGACATATATACACTACCAAATGTAAAATAGATGGCTAGTGGGAAGCAGCTGCATAGCATAGGGAGATCAGCTCGGTGCTATGTGTCCACCTAGCAGGGTGGGATAGGGAGGGTGGGAGGGAGATACAAGAGGGAGGGGATATGGGGATATATGTATATGTATAGCTGATTCACTTTGTTATACAGCAGCAACTAATACCACATTGTAAAGTAATTATACTCCAATAAGGATGTTTTTTAAAAAAATTCTCAGGTGAAATAAGCTGCATATAGTTACAGAAATGCTTCAGCCATAAATGTGATTGCCATTAAAAAAATCACATTAGCGAAAGATCTACCATTTAGAGAGTCAAAAGAGCCATCTAACATGCTCTGCAAAAAGAAATTCTCAGTTTCTGCCGGTGAATCCCCAAATTAAAATACTTTTCAGTGAGCCAAATACTATGGATAACATAAGTATAATTACTTACCTCGGGTGACCACTACAGTAGCCTCCTAATTGTTCTCTTTTAACAGAAAATAACAAACGTCTCCAAACTAGCCTCCATGGTTTTGTCAGTGTCATCTTTTCTAAATGACAGTCTCATCTGGTCACTCTCCCGTTTCAAAACATGACTCATCCCTGTGATCCTCAGGGTAAAGTCTTTGGAGATTATCTTCAGAGAACAAACAAGACCTTTCATCATCTTACCCCAGCCAGTTTTTCTAGCTTCCCTCCCTTCAATTCTCCTACTCTTTCCTTGTACTTCAGCAATACCTTAATAATTGCAGTTCCCTGCATATTTCTATGATTTGATGCTCAGGGATAGGACTAGTTTGAGGAGGGTGAGGCTTTTGCCTCAGATGTGAAATTTAAGAAGGCGCCCAAAAAAAAAAAATCAGTAATCAAGGTAAGTAATATTATAATGCAATATTTTAAAAAGTAAATGCAAAAGTCCAAAATGAATAAAATATCAAACTATTTTAAATATATATACTACTATGTAAATGTCAAAGATATTTATATGTTGACCATCATTCCTCACTTTGTGTATCTGTTCTGTATTTGTTTATCTTGTTAATCTTATTCATCCTTCAAGAAATACCTCTCCTAGGAAGCTTTCTCTGATTTTTCCCTTTCCAGAAAGAACTGGGGGCTCCTTATTCTGAACTACCATGGTGCCTTATACATGCTTCTATTTTTGCACTTATCACCCCATGTTTAATTGTAAGTGTGTGTGTGTTTGTTTGCTTATTTATCTCTGCACCAACTTGAGGTTAGAACACTGTGGATTCCTTTCACGTGTTTCTTTCAAGTCATTAGGCTTATTGTTCCCAACATCTTTTATAGAGACTATGGTAAGCAGAGTTCCAATATGGCCCCATAATCTCTGCCCCCTGGTGTTATGTTCATGATTAAGTTACATTATATGGCAAGAGTAATGGGTCCCACTCCCTTGAGTAGGTTACATTATAATACAATTATAGAGGAATTTTGCAGATGTAATTAAAACCCCAAATAAGTTGAATTTAATCAAAAGGGAAATTATCCTGGACAGTCCTGACTTAGCAAGTGGAAAGCCTTTAAAAGAGGGCTTAGGCTTTCCCTGAAATCAGAGATGATCTTGTTGGCTTTCAGAAACAAGTTACCATAAGTTCTATAGCTGTAAGAAAATGAGTTTTGCCCCAAAACTGAATTTATTTATGTAAAAGCATGTGATCACCATTTTCTCATTTTTGCATATATGCATTGACGTTCGTGTATCTTCATAGAAAGTTTCTAGAAGTATATACAAATAGTAGTCAATAGTTGTTAAGCCCTGGAAAGCTGAATTGAAATAAAAAATAATTTTTTTGGTAAGTTTTTACTAATCATTAGAGAAATGCAAATCAAAACCACAATGAGATATCACCTCATGCCTGTTATAATGACTAGCATCAAAAAGAAAAGAGATAAATGCTGGTGAAGATGTGGAGAAAAGAAAACCCTTGTTTACTGTTGGTGGGATTGTAAACTGGTACAATCAGTATGAAAAACAGTATGGAGATTCCTCAAAAAATTAAAAATAGAACTGCCATAAGATCCAGCAATTCCATCTCTGGGAATATATCCAGAGGAAACTAAAACACTATGTTGAAGAGAGAGATATTTGCATCCCCATGTTCATAGCAGCACTATTTACAATAGCCAGGACATGGAATCAAGCTAAGTGTCCATCAATGGATGAATGGATAAAGTATTTGTGGAATATTATTCAGCCACGAAAAAGAAGGAAATCCTGCTATTTGCAACAAAGTGGATGGAACTTGAGGGCATTATACTAAGTGAAATAAGTCAGAGAAAAATAAATACAATATGATTTCACTTATATGTGGCATCTAAACAAACAAAAAAAACCAAGCAAATGAACAAACTCAGACATAGAGAAAGAGATCAGATTTGTGGTTACCAGAAGCAGAGAGTAGGGGTAGGGGGAATTGGATGAAGATGGTCAAAAGTTACTAACTTCCAGTTATAAGACAAATAAGCACTAGGGGTGTAATGTACAACATGATAACTGTATTTAACACTGTAGTATGATATATATATATATATATATATGCATACACATACATATGAAAGTTGAGGGACTTCCCTGGAGGCACAGTGGTTAAGAATCCACCACCTGCCAATGCAGGGGACATGGGTTCAATCCCTGGTCTGAGAAGATGCCACAGGCCACAGAGCAACTAAGCCCGTGCACCACAGCTACTAAGCCTGTGCTCTAGAGCCTGCAAGCCAGAACTCCTGAAGACTGCATACCACAACTACTGAAAAGCCTGCGCGCCTAGACCCACTGCTCTGTAACAAGAGAAACCACCTCAACGAGAAGCCCGCACACTGCAACGAAGGGTAGCCCCCGCTCGCTGCAACTAGAGAAAGCCCACGTGCAGCAACAGACCCAACTCAGTCAAAAATAAATAAATGAAATAAAATAAATTTTTTTTAAAAAGTTGAACAAAGTAACTCCTAAGGATTCTCATCACAGGAAAAACATTTTTTTAATTTTTATCTTCTTTTCTTTTGTATCTATAGGAGATAATGGATGTTAACTAAACTGATTGTAATAATTATTTCACAATATATGTAAGTCAAATCATTATGTTGTACATCTTAAATTTATACAGTGCTGTGTATCAATTATATCTCAATAAAACTGGACAAAAATTTAAAAAATATTTTAATTTTGTAAGTTTAAAATTTTTTTGACCTGTTTGGTCATTTTACTACGTGCATGTATTACTTTTAAAAATTAATAAAATATGTACATTTATTATAAAATAAATTAATATAATCAATGATATAACTATATTTATATATAGTTACTTATAATACTTGTCTGTATATAATATATACACACCTTCAAAGAAGAAATATAATCACAAGTTCAATATAATCACATTTCCTCTATTTGAGGAAAAGGGAGAAAAAACACACAAACATATAAATCCAAGATAATTATTACCTTCATGTATTTTCCTTGTCTTTCCTCATATGCATACTTTTCTCCTAGTTTTTATTGTATTTGACATTGAATTTTGCATAAATGAATTAATTTGTATAAATTAACTAACATAGCAAACATTTGTTGGGATTATTCCATAATCTTCATAAAGCATAATTTTAATACCTGGAAAATATATCTTGAAGTATTGTGCCATATTTATTAAATCAGTATATCATGAGCTAGCATTTAAGTTGATTTCATTTATTCACCATTGTAAACAATATTGCAATAAATATTTGTTTTGCAAAAATATTATCCTTATTTAGCATATTTTTATTAAGATAGATACCCAGGGTCTTCCCTGGCAGTCCAGTGGTGAAGAATCCGCACTTCCACTGCAGGGGGCACGTGTTCGATCCCTGGCCGGGGAAATAAAATCCTGCATGCTGCATGGCACGGCCAAAAAAGAAAAAAATAAAAACGATAGATACCCAGATGTGAAACTGTATCAAATGTACCAGTTACCATCCTTATAGACTTTCTTTACCTTATTCCCCCCCTAATATAATCTCTCCCTGCTAACACATTTTAGTATGTTGGTCTATTTTTACATACTTGACTACTATCTACCCTTTACAATGCATATATCTATATCCCATAGGTAACTAATTTCCATATAACACACGAATATATAAATCGGGTAGTAATAAGTGGAAGATGTTCTTGCCAGGCTGTTATGATATGAGGCTAATGGTAAGGGGCTACACTAGGGGCTTCAGTCTGTGGTACTTCTGTTTCATGTACCCCTGCTGTTGTATGAAGACTTTCCAAGAGTTCTGAGTGCCCAACTTCCTTAGGTACTCATATAAAATTAGTCCCCTTGAGAACGTTAGAGACATCATGCAATATTTTAAACTTTCCACCTACTTTAACCAAAACCTCTTTTCTTCTTGTTTAAGATAGAAAGGCATAGCTCCCACCAATCCTGGAGTCTACCTCTGGTAAAATACCCCGTATGAAACTCTATGACACCAAACAAAGGGACACATACTGGTGGAGATGCTGAGAAACTGAATGAATCTAATAACTAGGTGACAAATTTTTTTCTGAAAGCTAGGTGGTTTCTAATTCTTTACTTTCAGCAAAACTAAGGAGGACTTGTCAGCTAATAGATTAAAAATAATTTATGATGCTAGATGACTATGCGAATTCTGGCATATATCTCTGAAGAAGATGAAAGAATTGAGTAACATTGCTCCTTCCATTCCCATCCCCTTATTTATGTGAATATGATTTCTTAGTGCTTACGTCTATAAAAAACAAAAATAGGAGCAGAATTTATGCAGTAACTATATGATTCTAGCAATAAGTAATATTCATTCATAGATATGAGCCAATGAAAGAATAAAAAGACATCTATCTCATTAAGAGATGAATTTCCAATAAAATATTACTTTTATACTTAATGATTATTGATCATTTTTGAAATATAACATATTGTTTTGATCAATGGTGTACTTAAGACAATTACCGTAACTTAATGTGGAAGGTAATTTTAACACTTAACAGTCTTATGGTTACAGGAAACATTTTAAAAATTAAATCTCAATTTATATACATGGTTTATTGTAGAGAAGTATGTTCAGGTGATCTATAAAGTTTTTCAAGCACAAAACACATGAAATTAGGATAAAATTATTCAGAGAAAGTAGACTAAAAAATACTAGTTTGAAGGGTAAAAAGAATTTTATTTTATTTAAAGTTGTTCATGTGTTTTAATGAGACTTCCCTGGCGGTCCGATGGTTAAGACTCTATACTACCACTGCAGGGGGCACAGTTCGATCCCTGGTCTGGGAACCAAGATCCTGCATGCCACGCGGCACAGCCAGAAAAATAAAAAATAATAAAAAAATAAAAAAAAATTTACCATTTTATTAAAAAAAATAAAGTTGTTCATGTGTTTTAAATGAACGGTGATAAGTATTTATTATTATTATTGTACTTAAATTTTATAGGAAAAATTTAAAGCATGGTCTAACGGTTTTATTTTAAATTTTTAATATTTCTACCACGTGGAAAATGACATTTTTGAAAGTATTTAAATACATGATGACATGGGCTTCCCTGACGATGCAGTGGTTAAGAATCCGCCTGCTGATGCAGGGGGCACGGGTTCAATCCCTGGTCCAGGAAGATGCCACATGCCGCACAGTAACTAAGCCCATGAGCCACAACTACTGAGCCTGCGCTCTGCATGTGCCACAGCTATTGAAGCCCACGTGCCACAACTACTGAGCCCATGTGCCAAAACTACTGAAGCCACGCACCTAGACCCCATGCTCAGCAACAAGAGAAGCTGCCACAATGAGAAGGCTGCACACTTCAATGAAGAGTAGCCCCTGCTTGCCGCAACTAGAGAAAGCCCACGCGCAGCAACAAAGACCCAGTGCAGCCAAAAATAAAATAAATTAAAAAAAATAAGATAAATCTTTTAAAAATAAATAAATAAATAAACGATGACAAATGTCAGTTGCCAGGTGAAAATTGAACAAGTGTATAGTTTTACTAAATTATTTTAGGGATACTCTGTAAGCTACAATTATTAAACTTTATGTTTCATTATAATTATTATCAAGTAGTATGCACAGAAGTCAACCTCACCTCACCCTTGTGCTTCACTCCATACCTATAATACTACCTATGACTGAGTCTCACCACAAACCTTACCCCATTCCAGGTTCTTGAACCATCCTTGACCTCCACCAAAACGGCTCAGTTAATGACACATATTGAACAAAAAGGACAAATAAACTGCTAAAATTTTCAGTAGATACTGCAAGTTTGCTCCTTTAGTACAAAGATATCCAGGTGAGTTCCAATGAGCTCCCTGCAGGTGCCAGACCAAGCATCTCTTCTGCCAAAAAACTGACTCCTCTGATGGTCCAACCACTGAATTCCCCTGTTACTCCTGCTGCTCACAGCCATGGCTGTGCCAGACACTATGGTCTCTCAGTTTCCCAGAAATTTTACGTTCAGGAGGGAAAAATTATGCTCTTGTTAGTTTAATATTTCACAAATCAAGCATGTTTGTTACATAAGATATTTCAGATGTGATTTTTAAAAGTCTTTTCACGTTAAAATTTTCCTGAGGACTTATGATTTTCCATGTGTGGGTTATTTAGACTTCTATTCTAGGACATTTTTTTCTGGAATCAAAGAATGGATAAGATGGAACTTACGCTGATTTGAAATTTTGCATTTAAAATATAATATGGAAGACTGATACAAGCCTAAGCATGGCAGGCTATGCCACAGGTTTGTTACTCAAGATAAAGCTCTATTAAAATGCTCCTTTATAAATTGATCTACTAAAAATTTGAAGTATTTTTTAGTTAAAGTATAACTGACTTACAATATTATATTAATTTCAGGTGTACAACAGAGTAATTCAATATTTTATAGGTTATACTCTTTGCAAATTTATTATAATATATTAGCCATATATCCTGTGTTGTACATTATATACTTGTAACTTGTCTATTTTATACCTAGTAGTTTGTACCTCTTAATCCCTCTCACCCATTTTCCCCTTCCCCCCACTCTGGCAACCACCAGTCTGTTCTCTGTATCTGTGAGTTTGTTTCATTTTGTTATATTTGTTTGTTTTATTTTTTAGATTCCACATATAATTGAAAACAAGGTTTTCCCTCTTTTTATAAAAAGGAGGAAGCATTATATTCTCTTCACGTAAATGAAAATGCATCACAAGTCTCAAACTGAATAGAAAGTTCAACCAGGGTATAACTCTCTGGATCCAAGGGTGCCTTATAAACTTGTCAGGTTGCAAGAAAGTTATCTGTAGCACAACACGCCAGATCTTGATTGTTCTACCTCCTTTCCACCTCTCCAAAATGTAATCATTAAAATGTAATTAAAGCCAGGTAATCCAGTTTAAAATTACAGTGATTTTTTAATGTTAAATCTAAAAGATGCTTAAAAACATGTTGTTACGGATTTCCACCTAACACACACATCTAGAACTTGAACTCTCTACTTGGCACTATAAAGTAGACTCTAATATTTTCATAAAACTCTTTGTGCATATAAAATGTACCCAGCAGTGTTCAAGGTACTGGGGATTAAAAATAAATAAAAAATAATCCCTGCCTTAAAGAGTTCACTGTGTGTAGGGGAGGTAAATTTATAGACCATGAATTTAAAATTGTAAATTGTGAATTTATAACTGTAAAATGCAAAAAGTAAATTAGAAATTGTAGTATATTAAATATTTTAGTGAAATAAATAATAATTTCCCATTATTAATTCTGTTCCTTCTACATAGTAATTATTGCGCCAATCACGTGACTTCCTATTTCTCTTCTCCCAGCCGTGCCCCAAGGTAGATCTTATTATCTACTACAACTAAATTGAGAAAAAAATAAACAAATAGTCAATTTGACTTGCTAAGTATGTGATTATGGCATAAGAGATAATAAATGCATGTAAAAATGCAGGATTTTGTCCTCAACCCTCTTTTTTCATTCTTATAGTCTCTCAGTAAATGATCTCTTCCATTCCCATGACTTAGAATGCTATCTTTATGTAGACGACTCTCAAATTCATAATATCAAGAGTACCATCCCTCTACACCCCAGATCCATACACAATTACATATTTTCACTCCCAAACTTGTCTGTTCAAAGTTGAACACTTGTTCTCTCCTGAAATCTGGAATTTGGATATTTTTCCCTTTTGTTGCCAGTAAGGGTCTCTGACATCTATCAGTTGCTAATGCCAGAGACTGGAAGTCATCCATAATTGCTTCTTTTTCCCTACCCAACATTGAATCCATTTAAAGTCTTGTTGGTTTTACTTCCAAAAATATATTTTGAATCTGTCCCATCTCTACTATCAGCACCAACATCACCCTTGTCCTACACCACAATATACGCTTTCCTCTCAGTGTTTCCCTGCTTTCACTCTTCTGCCCTCTCCAGCCCACCTAACCTTCAATCTATTCCCCACACTATAGCCACGATGCTCTTTCCTAACCCATAATTTTGATCATATCACTCTTTTGCTTAAAACATCCATTGCCATCTTTTGCTACTTGGAATGAAGCCAAACTCTTTTCTGTAATCCAAATGTGAATGATATGGCCCCTGCCTACTCCTTCAGCCACCTCTTCACCATCATTCTTATGCTCCAGAGACATTGGCCTTCTTTCAGTGTCTCCTCATGTTAAATGTTTCCTTTTTCAAGACGTTCATACACGTTATTACCTCTGCATGTAAATACCTTCTCCTGTGCTTTGTATGGCTATTCTCTTCTCAGTGTTGGTCTAAGCTTTCAACATAATCTTCTCGGAGAGGTTTCCCCTGATTATCTTATCTAAGAAGAATCCTTGCTGACATTTTTTTAATATTACATCTAAACCCTTCCTATCTCTTCACTCAATTTGCAAATATACATTTCTTTACTTGTTTATTTCCTGTCTTCCCTACTGAAATGTGAGATCCATAAGACCTAAGACTGTCTATTTCATTCATCAAAGTAGATCTAGAGCCTGTAATAATATTTGGCACATAGTTGATACAAGTATTTGCTAAGTATGAATAAATTAAAAAATGAGAATCTTATTGAATACATGAAGGAGGCATGGCTTCTAAACATTTAAGAAGCAGTCAAAACTGTGTCTTTTTAGCTCACTTATAAAATAAGGATAAGAATGTCTATCGTTCCTAAACTCGTAAGGATATAGTAAGTATCAAGAGAAAGAAATTGATGTGAAAGTCTGAAAAGTTAAAAGCATTAAATCATTGACTTTTATTATTACTTAATGGTTATCATTTTTATCACTGTCATTGTCCTAGATGATATAAATTCTGATTATTAACAACTAGATGTCACCAAATGTTGGTGTCCCTTTTGAAAATCATGTGACAATATTCTAGTACCAGTGCATACATAAGAGTTTCCATGTTAATAATAAAACTGACCCAGCATGACTTATGGACTAAAACACTGCCACACCCCACTTTCTGCTCACCCCAGACTTAATGTGGAACTTCAGGGAATTTGCTTAGTCTCTGGGGGCCTCAGTTTCCTTATCCATAAAATGGAGCCTGCCTCTTAGAAAGTGCTCTGTAAAATAACTAATTAATGAGGGCAGTCACTAATTGCTGAGAATGAAATTGGGAATGAGGGGCAATCTGAATGTTAAGGGCTATTAATTGTAATAAAGCACAAAGGTCACTAACTTACATCTTTCTCCTTTGAGGGACTCAGCCAAAAGGATTTGGAGCACTTTTGCAGAAATTCCTATTAGGTCCTTGCATTGAGCTCACAATGTCCCTGGGGTTTGGGGAAGAGAAATCAATGGTTCACTATAATAGGAGTCCTGCAAGGATAATAATGTATTTCAACCTTCTTTATACATAGCCCTTTGATAATCCACACAGGATGCTTGGCAAGCAACAGTCAAGATAAAAAGTGTCCTATTTTAGTGATTTTCCTTTTGATCACCAAAACTCCACATTATTGTGATGGTGAGCTAGTGCTCATGATATCCTGTTAATCAGCTGGACCTAGGCAACCCTCAAGAGCTACTTGCTTTCAGGTAGCCTCTTTCTCTCTGATGCCAATTTCATCTTCTGGAAATACTACATTAAACAAATCACTCCGCCACTTAAAGGTCCTCAGTGCCAGTTGCTCTTGTGGATTTCCAAGGGCATTAAGAAATCAAGCAAACCTTGGTTAGCATTCAAGGCTCTCCCTGACTTGATTTGGCTTATCTTCTGATGCTCTCCTTCAGATGCCCCACGCTGCAGCCAGACTGATCTGGAATTGTTTCCTCATGCCTTACTCCTCAAGCTGACACTTCTAGGCATTCCATTTTCAGCTAAATAAAACCCTCGCTCTCAAGCCCTCTACAAAGTCTACGCTTGCTGCCCCTCTTGCCTGGAATTCTCTTCAGCCATTCATTCATTCAATTCATGTTTATTGAGCACCTATCATGTATCTTGGGCACAGAGCCGTAGAGAAAATAGGCACATTTCTGAACTCACGGAGCTTAAATAATGCTAAAGAGAGACATTCAATGAACAAATAAAGAAGAGTACTTCTTGAGGTAATAAATACTATGAAGATAAATGATATGAGGTAAGGGGTGTGGCAGAGAGAGATGATTTGAGAGATGTTATGTATGGTGGCCATGGAGGGCCTGTCTGTAAAAGGTGAGAGCTAAGTGGAGACCTGAATAAAGTAAGGGGGGAAAAAAAACCTATGTATCTATGTATATATCATGGCAAGGACGTAGGGGCATTTTGGGGAAAGGGTTCCAAGAAAAGGAAAAGGGAAGGCATAGAATCTGCCTTGTTTGAGGAAAAGCCTGGAGTTTCAGAAGCTCTTCAAGCTTCTGAAGTACTTCAAGACGGGATTCCTGTAGGTACTTCAAGATGCATGAACTAGGAAGAAGGGACTTGGGACAGAGGTAATGGCAGAGAGTGAGACTTTTACTGCCTAATAGATGTTTTTTTTTTCCTGAGGTGGTAAACCATTAGTGGGTGTTTGGAGAAGAGATGTGGCATCTTGTGATGTCACATCAAATAGATGTATTTTATAGACCCTCTGATTTTTCTTCTCTGCTCGATGAGACTACAGTGCTCTGCTAGCTGGTGCTAGGTGCCTGCTCCCTACACTACAGGCCAGAAAGCCCTTCCACACAGAAAGCCCTGTAGAGCTCACATCATTTGTTTCCGCCCTCTGTCCTACACTGCTTATTTCCAATGCTTCATACATTTTGACCAGTTTTCTTGTTATTTAAAGTAGGAAGGCAGGTCCAGTACCAATTAAGAGGAAACTCCAAAATTATTTGTGTTATGATTTGAATGCTTATAATTACTTTGTTGTCTGCTTTAAAGGAACTGGAAGTGTTGGGAGGAAAATGTTTAAATTGCTCAAATAATCTAAAAAAACTATGATCCCAAGAGAAGTCTGTAAAAATCGTACATTAAGGATTCATTTCTCCTTTCTCTCTGTAGTGGAGAGAGGTACAGCAGATCACTTACACATTTATATTTGATTTTACTGTGTGTGACAGCTATTCCAGGAAGAGTCTCCCTCAGCCTTCCTTGTTTAGCGCTGACACTAAAGTGACTTTCAGATAGCACCCCTTCTGGGGGGCACATTGCCTTCTTTTCTTGTTGCCGTGGTCATCACTGTCTTCCTTGTTGTTATTGCTGTTTTTTGCCTCAATAGTGGATCTTGAAATAAATTTTGAATGGAAAGGGATCACAATCTACTAGATGTTAAATCAAATCATGTGTCTAATGCCACCAATTATCTCAATTAATGTCAGCATCGACTCATCTGCTAAAAGTACTCTCTCACAAATCCTACTTTTTCTACTCACCTGCACACATATATTCTGTCTTCAAGCCATTTGTGCCATGGCTTCCTTCAATCTACACACTGTTCTTCCTTCAAGGCTCAGTGCATGCCCCAAGTCCATCAAAAATATTTGCCTATTACTAGTATTTCCTAGCATATACACTTACTGTCTGTCTATTATACACACCTGACACTTAGTTATATACTCTACTATGAATTAAGTTAGGTTATATGATGAATCAACAGCTGTTCACTAACCTTATGGGATCCTTGGGATGTTATATGTTTTGTATCTATCACAAGTCTTAAAGTTAGGATCTCAGTAAATACTTAACAAAAGTTCATCACTATTGTTATATGTAATTCCACCAATCAGTTGCTCATCATGAAAATACAGGAACATTTTTTAAAAAATAAGATCATTTGAAAAATTAAGGCAAAAGGGAATTCCCTGGTAGTCCAAGGGTTAGGACTCTGTGCTTTCACTGCTGAGGGTCCGGGTTCAATCTCTGGTTGGAAAACTAAGATCCCACAAGCTGCGCAGCATGGCCACAAAAAAAGGAAAAAAATTAAGTCAAAAAATATGAACCAACAGTTCACAGAAGATATATAAGTGGCCTATAAACTTGCAAAACTATTTAGCTTTAATAGTAATCAAAGAAATGTAAATCAAAATGAATATGTATTTTCAATTTTAAAAATTGGAAAAGATATTTTTAAGTAATAATGTTCAATGCTAATAAAACTCTAGTGAAAAAGGATCATTTTTCAACTACTAGAGGGGATGTAAATTAGCACAACTTTTCTGAAAGTCACTTAGCAATATATATAAATTGCTTAAAACAATCCATACCTTTTTATTCTTTTCTTAGGAATCTACCTTATGGGAATAATCATAGATTTACCAAAGAAAGGTGTGGTAAAGGATGCTATTCATAACATTACTCATAATAGCTCATAAAAAGCAAATACAAACCAATAAGGGAGAGGATAAATAATAGCACATATAATGAGCTTTTTACATTGCCATTAAAAATGATGTTTCAAAGAATATTTAATGGCATGCAATATAACATGTAGTGAAAAGTCAGGCCACAAATCAATATATAGAAATGTTAACAATTTTGTTAAGAGTCTACCCATACACTCAAGAGAAAATAAAAAGAAAAAAAGAAATAAAATTAAATGGACTAAATAAAAAAATTAATGAAATGATTCTTTTAAATCCAAATATGTCAGTAATTATATTAAATGGCAATGGATAAAATGCTTTACTGTTTCTGGATAGGAGTTTCTATTGTGTTATCTTCTGTCATTCTATTAAGTTGTTATTTACTAATTCTTTAAATGGCCACCCTAGAAATTACAACTTGCATTCTTGATCTTAAATTAATAACTTTCCTGTCTCTCAGAAAATGCAAGTAATAACACTTTAACTCCATCTTTTGTGCTACTACTATATTTTGGGCCCACTTTAGGATATATCAGGAGACGTTTAGCAACCGATTATCTGGGAAAAAATATATGCAGAGATACACAAATGAGTTTATTATTGTTTTTCTTGATATAAAGCATGTGTAGCACTAAATTTTCAAATAAAAATAAAATGTACAATTTTATCTGTTATAAATTCCATATAGTCAATTGATTCTCACAGAATGCTTACACTGCATTTTTTCAAACTCTTGTATCCTTAGTCAAACTATGGCTGAATTTGATAAATACATATAGTTATAACACCAGTGGGCTCATACCTTGGTTACATTAACATGAATGATGAAAATGAAACAAGGATAAATGTCAGAGCTTGACAAACTGACATGAGCTATTTCTTTGCTAAAATGGTTGATAGTTAATCTGCTTTATCAACATTTTTATCACTTTCTAGACAATTAACAAAAACAATAAATCAAGCCCTGATTTGTAGTATGTGCCAATTTTCATGATATAAATACTCCCATGAGAGCCAACTCCAAGTTACAGCATGACATCACTGAATGCATGTTGAAAACAGTTGTGCATTAATACACCATTATGTGGTATTTCCATCATAACATATATAACAGATATAAATAATCTCCAGAGCATAGATAAAATGTAGTAAGATAAGGAATAGGAAGTTATGGGGTTTTGGTTATTTATTACATTTGTTGTTGCTATAAATTATTTTATTGGAATATTATACAATTTAATTTTTAATAATAGTTAAAATACTGTGTTCAACAACCAAATTTCAGAATTCCTGAAAACTTAACAGTAAGTTCTTACAAGCCAGTACTAACTGACTCCAGCACATCACTGAACTCTCTCTCTATATATATCAATTCCTCAAGACATTATTATCATTTTAAACAGTTATGCTTATCCACATATTTATCTTTTTGATAGTTTTTGTTTCTTCCTGAATTACCATGGTTATTATTAGAATTATTTTCCCTCTTCCTGAAGAACTCCCTTTAGTATTTATATCAGTGAAGGCCAACTGGCAACAAATTTTTGAAGTTTCTATTTTTCTGTGTGGTAGGCAGAATAATGGCAGCCAAATATGTTCACTCTCTAATGCTCAGACCTGTGAATACATTACAGTATGTTACCTTTCATGACAAAAGGGACTTTGCAAATGTGACTAAGGTTATGTACCTTGAGATGAGAATATTATCCAGAGGTCCAGTCTAATCACATGCATCTTTAGAAATAGAGAGCCATTCCTAACTTCAGGGAACCAAAAAGATGGCAGTGTGAGAAAGCCTAGGTCCACTTTTGCTGATTTTAAAGATGGAGTAAGAGAGCCACAGACCAAGAAATGGAGGTGCCCTCTAGAAGCTTGAAAAGGCAAGGAAATGAATTCTCCTCTAGAGTCTCCAGAAGAAAATTCAACCCTGCCAACACTTTGATTGTATTCAGTGAGACTGGTGTTGGACTTCCAATCTACAGAACTACAAGATGATTATAAGTTTGTATTGTTTATGGCACCAAATCTGTAGCGCTTTGTATTGGCAGCAATAGAACGCTAATACGGTTTGAAATGCCTTTAATTTACCTTCATTTTTCAGGCATTTTTTTAACATCTTTATTGGAGTATAATTGCTTTACATTGTTGTGTTAATTGCTGCTGTATAACAAAGTGAATCAGGTATACATATACATATATCCCCATATGCCCTCCCTCTTGAGTCTCCCTCCCGTCCTCCCTATCCCACCCCTCTAGGTGGTCACAGCACTGAGCTGATCTCCCTGTGCTATGCGACTGCTTCTAACTAGCTACATATTTTACATTTGATAGTATATATATGTTAATGCCACTCTCTCACTTTGTCCCAGCTTACCCTTCCCCCTCCCTGTGTCCTCAAGTCCATTCTCTAGTAGGTCTGTGTCTTTATTCCTGTCCTGCCCCTAGGTTCCTCATGACCTTTTTTTTTTTTCTTTAGATTCCACATATATGTGTTAGCATACGGTATTTGTTTTTTTCTTTCTGACTCACTTCACTCTGTATGACAGACTCTAGGTCCATCCACCTCACTACAAATAACTCAATTTCGTTTCTTTTTATGGCTGAGTAATATTCCATTGTATATATATGCCACATCTTCTTTATCCATTCATCTGTTGATGGGCATTTTGGTTGCTTCCATGACCTGGATATTATAAACAGTGCTGCAATGAACACTGTGGTACATGACTCTTTTTGAATTACGGTTTTCTCAGGGTATATGCCCAGTAGTGGGATTGCTGAGTCGTATGGTAGTTCTATTTTTAGTTTTTTAAGGAACCTCCATACTGTTCTCCATAGTGGCTGTATCAATTTACATGCCCACCAACAGTGCAAGAGGGTTCCTTTTTCTCCACACGCTCTCCAGCATTTATTATTTGTAGATTTTTTGATAATGGCCATTCTGACCTGTGTGACGTGATACATCATTGTAGTTTTGATCTGCATTTCTCTAATGATTAGTGATGTTGAGCATCCTTTCATGTGTTTGTTAGCAATCTGTATATCTTCTTTGGAGAAATGTCTATTTAGGTCTTCTACCCATTTTTGGATTGAGTTGTTTATTCTTTTTGATATTGATCTGCATGAGCTGCTTGTATATTTTGGAGATTAATCCTTTGTCAGTTGCTTCATTTGCAAATATTTTTTCCCTGTCTGAGGGTTGTCTTTTCGTCTTGCTTATGGTTTCCTTTGCTGTGCAAAAGCTTTTCAGTTTCATTAGGTCTCATTTGTTTATTTTTGTTTTTATTTCCATTTCTCTAGGAGGTGGATGAAAAAGGATCTTGATGTGACTTATGTCATAGAGTGTTCTGCCTATGTTTTCCTCTAAGAGTTTTATAGTGTCTGGCCTTATATTTAGGTCTTTAATCCATTTTGAGTTTATTTTTGTGTATGGTGTTAAGAAATGTTCTAATGTCATTCTTTTACATGTAGCTGTCCAGTTTTCCCAGCACCACTTATTGAAGAGGCTGTCTTTTCTCCATTGTATATTCTTGCCTCCTTTATCAAAGATAAGTTGACCATATGTGCGTGGGTTTATCTCTGGGCTTTCTATCCTGTTCCATTGATCTATATTTCTGTTTTTGTGCCAGTACCATATTGTCTTGATTACTGTAGCTTTGTAGTATAGTCTGAAGTCTGGGGGCTTGATTCCTCCAGCTCCGTTTTTCTTTCTCAGGATTGTTTGGCTATTCGGGGTCTTTTGTGTTTCCATACACATTGTGAAATTTTTTGTTCTAGTTCTGTGAAAAATGTCATTGGTAGTTTGATAGGGATTGCATTGAATCTGTAGATTGCTTTCGGTAGTATAGTTATTTTAACAATGTTGATTTCCAATCCAAGAACATGGTATATCTCTCCATCTGTTTGTATCATCTTTAATTTCTTTCATCAGTGTCTTATAGTTTTCTGCATACAAGTCTTTTGTCTCCTTAGGTAAGTTTATGCCTAGGTATTTTATTCTTTTTGTTGCAATGGTAAATCAGTGTTTCCTTAATTTCTCTTTCAGATTTTTCATCATTAGTGTATGGGAATGCAAGAGATTTCTGTGCATTAATTTTGTATCCTGATACTTTACCAAATTCATTGATTAGTTCTAGCACTTTTCTGGTAGCATCTTAAGGATTCTCTATGTACAGTATCATGTCATCTGCAAGCAGTGATAGCTTTACTTCTTCTTTTCTCATTTGGATTCCTTTTATTTCTTTTTCTTCTCTGATTGCTGTGGCTAAAACTTCCAAAACTATGTTGAATAATAGTGGTGAGAGTGGGCAACCTTGTCTTGTTCCTGATCTTAGTGGAAATGGTTTCAGTTTTTCACCACTGAGAACGATGTTGGCTGTGGGTTTGTCATATGTGGCCTTTATTATGTTGAGGTAATTTCCCTCTATGCCTACTTTCTAGAGTGTTTCTATCATAAATGGGTGTTGAATTTTGTGGAAAGATTTTCTGCATCTAATGAGATTATCATATGGTTTTTCTCCTTCAATTTGTTAATATGTTGTATTACATTGATTGATTTGTGTATATTGAAGAATCCTTGCATTCCTGGGATAAATCCCACTTGATCATGATGTATGAACCTTTTAATGTGCTGCTGGATTCTGTTTGCTAGTATTTTGTTGAGGATTTTTGCATCTATGTTCATCAGTGATATTTGCCTGTAGTTTTCTTTCTTTGTGACATCTTTGTCTGGTTTTGGTATCAGGGTGATGGTGGCCTTGTAGAATGAGTTTGGGAGTGTTCCTCCCTCTGCTATATTTTGGAAGAGTTTGAGAAGTATAGGTGTTAGCTCTTCTCTAAATGTTTGATAGAGTTCACCTGTGAAGCCATCTGGTCCTGGGCTTTTGTTTGTTGGAAGATTTTTAATCACAGTTTCAATTTCAGTGCTTGTGATTAGTCTGTTTATATTTTCTATTTCTTCCTGGTTCAGTCTCGGAAGGTTGTGCTTTTCTAAGAATTTGTCCATTTCTTCCAGGTTGTCCATTTTATTGGCATATAGTTGCTTGTAGTAATCTCTCATGATCCTTTGTATTTCTGCAGTGTCAGTTGTTACTTCTTTTTCATTTCTAATTCTGTTGATTTAAGTCTTCTCCCTTTTTTTTTTTTGATGAGTATGACTAATGGCAATTTTGTTTATCTTCTCAAAGAACCAGTTTTAGTTTTCTTGATCTTTGCTATTGTTTCCTTCATTTCTTTTTCATTTATTTCTGATCTGATCTTTATGATTTCTTTCCTTCTGGTAACTTTGGGGTTTTTTTTGTTCTTCTTTCTGTAATTGCTTTAGGTATAAGGTTAGGTTGATTTCAGATGTTTCTTGTTTCTTGAGATAGGATTGTATTGCTATAAACTTCCCTCTTAGAACTGCTTTTGCTGCATTCCATAGGTTTTGGGTCATCGTGTTTTCATTGTCATTTGTTTCTAGGTATTTTTTATTTCTTCAGTGATCTCTTGGTTATTTAGTAGTGTATTGTTTAGCCTCCATGTGTTCGTATTTTTACAGATTTTTTTCCTGTAGTTGATGTCCAGTCTCATAGCGTTGTGGTCGGAAAAGATCCTTGATATGATTTCAATTTTCTTAAATTTACCAAGGCTTGATTTGTGACCCAAGATGTGATCTATCCTGGAGAATGTTCCATGAGCTCTTGAGAAGATAGTATATTCTGTTGTTTTTGGATGGAATATCCTGTAAATATCAATTAAGTCCATCTTGTTTAATGTATCATTTAAAGCTTGTGTTTCCTTATTTATTTTCATTTTGGTTGATTTGTCCATTGGTGAATGTGGGGTGTTAAAGTCCCCTACTATGATTGTGTTACTGTCGATTTCCCTTTTTATGGCTGTTAGCATTTGCCTCATACATTGAGGTGCTCCTATGTTGGGTGCATAAATATTTACAATTGTTATATTTTCTTCTTGGATTGATCCCTTGATCATTATGTAGTGTCCTTCTTTGTCCCTTATAATAGTCTTTATTTTAATGTCTATTTTGTCTGATACAAGAATTGCTACTCCAGCTTTCTTTTGATTTCCATTTGCATGAAATATCTTTTTCCATTCGCTCACTTTCAGTCTGTATGTGTCCCTAGGTCTGAAGTGGGTCTCTTGTAGACAGCATATATATGGGTCTTGTTTTTGTTTCCATTCAGCCAGTCGATGTCTTTTGGTTGGAGCATTTAATCCATTTACATTTAAGGTAATTATTGATATGTATGTTCTTACTACCCTTTTCTTAATTGTCTTGGGTTTGTTATTGTAGGTCTTTTCCTTCTCTTGTGTATCCTGCCTAGAGAAGTTCCTTTAGCATTTGTTGTAAAGCTGGTTTCATGGTGCTGAATTCTCTTAGCTTTTGCTTGTCTGTAAAGTTTTTAATTTCTCTGTCAAATCTGAATGAGATCCTTGCTGGGTAGAGTAATCTTGGTTGTAGGTTTTTCCCTTTCATCGCTTTAAATATGTCCTGCCACTCCCTTCTGGCTTGCAGAGTTTCTCCTGAAAGATCAACTGTTAACTTTATGGAGATTCCTTTGTATGTTATTGTTCCCTTTCCCTTGCTGTTTTTAATATTTTTTCTTTGTATTTAATTTTTGATAGTTTGATTAATATGTGTCTTGGTGTGTTTCTCCTTGGGTTTATCCTGTATGGGACTCTCTGTGCTTCCTGGAATTGATTGACTATTTCCCTTCCCATATAAGGAAGTTTTCAACTATAATCTCTTCGAATATTTTCTCAGTCCCTTTGTTTTTCTCATCTTCTTCTGGGACCCTTATAATTCAAATGGTGGTGCATTTAATGTTGTCCCAGAAGTCTCTGAGACTGTCCTCAACTCTTTTTATTCTTTTTTCTTTACTCTGCTCTGTGGTAGTTATTTCCACTATTTTATCTTCCAGGTCACTTATCCGTTCTTCTGCTTCAGTTATTCTGCTATTTATTCCTTCTAGAGAATTTTTATTTTCACTTATTGTGTTGTTCATCATTGTTTGTTTGCGTTTTAGTTCTTCTAGGTCCTTGTTAAACTTTTCTTGTATTTTCTCCATTGTATTTCCAAGATTTTGGATGATCTTACTATCATTACTCTGAATTCTTTTTTCAGATAGACCACCTATTTCCTCTTCATTTGTTTGGTCTGGTGAGTTTTTACCTTGCTCCTTCATCTGCTGCATATTTCTCTGTCTTCTCATTTTGCTTAACATACTGTGTTTGAGGTCTTCTTTTCTCAGGCTACTTGTTCGTAGTTCCCGTTGTTTTTGGTGTCTGCCCCCAGTGGGTAAGTTTGGTTCAGTGGGTTGTGTAGGCTTCCTGGTGGAGGGAACTGGTGCCTGTGTTTTGGTGGATGAGGCTGGATCTTGTCTTTCTGGTGGGCAGGACTGCGTCCGGTGGTGTGTTTTGGGGTGTCTGTGAACTTAGTATGATTTCAGGCAGCCTCTCTGCTAATGGGTGGGGCTGTGTTCCTGTCTTGCTAGTTGTTTGGCGTGGGGTGTCTGTCACTGGAGGTTGCTGGTCATTGAGTGGAGCTGGGTCTTAGAGGCATGTTCTTGGTGGCAATTGGATTCTAGGTTTACAATTATTTTATTTCAGCAGTTTAAAAGTCATTCCATTATCTTCTGGTTTCATCTTTTCTCTATAACTCCTCCTTTGAAATCAATATGTCTTTTGGTCTCTGGCTTTTAGGTTTTCTGTTTGTCCTTGTTTTTTGACAATTTTACTATGATGTGCTTAGACATAGCTTTATTTTATATTTTTTTATCCTGCTTTGGTTTCTCGGAGCTCTTCAAACCTGTGGCTTAATGTCTCATGTTGGTTTTGAAAAATGTTTTTCTTCTTTTTTTGTATCTGTTAAAAATGTTTTTGCCCCATTCTCTCTTTTTTTCCCTACTCTGAGACTCAATTTACAAGTATGTTATACATCTTTGCTGTATTCTAGATGTCTGGTATGCTCCTTTTTATATTTTACATTTTTTTCTCTATGTCTCAAAATGGATATTTCCTACTGTTTTATCTTCCAATTCTCTGCTCTTATCTTCTATTGTATTTAATCTTCTATTAAAAGAAGCCATTGATCTCTTAAAAGCTGCTATTTTCTTTTTTATAACTAGAATTTCCATTTGATTTTTCTCATATATTTAAGTTCAATTTCAATGTTATCCTTCTTTACATTTTTAACACATTAATCTTAGTTATCTTAAAGTGTCTGTTGGATGACTCTAATAAATGTTTCACCCAAGGTTTTTATTTTTTATTTTTTAATTTTCTGTGTTTCTTCTCCTTCTCCTGTTTTTGGTCAATATTTTACAATATCTAGCATTCAATTAAATAAATGTCATAAAACAATTTTAAAGGGTCTGGTGATGTTATCTTTCAGAGGATTTATTTTTCGTCTGGCCAGTAGCTAGAATATGATCATATCACCTTAATCAGTCAAGATCAGTGGCCCTTCCAGGCTCTCAAGAAAATTTGGTCTGTTTACCTAGGCTTCACTTCACTACCCTGAATTTCAATTTTATCTCCCAGTCATTACAAAACTGCTTAATATTTTATTTAGCTTTTCGGCCTCTTAAAAATATCTTCTTGAAATATTGTCTCTCAAATCCTGATTGCCTTGGTTGTTCTCTATATCTTCAAATAACTGTTTTTTCCTTTGTACTTTATCCAGATTTTATAGTTGGTTCTGGTGAGAGGTTCAGCCTAATATCAGCTATTCCATTAAATCCAGAAGCAGAATTGACTAAGGGACCATGTTTTATTTCTGTATATAGCAAAGACTTAACTTAATGTTGGCAAATGCTAGGTATTAGATGTAAATTGATAGAAACAGAATTAAGAGATTAACAGAATTTATTATATATGAGTTCAAAAAAACTGGGTACTCTGAATAATTTACACAGTACTTATTGGAACTACATTTAATGAATTATGCTTTGATTTTATACCAACAGTTTACCCTGTTGAACCCTAAAATAAATAGTCCTATAAAAGTATTATGGTGTGTACTATTTGACATATTATTGAGGAACTTGTTTATTATGACGGTAGTGTTCTCTCTAGGAGAGCACTCAGAAAACATACTCTTTTGGCCATAATGCCAAGAATAGTGTTTTTTTTGCCGTATTGATTGGTCTTTATTCTGAATTTTCTATGTTGTGTAACTCTCAGGGTTTGGTTTGGTTTTTTCCATTTGGTTGAGAGGAAACATAGAGGACATAGAGGAAAGTTTGTAGTCTATCCATATGAAATATATGATTTAGCTTTATCCCTCACTACATTTTATTTTCCTGACTTTTTTTCCTACTACACCTAATTTAAATATTTTTGTTTATTTTATGTATTTTTGATTGCGGCCTCAGGTTGCCTTGAAACTAAATAGATAGGACAAGTAAATTATTTGAATTCTTTACAAAGGGTTTTCTGCAACATATATTCCTTCTCAAAACAGTACTTAGCTACGTTTACATTGGTAAGAAGGCTTTGATAAGTATAACATAGACATATATAATACATATTTTATAGTCTAAATAGATTTGCAAATTTTATTTAGTTGTTTAATATCCAATAAAATAGTATAAATATTACCTCTGCCACCTCTTTAACAAATAAAGAAACCAAAGTGCAGAATCAATTAGATAGCATGTTAACAAGTTAGAATTTAACCCAAATATCTTGATTTCAATAAAATACAAATAGAAAATAATAAACATAAGTGTTTCCTTTAAAAACCATGCCAAGAACTTAGATGCTTATTCCCATTGTATTTCTACCTTGCTTTTGTGTGTCTTCAATTAATCAGTACAAATATTTTCTTAAGTATGGTAACAATTTTATTTTAGCTTAGTACTTACAAATCTTTTCTTTGCTTATCACTACACTTTCTGTAAAATAAGAGCTCTTTAATTCACCTTTCATACATTTCTGCTTGAAGATACACCTTCAAATGGATCAAATTTAATTGCAGTGTGGCCCTTAGCTAGTTCAAATTCCTCAATCAATTCACCTCAGACTCATCTTCTTTCAAGACTAAACGACCCCATTTTTCTTAATCTCTTCTCATATGTTCCATAATCCTTTCCATTCCATTTATCATTTTGTTGCCCTGTGCTCTCTCCAATTTAGCTATAATGTTCCTCAAATAAGATCTTCTATCAGATGGACACATGCTTAAAATCTCCTCTTCTATACTCACACTAGGCCAACTAAGAAGCTTCCCTGGTAATTTCAGCTTGCACAGTTATTATGAGCCTCAAGTCTGTGGAATGTTAAATACAGTATTCTAAAGAGGTGGGAACAGATGACATTTCCTTGTGTCAATATTTTGAGGCAACATGGTACTTTGCCTAAAAAATAAAAAGATGAGTCTTCAAATCCCAACAAAGTAAGTGCTTTGCCTATAATATGGATTTTTTGATGTCTGTATTAAAGAGCTACTTTGCAATTTCAGGAGATAATGTCATAATTGTAAATAAATAAATATGGTTTCCTTTCCCCAAATGCCCAGTGACTCTTGACAAGAGTTTATCTATCATTATCAAGGCAATGAGTCTGATGTGAATTCAGGGTCTTTGCAATAATGGACCAAATTCATCATAAGATAGTATTTGCTTAAAAAAATTAAGTATGCAAGAAAAAACAAATGTTACCTAAAAAAGTTAGTCTGCAGTTCTCTGAGGCACCTCGAAAAAGAAAGAAGCACTGGTGTAAGAAACATCAATTACAAAAGCCCCTGAGTGATAAATAGCTACTTCCATGCAAGGAGTAATTACTGTCTCCTGGAGCTGACCCAGAGAATCTCTGTAGGGAGCAAATGTAATAGTGTAGTTGGAGCCATATGCCATGGGCATCTCTATGCACTGATGGAGAGGACTCATTTGGGAATGAGTTGGAAGAAGTCATGTGTGTTTATGCAAAACAATCTTGCCATTCTGTTATAAAGAGCTCAAATGCTATATTCAGATTCTTAAGGGAAAGGCAGAGTGGCAAGACCAGAAGTTGGGCAATGCAGTTCACTGGTTAGATTTTGAGAGCAAGCACTCAACTAAAACAGGCACGGAGAGCATATCTAAAAGGCTTGGAATATTTGTTGCCAATAGTGCTGAGCATTTCAAATGCATTTGGCAGTTTCAACACTTGGAAGTCAAAAGAGTAACTACCTTTGTATTGTTTAGTGACAAATGATATAGCACCAGTTTTCCTAGTTTAGGGGAAAATGATAATTTGTTGGCCTTGGTAACTGAAAATTTTGATCATATTCTGGCTTCAGGTACAGATGGATCCACAGGAGATCAGTGGTATCCTCAGGACTCAATCTTTATCCATCTCTGAACTATGCTTTCCTCTGTATTTGTTCCACTGTCAGGCAGAGTCTTCATTCATGATGGCAAGATAGCTGCCAGCAACTCCAAGGTTATATTTCTATCCTATCCTCTCAGCCATGTCAGTAGAAAAAATGTGTTTCTTTCCCAATAGTTTTAAAAGAAATCCAGAATGAGTCATATTGACTCAGATTGATCTGGCTTGTTTCATAAGTCCATCTCCAGACCAATCACCTGGCCAGAGGAATATGATTCTCTGATTGGTCAGACATGGGTCACTTCTACTGCCTCACTCAAAGTGTCCCCCTTGGAGTTAAGAGCAAGATTAGCCCTCTCTCCCAACAATTGCATATGCTGAAAGGGGCTAACTGGTGTTTCTCCAAAGGAAAACCATAGTGTTGGTATCAGAAGAAGAAATAAATTTTTTTAAAAAGTCAGGTGTTTAATTCTCCATAGAATTAAAAGGGAAAGAGCTATTCTGGGAAACCCCATAGGAGTATAAAAAGTAGACAGTGGCATTCCTCTCACATTTAAATATGTACTTATGCATATTTCTGACTACTACAACTGCCCCAGAGATGTTTAAAACACTACTGGGAATAGAAATCCCTTTAGTCATGTGAAGTTGGCTTTATATCACTCAAAAGACATGAGATCAGTTATTCCAACCCTAGAAATCACTCATTTTTTTATTGTTGTTGCTGTTTGTTTGTTTGTTTGCTTGTTATAAGAGGTGAGAACACTCTGCTAAGTGCTTTACAAACATTGACCCATTTAATTGTTAAAACAGTCCTATTTAATTATAATTTAATTATTCTTCTTTCCCTGTTATTAAAACAGTCCTGAGAAGTAGTATTATTGACAGTTATTTACACATGAGAAAACTTGGTCACAGAAGGTTTAATGACTTGTGGTTCCAAAGCTATTGATGGTAAGACTGGGATTAAGACACAAATTTCTTAGACCTTTTTTCTGCATAATGCTCGTTCCCACTCTAAGTTAGCAATACCATTTGAAAAGCAGGAAAAGTGAATTCTAATTTTATTGTGAAGTAGAAAGCTATTTTGCAATCATCGTATACAACACTTCAAATCCTTGTCTTTCCGTAGTTTGTAACCCTTATACAGCCACTTGAAGAGAACTGAGAATCATTCAGAGCTCCATAGATTTAGGTTTTATACAGTTTGGCAGCCATTTCTGCAGTATGGCAGGTGATTGTATGTCCAAAGCAGTTGGAGCTTTATGAGTTCAAAACTCATTTCTACCACTTTCTAGATGTATGAATTTAAATAGGGTTTTTTAAGCTCTGTTTTCAATTATTTTCCCAGATATTAAATAGGTATGATATTTGTCCCTCCTTCATGATATTTGTCCCTCCTTCTGATAGCTATTTTGAGGATTAAATGAATTATACATGAAAATTCCTTAGAACAGTCCCTTGTACACAAGATGCTCTCAACACATTTAGTTTTATTATTATTGTTATTGCTCCTGTTATTGTTGTTGAAAGTAACCACCATAACATAATTACCAAGAACTAAACAAATCAGGAAGCAGAGCCTATGCTTAATAAAAAGCCTATGTGGTTAATAAACAGATAAATATAAAGCAATTATTTTTCTGTGATTTTGAAAGCACTAGTGGAGCTTGAAATATACAAATCCAAATATATACATGGGGAATTGATGACTACAATTTATTCTCCAGTCATCAAGAATGGATTCTCAGCAGGAAAGGAAGATGAACAACTAAATGAACAAAAGAAT
The DNA here is from genome assembly GCF_028564815.1 of Eubalaena glacialis. Taxonomy (NCBI): domain Eukaryota; kingdom Metazoa; phylum Chordata; class Mammalia; order Artiodactyla; family Balaenidae; genus Eubalaena; species Eubalaena glacialis. The sequence goes on from NC_083720.1 coordinate 51,047,170, forward strand.
CAACCATTCAAATGGTATCAGCTCTGTGAATTTGTCTAGTTACTTCCTAAATCTTTGGACGCCACATTTGCTCCTTTGAGATCATCATATCTATGTCCAGTCACTTATGGAAGCTTCAATAAAATACTGTGATAGTTTGTGCTATATAGTGGGTACACAGCACAGTGTGGAGATTAACTTGGATACTCATGGACGCAGGATTCTGTCTGACTTTAATTACCCCAAATTATATTCTTTCCACTAGCACTGTGTTTCAAAATTAATGCAAATACAATCTCCAGTCAGTAAACTAAAATTCAGAAAGATTCTAACTTATTTAAAATATTTTTTAAAAAGCTATTAAGTGACTCTAAAGTACATCATCATTTCTTTCCTCTACCACCTGTTCTAAATTTTTCTGTTTTGGCTAGCAACTTCAGCTGGTCTGTGTGTTTTATTGGGTGGAATGAGCCAAATCCTTATCCCCGAATTTTGCCATAAACTCCACACAGTGTCTTTCACAAACATTAATACGCTTCATTCCATAGAGTCATCCAGATCATGCAATCCAAGCAGCAGGGCCACTTGCATGGAGCCATAAACTTCCACAGAGCCATTTTCTCCTCTGGGCCCCATCAAATATGTCTGACTTTTGGGTCATTCAGGGTATGGATTAGAGCAATATTTCCAAGTGTGGTATTGGCTTTCTCCAGAACCTGAAAACTTCTATGAGATATTGTGCTTCTTCATCACCAAGTGAGATAGAAAATACAATCGTCTGTCCTTTAGTTTGGAAGGTATGTCACAGCATGTCCCAAACCACTGGAATCCTAAAATTTTCACTGATGTATCTTCATCATGTTATCTCCTATTTTCTCGAGGGCACGTGTCTTACTGAGGCTTCTCATCTACTTGCCACATCTTGCTCATTCATGCCAGTTAGCATGATGTCATTATAGATTGGACCAGTGGGATGCTCTGATGTATGTTAAGAGAGTCCAGCTTTCCTCAGGCTATATTTTGACAGAACATGGGAGAATTTTCACATAGCTCTGGGGCACGACTATAAATGCATACTGTTTTGGGTTTTTTTTATTTGAAGGTAAACTTCTTTTGTTCCACCCTTTTGATAGGGATGGGAAAAAATTATTCACCAGATCAATAGCTGAATACCATGTACTTGAGGCTATTTTTATCTGTTCTAGCAAATATACTACATCTGGCACTATATCTGCAATTGAGATACTACTCAATTGAGTTGGCAGTAACCTACTATTATCTTTCAGAATTCATCTGACTTTTATAAGGTAGAGACTGGTGAATCAAATGGAGATATGATAGGATGCACTACCCTATATTCTTTAGTTTTTTAGGTAGCATTAATTTCTGTCATTTTCCTGATTTTTTTTTTTTTTTTCTAGCTGTCTTAACAAGAGAGAGAGTTTCAGTTTCAGAGGTTTCACTTAGCCTTCCTAACTACTGTGGCTCTTATTCCACAATAAAGGAATCAAAATGAGTATATCTATGTCAATTATTTATTCAGAGACTGGGAAACAACCACTGGGTGGGTCCTTGGACCCACTGGACACACTGTGAGCCAGACCTGGGCCAGAACATCATTTATTACTTTGCCATATACTTCCACTTTACCAGAGGAGTCATGAAACCTGGATATTAACTTGAATCCTCCCTTCTTGAAATATTTGGATATTCTTCTTTCCCTGTTGTAAATGTCTGAAGGCCCCTTTGGGAACTATTGCGGAAATATTACTCTATATTTGACCTGGTTTTCTAGGATCTTTTCATCTGAAGATCTGGCCTCTCTTTCAGTCAATGGATTCCAGATTTGAAAATTGGCTTCTATTTAGAAGCTGAACATGAGATCATGACTTTCATTGGGTAGCTATTCTCAGTATCCTGATCATTCAGACTTGGTATTTTTTTGTTAGTAAAGACTGTGCAGTATGCTTTTAGTTATTATTCTGGACACAACCTTCATAGATCCCTACAGGTCAGGACTTCCTGGATGCCACTCCAGCCCTGTTGTTCATTATGATAGTTACACCCCCTTGCCTTCTGAGAATTAAGCACTGCCACCTAGCCTCTTTTATTTGAAACCCTATCATTTCCAGTGCTATAAGGAGCTAATTGTGTAACATCTCCCAATGTCAAGGGATGATATCATCTCAGAGGAAAACCATCACTGAGTTTCTCAGTGATGCTGACACCCTTTTAACCAGTGAACTCTTTATTAATCTGGCAAACAAAATGTTCTCTGGGCTCCCCCACGGAACATAACCACCCAGTGAGGTGTTCAGGTTTACACCCACGCTCACATGCCTACTTCTTGGAGCTTTCGGAGCTCCTCTTCCATGGTGTGGCATGAGTTACAGTATTTCCACTTCATCTAATGTGCATCATAACTGTCTCCAAGCTCCTAAGAGCCCTCCTAGCAGATGTTAGCACAGCCCCCTGTACCCCTATCAGAGTGTTAAATTCCACCCCCCCAGGAGTATGCTCACATACAATACAGCATTTACAATCAGGTCAATCTGATTTCAGACTCAGTGTTCTTTGATTCATTTCCCCTTTGTTAAAAAGGTTTGCATTTTTTCTAATTTAAATAGGTAATAAGCAGTTTACCATCCTTCTCTCAGAATGGACTCATGTTGTTTTTTAACAGAAGGTCCTAAAATATATGCTGGTGAATCCTGACCAATAATGAAGAAGGAACAATGAGTGTGAAAACTCAATTTCCTAGCTAATTTCTGTGAATTTCCCTCATATACATACAGGAAAATATATTTAATATAATTAAAAGAACTTTTATTTTTGTAAGATTCAATAGATTCCTCCTAACAGAATATTTGAGATAAAGTGACCAATCAGTTTAATGGATTAATAAATGATTAAGTAATCATAATTATAAATAATAAATCCATCAATAAAGGATTGTATCTGAAATCTATTTTTCTGGTTTTGTTCACTGGTCAATATCAAGCATCTAAGGCAGTGCCTGGCACATACTACTTTCCCAACAAATATTTAGTAATGAATGACCGTTAGGAAATAATATATGCTTATACATTTGTGTGTGTGTGTGTGTGTGTGTGTGTGTGTGAACATATATGGCTTTAAGAAATCATTTTAATACAATTAAATAGATGTTTATTTTAAAATATTTAAGCAATGTAGATATCTCTAGTAAAACGTGAAAGTTGTATTTCACCCTCAACTTAATGTATTTAATTCATTCATTTAGCAAATAGAGAATCTTCTATGTGACAACGACTATGCTATGTGCAAGAGATATAACATTTAGCAAAAATAGAATGATCCTCCTCAGAGTAACCACTGTTACCATACTGGTGTTTATCCTTTCAGATATTTTCTTGTCTATTTTTAAACACAAAAACACCCACATATACACACACATTCACATGCCAAACAAACATTTTTTTTAACATAAATGAAATTACCCTGTATATATGATTACATAACAAGCATTTCAGGTTAACATAAGGTGTTTTAAACTTCTTTACTTCACGGCAAACATACAAAATAATATTTATACACTGTACTAGGATAAACTGTTTATAACTTAACATATAACGGACATTTCTTTTGTTAAAGTAACCCTTTATTTACCTAATACTGAATCATGAAATATTCTTTTAATAAGTTACTGGATCTAGTTTGCTAAATTTCAATCTAGAATTTTTATATATTTATATATTTTCTGTATGTTTATATTTATATGTAACTGTGATTGGACAGTAGTTTTCTTTCACCTCTTTTAAAATCTATATTTTTCTAGAATTGCTGTAAGGATTATGGTAGCTTTATAGAATGAGTTGAGAAGCTCTGCATTTTATCCTAAGATCTGGGATCATTTGTTACATAAATAAAGGATTTATTTGCTCATAATACATTGATGACTCTCTCATGTAAAACTGTCTTGGTTTATTGCCCTTGGTGTGGGTAGAGGGTTACCATGAGATCTTGACTATTTTTCAAATTTTTTCTATGATTTTCAGTCTGTTAAGATTATTTCCGTCCATTTGAATCAATTGGGTCATTTATATTTTTCCAGGAAAATCGGCCATTTCATCTCAATTTTAAAATTCTATTTGTTAAAATTTTTCTCTGTAGCTTATGTCAACTTTCTTATTTAAAGTGAATTTGTTTGTGATTTCCTTCTTTTATTCTGTCCCCTTAGTGACAGGACTGGCTGACCGCTGGACTGATTGGAGTGGGCTTATGGACAAGCTGACTTCCCTTACAGCTAGTGAATCAATCAGAACAGGTATGAAGTTTGCCCCCTCCTCCTTAATTACCAGAGAAAAGATGCCTTTACTCTGGACGAGAAACTTGTCAATGACTTTCATACTTTGAATAGTGGGTGGAGCCGCCTTTCCTTTTTCCATTATTATTATTATTACTTTTATTCTTTCAGATCTACTATGAAGGTCTGAAATCATAGCATCCTCTGACTGGCTTACCCTCATCAGGGTAGCCCTCATCAGGAATACCTCTTACTTTCAGCTAAGAGTCATGTGCTAAAAGGGACCAATGTTATACTCTAGAGGAAGCATAACTGGACCAACTCTTCCATAGTTGAGCCTTAATTCCTCCCCACATCATCACCTTACTGACTGCTCATGTTTTTTCTGCACCTTCTAAGTTTTCTCCTGATCCAAATGGGCAAGAACTGCTTTTACCTCCATAGTTATGATTTTCTCTGTTCTAATTTCTATGACAATTTGATTCCACATGCTTTCTAGCTTCCAGAATTTTTCAAAATTTCTATTTCGCTGATAGCATCGTTTCCTCTGTTAGGAAAGTGTACAAGTTTTACAGTGTTTACCTCACCCTTGCAAATTTTAATGAATGGTCCTTTTGCCATTTTGATGGGTTGCAAAAAGCAAATTCTTTGGAAGCTAGACATGTGGCATTTGTATCATATTTGCTTACTAAATGTATCTATTCATGTGAGAATTATAAGGAATTTTATAGTTGTACTTATACAACTATAGAATGTATAAATTAAGAGTTACGAAGTAATTTAAAGTTGTATATGAAGTGGTCTCTCCTTTTGAAGAGTTATTTTCAAAATCATCTGTGTTCTAGCAAAATCTGTAACAGCTTGATGTGGACCTGTTTCTGAGATGGTGATTGGAAAGCATTTCCGCCAACATGCAAAGAGTTTCCAGTATCTGTCAGCACTGTCTGATTTTCAAGTATGTGCATCTTTCACCACCTAGATTCCTGCTCACGATAAGTGACATGTGGACTTTTAGTGCTTCCTGCACCAGGGACTGTCTTTCCAACTCAGATTGTGAAGTCCTTTCAGAATTCGGCAGCATTACTCATCTTGATTATGCCACCAGTCTCTTTGATGGGAGGCTCACCCACTTTCTTTAAGAATAAGGATGCGATTTAAGGTTTAACTTCAAACATTTAAGGCACTTAAGATGCCAGGTCCAATTTATTTACAGCTTCTGATCGATGTCTACTTTCTGTGTGGAGCATGAACTGAAGGTCAGGATTACTTCCGTCAGTTCACTCGCCATCCCTATGTACATGCGAAGCCAGGACCTTTCTCTAGAATCGCCTGCTGCCACAGTCATCTTTTGGCATCAGATCTAAGCAAGATTTTTGAGTTTTTACTCTTTGGACTTTTAATGGTCTAACTGGAGAGCTGTTTGGACAGCATATGCAGGCACGGTGTTAAAAATGGGGCCCCTTTAGAAAATTGAGTGCATACTTGCCAGTATTAAAGCCAAACTTGCATTAAGTTTTTTAAAAAATTGTACTTAATCTGGTTTGAGGGCAACGAAATATGTAAACCAAAGTTGTTCATTGGGGTGGAAGACTATCTCTTATTGAATAATGTTGCTTGTATTTTATTTATGATTCTTGCTTGATTTATAATGTTTTAATATAATCTCCTTGGAGAGAAAGCATGGTCCTTTGTAGTGGCATGATGACTAGGCAAGGAGATATGTGACATGACTTTTAATCCTCAATCTGTCACTAAGAATTGTCTGACCTTTGTCATCTCACCTATCTGAACATGAGCTTTCACAGCTCTGAAACAATCTTTAAGTTTCCTCTCATTTCTAAGAATCTATTTTCTATGCTACTGATTGTTTTTTGTTTTATGATTAGGCTCTGAGAAAATTATGAAAATCCCCATACAAGTAAATAGACAATCATAGTAATGACAAAAACAAAAATTAGAATCCACAACTTCATTTTTTCCCTCTAGCAAGTCTGTAGTTATTCCAGTATTGTCTACAGGTATCTGATTTTACTGGAGTGCCATATTTAAACATTCATTATCAACTCATGCAATCAGACTTAAGTGCACCTAAGTACACCATCTGTCTTTTTCTTTCTTATATATTCCTCTGTAGTCACACACAGATATCTGCTATTCTAGTAGTGTCTAGAGCCTATTATAGCTGCACCAGTTACAGTGTAATCAGCAAAGGAGGCATTCCCTTTCCAAGTCCTGATTTTCAGAATTTAACTGCACCAACATTTATAATGGCTCTACCCTTAATGTGATACATTCATGATTTTCTACACAGGTGTGTGTGTGTGTGTGCGCCTTTTTCCCCAAAGCTCCAAAGGCAAAGTCTATCTTTGGAGGAACCGTTCAAAGCTTGGACCTCTTTTTAAAAAGGCAAAGCATGACAGAAAATGTTTTGCAAATCCAAGAGGTTTCTGGTCAGTCTGTACCGTCATGCAAACCATTTCAAGACTACAATGCAGGCAGAGAGTGGTTCGGAGGCTGTCGGCTGTTCCATCACTATAATCCCTGAGGCCAGAGCCTGGTCCTTTAAATTGGGTTCTACAGTCACATTATTCGAACAGTGAGCCTGATCTTGGCCCAAAGAGGCATCAGTTCATCCTCTGAAAAGCAAACTGGAACACACCTTTTCAACATATCAGTGATGACTTGACGGCAGTGGGACCCAAATGTACAGAGCAGGGACTCTCAGTGGTAGGTCTTGCATTTTGGCAACATAAGCATGTAAATGAATAGGACACAGGGTGAGGATTGAGACCTTTTGGAAACCAGTAAGATCCTGAGGCATTCTGGAATAATCAACTACACATTGAAATGAAATGCCCCTAAGTATGCTGACTCTTGTCACTCAGTTCTTGTATTGTATATTTTATGGTCTCTTGGGACTTTTGAAATCATTCAGCCTTCATTGTAGTTCCCATCCCTGCCATTTATGAATTGTGTGGTTTTAAGCTGGTTGCTTAACCTTCATTAGCCCTGGTAGCCTCATAGGTGGGATGGGGATTATAATACCCATTGTTCATAGCTTTTGCGAAGATCAGCAAGAGAAAAGCACAGTGTGCCAAAGGTATGCTTAGCACTGCATAAATGAGAGAAGAAAAAATAATACTATAAGGCACTTACTATATTCCAGGCTCTATTCAAATAGCTTTCATAGGTTATCTCCATTAACCCTCACAATAACTAAGAGGTCAATGCTATTAGTATCTCCATGATAGATGAGAAATTTGCAGAGAGGTTAAGTAAGCACCTGAGTACATTCAGCTTGTTCTTGATGGAATCAATAACTGAACCCAGAAGTCTGATTTCCTTGTCCACACTCTCATCTACTACCCCGTACTTCCTTGAAGAAAACCAAGCAGCTAGCCAGCTGGTCACCCAGCTTGCTCAATGCACAAGTATGCTAAAAAATATTGTTTATTACCTGACCTGTCCACAGTTCCCAGGGGTTCACATTGCCTCTCCTGGCCTCAGCTGGTTGAACCACTAGATGACCTGGCTCAAGAATTGTCCATCCAGAAACAAGCCAGCAAGTGATGATTTGGCCAAATGCAAAAAGTGGGGCAAATAAGATTTTCTCACTAAGGAACTTGAATGAAAAAAGCCTGGAGAGAATTTGTCCTTAAGCAATGAGAATAAGAGTTGAGACAAGAAAGAGACCAGGGTGGCTGTAATTTGTCATGGTAATATCAGTTTTATGAGCCCACGTTGACTGCACTATGATACTTTTGAACACCAAAACACTGGTCTTTTTCTTCCATGATGTCATTATTTTACCATTTTTTAAAAATCTGAAACCTGAATAATTTAAAACTTTAGAAGTTACACAAAGAGACTGATGGAACCAAGCGGTACTCTGAAAGTGTTCTAACTGTATTTCTCCCTTGTTTAAAATCTTTCCCAAGTATTTTATTGATGTTTCCAATTCTTCTTTCTAAGGTGATCATCTTCTCATATGTTTGGTAATCATTTTCATACCAGGAAGGACCAATTTGGGTTCATTGTTACTTCTGCAGGCCCTGATAGGGTTGGCTTAGAGTGGTAGCCGTTACCTTAAGGAAAATAGTAGGAGGGTGAGGCAAGGGGATTGGAAGAGAAGAGGACAGGGAAAAGGTGGGGAGGGTCTCCGAGGCCCAATTTCTAGCTACTTCCCTAGAGCCTCACCATCTCCCTTCTTCACGTGTGTGTGTCCCTCTTTTCCCCCTGTTCCTTTATCCTCCTCATAAGACCAAGTTCATTTCTTAGGGTCTCATCACTGCCATCCCTCCAGCACCATGGACACTATTATCTATCTTAACAAAGGCTATATTTCCCAACCATCTGCCTCGGGGATACTCTAACCAAAAGGCCCAAATAACCTTAATTTTCTCTCAGGTAGAACAGAGTCTGATATACAACGTAGAACCATATTGCTCAATGCAGTAGCCTCCAACCGTAAGTGGCTATTGAACACTTGAAATGTGGCTAGTCCAAATTGAGGTCTGCCATAAGTGTAAAGTACATGCTGGATTTCAAAAACTTAATAGAAAAAAAAGAATAAAAATATACCTCATGATCTTTATATTGACTATCTGTTGAAAAAAATACTTTGGAGTATTTTTTAAAATAAAATACAGTATTAAAAAATACAGTATTGGTATTAATTTCATATGTTAATGTGCTTCTTTTTACTTTTTTAATGTGACTCCTAGAAAAATTATAATTATATATATGTCTTATATTTATGTTGGTGTAGAAGTTGACAGTAATCATATTTCACTTTTTGTTAAAAATATTGGCATTAATACTGGTGTTAATACAGCTACTGGAAATTACATGAAATAAGGATTAAAATGCTGTGATGGTGATTTTGCTTTATAACAATCTCTGTGAGGTATTAAAGGCAAATCAAAATTATGAGAAACGAGTCAGTAGAAGCTCTGAAGAAGGGAAAATATAGAGAACAAGTAGAGGGTCAGGAGCCTGAATTGCAAAAAGAATAGATAACAGAATAGAAACAAGCTGAGGAGAGGGAGAATGACTGATAATACTGCCTCCCAAGCAAAGGGCAGACATCCCCAACTCCAGCTCTTAGGTCCTTACTGGCGTCTGGAGCCATCTTTTTCTTTCTTTCTGAGGCTGGGTAGCTTCACAGGAAGCCTTGTATTCTGGGAGGCAAACTTTCCTTGTCTTTATGAAGCACCTTCAACATACAAAGAATCTTTCTTTTGCTTGGGGACGTAATAGTGAGCAGGTCTATTATGTACTATTATTTTACGTAATAGTAAAAACAGGTCTTTGTTTACACTTTGAGAGCAAGAAACTAATATTATAGAAATAATCAGTATTTAAGAACAATAACTAAGCAAGAAAAATGGATGCAGTGAGAAGATCTCTAAAGACTAGAAAACAGGTGGATGCCACAGAGGGTTTTTGTCAGGAGATGGCTACTCCTTATTCAGAAAGTGACAGGTGAGCTGAGATGCAGAAAGTGAGAAAGAGCCAGTCATGCAAAAAGTCTGGAATAGGGAGAGAAAGGGGAGAACATTCCAGGAGGAAGGAACAGCAGGTGCAATGTCCTGAAGGCAGAAAGATTTTTAGTTTATTGGAGAAACAGTGTGATTGTGATTAGAGGGAAAGAGAGTGGTATGAGATAAGATGAAAGAGTCAGACAAGGGACCAAGTCGTGTACACAATTTGGATTTTATTTGCACTGAAAAGCCACTGAAGGGTTTTAAGCTGTGGAATGACATGACCAATTAGGCATCCGTTGCAGTGGTTCAAGCAAGATGTGATAGAAGCTTGGGCTTTGAATAATCCCTGGTACTTTTGAATCAACAGAATGTAGGATTAAGTCATCTGTATGGGATTTATTTGTCAAGAAATAATAATATTCAGCTGGTTTTTTAATATGCTCCATTCTATTTTTATCAATAACAAAATTTATGTATATTCTTTGAAACAAACTTTGAAAATATAAATAAGCACAAAAAAATCACCCATGTTTCTGCCACCCTGTAAGCATGGTTGACATCTTGGAGTATATGGTTCAATACATTTCTAACATCTAGGTGTTTGTGTATACACAGAAATAGGATCATATTTATATATTTTTCAGAAGTTTTTTAAAACTTATACTGGGGATGTACTTCTATATCATTAAATATTCTACAAAATCATAGACTGCATGACAATTCAAGTGTATGGATGTTAGAGAATTGATCTGATACACTATACTTAGTGATTTAATTTGCTTCCAAGTTATTACTAGTATTGTTTTAATTTTTTAATAGTATAACAAAATGTGATTATTGCCATCTTTATAAATAAATATTTGTGTTTACCCTTAATTATTTCCAAATGATAAATTCCAAACATGTAATTATATCCTAATTTAAACTATTTCCACATTTTCAGTGCATAATGTATATGGTAATGTATCCTTATTCCAGTTTCCCAGGATTTTGGACACAATGGACACGATAATTTTAAATTTTTTTGCCTATTTAATAGGCAATTAATAATACATCATTATTATTTTGTTTAAAGTACTTATTTTAAATTTGTATTTCTGTTTAGTAAGGTTGAATATGTTTTTCTTTTGCTTATTGGCCAATTTACCTATAGTCTCTCAAAATTGTTTATTCATATCCATTTTGCTATGGGGGTCCTCATTTAGCTTGGCCTTAAAATAAATAAAAGGATAGAGAAATTGTTGTTGAGCTGTTATTTCTGAGTCATGAGGTTAATCAGGAAAAAATTCTATTAAGTAACAGCACAACTAATGCCAAGTAATCCCTGCCAAAGTGATAGTGACAGACACTGAAAAGATTCCACCTACAAGGAAATGGTTCAACACACAGTTTCCTCCTATTCAATAATGTTTGCTGAGAATATTCTCAGAAGTTTTTGAGGATTCCAAAATACTATTTATGTCATATTTTATGTCTCTTATGCACAGGAAGCTTCACTTACTATCTACTCAGCTTGTTCAGGGTTCTGATTCTCCTGAAAAACAGCTCAAAGTGAAACGTCATAAGTTAGAGAAAGTCAAGTAGGTAGTGAGAAAAAGATGTATATCCTACCAGGTGAAAACCTAATAGGCTCTGTTTGAGGGGTGATAATTTAAAACTGGTTATTTTTCTAACTAAACAAATGACTCCAAGAAACTTTCTAGAAATATCCATATGGGTCAGAGCTTAGAACCATACCTAGTTTCTTGGCCATTTAGTATTTTTCACATAAAACAAATCGTTTCATCTAAGAGGCCAATGCTAGTACTTTAAGCTCCAAATAAAGGATGTTTACTTCACCTGAGTGCACATATTACTCCAGTGAACAGTTTCATAAATGATCTCAGGCAAGACGTAGCAGAGCTCAGTTGAAAGGTTAGGAGATTAAGAGTCTAAAGACTCGGATTCATGTCCTGGCTTCTTCAGCTTCTAACTTGTCTCCTTGGGGGAGGCACTTTAACAAAGCCTCAGTTTATTTTTCTATAAGCTGTATTTATTCTGTAAAATAAATTAAGATATGCAAACTTACTATCAACTGCAGAAGGTTGCTATAAACACAGGATGTTTTTGGCCCTGGAGTGACAAACCCAAACATCTTCAAGGGGTAGGTTGTCTTCTAACTGCTCGTGGTGGATCCATTGGGCTCTGGTATCTTCTAGTTCCATAGGATTGCTGCCATCGTGGCAATAAAAGCCAGGTGTTGTCTGATATTTCCTTTTTTCTCCAAAAAAACCCTTATAAATCCTGATGAGTGTGTAAAATCTCCACCTTTACGTATTGACAGCTGATTAAAATATATTTCAAAATGATTTTGTTGGCCAATCAAATCATACTGGCTGCTCATTTTACAAACTGTTTTATTGTCTCCAATTTACACTGCTGCTAAAGCCCCTCAAACCTCCATGTTAGCATCTTTAGTTTCAGAGTATATATTGTACTGAGTGTATCACATGCAGTCCAATCTTGTAGTAACCAATTATTTGTAATTATTTCCATGATGAGGGTTTTTCTCTTCAGGTGGCCAATTACTTCCTATCAAATTATCACTGAAAACCATTATTTTCATTTCCATTTGTAGACATCTCAAGACTTTATTTTCTATTCAGTACAAGTAAATGAAAAGGAAATAATAACAGCCAATGCAATCATGACTGTGATCTTATCTGTCTGGATTGATTAGAAGTCCTTACTCTAATCATGCAAACTCTTTATTAATGTTAAGTTTATTAAAACCTAGGTTCAGATTTAGTTTTTTCTTTAAAGATTTCATTTATTTTATCTTTTTATTTTATAAGATGGCAGGGAAGGCAGGATAGGGAAACCAAAGGAAAGCCTAGTTACCAAAGGGACCTAGTCTTTCCTGTAATTTGGCTTCACCACACTGATCTACTTTAAAACCCTTTCTCCACTTATCAAAACTCTGTCTCTGGTGAATTACAGTGGAGTGTTGCTAATTCATACTAATGACTGGGATACCCAGTGCAGATCACTGAATTCTGAGAATTAGCAAGTGAGCAAAGAAGGTGAAAAAAATGACAACAAATGGAGGCCACTGCATCACAAAAGGGTCCTTTGTTCATTTGTTTTCTTAATTATAAGCCAGCTTTTAATTAATTAGGTTAATGTATCATTGATACTAGCACAAATTATGTCCCTAGAGTTTTCCAACTTTAAAAATTAGTTAAAAATTAGGTGTAAGTTTATTTGGCAGTGAGTTGAAATAAAGCATTGGCAGAAGGGCAAGGTTAGATTTAAATTGGTATTAAACTCACAAAATTGCCACTTACTGTAATATTCTTTTTTTTTCCAGCCTTGGCATCAGTCATTGGTATTAAATATGCTTTTTGATTAGACCAGTACTCTAGGGAAGGGCTACCCGCTGTTGAACACTTACCTGCTTAAAGAAATGGCAGCTGGATGCTCACAAGGAGTTGGCATGATTGCTGCTCCTCCAAGTATTCCCACAAGCATCTCAGGGTGAAAACCACTCCCCACCCCATTTTTCAAGAAAACAGAAGGAGAAAGTTTGGGTAGAATTTCATAGAAATATAATTAACTTCTTTTGAATGTTAAGCATTGGAGAGCTCCTTATGTAGAGGTGATGAAAATGCAGATCAGAGAAAGAGAATGAGGTTCCACAGAGAGGACCCAGTTTCATGCTCTTTTCAATCTACCTCCTTGGATGCTGGAAGATGCCCCACACTCCTTCTCACATTTTGTTATTTACAATTTATTTATTCTTTTAATGAATCGGCTATAAGACCGGGATGTGAATTTGTTTTCTGCTCACGCTATGCCCACACTGCCTAGCAAAGTTCTCTAGCAAATCATAATCACTCAGTAAACATGCATTCGGGACTGAATGCTTATATGATAGCATGAGGAATCCCAGGATCTAAGAACAGAGCTGTGGACCTTTCCTTTAGAGAGCTCACATTCCTGAGAATGAAAAAAAAAAAGTAAGCAAATCAGTAGGATGTTTCTATACATTTCTATACAGTAGAATGTTTCTATGATAGGGGGTAAGCTCAGACTGCCATGAAAGCACAGAGTAAGTGAAGCAAAGTTGGCCCAAGATAGTAAGGTTATGCAAGGCCTCCAGAGGGGAATGGGATTAAAGAATGAGGAAGAGTGAGTTAGATGCAGAAGGCTGGAAAAATGTTTAGGGAGCTTCACCTAGTTCATTCTGGAGAGGGGATAGAAAAGTAACGAGGAACTAGACAGGAAAGAGTTCATAAAGAAGTTGGGATGCCATGTGAGCTACTTCAGTTTCATTTGTTTGTCATCAGGAGCAGAATCAAAGATGGACCAAAGGGGACAATGCTAGAGGCAGGACACCCAATGAGCAGACTGGCAATAGCCCAGCTGAGATTTGGCAAGGGCCTCATGGGATCAGTTGTTGCTACCCTGAACATATTTCCTCGTGGTACACAGGATTTCTAGAAAACTACCCTTCCCCTTACTTTTAGCCTGCAGTGTGAGTGAGATGACTTCATCCTCAGCTCCAAGGGTGATTCTTAATTAACGCAAGCTAATCCGCAAAGCCCACTCACTTGGCCATAGTCATCGGACTGGGACTAGGCACATGACTCGAGTGGAACAGATGTGGCCAGAGAATATCTGGGCTGGGCTTTCGTTTGTTTGCTTGTTTGTTTGCTTTTGTTTGCTTTTCTGCTTTAAGAGTAGTTTATTAAGAGTGACATGCTATTTTTTTTTAAATTTTGTTGGTGTATAGTTGATTTACAATGCTGTGTTAGTTTCAGGTGTACAGGAAAGTGATTGCTATACATACATTCATTCTTTTTTAGATGCTTTTCTCATATAGATCATCACAAAATATTGAGTAGAGTTCCCTGTGCTATACAATAGGTCCTTGTTGGTTATCTATCTTATATATAGTAGTGTGGGCTGGGCTTTTGGAAGAGAATCTCCTTTGCTCTTTTGGGAAAGCTACTAGGAATACAGATTGTTCTGACTTATGATGGTTTGACTTATTTTTTGACTTTACGATGGTGCGGAAGTGATACACATTCAGTAGAAACCTAGAAAACCTTGAATTTTGATCTTTTCCCCACTTAGGAATATGTGGTGCAGTCCTCTCTTGTGATGCTGAGCATCACCGGAATAAATAACCAACACACTTGCAACCGTTCTGTACCCAGGCAACCATTCTGTTTTCCACATTCAGCAGAGTAGTCAACAAATTACATGAGCTATTCCACACTTTATTATAAAATAGGCTTTGTCCTAGAGGATTTTGCCCAATTGGAGGTTAATGCGAGTGTTCTGAGCACATTTAAGGCAGGCGAGGCTAAGCTAACATGTTTGCTAAGTTAGGTGTGTTAAATACATTTTCAACCTGGGATATTTTCAACTGATGTTGAGTGTATCACGACGTAACCTCCACGGTAAGTCAAGGAAGATCCGTGGTATTCTCTCTTCCGTGACCAAGCAAGGCAGCCTGGACACTATTGGCTGCCAAATTGTGAACAGAAAGAAAATCAACCTTTAGATTAAGCCAACACTTCAGAAAGCAAACGTGGAGAACCAACTGTACCAAACCCCACTTTAAGTCTACTCTAACTTGGGGTCATAGATAAACAGAATTATGAATTTTTGAAAATCATTTATGCCATTTAAATGGGTTTTTCTGGGACTTGGACATTCTTGTTCCTGAAAGTATCTTAACGGCTAAAAACCTGTCTGTGGCAGCGACAACCTGGATAAAGGTAGAGATTTAGATGACCTCTTCCAGTCTCTTCATTTTTATGATTCCCTCTCATCCTTAGTTTATTAAGAAAATATCAAGGCTGCAAACAGCAGGCTGATGACAAGAAAAATGACATAAACATCACAAGAGTCAAATGACTCCTCCACGGTCCCCTGACAGCTTTTCTCCTTTCCTCTCTGTTGCCTGCCTGTCTCTGGCTGCCAAGAATTTGCTGTTTGCTTCTCACTTCCCTCATCCAATCCACACTGAGAAGATAATGTGCCCAGAGAGCACCAGCACAGAAAGCAAACGTCAGCGCACATTTCCCAGTGAATGAAAATAACCTACCGGTGCAGAGTGCTCTCTGCTCTCCAGGGCTGAGACCGAGTTGAGTTGGGTGGGGAATTCTTCAGCCTTCTGGTCCTGGGATTGCAGCTAATGGCTTTGGGGTTTTGCACAAGCCACATGCTCCTGGCTTTAATGTTGCCACTGTGGATGAAAACTTGTCATGTTGGATAATATTACACAGTTACTCCAAAGCAGCTTTCTGGCTAAGTGACAGCTTTTGACATGTCTCTAATATTGACAGTAGTGGTGACTTTCAAGTGTGCTATTTATTTCAGGTAGAAAGGGAGCAGAGAGTTTTAAATAAAATAAACATGTGCAAAGGAAATGTGGCTTAGTGGAGTAAAAATGTCAAGGGAGCTTGAATACCTGCTCTGCTATTTTTTAGCCATGGACCATTGGGCAAGTCTAGAGATTCAGTATCTGTCCGTAGAACGGAAATGGTGATAATGTCCACCTTCAAGCATCAAAATTACATTATCCAATGTGTCTAAGTGTCTTGTGTGATGCCTGGCTCACTGTAGATGATAATGGTACATCTATTAATTGGGATTCCTGCCATGTCCATGACCTTTTCTAAGTAAACAGCTATAATCAAGCACTTAACTCTGAGAATCCTCAGGCAACATTGGTTCTGCCATAAGGCTTAGCTACCTTGGCCACAGATGATTATACCATTGGTAACCAGGCTCAACACAGGTGACGTATAAGGTGGCCAAGAAGTTATGACCTGGCAGTTACCTAAATTTGAACTACTTCTAAGATTTTGACAGACTCTTGCTTGAGTCCTGAAAAAATCAGAGAGTTAGTAGCCAGGGTTGAAACTGAAAGGATTTACAGAGAGAAGCCATGATGTTAGGGCAACAGCATGAAGAATCACTGAGGTTATGAGAAAGGAGAATGTAAGCAAACTGGCAAAGTTTGGAATGATTCACAGACGGGAAGAATCCATGAGTTTATGGTGAGGGAAGCAGATAGATTTACAGAAAAGCAGACATATTAAGAGGAGCTGAGTTGCATGAATGGAAAATCATAAGTTTGAGACCAATGAACCTGTCTGTTGAGGACCTGGCAACTTCCTGTAGATCATCTAGAGGTCCTGGAGGAAAGAGTACGGTGGAATTGTTAATCACACAGCTCTGGAGTCAGAATAGCTGGGCTCAAGCCCTGTCTCTGTCACTTACCAGCTGTGGGGATTCAAGCAAGTTTATCTATAAAATGGGGAACCAATGGGACCCACCAATAGAGCCATTCTGTGGAACAAATAAGTTAATACATGTGAAGGCATAGTACACCACTGACACATAGTTATTTTTCGATAAGTAAATATTAGCCATTATTAGCTATTATCAACTATGCCTCAACTGACATAAAACTGACATATTTAGCAGCCCCTCAGTTCCAATATAACTCCTATTTCCCTTATATCTAAATGTACCTTATAATTAATATCACTGTCAATCAAAAGAGGCTACCTAAACATCTATTATCATTTTTATTTGAAGAACAAGGTAAAAAAATAAGAGGGGCAAAAGGAGATAAAATGTTAAATACAACAGTAATGGTTACCATTTTTGTGTCCTAACAATTTTTTGTGTCATTCATTCATTCATTTATATATTTGTTTATTCATTTATTCATTTTCAAAGATGTATTAAATTCCTACTATGCTGGAAATTCAATAAAACAAAGCAAAACAAAACAAATTCAGCCCCTGTATTTGTGGAGCTTTAAAATTTCGTGACGTTAAGCAAATATTGAAGAAGGATCATTTTTAAGCTGACATCTGAAGATGAAAAATCCGTTTATTCCCTCACCTCATTTAGATAGTGACTCAAAGTCATCTTTTTGGTGAGTTCTTGTCTAACCAATGTTATTAGTCAGAATAAGGTACGTAATGTGGTGGTAAATTGACAAATTTAATTTTAAATGGCTTAACACAACAAATATATATTTCTTGCTCATATTATGTGTCCAAAGTGTGTTGGTCAGGCAATCTGTATCTCACACAGTTACTGAGGTTGATGAAGACTCTACCATATTTTATTGGCACCATCTGGAGCATGCAGGCTCATGGCCTCAGTGGCAGAGGAAGAATGGCCGTAAAGAATGCACAGCTTCTCTTTAATTCCTAAATGAAGTGACCATATCACTTTTACCACTAAGCCATTGGCCCAAACTAATGATATGATCCCATCTAACTGTGAGGGACTGGAAAGAATTTCCAGCTACCAGGGAGCACAGAGAACTAGTAATCTGTACCAGAGACCGTCTCATTTCAACTGTAGCTCCAGCCTTAACCCTCCCTATCTCTTTCTCTGGTTTATTTTTCTTTAGTCTTTAGTCTTTTCTACCATCTACCATCTAACATTCTAATTTAAGACTGTCTGTTCTAACTAGAATGTAAGCTTTAAGAAGGAAAACATTCTTGTCTGTCTTGTATGCTGATACCTCCTTAGCACCTAGAACAATCTTTGGCACAGAGAAAGCACTTGATACATATTTGTTAAATAAATGAATAAATGAATGTTATTAGTGAGAAGAGATGGCAATTAGAAGGGGCAAAAAGCATTAAAAAGACCCCAAGACCGGAAGGAACTTGTCTTGTTCAAGCAAGAGATAAAAACCAACCTGGCTACAGAAGAATGGATAAGAAAATTGGCCCAATGTTTATATGCATTTTGTTAATGCTTGAAAGATCCTTCCAAGGTAAGAATTATTATATTCCTAGGAAGCAAAAACTGAAGCCCAGGATAGTAAGCTAACTTTCCTAAGGTCACACAGCTGCCAAATTGAAGAAGTAAGATTCAATCTGAGTTTACACATTTTCTGCTCTACCAGCGTAAGGGGCTGGCTGATTCAAACCAGCCTAGAGCTGCAGGGAACTAGATCCATAAAATCACTGTTATGTGACCAACTAAGAATAATATGGACAATGTTAGTTAGATATCTGTCAATTTAGGCACCTCCCTATAGTAATACCTGATATGTTTGACATGATGAAACTATGTTCTAAGTCCTACTAACTTGTACATGTATACCTTAATACATCCTAACCAGAGCAAAAAGGTTAAAATTGAAACCAGAGGCCTGACACCAAATTAGTTGTTTGAACCCAGTAAAATAAACTACTTCTAAAAAATGGGAAAACCTAAAAATCACCCACAATTAGCATGAGTACTAAGAAGAGAAGCACAAAGCCTCAAAACAAATGGGAGGAAATTTTACATTGGGACCACCCATTACTCACAAAGAAACACTGATATCCTTTTGTAAACTTTCCAGAAGTCATAATTCAGAGGCAAAACCCAAAATTGGGAACTGGAGGCCATAGTTGGAATGGCCTTTGTAATTTTGGTCTGTCTCATATCTGAAACTCTTTTCAATGTTTGAGAAATTCCCTAAGAAACAAGTCTTGAAGGGAGATAACTTAATTCTTCTAGAAACGTTAAAATGCATAAGTCAAGAATCACTTGCCCAAACTGTTTTCATGGGCATGTGACCTACTCTCAGCCAATAGGATGTATCTGCTAAGGACTTTTACCAGGAAACAGTAAAACTAAAACCTACAGCATAGGGGAGTCTATTCAAGTGGAGACTGCATGTGGGCAGGAACATTCAGCTTCCATGTGTTCAGGGTCAGAGGGGCATCCAGGGTTCAATGGCAGTGACAGCTCTATCCTGGTGAGTAATGGATGGTCTCAAAGTGAAATTTCCTGCTGCTCTCCTGACCGTTTCCTGAGTTTGATTCTGCAATGTTTCCTTTATTAAATGCCTATTCTAGTTTAATCTAACAGAGTCATTTCTATTGCTTACAATTAAGAAAACTGAATATTATGATACTCACATATTAATTACTCAGTGGGTCTAGCAAGGAGGTGACACAGTAGAATCTATGAAGGATAATGATGAGAGACAGATGATATGACTGTCTCTTCAAGTGTTTAGGGCCAGAAACTTTCCAAAATACTTGAAATATATTATGCAATTTAATTCCCACATCCATTTGGGCTGAGCACTTTTATTTCTCCCTTAGATGAGTAAAATAAGAGAGGCTAAGCAAAATGTTCAAGGTCACAGAGCCAGTATGGTAGATTAGATTACTGTTTCTCAAAAATTCACTTCTTCTCCCCAACCCACCTACCCATTGGATGATTGTACATCCCTACCCCACTGATACTGAACCTGGCCATGATACTTGATTTGGTCTCATAAAGGGTTGAGTATTTTGCCCATTGACTTAGGAGCTGGTCTTGTGATTTGTTTCAGTCAATGGGGAGTAACTGGCTATAACATAAGCAAAGTGCAAAATATGACTGCATGTGATTGGACTTTCAACTCACACTTCTGTCTTCAGTGTTACAGGAACATGGCCCAAGTAGCCTGTCAGCCTCAGAAGAATTGAAGATAAATTGAGTATGCCTGAACTAAACCAATGTTCCAATACCAAGACCAGATAAGCCCAGGCTAGATCAGCTAAGCTCTAGCTGTTCCACAGACACCTCAGTCAGTAAAAGATTCTAGTTTTTGCATCCTTCTGAGTTTGGGAGTGATTTGTTACTCAGCATTATTGTGGCAATAGCTGACTGATAATGGTAGTAAGCCGTGCAACCAGGATTCAAACCTGGACCTGGTTTGACTCATAAACCTGTCTCTTTATTACTTTGCTGTAACACCTTCCCTGCTAGGTCTGGATATTTGCACTGAAAGAATACAAAAGCAGGGCAAAGTATTAGCACACCTCGGACTCTGACATTTCCATAAGCATAAGAGAGTCCCTTAACTAGAAATGTCTATGATAGTGTCTCTGCCTTTTTTGGATCATAGCCTCATTTTAGTTCATTTGTCTTGGTCAGTATGTCTTGCTTCTGTGTTTCTTTGTTCCATGCTGGCCTCCACAGGCAAATTATTTCCTGGTTTCAGTGCTAATGGACCTAGTACAAAGATTCTAACTTCTCGGAGTGCAGTATATTGAAGTTCTGCTCTTAACTCATGAAGCTCAGCAACAAAATCTGTATTTCTTTCTCTGATTCTGCTTCTATTTCTGCCCTGAATTCTTAGTTCACAAAGCTAGGTAAAACAAGAAGTACATGAGGTAAGAGTAGCTTGTAACTAACTTGTGGGAGTTCCTAAGTATCTTGCTCTTCTAGTGATTGATAGTTTTGTCCTCTGGTTCAAGAAGCACACTTGTGCCAAATAATTCCTAAAAAGGTTTTCCTCCTACTCATGCACACTTTCCATCATAACTGTTTCCTGCCTGCTCCTTAGAGATTATTGCATGGTCAAAATGTTGCCTTTTCCTACTGGTCTTGGATATAACTCTTTCATGCCACTCAACCACTGTCTAAAGATTTATATTAGCACATTTACCTCATGTCGCCTTACTGTCTATTGACTTTGTGTAACCAAGGATCGGATGATTAGCTGAAGGCAACTGACCTTACCTGATTGCCACCTGGAGTGGGAGAAGCAAGACAGAGTCGATGTTGTTTGAGCATCAGTGCTGATAACCACCATCCACTTAATATCTTGTCTTGTGTACACTCTTTGAAAAAGAAAGAGATCCGTAACTGATTTGTCTGATATAAGAAACAGCTTAAAAGCACAATCTCAGCTACCCCTAAAGAAGAGAAGGTATTTTCATTTCCTGAGAATAGCACTTGAATGTGGTATGAACTGGACCCTTCCTGTTCCTACCTTTCAGGTAATGCCCATTGTTTATTGCCCACATGAATACGGTGCACTAACCCAGAGGAGATACAAGCTGATTTTGGTCCTTTTAGCTAGAGAGAAACAAGCCACAACTGAGTCTTTCCTGCTCTTGCCACTCACAGGAAGTCCTTGCCCAGACTGCTTCCTGCTCTGTGTCTTACCCTGTAGATGTCAAGGGTTGTAAGAGCTAGGAAAAACACACACACACGCATAGAACCACCCATGTGGATCGGCAATGTCAGGCCCAGGCTGGTCCGAGGCAGCAGAGAAAATTAATCCACAAAATCCTGATTTAACTGAGTGTTTACAAAGTACACAGGATGGATGTCTTGGGACCCTGAACTGAAGATAAAAACCACTCAGTTGCAGGACCTCCACCTCTTGTTATGGGGACAACCTCTTTCAGATGGTTTTCTGTATAAGAAAATGCCCTTTGTAGAGCACACATAAGATTCCAAGTTTCTTTCACTACTGCAACTATTTTAAAGACTAGGCAGTGTCTCTAGAAACATAAGAAGGAAAGAGGTGCTAATATAGAAAAAAAAAAATCTGAGGCTCAGAGATATATGAAAAGTTTATAAACAATACCCGATTCCCCATGCAGAAAAATGGATCTAAAGAATCCCTTATTCGTTCTACCCACAAATCCCTAGGGACATCAGATATAAGATTCTATTAACTGCATATAGTGGCAAAATCAAATGATTAAATGAAGACCACTGCACTTGTCTGGTTGCTACCTGCAGTGGGAGACGTGATCAGTTGCTGAGTAATTCTCAGAACTTAAGGATCGCAGTAGTTCTGGGTTTTGTTTTTTCTTCTAATCATGAGTCATAACCTATTCTCAGGCTTATTGAGCAAAATGAAAGGAAGTATACTGAGATAGTAATTGAAACAAGGTGAACATTGTGGGTTAAGCCAGAACGAGGACATAGCTGTGCATACAGTGTGGATCTGTACTCCAGGGAGGGGATCATGTCCACTCCTCACTTCCCATTTTTATAGGTAAGAGTGAGAAAACAGACCTATCTATGGAGAGTGCACAGGCTTCTCAGCACTGGGAGGTCTGGATGTGGGTACCCTTGGAGACTCTGGCACCATGAGAATGTGCAGTTCCCCTACTGGAAGGAAGAAGGCCTTCGCCCATGAAAGGTGAACTTGGACACAGCCTCTGCCCCTGGAGAAAATCTTGGGGGAGGTGGAGCTGGCCTCACCAGCCCAGTGTCCAAGCATCCCAGAGTGAGCACCCAGGGTCACATTAAACAGTTCAGCTCCTCTGGCCACACCATGTCACTGGGCTGGTGTCGCCCAGTGTGTTTAAGAAAAAACTTACTAAGTAAAGAGAACTGAACCCTGCATGGCTGAGGCAACCTCATCCATATAGATCATTAATTAAAATAAAACCTGACTCTGGGTTGTCTTTCTTTTTTTTTTTTTTTAACAAATTGAATGAGGTGTAATTTATACTGATTTTGTTTTGTTTTGTTTTGTTGCTGCTTTAAAAAAGGATTCCAACGCTGCATTCCATAAGGGCATTTCCTTAACCGGTTGAATTTAAATGACTTAACTGATGTAGTTAAAGCATTCACTTTGCTGATAAAAAATAAAATGACTCAGGGCAAACACACTGTCATATTGTTATTATTGAACATGGGCTGCAACGCGCTGGCACAGGAGATGTTGCAGAGCACACAGTTAGACATGGTCCGTGTCCCAGGGGCACGCAACCCCAGCAAGGTTGTTATATGGTATTCATTGCAATTTGATGAACTTCATTTATCTAGACAGCCACTTATTTAGGATGAATGGGAACCTATTGAATCATCTTAATTCAGAGGCTTCTATGGCACCATGGGTCTACAGCATCTATTAAACTTGGGAAGATTTGGCAGCCATGACACAATGAATGTTATTAGTCCCAAAAAATTGTCTAGGGGTGATGAATCATCAGCTTTATGGACAGGTGTGGGGGTGATACCCACTATCACCTTACTTCCCCCTTAGGTTTTTAAGTATGATATCAGTGCTGCAGTCACTGTTACTCATCTTCCCCAATAAAGAAGTTATCTGTCACAGATGATGCTATTTCCCCAGTAACACAATCATTCAATTCTTGGGGAAAAAAAAATCACACAGTATGAAACCCTGATACAAGACGAGGGTTCCCTTAGGCACTGAGTTCTCTGAAGTGATCAGTTAATGAGGAGAGCAGAGTTCTCTCTGCAGCAGATACAGCCACTTTATGGCATCCTGTTACTAATTGAGAGTAGGAACTCCCATAAACTATACTTAGAGGATTTATTTGGATTATTTACAAGGCCAAGGGAGGAAACAGGCAAATAGAGACTTGCATCTAGAGTGAATCCAATTGCTGAACAATTGTACATTCTATTTATAGACTAGAGGGCTTTTTCGAAGACTGGTGCTATGTAAAATTTGAAAAAAAAATCTTAGGGTTGTCACCTTCCAAATTCCTGGCTGCTTTCTAAATTCAGTACCAGAGGCTTTTATAACCTATAGACCAAGTCTGTGTTGTCTTTGATGATAAAGCTTAAAGTTTCGAAATCTCAATGGTAAAATCTTCCAAAAAGGCACAGCAACTTTTAATCCTTTCAGGCTCAAAAACACACTAAGGGCATTGTATCAGCCAGGGTTCTCCAGAGAAGCAAACAGAACAAACATATACATCATATGTCATTATAAAATACATATGAAATATTATATATGATAAACATATGATTTATTCATGTATACATGGCTTATTTTAAGGAATTGGCTCACACGACGATGGGGATGGCAAGTCTGAAATCTGAATTTGTAGGGCAGGCCAGCCGGCTGGAAACTCAGGCAGGAATTTTTTACCCTTACCATCTTGAAGTAGAATTACTTCTTGTCCAGGAGATTTGCTTTTGTTCTATGGCCTTCAGTCGATTGCATGAGGCCCAGCCACATTATTGCTGTTCCTTCTGATCGCAGATGTTAATCACACCTGCAAAATACTCCCACAGCAACATCTGCATAAGTGTTTGACCAAACAGCTGGGCACCATAACCTAGCCAAGGTGACACATAAAATTTAACCATCACACGTATCAACTCTATTTGTTGATATCTATGCTGTGAACTTCAGCAAACAATATTTCCTAAATGGGCACATACAAAACCAGTAAGATCTGTGTTCAAAAGAAAAGGATCATCTAACTTTTTCCCATATTACAGCTTTAATGAAAGGTTATTTAGATTCAGAATACATAATGCTTTTTTGTGCCGATGTCAATTACTCTGCTGAAAACGGTAGTTCTTGTGTTTTTGTAAACCCAGTGTTGGCAAATGATGACCCACAGCTAACTCTCATCCACTGCCTGTTTTTGTATGGCCAGTGAGCTTAGATTGCTTTACATGTAAATGGTTACATTATAAATAGTTATGTAAGGAATTGCAATTCAAAAATGGTTAAAATGGTAAAATTTATGTTAACTGTAATTACAACACACACACACACACACACACACACACACACAAGTTATGTAAGAACCTCTTGACCTTCAAACTCTTAAATATGTACGTACGATCTGACCCTTTAAAAAAGTTTGCCAGCTCTTGTTAGAAACCAAATACTTGCTTACTGAGGGAAGTCCTAAATATCCCACCTAGTGATATGCAGCATTATTGTAACAAGTTCCTTTAATCCACCTCAAAATATCATAATTCCTCAAGAAGCATTAAAAATAATAGATTTTTGTTTGTCTTTTTACTTAAAATCCTATCTTTATGAAGTAGACTTAAAAAATATCAGGAGTTCTGGTGTTTAATGAAAGAAACCTTCGTTTAAATCAGGAGCTTGGTATAAACATACACTACTATATAGAAGATAGATAACCAACAAGGACCTACTCTATAGCACAGGGAACTCTACTCAGTATTCTGTGATAACCTATAAGAGAAGAGAATCTAAAAAAGAATGAGTATATGTATAACGGATTCACTTTGCTGTACACCTGAAACTAACACAACATTGCAAATCAACTATACACCAATAAAATTAAAATGAAAAAAAAATAAAGCTAATAAAAGCAATCAGCAATCTCAAGGTCCACCATGATCTGGCTCTCTGCCCTCCCCTCCAGCCTCACCTCCTATGGTCTCCCACCCCTCATTCCACTCCAGCTTCATGGACTTCTTTTTATTCTTTGAATACTTCCATCTTGTTCTCACCTCAAGCTTTTGCACTTGCTGTTCCCTCTGCCTGGGGCACAATCCCCCCAGGGCCTCACATGGCTGCCCTCTTCTCATCAGGCAGATGTCAACTCAACCAGGCCCTACTAAGGCAGGCTGTCTCTGACCACCCTCCTGACCCACACCCCCATCCATCTCTCCATCTCACTATTCTGATTTAATTTTATATAGTGCCATCTGGAATTATTTGTAAATGTGTTACTCATCTTTCATCAGTACAACACCAGCCCTGTCTTGTTCATGCCTGTACCTCAGTATCTAGAACATTCCATGGCCATAGAAGGTGTTCAGTTGATATTCATGTAGTAGGCAAGTGGGAAAACAGAACAGTAGCCAGACTGAGTTAATATGTCATTCTCCCTAGTGATTAGTCTTCCAGTTAAGTCACCATTGGGTTAAGAGTGGTATTTAATCTGACCATTAGTTCATTTAACTAAAGGCACTGAGGACCCAACTCAGGGAAAGGACTAGGTACTGTGGATCCAACAGTGAAGAAGACAGACAAGGTCCCTGCATTCAGAGAAGTCACAAAATGATACAACAGGAACAGAGAAGTTTGAGATAATGCCATACACCAGTGGTATTATAAAACATTTTGTATATGTCACTGAATATGTTGCTTACCTCAAATAATTTCCAAACCACTTTGAATCATCATTTTCTAGCTTTAATAACATTCACAGTGGTTTCTTGAATATGTAGGGTTTTGACACCATATCAGTGTTAGCTATAAAGGAATTATAAAGATTTAAGCTAAAAACTAAAGGAAAGACAGAAAAAAATATTTTGTGTGCTACAAAACACTATATAGAAAGTAATTCATTTACAACATTCAAAAATAGTGATCCTCTGAGTTTATGACTACTGTTTTGATGGCAGAGATGGAAAATGTCCATATAAAGATATACATGATGCTTTTTCTGTTGTGTGGATTTCTGACATTCAGATATAACAGCTCATTTTTAGCCAGAAAGGAGATATTTAACATGCCTACCTTTACTTCCTCCTTTTTATGCTTTTTTAATTTTTTTTTATGAGTTTACTTTATAGTTTAAACATGGCC
Organism: Eubalaena glacialis; assembly: GCF_028564815.1. Taxonomy (NCBI): domain Eukaryota; kingdom Metazoa; phylum Chordata; class Mammalia; order Artiodactyla; family Balaenidae; genus Eubalaena; species Eubalaena glacialis. The sequence continues at coordinate 51,074,024 of NC_083720.1, forward strand.
AAGCCCAGTTTTGAATTTTAAAACTTCAGGTGACCTCCCAAGCCGAGGGTCCCTATCCCAAGAGGAAAGGTAAACAGTAAAACCTGGCAGAGAATCCAGTAGCATCTTAGACCAAGAATGAAAAGGAGAAGTAGAGACACTGAGTTCACACACTGTGTTTCATGTGTTGGTTTGCTTCATGGAGAATTTTGTACTTTTAACTCAGCCAGCACAAGTTTATGAGTAGCCAAAAAAAAAAAAAAATCAAGTCCTACCCAATAAATCTTTCTTTATGTACCTGCCAATATCTGTGTGGGTGTCCCATGACCTTGTTTCTTAGAATGTATCCTTCTAAACACACAGGCGCACACAAACATACAAACTGAAGGGGAATTTGAGGGTTTCTCTCTTATTTACTTCTTAGTAAATTTAGTAAGAAAATTTGCATTCCAATTAGCCTTTAACATAAAATTGAGAATTTTGTATATATATAAATATTCTCTCTATATAGAGTAGTGTGTAGTCTATATATAATGTGTATATATAAATAATTTTTATATATAAGTGTACATATATATATATATATAAATTTTTTTTTTTTCCCTACCCTCAAGAGTCAAAGCGACAGATAGGTGTATATAACTGCCACAGAACTGAAAACCAGAAGCCCCGCCTGGGTTGTAGCACGAATAATCTTTGAGCTTGAATAACAGACTTCACTTCTTTGTCAGTTTCCTCACCTGTAAAATGAAAGCATCTTATTATATCATCTCTAATCTGTTCACTTCCAATTCTAGGTTCTACCAGAAAGTTTAGTTTATATAAATAAATAGCGCCTTGTCTCACTATAGTAAGCATAGCCAATTTTAAGCAAGGATTAACCAGAATTTTTTGGAGTTTCAGGACTGACACTGGATACACATGTCAAAACATATAAAACTGCACACTTTAAATGTACGCAGCTTAATGTATGTGAACTATACCTTCATAAAGCTCTAATTTTAAAAAATAAAAGAATGACATAGCTCATTATCTATAAAGAATTTAAATTAACAGCACTTTGGAGGAAAAAATTAAAAATCACATATTTTTATACGGATATTATTTTAAACTGCTGCCCAGCTAAGTAAAAAAATAAATGTGCCCTTTAAGAGCCACTCTTTTTTTCATTTAATTTTTATTCTATATTGGAGTGTAGTTGATTTACAGTGCTGTGCACAGCCCTAAGTAGCCTTCTGTACGTAAACTGCTTTGAGACAAAGCCCCTAAAAGCTGAATTTTGTCCACCTGTTTGATTTGTTTAACAACCTCTTGAATTCAGCAGGTAAATAGGTATGCATCATTTTCAAAATAACTGGTTGTTTGTTCGCCACCTCCTACCGCTGCCCCCAGCCTGGTAGGACTGTGGGGCAGAGACTCTGCTCCCAGCTTGTGAGTGGAAGAAGGCAGGTCTGTTTACCTGCCAAGGAATGTCTGGGATGAGCTCACGACTCAGCTGTATTACCGCAAAGCAAGAACAACTCGTTAAAGAGAAAACAATTCAGTCAAACTGAAACAAAACATAAATTTCTCCAAATTCAACTGTATTTTGAGAGACTACATTCAATGAAACCAATTAACAGAGGGTCAGGCAGCTTTAGGAGTAATAAGGAGGAAAGAAAACTGTGGGATGGAGAGAAAACACAAGGAGAAAAAGAGATGAAAACAAAAGAGAGACAGGAAATGGCAGTTTGCAGTTTCGGGATCAACACTCATGTTTTCTTATACTTTATTTAGAAAACAACCCTTCTACGATTCCCAGGCAAAAATCTCTGCCAACATGCCAGCTCTGTGAATACAGAAGAGAAAACGGAGAAGTGAAGCAACTACACAGATTCTGTAGAATGGTCTTTACTGAACATCGAGGTGATTAAAGCAAATTCTTTTTCTTTACCTTGCATTATTCACAAAATTGTCTTAACGTTTCACTTCTCATTGTGTTGTAAACAGAGCTAAAGCCAAGTGAAAAGTTAGTCCAGTTCTTTGCATAACTCAGGCAAAAAATCTGTATTACACACATATTTGCAAATGTGTATACTTGCATTGGAGAACTTTGTGAAATAGGAGACAAATAGCAAGAGAGGTGTCTATCAAAAGCACAAAAATGTTTTGCAGCATTTTCCTATATCTTTCCTGAATGGCCGGGGATGTTTTAAACAAGGTTCTGCTTTCATTATCACGTAGACACTTTTCCCTCCTCAACACTGAAATGACATTCTAAATGGCATGTCTGTGTATTATAACCAGGTCCCAATTTCTCCTTGTTTTTGCCTTCCACGTTAGCAGCGGGAAAGGCAAAAGATTGGCCTGGACATTGCTAAAGCAATGCAGAGACGCCTTTAGTTATTATTACCAAAGTAAATGAAGAAACTGCCGGCCAGATGGGTGTATATTATCTATCCAACTAAAAAAGTGTCTTGTTAACAGAGATAAATGGTCTGAAATGGCAGAACATTTTCTTGCAATTTTAAAAAATAATAGCAGCAATATTTCAGAGGATAATTCTGCAATTTTTTCAAGGTTTCTGTTAAAAACCACATTTGATATTGATAGATACATTCTTAAACTGTTCATTGACACATTCATAAATATGAGAAGTTGAAAGCGGATTTTTTTTAAAAAACCCAACTATAATAATCTCTCTTGGAAGCTTGAAGACCAGATAGCACCCAGTAGGGCTGAAGATGTTTCATTCATTCCTGAATCAGCATTACCAAAACAAAATCGAGGCAGAGTGATGCAGAGGGGAATGTGTAAGTTAAAAGAATCAGACAGACCTGGGCCGCTCCCATTACTGTCCTTGTGACCTTGAATGTGTCAAATAATGTTATGTAATCTCAGTTTTCATATCTCTAACATGTAGATAAAATCTAGGACTTTAGCATTGCCTTGAGAATTTTTTAAATACCTTATAAATTTCCTGTATGGTACATGCAAGTTGCCATCTAAATGTTAACTTCTCAATGAGCAATATTTGTACAACACATTGGTTCTTTTCATCCTCTAGAAATGAGTTTCTAGTTTTATACAATTGGAATATTTTGTTTTCTTTCAATGTTATGGGTACATTGCTACACTTCGGATAGAAAATGAAACAAGATCTTTGGCAAAAATTTATAACACATATTATCCTCTTCTATAGTCCTTGGCCTGGTTACATCAATGGTACAGTTAAACCTAAAATATATTATGAATATGAAAACATCGCCTTCATTTGCATCCAGCCATACCTATAGTCAAAAAAAAAAAAAAAGGTTATTTACTAGAAGAAAAATACAATTAAATTCTGAGATGTTTTATTTCATTTGGAAAGCCTCCTTTCTCCAGGAACATAACAATGACTTACTGATTTATAAAGTGCTATAGTTTAGAGGCAGTCAAAATGCTTTCCTGTAATTATGACACCTTGTATTTCTAATCTCCGTAATACCTAGCTAGAACATCAAAAACTGCCTTTAAAGAGACTTTGGGTCTTTTTTTGTTTGGATCACCTCAATTGCCCTTGGAGCCACCCAGGAGCTGTAGGTAAGTTTTAATATTTCCATTTTTAGCATTTGGTTAGTTGGTTTATTTAATTCTTAGGCATACTGAAGAATACAAGTGACTTATTAGCTTGTCAAGCCCAGGAGAAGCTACAACACTGCATGTGACACCCCAGGAATAAAAAAGAAGATGAAGATGTCTTTCCTGACACTTGCAGCCTGGCTGTGTAAAGTCTGCTTTGATGAGCAGAATCAGAGGAGTTCCATTTTACTTGGAGTTTCGAGTCGGAGCTCTAAATGATGAGCATATCAAGTCAAAGGACTCTTGGAAAAAAAGAAAGCAGCATGGGTGAGACTCACACACTATTTTCATTATAATAGGTCCAAAGCAAGCCACTCTTTTTTTTTGTCCTTTTTTTTTAATTTAATTTTATTTTTCTGGCTGCCTCGGGTCTTAGTTGCAGCACGTGGGGTCTTCCTTGAGGCATGCGGGATCTTTCGTTGCTGCGCGGGCTCTTCGTTGTGGTGCACGGGCTTCTCTCTAGTTGTGGCATGCCGGTTTTGTCTTTTTAGTTGTGGGTCGAGGGTCCCAGGGCATGTGGTCTCTGTGGCTCGCGGCACATGGGCTCTCTCGTTCAGGTGAGGCCCTCAAGCTCAGTTGGTGCACGGGCTTAGTTGCCCCACGGCATGTGGGATCTTAGTTCCCCGACCGGGGATCGAACCCGCGACCCCTGCATTGGAAGGCGGATTCTTTACCACTGGACCACCAGGGAAGTCCCAAAAGCAAGCCACTCTTGCTCCAGCATCCCTCTGTTTTCAGCTGAGCACCAGAGGAAGTATCTCGCTTGGACTGAGAAGATCTAGCCTATGAAAAATACACACCTCAGCACAGTATGGACGCTGAGACAGATAGTGGCAACTTCAGATTCATCTCTCTGAATTCACGATATAAGAGAACTCTGTGGCATCAAGTGGACCTGAGGTTGTATTTATGTGATTAGATACATATTTTAAGTGACTCCATCACATTACTTTTCTGCCCAGGAAAACTCAGTTTCTGGGAACAGGTCCTTCCCTACTCCATCTATGTGCTCCTGACTGGAGCTGCCATGTTTTTATTAACATCACCCTCTTCCCCAATCTGGACCAATCCCTGCACTTTCCTAAGATATTTATAGATTCAGAACACACAGAGGGTGATACAGTCTCCCTCTTGTGGCCAAAGCAAAAAATGTGAATCTTGGTTTTTCCATATGCCTCCTCAGAAACATGACATGCGATGAAAATAATAAAGTTGAAATGCAGACAGATAGCACTGTGAGACTTTCAGGGAGGGTCTAGTGCACGCACACCCCTGGACCTGGTTATTCCTGAGACTCAGCTGCATCCCTCTCCTTGCCCTTGTTTGGTTGGTCAACTCTGCCATGATTGTACATGTTGATAAATGACCCTCTTGCCAATAGCTTGCTAGGGTTAGGCTTCTGACACTTGCAACCAAACTAATACACTCACCAAAGTATTATTTACTCAGCTCAATTTTCTCCTAAGCAGAAATAGAACTATCACCCTAATAAAATCCTTATTACTTGCACACATGTATAGAGGTCTTTGCAGAACCCTTCACTCTGACAGTCTGATTTAACAAGCTGCTTCAACTCTCTGCGTCTTAACGTCCTCATCCATGAAATGACACTGGTGAACTAGGTCAGAGGAAATAAGGGATGCGCACACACCACCACACCCCCATGGCAGTTATTAAGTACCAATCCTGGCATTCTTCCCAAGGACCTTCGTTTCTGTTTCAGAAGCTTTCTCAACACAGTATACAAGAGGAAATGTATTTTTCTTCATTGGACCTTAAATAATCTCAAAATACCATGATAACCTTTCTGCTTGTCCAGTGTATTAGACCAGGCAAGTATCTGATTCCCACTTCACAGGTAAGGAAATTAAAGCACAGAGGAACATATGGTTTAACGTAAAGCTGTTCACCTTGCTTTTAACCCCTCCTCCCATTCAGGACAGGGAGGAGGAAGGAGGGTTAAAACTGTGGCGGCCTTTAAGTACAGTGAGTTTATTCCCTGGGAAAGGGAGCAGAGTGAGGCAAGTCACTCCAGGCCTTTTGGATGTTGCCTTGGAAATTATCTCCTTCGCTTCCCCACTCCTTTCTCTCCCCTACCTTATCCCATCACATTGGTACCAGCTGGCTGTACCCCATATCAGAGGAAGAATGTGGCCCCGCCAATTACGGCTTCTCTGCACTAAGACGTACCCTGGTGAACAGCACTCCCAAAGGGGTTTCACTTATGAGCAGGAAATAACAGAGGAGCCAAGGGAAACCGGCTCAGGGACCCACTTTTGAACCCAAGCAGAGATGCAAATTTGGGGTCTAAGCATGCCATTTAGTCAACCATGCAAATTAGCACATGCTCACTTGCCTGGGGCCTGAAAGAAACCAGGAGGGGGAGCCACAAGGAATTCCAATCTGTTCTGTTTCTCCTTCAACTGACTTTTGGTCATGTTTTCATTGGTATTTGCTTCTGCAGATTCCAATGGCTGAAGGGGAAACTTTGTTTTCTTAACCTGGGCATCAGGAAACAGATGTGAAGTAGAAGAAATGAGTTAAGATTGAAGGTTAGTAATGCTAAATTTTACGAGTAAACTAGGAAGAAAAGGTTAAAAGAATAAGATATATAAAAATTATATCTATATACAATTTTACACAACACGTGCACACACGTACCTCTGAAAGACTGGTACAAAAAGGCAATTCAACCTAGTCAACCCCACATCTAAGAATCTTTCTTTTTTCTTTTCTTTTAAAGGTTACCATTTACAATCACTGTTTATGGGTGCAGGGGTTAGGACGACTGTATTTAGTTGCAATTGTTCAAATATATGCTCTTCATAAAAGCAAGTGTCTCACTCTGACAAGGGTTGTAACCCTCATATATTTCCTATAGCTCTAGCTGAATTGCAACTATTAGGTCCTATTCACTTACACCTTCTCAGCAAAGATTCCATTTCCCAATTATTGGAATAGCGAGTCAAATAAAAGCAATATTGCTAAAGAAAACAACATGAAAAGAGCCTTTCAATATCTAAAGAAAGCTGGAGAATGATTTAAACTAAGTAGTTGGAAAAGTATCTCCATCCATGGCTTCAACTACGAAGGTGGTGATGGTAGGGGATGGGGTGAGGACAAGAGGGGTAGGAGCTTGGAGCAGGGGCAAGGAGGGGAGAAAATTCATTGAAGTAAAGAAAGAGAATTGGTATCTGGTATTTCCTCTGCAATTTAATGCTGTCAGGCCAGCATCATGCACAATTACCCAGATTGAACACATTGCTATTACGGAAGCAGAGCTCTCTTCTAGGATAGATTAAAGAGCTAATAGGTGGAACCAACTGCAAGGAGCATCTGTTTTTTTCATTTCAGAGCAAGAGTCCTTGCAGAACTGGAAAAATACAGGTTCCAGATTTCTTAGGGGGGTTGTAGTCTAGGAGGGGGTTTCTATAATTTTCCAATTTTTAAAGAGCCCTAAGCTCAATGAATCTCCACGATTCCTTCCAACATGTGACTTGTCATAGCAACTTCACCTTCTAAAATGTTACCGGTGTGAAGAGACCTGGAGAAGCACAGTGCCACTTTACCGAAGACATCTCCTATCAATGGCCTTATTCTTTGAGTGAGACTTGCGTGGGTATATCTGCACATCCTGGCTCCTGGGTACCTTGAGTGGTTGCCCCGTTACTTATGCCCTAAAAGAATAGATGACCTGGGCTTCCCTGGTGGCGCAGTGGTTGAATCTGACTGCCAATACAGGGGACACGGGTTCGAGCCCTGGTCTGGGAGGATCCCACATGCCACAGAGCAACTAGGCCCGTGAGCCACAATTACTGAGCCTGCGCGTCTGGAGCCTGTGCTCCGCAACAAGAGAGGCCGCGATAGTGAGAGGCCCGCGCACCACGATGAAGAGTGGCCCCCGCTTGCCACAACTAGAGAAAGCCCTCGCACAGAAATGAAGACCCAACACAGCCATAAATAAATAAATTAAAAAAAAAAAAAGAATAGATGACCTGTTTCTTCTCTGTCATTGTAAACTAAACAAATGATTGGAAATGACAAGTCTGCCAAACATCTGGGGGTCATACAGCCAACTCACGGAATCTTTAAGGATTTCTTTGAGCAGGGATCAAGATGTATAGAGTATGAATGGTGGGAGTGTCAGAGAAAGAAGAGACACTCAGGATATTTGTTAAACAGCAGTGGTAGGTCAAGCAATTTAAATTTGTTATATCATGAAACCTTCACAATAATCCTGCAAATAAAATCAGATTATTCATATTTTCATTGAGGAAACATAAGACTTATCAAGAATCTCCAACATCCCTGATTACAGCCTTGCAAGGTAAACTCAGCTGTCCTTGACTCCAAAAGCTCATGAACCATGGAAAATGCATCCACCTTTCCCTCAGCTTTATTGAGGTATAATTGACAAATAAAATTGTAAGATGTTTAAAGTGTACAACGTGATGATTTGATATACATATACATTGTGAAAGAATTCCTCCCATTGAGTTAATTAACACATCCATCACCTCACATATTTACCTTTTTGTGTGTGTGTGAGAAAAATTAAGTTCTACTCTCTTAGCAAATTGTAATTATACAAGACAGTGCTATCAATTATAGTCACCATGTTATACATTAGATCCTCAGACCTTATTCATCTTATAACTGAAAGTTTATACCCTTTTACAAACCTCTCCCTATTTCCCCCACCTCCCAGCCCCAGTGCAGCCACTTTTAAAGTTGTGTCACCTTCTCCTGAAATCCTATTTTAAATAGCAGACACTTCTGGGATGAAGAGAGGGCTCCTGTACACTAACGTGCTGTGGGTCCCTATGGTTTAGTAGCAGGGCTTTTGAAGCTCTTTTGAGCATGATGCACGTAAGAAATGAATATTATTGTGACTCTGTACATATATACCTGTTACATATGTGTATTATAACTGAAAAAACGTCCCCAAACAATATTTTCTGTTATATATGCAATGGATTCTGATGTTTAATGTATTTTTAGACTATGTTGCTATGAACCCACTAGCACAGTGGTTGTGAATGCACTATGGAGTAAAACCAGCTGGGATCAGACCTGAGTCTAGATACGTGCCAGCTGTATGAACTTGGAAACATTACTGAACCTATAATAATAGTAACAATTCATAGGGATTATGATGGTTAAGTTAATGTATCAATTTGACTGGGGTAAAGATGTCCAGATAGCTGGGAAAACATTATTTCTGGATGTGCCTGTGAAGATGTCTCCAAAAGAGATTAACGTTTGAATCTGTAGACTGAGTAAAGAAGATCACTTCCATTGATGTGGGTGGGAATCATCCAACCCACGGAGGGCTTGAATAGAACAGAAAGGTGGGGAAAGTGTGGGCATTTGGTCTCTCTGCTTAAGCTGAGACATCCATTTTTCTCCTGCCCTGGACATCAGCGCTCCTGGTTCTCAGGTCTTTAGACTCACAGTAAGATTTCAGCCATCAGCACCCCCATTCTCAGGCCTTTGAACTTGGACTGAATTATACCACTAGCCTTCCTCGTTCTCCAGCTTGCAGATAGCAGATCATGGAACTTCTCATCCCTCATAATCATGTGAACCAATTTCTATAATAAATCTATTTTATGTATCTATGTCTAGAGCCTATTGGTTCTATTTCTCTGGAGAATGCTAACTTAAAGATGTGGTGAAGATTAAATAAATAAATATTACATGAAAATCACTGACACATTAAAAGTACCCAATGAATGTTAACTCTTATTCTGTGAAGCGCTTAACATAATGTGACACATTGATGGAGCATCTTTACAGTGACTGACGTATAGAAAGTGCTCAACAAATATTAGCCATTTGTGGTAGTGTGTTCTTATTATAGCTACTAAGTATAGGACAGTATGATAAGAGTTTTGCAAGTAAAACAAAAGAAACTGGAGACTATTTAAATCAATGAGAAGAAAGAGGAGATCAAACGACATAAAGACTTTCGTGGAGACAGAAACATTTTTTACTACTTTGGCATCAGAACCCTAGCCATTTCCTTTTGTAACAATATAAAATAATATGGTGTAAGTATTTGTCTGTTCTCTTATTTTAGACTATTTATCTCACTAGACTGTCAAGTCTTTCAGGACTGAGGCTGTGTCTTTTTTTTTTTAATAAATTTATTTATTTATTTATTTTTGACTGCATTGGGTCTTCGTTGCTGCGTGTGGGCTTTCTCTAGTTGCGGTGAGCTGGGGCTACTCTTCGTTGTGGTGTGCGGGCTTCTCATTGCAGTGGCTTCTCCTGTTGCGGAGCATGGGCCCTAGGTGCACAGGCTTCAGTAGTTGTGGCTCACAGGCTCAGCAGTTGTGGCTTGCAGGCTTTAGAGCGCAGGCTCAGTAGTTGTGGTGCACGGACTAGTTGCTCCGCGGCATGTGGGATCTTCTGGGACCAGGGCTGGAGCCCATGTCTCCTGAATTGGCAGGCAGATTCTTAACCACTGTGCCGCCAGGGAAGCCCAGGCTGTGTCTATTAGTCCACCACTGTTAACCTAGAGCCATGCCCTTTACATAGAAGTCACTCTATAAATTGCTGTTGTTGAATGGATAAAGAAATGAATGGACACACATTATTAGTTTATTTGTATCCATATGTCAAAGTAATTGTTCAATTGATTAAAAACTATAGTCTTGTGGCTAGTGGTTGTATTGAACAGAACCCTCCCCTAAACTTTACTCACTACCCAGTTTTTAACATCATGTTGGTATCCATGCACTATGAGAGGAGAACATACAATGTGTTTGTTCAAACCCTAAAAGAAAAACTAGATTTGGAGAAATCTTACCTTTTTCTGTGAAGCACATCATTCCAGCTATGGGACATCTCTTGAGAACTCTACATGCTCTTGTGAGGTAAGCTTAAAGATGAAGTTGAGATCTCCAGTTGCCCAGGCTAGGAAGTTGGTCACCCATGAATTCCCACTCCCTCCACTATCCCAGAGGAGGGAGTGAAGTTGAATGAAATGACATCACTTAAAACTTCCATTCGTGTGTTTTTTCTTTCGACTTCCTCTATTGATCTGGGCAAAAGTACAGAAGAAACTGGCAGTAGAAGAAAAGTACTGAAATCCAAGAGGGAAAAGACCTATGAGATTATGACACATTGTTTCCTGTTGATGCTTCCAGCTTCTTTTCATGCCCAGTTGGCATTATATCCTTAACCCTTCTCATTTCCATTTCCGTTAATAGAAGAGAATTCTGTTAATTCCGTTCATTGTGCTAGAGCGAGGAAATTACAATGTTGAAATTATTCAAAACATTGAGGGATCATGATTCAAGGTACAATGGCCCTGATTCACCTCTCAAGTGAGAGATGGCAGGACGAACAAGGTCTTGAGATGAATAAGCCAATTATGTAGTATTGTTGAATGCCTACTGCTTACCTAATATTATGCAGGGCAAAACAGAGGAGGAAGAAACAGAAGACTCAGTCTTAATCAAGAACTATGAAATTTTCTTCCTAATAGGACAAGATTGACTAAAACATGAAGGACGTAAAACCCTGAGGGTAGGACTTGTTTCTTATTTATCTGTAATTTCCTGTACCTAGCACCGGACCTAGCACACAGTAGGTAAATGCTGCTAATTAACCAATGAGTAGGTTAAAGTAGTACAAATGTAACCCTTGGAATTGGACAGACCTAGATCTCAAATCTGTCATTTTCTAGATATGCGATTCTGCACAACTTACTTGATTTCTCTAAGTGCTGGCTTTCAAAACTCTCCTCATCTTATCCTAAACATAAACATTATGAAGATTAAGTGGATTAGAGATAAAACACCTAGAACAGTGCCTGACAAGTAATGTCTGCTCAATACACGTTTATTGCCTTATGGTTGTGGTGACATCATGCCTTAGCCCATACTCAGCAGGGCGAGCTCCCTTTTCTATACATGAAGATGCCAGGACAAACCAGGATGCAGAGCACAGTTCCTATGTTTATCCAGGAGTAAGCCTTTGGGCTGTCCCCAATTTAACTATGCTCATCAAATATCTCCCCCACTCATGTTCTACTGATCTCAGATTCTATCCTTAGCTGTATCTTGGGTAATACTGATCCCTGGCATAATAATAAAGGTAGCCTAATTTGCACCTAGGTGAAGAACACAAGGCCCAGTCTTATCAGAGCAATGCTAACAGGTAGTAGAGTGATACTGAAGAGCTCTAAGCCATGAGGCAGACACCAAAGTTTACATGGTTGAAAGAGAACACACTTTTCTGACAAATCTTGAGTTCAAGTCCAAGTCATGCACTAGATATATGCACTAAGGCAAATGGTTTAATCTTTCTGAACCACAGATTTAAAATGTAGATATTACCTAAAAGTTTATTTTAAGAATTATGTGACATAATGTATAATGCATTTAACATGGTTACTGGCACAGAATAATTAACCAATACCTGATGTGAATATTTTTTCTCCTCTAAACTTGATATTAGAACCCTAACAGTGGATGCAGCCATTGTCCTGCATACCCATTCTGTCTTCCTAATGTATTTCTAAAAATACTGTAATTTCACATTGCTTCATTGAGCACTTAATATTTCTCATCCTTTTGAATCATAAGCCTTTTTAGTTTGTGAAGAACTGATCATTTCTGTCACCGGACCCCAGAAACTCTCAACTCCTGAAATAGTAACTTTCCTTCTTGAGCTAAAGAAACGTCATCAACAGCCATTACCAACTGCAGCGATGACTTATTCTCTCAAAGCCTCTAGAGGGCAAGATCACTATAATTTGCTCCTAAATTTCATCTGACTTGTGATTCCAATTTAGCCAGAATTATGAAATGTCCCTTCAAATTAAGTAAACCACAGCAGTCCTTGTGCTATCTACAGGATGACAATATATCCCATTATCCCTGCTCTACAGATTTCAATGAAATCCAAACCCATCTGTAATGGCCCTACAATTGGCACTATTGCCCTTGATCAGTACCAAGAGTCTATTGATGGAAAGGAGCCATCAGCAATCAATAGAGCGTTAACTTCCCAAAAAAGCCTATGGTTAGCAGTTATTTATTGAGATACTGACAGTTTCTAAACCCAAATCAAGGTATAGAAAACAGAAAATTAGGGGACTCCACCATCATTAATGAGATATCTCTAGAGAAGGTAGAAATATTACATAAATATAATGTGATTCTGTGTTCTTAAATGGAAATAACTGTATTTGAGGACCAGAAAGTAAAGCATTTGATGTCATTATCCAGGAAAAGAAGTTTTCAGACAGGTTAGTTAAAGAAGTGGATAGTGCCATATGGTATTACAGAGGGGGAGGTATTTCATACATCTAATCTATGCCAATCTGCTGAGCTTTCTTTGTTTATATCACACAATCCTTCCTACAGCTCTATAAAACAGTATTATCTCAATTTTAAAAATGAGTGAATTGAGGTTCAGAAAAGTTGAATAACACATCCAAGGGCACAGAGGTAGAGGTGGAGGAATTAGGATGGGAACATGGGTCCGTTTAGCTTTAGAATCCATGTCCCAGGTTGACTGTGAGGCATAAAGCATCAGAAGCGTATTGCATTGAGGACAAGGACTAGAGAGGGATAATTTTCAACTCAATGTTGAGTTCAATTAAATTCTTAAGTATTTTTTTAGTAATTGTAATCACAGACTTTTATCAGCTGCCCTAGAGAAGCTATATACCTTAAGGTTTATATCTGTGGGTTCTAGAGTCAGATTCTCTTTGTATTTGTATCTCTGATATGCCTCTTACTAGCTGTGTAAACTCAGAGAAATTAACTCAATTCCCCGGTTTCCTCATCTGTAAAATGGATATAAAAGGTACCTTGCACAATTTCCATGGAGATTAAACGAGATGGCTTATAAAAGCAAAGTACTTTGCCTGGCATAGTGTGCATTCAACACATGGTGGTTGTTGTTATTACCCTTTTAATACAAAGCTATCTTATAAATTAACACAATGTTAGTGAAGCAGTAGAATCCTTCAGTGGAAACATTATTTCTTGTTAGAGGAGAACAGAACAAGAGTGGACAAATACTGCTTATTCAGGACAAGGAAAAAGTTGAAACCAATCATCATACCTTAACCAGAGTTATAGAGAAAACAGGAATATGAGATAGATTCCCCTATGGTACTGCTGAGAGCCATACACGAGACAGATGGTGGGGGGGGCAGGCTCTTACCTGCCTGTGTTAAAATTTTATGTTATTATTTATTCAAAATATCAGAAGGCAAAACTTTTACTAAAGCTTGTGACAATTAACACTGACTGAGAAAATCTAATGGGCAGTAAACATCCAAAACCACTTTGAAGGTGTGGATCATCCCAAGAATTGTATTGTTCTCTTTCAGAATCTGTTCTTCCGATTCTTTAAAATTGTTGCTTAGCTGGTAGTTTAGGGGCATCACACCCTTTTTAAAGAAGCAGTTCATCCAGGATAGTTTCCTCAATTCAGATTAATAGTTTTGTTGGGAAAAAAATTTGCCACTTAAGGCCACAAAAATGCTTACAATTCCCCCCAAAGTCTTGTAATCCATGCTGTCCTATGTCTTCTGGGCACATAATCCAGATCACCTGAATTTGGCCTTATTTGATCAGAGGCAAGAAACGGGATCACAGTGGTAGAAATGATGCAGAAAAGAACTTCCAGAACACTGAGAAGCGGTCCCCACCAATCCTGCCCCCAAACCAGTCCTATTTCATGTTAAAATGAAACGTTCACATCACCCTTTTGGCCATCGACTCCCCATACTTTCCTGTCATTTCATTTCCTAAGCAGAAGGTAGCTATGAGGACCTCTACTAAGCCAATCTATTTCTCTATGGAGAAATTTCTATTTCCCATGAGGTTACATGCAGGAAATGAATTCGTCACCTTCAAGAGATTCCATATAAAGATGAGAGAGGCATCAGCCTGAGCTTGGATGCCAAAGACCTTCTGTACAATGTCCCCAACACACAACCCTGGAATCCCTGAGCACTCTTACTCCTTCTCCCCAGGCCAAGGTTACTCCCTTAGCCAGCACTTTCTCATCCTCTTCTGGCCTCTTTGCTTTTCTACTTCCTTTCCTGCTCTCTCCTTTTCCTTTGCTGCAGGCTCCAAATGCTTCCACAAATCATTAATACATTTCCTATTCTGTACCTTCTTTTTAATTTGACTTCTTCCTACCCTAGTCCTGTGCCCAGTTTTATATGCTTCATTCTCACTGGGATCTTCTTCCCTTGGAAACCTCTACTTGGCTTCTCTTCCAAAACTTATTTTCAGTTTTTCAGTGCTCACAGGAAGCAAGGTAAGCTTGGAAGGCAAACCTTGACATTCAAAGCAGCCTGGAATATTTATCCCAACTGGGTTCTTAGTCCCAAAATGTTTGCCTTTCTTTTTCTTCTTGGCATATGGCTGGAGTGAGGAAAAGGAAGACAGTATGATTGCTGATCTTAGTCTTACGAGACTGATACTTTCAGGGGAACAGCCTGTTTGTTTACAGACAGGGCCCTTGGGGTGGTTACCATTGATGGTTGCTGTGGCAGCTTCAATAGCACCATCGGCAAGGATTCACCTCCACCCTGTCTTTTCCCCACACCTCCCTCCCCTCTTTACCCAGACTCTGGTTACCAGGAAACAATAGAAAACCAAAATGTTATGTAGACCTCTTCATTGATAGAAGAGCTCATTTGCTATAGTTAAGCTTATAGTTGCAGAATTAAACTCACCTACTTGCCTCCATTACTAAACACCTCACACTGTCAAAGCCCAGGGCAGATGAAATCTGCTTCACGTTCAATCATCCTTTATGTTGGCTGTGTACCTGACACCACTGTAGTCCCATAGGAAAAGCCAGATTTCCTGATCAGCTATGGCTTGGATCCACCTGTGGCTGACACCAAGGCAGCTCAGTGTGATAGGGCTTAGGATGAGCAAAGAGTTGGCTGTCACTAGGTACTATGCCTGGTTTCTAGTGTGCCTGGGAATAAACTGAACCTCTGAAACCTCTGTCTCACTACCTAACACCAAAGGCAGTATCAGACCATCTGACTGGCTTTATCCTTCCTGTTTTTTCCTTCTCAGTCCTAACAACCTAGCCCTTTTCAACCAGAGAAAACCCTACTTTCAGACACGTATATCAATACAAACTGATCTCTTCCATTTAAGACTGTGACACCAAAGTTTACCATGCCACACCTGAGTCTTTTTGTATTTGACTGCTGAAATATTGGAAATAGTTGAATTGGCTTGAAGAAAGATCAAGTTGGATTAGTACTAAAAGATACTCTAAATTTGATGCTTTGGGCTCTGGATCTTCCTTGAAAGGAAACTTATCAAGAACATACTTTACTTCTAGTATTTTTCAGTAGCTTAAGAGAATATAAGTAGAAAAGTTTTAAAGCAAGTCACCGCTTTTTAGGTGAAAGTCCTAGGAAGCTATGCTTTTCATGTCACATCCTCCTCACTCTTTCCCATGACACAGAGAAGATGGGAGCAAGGAGGAAGTTCACCCTAACTTCACGCCAGTAAAATATACGGACTAAACAATTTAAAGACAATCACAGGGTCGCAGGCAACCAGGCTTCTCAGTTTTAAATGACTGTGGACTCATTTAAGCTTTTATTCACAGAGGGGCAGAAGTCTATAATGGATCATGCAAGTCAGAGCTGAGTAATGGTTCACCATGGCCTAGTTAATAGTTAGACAAGCTGTTCCCGTTTGATTAGGGTTTTCTTTTCCATTGCTATAATTGTATGATAATTAACTCAACAGAATTACATCTCATTTGGGGGAAATATGTACATTTTGAAGTTTCAGGAGTAACAGATCCCACATGCCAAGGAAAATGTCTGAAATTATACTGTGGGTCTCTTGCTTAGCCATAAAGATTGAATTGTTAGGCATGTGCCTTGTGAGTTTTTGCCTCTAAAGGAGCTAGTGAGTTTCCTTAGCTCTGACTTCTTCCAAAGGCTCTATACACAAAAGTACTGTACCCAGACAGCTGTTGATAGATTAGAATTGCCAAGTGGCAAACAGCATGAACATCTAATGTAATCTGACTTTGGAATTCAGTGTGAGATGGAGCACATGAGGCTTCCCTAAAAGAAAAAAGCATCCATTAATACAGGCATCACCCCATGATCAGGTGTTTTACATAATGGAAGGAAAGTCTTTTAAAGCAGATGGCAAGGTACCAGAGTGGATGTCCAAATTAAGTCATTTATAAATTGGCCATACTGATAACCGTGGAGATCTTTTCCCTCCTCTAACCGCCTATAAACTTATCTCTATCACACATCGCAGCTAATAATCATTTACTGTCTCATGGTTATGCTAATTTCTAGAGTTGCTTGTATCTTTAAAGAGAGAGAAGACACTTTAGAGCAGAAACTCATCTTTGTTCTCTCCAAATCTTGCTAGTTTAGTGCTAGTGCACGATCTGTGCCTAATACAGGGGTTGAGTCACCCTTTAGGCCTCCATGTCAATGTCATTTTTTTCTAAGAAGCCACCCTTGACCATCAGTATTGAGTAAGTTGTTTCTACTCTGTGCTTCTAGAGCTTCCTGGACTTAAATTTATCAAAAATAGGACTCCTGTATTAAAATTATTGTCATGCTTGTCTTGCTGGTCTACAGTTTGTTTTCAACACAAACTTTTGCGAGAGTAAAAGTTCTAACACATTTACCTTTCTCTTTTAGCAAACAGGAAGAATCATGCGAAGATCCTTGACAAACAAGGTGTATCTACCAATTTACCTCCTGGCTAAAACTTAGCATTATTCTCCCACCAAGTTCCAGTAGTCTTTCCATATTAGGATTTAGAAAGCTAAACATACTCTCTTAGGCTGTGAGTAATGAGCTATCTAAATGTGGGCAGGGTGGAGGGTGGGGAGAAAAAGATTCTAAGATTTCTGAAAGGCCAGTATGCATTGCTTGATGAGGCAGATAGCAAATGATCACCCTTAACTGCTGTCTGTGCTAAGTGTTGCCTCTTCCAGGGACCTTTGGATCCTAGACTCACGGGTAAGATTGACTGATGTGGTACAGTCAAAACAATGTTGATTTTCCTGTTGTTTGTCTACCAGAGAATTCTAGGGACCTAATATCCTTAACTGAAATCCTTGATTTTGAGGTAGATGAATGTTCTAGAATCACTGATGGTGTTCCCTGTTCTCTTGCTTCCCTCTCACACCATGAATTTTCTCTCATTGAATTTTTCCTCCCTCTTACCCATTTCCATCTCAGCAGGGAAGTTCTTCTTTTTCTCTCTGGTCTAAGCCTGGATATAAATCCCTCTCCTTATTTCTCCCTAGAATAATAGGCTGACATTTTGAACTGATACTTTATGGAAAAATAACCTGATCCAACACAGGTATAGAGTTCATTATACAGTTCACCTTATCATGTCTATTTTTCAGATTCTATACAATGTAGGAAATGCAGTGAAGAACATTCACACCCCGAATCCCTACCTTAACATAATCCCCTCCTGAAAGTGCAGTCACTATGGTTCTTCCTCCCAGCCTGGCTGCCCATGTTGCCCGAGGACACCATCTTGCCTCTCCAGCACCCACGTGTAGAGCTACTTATTTATTATATCCTTCCAAGGAAAAACGTCAATGCATTAAATGACAACACGTGGGAGTTAGAACCTTGTAGACACCTAGGGACACCTTCCCACTCAGTTCCTATTTCCCGGTGGAAGGTCTAGTCTGGTACATAGAAAAATAATTTGCAAGGAGGTATCCTACCTATTATCCCCTTGAGCAATCTGATTCTTCCATTTCTGCATTATTATTCATTGTTCACACACCTAGAGAATTCTAAATGACTCATTGAAGGGAGTACCATCATCTAAATACCTAAAGAAGTGATATTTCACTAAGACACCTAGCAGTATAGTTACTAGAACATACTTACAGGGACTTCCCTGGTGGTCCAGTGGTTAAGAATCTGCCTTTCAATGCAGGGGGTGCCAGTTTGATCCCTGGTGGGGGAACTAAGATCCCACATGTCTGGTGGGCAACTGAGCCTGCAGTGCTCTAGAGCCTGTGGGCCACAACTAGAGAGAAGCCTGCGCACCGCAATGAAGATCTCGCATGCCACAACTAAGACCCAACACACCTGATGCAGCCAAATAAATAAATAAATATTTTTAAAAAGAACATACTTACAATAAGCATGTACATTAGTTTTTAAAGATGTATTGGGTTTAGAGACACTATGGCAGTGACACTTGCAATCAGTCTATTAATTTAAAGAACTGTAAGTGTTAAACACACGACTGCCTGTAATAGTAGACATTACACTCTCTACATACTTGTCAATGTTTCTGTCTCCTTAAGATCAGGAACCACTTGAAATCAGAGATTATGTCTCTTTAAAAATTTCTCATTTCCCTCATCCAACACAGTGTCTGACACTCTGTTAGCCCTCAGTAAATGTTTGATTAATTAGCAAATGAATACCTGAATTAATTAATTGTCTGATACAAAGCAACTTTGTTTTCTATAGTAAGTACTATTTAAATTTAGACTAAGAAAAAGAAGCAAAACTATTATATAGAGAATGGATAAACAACAAGGTCCTACTGTATAGCACAGGGAACCACAATATATTCAATAACCTGTGATAAACCATAATGGAAAAATATGAAAAAAAAGTGTATATATATATATAAATTACTTTGCTGTACAGTAGAAGTTAACACAACATTGTAAATCAACTCTACTTCAATAAAATAAAAAGAAAAAAGAGAAAACGAAAAACATAAGCAAACTCAGGTGAAGCTTCGTGACTGAATGTCCTAAACGTATATGGGAAGGTGATGCTGTTTTGGAAGCACAGGCAGAAGGATGAAAACCTGGGTTTGACAATTCTGGCAAGTTTATTTCCTTTTCTGAAAAGCAGGGATAATAATACTTATAGTATAAGACTGATAAATAAAATAATGTTTACAAAGACCTTAGCATGAGCCTGGTACACAGTCAGCACTCGTAAAATGGAAGCTTCTGCTGTTGTCATCCATGTGGCAGTGTAAGAAGACAAGGCACAGCTAAAGAGGTTCTTAGTTAAGAAGATGCCTAGATCTAAGCAAAACATTGTCTGAGGTATCCATATTTGCATAGCTTATCTCCAGACCATAGCCTAAAGTTACCAAATATTTAATCTCTAGGGATATTGACAAGAGCCAAATGGGATCCTTTAAGCAGAACTGAAGGTTTTGAACGGACAGAAATGACCACATAAAAACTGGGCTCAGTAAGAACAAAGGCCTGTGACCCCATGGCCATGTAGAGAGGCCTCATTCTCAGCAAGGAACACCAAGCCCCCACTTCCGTGCCAATGGGTTTATTCTAAGCCCCAGTGGACATAGAAAGTGTGTTTGGTAGTAAACACTCTCTGTCTGAGTTGGTGTAAAATCAACAGGGGTGTGGTTAAACCCATGAATGGGGACAGCTGTGGACCAAACTGGGAGGAGCTGGGGAGAGCGGAAGCACGTTGACAGAGACCAAGATGAGCACAAAGCATCCTGTGCCTAAGGGATGACCATGGCATTGGGGTGGTGGTTTGTAGCTGAACTTGGACAAAGAAAATCCTGGGTGGCCAGGCCCTCTTCATATGACAAACACTCTGGGCATCCATCAAATTGAAATCACATTCAAAGTGAAATCATGTTTGTGTGACCAACAATAGTGCATCAATCAAAATGTACATCCAAGCCCAGAATGTATTGAGAAATCAGAAATATAAGATAGTGGCAAATGCCGATAGCAATACAATGTAGAAGGCCCAAGCAAGAAGATTTTGAGAAAAATACCACAGAAAAACAGGGTTATGGGCATACATCATGCCTCAGGGTTAAATTGTCCTAAAGAGACATGTCCCCAAATGCATTCTTCCTAGTTTTAAACTGTGAGAAGCTCCAGGGAAAAAAATTGTTTCTGTGCTCAAGTAACTGAGAAATGCTATAGCCCTTTTTAGAGAGTTTTCATATAACATTAGCATATTAATGACAAGAGAAATCCTGCTAAAAATCATGCTTATATTTATTTAATCTAACACTTCCCAATCTTCTGCGGCCACCATTTCCTTTTCACAGTACTTAATATTCTGTGAAATAACTTTGGGAAGTTCTGGCCTAGGACCAACCATATTAAAGCAACTACCTGTTTTTGATTTCCTCATTTAAGTAACAGAGATGCCAAAAATATGAGAGCAAAGTGCAAGGATCAAATAAGGTAAAGTACGTTAAGCACCAAGAAAAGCAATGGACCAGATACATGGTATCTAGAAACAATGGAAGATAACAAGAAGAGCCATTGAGAATAATGGTAGCCGAGAAGGATAATATTACTAAGACAGTCAATGTATCATTGAAATATTAGAACTAATACTCTTTGGAATATATTAGCTATATATTTTGCAACTGTATCCTGTATCCAGGAATGTCTTAAGCACATCCTACTACAGTCTTATATTATAAAACAGCATGAACCATTCCTTTTTCCCCTCCTCATATCAAATATGTCTGATCACTGTCAATTCTCAGTTTAGAAGATCTCTCTCTCTCTCTGTGGTCATCCAACTCCTTTCCTGCTTTCAAAAGCAGCACCACTTTGTATGGAAACTGGGAAACAAAAACAAAAAAAAATGTGTATCCCTTTTCTTTCCTTCAGGTCTTCAATGGGTGGGATGACTCAGGTAAAACAGAAAAATCTTGGAACTGAAATTTAGGAAAGAATGAGAAACAAGAAAGATTCCCTCCCACCAACACTCCCTCAAGATAGACATCTCAGTGACAAGGTCATTATAGGCCTTTCACAGTGTTGATTTCTAGAGATTCAAATGTTGAGTTTTTAATAGGCCCAGCCTTCTGCCAGAAGTCAAGACTCCTACATCCATTTGTCTGTTTCACATCTCCAGTTGGATGTCAAAACAAAATTCTTAATTGAACCTCCTGCTGCCTCCAGGCTACCAAGCTTCTTCTTCCACTGTCATTCAGTAAATACGATAAGCAGCAACCCAAGTCTATCATTGCTCATCCAGAAGCCGTGGTGTCATTTTTGATGTCTCTTTCTCTCACACATCACTTCCAATTCTTTAACCAAATCTGTCAGTTCTATCATCAAATATATACCATGTACTCACCTGCTAGCCACCACCATCTCTTACCCAGATTACTACACTATCCTCCTAACAGACTTACCCGTGCTTCCACCCCATGATCCTTCTCACATATTCATCTTCTAACGTGAGCCCTCGGCAGCTTGCCAGCTCACTCATGATATAATCCAAGGTCCTCACCATGGCCCCAAAAGGCCTGCATTCTTTAACTTCTCACCCCATCCCATCACATCTCTGACTCTCTTCCCACTCCTTCTCCTCTCCATTCACTTATCTCTGGCCTTCTTGTTTTCCCTGGAACATTCAGGAGTGCTCCCACTTCTCAGAACTGTTGTGAGGATTAGATGGTTGATATATATAAAGTACTTAGAGCTGCATCTTACTCATAAGAGGTCTGAGTTAATACTGCATCACCACTAGTTAAAACCCCTATGTATTTCTTTTGACTTTTTCACCACATCATGTATCATGGGTAGTGATTTATGTCTCCACCACAGAGCATTTCTTCCAAATATTCTTTCTGCTCAAATATCCTTCCCCCAGAAAGCTACGTGGTCCTCAGCCTCACTGCCTTAAGATCTCTACTAAAAGCATCTTAACCATAAGTCTCTCCTGATCACACTATATAAGATAGCACTCACAGCACAGGATCTGGTGAAAATATAGAGAGGAAAAAACAAAACAACGCTGATGTGAGAAACCAATTAACATAATGTTAATTGAAACTTATTATAAGACATGACTCTAAGAGCTTTACATGAATTGGTCACTTAATCCTCGCAACAGCTTTGTGGGACAGGTAACATTATTAATCCCATTTTTTAGAGAAGAAATTTAAGACACATAGAATTTACTAACCTGCTCAAGACCACGCAGCTAAAAATTATGCGATGATGTTAGGATTTGAACCCAGGCGTTTAAACTGATAGCCACTGTGTTTATCCACATTACAACCTGGTGTCTTGCTGATCTTTCCATTTTAGTGTCCATAGAGCTCTTCTTTCACTGATTCAGCAATGTTTTGTTGAACTCCTACTGTATGACATGGTGTAGGGATAGGAAAAGATAAAGGTAAGAAATTAATTTGGAGATGTAGCCAGGGCTCAGATTGCGTGTGGCTTAGTAGGTATTGTCTTCAATGTGATGAGAAACCATTGGAGTGATATGACCACATCTGCATTTAGATGGAGCACTCTGGTTGCTTAGTGGAAAATAAGCTGTAGGAGGTGATAGAGAAAGCTGCAGGGTCAGTAAGGAGGCTATTGCCAGGTCCTAGTTCACAGGAACCATGATGGATTGTTCCTTGAACAAGGATGCCTATGGTGGAATTGATGAGAATTGGTCAGATTCACAGTACATTTTGAGGGAAAACTAACAGAATTTGCTGGTGGTTTGAACAGATGTCCCCCATTCTTTAAGTTGTACCGTTATATTGCACAAACTGAATACTCCATTGTTATTAGCCATTCCTCATACTGAAGGCACCTCCCACCTTTTTAAAATCACGAAGTGTGCTAGAATGTTTGTCTGTATTCATGGTTTTTTACACACGTGTGATTGTTTCTATAGGGCTGTGAAGTGAAAATGCTGAGTCACAGAGTCCACGAAAGTTTCATCTTAACAGATATTGACAAAAAAGTCTCTAAACCATGTGTACCGATCAGCCTGTGCCAATTGATATTCCTCTACTTCTCTCTTTAAAATGTGTTGACAATGTGATTTCAATGTGACATTGAAAACAGGCCTTCTCCCTGTTTTCCCAGTCTGCCTGCAGGTTATGCTGGGACGCAACCTCATCTATGTACCAGTGATAAGATGATCCTCATTATATCACCAGCCTCCCCTTGCTCAATCAATGCCCAAGCAAACTGCCACTTCTATTTGTAGCTGTCTGTTCTGGGCAAAGCTGAGAAATCACAGAGAGAGAAGAGGTGTGGGCCTTTCCAAGGAAATTGTAACTGCTGCATTTAGCTACCCTTGTAAGTACCTGGATACACGAAGAGCCTTCCCAAATCCGGTTATTTCCTTGTCAAGAACGTGTCTTTTCACAGCCCTGGTACAAGGTCAGGCAGTGCCTTCAGGGGCTGTTAAGAACAGGATGCCCTGTAATTAACTGATTTTCTGCAATACAGTAGTAAAGCATGTGTTTCTGTAACCTTGAATATCACCTAGTACATAGGTGCTCATTGACCTAGAAGTTGAGGGCTTTCAAGGAAAAGAGATAACTGTGTCCAATAATCTTTCTTACCCTCTGCTACCTAGCACAATCACTCAGAGATTGCCTATCACAACAGACTGTAGACTTTCTGATAAACAGTGTTTTGGACACTTTCTGAACTTTCTCTCATTAACTCTTTCAAACTCACATGCCTGGGAGCAAGGCAGGCAGGGATATATTATTCTAAATTTACTTAAGGTCAACCTGAGGAATGGAAAGGTTAACTGACTTGGCCAAGGTCATAAAACAAGCTGTAAATAGAATCAAGAACAGAATTCAGATCTCTGGAAATGTTTCCAGTCTAGTGTGGGAAATGTTAAAGCACTGTTCCTTTCTACAATCTTATACCCCAAGAGCAATTTTGCCTTTCTAATTATTCTCAATTATGTTTTCATATCATGGCATGCACAGAAAATGGCAGCACTTATATGAGTCATGAGGGTAAATGGATGAAGATGTCTGTGGTGCCAGGTGACCAGCTTGGAGCCCCAGTCATCCCAGGTCCTGCTAGACCCTTTTGAAGAGTGAAGGCATCAGAATCTCTGCCAACTATAATCCATTTGAGTCAAACCAATGAGGAAGCATCCAACATTCCTATAAAGTTCAGCTTCGTGCAAAGAACTACCTTGCTCTGCCTTGGGACAGATGTAAAAGTATGGCAGGACCTGAAGAATTGAGATTTTGTGTATGCTGGGCATCCTGTAGTCCTGGGATTCATAGTGATTTCTCACTGGAGCTGAAGGAGACCAGGCGTTTGGAAAAGGGAGCTAAGGGCTAGATCACTCCAGATAAGAGAGGAGGAGCTGCAGGACCATGGGAATGGCAGTGGGACAGAAAGCAGATACCTGAATTAAAAGAAATTTCCTAGGATTTGGTGACCATCCATGGATGTCTTCAAGATGATTAGCCTTTTAAAACTTCTCCCTAATGTTCCTTTCTCTATACTTAACATATGGTCTCAAATCTTATGTAGTTATTTTTCTAAGACAAAAATTTGATCACACTTTCTGTGAAAGCTTTAACTGTTTCTTATCTGGCATAAGAAAAAGTCCAGACTCATTACCTGGGCATACAAGATCCTTCAAAACCAGGGTCCAAGAACAAGCCACCAGATTTCTCTCTCTCCACTGCCTATCTCAAAACCAGGGCTTCCAGACACACAAAAGAATGATCCTTCCCTTCCAAACTGAGCTTTTCAGTACCTTCTGGATGGTCTTTGCTCTTTCCTTTACCTTGTTCTCTGCCTGACAAAATCCTCCTCAAGATCCCACATGAATGTTACTTCCTCTGTAAAAACTTTCCCTAATCTACCAAGCAGGTAAGTTTTCTCCCTTCCTTTTCCTACCATAGAACCTTGCTATTCTTGCATATTAATTAGTGATCTGTATGAGTTCTGTCTCTTCCATTGGGCAATGAATTTCCCCCCAAGGTCAATGCTAAGACTTAACACCCAGCATCTAGCATGGTACCTGGAACATAATAGGTACTCCAGAGTGTTCGTTTGAAGAATTGAATAAATAGATCTTCCATGCTGAACAATGTTTGTGGACTAAGAAAATGATTATTCCTTTTATTGTTCAACATCCTACTAAAAGTGGGCCTTATTGGTGCCATCATACATGATTTTGAATCTCATTTTTGACTTAAGATTTTAAGTGACCTAACATCTTGGAGCCTCCTTTCTCCCACCTATAGAATGAATACAACAATAACCTTACAACGTTGATGTGAGAAACCAGTGTTATCTTAATACTTGCCATATATCAAGATATTTAGTAAACATCTCTTCCTTTCTGCTTTTCTTCATTGAAGGTGCTTTAAATGCTAATAAAAATATTTTTTTTTTTTACAATTCCAGTCTTTATTCACATCTTAATCTACTATTTTATAAAGGTCACACATTTACTTTTGAAATTACTTATCCATGTGAACATAGCATATTAAGGTACATATGTATAGCTGTATCTTCAAGTATATAAACGAAAATTTTTTAACGGCATCCCCAAGAAATCTATTATTGTTGCTAAACACTCATACAGGCAACATATGAATGGCTAAAAATGAGTAATAGTAATAAGCTTATTGCAGTAATCTTATAGTAATAACCTGAGAGGTAATAAAATATGGAGGTTAAGTGCGTGGGCCAGGAGTAAAGAACAAACTTGGATTTTAATTCTGACAATATCCCTTACAGGAAGATCTGACTTATGATGCTTCAGTTTCCTCAACTGTATCATGGACATAATAAAACATATTTAACTCAAAGAATTATTGTGAGGACCGAAAGAGATAGAGAATGTAAAGCATGTGGCACAGAGCCCAGCACATGGTACACTCAGTGGCTCTTATTTTTATGGTTCCAATCATTATTATTATTTCTCCGACTTCACCCAAACCTACTATTGCAGACTTCCAGGACCATGATAATCTCACACACATATTCTGAGCATCCCACAGGGCGTCCCCAATGTGCCTATGAATGACATCTCAGCCTTCACCCAATAGGGAGCATAGAAAGGGCAAATAGGGCCTCTTGGTGAAAAAAGAGTGTGACCATGGTAGATCCACGCAGGAAGCTGTGTGACTCTTCCTTATTAATTCCCCTGGTGCCAGAAATGCAGTCACCCACCCTCTGACCCTCTACCACCCCCCTCACCTCTGAGCACTACCTCGGCAAACACAGCCATCTACCAGCACTGTCACCCCGCATCCCCCTGCCACCTGGGTATTTCCAGTGTACAACAGCTCTTGATGTGCCAAAGTAGCACTGAGTGCCGTGCCAACGTGGAGAGAATGCTTTGCCACCATCTGTCTTGTTACACTTGTGGCATAGACACAAAAATGGTTTTGTCTTGAGGCTCAATATTGTATGGGGTTTTCAGAGTGTGGGAAGTAGAGGTTCATAGGCTGGGGTAAAACCTGAATGACTGAGGGTTCTTCTATTAGAATCACTCTTATTCCCTTTCCAATAACAGAGTCAGATTACCAGACACAGCCAATTTGTCTTTCTCTTCCCTTCAAAGAGAAAGTCACTCTAGTTAGCACTCTTCAAACTCTCCCTCCCAAGTTCTATACACAGTGAACCTGAACCCCATGTGTCTGGGAACAGAGCCAAAAATGGCCTGACATGAGAGCAAAATCTCTTTGATGTGCCATCTTTTATCTTAGGGAAAAAAATCATATGAATTTGGCATCCTCTTTGTGGTATTATATTAATCTAAAATAATGGCATTCTTCCTCCAGATTTTTTAGTCCAATTCATGGCTTTGGGTTCCCTCTGGAATTCCCAACCAACCTCAACAGCACTCATATCCCATGTTAGGATCCCTGATCAGCCTTGGAATAAGTGAGTTCTCTCCCAGGAGACGCCTTCTTTGTTAGTACTTGGTGGAAAATAGATTTCTGGCATGCTCTTTTCACTCATTTGTCAAACATGCCCTGACATGGCTGAATCCCAGCCATAAACACAACGTAAGGTTGAACTTGACTCCCCTGTTCCCCAAGACATTTAAGCCCTGCCTCAGAGGCATCATGAAGAACCTCAATTTTTATCCTACCATCTGCCTATGCATTTGCTGGGTAAATGTGAGGTTCTGTTGGCTGAGTAGTCAAAAGCAGAAGGTTTGCTGTGCATGATTACTGATGGAAACCACACTGCTTCAAAGTATGGGCAGGCACAAGGGAAGCATTTGATAAATGTGTCTTAAAGATAATGACTTACATGGAAGTATAGCTTTCTGCGAAGAAAATTTGGGTTATCCAAAGACTTTCAGGGCCTTCCAGAAAATAAAACCCATTCAATTAGTTCTGTCCATGTACTTAAGCATATAAAAGTAATGGATCCATATAAATTATTACATTCCATATTCACACCAATTAAAAATTCCTCAGATGGTTCAGTCAATGGCCCATATGTATTATAGTTCTAGCGACTCCCATCTCTTTTATAGATGCAAGTCAACCATATGCAGTGACATAGGCTGTGCCAGAAGTACCAAAATAGTCTTTGGAAATGAATGCCTCTGCATTGTGGCTCATAAAAATACCTGTTCATTATAAATGTAAGTCAACCCAGCCCAGTATTAGTTGAATGACAAGAAGCTAATTGCTGAAATGCAGCGAGATCCAGGGCTAAACGCAGTGGGCAAAGACTTAATGGAAAAGTAATAAGGTTAGGTCATGTTACTATTATCTCTAAATTCATGTGGTTTTCCATGAAATAAGTAAGTGGAGCTCACTGCAGTCCTCTGAGACCTGGAGGTTTATAGCCCTCATGTTGGTTCTGCTTAAAAAGACCAACCTCCATAAAAAGGAATGAAGTACTGATACATGTTACAACATAGATGAACCTTGAAACATTATGTCAAGTGAAATAAGCCAGTCACAAAAGGCCACATATTATACCATTCCACTTACATGAAATCACCAAAATAGGCAAATCCATAGAGACAGAAAGTAGATTAGTGTTTGCCAGGGGCTGGGGGAGAAGAGACTGGGGCCTGACTGCTAATGAGTGGGAGTTTCTTTTTGGAGTGATGAAGTGTTACAAAATTAGATAGTGGCAATTGTTGCACAACTCTGTGAATATACTAAAAACCACTGAATTCGAAAGAGTGAATTTTATGTTCACGAATTTTATGTTTCGAAAGAGTGAATTTTATGGTAGGTGAATTATACCTCAATAAAGCTGTTATAAAGGAAAAACAAAAGTTCAACCAGGGTGTGATATGAAGTGGAGCCTAGGACTGGGGCAGGATGAACCATGGCAAAAAAAAAAAAAAAAAAAAAATATTCGGAAGAGCTATACTGGACCCATCCATTCCTGGACAAGCTTCCGGAATGAAGCCCAGCATCACTTTCGAACGTCACCGATTTCATTCCCCAAATCCATAGGGTGACAGTCTTCAAGTCACTAAGATATTTTCATTCCCTTTCTTTCTTTGTTTTTTTTCCCCCCTTCACTGAATTTTCTAGTAATTTTGAGTCAGGTGGAGAGGAGTCCGCTCTGCTTGTGCTGTTCATTATGGAAATTGATTTGACCCTCATTTGCATCTATTTGCACCGCCATCAAGCTGATTTAGAATCCGAGGGTGGTTGCAGCCTCCTCGGAAGCTGGCAGATTTGCTCTAAAAACAGAGCCCTGGAACTTTCTAACCAGCTCTGAAGAACTTGTTCTCTTGCCCTTTTGATTTCTGCATAACATGGGCAGAGTTTCAGAGAAATACAACTCGTGGTAAAGGAAAGAAAGGAAACCTTTGTTGCCTCCTGCTATAAATAGCCTCCATCCGCTTGCCTTCCCTCCACGCTGCTGGTCAACCCTGCAATCCTGGGTTGCACATCAGAAACAAATACGTTGGTCTGTGGAGCAAGTGGCCCCAGGCAAGCTTGCAGCTGGCAACCGGCGGCAGAGGAGTTAATCTTGAACAGTCTAATATGACCTGAGCGCAACAATTATGCTTGCCGTACTGACCCACACGTTCCTCACGAGCCGCAGGAAAGGACAAAGAGCAACCCTGCAACCTGGACCAACTCGTCAAGAGTCGTGATAAGAACTTAGGAGAATTCAGACTACCCCTGCCTTAGACGTTCTTGCCTCTCCTCTTTAATTTCCCTTTCCTCTACAGGCCGGGGCTGATTTCTTGCTTTCCATTTAACTCCTTCTCACACCTGCTCTGTTTGGTCCCTTCCTTCATCTAGCAACCAACAACCTCACCTTCTCTATACAACCTGCACTCTCTCTTATTATGATGGCATAGCTTGATTGCTCTCCGTGATTGTAAAATATTGAATTCTCATTGTAAAAAAAATTTCAGTTTATATAAAAAGGAAAATAAGAAGGTATAGAAATTAACTCTATTTGCCACTCAGAGAGAAATTCACTGGTATTTTGAATGCAGAGTCTTCAAATTCAAAGAGAATATATATATTTTTAAATGAAACCTATGAGACATATCTATTTTTCACTTAGAAATCCATCTTGTGCATCTTTGCATTTCAATAAATATAGATCTACACTACCATTTTTAGCAATCTCTATAAATGTATCCATAATTTGCACACTTAGTCTGTTTCTTCTTGATTCATATATATATATATATATATATTCATAGATAATGTACACATTCACAGTTTTTTTTTTCTTATCCCCAAATTTATCCATGAGGGCTTCACTCTATCCACAAGTTATCCAAGTTTTCCTAGTCGCACCTGCCATCTGGACCTCCTACTGTGCCAAACTGTCTGCTCATCAGAAGTTGCCCATCCTAGGCCTTATTCTTCACAACCGTATTCCATTTGAGGATAACATAACTGGGAAACTGCAAGGAACAAAGTGAGCTAATGGGTTAATTGGTACAGTGGCTTTTATTTGGTTTCAACAGATAATTGGAGCAAGATGAGCTTTAGAGATAACCTGATATGGCATTTCCCCAAGGTGTCAGTTCATAAGAAACTAGGATGGAGTACAGGGGCTAGAGTGAGTATTAAACAATTCTCTGGCCCCTACTCCAGAGAGTCCAATGTGATGAGTTTGGAGTGGGGTCTGGAAAACTACCATTTAACAAGCACTCCATGTAATGATTTTGATCAGTCAAATTTCAGAAATGCTAATTTTATCCAACAGCTTTATCTTTCATATGAGGTCATAGAGGACCAAAAAGATATAATTTGTCATGTCTCCATGAACAATTAAGGTAAGACGAGGTATTGCCTATATTTTCCTGTCTCCAAACCTGTCATCTTTTCACTGTGCCAGAGCATCTTATTCTAAAAAAATTTTTTATTAGAACAAAGGACTTCTAAATAGACTACTGTAACAGGAAGGTTTTTTGTCTGGTACACAGTGACAGTTCTGGTACTCAAAGTGGGCTAAAGGGAGATTGACTTTGAGGCAAAAAATGTTCTTCTACTGCCACTCAAATCATATAGAATGCAAATGGCTGTTTACATTGTGTGTGTGTGTGGGTGTGTGTGTACATATGCCTTTATACAGGTCTTAGAAAAAAATACAGTGAAACATGATTATAGAACCAACAGGATCAGAATAAAGGCTTTAAAGACCTATTTCTAGAACTATCTCCAATGGAAAAAAAAATACCAGTGCTAACGCAGAAAGACTGAATCTAATCAAAAGCAAAGTTTCCTTTGATTTGAGTCTGTTTCCATCCATGCAGAAAAAAATGCAAATCTTTCAGCAAGATTTTCAACTTGCAGTACAAATGCGTAACACAGAACATGCAGAGACAGAAAGAAGACTTCTTAAAAGCAGTATTCAATAGTGGGCTACTTATCTGGTCTAGTGGTCAATTCAGTTTTGGTATTTATATATAATAAGTATTTGGCAGGATTCTTTAATTCAAGATCATATAAAGATAATAAAAGTGGTCATTTAAAATGCCCTAACCTCATGGAGTAGGAACTGTGATGGAAACCTTCCATTTTCCCAAGAGATAGTAGTGCTTCCAGTGGGCACAACTTCAAGTGGTACATTCAGTTGTCTGCTTTGCATGGGAGGAAAAGTAACCATATCAATTTCCCAGGTTCCTGTCATGGGTTGAATTGCGTCCCTCCAAAATTCATATGTTGAAATCTCAACCCTCAATGCCTCAAAATGTGACCTTATTTGGAAATGGGGTCATTGCATATCTAATTAGTTAAAGCAAATGAGATCACAGTGGAGTAAGGCGGGCCTTTAATGCAATATGACTGGGGTCCTTATAAAAAGGGGAAATATAGATGCAGAAACAGACACACACAGGAAGAATGCCATATGAAGACTAGAGTTATACTGCCACAAACCAATGAAACCCCAGAAGAAGCTAGAAGAGAGGCCTAGAACAGATCCCAACTTACAGCCTTCAGAGAATATGGCCCTGCTGACACGTTGATCTTGAACTTGTGGCCTCCAGAACTAAGACAATAAATTTCTATTGTTTAAACTACTCAGTCTGTGGTACTTTGTTACAGCAGTGGTCAGAAACTAATACACTACCCTTCAGAACACAGCCTTCAACCAGATGACACTTTTTAAGCCAAGGACAATCCAACGATAGGCTAATACCCACGACACTCACTGTTTGGACCATACAAAAGCTTAACAGATTCTGAGACCCTAATGGCAAAGGACTAACACCTGCAACAAGGTTCAAAACCTGATTCTCTTGAAATAGAAGCTGACTGTTCCCCTCAGTTATTTCATGATCCTTGTGCAGCTGCACTAACAGAGAGAAAAGGGCCATTGTACCTGCAGGGATGATTGATCCTGAGTCTTGGATTGTTGCTATCAAACATTACAAGGAGGACCATATATGAAACGTAGGATGTCACCTGGAACACCTCTTAGTAACCCCTTGCCCAATAGTAATAATGAATGGAAAATTGAATCAACCCCCGCCTCACATTCTCTCTAAATTGTAAGATCCGTAAGGATGCAAAACTATGTGAATGAAGGGTCAGGTCACCACCCACCTGGGCAAGGTGCTGCCAGAAGTCATAAGGAACCTGAAATGCATGGCCGAATATGATGGTGACGATGGTGATGATTACCAAATTAGGCCTCATGACCAGCTACTGAAGCAGGACCAAAACAGCAGAACATTATGATTATTTACTCTTTCTCTTTTTCTACTGCTTTATATGATGACCGGTGGCTAATGTTTTCAGTTTCAAGTAGAAGAATGAAGGAATCAACCGTCACCCCTACAATGATACAGTAGCAACTTTGTCTCCTGTGTTTAGGCCATAAGATTTTTAATGGATGAAGGACGGGAGTGGTTGCTCAGAGGCCAAAAGGATTGACGGTGTTCCTGATCTCTCCAGATCTGCTCACTGCTCTTCCCCACCCTGCTATTCGCCTCAGGAGGCGGACCTATAAATGTTGCATCAATGGACTCTCATCTCTCTGGGTTCTTGTTGGGATCACCCAATGGGAGCACTGGCAAGAAACGAGATACAGAGAAGACAAAGAAGTCACGCTATTTCCCTCACTCCTTCTACTAAGTCAAAGTGTTTGACTGGTTACATTCTCATCAGAAGATCATAGGGCCCATCAAGTGGCCCTCACCTCATATTTCTTTCTTTCGAGTTCCAGTAAGTATTCTTTTTCTCTGCCCCTTTATGCCTAGAAATGGTTATGCTGCCACCACCATCCCACCCACACACACACAGTTGAATAGTCCCTGGTAACTGGTCTCTATTCTTTGTGGTTTCCCTGTATCTTTGAAAGAACTTTATTAAATGCTCTTCAAATGACTCGATGTGAGTATGCCATCATTTATTTGCCACGATTCTGATGAAATAGAAACTCCGACTTGTTTAGCTATATGTATAATGTATACAAATTCTGTTTAGCAAACTTAAAGTGCATCTAAAATTGAATTCTCATTTTAATTTCCAAGTTTCCCTTCCCAAGAAATTGATGAAAACCCCTAGCTGGCCATGGTTCAGTCCATTATAGACTTGTGTTCTGTTGGCTGTGGCCATGTTCTGTTGATCCTCAATGCTGAGAACTGGGCTGCCTTTGTTCCGTGCCAGTACGCGTTCAGTTGTCCCTTTCTTATATCCAAACTAGTTTTCAATCCAAGTTGATTTTTTTTAGTCAATCTGCAGTACTTTCAAGTTTTAGTTGTTAGGTTTCACTTGGACCATTTACTTATTTATGTACGGTATTTCTAAAGTTTGTTCTCTCTCTGATGCATTTTGAAAAATTCTGACCAGATATTATTTTTACCCAGGTAATGGCTTTATTTCTACCTCTCGTTATATTGTCCTTTCTCCTTCTCCCTTTCAATCTCCCCTCCTCTCCCCTGCCTTCCCCTCTCCTCTCCCCTGCCTTCCCTTCTCCTCTCCTCTCCTCTCCTCTCTACACTCTTGTTCTATCCTTGCACAGAGCAGTGATGGGAAAGCACTTCATTCTGCTTCTTTTGTGGAAAGAGTAACTTTTGTATCAGGAACTACACTGCAAGGAGTCACACCCTGTTTAACAGTGGCTGTAGCTTCTTAGGGGTGTTAAACTATTACTTGTGTAGTTTCGGGTAAATTAACTACAATCTTGCCGCTACTGACTTTATGTAGGAACTCTTTTTTTTTTTAATTTAATTTAATTTATTTTTTTATACAGCAGGTTCGTATTAGTCATCAATTTTATGCACATCAGTGTATACATGTCAATCCCAATCTCCCAATTCATCACACGACCACCCCCACCCCCCGCCACTGCTTTCCCCCCTTGGTGTCCACACGTTTGTTCTCTACATCTGTGTCTCTATTTCTGCCCTTCAAACCAGGTCACCTGTACCATTTTTCTAGGTTCCACATATATGCGTTAATATACGATATTTGTTTTTCTCTTTCTGACTTACTTCACTCTGTATGACAGTCTCTAGATCCATCCACGTCTCTACAAATGACCCAATTTCGTTCCTTTTTATGGCTGAGTAATATTCCATTGTATATATGTACCACATCTTCTTTATCCATTCATCTGTCGATGGGCATTTAGGTTGCTTCCATGACCTGGCTATTGTAAATAGTGCTGCAATGAACATTGGGGTGCATGTGTCTTTTTGAATTATGGTTTTCTCTGGGTATATGCCCAGTAGTGGGATTGCTGGGTCATATGGTAATTCTATTTTTAGTTTTTTAAGGAACCTCCATACTGTTCTCCATAGTGGCTGTATCAATTTACATTCCCACCAACAGTGCAAGAGGGTCCCCTTTTCTCCACACCCTCTCCAGCATTTGTTGCTTGTAGATTTTCTGATGATGCCCATTCTAACTGGTGTGAGGTGATACCTCATTGTAGTTTTGCTTTGCATTTCTCTAATAATTAGTGATGTTGAGCAGCTTTTCATGTGCTTCTTGGCCATCTGTATGTCTTCTTTGGAAAAATGTCTATTTAGGTCTTCTGTCCATTTTTGGATTAGGTTGTTTTTTTTTTAATATTGAGCTGCATGAGCTGTTTATATATTTT
The DNA here is from genome assembly GCF_028564815.1 of Eubalaena glacialis. NCBI lineage: Eukaryota > Metazoa > Chordata > Mammalia > Artiodactyla > Balaenidae > Eubalaena > Eubalaena glacialis. Next base: position 51,108,908 of record NC_083720.1, read on the forward strand.
GGAAATTAATCCTTTGTCCGTTGATTCATTTGCAAATATTTTCTCCCATTTTGAGGGTTGTCTTTTCATCTTGTTTATGGTTTCTTTGCTGTGCAAAAGCTTTTAAGTTTCATCAGGTCCCATTTGTTTATTTTTCTTTTTATTTCCATTACTCTAGGAGGTGGATCAAAAAAGATCTTGCTGTGATTTATGTCAAAGAGTGTTCTTCCTATGTTTTCCTCTAAGAGTTTTATAGTGTCCGGCCTTACATTTAGGTCTCTAATCCATTTTTATTTTTGTGTATGGTGTTAGGGAGTGTTCTAATTTCATTCTTTTACATGTAACTGTCCAGTTTTCCCAGCACCACTTATTGAAGAGACTGTCTGTTCTCCATTGTATATCCTTGCCTCCCTTGTCATAGATTAGTTGACCATAGGTGCATGGGTTTATCTCTGGGCTTTCTATCCTGTTCCATTGATCTATATTTCTGTTTTTGTGCCAGTACCATATTGTCTTGATTACTGTAGCTTTGTATTATAGTCTGAAGACAGGGAGTCTGATTCCTCCAGCTCTGTTTTTTTCCCTCAAGACTGCTTTGGTTATTTGGGGTCTTTTGTGTCTCCATATAAATTTTAAGATTTTTTTTTCTAGTTCCGTAAAAAATGCCATTGGTAATTTGATAGGGATTGCATTGAATCTGTAGATTGCTTTGGGTGGTATAGTCATTTTCACAATATTGATTCTTCCATTCCAAGAACATGGTATATCTCTCCATCTGTTGGTATCATCTTTAATTTCTTTCATCAGTGTCTTATAGTTTTCTGCATGCAGGTGTTTTGTGTCCCTAGGTAGGTTTATTCCTAGGTATTTTATTCTTTTTGTTGCAATGGTAAATGGAAGTGTTTCCTTAATTTCACTTTCAGATTTTTCATCATTAGTGTATAGGAATGCAAGAGATTTCTGTGCATTAATTTTGTATAATGCAACTTTACCAAATTCATTGATTAGCTCTAGTAGTTTTCTGATGGCATCTTTAGGATTCTCTATGTATAGTATCATGTCATCTGCAAACAGTGACCGTTTTACTTCTTTTTTTCCAATTTTTATTCCTTTTATTTCTTTTTCTTCTCTGATTGCCATGGCTAGGACTTCCAAAACTATGTTGAATAATAGTGGTGAGAGTGGACATCCTTGTCTTGTTCCTGATCTTAGAGGAAATGCTTTCAATTTTTCACCATTGAGAATGATGTTTGCTGTGGGTTTGTCATATATGGCCTTTATTATGTTGAGGTAGGTTCCCTCTATGCCCACTTTATGGAGAGTTTTTATCATAAATGGGTGTTGAATTTTGCCAAAAGCTTTTTCTGCATCTATTGAGATGATCATATGGTTTTTATTCTTCAATTTGTTAATATGCTTTATCACATTGATTGATTTGCATATATTGAAGAATCCTTGGATCCCTGGGATAAATCCCACTTGATCATGGTGTATGATCCTTTTAATGTGTTGTTGGATTCTGTTTGCTAGTATTTTTTGAGGATTTTTGCACGTATATTCATCAGTGATATTGGTCTGTAATTTTCTTTTTTTGTAGTATCTTTGTCTGGTTTTGGTATCAGGGTGATGGTGGCCTCATAGAATGAGTTTGGGAGTGTTCTTTCCTCTGCAATTTTTTGGAAGCGTTTGAGAAGCATGGGTGTTAGCTCTTCTCTAAATGTTTGATAGAATTCACCTGTGAAGCTATCTGGTCCTGGACTTTTGCTTGTTGGAAGATTTTTAATCACAGTTTCAATTTCATTACTTGTGATTGGTCTGTTCATATTTTCTATTTCTTCCTGGTTCAGTCTTGGGAGGTTATACCTTTTTAAGAATTTGTCCATTTCTTCCAGGTTGTCCGTTTTATTGGCATACAGTTGCTTGTAGTAGTCTCTTAGGTTGCTTTGTATTTCTGTGGTGTCTGTTGTAACTTCTCCTTTTTCATTTCTAATTTTATTGATTTGAGTCCTCTCCCTCTTTTTCTTGATGAGTCTGGCTAATGGTTTATCAATTTTGTTTATCTTCTCAAAGAACCAGCTTTTAGTTTTATTAATCTTTGCTATTTTTTTCTTTGTTTCTATTTCATTTATTTCTGCTCTGATCTTTATGATTTCTTTCCTTCTGCTAACTTTGGGTTTTGTTTGTTCTTCTCTCTCTAGTTCCTTTAGGTGTAAGGTTAGATTGTTTATTTGAGAGATATCTTGTTTCTTGAGGTAGGCTTGTATAGCTATAAACTTCCCTCTTAGAACTGCTTTTGCTGCATCCCATAGGTTTTGGATCATCGTGTTTTCATCGTCATTTGTCTCTAGGTATTTTTTGATTTCCTCTTTGATTTCTTCAGTGATCACTTGGTTATTTAGTAACGTATTGTTTAGCCTCCATGTGTTTGTGTTTTTTACGTTTTTTTCCCTGTAATTCATTTCTAATCTCATAGCGTTGTGGTCAGAAAAGATGCTTGATATGATTTCAATTTTCTTAAGTTTACTAAGGCTTGATATGTGACCCAAGATGTGATCTATCAGAAATTGTATTCTGTTGTTTTTGGATGGAATGTCCTATAAATATCAATTAAGTCCATCTTGTTTAATGTATCATTTAAAGCTTGTGTTTCCTTATTTATTTTCATTTTGGATGATCTGTCCATTGGTGTAAGTGAGGTGTTAAAGTCCCCACTATTATTGTGTTACTGTCGATTTCCGCTTTTATAGCTGTTAGCAGTTGCCTTGTGTATTGACATGCTCCTATGTTGGGTGCATATATATTTATAATTGTTATGTCTTCTTCTTGGATTGATCATTATGTAGTGTCCTTCCTTGTCTCTTGTAACATTCTTTATTTTAAAGTCTATTTTGTCTGATATGAGTATTGCTACTCCAGCTTTCTTTTGATTTCCATTTGCATGGAATATCTTTTTCCATCCCCTCACTTTCAGTCTGCATGTGTCCCTAGGTCTGAAGTGGGTCTCTTGTAGACAGCATATATACGGGTCTTGTTTTTGTATCCATTCAGCAAGCCTGTGTCTTTTGGTTGGAGCATTTAATCCATTCACGTTTAAGGTAATTATTGATATGTATGTTCCTATTACCGTTTTGTTAATCGTTTTGGGTTTGTTTTTGTAGGTCCTTTTCTTCTCTTGTATTTCCCACTTAGAGAAGTTCCTTTAGCATTTGTTATAGAGCTGGTTTGGTGGTGCTGAATTCTCTTAGCTTTTGCTTGTCTGTAAAGCTTTTGATTTCTCCATCGAATCTGAATGAGGTCTTTGCCGGGTAGAGAAATCTTGGTTGTAGGTTTTTCCCTTTCATCACTTTAAGTATATCATGCCACTCCCTTCTGGCTTGTAGAGTTTCTGTTGCGAAATCAGCTGTTAACATTATGGGAGTTCCCTTGTATGTTTTTTTTTCGTTTTTCCCTTGCTGCTTTCAATAATTGTTCTTTGTCTTTAATTCTTGCCAATTTGATTACCATGTGTCTCGGTGTGCTTCTCCTTGGGTTTATCCTGTATGTGACTCTCTGTGCTTCCTGGACTTTGGTGGCTATTTCCTTTCCCATGTTAGGGAAATTTTCGACTATAATCTCTTCAAATATTTTCTCGGGTCCTTTCTCTCTCTCTTCTCCTTCTGGGACCCCTATAATGCGAATGTTGCTGCATTTACTGTTGTCCCAGAGGTCTCTTAGGCTGTCTTCATTTCTTTTCATTCTTTTTTCTTTATTCTCTTCTTCAGCAGTGAATTCCACCATTCTGTCTTCCAGGTCACTTATCCGTTCTTCTGCCTCAGTTATTCTGCTATTTAGTCCTTCTAGTGTATTGTTCATTTCAATTATTGTATTGTTCATCTCTGTTTGTTTGTTCTTTAATTCTTCTAGGTCTTTGTTAAACATTTCTTACATCTTCTCGATCTTTGCCTCCATTTTATTCCCAAGGTCCTGGATCATCTTCACTATCATTATTCTGAATTCTTTTTCTGGAAGGTTGCCTATCTCCCCTTCATTTAGTTGTTTTTCTGGGGTTTTATCTTGTTCCTTCATCTGGTACATAGCCTTCTGCCTTTTCATCTTGTCTATATTTCTATGAATGTGGTTTTTGTTCCACAGGCTGCAGGATTGTAGTTCTTCTTGCTTCTTCTCAGCTTAAATTAATTCCCAGACTGTCCTCCCCTTTTTGTCCTCTCTCTCTTCCTCTTTCTCTCATTCTTTCTTTCTTCTCTCAGTTGATAATGAGTGGAGAAATAGAGAAAATTGAATTGATCTGCTAGTGTTAGAGGGTCTCCTGAAGAGGCAGGGGGTGGCTGTGGCTCACCATGAGGACAAGGACACTGGCAGCAGAAGTTCTGCGAAGTACTCCTTGGTGTGAGCCTTTCCAGAGTCCTACGTAAGAATGCTTCACAGAATATACCAGCTGTTAATGAGATACTGCCCTTGCAGCATTTCGTCATAAATAGCAGATCCCTGAGGATAAGAAGGAGCGTTTTGATGTATGAGGCAATCCACCATCACCATCATGAAAATCTTTGAAGAGATAACATTTTTAGAAAACAATCTTTTGAATCACATTTTGTTGCTAGAGACAGGCTTGGGGTGGGGTCTTGAGTTTCCATGGTAAGCAAAAACTACTCTTCCAGTGGCTGTGACTCAGAGCCTTTTCTCTCCTCTTGAGTTGAAGCTATTTAATTCATCTCTGCTCAATTCAATTCCATTCAATTCATTTTAATTCAACCCTGAAGATAGAGATGGACGACTTATATGTACTTGGTATTGTGAGAGATTCAATGATAAGAAGTTGCTATCATTTTATTCTTAGCACTTTCCCATTCACAAATTTACTTCCTCTTGCTCATCATCCATATTTGTTCATCTCCCATGTGTCCAGGTCCTTCATACTGTGACTCGATTGGGCAAAGCCTCATATAGTGCCGTGCTTCCATCTATACTTGAACCTCAAGAAACAAAAGCTCTTCTCTCATTATTTTTAAGCAAACACCCCTCCTTTGCATGCATTCCAAGAAAGACATGCATTAATTGTTGTAGAAAGATCTAATAAATTCATCCCCACTATTATTTTATCTAAGGTGGAATAGGAATGGTAAGAACTAATTTGATTACATCTCCCTGGGGTAAAAGTTTGCCTTTGAGCATAATGCTCTAAGACAATGGAGTCTATTATTAACACAACTTAAAGTTTTAGTAGAAAATAAGGTGGTAAAACGATTGGGTAGGGAGTGGTCCAGATGTTTTCCTCTGATTTTCGTTTTGCCAGTAGGATTCTTTCTCCCACTGTTACCACATGGAGATCTCCTCCCAGAGCTCTTTTTAGTAAAATCCTTGGAGGATTCTGTGCTTTGCATCTGTAATTGAGGAAGTGGCTGGATGAAAGGGAATAAACACTGTGAAAGGTGACGCTGAGGAGAAAATAGTCCAAACCCATTCACACAACTGTGCCATCATGCTTCTTCAAGAGCACTTTTTTTTTTTTTTTTTTTGGCTGTGTTGGGTCTTCGTTGCTGCACTCAGGCTTTCTCTAGTTGCGGCGAGCGGGGGCTGCTCTTATTTGCAGTGGGCGGGCTTCTCATTGCCGTGGCTTCTCTTGTTGTGGAGCATGGGCTCTAGGCATGCAGCTTCAGTAGTTGTGGCTCGTGGGCTCTAGAGCACAGGCTCAGTAGTTGTGGCACATGGGCTTAGTTGCTCTGTGGCATGTGGGATCTTCCTGGACCAGGGCTCAAACCCATGTCCCCTGCTTGGCAGGCGGATTCTTAACCACTGCACCACCAGGGAAACCCCCCAAGAGCACTTTTTTTTAGAGCTTTGTGCTCTATTTTTTCTACACACATTGAGGTGTAATTTACAAACAATAAAGTGTATTCTTTTTAGGTGACAGTTCTATGCATTTTGATAAACTTATACAGTCATGTAACCACACAAAAATCAAGATGTAGAATATTTCTGTCACCCCAAAATATTCCCTTGTGTTCCTTTGTAGAAAAATCTCCTTTCTTCACTTCCAGCCCCTGGCAGCCTCTGATCTAATGTGTGTCCTTTTAGTTTTGTCTTTTCCAATATGTTATGTAAGGGGAATTATACAGTATTGTAGCCTTTTGAGTCTGGCTTCTTTCAATTAGCATAATGATTTTGAGAGTTATCATTTCTGTTCAATGTTTTAGTACTTCATTCTTTTTTTATTGCTGAATAAAATACTTATTATAGTATTTTGCTGTATGGTACACCACAATTTGTTTAACCATTCACCAGCTGGTGGATATTTAAGTTGTTTCAAGTTTTGACAATTATGAATAAAGCCACAGCATGCATTATTATTTCTCTTTGGTAAATACCAAAGAATATTTTCATAGGTTGTATGGTAAATATCTGCTTAAATTCATAAGAAACTACCAAACTGTTTTATAAAAGGCCACACCATTTTGAAGTTGCACCAGCAGTATATTAGAATTCTAGTTTCTCCACATCATCGCTGACATTTGTTATTGCCTTTTTTTAAAAAATTGAGCCATTCTAATACTTGTGGTATTTCTTTGTAGTTCTGATTTGCATTTTTCTAACAGTTAATGCTTTTAAATATCTTTTCATGTGTTTGTCATCTATATACCTTCTCAACTGAACTGTAGGATCAAATGTTTTGCCTCTTTTTTTTTTTTTTAACTATATTGTCTTTATACTAAAGTAATTGTTTATTTATTTTAGGCTGGGTTCAGTCTTCGTTGCGGTGCGCGGGTTTCCTCACTGCAGTGGCTCCTCCCGTTGAGGAGCACGGGGTCTGGGCGCGCAGGCTCAGTAGTTGTGGCTCACGGGCTCCAGAGCACAGGCTCAGCAGCAGCAGCACACAGACTTAGCTGCTCCACGGCATGTGGGATCCCCCCAGACCAGGGCTCGAACCCTTGTCCCCCGCATTGGCAGGCGGATTCCCAACCTCTGTGCCACCAGGGACGTCCCTTGCCTCTTTTTTAATTGGGTTGATTATTATTGAGTTTTGAGAATTCTTTATATTGAATATATTCTGGTTATTAGTACTTTTTCAAATTATTGTCTTTTTTAAAAATGTCAGCAATTTCCTTACAAACATTGTAACCAGAAGAATCACTTTCTCATTCTTTCATTACCTTTGGAGGATCATTGATTCACAAATATTATACTTTTCCTTCAATCTTCTAATCTTAAAATTTTGATCTTGGGTCACTTTGAAAGTTATATAAAAACGAACTATACACTGTCTCTCCATAAAAATCTGTATAGATACAAATTTTTTCATAGCTTTTTAGGAGTCCATAAGATACCTACTCCTGAAGTTGCATATGGACCACGAACCATGAATCCCAGATAAGAAACTCATGTGTGCACCCTGTTAATGCCAACTTGGATCACTATAATTATCTTCCTCTTTATCTTAGATGGACACAAGCTATTGGGTGATGCTGGATAAATCACACAACTGTGCAAATTAATACACTAAAGATATTCTTTCAACTATTTCAACAAGGTCTACACAGCTATACAATAATATTTCATTAGTCTCTGTAGTTCTATGTTTAATTCTTACCGAAGCCAGTCAACACATGTTCTTTATTGTCATTTCCTTCACTCTCTGCAGATGGTCCTGCTACCTACGTCCCAGAAAAATAGAAGAAATCAGGTGTGAGTGAGCCCCCACTTAATTTAAACTTACACATGTACACAGCCTTTCTTCTCTCTAGTCTCAGAGAGAGAGGTGACCTTCTTCCAGCCAATGCTAATCCTTCCTTTTGGGCTCTTGATCCTACTCTATCCTAGACCTTGTTCATACACCCATATAGTCCACCTATATTATTAATGTTGCCCTCTTAAATTGCTACTTATTTTCAAGATTTCATTATTTTTTTTTATTTGAAAAGAGAAAAAAAGTCTCCTCGATGGTGTAACTTATTTTTCACTCCTTTCCATACTCTACCCCATCCATTTCTTTTTTTTTGTAACCACACTTCTGAGAAGAATATGTACACTCACTACCTTCAATGGTTCCATTTCTCAAATCAATCCAAACTCCTGTAACATCTCTGATACTCCATTAAAATTGCTCTTCACAAGTAGTGAATAACCTTACATATGTTCTAATCAAAAAAAAATAAATTGGTTATTTCCAGTTATTATAGATGTCCTCTTGGAAATATTTGCTGTTGATGACTGTTTCCTGGAACTCATTTCTCTCTTGTCTTTTATAGCAATATTCTTTCCAAACTTCTCTGTTAGTGTCTAAACTTTCCTTGATCTCTTCTCCCAAAAAGCACCACTATGATGGTCAGGTCTCAGATCCTCAGGTCTCTCTCTGTTAAGAACTTTTTTTCCTCAATACACAGAGTGTTCCTGGATGATGAAACTGTATGATACTTTCAACAACCAGCTACCTATGAATCAGTGAATCACAACTCTTGACCTCACACTAGATCACTTTTAGAAGTTCCGCTAAAAAACTTTTAAGCATTCTTTTCATAAGCTGCTTGAACCCAACCTGTCTCAAGTAAATGTAATCATTGTCACCCTCCCCAAATTATTCTCCAAATTTGTTTTTCCCTCTCTTGCCCTAGCTCAGTGATTATTCCCACCATTTCCCTGTTGCCCAAGAAGAAAACGAGTGTCACACTAAGTTTACTCTTTTTCCTAAAATTCCCATTTCTGAATAGTCATTTAGCCACTCACACATTCATCTGTGCAGTAAATATTTATTGAGTGCATACCACATGCCAAACACTCTGTTAACCTTTTGCCAGGTTGAATCAGACATTATATTTGCTCTCTAACTGCCTACATTTTAATGTTGCAGATGCTATATACTATATTTAATGTGAGCTTAAAAGTAGGATTATCTTAATTATCTTAAATGTGGGAGAGTCAGAGAAAACTTGCCAGAGGTAACCCTTGAATTGAATGATAAAGGATAAATGGTAATTAGCTAAAGAAAGGAGAGAACAATAGTCCAAGAAGGAACAGCCTACTTCAAGGCAAGGCAATATGGTTCTGCTTCCTAAGTCACTCCCTTTCACTTCCTCTCCAGATGCACTGCCGAGTACTTACATATAGCTGGTCCATCATATTTTTTACCAATACAATTAAAAAGTGCTCCTAACAGGTCTCATTGGCCTCTAGTACATCTTCCTCCAATCCACCTTCTACACCGCTGCTAGAGTGATCTTTCTAAAGTGTCCCTCTGAGCATACCTCTCTCATATCTAAAATCAGTGCATAGCCCCCAAGTTTTAAATTGCATCAAGAGGCATAATGAGTTCGCTTCTCACTACTGTATGGATCCAATAAGCTACTATCATTGGACACTCTACTGACCACTGAGCTTGCTGAATATGCCAATGTTCTTGCCAACTTTTGATCTTTTCCAAGTGCTGGTTCCTCCTCCTAAGATTTGCTTCTTTCCTCTTGTCTGACATCTGACATACTACTTTTTCTACAATCCATAGCAATGTATGCATATGTTTATTATAGCATATATCATGTCATATTATGCCTGCTTACTTGTCTATTTCCCCAGTCACACCTGGAAAGCCTTGAGGAGAAGAAAAATGTCTTATTCATCCTCATATACCCAGTGCTCAGCATAGTCTCTGACATATTCATAGGTGTGGAGAATATTTATTGATTGAGCATTAATTAATTAATTAATTAATATTAGGTATATCCGTTGATTAATGAGAAAGATTTCACAAACTCTTTCTCATTAATTTCACATCTGAAAATATGTCTTTCCTACAACACTAAAGAATCAACAAATATTGCCAAGCTCTTACTATATAGTCACCGCTGTGTCAGGAACCGATGATTTAAAGATGAAAAACACAGTCCCTACTTTCAAGGGGCTTATAGTCTACGAGGGAAGATAGACATGAACACAGGCAACTATAAAAGATAAGTTTTAAGCAATATGATAAGGGAAATAAAGAGAACCATGAGAAAAGGGGTAGAAGGGCATCCAACCTGGATTCATAGAGTAACTTTCCAGAGCCAGTGAGGTTTAAGCTGAGACCTGAAGAATAAACAGGTGGATGAGATAATTATTCCAGGCAGCGGTAATTTCATGTGACTGTCCTGGGTGAGAGGAAAAATCACTAGAATTTAAAGATCAGTCTGGCTGGACCATAGTAATCCATGAGAGTTAGTGGGAGGTGAGATTGTGAAGGGCTCTCAGAGTTCCCAGGGCTTAAAGAAAGGGACAGGAAAGATCAGGTTATGTTTAAGAAAATCACACTGGCTGCAGGATAGAGATTGGTTTGGAGGAGGGCAAGAGTGAAGGCAGAGAGATCAGAAAACGATCTATTCCCATCATCTGGGCAGGGGATGATGGTGGTATAGTCAGAACTCTGTCGGCTCCACCAGTCTTTAAGAATGTGCTCTGCGATCACAGATTTTTAAAAAGCTGTTATGCATCAAAGTGCCTCTACCCTTCTGCCTCCCTTCCTGGGAAATGACAAGAAGCCTGTGGGATGAAGGCAAGAAGGAGGTCCTTTATCTGAAGATATCCTATGTCTTCATCTGGATGCCAATTTAAATGTGTGAGGGAAACCTTTACAAGACAAGGTGTGAAGAGCTGAAACTCAGAGATGACAGATTGATGATTAGGCTTTGGCCAGCCACACCGCAGAAATAAGTTACAGAATACAGTGTGAAACAACAACCATAAAAGTATGTTCCACTGGCAAGAAAAAACTGCTCTCAGTGCTCTGCTGAAGATGACTGGCAGTAAAATATGAGTCTATTCAATTGGACAAAAGTTAAATTCAGTAAGGAGGCAATATAAAGCCAAAAAGGGGCTTCTATTCATGTACTTTCTGGTTATGAAATGGATGAAAAATGAGGTTTCTCTGGTTATATGTCGCAGCCTAGCACGGGCGTCCAGGCTGAGTTCAGATTCTTCCAAGTTGCTGCTGTCACTTTGTTTTCTTAGAATCTGGCTTCAGGTCCTTCTTCATTTAAAGAAAAAGCAACTTGAAGGGGAGAGTAGGATCTCAGTGTGGCGAGACACAATGTTTTCTACCGCACTCTTTTCTCAAAATGAACAACTGCTGTCAGGAAGAACTCCCCTCAATTTCCCCACCGAGTCCCATATTTCAACGCCTCACAGCAGAGTTTCCACTTGGCTTTATAACTGCAGAAAGGAATTCAAGTATACGTTAAGCACCCTGATGTCCTAATACCACCCATCCTTTCCCATATATATTGGGCTTATTTCAAGAAAACGAGAGGCTCCCCTTCTTCTATATTACCAACTATGAAAATGTACATTTTGCTGGCATAGGTTTCCCATAAGTTCTCAGTCACTCAGTTAGATGTTAAAAATATGGCCTAAAATCTCAAGTCATATTTACTGCAGAGGAATGGCCATATATACATTATATTACACATTCCATGTGGAAGGTGCATGGCAAGCTCTGCCTGGTTCACCTTTTTAGATTCCTCTCCATCCCGTTCACTTTTCTCTATCCCAGTGGCCACTGCCATAGTTCAGGCCACTATGATCTCTCACCTGGAGACTGTAGCTGACTCCATCCCAAATGACTCTGCCTACCATCTTGCCCCATCCAATCCGTCCTCCACACTGCAGCCAGAGTGATACTTCTAGAATGCAAATGAATGAAACATGTCACTCCCTTACTTAGCACTCATCAAAGGTTTCACAGTGTCATTAGGATAAAGTCCAAGCCCTTCAGAATGCCCTTTGTAGCCTGGCATCCAGCTTTTCTTTCTTGCCAATCTCTCATCCTCTTGTCCTTCCCTCTTTATGTTCAAATTAGGTAATGGATCCTTTTCTAGTTCTTGAACATAATTTTATTCCTACTCACTGAACTCTTAGTGACCATTTGTTTTTCACTTTAAATATCATTGAGCAAAGCTTTTCTGCCCCTTAATAAACGTCAAGTGCCCCTGCCCTGAGTTAACGCTGTATCTTGCATCTTATTGCTTTACCTAGCACACTTTATCTCAAGTGATGATTTATCTGATTCTCCTGCTAGACTGTAAACTTCCAAAGAAGTGAGCTTTCGAATTTGTTCACCATCATATTCCCAGCAGCTAGCACAGCAACTTGCAAATCAATTTACTGAGTGAATGAATGGTTGGATGAATGGATGGATGAATGGACAGATGAGGATGAGCCTGATGGAGAGCTTGGTAAAGAAAGTGAATGGAGTCTTTTGTCCTTTCTATAAAGTGGAGATGATAAATATACCAACCTCATAATCATTGCCGTGAAGGTTAAATGAGATATTTATTGAATATTATAATGTAAAGCATTTAGAACTGTGCCTGGTATGTTCTAAGCATGCCTCCAAAAAATACTAGTATTGAGAGTCATAATGTTATGTTCTCAAGAAATATGATAAATAAATTAATGGGTAAAAAATTAAAAAGCCAAAAAGACAATTCAGTAGTAAAATCTAGATAAGTTCTCACTGACATTTCTGTCCTGCCCTTAATTACAAAAAGCCTTTGAGACTTCCTGACAAGGCCCAGCATCTGTGGTCGCAACTCATCCACATTCAGCAGGCAGACACAGAATACAATGGAGCACTTTCTGCCCTAGGACCCAAGTTCAACCCTTATTACTAGAGTTATTTCTGCCTAATTCCTAACCTCTTAGACTCTGGACCCTGTCTGTGTTCTGAGATCTATGACATCTTTTTGCTCCCCCTTGTATTAGCTGACCTTTTGGTCTTTGGCCCCGTGACCGCCTGCGCTGATGGTACCTGATTAAATGGGCTTATGCTCCTGACCCTTCCTTGTTTGGCTTGTATCCAGGATGGGTCAATGGCTTTAAGGACATGCCCCTGGGCAGTGCACCATGCCGAGACACACAGGAGAGGAATACCATGGCAGTTGGTCTACATTAGCGTAATTCTCTCTGAATCCACTTTCAACCAAGTCATTCTTTGTCTGAAACCAACCTATTTTTTTACCTTCACTTTATTTTTATTACTTTCTTACCAGTTGCCCTTTCAGCTTGGTGTTGTCCTTTTTAAGGCTTTGATTAGCCTTCTCCTAATGTGACATTTCCTTGGAAAATGTTTGGCTTGGTCCCAGGATCCCGCATATCACTGAACATCATACTTCTGTGCTGCTCTAACTGGGTATAAGCCAGAGGTGATGTACAAAATATTTAATGAGGCATAAGGAGTCAAACTGAATGTTGGCAACAGGACTGGAGGAGGATTCTGGAAAGTCCTCATACTATGTCAAGCATTAATCCTTTGGTAGCTGGATCTGAGGGTGTAGACTGGGGACTTAGGGAAACAGCCACCCACCAAGCTGTATAAAAGCATTCCAATATTCAACAACCATGATAACTATACCTCAGCAAAGATTTTATCTAGGATGGTGTTTTCTAACACAAGCCTATTTTCTTTTTTTATATCCCCACAAGGCATTGCTTATTAGACTAACCTTTAAACTTAGGCATTAGGAGACAGGATTTCTCACAAAGACTATGTCTACACATATATTTGGCTTTAGTTTCTTCATATGGAGATTACTAGAAGCAAAATCACCCCTGAGGTTACTATGATTTTGAGGAGATGATATTGCTCAGAAAAGCTCAAACTTGTGGCTGTTTAATAATTTAAGCCCTTGAAACTTCACGAACAAGAAATGAACTAGGAAGTTTGTACATGCCTCAGGAAGATCATTTGCTCAGAGTCTCTTTCAGATACAGCCATGATGGATACTAGGGATCATATTAGAAAAGGATAGGCTGACTGTCTAACAAAAATCTGTACTCCACTGCCAAGGTGAAGACCTTGCCATTTGATGTGTGTTATAGGCCAGTAATTTGTATGTAACACCCATTCTTCCTTTTTCCAAGATGGCGATTTTATTGTAGTTACCCTGTTCCTTCACCACGGTTGGATACTGGAAGAAGGGAACAGATTACTTGTCTTTCAGCTAATAGTCACCAGACCAGGAAATTCACACCTGGATCCGATAGTGAGGACTAGACATCACTCTCAGAGATAATGCACTTGAAGCTAGATTCTAAAATGAATGAGATTAGAGGTTACTTCCTGTGGGAGAAGGATGAAACATATCTATATGAAGAAGGCTATATGAAGATGTCCACTAGTGTAAGGGGCAGATTATGTTAGAGACTACTGATTGGTTAATAAGTACTTACCTCTAACCTTCTTCTTCCTTGCCCCATCTATCACAGAGGCCAGAAAAGCTGAATATATGCTTTCCCAGCTCCCCTTGCAACCAGGGTGAGCCACATACTTCTAAACACAAAGAGATGAAGGTCAGAAGTAATATGTGAAAGTTGTTACTGATAAAATAAGCAGACACTACTGATTCTTTACTTTACCACTTTTTTCCTAACTTTAAGGTAGACATGAGACTTGGCGGTGTGGCATCCATCTGACAATAATAGGAAAAAACCCAAGAGAGTTAAAGTACAAACCCTGACACTATTATGGTATTGAACATGTCAGCAATAATCAACCTTCTGATTCTTGTTAAGTGAAAAACAGTTATTCATATTAATTTATATCACTATTGATTGGATTTGCTGTTGTTTGCAGCTGAAAGCATCTGTACTAACAAAGTCCTGTGTAATGTAATTGAAGTCTCCAACATCATTAAACCTAGTGAAAACAATGGTAAATTTTGCACTGTATACCTTTTGCTTTCTTAGGTTGAAATCTGTTTCCTTATGGTCCATGTGGGCTATCTGCTCTCTGCCATGAAATCTGTCAGGGTACAACTTTGTAATAGCTCCAACTGGGCAAACAGTACAAGGGCCAGATGGCTATGATGATACATCAATCTTTCCAGAAGCAAATTTTATAATAACAAGTTTAGAAACCTACTCAAAAAATTATCAGAAGAAAACTAAACATAATTGAAGTAATAATTAGATATGAATCAACAATGAAAAATTCATAGAACTCAAGCTAGCACTTGCAAGCATTATGTTCATGATAGGTATTTCTAAATGATTACAGAACATTTTTTCAGTGATACCCCTTAATGTCTGAGAATCCTTCATTAGGGAAAGTTCTAGACAACCAGTATCAA
Organism: Eubalaena glacialis; assembly: GCF_028564815.1. Taxonomy (NCBI): domain Eukaryota; kingdom Metazoa; phylum Chordata; class Mammalia; order Artiodactyla; family Balaenidae; genus Eubalaena; species Eubalaena glacialis. Next base: position 51,123,976 of record NC_083720.1, read on the forward strand.
GTAATTGGAGCTGACACATAATGTGAAACCTAACTATTTGTTAACAATTGCATACACACATTTTGTAGGTATGGTTCATGATACAAACACAAATCCATGCTCACCAGGAACTGATAATATTTTTTGGTGGGCAGGGAGAGGGTACCAAGTGAATGTTCCAATTTTGTTTTGCACCCTCTTATTTCCCTTAAGTCTTAATTAACCTTGTCATCCTCATCCTAGTCAAGAAGATATACAGAATCTCTTTGAGTTTATTCAAAACTCCATTATTATGACATTGTATTCACTGTATTCATGACTAGAGCTAGTAAACGATCCTGTTGCTTATTGCTTTTATCTCTGCCCCTTTATCTTTGCATCTGAACATTTAAAACTTCAAAACTATTCTTACTGTTATGTGTAAAAAGATGTTTCCACTATCCCTTTACAAACGATTATTTATCTGCCCTTTTGGACAAACTACAGCCGTTGATGGAAAAAATTTGTTCCTAGATATGACTTTTGGAAGACAGCCTCTCCCTCTCCCCCATGCAGGAAAATAGCTCCCTGCTTGAGTGACCTTCCATTTCCAACCAATTGGCAGTTTCCTGCCAGTTGTCAAATCTATCTGGCAACTTAACCTAAAGGATAGATGAAAAGGAGCAGGGCTATTAAGAGTTAATACTTAACACTTTCCTGCATATGGAATGTATTTATTTGATCTGGACTGTAGTGAAACAGTGTTAAAAGATACCTCCAAAAATACCAAAACAGAGATGTTACCCAGAAACTCAGACAATTGCTCTTTGGGGACCTGAAAGAAAGAATAACATGAGAAAAGCAAATGAGAAAGTGCCAAGAAAAGAAAATATAGATCGGGGGGGAACAAAATAGAACAGAAAATTAAGTTTAATGACATTTTAGAAATAGGTATATGTGCATGAAAAAAATAATCTAAAAAAAATAGGCTCCTGCTAAAAGCAACTCCAGAAATACAAGGAATGTGAAAAATATAGAAAGGTTGACTTAAAATCAGCTGGTGTCAGTGAGAAAGAATGGGCATGGAAATTCCAGCTCCCCATGATAAAATGGCATGATCTTGAAAAATAACTGTAAGTTCTCTCATTGCAAGTGACACTGTGAACCCTCCCCAAGAGAGAAAACAAAAACCCACATGAAGCAAAGACAGGAAGCAAATGAAAGAGGGAACTTTGACTTTGATTCAGTTATTCATTTATTCAAATATTTAGTGAGTTCCTACTAGTTCTAGACACTTTTAGGTGCTGAGTGTACATCAGTTAACAAGAACCTCAAAACCCTTGTCTTCATGGAGCTTACATTTCTAGTGAGGCAAACAGAGATGATACAATAATAGAAAACATAGAGATAATCTCATGTCATTCCCATGGTGCTGCCATTGGGATAGGCCATTCCATCTATTGTCTTCAAGCTTGCTCCTAACTTCGCCTTCTGCATCGAGACATAATATGACAGACATACAATAAATCAGGGCTGAACAATATCAGAAGAAAACAAGTCCACTAGTGGAAAGCAAGAAAACGCATTGGTTGGGGGAGAGGATGCTGGCCTGGGTGTCAATCCCCCTGGGGCCCACTCACATCCCTCCCTTCCCACGGTTTAGTTATGGGGACCGCAAATCCCTCTTGTGTCTACACTCGTTCCTGTGGGGTTCTGACACACACAACCAAATGGGCATGACTTCTACACAAGATACAAGAGCAATAAGCTGTCCTCCACCTTATTTCATCATTGGATAACATTGTGTTAACATGCATCTGATGTTAAATAATGGAGCTCTCTGTATGCTGACTGTTTTGGTTTTGGTTTTGGTTTTTGCTGCTAAATGTTGTTTCTCATTTAATTGTATTCCCTTCCAAAACGATGCTGTGTTATCTACGCCAATTTTGATATAGTATTTGTAAGAGGTTAATATAAATACAATCACACACACAAAACTCAATAGAAAATGTTTCAAACTCATTTTGATTTGAAAACTGTGGTCAGTGTGAATGTATCCAAGAGAAATAACTGCCCCCAAATTACACAATTGGCACAATGTTGTTAAAAAAAAAAAAAAAACTCATGTCATTCCATACTGTGTAATTATGTAAAATGAAGCCTAAGTATTTGACAACTTCTCAGATACAACAGACCTGTCGTCTAATAAAATCAGTGTAAGAGATAAGTTATATATTTGCGTATACATATTGTCTTGCCTTTTTTCATGTGTCAGCATCCCTCCCCATAAGAAACCATGCTTGCTTGGTGAAAGGTAGAAGCTCAATTTCCTGATCAGGAGAGGTAACTTGGACTAGGCGCCCTGTTGCATGTTGTCCCTCCTAACTTTGGCTTTAGGCCAAGGAGGATTAAACCCACAAGGAGAAGGAAGCAAAGCAAGGTATAGAAATAGAAAAATCTCAAAGAAATTAGTAACAATGATCAAGGCCAAAACACTGAGAGATAACATCTTTTCTTAAAGGTGAAAAAAATAAGTATAAAAATGTGCTAAGAAGTTACATTTTCATATAGGGATGGTTGTTCTAGGTCATCCATCCATCCATCCATCCATCCATGTATTCTAAACAGAGTAAGGCATAGGCAAATTTATCTTCACTAAGATGGAGATGCCCAAATATGAGCTGACTTGCAAAATCACATTCAAATCCCATGAAGTTTATTCTGCAGGCTTTGTCAATAGAGCTGATTCTTGGGGGTAAAAACTGTGATATAAGCCATATTTGTCCTGAGCCCAGCCTCTTTTTCTCTTTCTGTGCCTTGCCACATCTTTACGTTTCCTGTTTAACATATAGGCTGGGGTGAGCAATTTCCCAAACTTGTTAGCTGTGCCTGTTTGTGGAAGAGTCAAACCAAAAATCCTAACAAGAGAAAACTTCCTCCTGTCAGAGATCTGGTATAGTTTTGCCATGAATGATGTAGAGAGATTCCATAAAGCACTAAAGGAAGCCCTGGGAAATTTATGTTAAATACAATCAGTCTTACATAGACATATATCTTGAAGTCCACTCTTTGACATTTCCTCCTTAAGACAAAAATTAAATAATGACCCTCTATTAAAACATTAAAGGGCTCCTTTTACTGAAGAAAAAAAAAGAGCAAAATTACATGGCTGATTTTAAGCTCAACTTGTGTTTAGCCCACCTTGAATTCCTTTGACACACTTCCAGCTCTACCTTAACAACAATAGGAACTATTCCGTAAACTAGAGATTTATAACATATGACAACTCAACCCAGATCCTTATGAAACTAGAAGTGAGTCAGCAACATTATATCTGCTTGAAATTCAGGGCATTTCAGAATGAGGGGGAGAAATCGTCAAGAATTTCACAGACAATGTTTTACTCTCTGAAAAATTGCTGAGAATTCCTCATAGGCAAAGAGGTGCCTGAGGTTTGTTATCCCCCTATGGCTAGGTGGCAAACGAAGCCAGGCTTTGTGAGCCAGGGCCAGACAGCTGACAACAAGAAGGGCCACATCCTCAGGATATTTAGTTGCTACCACACAACATTTCTTAAAAAGGGATTAACCTTCAAAGGCTTCCGTCCTCTTCAAGCAAATAATCTCTATTCCTTAATGCAGGCCACGCGGCCCTTAGTGAATAAGCTTTTGCTTGACTATCCACACGTGTCACCCACTCAGTCTTCCTGCCCCTCTTCTACATACCCCCTGCTAATTTCAGACATATTGAAATTCTTTCATTTCCTCAATAGATCGTGCCCTAGTTCTAATTATTATTGAGATGACTAATGATAGATTCATAATATAAAACGGTTATCATACATAATAACAACAAAAGTAGAGTCTCCATGCATTAACTATTTACTGTGTCAGACATGAGTCTTGTGCTTACATATAGCATGCTCATTTTCACCCAAACCCCACAAAGCAGGCTATATCTATTTTTGAGCTCAGGAACCTGCATTTTGAGAGGATGGGTAATTTGTCTAGGTAACACTGAACATATATGGTAGATGTGGAACGTTAGTGAAGGTCTATTGATGTCCAAGCACATCATCTCCCTCTGCTCAAGACTCAGTACCATGCCTAGAAAGTCTTCCTTGGATGCCCTCTGCCCCTACTTGCCATTTGAAAGCAAGTAAGTTTGTTACAACTTACTAGTCTGCTTGCATCTCCTTCTCTTAGAGTGCAAGCAACAACCCGGCCCTCTTCTTTCTCAGTTATCGCATTACCATGTATGAGCTAGGGGCTCAAAAGGTGTTTGTCACCCATGGCCAACCATAAATGAATGAATGATCCAAAGGATGCTGCATGACGATTCAGGGACCAGGTGAATCGCAGGAAGTAACTATCTCAAGTCTTTCTGCGAACGCTAACTGGTATAACCAGATGTGGCTAAAACCCAGGGCTTTGTTTTCCGAGCCCTCCTTCTCCCGCTCCCAGCCCAATTTACCCGCACAGACGATCCAGGAAAAGACAAAATTATCGCCCTACAAGGAGATTTAAAACTGATCATGACAGGTGGCTGCTGAGGGGCCTGTGTGAAGTCATGATAAAGGCCGTTAGGAGGCTTTATGGAATTGTAACCCAGGAGAAATGAGGCTGGATTCATCCGGCTGTGGTTTGGGGACCTATGAGCAAATTTTACTGGCTGACCTGAACTAGTGAATTGATTTTTCTTTTCTCACAGATCCTGTAGCAGGAGTGGAACAGAGAAAAGACTGGAGGCCTGGAAGATGAACAGAAGAGATGGCAGAGCTGAGGGCAGTCTTTCCTTCTTTCTTCAAGTGTTCTTGAAGAAAGGGCTCAGTGTTCTCTGGAGAACTGAGAATGTGTTCTCTGGAGACTGAGCCCTGGTGGAGGGAGACACCACCGGGGCCCAGCTGAAGATGAACCCACTGCATCACATGGCTTCTGCGAGTTGGGCATTTCCAGACCAAATTATAGAGCAGGTCATAGAATCAGGTCACAGGTGGGGACGCTAATTTCCTGCTTCACTTTCAAGAGTGCTAAATGACACATATGAAATCTCTCTCTCTCTCTTTCTCTCCATCTCTTTCTCTCTGCTTTTAGCAAGGAATCACTATAGCACATAATCACTATAGCATAATACAAAACAGTATTGCACTATAGCTCTCCACACACTTGATACTAGGTAGGATATGCCGTCAGTCAATTAAATGTCTTACTATCCTACTGTCCTGAGGACTAAGTGGGCATTGGAGGGAGCGTCATCTATCTGAGTGCAGGAGCTCTTCCAAAGTATGCCATTTATTAAGTGATGAAAGCTCTTCCTTGGCAGAGATGGTTATCACAGAAGTTGCACAGTCATTTAATTTAAAAAAAGATAACCGTTGTTTTTTAAAAAAGCGTTACCTGTAGTGATTTCTGACCTGTGACCATGATTCTCTATAATAATAGCTATTGATTGGTGTAATCACACTTAACTTATGGAGACTGTGAGCTTCTGATGAGGGCATGAATCTCCGGCAGTGCTTGAACAGAGCAATAATCACCTCATCGATGTTTTGTTATTATTAGCTACTATTAATATTATCCCCAGTTTACAGATAAAGAAGCTGAGGCTTAGAGGAGTTACACGCTTGCCCAAAGTCACACAGCTAGTAACTGATAGAGCTAGGGTTTGCTTCTCACTGGGCCACATGAAGACTCTATCAAGGCTTCTTGACAAGAGACATGAGTGCAGAATCCAAGGAGCAGAGAGGGTTCCTGCAACTGCCTCTTTCTCTCCCGTAACTCAGAGGAGAATGCCAAGAGTTGCTTTCCAATAGCTTAAGTAAGAGGAGGGTCCCACACTATGTGGTGAGCAATCAGCAGTGGTCCAGTTTCACCAAAGACCTCCCCAGCCATTGTCTCAGAACCAAGTCGCTCAAGTTGGGAAGTTGTGGTAACTCCTTGGAACTCAATTTCATTCTGACATCCTATTCATCTTCCAGCTTATTTCCCATCACTGACCCTGATCTGATTAGAAAGACCTTGGAAAATATCAGTAATGGCACTTTTTTTGGACAAGTTACTCCAGAATGTATTTAATATCTTAAAATTGTCATTGATTGAAACTGGTAATTCTAAATGAGCAGTTTAAAACTAATATCCCTCTTTTTTTTCTTAATCTTTTTCCTTCCTAGCCACTGGTTACTTGATATTTTCAAAGGTGTCTTCCTAAGCATTCAACAGGCTGTAAAAATGTTGAGAGAAGAAGACAGAGAGAAATGTCCCATAGCATACAACCTCTCTGGAAGCATGAGTTGTTTCTCCACTGAATCTCCTACGTAGAACAGAGCCCAGTGCACAGCAGCTGCTCAAGAAGTATTTCACAAATCAGAAAAAGTTTTTCCTAATGGATTCTTATTATTCAGAAAATTGGAGACCTGAATCTCAACACTCAGTAGTGGTTTTCCAGTGGGGCTCCTGTAAGCAAGGACCTGTCAACTTGTAGGTAGGATGGGTGATGCTATTCAGTGAGATCTGAGAGGCAATGAAGTTTTGTCTACTTCAACCATTTCTCTCTTCCAGTAATCTTTTACCAACTGAAATTTCCATCTTTGATTCTGCATTCAGTACCAAAGGAAGGGCACTGACTGGAATTAAGAGCTATTAGCCCAGATAAGTTCATTTAATTAGCGAATTGAGACTTGGGCCCCTAAAGGGCCCCAAACTTATAGGGGTGAGTGAGCCCCAGTTATAGGAGAGAATCAAAAGTGCTTGACCAAAAGGGTAGAATGATTTGTTGCTGTTTGCGCAGGGAGAGCTGAGAGGAGCATGCCAAAGGGAGGGTCACCCAACCAAATTCACCAGCTTAACTAGCCCTCGCCTAAGTGCCAAACGAGTGACATGTGTTTGCTCCAAGAAAGCCATGTTTGCACGGTCCATGAGAGACATGCAGCATTATAAGACAATCATGAGGGAGGTGATATGGGTTTATGTGTATATGTATAGCTGATTCACTTTGTTATACAGCAGAAGCTAATGCACAATTGTAGGGCAATTATACTCCAATAAAGAGGTTGGAAAAAAAAAAAAAAAAACAATCATGGAGTCTGGAAAACTTGAACTGGCATTCTAGCTCTGTATAACCCCAAAGCTTAGCTGCCTGACTGCCAAACCATGCCCTTCATCTTAAAACTCTAAGCAGCCTTTTACCGGAGAGGGAGATTCCCAAGCTGCAAATAGGAAGCAATTCCTTAAGAATAAAAACCCCCGTGTGGGTAAAAGTAAATAAATAAATTAAATAAAAGCCCCCGATTCAAAGGAAAACTTGCTGTGCACTGGTTCTAAAACTTCCATTCTAAACCACCAGAGAAAGTGACTAAAGGGGAAGCTTGATCAACCACCATCACAGAGTCACAGAGGAAGGGACTGTTATCTCCTCATCTTGGAATATTCTGGAAGAGAAGAGGTTCCATCTCTCCCGCTATTTTTTTCATCACCTCTTCGGAAGTATTCAAATGAGTTGAGACAACTGCTTCGCTTGGCATTTGGCTCCATCTATTAGCTACTCAGGGCCTCGAGTGCTTAGTCATTTCTTAGCTCACGTCACTGCGCTTTGTTCTCGCATTTGACACTGACTCCAATGACCTTGTAGCATCTTCCCTGCCAATTCCCTGAAAACCCTGAGCAACCTGCTCCGATGAATGCTCCTCTGAATGTCCTTTTCTCTCTCTCTCTCTTTTTTGACAAGGAAAAGAGCTACCGGGTTTCTTGAACATTCCTGAGTAGCTAATTCCTGGAGTCCTTGTCCTCACTTCTTTCCCTCTGCACCTTACTGGCATTTGCTTCAAAATCTGCTGCTTTTCCAACAACGGCCTGGCATGGAGCTGAGGTTTCCAAATGTTAACTCCCTGGCACCAGTCCTGTAGGTGCTGGCAGAATTCTTCCCTGATTTGCACACAAACCCTTTCATTTTGATGCATCCGGCTCAGCTCGGCTTTTTGCCTGGCCTACAAGGTGGTTAGGAGGCCATGGCCCAGGGAACAGAGTACAGAAGTGTCCTCTTCCTTTTCAGATCATCTCTCAGCCACTTTCATCTGAGCTTGTAGAAATGCACCGTCCCTCCAGGCTCTTACTTAAACCCTGTGGGCAGAGCCAGAGGGTGGACCCTCGCCTAGATACCAGCTTTTCAGACTTCCTTCAGGGAGGTCTGCACGGTCTCCGGCTTGCCTGTGCGGTTCTCATGCCCTTGCTCAGGGGAAAGCTTTTCTAAAGCTTCTATGATGGAAAAACCTTTCCACCCAGGAGCCACTATCAATATGTGTATTTTAGCAGAACACCAGGGGGCTATCTGTAATGTCTACTCTGGGGTGAAGGAGTAGTCTGACCTGCCTGCCATCCATTGGTTTCCATATTCTCTGCCTGATTCTTAAGAACAGAATGTAAATGGAGCATGGTAAGGGGAAAACAGGAGAAAAAAAGATACGAGTGAAAGAGATAATCCATTCATTCATCCATTTATTCATTCAAAAAGCTTTTCTTGAGTGCTACTATATGGATCTGGGAAGGGTGCTGGGGATTCAAACATAAATGACACAGTCTTTGTCCTCCAGAAATTCAAGACTCTAGAGAAGAAAGAGAAACCATTCTTATAGCAGAGTCTGTTACTTAGGAGAAGTACTGCACCAATGTTGAAGGAAGATTAGGGGGTTAATAAAAGCTTCCTAGAAGAAAGAGTGTTAGAGTTGAATCTTGATGGAAATAACAAATTTTATAGTGGCCTTGCTGTGGGTCAGACACAGTGACAAGTGCTAAATAAATGTGAACAAAATAGACTCTGTCCCTGACGTCCTGGGGCTTAAATTCCAGAGCAGGGCATAGAGAGGTGTGGTTGCAGGACGGGGGGAGGAGCTCAGAATCACTGTAAAGGACAAACATTAGCTAACAATGATTGAATGTTCCTATGTGCCATATGCCATACTAATTGCATCATATTTAATCTTTAGAATAACGTTATGTGGCGGGTACTGTTATTTATATTTTAAAGGTGATCTAACTTACGAGATCTGGCATTCAATCTTAGGTGTGTCTTACCTCAAAGCAAGAGCTCTTAACTGTATGGGGAAAAGACCCTCAGGCTCTCTGACAGGGCAGGAGAGGGAGGGCATTCCAAGTAGAGGGAATAGCTTTTGCAAAGTTTTGGAAATAGGACAGAATGGAGGGTGTATATTCCAGAAACTACAAAGGTGGAGTAAGAGTGAAACTGTAGTACCGGGGAGCCATGGAGCTGGGAGCATGGTAAAAAGTAATGGTTGGGGGATGGTAGGGGCCATTCGTGGATGAAATTATACTCAATAATAAGGCCTTTGCGTTTGTTTCCAGAGAGCCACGTGAAACCATCAGTGGGTTTAAGAACAGGGTAGGATAAATTTAGAGTTTTCAAAACACTATTTTGACTGCTAAATGGAAACTATAGTGGAATTGGTTATAACTGGAATAATGAAGATGAAAAAATTGAGAGCTTTAAAAGAAGTAGAATAAATAAGACTTGGTGAGCTTAGATTTGGTGAAATTAGATATGGTAATGAAAGAGAGGGAGGATTTATGATGACCCCCACGTTTTTGCCAGGGAATTTCGAGTTGATGACAATCTCTGAAAAGGGGACTATAAGTCTATTTTTCTAAGGAGTAAGATGATGTGTTCAGTTTGGGACATACTGTGTTTAAACTTCTAGGAGAAACTCAAAAGAAAATGTCCAGTAGGTCTATGACTCTGAAGCTTGGGAGAGTGACTTGGGTGAGAGAAATTGATTTAGAAGTCATCTTCCATGGTCTTCAGGCACTCACTGTTATCATGGCCAATGATACATCTCAAGAACATGCATCAAGAAGAGAAAGATGATTAAAGAAAAAAGCCAGGGGAATATCAACATGAGAGAGATAAGTAGAAGAAGAAAAAAAAAAAAACTAATGAAGGAGACTACAAAGGGGTGGCTAGAATGGAAAGAGAAAGATGAGAGGATAATGCACTAAGAGTATTTTCCTATTTCCATAGCATGTTAGAATTGGAAGCTATCTGTCCCTTTCACTTTAAAGATGTGAAAAGTAGTGCTTGGGATACAGCTGGCGACCAGAACTGAAGCCCAGAGCTGACCACGGTTTTGTGTTTTTGTTTGTATTTCCTTTAGTCTCACTGTCTAGCATAGTGTATAGGAACTGAAATATATATATATACAAAAAAGAAGTGTCCTTTTTGACATCAGATTTCATCACAGCTTTCCAATTTTTCAAAGGCATTTCAAGTGCCCATTTGGACCACTAAGAAGAAAAGGGAGTATTCTCATCATTTCCCCGGTGGTTTTACAGAGATTAGCCCAGGAAACGTCATATCAACCTCACAGAATGGGCTTTGTCTTCCCATTTTCTCTTGAAGAAACTGAGGCTAAGAAATGTCAAGAAATGAATTTGCTGGGATCACACAGCTACGGTAGACAGTTATTTCATGGTCAAATTGCCCTAATTATTTCTGCTTGTCAATTTCTCGGGGGTTCGGTGCTGACTCCATATGCAAACTAGCCAGAAGGGACAATTTTAGGGGTTATCTTAATAATAATAATTAAAGGGTAGATTGATTTAAAAGCTTTGTTCTCTGCATTGGGGCACTGAGATGAATTCTAAAGTGGTGCCAGAGCTTTGAGGAAATTAGTGATATCTTTCAAGAAATGCCAATAATTGAGAACTAGCTCCAGAGTTATTAACAGAGTCAGCACTTTCTACTTTCAGAAAGAGTCTATCATTGTGCTAGGGCCTTGGCCTCTTGTGTTGGAAATGAGTTAATGTCATCAAAATATGACAAGCTATTTTTATTCCTTATCCAGATCAGCCATAGTTTAACAACGCATTTCAAAGTACGGCTGATGGAAGCTCCACCTGAAACCTGTTCTCCCAGATAAGTATCTTCATCCCATTCATCGTTTCAAGAAAAGAAATCTTACTGCATGGCAGCATTTTCATCTGCTTTGGTTTCAGCTAGAGATAAATTGTGCTTGCTGCACACTAATTAATATCAGTCACCTGGAAAGTAGAAATTGGGAGACAACAGGCTTCTCTTTCTTGATAAACAGATTGCTGGGTAAGGGATGCACATGGATGTGACAATTCATTTGGCCGTAGAAATAGCAGAAATGAGACTTTTTGGATAGATATTTGGAAGGCACGAGCAAACCTCCCCAGCCTCTGCCATTTCTGCTCAGGTGGGGCTTTTGGGCTAAGTTTCAACATTCCCTAAGTTGTTTGGATCAGCAGAAATCTCTATGCCCCCAGAGAAGTTTCCCTAAAACTATAACCAGAATGTGAAAATAATGACCAACTCCTGGGAAAGCTCTTTTTGCACCCCAGTCATCAGCAGCCCCCTTGCCTGAACCAAGTTCCCACTTGGCTAAAGAACCATAAAGGATGGTCTGGGTGATGTGTAATCCAAGGATTCCATCAGAACTATGCTGTTAGCAAAGAAAAGCAAAGTATGTTTAGAAGCAATAAACAGACAGATTCCTCCCCAGAACTAGCCTGCAGTGGCCGGGGGAGGGGTGGCGGAGGATGAGTTGTAAAGCTCTGAGGAAAGAGCCCATGTTTCTCATGGACCCCATAGAACCAGTTCGTCATGACTGCCCTCAAATGAAGAAATCCCATTCTGTCATAGCAGGCTCTCGTTTCAGGGGGTGGTTCTTTGAAAGAGGCAGAAGAGGGAAAATGCCACCATGTGAGTATTGCTTACACCCAATTTCTCAGAGAAGTCTTGAGGGATCATTTTTCCATATCAAGAATCATAAATTGCCCTTTTTATAGGAGCTTGAGAAGAATGATCTTCCAGAAACGATTCAGAGCCAGGGCGTTTGGGGATTCGTTTAGCGAAAACTGAAAATTCTGTCAACTTTTCATTCATCTATCCAGTCAGGTGTATACACAGAAGATGTAAAAATGAAGAAGTTAGTTCTGCAAATCTGGGGCAGAAAGTGGGGAGAGATAGGTACGGAAAGTATTTGTACAAAAGGCAACACATGAGCTAAGTCAATGAAAGATGGCAAGTATTCACAGGCAGACATTTTAGGGAAATCTTGAATGTTCCCTATTTGAGGAGAGATTGTGGGGAAAGAGAGAATTTTACCGCTTCTGCTTCTCCCACCGCCCAGTTCCACATATAAAGGTCAGTTCTGTTAATAAAGATCCCATGGAGGGACTTCCCTGGTGGTCCAGTGGTTAAGACTCTGCACTCCCAATGCAGGGGGCCCGGGTTTGATCCCTGGTCCGGGAACTAGACCCCGCATGCCACAACTAAGAGCTGGAATGTTGCAACAAAGATCCACGTGCCGCAACTAAGACCCAGCACAGCCATATAAATAAATAAATATTAAAAACAAATCCCATGGAGCTTTCACTGTCCATTCTCCCTTATGAGAAATAAATTTGTTCCCATAGATCTTGGGACATTTCTGAATTGTTCACTCATTACATTGTATATGCATTCACCAGGCTGCAAATTCCTTGAGGACAGGGTATCTCATTAATTGGTTTTTGCTACCTCTGGTGATGACAACAGTGTCTGGGACATAGCAGGTGTTTGTGTAACGTTTGTCAAGTACTCTGTATGTCTCCACACTTGATTGGGAGTTTCTTAAATGTAGAAACTACATTATTCATCCCTTCCAGGTCTAGCTCAAAGTACATATTAAATACATGTTTAATGAATGTCTAAATAAGTGAGAAAGAAAGGTCTTAGATATTGAGAATACAAGTGAGTACTACATCTTCTTGTAGGAACTCACTCAAACTTCAGCATGATAATGGAGGCAAGGACACACTCACTGTGTGTCCTTCTTCTGACCACCCAGTGTCACTGTCCTTCCTGCCTTCCTTCAGGGAGGGAGGACTTGGGTTTTCCAATTTCTCTCACTTTGGGTCTAACACAACCACCTATTATCTTGAAATGATCTGAGCAACAGTGAGTTAGAACTGGTAATGGCCATAGTTTTTCATCTTTCCCAAGAGTACTTTCAGTTTAATTAAAACCTCTATGAATCACCAAGTGTTGAATTTCCAATATGATTGGTCAGCCGTAGAAGGGATATTTTGGAGAAAGGCATCTGCCATGAACCTCTCAACTCATACTGTGGATGCAGCTGCCTAATTTGTAGTTAATTGTTCTGTGTGAGTTTGTTCTTGTCAATGTTTTGCTGGTTCGTGTTCTGATATTGTATGGTGCCCAGCAACTTGTGATGTCACTGAAATAACAATGACAGCCTGTATTCTAACCCAGACTCTACCATCGTGCGACCTGAAGCCAGGGACTTATCTGCTATGACCCTGAGCATCCTTGACTGTGTCCCCTAAGACTCTCCTCCTGGTGTTAATTCTATCATTCTTTGAGTTTTATTTATCTTCTCAGATAGAGTCCATGAAGTCAGTGGATATGGTATTTCACTTCATCTTATTCGTAAGTTTCCTTTGGGAGGGGGAGGGATGACCTTGGAGGGATGTAAGAATTGTGTAACTTGTTACTCATGATGATTCATTAAGCTGCAGAGAGGTTCACAGCCCATCCAAGCTTCTTAAACTACCCATCCAGTCCCAGCCCCTGGCCTGATCATGTAGAGGGTTGGAAAATTCACAGCCACAGAAAGCTCTGGAAATGGAATAGCATCTGTATATATGTTGGGTGATGGGGGAGACATGAAGAAGAAGAGACATATCCGATGGGGAAGTAGCATATTCTGCCATCCAGATTTACTTCAGGACCACCTCCTTCTTCAATTTAAATATTCACTGATTGTGTACAGTGGTCCTCAATACAGAAAGGCCACCCTGTCAAGGAAAACCATACCCTCCGAACAGATACACAAACCATATTCTAGCCAGATTCTCCCAGAAAATAAAACAAAAACAAAAAACCCCTGCATTTCCTCTATTAAGCTCAACCTCCTTTCATCAATTCCTTTCTTCCTTGGTCCATGAAACGAATCATGAAGAGATTATTTTCTGGGGAAATTAGTAGAAAAACCCTGATGCAGACAGTTCCCCTTCTGATTGCAGTCTGACTTCCACGTATTGAATATCACATCAAGTATTGGTTCAGGGGTTTCAAAGGAGAGCTCAGCAAAAGAAGAAAAACAAATAAGCCCACAAAGTTTTTCAATGTACCTACTGCAGAGTTATCAGGTCATAGATCTAAATGTCAGCGCTATATGCCCGATTTGCACATTTCAAACCGATTTGGTAATTTTTTTTCATTTTTGTCTGCACGCATGAAGTGCTTTAGAATACTGAAACAATTTAGAATCATATTTAGTTTGCAACAGTTCAATTAACTTAAGTGCTGAAACATGCTCCCCAGCTGGTAACTAACTTAATCGGTTACTATTACAAGAAATAATTTCTTCAGTGCTGGGGCTTCCCAATGTCCTCTTTGGAGAGGGCATGGCCATTCAAAGGTATGTGGGAATGGGAAGGTTAGGAGTCTGGCAAAAATCTCTGATTTAACGGAGAAGAAAAATCAGAACCCATTCTATTACTTAAAAAAAAAAAAAAAAAAACTACGTAGGTATGGGTTTCCAACTTCTGTGATTTCATGACCCCCTGTTCCCTTGGAATAACTTTATAACCACTCAATAAGCAAGATGAGGGTGTGGATCAAGGGTCGAAGACTTTTAAAGATATTGCATAAATGCACTTAACCATGAGCCAAAGTGATAAATAGGAAACCAAGATGAATGTCAGGAATGCTGTGAAGAATGATTAGCTGGGACAGTTGAGCAGCTGCTAAGGCAACTCCAAACACCTGGAAAGAAGGATTTCCTTCTGGCTTACAGCAAGGCTGAATTGTTCTAATTGCATTTGCATTAAAAGGCACCACTGGCAAATTGCAAAAAGGATACCGTACGGTGGGAAAACATTATGTACATTTTCAAAAGGCACAACGTAATACTGCATCTTGCTTTTGGAGACATGGAAAGGTAGTTAAGAGAAAAAGAAATGGATGGGAATAGCAACACGCCAACCACAGGAGACAGGTCACTACTGAGGAGGGAAGGAGAAAAAAAGAGATGGGTATGTGTTTTTTTTCAGAGCGATCTTAAGCATAGAGGGTAAAACGTTAAGATCTCATACATGAGGCTCTATTCAATTATTTTATGCACTTACGTGTCTGTTTGGTATGTTTTCTAATTAAACCTTAAAAACATTTTTAAAAGAGTCTGTGACAATATCCATTTTGCAGCCATTGTTAAGCCAGTCATTGCTGGAATGTTTTCTCTTACCCTGGAGACTGATAGCCCTAGACTATTTTTTTAAGGTTCATAGAATGCCAAAGACCAAAGTCTGTGATGAACTACCCCTCTTTCCCTCTTTATAATTTTTTTCTTTTTATTTATTTACTTTTTATGGGAGTATAGTTGATTTAAAATGTTGTGTTTGTTAGTTACTGCTGTACAGCAAAGTGATTCAGTTATACATACATATATATATATACACACACACACATTCTTTTTTATATTCTTTTCATTGTGGTTTATCATAGGATATTGAATATAGTTCTCTGTGCTATACAGTAGGACTTTGTTTATCCATCCTATATATAACAGCTTACATCTGCTAACCCCAACCTCCCACTCCAGCCCTCCCCGAAGCCCCCTTGGCAATCACCAGTTTATTCTCTATGTCTGTAATTCTGTTTCTGTTTCATAGATAGGTTCATTTGTGTCATATTTTAGATTCCACATATAAATGATATCATCTGGTATTTTTCTCTTTCTGACTTACTTCACTTAGTATGATAATCGCTAGTTGCATCCGTGTTGCTGCAAATGGCATTATTTCGTTCTTTTTGCCCTCTTTATAATTTTAACTGACCTCATTGAGCTTGGACACTGGATTGGAAATGTAGCCCAAATATTGCAGTGTTAGAAACTGAGCCCTCTTTTCTCTACCATTGATTCCAGGTACAACATGGACACTACCCCCAAAAGGCCATCCATAAACTCAAACTGTGAGTGTCTAGTGATTGATTGCTTTCCACAGTAATCCTAAGACCTTACTGTAGAAATGTTAGCACTGGAGAGAGAAATCCAGACAAAATACACCTGAGAAATTTTAAGAAGGTCCTCTATCATGAACAGCTGATATTCAAGATAAAAATGACTATACACACAGGAAAGAGAAAGCACTCAGTCAAAAGGTGGCTAGTGGTTACGCCTTCAGCTTGTCACATAGCTTAGCGTTAACAGAGAAACTTTTAAATAGTGTTGGGAAAACCGTAAAGAGCTATCAAATATTGATTATTTTTGTTATTGAATACCTAAGTGGTAATGGTGTACCAACTCCAATTTAATTTTAATGCAGGGAGGAGGTCTACTTTTTTTAAAGTTGATTGGCAGTCCTTTTAAATCAAATTGTTTACCATGGGATCACAGCACTTTGCCATTCCTGCCCATTAAGTATGAGAATCTCTGGCCTCAACCTCATAGACGTTAGTAATACCGCAATATACCTTCCAGAAAACACAAATACTCATGCACACACACATATACATATGCATATATGTATACACACATATACACACATATGTACATACACACATATACATATATACATGTATACATATACAGTTGACCCTTGGACAACATGGGTTTGAACTGCTAGGGTCCACTTACACTTGGATTTTTAAATATGATGCGATGTGGAACCATGGATATGGAGGGCTGACTGTAAAGTTATTCTTGGATTTTTGACTACACAAGTTGTAGGCACTCCTAACTCCCCAAGTTGTTCAAGGATCAACTGTACATATATACATATACACTTGTGTATGTGTACACACACACACACACTTTCTCTCTCACACTCCTGCTAAGAGTGCCCTGCTGTTATTAGTAAACACACAGTTTAATATTTTCTTACTATATTGTCAACTAGTCCCTTCTGCTTCTAGTATCTAGTATGGTTTCTGGCCCATTGGAAGTGTTCAGTGAATGCGGAATGAATGAATGCATTACATAACATTCATTCATTCTAACAAGATGATAACAACAAAACCACACAAATTTTTCAATCATCACCTCCAACAGAAAAACGTTTTCTTTTGGGCGTTAATATTTTATTGGTGGAGGCATTATATATAGGAAATAGTCAATTAAATAAGTTTTAGGGTCAACTGGACTTTACCCAAATGTTGGCAGCTTCTCTACACCTCCATTTTCTCATCTATAAGGTGAGAATAATGGTACACTACCTCATTCTTTACTTAGGAGGATTTATCAAGAAAATTCACATAAAGAGTCAAGCAAAGTGACTAGAAGATTGTAAGCCCACAATAAATGTTAGCTGATACCACCATAGTCATTACCATTATCCTCACTGTTTTAATCACAGCCTGAATTTGCTGGACTTTCGAATGGAAGATAGATTTTCATATTAGCCTTCTTACTGCAGCAGAAAGATTCATCTAATTTGAAAATTAAGATGTTAGAGGAAAAGACTCAGATTAAGTAACATCGTTATCTGAGGTGGAATTGCTGAGCAACCAAACAGCCAGGTGTGTCACTAAGACCAGATTCCGAGAACAGAAGCCTCCAAGTTGATCAAGTTTCCAAATGGAGATGGTAAGGTTAAGTTTTTAAGAGCATGCAAAAAAAAAAGCAAATGATGCCTTTAAATCATCCCATTGCCATGAATTTAAATGTCTCCATGGTATCTAACAAATATGACTTTTGAGGGGGTTCAAGTTTAACCTTCAAAATCCTGCAAGTCTCTGATGCTCCCTTGCTGCAGGTGGCGACTCTGGGGATGGTGAAACTGAACCAATTAGAAGGAAAAAATGGGATCTTCTGCAGTGCATCACTGGAAGGTGAAGAGTCCTGTTTATTGTATGCACATGTGGTATCTTTTTATCATTCCCCAAAAATAAAGCTAAAAATTTCTCTCCGAAAACCTCATTAGGGAAACCTCTAAGAGCCTCCCACCAATGTTAACAGCCCAGGCAGTAAACAGGATTTTAATAACTCCTCCAAGCAAACACTAGGTCGGCCGATTGCTGTCTAGCTGACACAGAACCACACACACATATGGAACCAGCTTTGTAAGGTCCATTCTCTTATTCACAGCTCCACTGCCCTCGCAGTACAATTGCCCCTTTTGTTTATATAATCCCATAGGCTGAGTTGGCATAAAAGGCAAATAAGAAACCAGGGAGAATCTTTACCCAAACCTTGCTCTGTACCTGAAGTTCAAATGTGTTTGGTTAACCTTCTATTTATTCCTTCTCTTTCCTTCAGCTGAGCTTTCTAGTTTTAGTAATTGCCATGGTGAGTCATGGCAGAAGGTGGCTCAATGAGACCCTGGCACCACGTGACAGAGGAACTCTTAGGAGCTCTCCATGAATTGTTTCATTCATCAGGCGCATACACCGACACTCCCTATGGATGCCACCATACCTGCCATTAAAAATGGGAAAATGTCAGCCATAACACACAGGTACTTCTCAACCTCAGACACAAAGGCCAAACATTTGGTGGAGAACTCCAATTTTTGCTTTCCTTCTAATCATTTTCCTATTGGATGGTTTGATAGAGATTCAGATGTTGACCCTGGGAAAGGCAGCTCATTGAATAGTACCAGGATGTTTTGTAGCCAGATAATTGGAGGAACATTAGACCATGTGTTGCCCTTGATCATGAAGTTACCTGACACGAAAGTAACATGGCCACATCACATGTTGTGTCACCCGATTACTAACTTATCCTTCTCTGGCAAGCAGAGTAATTAACCATCATTCTGTGATAGTGTACACACATTCCTACCAACAAATAGTGACATGCTTACAGAGGGCAATACCTCTAAGTACTACAAAACATGAGTCATTTGATTAAAGGGTATAGCAATCAAGCTGAAAACCTGCCAAATGGTTAAACTAGGAACAAACACAGCCTCATTTTCTTGAAGTCTTAAATGTGCTGGGAAGCTCTGGTAGGAATAAGAGACCTGGTTGGAAATGAAGTGTAAGACCATTGATATGAATGATTTTCAACACCACCAAAGTCAATCAAAGGAAAGTACCTGTGAATTCCCTTAAATGACCTGCTGGAGAGTGTTGTGTGGTAGCTATATTACTATAGTCTCCCTTTTTCTCATCAATTAGTAATGTTAAAGAGAAGCTTGACGATAGAGTTCCTAACAACGGCAAAAATAAATTCTCTCCAATTAAGTAGTCTAATAAGCTACTTAGGATTTTACCACTTAACATTCTTTCCTTCCCATTTAATTTCAGCTTTCACTTGGATGTCATCTGGTTGAAAATCCATCACAGAAAACTACATGGAAAAAGAGATAATGTTGCTAAGTGTTCCCAATGTTCCAAAACGAGCAGAAGCGCAATATTTTTTCTAAATCAACCCAGGACTTTCCCTAAAAATTCAGCTTCTTCCTACTAGAAATTAATATATGAAAATGGTCAATATGCAAATTTAAGTATCACACTGGCTACTCACCTTCAGTAAGTGTTATCTGCATACATTTGGAACAATACAATATCTTAAGGTTCTTGATGATAATAATGCCTTGGTGTGCATATGTGCATGTATAATTATGCTCATTTAATTTAATCAGGAAAATATTATAGGATCATTTGGTTTTCTCCTCTAAAAGTTCTCTCACTTTTTTCAATTAATTAATTCCACTCTGCCCCTTTTATAAGTCAGCCGATGGTAAGTAATGGTTTTAGGGTTAAAAGGAATATGATCACATTCCTGTAAGAATGACGGACAGAAAAGAGGCAGCGGGGAAGGGGGTGGCCTCTTGTCCTTATCATACATCCTAATCAAGGAAAAGTGTTAGGCTTTCCAGTGGGAACCTGGTCCTAGAAATATCCAAATTTTCTGATCATTTCTTCCTGCAAGTTTCCAGCGTCCCTGAATGCTGAGAATTTGCCCCGGGGGCAGTCACCTGGTTACAACAGAAGCCCAGGAAACAAGCTCATGTGACCAACACATTCCACATGCTTGACTGGAGTGGAGCTTGTGGGGCTTTGCAGAATTACTGGAATCACATGGGATATACTGAGGGGAGCAGGAGGGTAGAGGACATTTAACTTAAACCATGAACTAGAAGAGTAGATAACGTCGCGGTAAGTAGAATAAAAAGAACCACGTTGATTGAAAGGGAAGAAACATGACCCAAAGCTCATTGCATATTATCTTTCCCCCACCAAGGAAATCTTATTTTCTTTCTCATAGAAGAAACTTTGTTCCTTTTCCCCAACATGTTAACAGAGACCAGTGAAAAGAAATAGGCTGCTTTGTGCCCATCAATAGAATCTATACAGCATCTTTTTCCCCAGGGATTAATTCAGCTTTTGATTAAATCTTTCTGAGATTTAAATCATGATGTTCCAAACCTCCAAGGAGCTCCTCTATGAGTTGTGACCTTATTTATTGCTCTCTGCTGTTTGATAAAGTGTGAAGATTGATTTATAATAGTGTATACTGTGTTTGAAAATAAGGAATGGTAAAGAGAATTGCAAAATACAAGATTAATATAAACATTGCAAAAAGTACATCTTGGTTATAACATTCTATGATTAATACTGAGTTACGACTGTGTAGCTAGTGACGCTAGTGTCAAATGAGTATAGCAGTGCTCTCAGAGCTGTAAATTATATCCAGTGATCAGCTAAATAATGCTACAATTAAGAGAAAACTGGCAGTGCTGAAAAAGGATTTTGAACCAATATCACATTGTATACTTTAAACAGATTAGTTTGGAGGACTTTTGAATGGAAACAAGCTCCTTTTAAATAAACTATTCATATCCAGTGTTCATTTATTTTCGTCAGCCGAATTTTGGCTCCAATAATTATTTTGCCATTAGTATCATTAAGGATGGAAGCGATTTAATGTTTGAGGACAACATCAAATGAATCCTCTGTCTCTAATCAGGATGTCCCTGTGCATGACTAGTGGCTACTCCTTTTTTTTTTTCTTAAAAATCCCTCTTTACCCTCAAAAGGTTTTTAAGGGTAAAAAAGTTAACCCTTTAAAAGGAAGACTGTCATTATTCTATTGCCCTTGCTAATTCCAGCCAGAAGATTCAAAATGCCCTATACAATTTAAACACCAGTGGAGACAAGTCACAATCTGAGGCCTATCCACTGAATCACAGTTGTAGATGAATGCAGTATTTGGGTAAGATAACGGTAAGTTTTTATTTTCTATTTTGATAAAATAATTGGCAAATCTTACAGTGCTATAAAATAGACAGAGAGCCATGGGAAGTGCTTCTTGTGTTATTTAGTAGATTTCGATGTACTATTGATAGCTCTATCACATTTCCAATAATTACGAATACGTTTTTCTGTAGGAGAAAGGGGGGGCTGCGAGCTGGAATATATTTAGCCACCTTTCCCCATGTCTAGGCTTATGCTGAATCTTGCAATGCAAGTGGCTGGGAGTGAGGACCACATCTGAAATCTGGACATGGCAGAGCACTAATAACACATTCTCTGCAATCTCTGTCATGAAGATCACCAATCACCTACAAGGCGCAGTGGACATCCTGACAGCAAGCCGTACCAGCAGCAATCTATCAGCTTGTCCCATATTTAACCTGATGACTTACATATGACGGGGGGACAGGGAGATGCATTCTGTTACAAGTCTTCAAAAAATATTCAGTCCATGCTATACACCAGAAACTAACATAACATTGTAAATCAACTGTCAATAAAAAAAAATTCAGTCCATTACAGTAGAATTGCTTCCAAAGCTGACATATTTAGCAGGTCTCTCACTAGGGGCAGTGGCTTGTACTTAAAATTCACACTTTCCAGGGTTAAGTACAAAAACAGAGCTAATCCGTTTGATAAAGTCCCACATCACTTCTCATTATAGAAATCACCACTTCCGCCTTTGCCATTTGAAAGAAGACAAGGTAAAATACAGAAGGTGCATGTTACCTTAGAGCTGAAATCCATCCATGAATATGGAAAAGCAGGGGGAGGGGGGAGATCCAGAGAGGAAACAGAATAACGATAAGCGAGTAATGTGTACTGATCTGAGGAATATGCCAGGAGCTTGGTTATGATAAATAAGAAAAGCAGAAGTAGATTTGAAACATTCGTTTCCCTTTATTAGCTCAGTGAGGCTGATGTGTACTGCACATTTAAAAAAAAAATCACAGGAATTTTCATACAATGAATAAAACCACAACAATACATGTAGAGTTGGCAGGTGGGAAAAAAAAAAAGCCCGACAAGGGCTCAACTAATCGCTCACTTTCCCTCTTCAGCATAGTTCAACCAACAGTATTACACTTTCACCTACAAATCTTATAGTAGCTCCATCAAATCAGCAGTTCATATTATTGAAAATGTCTGTCACATAGGTACAAATTTAGAATCATCACATTATATTACATGGCTATTCTAGGTCATCTATAGATCAGGTCTTAGACTACAGTGATTGAAGTTCTCGTTACAGCCATCAAAAAAGGACACATAATCATTACCTACTGTAAGTTCACATCTAAAGGCATGAAAAGGTTTCCTTTTTTTCAACTGACCCAACCATCATACCCCAACAGTGCAAAGTTCCCTCTCTGCTGCTTTGAATGTTGACAGCCCAACCGTTGCTCTCAGAGTCGTTTAGCAAAAATTGATTTTGTTGCACTGGAAGAATTATTCTGCTACATCTCTTGAAAAAAAAAAAACAAAACCCACATTTCTAAAGCACCAGTTCAGTTACCAAAATTGTAGATGTGGTACTTACCACAGCATGAAGGCAATGGCCCGGGGTCATCTAAAAATCCTACAGATCTATGCTGAAATTTGCCTCCAGTGATGATGGGGTGCATGTGTTCATTTGAAATATTCTCTCCAAAACAAGTTTAAAAAATAAAAATAAAAGGAACACAGTTTACATTTTGATGGGCTACCCACAGTGTCTGCATAAGATACAAAAGCTCTATTTGGATGGTCTAGTGAGTCTCTCTTTGCACTAATTTTAGATGCAATTTGAAGTCCATGGAAGAAAACTATCTTCATGGTAACAATATTTGTCAGGCCAGAAGGGGGGATAAATGAATCCTCAACATGAAATCTGTAATGTTGTCTTTTCATAAGTAAGAAAAGAAACCTAGATTTTTACTCATGTCAACAATCCAGGGCAAAAAGGAGAATGTATTGAAAACTGGATCACAAAAAATTTAAAGGCAAAATAGAGAAAGCATCTGGTCCTTGAACACATAATATGATTTACTAAATATTGATTTCTTAAAAATAATTTATTGCTCTTAATAGTCTTTTTTTTATTCTTATTCTACAACAGAAGATACTCAAAATTCAGAAAGAAAGACTGTAAACTTTAGTTTGGCGTCCACACAGAGTTAAAATACCTGCATTTAACCTACGGAACAACAAGAATTAGGCGGATTAAAGGTGTGTTACGGTCGTAACGCAGGACCTGTGAACAAGTTCTTTTATTTCATAGTATTTTTATTGCTTTCTATCTACTTAGAAATAAGAAGCCAAAAACTCAAGCAAGCATCCGACAGGACAGACAGTGGATTCACTCAGAACACAATATGCTGGTGATAAATGAATGCAGCTTTCAAAATTAGCTGCATTGGCCTGGGGGGGTGAAATCCATTTTATAAGATCGTGTTGGGCGAGAGAAAGGAAAAGAACGATTACGTAGTAGGTATATCATGTCTTCCAGAAAAGTCATGTCGGCCAAACTGTGATCGAATCTCAATTTAGAAACTTGAATATACACGCCAAACTTTACTGACTTCCGTTCCAGGGCTCCACACTCAGAGGAAATCCTGATGCTCAAAAATGGAGGTTTTTCTGAAGCTTTTATTGAATTTAGCAGGAGCAATGTCATCAAGAACAACTTCATGGTCACGTCAGAGGCCATGCTAGTGCAAGTAGAAACACCGCTTCTGCAAAAGCGGAATTTCCCAAATGAAACGCTTAAACTCCAACCTGACAATTGCCATGCATCCTAGGTAGAAAATTTCCACTGGCTTTATTATTTTCATCATCTCATAATTTATAATAAATAGGCTATCTGCAACTGATAAATATGTCTCTTTAGTAAACAAAGGAATGAAATATCAGTATTTATACAGGATGCATAACTGTAAAAAATACAGATAAATACCATCATCATACTCTGCCAAGGGAAAGAGATACTGGCTTCAAAGATAGTCTTCAGACACACATTAATTATTGTAAAAATCATACTGTAATTATTACCTCAGCATTTTGTATCAAATTAAAATCACAAAAATTAAAACAAAACAGCATCTTAAAAAGATTTTTGACCTCTAGTTTCAAAACTACTGTTGATAGAGAAAATAAAAACATTTCTTAATGGTTACCCATTGAGAGACTTTACATAAAATCATGATATCTTCTAGAAAAATTTTAGATGAGAAAATTTCATTCCCCTAACAAATCCAGTGTATAAAACTTCAAAGAAAAACAAGCAACAAGAAAATGTGGAAAAATATCGCAGAAGTGGTTAATACCTTTAGGGGGCTAGGAGATTTCTTGACAAGATGCTTGGATCGAAGCTCACCTAAGAAGGGATGGTTGTGCGTAAAGCATCGATTTGTTGTGTTGCACTCAACGGACACACACACTGTCCTTTTTTGTTTGTTTGTTTTGTTTTACAATCAAATATATATAAGCGGTAAGTTCAGCTTCTAAATATGTTAGTGTACAATAATTGTTTCACCTCATAATTACATTTGAATATTCTCGATTAAGAAAAATTTAGCAGTTTTGAAAAGAAGGCTGCATTTACAGTGCATAGCTGTAACAAAAAAAGAACATCATTGTATCGTATGTACACAAAATAAAAATACTCCATTTAACATCTGTAAATACTTAACTACATCAGAGAATGTAGCAATTTTACTATCTGAACACATCCCAGAGAGTTCTACCCAACTCCCATTAGCAATGTAACACCGTGCTCGCTCCTAAGAAAGAACCACTGAACAAGCTGCACGCTTGACCATTGACAAGGCTTTTGAAATTCGCTGTGGAAGATCAACATTTTGGACATTTACATGGGTGTCATGAGAAAGGACGAACTACAGAAACTTCAAAATGTTAGGAAAGTTGAGCTCGGTGCCCGAAGTATCCTTTCCCACCCAGATTCCACGGCAAAAGGAAAAAGGAAAAAAAGAAAGAAAGAAAGGGAGAGAGAGAGAAAGGATATGAGTTCTACGGAACCTGCAGTTTCTTCGGGATTGTCATATAATCATTACGTTATGAGAGAAAGCTTGCTTCAAGTTGATGTTGCACTTTCTTAAAAAAAACAGAGTACGGAGGCTGATGCCCAGACATCAGTGGCTGTCATTTTAGGGTGGCTTGTGGTTGGTTGGTTTTCTTTCCTTTTGGATGTACACATTTTTTTTTCCTTTTGAATAGAATATGAACATTTTGAAGTTCTAGGTTTTAAGTGTGTCTTCATGGAACTGCTGCCATTTGAAGTGGTTTGCCCTTGCACGCTCTGGTCAGGTGCCCCCAGTCCCCACCTGTACATACACACTTCCCCCAAACCAGGCAAACACACACACCGCGTACACACACACACACACACACACACACACACACACTCCATCACCAAGAGACTCAGGGAAAGCAAAGCTGACACCCATAAATAAACATGTGCTTACTGGGTTTCCATTCTGTCTCTTGCCTCTTCAGCAGCTGTGTTCATGTAAACCATTGTTGTTCTTGTTGTATTGTTGTTGTTTTGTTTTGTTTTTGTACAGAGAGTGTAAAGTAGGAGAAATTCCTAAGTATGACTTGCAACAGTCTGTTAGGGAAGGACGCGCTGTCCCGTGAGGTATTCACCGTCCCTCTGTCATCCTCAGCCAGGGAACATGTTACCTGCGCAAGCTTCTCTGGGCTTCTTTCAGTAAACTATCGAAATCCAGAGAGTCATACTTGCTCTTGGTGGAAGCAGGGTCAAAGTCATCTGAGTTTGAATCTGAAAGAAACCCAAGCCAGATTTAGATGTACCCTTTGCTGATGGTCATTGACTCAATCATCTAATCTAAGATTACCTGATTCAAGAGCAACTTATCCAATCAATATACTTTAAAAAAATACACCCAACTTTTATTAGTATATGATATTGGTGTTGGTATACACATATACATGTGCATATATTTACATATATATTTTTTCAGAAGGTATTTATATGTATGAATATTAATATGCATATATATATTTGCAGAAGGTATTTTTACAGTATATGGTACTGGTATATATACACACCAATATTTTAGTTAATTAATTGTACATTTATATATTTATTTATCTATTTATAGCACATGTATATATTTGCAGACGGTAAGGAGTGACGAGCATTCAAAACAGTCATCTATTGACTCATTTTAGATTTAAACACTCCTGGGAGGTAATCAGAACAGACCTTAATATTTCTTTTCAATAGCAACTTAGTCAATCAATATGCTTTAAAAATAAGCCCCCTCTCCCTTCCTGGCATGTTAAATGACTTACCCAAGGTTCCTCAACCACTTAGTTGGAGAGGTAAAAGTAGAAGCTGGAACTAATTTTCCTATTCAGTGGGATTGATTGCATTGAGCATGAAAGCCAGTTGAGTGGGAGAGAGGGAATTGTCAGAACTTCACCGAATCATCACCCTGCTACTCCCCTTTCAGGCGGGAGGGACATACGATCTCCAGTACCTTGAGGGACCCCAGCAACAGTGGCACAAACTCTCCCCAAATTAGAAGGTTTAGGCAAATGCTTCATGTCCAGAGAGGGCAAATGCAGCCTCTATACTCACTAATAGGAGAGGAAAAATATACCCGTATAAGTAAAGCCATGGTCTTTCTTAGATCCTTAAACTAGTCCAAGTAAGCTTTTGTGCAAAGCTCCACATGCCACTTTAAGTGGCCCTGAACAAAATGGATGTATGTCAGCCACGTTGGACGTCAAGTAAAATTCTGTCAAATATTTCTGATTTTTCTCCATTGACATCTGTGAAAAAGTCAACTATTTCTGCTGGTGTCTCAGCTTGAGAAAAGGTATCTTGGAAATATAATAGAGAGCCTCTGGCAAACACATTCATGCTTTGGAAAGCACTTACTAGAAGAGAAAACTAAACCTTTCTGGGAAACGTTAACAATCTTACTAAAATATAAATATTTGTGTTTTACCCAGATTAAATTACAAAATAGAAACGCTCGGTGACAGAAAAGGGTAATACTAGATAATATGGGGGCTAATCACTGACCTCACAAGGTGTTCTTCTGAAAAGGTTGCAAATCCCTCAAGCTCTCCAGAACCAGGCTGATTCCCCTTCCCCACCAGCTTCAATCTACTTTAAAGACAAGGAAATTCCTTCACTTTTTTTTTTTTTTTTTTCATTCTCACCATCCCTTGTCTTTACCACATTTCTTTTTCCAGTTAAGATGAACAATTATAGTCAGCCTCAGATATAAAAACAGGACAAAAATGGCCCATCTTTCCTCACTAACATTTTATATGGTCCATCTTAAATTACACTGGCTTACACTCTTCTCTTCATAGCCTAATGAATACTTTGTTTGTATAACCAAAGCCTCACGAGCAGCTGTTGTTCAAATCAAAATCTTTTCTGTAGACACACAAAACAAGTCCTGCTCATTATCAGAGATTAGCCTGAAATCAGAATTCCACTTGCATTGTAGATGAAGACGGAAGAGTTGTCCAGTGATGGCAGTCTGTGTGACATAAAGTCAGCATAGAACCATCGAGAACATATATGTGTATCTTTCCTTGGAGGAAATTTTGAGAATATTTAAAATGTCTTAATTTGGGATTATTCTACATGAAACCCAGAATTACACTGTTTCTGTATTTTCATTAGTAAATACTAAAAGCACTTTGATACAGTGGGTTTCAAGAGTTTCTACACTGTGAAATACAGTGGCTGGTGCTTACGTATATACCAACTTTCATGGGCATACCATGTCAGTCGGCACCCACAAAATCTTTCTCATTTCTTGAAGAGACAATGTGTTTATATGCAACTCCTGTGGCAATAACTTCCACTCCACCCCTTTCCCTCCACTAAAGGAAGGATATTGCAACACAAGTAAGAGATAATGAAATTTTTATAGGAATAACCTGAAAGCCACTCTAACAAATTAAAAAAATTAATTTTTATAATTAATAATACTGTATTAATAGAAACAAATCACATCACAACTGTATTCCGAGCACCTAGAAAACTGTTGGCACAAAGTAGGCACTCAGTATTTGTCTAATGAATGTATTAATCTTGAACACCCACATATTATTAAAAATGTGATTGAAAATATTTGTGTTTAGATCTGGGATTGATTTACCAATGAATGGCAAGGGTATATGTAAAGTTACATATGTATTCAAGATGTTGATAATATAATACATTTCTTTGAGTTAATAAAGAGTTTGTGACCAATGTTATTTGTTTACTTTTTATTATTTACCAATTCTAAGCCATAACTAATTCCTGATCAAAATGATCATATTCTTAATCGTGACCCATCCTTCTATTTTGACCCTATAGTCCTAATTTAATTTCTGTCTTTCCTCTTTGAGATTTTTCATCAAGCTCTTTCAAATGGAAAGATCTATTTGTTTATAGAACAGTAAACAGAAAGACACACAGATTACAGATTCATATAAACCAGACTTAAATATTGGCTTCATCATGGTAAGCTTGATCATCCCTTTAAATTCTGAGTCTCATTTATAAATCTGGCTCGTAAATAGTAACTAGAATCATTGTGTTTTGCATTAATAGTATTGTAAGTAACCATTAAGTGGCCTCAACAGCAGAGAAATGGAGACCTAAATAGACATTTCTCCAAAGAAGACATGCAGATGGCCAACAGGGACATGAAAAGCTGCTCAATATCACTAATTATTAGGGAAATGCAAATCAAAACTATGATGAGGTATCACTTCACACCAGTCAGAATGGCCATCATTTAAAAGTCTACAAATAATAGATGCTGAAGAGGGTGTGGAGAAAAAGGAACCCTCCTACACTGTTGGTGGGAATGTAAATTGGTACAACCATTATGGAGAACAGTATGGAGGTTCCTTAAAAAACTAAAAATAGAACTACCATATGATCCATCAATCCCACTCCTGGGCATATATCTGGAGAAAACCATAATCTGAAAGGATACATGTACCCCAGTGTTACAATAACCAAGACATGGAAGCAACCTAAATGTCCACTGACAGAGGAATGGATAAAGAAGATGTGGTACATATATACAATGGAATATTACTCAGCCCTAAAAAAGAATGAAATAATGCCATTTGCAGCAACATGGGTGGACCTAGAATTTATCATACTAAGTGAAGTAAGTCAGACAGAGAAAGACAAATATCATGTATCACTTAAATGTTGAATCTAAAAAAAATGATACAAATGAACTTACTTACAAAACAGAAATAGACTCACAGACATAGAAAACAAACTTATGGTTACCAAAGGGGATGTGGGGGAGGGGGGTGGGGGGAGATAAATTAGGTGACTGGGATGAACAGACACACACGACTATATATAAAATAGATAAACAACAAGGACCTACTGGATAGCACAGGGAACTCTACTCAATATCTTATAATAATCTATAGTGGAAAAGAATCTGGAAAAGAATATATATATACATGTATAACTGAATCACTTTGCTGTACGCTTGAAACTAACACAACATTGTAAATTAACTATACTTTAATTTAAAAATAGCAGAGAAATGGGATATGGGAGCTAACTTAATTTAGGAGAGCAAATAAAAATTTTAAAAATTGGTAACCTATTAAAATGATAGGTTGCTTTACTTTTGGTAAAATTAATCAGTATCACATCATTTTCACTTTACTCTTGACATACACGTAAGCTCCCAACCCCTCTAAGAGTCCAGTATATGCTTATATGCACCTTAGTCAGCGTTCATGGCCCGAGGCACTTAACTTCAACTATTCAGGGAATAAAGGCAAGACATATATGATTTTGTTTGGTTCCAAAGCTGGCCCCTGGTGTTGATTCTTTCATTTTAAAATAACTTGAAATTTATAACTTCTCATAACAGTCATTTTTATTATAATTATAGCTACTATTCATTGAGAATCTATTTTGTGCCAGACACTGACACTATGCTAAGGGCTTCACAGACACATATTTAATCTTCACAACAACATTATAATGTATTTTACAAATGAAGAACCAGAAGCAGAGGGAGTTTAACTGCCCAAGGTCAAAAAGCTAACTCAGGTTTCAAAACCAGGCCTGTGAAATTCCAAAGCCAAGGTGCTTTCAACTACACCAGGCTTACACTCAGATCGACTCCACTTCCTGCATTTGTAAGGCTGGAGGGAATTGGAAAAATCCATGCTATTACAATACACATCAAACACACCTTTCAGGAAATCAGAGCTAGCTTAGCAATGGCAAAGTTTCTATCGCTGCTGGCAAGGCAGAGAGATAACTAGAGGAGAAGCATTCTTCTTAGAAATATTTCAGGGAGGCTCCAGTTCAATTAGGAAATACTATCCCATGCTCCCTTTACCAGTGATGAATCACGATCTAAAGGCCCCTCTAGGTAGCTTATTTTAAACTCTAGATGTTTGGAGAGACTAGAAAACACCCTGGCCTTCATCACTGAAGAAAATAAGTCAGATCAACTCAAGACTTCAATCTGTCTGGACTGTTTTTATCAGCCAACATTTGAACAAATGACTTGCCACCTTTTATATTTTCATCCCTAGGCGTCTATCTCTCTAACAGTCAACTGCCTCTCCCCTGCTTCATACTATCTATTTAGCTTGTGAAGTGAATTATAGCATATTCCCCATGAACAATGCACCCCACTTGTATCAATTACTCTAGGAAGACATCAGTTCAGCTGAAGGAAGAAAAAAGTCCTGTATTTGGTATTCATTTTTTTTCTTTATACCAAGCCAAGCAAGTGCAGATAGACATATAATAATGCTTAGGAGCAGATTTATATGTTAATTTCATGATGATTATTATAAATTGATTTAAATAATGTCATATGCACAAGACATTTGTCATTTTCCTTCCTTCATTATTTCATGAAGTAATTTAAAGGCTTACAATACACACATTAGTTAGGGAATAACATGGAAAGGAACAAAATTAAAATTGGAAAGGAAATCAAGATGTCCATCGTGGCATTATTTATAATATCAAAAACCGAAAATGTGTTTAGCTATAATGGAACAATTAAATATAATGGCACTATTTGCCAAATAGAATACTATACAACCATTAAAATATACTGGTAAATTATTTTTGATCCTTTGAATCACAGTGGAAAATGAACTTATATAATATTAATCGAGAAAAGTAGAACTTAAAAGTGTATAGTGCATATACGTATAATATGACCTCAACTATAAGAAATTTGCCGTTCTGAGACAAAATACTGAACGGCAAATCGCATACTAGGTAACAGTGGTTATCTCTAGGTGATAGGCTGATAGGTGATTTTACTATTTTTCTTAATACCTTTTTATATTTTCCAAATGCTACCCCTTGAGTCTGTACAACTTTTATAACAGGAAAAAAGGAATACTTATCTATTCTTCAGCTTCCTTACCTGTAAAATGGGGATGATAATATCCACTTCCTAGGATTGTTCTGGTAATTAAATGAGAAAACGCTTACAAAGCCTTGGCACGGTGCCTAGCATATAGAAGCACTAAAAAAAAACAGGGTTTTTTTTCTTCTTTTGTTTTAAAGAAAGTACAGTGTGATTTAGCACATGAAATTTTACTTTCTCCTCTCTAAGTGTAATGTGTAGAAAATGTTGACATTTCTAAGAGTTTGTGAGATAATAAGGAAAAAAGAATAAGACTTTTGCATATTCTGTTCTGCAAAGCAATGATGCCAATGCTATAGCTTATACAAAAGGATTCAGGGTAGGCACGGAAAGCAGTAAGAGATTACAAACGAATACAACACCTGCACATTCAAAACATACCACACACACACACACACACACACAAGACATACAAATAGTGCAGAATTTCAGCATATGGGCAGACAGTAGAAACAATTTGCTTCTTCTCTTTGTTGCCGAAACTTAAGCCCCTTGCTTCTGAAACTGTCTCGTGTGTTAAAAAATAAAAAACAAGATAAAATCTGTATTCAAATATTCCCTCTAGTAAAATAAAGCGATGGTCCAACCCAATGTGCCTACAGTTTACATATGCTTCCATTTTGAGCTCTACATTATGGATTCCTCATTCTATGTACAGTAAAATCCATACCTAGGTCTGCATAGTTAGACTTGAAAAATTGCTTGCGTCCACAAAAGTACAGCTCGAAGTCAGTTTCATTCGACCTGCGTAAAGTATATCCATTTTCAAGAGCAGCAAAAGCATCACAGGTATAACGGTAGGTAATGAAACCATAGCTGTCTCTGCAATGGACAAAGAAGAGAAGTTCAAAGCTAGTGAGGAAGCATTAGCATATATGACTGTAACCCTTTCTACTTTGGAGACTTCACTGGTGCCAACGTCTGAACCACTGCATCCATTTATCAGTGTGATTGTCCTGTCAAGCAGCTAAATACTTATTTCTGGGACAGGAAATCTCAACTAGAAAGATTAGTAAATAGGGATGAAAGAAAATAAATAAGGTTCTGAACTCAACATGTCATCTGTCAAAGCATTCCCATTCTAGTAATCTTATGGCCATAATTTTTTACATATGTCAGCTTCTAAACAAGAAATAATCTTGAAGATTCTCACCCATCATCCCGCAGATTTACTGTGCACTCCTCAATTTCACCAAAAACTTCAAAACGGCCCCTCAGTTCTGTCCGTGTTGTGTCAGGTCTGATTTTACCAACATAAATCACACGGCGTTCTTCCTAGGGGGGGGAAAGTGAGAAGACACTTGCTAGTTCTGAAGATAGGAAAGAAGTTGAATGCTAGAAACATTTATAAATGTACAATCATGCATAATGAGAACCCCCCCAGAGCATGCCAATTAAAGCAAAACACACACTAAACCTGAACAAAAGACTACACTTGAACCAAGTTTTACTTTCCATTTCTTCAGTATCACTCTCTTCCGCCTCTCACTCTCTTCTACTTTTTCTATCCATCTCTGTTCCTTTGTCACATGAAACTTAATGTATTATAGAAGAAATGTGTGTAATGCAATCTTTTTTATCACTGAATAGCTGAATAATATCTATTAAATATTTTAAAACTTGTGACTCGATTATTAATCTTCAAAATTGGTAGGAAACTGACCTGGCTTGCAAAACTCTTTAATTTCTCCTTAACTCAGAATTCTAATGATAAAATATACACATTTTTTAGTTCTATTGACAAATAATTGACATCCATTACTGTATAATTTTAAGATGTACAGCATGATAGTTTGACATACAAATTTTGACACCTCTCAAAATATTGATTCTTAAACTCTAGTATAAATACAAATTACCTGGGGTGCTTATTAAAAATGCAAATTATTGGGTTTATTCCAGCTGTATTAAAAAAATTTGGAAAGTAAGCTTCAATGATCTTTATTTTTAACAAGCACACCCCAGTGATTCTGATACAGGTGGTCCAAAGACAATAATTTTAAAAATACAGTCTTAAAATACTGGCCATTTTAAGCCATGGGTCTCCAAAGAATAAGAGCTATAAAAGAGGCTATAACTTTCACTTTGCCAATGAATCTTATTTTAGGAACAGACGAGAAGGGTGTGGCCTAATTTTCACAAGTGGAGTCAATATCATCATAATCTGAAAGTCAACAGCAATTTATAACCCACAAAATATGGGAAGAATATTTTATAGCCTGAAGATGGATCACTTTTTAAAGAACAAGAATGCATTCTTAGTGTAAGAAGTAATCGTATATCTCTTATTCCAAGAAGACAAGGCCAAAGATGATGATGTTTCTCAAACTGAGAAAAGGTTTTTCAAGAACGTAAGAAGTTAGTATAACGAAGTGCTTACCAGTTAGCTTGTATGTCTATCAATGGCAAACAAGAATGAAATGAACTTAAGGTTGGAGAGATTTAAGTTAGACGGAGGCAGAGACTAGGAAACACAGGGCAAAGGTACAGATTTAGCTTGCCTAAGAGTTTTCTCTGGATGTGCTGAGAATATCTGAGAATATCTTTTTACATCTTGGATGATGTAAAAAGTCATTTAGGCTTAAAGCAAAGAGATGTCCTATGTTACTTACTGAACATATGTCCATTTCATGTGCCCAGTATTTAGCAAAGAACTTGGCAAAGAGTGGACTCTCAATAAATGTTTGAGAAACGTAACTGAACAATTCACAGACCCTATAATACATATCCTCCTAGGTGATTTGATCATCCATGTTTCTTCTTTTACCATATGCAACACTCATATTTCCGTTTTCATCAGGGAAGTTCCCCTGAGCTTCAGATTCAAATCAACAACTATCTATTTGACATCTCAGGTTGGATGTCCCATAGGCACCTCAAACTAGACCAACATTACCCAAACCAAACTCTGTAGTTCAGCCTCTTCCCAGTGGGTCTTTCTTGGATCAGTGAAGTTAACATCATCTAGCCAGTTATTCAGGACAAAAACTCAAGTGCCTTCCTTGATTCTTCCCGCTTAGTCCCCTCCACATTTCCAATCACTCTTTAAGTCCTGTTGATTTTTACTTCCTAAATCTGCCTCTTTTATTGCATGTCCCCTAAATCAAGCTGCCAGCATCTCTTTCTGGACCAGTAAAACAGCGTCTTTACTTGGATCCTGTGTTTGTGTTTACCCTCCTCCAAACTATTCTTTCACTTCGGTCAGAATAGTCTTTACGAAGAGTACAGGAATCCAATCATGCCAATTAAGATCTAAAACATTTCAATAGTTTCTCATAGCATTTAGGGAAAGACCTAAATCATTAACAGAACCTACCGGGCCCTTCAGGGTCTGGATCTATCTTCATCTTGGGCTTCAGCTCCCACATCCCATTCTTTCCTTTCCTCTATTTCCAGCCATATTGATCTTCTCTCAATCCCTAGTATGTACTGTGCTCCTTCCTTTTCTAAGGGCTTTGCACAAGCTGCTTCTCTGCTATTTGGAATACCCTTTCCACACTGCCTCTCCCTCCCCTCCACCAACATACACATACTGTCTAGAATTACAGTGAACTCAACAATCATTTTCCTTTCTGAAACTTGAGGTGAGGTCTGGCTTTCTATTACAAGTTGCTCTGATAGAACACTCTACTTCTCCTTTGTAGTTCTGTGCCCAATTGTAATTAAATAATTAATAGTTTATTCGGTGTTTAATGTCTATCTCCCCCAACAATGAAAGCTTCATGAAAGTACAGACCATACCAGTCCTATCGACTACTATATTTTAAGGGTACCCAAACATAAGAGTCTTCTTAATGAATATTTGTTGAAAAATCAATCAATTGCCAATCAATTAATCACTTTTAATACCTAGTTCCAGACCCTTCATTACATCAAAGGTGATGTAAGTGTGGTCCTTACTCTGAGACTCTCTAAGACAATGGAGAATGAAAACCAGGTTTGGTGCTTTATCATAGGAAAAACCTTGCCCAGGTAGCTCAGCTGAGTGTACTAACAAAGGTTTCCATGATTTGCTTTTATGGTTTAAGTGTAAGGACTCTCACTTTTCTCACTCCACTGAAACAGCTGGTAAAACACAATTCCTCTGACAGCAACCATTGAGCCTACATAACTGACCAGATGAAGTACGGCAAGCAGAGCGGGCTGCCTGATTCGCTTCCATGTAGATTGTATGTCTCAACTGAAGGCTGTAATTGTGTTGTTCCAGAGCACCCAGCACATCCTGGAGGTCAATAAATATAAATGGAGAGTGAGGCTCATCCCGGGCCAGTGCTGTACACTTGAGCAAGGGAATCATCACATCACATTCCATTCTATTTATGCAGCCAGCTCCAGCCAAACAGCAGAATTTGATGGGACTGTTATCTAAACTTCCTGGCGCCTGCTTGCATGAGTGTTATTTATTTATTTTTTTTAATGAATGTTTTTAGTAAGGTTACTACTGTACAGAGGAAAAGGAGGGAGAAATGCAGAAGAGAGAGAAAGAAATTGAATCATCACAAAGAAATTGCTCATCTACTATTAAGAGAATATACACAGCCTATGTTCATCTTCAAGGAAATTCAAAGTAAAAGTGAAAATCGACCATATGCACATCCATATGCAGACATATTGGGATAGTCTCTGAATTGCTTCTTTATACGAAACTGTATGCAACAATAATCCCAAAAGAAGATAAACCAGAGGACCTTTTATATCGGATACTGATACATTCTGCAGTGAAAAGAAGACACAACCTAGATAGGAAAGACAGAAATCCAAAGGGCTGTTCCACAATCACTTAAATTACCTATTTGACTGTCAATCTTCTTTTATGCAACATAAGAATGCGACCACATCTTGCTATCTTACAAAGATCAGAGATTGAATACATGTTGAAATTCTCATTTGAGAAAATGATTAGAGTGTTTCGTTTTCCTAGTGATAAAAATGAAATTAAAAGGCATCTGAAGGTCTAAAAAGCAAAGACAAAAATCTTTCCAAGATTGGCCAAAATGTCTAGTGAAGAACTGATTATTTTTAACATGTTGCAGTTTTATTAGACAGATGAATAGATTCCATATCTTTAAAAAACCTTAACATTTGCAGCCAATTTTTCAAGACATTAATTTCTAAACAGGAGATGAAAGGAAAAGAAATCAAAATGCTTAATAACATTTCCAACTTCTTAAAGGCTTGGAGGAACTCTAAACCTTTGGAAAAAGCTCCTTGAAAAATGATTTTCAGACCAGTTTTCACTATCGAGGAGGAAGGGACATTTATCAAGTATATTTTAGCTTCAATTTTCACAGAAGCTAGTTTGCTGATGGGGTGGATAAGAAAAGTGAAGATTTATGTTGCATTAACAGGTATGGTAAATCCTCATTATATCAAAACACAGGGGATAAACAGAGAAAAAAAAATCTGACTGAATTAACTGACTTTGCATTATCAAAATCTTTATCAGAAAGTATGTAGAGCCTCCCAGTTAGCTGGGGAAAACATACAATGGTTGTTTCTCATCAAAAAATAAGTAACTCCTGGTAAAAGGGGTTTGACTAAGAAGAAAAGGAAATTAGTAGTGAGATTAACATTTACTAAATTCTAATAGATGCCAAGTACTGTGCTTGATGCTTTTCTGTGGGTTATCTCACTAAAATGCTCTGCAGTGTTAGGTAACAATAAGGAACAGCCTGATATAATTTGGATTTTAGTTCTCAGAACTTTTATTCTACATTTCCAAGTCAGGATAATTTAAAAATCCCTCTTCCTATGTTAAGGAAAGTGCATGTCAACTTTGGCAATGAAAGATTTATGTTCACTTCCAGATTAGTTACAACCTAACTTCCTCAAAGATTCCAAGGATATTACAAATACTATAGATGAGATGAGTGGATAAAATCCATGCCACTTCTACAGTGAATGGTATAGCTAGGTCCTCTGTCTAAAAGATAAAGTGGGAGGGGTGAATGACCATGAAAAGGTGTGAATGGATAGAAACAAGGGCCAAAACTCTGACATGATGCCAAAACAAGTTTCCGTTTTTTGTTGTTTTTTCTCTTGTTCTTAACATCGATTACACTCATCTGATTCAGTAGGCATTCAGTAAGTGACCGCTACTAGGAGGCACTTTCAGGGGAGAAACAAAACTATAGCTTTCAGTTTACCAAAGTTACTTCCATCCAAGTACGGCCCAGGAATACTCCTCCTTAGTGTCTTAGGTTGGATAGATGTGAATACATCCAGGTTAGTTTACTTAAGAGCTAATATAATAATAAGAGCTAAGATGCAAGTAAACACAGTGGTAAGTCAGAAAACATGAAAACTATAGACTCAGAGCATGTGTAACTACTTTTGATAAAACTGAAAATTTCTAAGTTGTGAGTTTAGACTCATAATATAACATATTCACCCATACGGAATAGCTCTCCAAAAAGGCTTGAATAGAAAACTACTTTATTTTCTCCAAAAAGTATAACCATGAGAAATTACACAACATTTTTTTTCTTTCATTTGGAAGAAGCTGATAATTATCAGTGATGAGGCACTGCTTCTGGCTC
This sequence comes from Eubalaena glacialis, assembly GCF_028564815.1. Taxonomy (NCBI): domain Eukaryota; kingdom Metazoa; phylum Chordata; class Mammalia; order Artiodactyla; family Balaenidae; genus Eubalaena; species Eubalaena glacialis. The sequence continues at coordinate 51,162,137 of NC_083720.1, forward strand.
CCTGGCTGCACATTGACCAATGGAGAAGAGAAAAGAAATGGCACAGTCATTGCCCAAGCACATCTGGTTTTGGTTTTAAGCCCTGAGCCATTTCATAATGTCTAGATTTGCCCTTTAAATTAACATCCCATTATCATGTTTTCTGGCAGGAAACTGTAAAGATTGCAAATGGAATTGGACTTAGAACTCCCCAAGAAATTAGAGCAGTGACAGTTTAGACATTAAGTACTATACTCTGGCTTCCAGAGTTCCAATATAACCTGAATTATTTCAAGCCTATGAGACTGAGAAAAGCGGAGGATAAATTGGGGTTTGAGAGCATTTAGATGGAAATTGGAGGAAAACAGCAACTTGAACAATGGCAATATTCAACCACAACATATGATTCTGTGTAATTACTAATTATTAGTCTTTTCTTAGCTGTCTGATTTGGTGCACTGAAGTCGGTCTGAATAAAGACTTTTGGACACATACACAATAAAAAGTTTATAGATGACCTAAACCACCATCTCATTCTTATGGAACTCAAAAATAAGTCAATATTATAGACCACAAGACAAGGTAGCAAAGGTTAATTTTGTAAAGTATCTATTACATGATTGTAACATTATTTTTTTCATTTCCTTTTGGAGCCTCTGTTTTGCTGCTCCCCTGATTATAAAATTGATCTGAATTAATGAATAATCCAGCACTGCACCCAAGATACTCCAGATATAATTCGCTATTTATTCATTACTTTAAGGGTGTCTCAGAAATCTGAATGGAAATCACCTACCCGACCAACTTAGGCAAACTGTCCTAGTTCCTTTAGCTGTTTCATGAATGACTTTTCAAGCTAATCTAGTCAAATGAGTCAAAAATCATTGCTCTTATCTCCAAGTCCGTAAAAATATATTTTGCAAATGCATTATGGCACAAGAAAGCAGATCATTTTGAGGAAGGAAATCAATCAGAAAAACTTCCTGCGGGTGATCTCATTAAATAGTTCCACTATGCCTTCAAGATATTCTTCAAAATCTTTATTATGACTTACAGGACCCTTCAAGGATCTGGCTACCATGGAGCCCTCCAGACTTATTTCTTGCCTCTCCTGTACCCTGGTGTTCTAATTAAATGACTAGCAGTTTCCCAGTATAGCTTGTTCTTTTCCAGAGACTTAGTATAAGCTAAAGTCTCTGCCTAGAATAGTAATTTCCAATAAAAATATAATGCACCATATGTAACTTTTAAATTTTCTGAGGCACATTTTAAAAAGTAAAAAGAAACAAATTTAATTTTAATAATATATTTTACTTGGCTCAGCATAGCCAAAATATTATTGTTTCAACTTGTCACTGATGTAAAAAATATTAATGAAGTATTTTACACTCTTTTTTTTTTTTTGTACTGTCTTCAAAATTCAGTCACACTCGTAATGCATCTGAATTTGGGACTAGCTGAATTAGCCTCATGGCTAATGGCTCCCACACTGGACAACACAGGTGTAAAAAACCTTTGCCCTTTCCTCCCTTTAGGTTTCAAATCAATCTCACCCTCTCCAGGGATGCCCTCCCTCGTTCCCAGGGCCGGTTGCCGACCCGTTTGCCACTGCAGTACCTTAGGCGCATCCTCTGCAATAGCAATTAACACACCCTATTGCCTCTTCATGTATCTTTACCAGCCAGTAGACTTGAACTCCCTGGATGTGGGGACTAGGTCTTACCTAATTTTAGAGCCCAGGCACCTAACAAATGTCTCTCATATAGTCATGTGTTTTCATTTATATTAAGCAAAAATAGCATCTAATAGTCCAAGTGGGAATTGGTTTAACAGTAAGTCCCAAATCTTTATACTAAGCTCTTACTACCTATGGGTCACTGTGTTAGCAAACAATCTCTATGTCCTAGTTTTCTTTTTTAATCTGCTTTTTAAAAACAAAAATAAAAATCTCAAAGCCAAAATTCTCACAAACGTCTAGTTAATTATGATGACTTAATATAAGCCAAGTTGACATTTGCACTATAATTGCTGTCTTTCAAAGGGAACTGATAAAGATTGTCTTAGTCAAAGAATTAACCAAGGAACTGGTCAATATTTGTGACACATGGAAAGGCAGGGTGGTAGGGTGGTATCTGCTTCCAAACTGAGGCTAGCGGCCTCAAGAGTACTTTTGGCTCAGGCATCTATGGCATATAGACCATCGCACTATTTGATCTATTTGTAAAGAACCAAACTAGCAAAAAGACCCCACCCTCCCTTTCTTCACCCTGGTAAGTATCTGGCACTAAGTTATCTTTGGAAGAATAGAATAAGCACATGTCATTTATCTACATTTATCTACATAGCTTTGGTTACAGCTGTGTTATATTTTGCACAAATGAGCAAATATATGATAAAACAATTTCTCTCTTTAGTGTCATTCTTTTGGGAAGAAACATGAAGAGTTTTATCAAATATGAATATGAAAACACTGAAATAACTATTTTCCTTTATGCTTACTCAACATGACTCTCTTTGGTATATATTAACTGTACTGTTCCATACTACAAGGCTTTGTAAACTATATGGCACTCTATAAATGTGAATTATTATAATTATTGAACAGGCTATTAATTAAAAACATCTAAATTAGAAAAATTGAATTTTTAATTTTCATTAGTCTTCTTAAGTGTTAACTAATGATACTCTGGCAGATCTTAATATCACAGCTCATTTGAAAGTTGTGAAAAATGAGAGAAAGTGTTATAATTTTCACAAGGCCTTTAATTTGGTCTTAGGTAGATTCAAAGTTAGATGGCAGCAAAGCCCTAGACCTTTAGCCTAAGTATTCAATTACTTCTCCCTTCTTTCTCCTTGAGCGCCTGAGTTAACAAACCTCTCAGTTAACCTTTTTCCTCCAGTTGATGACTGTTGGCCAATGCTCGATTTGGACTCTATTAGTCAGCTCTTTTACGTAGGTTTTTCAAGATTTTGTTGATGGTTGTGGGTTGTTTTAAAGGTACCATATCCATCTAACATTTACAGCTAAAAATCATTTCCCTAAGCCCTGGTTAGCTTGTATGCAAGATGTGTCAAAGGTTGATCTTCATTGAAATGACGTTTAGCAGCTAATGGACAGCAGCTGCAATGAATGAAAACAGTGCCATTTCCAATGGATATGCCATGGCTCCCTGGAGCACCATGTTGGGAAAGCCCTCAAGGCTCTATTGAGGTTCAGTGGGAAAGATTTCCTTAATCAATTAGGAATATCTGCCTTGAACAAGTACTGGATGCTGACAATGGGAGGACCTCCTTTTTGTCTTCTAAGGTCCGACCAACATAGAACGAACAAGATGCACATAACCTAGATCCTTACCCCAAAGGGTCGGTACTGTGTATATGTCAAGTGAATGTAATAGCCTGCAGTAAATGGTGCTGAAATCCATAATAGGTTATTGAAAAGCAGTTCATAAGAAATATGGATGTGTTAGGTGTTGACCCAGCACAAGGAAGAAATGATGACTTTCTTAGCAAATCTTTCTCTACCACTGCCTTTAAATCGAACTCAATCCAACCCTCACGTCTGCCAAAAAGATGAAAACTGAAACCAAATAGTGATCTCTCTTCATTTTCCACTCAGAGAAAAAAAGCAGCAGAGAACAATACAAAGAACTCATCCTCTGGCTTGATGGGACCAGTATCTGACTGGACAAATATCTCCCTCCTCCATTTTTAGAAACAAAGATCGAAAACAGTAATGAGCTTCAAGATGAATGAGAAACAGGTAGTATGGAGGAGAAATACACTGACCTAACATTTTGTTTTCCAATAGTCTGTGTTAAGAGGGATTGAGGACTCACTGATGTTTTAAAGCCAAAAGGCTGAGTATTGCATATTCTAACAAGAGTCTTTACCTTATTTTCTAATCTATGCCCACCCCCCTCCCGAAAAGAAAAGAAAAGAAACCCTCCTGTAAAACGAAAGTAAGCTCCAAGCTGCTTACAATTGCCTTCTGCCTTTGCCTCTCTCTCTGTTTGGCCCTTTCAGACTCTCGCTTCTCAGACTCTCTGCGGTATTCTTCCCTCTTCAGCCTCTCGTGCTGATACTCCTCGTAGCTGTCATACCTGAGAAACAGAACTTCATCATTAAGGCAACCACCTCCAATCGCATGAGCAAAATTAATCAGAAATTGGGGGGGGGGCAGGGTTTTCGAAAACATCTTGTCATCTATGGGAGGAGATGAGAGGCGCGGTGGGTAAAGGACTTGTATCATTACCTGGGCCGCCGGCCGTAGGGCGATCTTGAACGTGATCTCGCGCACAGAGGAGAATTTCGGTGCACGCGGTGTCTGCAGGGGCCTGACTCATAGTAGTAGCAAGATCTGGGAGAGAGGAGGAAAAACAAAAGGGCATTTGCAACTGCCGGTGAACCCCAGTTCATCGGCATGACTGAACAGTCCCTGGAATTCCGCATTACATAAACCGGCTTTCAGTTCCCAGCTACTTGTGAGATTTCCCAGTGACAGTTTGTGATCGTCTAGTCAGCTTAGAGGTCTGGAGTGACGTGTTCTCTTGCAGCGTCTCTTATTGATGTGAATGCCGAACGCCGGCCTGGTACACTGTCAGCTTTATCTTGCATGGATCTCACCTATCCTGGCACAAGGCAGCTCTCCAGGTAATGGAAAAAGTTAGATGAGCAAGTTTCTTACAAATTGCTCTCTCTGATCTGACTGGTTCAAGGCACTGGGCTCAAGAATGACAGATTTAAGAGAAGATGGGGAGGAATGTATGGGTAACAGCAATCTCCTTAGTTCCTGTGGCACTGGGAATGGATGGTGAGGGGCGGGGCTGCCTGTGGGTTTTGAATGCGTTTTTTGCCTTTGTTTTTTTTTCACTTCCTGGGGACGCCTTAGGCTTTGGGTGGGTTTTGACAAGGTTTACCTTGAAGAGGATCTACTGCCTGGGGACCTTGATCTTGACCTGGAATATGGTGATCGAGAACACGACCTATGTCGAGAAAAGGACCTTGAACGAGAGCGCATCCTTTGGGGTCTTTGAGAAAATAAGGATTTGGGTGGTGACACGGAATCTCTACATGGAGAGTTAAAAGAAGAACAAGAAGGCGACACATGGAACAATGAATAGGACTGCGTGCCATCCCAAGGGGAGTTCAGTTTATCACTTTCATCCTCGCTGTCATCAAACAGGCCGTCCATGGCTAGTCCTGAATTTATAAACATAGGTAGTTTGGAGAATTGTTCATCACTGAAATCACTGTCCCTCAGTTCACTGGTCTTGTCTGCTTCGTCGTCAAAAACAGCTTGACTGGGATGACCGAAGTGCTTGTTCAGCTCAGCTCGGATTTCCTGGTCTTGGAGCTGTTTTCTGGTGCTGCCGGGAGAGACCTGCCTGCTCACCTCCAAGGCCTCTCTCAGGTAGCACTGGTCTGAATCTGTGGAAGAGCGCATCTGCCCCTGCCAGTTGGAGGAGGCATCTTTATATTCTAGTTGTCTGGAGTCGTGGAGCTCCTGTGATATATTAATGAGTATTTCCGTTTTGGAATTAATTGATTGACAATAGTCATGGTCACCAAACAGCCGCAGACTGGGCCGCTTGGCCTTCCTTTCCTCGTGTCCACTGGTGAGCACGGAGGTCTTGCTGAGCTGTGAGTACAACTCAGACTGCTCGGGCCCTTTCCTGGTGGAGTTATTGTCTTGGATACCAGAAGACTCACTGTACCGGGCCTTCTTTGATGGCGGAGGTACCACGGTCTTGCAAGAGGGCTTCAGCTTTGGAGAAGCCCTAAAAGGGTTATCTTGGTTGGCTTTATGAGGAGGAGTTGTGGGTGGAGTTAGGCCTAAGATAATAAAAGAAAAAAAAAAGGGGAGGGGAGAGAGAGAAAGAAAAGAGACAGAGATATGTTGTTAAATGCCAGGATATGTTTTCCTAACTTTTCCAAGATTTCAGACAATGGTTAAAACTCAGTGAAAAGGAAGGAAACTAAATGCATGATAAGACTGGAAAAAGTGACCCTGTCCCCCGAAGCCTCTGTCACCAAGAAAAGATGGACCTACAATATGAGGCTGTGGTGAAAGCCATGATATTTTGTATTTCAAACGCCAATGCTAGCAGATCCTGCTTCCCAGGAAACATGACCACGTCACCACCAGGCGTTACCAAATCTCAGGTTTACAGGGGCTTCTCACAGTCTGAGTTGTGGAAAATTAACACGGTGGGACACAGGGAAATCATAGAAGACCTTTGGTGGCATTTGTCTGCTAAGAATGCTGGGCAGGATGCATGTAGGTTAGGAATTTTTGTAAAATCAAGGATATCTACCCATGGAGCCAAAGAATTAGGCAACTTTAAAAAAAAAAAAAGAAAAGAAAAGAAAAGATGGGATGAGAGCAACTGGGGGGGAGGAGGGTGGGAATGACATTGGCAACATCAAAGTAAGTTCAGTAAAATGCAGCCGGCTAATGCAGGGCACCAGACAACTCTACAACCTGACGGCAATGATTCGTTGTCTCCACAGTTCATTAACTTTGTAAACCATGGCTAATGTAGGTATAGTACATTCTTGTAAGCATAACTAATACATTCTGTCTAAAATATGGTTCTGCAACAGAAACCTAAGTGGACAGTAACACTAAATATTGCAGTGCCAGCGGACCATTTTACTTGGAGCACCACATCAGGGCGGGTTACGAGGCTGAAGGATTGAAATGAATCCAAGCTTCGGCAACTAACTAATTGAAAAAAATGAAAAAAAAGAAAGGAAGAAGAGGGGAAATCTGTCAGTTGTTGCCTTTTGTGCTTTTCTACAGAGGGCAGAAAATTCCAGCACAAGTCATTGTCGGAGAGTGTGTGAAGGCTGGTTACCTCTGTTCAGTTTCACCCCTAAGTCCTCCTCAGCCCTTTATGCCAAGGAAGAAGAATTGTGGAAAGGCTCCAGAGTCGACGGAACTTTGAAGAAGGGCAGGCTGGAGTTCAAATGACTTTATGCTTACAAGGGAACATTTTAGTTTACAATACACTTTTTAGTTAGGAGGATGGGAGGATGCTATTCAGCAAAAAAGAACTTAAGTCCACAAGAAGCCTGGGGTTAGACTTAAGGTGACTGCATGCTTCAAGGAAAATTCTACTTTGCTGGAAAATAAAAGTATATATATGTATATATATATATATATATATACACACACACATAACCAAGTAGGGCACAGAAAGCTACATGAAGTTTTGGTATGAACAGGAAGACACTGCCTCTCTCCCCTACTTTACCATAAAGAGATAGAAGAAATTAATATTTTCCTTAAAATGAAATATTTTGCACCAATATTTGGCAATTTTTATTATACATAGCTAATTCTCCCTAAAGGAGGGAAGGAAACGTACAAAAATACAAAGAGGTTTGACTTTGGAAATCTATCCCAGAAAAGTTCAGAAAGACAGGGAAATGCAAACACAAAGAGAAGGAGACACCGCTCTCCCTTCGTGACACATCTGAGTCTCAGAAAAGCTTCCCTTTATCAGCAGCCTACTGTACACCTGCCCCCCATTCTCTGCTTGAAGATAATAGGGAGGTGACGTTACTGAATGAATCATCCATGTCACTGAAGTTCACTCTCCTTGTGTTCCCTCTTTCATAGACAAGTATATCTTTTACTCAATCTAAGGAATTCCTATGTGGCCAATTTTCTCTCCTCCTCCCCCTCCTTCCCCTCCTCCATCTCCTCCTATTCCTCCCATTCCCCCTCCATCTCCTTCTCCTCTTCCTTTTCGTTCGTTCTTTCTTTCCCTGTCTATCTTTCTGTTTGTCTGTCTCTCTCTCTGCTTGTTTCCTCTACCCTTTGCACTGCCCCATTCATACACACTGATTTCTACCACGTGCTACCTTCAACTAGTGCTACAACAAATTTAAAGATACCAATTCCCAGCAAAGAAATGACAAGATCTCAAATATTTCTCACAGGAAGCTAAGATGCTCAAAGAAATAATGATGAATAATCTCTCTTTGCTGAGTAAATAACAGTCAAATATTCCAAATGAGATAGCCCTTGAATTGGGGGAAATGACATTCAGCATCCTCAAATACAACTTCATAAATCTTTTCATGATACTCTGAATGGGGGTAATTTTTACTTTTCCAATAATTTACTGCCAGGATCACTCACTTACCAGATATTGCTATATTTTCACGCTTATCTCTTTTTGAATGTGAATTATATCTCGTCTCTCCAGACAGATGAGGAGCTCTCAGTGGAATATTGCTTGGGCTTATTTTTGCAAAATGTTTCACTCGTTTTTATTTTTCTAGATCCTCCTTTACTAGTAGGTGTCCCATTTCAGTGGCCCAAGGATCACTTGGGAAGCTGGTCAAATATTTTTAATGACACGGTTCATAGACCACTTACGGAGAGCCAGCGTCTCGTCGCGTCTATGTGGCACCCTGCCTTGATCTCAGGTAGATATATTTTGACTGACATTCTAGACTTATAAAAAGAAACCCTAAACTTCAGAAACACCAAATTAGGCCACTATTAAAGAGAGACTAGTTCTAAAAATAGCTCAGCTATCTAGGGATTTTAAATATAGAAATTCTTTTTCGTCTTGAACATTTGAAACCCTTGTCCTAGTACCTAAGCTCATTATCGCTTAAATAACCGATTCTCAAGTTGCTCTTGGGAGCGCTAACACATGATTAGAGTTTCTTGGCGTTAAAAACAAAGCCTTTTGCTTCCTTTTCATTTTAGATGGCCTGTGGCAATTAAACAGACTTTCACTCAGCACCTACTATGTGCTGAATATTCCACCAAATGCTGGCATTTCAGGGATTCAGCCCCCAGGACTTCATAAAGAGATCATTCTTTAAAATCTGCAGTAAGTACAGATTTTCTTGTGTATCTGCTTAAAACTTACAGAAACACCCTGAGATAACCAGATATACCCTGTGAGTGAAAATATCAGGGCTATAAATTTCGGACGGCCCTGCTCATTAAAACAAATAAATAATACTCGCTTAGTAGATGGAAGTTATTTTAGGATTAGTGAGTCGGTGGGCAGGGAAAAATAATTCAAATCATTCCCTAACCTTTTGACTGTTTACTGAAACTTCTTTAATCTGAGGAGAATACCCCAGAGCAAGACTGAGACATCTTAAAGATCATGAGACTGCGTGTCACCAGTGCCTCATTGAAAATCTATTTCCAGATAGGGTTGAGATCCAGAGTAAAACAAAACAAAGCAAAACAAAAGTGTAAGAAGCTTTTTTTTTTTTTTTTCTTTTAACGTGATGTCCAGCTTTTAGGAGTTGTGCCCGGGACAGGGAACCCTTTGCTGCACCTGAACTGATTAGATTTCTCTAACCCCATCTCCTCCACCCAGAATGTTTTCCCCTGCGGTAGAAGGGCAGTCAATACTCAATTCCTCAACGCCACTACCTTTGTCATCTTCCCACTAATTGCCGGACTCTCAATTTCAGCCCACAAGCCTAAATCAACCGGGCTAATGCCTCCCATAACCTCCGGATTATTTCCTGTGTGTTGATTTTCTGGGGAATGTGTACATTTTGGTGTTGACAGTACAAGGTATATTCCATGCTCTCTCTTGAACGTAGCAGGTTTTGACAGATCGATGTGAGGACAGATGGCCATTACAGGCTGAAGGCTGACAAGAGGCAGTTCAGAACATTGTTAACACACTTGCACAAACTCTCAGCAGTGCAGCACTGTGCAGGATGTAATTCAGACTATAGCTTTTTTATTGCTGCCTATTTTCTTTTGTCAGAAGAGCCTGCTGTGCAGAGCAACAAATGGCTGCTATTACCCAGAATGTAATGGGTGTCAGACAAATCACGTAACACAAACAATCAAGAGTATGTAGGTCATATTTCAACGGAGCACAACCTTAGCAATATTTATGATTACTGCATTGAAATGTGCTCTATAATAAACAAGTACCTCTACATCACTCACACTTCTGCACTTCTGCACAGCAAATCTGGGGGAAGTGGTACACACTCTCCCACACTCTCCAGTTATCTTTGTAAACAGCCCTTTAAAAAAAAAAAAAAGTCAGAGACAAGTTTGGTTTGGTTTTGTGTTTCATGATGTGCTATAAAACGATTTCCTTTGAGGAGTCCTCTTTTGGGTTGGTGTGTTTAATTGAATGACTGATAAATGGCAAGTCCTCTGCTCTGTATTCTGTGCTCCACTATCCAGCCAATGACTTCAGCAAGATCTTTTTTAATAGTTTACACAGTTTTACGGTTTACATTTCACACAACCTCCCGCTAAATCTGGGACTCGCTTTGGAGTTTGACAGTGGGATTTTTCTTACGTCACATGCCAATTCAAAGATTTCTCAAGGAAAGACATCGAGAAGGTGATTTTCTAATTTGCTTAAAAACACACCAAAGAAGGAGGACTGGGCAAAGAGAGGAGAGCGACTTGAGTTCTACTCACATATTTTTGGCCCCAAGAACTTGGAGTGGGTGTCAAGGGAGCATAGGAAGGACTGATACGCAATCAGTATGAACTGTTACTGCTATAATTGTTAAAATATTTTGTTGATAAAAGCTCCTCCAGTGCTCTCTCTTCACCCCTAACTTCCCCAGGACTCACTGGATCTCCACAAAAGCCAGCAACCAAAGTGTTAACCCCTGACATAGAAGGGCCTCCCACACCTCGCTCTGGTACCCAGGCTGGCATGTCCCCTCTGACTGATGGAGCCCCCGCCTTTCCTGCTTTTTAAGGATTTCCTGTATCAGCCCTGAGAACTGGGGAACAAACTCACAGGAAAGCTTCAGAACATTCCTATGACATGTGTCTAATGCCCCAACTCTTGCTCATGGAAGAGGAAGTTGCTATTCATTGGCCCTCGGGCACTTTCCCACAGAGCTGGGGCAGGAGAGGGGGTCCGGGTCGGGGAGGGAGGAGCCTGGCTTTCCAGGTGTCTCCCATCAAACCCCTGAAGTTGATAATGGGAGAGAAAATTGCTTTGCTATCCTTGGCTTGAAAGACATTGGATAGTGCCATTTTCAGAAAAGAAAATTGAGGTGCTTTTCAGACGCTGAGTCAAGAAGAATGAGATTAAAAATAGAAAATGAGGGATATGAAATATGGAAGTAATATGGAAGAAGTTCCTGTCAGGACGAGTTGCAAAACACTGGAATGGGCTGTAAAGAGAATTTGTTGGGTCTCCCTTTCTTGGCTTCTTCAGCCACAGGAATGGATTATATGACCTGTCAAAATCACTTTCTAGTTCTCTGTCGCTGTGGCTTTCTTTTAAAAGTACCAGCTACTGCTCCTATTTTGCTTTGGTCTATTTCCCCACGGATAAGTCACATACAAAAGACGTATATACCAAAAGGGTATAGCAAATTTATGCTGTTTGTCAATATACCATCCAGCAAAATCAGCTTTTAAATGGGAAGTCCAAAAATGACAATATAAGACTCCACATAGAAGAATAAGAAATTACTCATTGATGGGTTAACGAGCGGGGTATTTTAAGTGCAAGTCTACTGAAGTGCAATTTGAATAACTGCCGATTTAAACCAAATCCACCATCATGAAAACCATGGGGAAAATATACATATCGATGGAGGAAAGCATTGCTAAGACCTCGTGAGTTAAGGTGATGAGGGTGCTGATGATTTTGTTCTTATTTTCCTAATTAGTTCTAAAATAGTTATATTTATTCTTATTATTTTTACAGTAATAAAAATAAAACATTTATATATACATATACATGTGTGTGTATATATATATACACACATATACATATATATGTATGTACATGTAAATAAATATATATAAATAAAAGTTTGGGGGTCATTCACTTTGGTTCCTAATCAAATTCCTTCATGTCCTGTGGTTAAAACCATCACCTTGTTGAGATGACATTGCTTTGCCATTCCCATTTCAGAAGCAAAGAGTCTAGCACTCTGAACATCTCCATATGCAGTAGATTTAAATGCCTTCTGCCAAAAGAGCATTCTCTTTTCTCTCATCTTGCTTTACTAACAGCTATTTTGAAATCAAATTAGTTTTTACACCTGTAAAAGAGAAGCATTTTTTTTTTTTTTATCAGCCAAAATGAGCTAGTTTAGGACAATCACAAAGTCAGACCAGCTGGCGATACCTAATAAAACAAACTTCCTATCTCATCCCTCCTGTTTCCCAAAGACTCTGCAGATGGGGCAGAGGGATTATTCTTGAGGTCTTAGAATTTTGTTGACTCTTTACATTTTCACTTAAATGTTTGGAAAATTTCACTAAAATTTGTAAAATTAAATAAGAAGACACCAGAAAGTCCTGGGCAACAGCTTGATCCATGTCCTCTGTTGCGACCAAAGGCATTCAGCATGTATACCAAGGATCAACAAATCAACAACCTGCATGCTGTCCACACCCTGTCCACCCCTCTGCTGCACCGACGGCAGACATTACTAACTGATCATGACATTCCCACTGAGTACAGACTTGGCCTTAGCATCCTTCTCAACACAATGCTTCTGGCAGCCAATACCAATCAATGACGCTTGGCAAGTGAAATAAAACCGATTTAACATAACAGATGTCCACTACTATCTTTAAAATTCAGGCTTCAGGAAAGAGACATAATCTCTAGTCAGACAGACTTGCTTTGAACCCAGGATCCACCACAGACCTAGAATCAACATACAGCTTTTTCCTTCACAATTAAATGGACAGAGAGTCAAAAAATAATACAAGTTAAGTGCCTATTAGTGAATGTCTGGCCTCTAGGATTTGTAGTAACAGCAGAAGTACCTGTTGTTGAGAGAATCAATGCCCAAGAGGAGATTTTTCTACCTTGATTTGGTAAATCCCAGCCCCACACCAAAAGCAGTATATGTTCAATTTCATGGGGAATTAGGGGAATTTTACCACAAAAAAGAATACATAATTTCACATAGGAGAGTGCCAAAGAGGAGACAGTATTAAGGCCAATAAAAGGAAACAGGTAAAAGGCAGTCAAAAGTTGAAAAGATGAGCAGGAAGGTACAATGACCTCCAGAAATGAATTTAATGTAGAATTAGTAATTAAATAGCTAATAGTTATTGAACACATATGCTGTCACTGGACTAAGCTTTTTTCATGTTTTATCTCATTTAATCCTCACAGTGACTCAATGAGATGCAGGAACTGTGATCAGCTTCGTTTGATACATAAGCTTCCTGAGTCTTACAGAATTTAATTAGATTGACCAAAGGCCTTACAGCTAGATGGGGGTAGATCCAGAATTTAAACTTGGCTTTGTTCAATATCAGAGCCAAGGTTTTGCACAACTTCACTAAACTGTGCTGTCTGTTTTTCAAAAAATCATAATAGACTACTTTCATTTGGAGATTTGCAGCTTTTAAAGTATCTTAGTTCAGGTAGTATCACACGAAACTGCCAATTTTTTTGGTATGTCAAAAATGTTGAATACTGGCAATTTTATGTTTCAATTTACAATACAGTATCTTCTGCTCCATCAATATCTTCTCTCCTTTCCACCCACACACTTAAAAATCAGATGCAAATATTTTTCTCCCTTAAGGCACCCCAAGTCAGTGGAGCGCTCAATTTCCTCCAAACTCCTTTCCACAGATCAACTCTGTCACTCACTGCCTAATGGTATTGCCTTAATGCTTCCTTCAGTCCTGAACTGTCTCTACAATTCTTTTCAATCTTTTGCACAATCATGGTATTTAACTTGAAGCCATGTTACAGGGTTCCCTTTGAAAGCTTATTTTCTCCCTTTGGTGATTCTCTTGAGGCACAATCAGTGTTTGTCATATCCTGCAAACGCTACTACACAACAAATTTTACTGAAGATGTTTAGTGGGGATGGAGGTCATGAACATTACACATTGTCTAGCACTTCAAACACACAATAGCTCTATCAAAAAAAAAACCCTCTTCTCCCCCAATCTCCTCCTCCCTATACCATCCTCCGAGCAGGTTTCAAACTTCTCCTTCTAGCCACCTTCTACAGCCTCCAAGTTCTTCTTCATCCCTTGATTTTCCTGTAGCTCGAATTCCCTTCTTGCATGTAATGCAATTTGGCCATACATCAGCTTGTGTAATTTGTATCTGCACGCATTACCACCATGCTCAAAAAATGAAAAACCAACCTCTGAGCCCACCTTCTTTAGAAAGTAGCAAAACATTATAAACAGTAAATAATATTTTCCCTTCACGCTACTTGGACAATATGTGTTATTTTCCCAACTGACTATAAGTCCACATCTTAAAAACAAGAACATTTATTTAGCACCTACTATGAGCCAAGTACAATAGTCCATGCTTTGCATGGATTAGTCTCTATGTCTTATGCTTGATATATATTCCCCAAGGCCTACTGTGTTGCAAGCATGGAGCAGGTATTATATATGTTATATATGTTGGTAAATTGATTTCCATTGTACTCAATAATCTTTCAAAGCACTAAGAAAAAGGAGTTTAAACTAGTAAGATGAATTCTGGTTCACCAACAGAAATAAATCCACTGTGTATATTTTTAGGATGCTAAGTATTTTTTTAAAGTATCTTCTATAAATTCTCAACACTGTAGCCTACTAACCTTTCAAATGTATAACTAAAATATTTAAAATTAGGTCAGTAAGAGAAATAATAAAACTTCTGACAAGAAGAAAATAAAAGTAAGTGCTTTTTTGTAACACCATAATCTCATGAGTACAAGGAATGCAATTTAAATGATATGTTATACACATAAATGAGCAAAATATTTTAAAAATGAAGATACCCAATGCTAGTAAGGATGTAATAAAGCAAATATATCCACATAGTGATAATAGGACTATAAGTGGAAACACCTCTTTTGGAAAGCAATGGGGCAATATGTATCAGAAGCCCCCAAGATATTTGTATCCTTATATTCGTATTAATAACTACTAGTAATTTATTTTGAGAAAAATAAGATTTAAAAAATTTATGAACAAAGATTTCCACTGCAGTGCTATTTCAAAATGGTAACACTTTAAAACAACCTAAATGTGTAACAGTAAAAGTATAATTACATTTTGATACATTTTGATGTACCTACTCAAACTAATGTTATACAGCACACTAAGAAAAGCCTGATAATAAAGGGTCTGTGATAATATAAAACTTCCTTATTAAAATGTTAACTGAAAAATCAGAATGCAAAATTATGTATATACAAAATGATCACAGATGTAAAAATATCCATAGAAAACAATTTAGAACTATACACAATTTTTCCACTAGCTTGTATTTTGGACATTTTTTATAGTAAGCTTATATTATTTATAATCAGAGAAAAATAAAAAAATGTTTCTTTAATGGAAAGATTGGTATCGGTATACACAGTGGAAGCTTTCTCAATCCTCTCTAAACCAAAGCAACTTATACCTACAGCATCCAGAACACTCCTAGTTAATAGATTCCTTACAGCTGGTTGTTACTATAGCCAAGGTAATGTATTTTCCCAAATCCGTTAATGTCCATTGTACTGGTGACTGCAATTATGTCAGATAATAAAATATTATGTAACTGAATGAAATATTAGTAAGAAAAGTTTTTTCTATTAAAAGACCCGATAAAGGTATGTTACTAAAAGAAGGGCTGTCAAATTAGTTGTAGGTGGATGGTATGGGAAAACATAAGGAATTATGATTATGATTTATATTAAAAAATCATAAAAACCTAGAATGATTCTCCACTCAGACTACCACACAAATACCCTTAATTATTTTCCTTCAAAGAGCAAGAAATGAAATGTGAATACCATCTATGATGCATTATTAGTGAAGTTTGTGCCAGAAAGATGAATGGATCCCTAGTTAGTACATTTAAGTTCAGTGCAAAGGTCTCTCTGTCTTATACCAAAAATTTTATATTTGAATGTATAATTTGTATGTTTTAAGCAAAAGTAAAATGATTAAACTGTGTATACTTCAATCAACTTTTTAGATAAAACCACCAAATACTCACTCATTGGTCAGACAAGAAGCCCTCTACTGCACATAATAGACGCACACAAAAGTTACTTATAATCACATGTGTAATTGTAATTTATTTAAGAAATGATATTATATATAGTCTTTATATGTGAATACATGTGTGTACATGTATTATTATATAACAATATATTTATACTTGCATACACACACATAAAATATATATAAATACCATGAAATTAACTGCTCTACTGCTTGACCAAATCATGCAATCATGCAATAGACCTTTCATAAGGAGGTAATTTAGCAAACTCAAAGGGTGAAATTAATCTTAGTAACAATGACCACGGTGTGTGTAGGCACCATAGTTCTGGATGAAAGCATTTGTTTAACTTACTGTTCCTTTACCCTTATCAGCAATGGCCAGAGCCTAGGAACTTCTTGTGCAGACATCCTCAGATTCACTTTCTGGTGGGGTTCAAGTGCCTAAACCTAAGCACTTACTGCAAAGGTACCATTTGCAGCCAACTCAGAAGTCTGCCTAGGAACTCTTTGGATTTGTAAGTTTCTCAGGGGTTAGTTCAAGTTTTTAAAGCTTCTTCCTCTTCAGAATGTGAAGTAAGACTGGCCAGATAAACTAAGAAGTCCAAACGGTGAAGGAAATTGCTCTTGTTTAAAATATATAAGAACATTTTGTTTTGGTGAATGGACATATTTTCATTTTTCTCCTTTACTGGAAAGATATAAAAATGGTAATATATATAGGAGAGCATTACACTGTTGAGTACAATGGAGAGTAAGAAAATATTTCAAGTGAAGTATTGATAATTAGTAAACCTGAGTTCAAACCTTTGCTCTTTGCTTTCTAGCTCTGCGATCTTGGGCAAGTTACTTAACATCTCTGAACCTTATTTTCTCATCTTAAAAATGAAAAATACTACCACCATCTTCATGAGGTCGTTATGAAATTAGCTAAAACCACTTATATGCTTGGCATATCTATTGAGTGGAAGACCAATAAATGTTAATTTCTCCTCCTACTCAAGTTTTAGTGTCTTAATCGGAAATAGGTTTATTTGTGGATCCAAATCAATGATATATATCAGAGGGTCTGGCCCAGGTGTGACACACAATAAACGTCTCCTCTTAAAAAAATAAACAACTGAAAATATTTATAGATAACTTCTTATCCAATGTTGTTTGTACTCTTTGTGAATTTCATTAATCACATAGAGAATATACTCTAATATATATTTCACATACAGACTCACCCACACAAAAAGATCCAAGTGAAATGTAAGGCTTACCTGCCGTTCCAGAGAGTTCCACACTTAAGGTTCGTTCAATAGTCTTGTTCTCAAATGGGGAACCCTTGGGGTCACTGGAAGATATGGCACATTTATAAAAACAAACTGAAATGGAGTTGCTGTAGCCAAATGTATTAGAACCCCCTTCCCTTTCTGAAAATGGTTACATTTTGTAATACTTACTTTGGTGACTCTGGGGTCAGAGGAAGAGATAAAGTTGTTGGTTTGGCTAAAGGAAAAAAAAGGAAACTAATTATGAAATATTGAGAGTTTTTCAGATTTGTTTTCTTTCTACAAGTCAAGTTGGAAACTGGAAACCGGAAAACTAAAGTAAGGAAGTCCCTGAATATTGGATCAAACTCAGACAACAGTCCATTATGCTAAAACAAATTCCAAACAACATTTGCATCAGTAAACTATCATTTGAAAACACATACGAAAACAGAATTTTCCCCAAAATGTAGCATCCCTGTTAAGGATACAAAATTTGCATCAGACCATCAGAGAGAAATAATGTTTTCTATTTTAATTTGGAATATAGTACACGGTTTGTTTAGGCAAGAAAACAGCAGAGTAACTACAAGACGACAGAACGTTATGAATATTCAGTTGATTTTTCTCCTAAAATGTATAATTTTATATCTAGCCCTGAGAATAGGTTATTTCTATGAGGCCAAAGCTCACTCAAGAACTATTCTATTCACTGAAAATTAAGTGAGAGATTATGGCAAATTGTGGACACTGAACCAGATAGTGTAAACGGCCTTCAGATCCCCAAATCTGATAGACAACTAAAGGAAAACTACTGTTTATCAGTTGAGAGACCTATAGACTTGCAAAGAGAGCTTATCTACTTCTTTTTCTGCTTCCTAAATCTTACCCTCCTACAGGAGGAATTTCCCAGTTATGAAGGGTGGAGTAAGAATCTTCTTCTCACTCCAAAATTTCAATTGCTTCTCCTTGGCAGTCTTGTCTTTTGAACAGAAGGAGGGGAAAACATGATGAGAAACGTACTTGGGATATATGTCCACATATTATGTATATATATGCTTATCTATAAAGATATTTTTACATGTATGTAGATTTTGTCAACTTTTTCTCATTAAAATAACTACTTTCAAAAGGTCAAGAGGTAGTCATTTATGTAATGAAAATCACGGACTTGAAACCAAAAAGGTCTTTAGAATAAACTTTCTTATTTTATGGATGAAAAACCTGAGACCTAAGATGCTGCATGATATTTCCAGGGCCATAAAACTAGTTACTGGCAGAGTCGGGCCCTGAATATGTTTTCTTTCCCCTATTATCAAAAGGAATTGTGTTCAACAGATATTAAAGGAAATTAATCAACACCAGTAATTAAGGCCCTTTGAAATGTGAAAATACTATTTATGTCCAAATTAGGTTGAAATTAGGTACTTTACTTGGACAAATAGTATTTACATATACAAGTAGTATTTACATAGTATTTAATTTGTAGATTTAGAATTCTTTTTTAAACAATTGAATGGTTTATCATCTATCCAATGTGCATCCAGAAATATGAAGCTCACGCTGTCTTGTGCAAATTAGGTACATTGATTGATTGACTTTTTCAGGTATACCAATAAATGAACTGATTTGACATTAACTTTTTAATATGTCTGACATAATGAGCCTTTCAAAAAGAACACACTTATGAAGGAACTTTACCAACTTCTAGGGTGCTCAACTAATAATTAAGATAACACATAAAGGTTCTATACAAAATATCACCAGGTATGAATATGTGCTATGTCACACAATAATGTACATTGAAAATCAGTCACTGAAATTCCAGTTTTCAAGGTGTAGGGTAGCCTATCTGGAATGCTTAAAGGAAGATTCCCCCAAATTCTTATAGTTGGGTAAAAGTAAGGCCTATGGCAGTGGAAGGAAAGGAACAGGCAGTGGTCATATTTCGTGGGACAAAATGCAAACAGGAAATGAGGGCCACAGGAAGGGTACAGCTTCAAAGCGCATCCAGAATCTAATCCCAAAATAAGTCCACGCTCACAAAAACTACCACTAGAGGAGCTTTGATTTGGTTTACTGGAAGTTTAATCCACACTGTTGCAATGACTGGTAGACCAGAGACTCTAAGATCCTTGAGGACAGGAATGAATCTTTTTCATGAAGATCATGATATCTTTGATGAATGACTGCATTAGTAAGTGAATCAATAAATGAATAAATGGGACCATACAATCGCCCAAGTCCAGACCATTTTCCTAGGGAAGTGAAAAGAACTGGACCCTACAATGGTACAGAGAGCACACGTGAAGCTCTGTGCAAAAAAATGACAATATGTTCAATCAGGCAACCTCAGAAAATTCTCTTAGTTAATTGTCTCTAATTGTTCATATATTTTCTACATTAAAATTTTGAATAATAATTTAAATAATCCCTGAAACCCAGCATTTATTTCCTGTTGGTTATTAACAGCCAGCCATGTTTGCGTGTTTATTTTCTTTTAGACCTCTAGTAACTACAGGAAATTTTTTTTTTTTTTTTTTTTTTTTTGGTTGTTGTTGTTTAACAAGCTTTGTTCTATTCTGGGATATACTTTTGATGCCTCACCACAGATATATACCTTAAAAAAAAAAAAAAAAACCCTACATACAGCAGGTTTTATCTAAAGTATATGCCTTTCACAGGCCAATTTAGTTCTTCACTGCCATGGTTTGTAACAGATTACAATAATATTTAGTGGTACATGGATTGACAAAATTAATAAACCCTCAAAATCCAAAAGGACCAAGTAAAATTTTAAAAAAAGACAAAAAACCCCCCACTTTAAAACATGTGTTGCTGGACTAGGTTCACTGACTACAGGGTTCCAGCAAGTTCGGGGCTTCAGATTCAGCTCCAGAAAATGAACATATGACCGGGACCCCGTGGGGAGTAGCCCAGTGAATTCCTCATTTCAGGTCACCCACTAGAATCCCACAGCATGTCTGGTTCTGCCCTGAGAAAACTGTTTCAGCGCATGCATGTGAGAGGCCAGTCAGGGTGCAGCAAACTGAGAGACTGTGGCCCATTTTGATAAATATATTTCCTTGAACGGACAGAAAGGGATGGACGGTGATTCTGAGATATCCACCAGGGAAAATCTAATTGAGAGCCAATTAAAAATATTAAAGGAATACGAAAATCCCGGGTTTATGGTGAGGTAGGGATGAGAGAGGGAAATTCAAAACACTGGAGAAGAAAAGACGTATTAAAAGCAGCAGCAACAGCATACCTGTATGAAATAATCATGGTTCAAAACAGGGATCAGGGGCTACCACTCTGCAGCTGGAAGGGGAATTGGGGAAACAAAAGGGAAAAAAAACAGAGGTGGATGTTTATAACTGCTATTTTAGAATGTGTCTACTTCCACTACAAAGTCAGAGGTTCAGATGACGTGGAAGTTAAATATTTTAAAGCAACGGCAACTTTCTACAGGCTCTCGTTGGGCCTCTACAATTAGAATATTTTGAAGGAAGACAAAGAAAGAAAGGAAGGAAAAAAGAAAGAAAGAAAGAAAGAAAAAGAAAGAAAGAAAGAAAGAAAGAAAGAAAGAAAGAAAGAAAGAAAGAAAGAAAGAAAGAAAGAAAGAAAGAAAGAAAGAAAGAAAGAAGGAAAGAAAGAAAGAAAGAAAGAAGGAAAGAAAGAAAGAAAGAAAAGAAAGAAAGAAAGAAAATTTATCTTTGCTAACAGAGATTTTCCCCAAATCACCCTGATCTGCCTCAGGAGTATCAGCCTTCTAGTAACGTATGGGGACAATAAAAATCACCCCGGATGTTTAGTTCAATATAAGCTTATATTTTTAAAATAGAAAGCAAATTTTTAAAACATCCAGGAATTTCCAAATCCTTATTTACAAAATAAAATTTGTGAGTATACCATGTAGTCTAGAAAAAAGAAGAATGCACATCATAAATGAGAGACTGCATAAATACTATTTACTATTTCATAAGGGATAGACAGCAAGCAAATCAACAGTGCCTCATTATTTTTTCCATTATTGGAAGGGAAAAAATAAAAGCTCTCTCATGAATTGGCTAGCCCGGCTTGCTCAGAGCTTCAGTTGTCTCAGCAACTCAGAGGTTCCTACAAACCTCATCTGATGTTGCAATTCCCTCTGCACCACCCCTGGCTCCCCACCCGGCTAACATTTCAGGTGCCTTCTGGTGACTGTGAATTAGGCTGTATCTCAGCTAAATAGGATATGTTCAACCTGTGTCCAAGGAAGATTTTTTTCCCCCAGCTATCATAAGGTGCTGAGTTCTCCTTCAAGAGAGACACCGATGGAACAGAAGCCCGAAGTTTGGGTCTCCTCAGCCCAGTGCAGGCTTGCCCTGCCCTCTGCGCCCTCACCCGCAGCTTGTGTTTGGGTCCACAGCCTACCTTGTAAATGTTGCGACTGAGATTGTGTGTGGGCCTTCTTTTTGGAGGTGCATTTGTCTCTGCTGCTGTTCCGGTTCTCTGTGGGTTTGGTGTGAGGAGGGTCATCATTTGTGGTCAGATACTTGAGAAGCTCCGAGCAGGGACGTCTTTGTGGCTTTTGTTGTTGACAAATGCTCTTCGCTTTATTGCTCCATGAATTCTCGGTCTTAAAAGCAAGGCATAAAGAAAGCTAAAATTGGTGAACTGAACCTTATCAGAATGGATATAGGTTTTCTGAAGAGATGAGATTTTCAATGAAGTGTTCAGTCTAAGTGTACTAGATCTATGAGCTGTGAATAATTGTTTGCAGAACAAGGAAAGAAAATTACATTTAAAATTCCTAAATGACATTTATGCAGCTTTTTATTTCATTTCTCCTACATTTCAATGTTCCTACTCAGCAACATGTAACTAACAAGACCCTACAGCGCCTTTACTGTGAATAAAAAAAAAAAAAAAAAAAAAAAGCCGGTTTAAACCTTAATTTGCCACTGATTGCCAGAGCCCAGTATTCACAATTCTCTTAAGTACCCCTTAACGCTCCGTTTTCACTCACAGTGAATGGCAAGATAAACATTGTTTAATACAGCCCGCTAACCGAATTATGTCATTGCCAGCGTTCCATGCAATTAATGGCAGAGATAGATCTTTTGTGGTGATTCCAGAGCAATCTTTCTCAGGTAAAATGGCAATCCAGCATCTTAAAGTCACTCATAGATGATACCGGACTATCAGCAAATTTTATTGTAGTCCACGTTGCTGCGTGTATTAATAAAGTAGGCAAGAAGTAACAGACAGCAGAACTTTCATTTCAATCGTCCAAAGACAAAGCGTTGATGAACTCTTCCTAGTTCAAAATAGGTAGAGTATTGCTTTTGGAAACCCATTTCATAATCTGTTTCACCATTAGGAAGCCGCTGCAGGATTCCAGCTGAATTAACACATAGAAACCTATTGTTTATTTTATAGCTTTAAGCCAAAGTCCCTTGTGACTTCCCCTCCTGTATTAAAAAAAAACTTTACATTTGTACCTTAACAACTGCAGGGTTTGTTCTGATCCTGTGATTATGGTTTGCATGGTTGTGGGTACTGAGGCCACTGCATTCATTATAACTTAGCTGAGTGTTGGCTGGTGCCAGTAAGAGCTTCTTAAGCTAGAAACATATCAAGGAAGAGAGAAAGCAAGAAACGTTAGGCATCTTTTCAGCATTAGAATAAGCTGTTGAAATTTTAAACTTAAAATTAATTAATTTTAATTACAAAAATGAATTCACTCTAATCATAGCACACCTTAGCACAATAGCACTAAGGAAACATTTTTAAAAAGTAAGAAAAAGGGGCTTCCCTGGTGGCGCAGTGGTTGAGAATCTGCCTGCCAGTACAGGGAACACGGGTTCGAGCCCTGGCCTGGGAAGATCCCACATGCCGTGGAGCAACTGGGACCGTGAGCCACAGTTGCTGAGCCTGCGCGTCTGGAGCCTGTGCTCCGCAACAAGAGAGGCCGCGATAGTGAGAGGCCCGCGCACCGCGATGAAGAGTGGCCCCCGCTTGCCGCAACTAGAGAAAGCCCTCGCACAGAAACGAAGACCCAACACAGCCATAAATAAATTAATTAATTAATTAATTACATTAAAAAAAAAAAAAGTAAGAAAAAGTTTGGCATTACACTACAAACTGTGAAAGCGTTACCTTCTCCTACATTTGAGACTTAGTAGTATCTACCTTAATTTTTCTTTTAGATAAAGTAAGCCAGAAGAATCTTCCTAAAAGGATTTCCAAATACCTATGAGGTGAGAAAAGCTGCTTTACTAAATGAAGACTAGGGGATTTTGGGGGGGGGGGGGGCTGTACATTTCCCCCTCAATAACCCAAATGAATCAAGGGGCAATAAAGAAAAGATTCTGTTTTGAATCATGTTTCACAATCAAGTGTAAAACACTACTGATTCAAATAATATTTCAGATAAAAGAGTGGCTTTCACTAAAAAGAATTTTTAAGTAGGTAGAGTCCTGGCCTGTAGATCAAGAGATCTGGGTTCTGGCTTAGGCAAAGCATTTCCTCTCTTTTGACCTCTTTCTCTTCATTTGACTTGCTGGCCTTCCAGGACCTCCCTGATGGGATATGTAGTATGACTCTGAGTCAATAGCCCCTCCCAACTGAAACCACTGTGTGGATGAAAATCGTTGGGTATCCATGTAAAGAAATCAGAGTCTAGGGGCTTCCCTGGTGGCGCAGTGGTTAAGAATCTGCCTGCCAATGCAGGGGACATGGGTTCGAGCCCTGGTCTGGGAAGATCCCACATGCCGCAGAGCGGCTAGGCCCGTGAGCCACAAGTACTGAGCCTGCGCGTCTGGAGCCTGTGCTCCGCAATGGGAGAGGCCGCGACAGTGAGAGGCCCGCGCACCGCGATGAAGAGTGGCCCCCGCTCGCCGGAACTGGAGAAAGCCCTCACACAGAAACAAAGACCCAACATAGCCAAAAATAAATAAATAAATTTATTTAAAAAAAAAAAGAAATCAGAGTCTTAGGCAGCAAAGCCAATGACACTGGCACATGGAAAAACTGGGGAATACATATGTTACCATTGCTTATGAGATGTTCTCCTCTAAACCAGAAATCTCGAAATGGAAAGGCATATAAGGAGGGTCTCCACAGGTTTACATGGAATGCTTTTAACATATAGAAACTTAGAGACGGGAGAGAAACCACACCTAAATGGCAGGCCAAAGCACACTATTAAAGTTTGCAGGATGGCATTCCATGATTTACATTGCATGCTTTTACATCAGATTTATGGCAAATGACAAATGGCTACCATAGCTGAGAAGGTAAACTGTGTCTTAGAACTAATAAAATCCTGGTCGAGTACTGCACTGAAAAGAAAATTCACTCTTCATTGCCAATAAATCTACTCTTCATTGCCTACCATAAATTTAGGTAACTTAGGTGGCAAATGTGCTATTATTTTCCAGTCTTCGTAAGAATTATGGATCCAAAGCCTTGAAATACTGCATACTCTTTGATCTACCTTCTATTTCTAAAATAATATGCATGAGAATAAAACTACAAATACGTCAATTATCATACAGTTTATGATGGTGAAAAAAAATAAGAAAAAGACTAAATATCCCCACCATAAGGGATTGCTTA
This sequence comes from Eubalaena glacialis, assembly GCF_028564815.1. Taxonomy (NCBI): domain Eukaryota; kingdom Metazoa; phylum Chordata; class Mammalia; order Artiodactyla; family Balaenidae; genus Eubalaena; species Eubalaena glacialis. Next base: position 51,186,953 of record NC_083720.1, read on the forward strand.
ATAAATTAGCTCATCTCCAAACAATAAAATACTATGCAACCATTCAAAATTATGCATCTATTTAAAATTCACGAACATGTTCATGATATATCTTAAAACAAGAGATTTCAATAATTTTTGATACTAGAGATTATTTGAAATTACAGGTGAACTTTTTGTCTATTCTTTTTAGTTGTCTACATTTTCTAAGTTTCTAACCATAAACATCAATAATACTAAGATATAAAAACCTACAGAGGGTAGTTTTAAAAAACTGCAGTGAGACCACATGAAGACTGTATTATCAACATTTTTCAACACAGAATCACAGAATTTGCAACTCTGAGTGTGCTTGGGGATTATTTTGGCATCAGTCTAAATGAAAAATCCAAACCTTATTGTTACTACATCATACCCACGCAGCGGGTAGCCAGAGGCAATTCCAATTCCTGTTAAACAGTAGGAAGGGTTCTTACTAGAGACGGCTCTTCTGTCTCCTGAGGCGGAGGGGTGCCATCAGGCATGGAGGAAGGACTAGCCTCATTCTCGGTGGTCACATCTCCATCTGTCAGTGCATCAAATGAGGGCAATCCGTCTTCATCCACAGGGAGACTGTCCAGTGTCTCTGTGAGGACTGCTAGCAAGTTTGCCTCATTCTCTTCATCTATCTTCTGCAAAAAACAGTAAAACAGAAGAAGTCATGAGTTAGTTCACATTGGGAGATGAGTAAGCTATTAATCAGCATAGACTGAATATGTTACCCAAATGAATACGCGATACATGAAATTTGCAACGTCCGTGCCAGAACCCAAGATCACGTCTTCCTTAAATTCCAAATCCCTTTTGGTCTGAATCACGCAATCAATTAATACCTTTAGTGTACCAATCTCTGATTGTTGAGCTGTCCAATTTAGCTATTTATTGTGTCGGTGTTAACACTGCTAAATACGATTCTGTCTTGTTCACAGTCATTTTCCGTATATTTATGTCTTGTTTCCTTAACTAAAAGAGAAGATTTAGAGAATCTCAGGGCTTGAGAGCATTTTAATTATCATCTATTGCATCATCAGATATAGTGTTTCAATCTCCTGTACAGCATACCCACCAAAATGTTTAGATAACCCTCTGTTTGAACACCACCACAAACTGAAACTATACCAAGAAAAACTATACACTTCCATGGTTTCAATTATAATCTCATCACTGAACACTCCACAGACATTTATTTCTCTCCCTGACATCTCTCCCAACTTCAGCCATAAATCTATAACTGCTTACTGGACATTTCTACCTGATAAGAGCTCCCTTATCTCAAAATCCAAACTTAGGACCTTTTGTGGAAAAAAACCCAAAAAACCAAAAACAAAACCAAAAATCTTGCTGTTTCTCTTGACTTTCTGGGTTTGGATAACAATTCTTCAGACCCTAAACTCTGGAACCACCTTGAGTCCTCTGTACCTGGCCAGTCACTAAGTAGAGCCTTACTTTGTAACATCTCTTGAATGCATTCATTTCTTGTGACCAGGGGTACTTTCTAGGGCAACGTCGCCTCTAACAGGGGCTCTTGCAAACATGGTTTAACTCATTTTCCCACCTGCCACACTCATTTCCATCAACACATCCTTGGAAAGCTCATCTTCAGTTATTCATTGCACAAATATTTTTGAACACCTACTGTATTTCAGGGCCATGCTAAGTGTTGGAGACACAAGGAGAAACAAGACAAAACTCTGCCCCTCTGAGAACCCACCAGGGGAAGGAAAGAATCTGTAAACAATGTATCATAAAAGAGAATATTCATTTATTTCAGCACTCTGTAAAAAAAACTCAAGATCTTCCAAACTGGAGCTTATACCCCTTGTCTATAGGTCAATGTGCTATATTCTTATGTACCTGGGCAACCAGTGCCAATGCTGGGCATACAGTATAGACAGTCATTGATTACTCGCTGAATAATTCATTGGTCTGCATTTTTTTACCTAAAATATATGTTGTGTAGATCACTTTCTTTTCCTTCTTTTAGCACTTCACGTTGTCCAACCTGACCTGCTTCATAAGTCATTTTTTTAAGTTCTGTACGCTATGACATTAACAATATCAGCTAAATTATCCCACGCAGATTCTATTACAAAATACACCTAAGCTGCTGACATCTAACGAAGTCAGCAGTGCCACACTTCCTTTCTCTCTAGCACTGAACTCCAGTTAATTGACCTGACAAAATTACAAGAATCACAGAATAAGACAGCTAATCAGAAAATCAAATTGTATTACTAGAGAAATTAGGCAGGCGTTTATCACGTATACATTCTATTTTCACATAAAAATTGCTTTCCCTCCTTACTGATGATTCTCCATCCAGGAGGAAAACTATGAACGCCTTTCTGTTTTGGATTTAAGAAGGCAAGAAGAGCCATAGATACTCATGGTAGACTTTATTTGGCACTTTTAACATTTGTTTCCATCTCCCTAATGGCCCTGTACTTGACCTTGTGAGTCAAGTGGTTTGGGGCACACAGTGTGGAGTAACAATTCTAGGAGTTTTTAGACTCTAGTGTAGGTGGTAAACCCTAATCAGAAGGTGTGAAATGTTAACTTCAAAACTGCACCACTTCCTTCCATAAATTGGTCAATCCTTTAAAATCCAAATTGCTCAATTCAATAACAAGACTTTATTGAGCATCCCCCTCACCCTCAACTCTTCTGGACTCTGTCCATGTAACCTTAATAATAAAGATACTGAAATAATTTGCTCCTATTTTCTGCAGAGGATCATAATCTGGTATCCAAAGATGCCAATCTCTCCCTTTTAATTTTGATTTCGATTCTCCCACGTACCAAAAACCAAATTCAGGTTATTAAACTATTCTGAACAAAAGTTATATTTAAATGAAATATATACTATTTTAAATCATCTTAAAATAATATATATTTAAATGAAATATACATTATTTTAAATCATTTCAAAATCATCTCAAAATCTCAAAATCAGATTTACACTAATATAAGTATCCCCATATTGCCTAATAAATATAATCTTTGAAAATGTCTCAAGCACACACATGCATGCTTACACACACACACACACACGCACACACAAGCACACGCACAAGCACTTTCAATAAGTTGGACATTTTTTCCAGGTATCCCAGTTTTCAGAAAGGCTTACTTCACTGAAGTTCAAAAAGAGCTCAGGAAAAATAGTTAAGCATGTTTACCAGTAAATGAGTAATTTTGTTTACTCCAATTTGAATTTTGCGTTTGGCTTCCCAGCAATACTACAAGCCCCTATTTGCTTTCAATCACATAATACAATAGTGTCTTAGTTCTATCCCTAGTGTAAACAAACGACGATAATTCTAATCAAGTCAAAATGACAAAGAACACTTAAATTAACTAGTTTTCTTCAGTTCCTTTAATAAGCCTGGGTGAGTGTACACCAAATACAATGGCAGAAGTACTGGAGCTTGATAATGTCATAATTAATTTACAAGACTTGATTAAACCACCAACTGTTTAAAGTCTCCTCTCTCCTGAAACCACCATGGGAGGGGAGGGTTTGTGGAATGGAAGACTGGCATTGTGTGGGGGGGAGGGGGGAGAGGGAGGGGGGGGAGGGGGGAGGGGGAAGGGGATGGAGGAGGGGCAGGCTGGTCTTAAATCAGTATGGAACAGTGGGACTGTAATCATTATTTACAGGCAGTGTCCATTAGAAATAATTATTAAACCTTTTTATTATCATCCTTGTATATGTGTGACTCAGAGAGGTGCTCCAAGACCATTTGTTTTAATAAAGTTGTTCTTGAATTAAGGTAGAAACGAATGCTATGATTTCAAAATCTCTGTTTTCTTCCGTCATAGCAGACTGGGAAGAAAGTTTGATGACACTTCTGTGTTGAAGCTCAACAGATATTCGTACATGTAAAGTTGAGTGGACACTGTCCCTCATTCTGACAATTTCAATTAATTTGGCATGAGTTTCAACAATCGAACACCCCAGAGAAGGCAACGCATGTGACCAAAAGAACTCAAACAATTAATGTCACTTTCCATTATTGCTTCGGTCCCAATTTACAGAGCAAATAAATGAAAGTCGCTGCAGACAAAGCCCACTGGCCTACTAACACATGTCTGTTCACAGGGCATGGAAACAAATGAGTCAGGAAAAATGCCATTGCAAGATAACCTTTCCAAGACTCGGCTCTGATACTGCTTTCTAATTGTTCAAAATTACTGTTTTTATAAAAATATACTAATTAGCTCCATGTAAGTTAGGAAAAGAAAAGCAGTGCGGTGAAAAAGAGAGAGCAGATCACCAACTGGGTGGTGATCTACAGCTACACAAATAGCTCAGTCTCCTCTGGGGGCAGAAAGGCAGAAGTAAGGTTGGGAAGCAGACAAGGAACATTTCCATGTGGAACTCTGTGGCTATCAAGCCGCATTTCCCACGATGGGTTTCAACCTTGGCCTCTCCTTACGTAAAGGAAGTCCGCAGCTATTCTTCTGACCTAAATAAAGGTCCTTGTGACTGTAACACTTCAATCTCTAAGGGCTCTCCAGGAATAAAGAAGGCATAGCAACAAAAACTCACTCAAGGTGTAAAGAATTTCCAGTGACAGATACACATACATGTATACTAACAAACCACAATTCAGAATGTGCAACAAATCAGAAGCCATATCGTGTCCTTAATAAACGATAGTTCAGAACAGTCAATAAAACCAGAAGATTCATTACCTCTCTTTGGAACTGTCAGGTTCCTATATGAATTGCACTAAGTGTGATATAATTCAAAAGGTACAGTTGAAGGAAGGTAGATTCTGCCCCTTCACACACCCCAAGTCACCTCAAGATTGAAATTAGGGATCCAGTGTATAATATCTGGTCTTTGTTCCTTTGTGAGCAGTTGGCAAAAGGATCTTCCAACCAGTTACACATGGTGGGGTAGACAATGCATTCAACTCACCCAAATGCACACAGAGTGAATAAATCCACTAAATTAAGGAGGAGGTGAGGGACTCTGAGATGCCGACGCCTGAAGGGAGAAACACAGAGTGCAAAACTGCATGAGGTATCCCAAAGATTTTTAATGCAGACTATTCTGGAAGGACCATGTCCTGCTTATGATAGTAATTTTTTCCACATCTTGTAGAATTGCAGTTATACTCTGCATCCCCAGATTCTTACGCTCGCTTGATCTCTGTTTGATAAAAATAGTTTAATAGCCATTTAATCACAGCTTCATTATCTTAGCTCTCTTAATGTGAATTAGGCCAGGAGAATTCTTGCTTCCTCATTAGTCAAATCATCAATAAGAAAGGAAACAGTGGGGTCTTCTTATCATTCATTAATCAGTTTCAATACCTTAGGGGCTGTTTACTCCGAGATCAATCTGTGTGAGAGGTCACTTAACCTCTCTGAGCCTCTATTTTTTTACTATGTAAAATTTCGAGTTGTTATCTGCTGAATTCCTATTACAGAATTTTTCTGCACTCATGAGTAATAAGGAGAAAAAAAAAGAGTTGATAAAGGCCTGAGAATTCTTAAAGAAGGTGCTCAATAAACATCTCCTGTGTATACACCCATCATCTTGATTACCTGTATTTGAACTTCATTCTTTGAGCACGTTCTACTGCCGACTCTTAGCACTGGGCCAGCTTCCTCCCAAATTCCCAGCATGCCTTGGGCTTCCTTCTTGCCCCATCCTGCTGATTTGGAAGCAGCTAATGAAGACAAAATTAACTCCTACTTTAAGTGAGGCCTAATTAAGAAGGGAATTCTGCTAGAGTAACATCTGGTAATGTATTCTGAAGCCAAATATAAATGACATTTTTGGATTATCCACTATATTGGATTATTTGTTCCAATAGACCCCACCAGGAGTTGAAATAAATAAATAAGAAAGTGAATTTTATGATAGATTCAGGGGCTCAGATAAGGAATACAATTGATCATAGGCGTCCCTTTCCTGAATCACCATATATAAAGTGCTGTACCACTGTTTCATGCACAAAAAGGCAAAAAACGTTTGCATGTATCAAGGTTGGTTTTGATGTATAAAGTTTGATTCAAGATTTGCAAGAAGCTGAATTCAAAATAAAGAAAAAATTTTTCTTCTGAAATGAAATAAAAAAATAACAATTCAGATTAAACCCCTGAAATAGAATTTGAGGTTTTTAGTTTTTTAAAAAACCATTTTAATGAGGACAGATAACACTTCACTAATTGTTTATTGCACATGTCTTGCTCTGAGTAGTCTGAGTCTTTGCTGAAGAGGTTGTTAAATATTTTGAATACTATTTTCAAACAATTCTTTTTCCTTCTTTCTTCTCTTTCTCTCCTTGAATGCTCTACAATCCACTGTGGTTTTTCTTGTTTTGCTTACACCCAGGCATGGGTAACAACAGCGTGTCTGTCCACCTTCTCACACTCCAAATCGGGCAGAATCCCCACATGGCACTTCTTATAGGTTGCTAACTCTTACCCCATTCCATAGGAAGAGTCTCTGAAACACTCCACTAACTTTTTGCTTAGCATATGGAATAAAGGACTTTGAAAATGGGATGGTCACTTGAAGGCAGAAAAAAAAAAACAGCTTAAGAAATCTCAAGCATATATGTCCAGCAGAAAAATAATCAAGACAATAAAGACCACCTTACATCATATCACACATTTCTTATAAAAAATACTTTTTCATCTATTCATTTCTTACAAATACCCCAAAAGTTAGCTTATTCCTCTATTTTATTCCCAGGAGAGATACAATGAGTACATTAGGCGCCACTGTATTTGCCCTGTCAGATGCCAGAGTTGCTGGTTGTACGATATAGTGGCTAACAGGAAAAACACACATTTAAATTTCACTGTCTAGGCAACTCCCCATGAAACTATAGGCTACTTAAAATATCGTGTACGTAAATGTGTCTACACACACCACACCCCTCAACACATATAAGTCTGCATTTCAAGGACATATTTAAAACAGAATCTATGTATATGTGCATCTCAATCTCTTGAGTGTATTCTACATATTCAATTGTCATTGACTGTGTAAGTGTATAATCAGTGCATGTATTCTTCCTCCCAGTTATCCACTCTAACTGAAGAAAGCAATGAACAAAAACTGAAGATAACTCCTGCAAAAATAAAATAAAATAAGGATCAAGCGGAAATAAATACAAGCAAAACTGAAGGATTCCCTCCGTAGATATATTTACCTGTGGGAGTCCATTCAATTCCTGTTAATACTTACACTCCTATTTAAGCAGGCATAAAATTTAGGTTCACATCTGCACTTAGGCTCTATACTAACTTATTAGCTTATATCACACACTCATGAGTTAATAAGCATGTCCTGAACATATGGAGTTCATTATTCTGAAGAGGTCACATGAGCCAAAAGTGTAAATACAGAAGTTCAAGAGAAAGGCCAAAGAAAATCCTGGTTGATGCACTCAAAATGAGCTAGCTAAGGGGTGGGCGGGGGAGATGTTTCATGTCTAGTCCTCACACTATATAGAGGAAGCAACTGGGTTGTGCCATCAAACAGGAGGCTTAATAGACCTGAAAAGAACCAGTAAGGCATTCCATTTGTCCTCAAGTTTAAACCAAGAGAGAAACTGGGCAGGTTATAAGAACACCAGACTGGAAGTCAAGAGAATGGATCTTAGTCCCATTTGGACCACCAGCTATCTGTATGGCTTAAGTCAAACAACTCAATTCCGGCTGCCCTGCACATGCTAGAATGATCATTCTATAGGCTCCCAACTGGCTTCCTGTTTTCACCCTTGCCACTTGCCACCCCATCCCAATAGTCCATTCTCAACCCAGAAGACAGTGATCCTGATAAAACTTGAGTCTTATCTTGCCTCAATTTTGACCACGCCCTCCATGGCTTCCCACGTCTCTAAGAGTAAGAGTCAAAGTTCTAAGAGTGACCTACCAGCCTAGGATCACCATATAATTTAACATCCAAGCCAGAACACTTTTGAGAGTGACTGGGAATAATCAACAATCAACCACTGGGGGCTTAACCCAGACTACTGCAGGCTGAGATGCATTGTTGGTTGCCCTATATTAGACCCATATACTCTGATGCTCTCAACACCCCCATTTATCAGGCTGAATCCTTTCCAAACACTCTGAGCTCCTAACTAGATCACAAAAATGCCAGGCATTCCTCTGCCCCAAGGCTCTGCACCTGCCATTTCCCCTTTCTAGAAGGCGCTTCTGCCAGAAGGCCACATGGCTTGCCCCCTTTATCCCCTTATTTACTCAGATGTTACCTTCTCAGTGAGACCCTCCTAACTACTCCAAACACAGTCTATCCACCTTCCTGGTTTATTTTTCCCTTTGAAACTTACTGCTTAACTGAAACTTAACTCAGTATATATTTTAATGACAATTGTTCATGGCCTGTGTAAAATAGAAGCCCTGCAAGGTCCATCTGATTGCTGGTTAAAACATGTGACATATAGTAGAAGCTTAATTAAAATGAATCAGTAATAACTAAAAAGTCTAACCAGTTCTAAGAATATAATGTGACTTTTCATCCTCCTTTTGTTATTGCCACTGTTGTATCCTCTGTAATTCCCACCTCTTCTCACCCTCAGCAGATTTGTCTTGATAATAATGTTTATCTTAGGCTCTGATTTAAAATAGCTTCCATTCATTTCTCATGCATTTTTTGTAAATCCATCTTTTGTAAAGGAAGTGTTTGGGATGGGTCTTGTAAATGTAGAGATTTACTCTCACCAATTCTGGTGTTTGGAAAGATACGCGAATGCATTATTAAGCAATTAATTCGCAAATATCTCAAAAGAGCCAAGAGAAAAATCATGCCAGACCAACTAACTATCTGTCCATGCAGGAGCATCAGGCTCACTAATCAAGAGAAAACAATTGACATAATCTATCTGGATTAGAGTGAGCTTCTTTATTTCATACCTTATAACATACTTGTCTACAAGCTGGGAATATATATTACTCTTAGCCAGAGGGTTTTTCAAACTGTGTTCCATGGAACCTTGGACATCAGTACAGTTACTACAAGGATTGATTGTAAATATTTTAGTATATAATATATTTTATATAATTGAATTCATATACAAATATAAATAATTTGCTTTTAGAAAGCAAAATGTACATTCAATTGTGTTATGTATCTTATCATTAACACAGTGGAGACCACCACTGCCTTAACCTGCCAAGTTGAATCATTTGGTGTTGGTCTCAAGATTTTAAAATATCTTGAGATGTGCACATGAGCAGTTTAAAACCTGAAGCCATTTACAAATACTCCTTTCTATGAAGCAGCGTTTTCTCCATCCTCTTCAATCAAAACAAAGTACAAAATAATCAGTTGCTAAGATTGCTATAACATACCAATCATTATCTTATAACCCAACTTCACTTTTTTATGTTCATTTAAATAGTATCAAAAATATTATGACATATAAATGTTATTTTGATTTAAAAAATAGTAAACAGCAGCTGACCTTTACTGAGGGCTTCTCATGCGCATGGTGCTGAGTTAATTTCTTTATGCATATTATTTCATTTAAACCACCATTAACCCTAGTAGTAGCCCCAAACTCATGTGGCTAATAAGAAGCAGAGTTGGATATCAAAACAGATACATCTGATAAAAACTTGTTCTCCCTCCCTTTCTTTACATGTTGGGATTTTACGGAAGAAATTATTAGAACAAAAATGAAAGTGGGCATGGGCTAGTCTAATCTATATTCACATTTGGGGGGTACAAAATGAGTTGGAAAGACATGTCAGTTCATTATCAACAGGTAGGGACTAAGGTGAAGAAATATAGTTACATCCCATGAAGCAGAGTTGGCCTTCCATGTAGAAAGAGGCGGTTTCTCTGAGATTGCTTCTTACTATCTACTGCTGGCCCAGTGTTACTGCCTATCTTTAGTCCTACTGGGTGTGATTTTCTCTTCGATTAGAATGATCTCCCCTTTCCCCTTTATTTTTTTTCATATCTCTGACTCCCACCTCAAAGCCTATTATAAGTGGTCCTTCTTTAATGAAAAGTTTTTCAACAAATCCAACCCATACTGGTGTCTTCAAGCCTTTATAAGAGTAACCTGGATCCCTGGTTAGAAATACAGATTTCTGGATCCCACCACATACCATCAAATCAAAATATCTAGATCAGTGTTTCTCAGCTTTGGCACAATTGACATTTTGGATCAGATCATTCTTTGCTCTAGGGGGCTGCCCTGTGCCCTGTAGGTTGTTTCACAGCTTCCCTGACCACTACCTATTTAGATGCCTATAGCACCTCTCCAATTGTGACAACCAAAATTGTCTCCAGATATTGCCAAATATTTGCCAGGAGGCAAAACTTCCCCCGTTTGAGAACAATTTCCCTAGAGAAACAGTCCAGGATTCTGTAGTTTTGATAAGCACACCAAGTGATTCTGATAATCATGCAAGTTTGGGTAAGTTGCTATTTTGTGCCTGTTGAGAAATGTATAAATCAAGTTAGAATATACGATTCCACGTATGCTAGATTGATCTCTTCTCACACATGCAATTCTAGTAGTGCCTAATAGTTATTAATAACATTTTTAATTTATTCTATGTGAATGCTTATTTCTAATATTTTACATTAATGTGCCTAGGTGCTTTACAGCCTTACTCCCCGAATTTCTTTTGGATTAGTTCTACGGCATTTTACTCTCTTTATTACCAATCACTCTCCTCTTTCTTCAGCATTTTCTGACCATCATCATTATCATAAAGTTCATTTTAGTTTTGTAGCCTATTTGATTACACAGGCTAGATGCCAAATGATTCTTGAGGATTTTCTTCTATATACTTTCACAGAGTTCTTAAATATTTCTAGACTTCTTAAGATTTTTTTAAAGATCAAAAGCACATAAAAGCCTTGTAAGATTTTCATGTTCTTATGAAAGAGGCAGTGAGGCAAAATATAGATTCTGAAGTTAGATTGCCTGAGTTGGGATCCTGAATTCATCCTTACAAGGTATGTAACCTTCAGCAAGTTACTTAACCTCTCCGTGTCTCAGATTTCATGTCTGAGAAGTGCGTTATAATAATGACTTACAGGGACTTCCCTTGTGGCGCAGTGGTTAAGATTCTGCACCCCCAATTCAGGGGGCCCGGGTTCAATCCCTGGTCAGGGAACTAAATCCCACAGGTATGCTGCAACTAAGAGTTCACATGCCACAACTAAGGAGCCACCCAGCACAGCCAAATAAATAAATATTAAAAAAAAATTTTTTAGGGCTTCCCTGGTGGCGCAGTGGTTGGGAACCTGCCTGCCAATGCAGGGAACAGGGGTTCGAGCCCTGGTCTGGGAAGATCTCACATGCCGCGGAGCAGCTGGGCCCGTGAGCCACAATTACTGAGCCTGCGCGTCTGGAGCCTGTGCTCCGCAACAAGAGAGGCCGCGATAGTGAGAGGCCCGCGCACCGCGATGAAGAGTGGCCCCCGCTTGCCACAACTAGAGAAAGCCCTCGCACAGAAACGAAGACCCAACACAGCCATAAATAAATGAATAAATATTTTAAAAAAAAATTTTTTTTTAATTAAAAAAATAAATAAAACTCTGGGCTTAATTTAAAAGAAAAATAATAAGACTTACATTGTAGGGTTATTTTGAGACTCAGTTGTGCTAATCCATGCATATCATGTAGAACAGTGCCTGATATATAGTAACGACTTATGTTTGCTATTATTAATATTATCATTATTATTGTCCTCATGCACTAGATTGAGTTCAAAATAACTGAGACCAAATATAAATTTGCTGAAAAAATAATATGAAGGAACACAGAGTAGACTTTGACGTAGGGATAGAGTATAAACAAATGAAGGGAAATGGAAAGAACATTCTACTCAATAAACTGACACACTATAGAGATTAGAAATGTGGCATCAAAATTATTAAATACACGAATGCTCAGAAATCCTTACAATTTGTATAAAGGTCATTGCCTACCTGTTACTTGTTAAGGCTGATATGTCCGAGTTAACAGGCATGGTTTGACATAATCCCTGGATGCTTGCATGTTTATTACATGAAGTGATCACCTGAAATCCATATCAAGCTGAACTCTGATATCTACACTTGACATACACTCGTGCACACACAGGCATAAATACCATATTTATGTGCATGTTTATAAATGTATGTTTTTATTACTTACACATATTTATTGAGTGACTACTACATGCTATAATCGTTTTTCTAGAAACTTACATTTTAGTTTGGTAGAGAGAAGATGGCAGACCATCCAAAGATTAGACTAATATATACAGATATGTATAAATATATATATACATATATAATATATAAATAATATAGAGTATATATACATATTACACAGAGAGAGTACATATATATATAGAGAGAATATATTTGGTTCATTTATATATATACATATATGTAATATATACATACATAGAGAGAAGGAGACAAAATATTTGGAGTATATAAAGAATGGAATATGTGTGTGTGTGTGTGTATATTTATAGTGTAGACGCATATATATACCGTATTGTGTATGTGTGTGTGTGTATGAGAGAGAGAGAGAGAGAGAAAGCATTTGAAGTAGCAAGCCATAATACCTGAGAAAGAAATATTTTAGGCAAAGGACAGAGTAAGTACAAAGGTCCTGAGGTACAAACTTGCAGTGAGTAAGATATTAATTTTTCCACGGTTTACATATTGGCAGAAGGGTGAGGGAGGTAATATTGAAAATATTTAACAAACATTCCACAAGAGCATTGATCAATCAGAACAGCAGCACTAGGACTTCAGAGAGGAGGCTTACTCTAAATGACTCATAAAGTTTTACTTTTTTAAATTAGCAGATTATACTAACCCTGGGCATAAGCAATGTTTTTTAGATTGACTCTGTAAGAAACATTTATAATAATTTTCCATTACAACTAATAAATTCTCTCTAATATAGTACATTTTCTGCCCCAAAGAAGTGCTTAGAAGGCACCATTACAGAGGCCAATGCAAAGCTATTTGTTCCTAAAGACTTAGCACCACGAGCTATGTGTGCAAAACGTGCAGCTGCAGATGCCTGGCACCTGGATCTAGATGGTATATTAAGGTTGGGGACGCCAAGATGCAGGCGATGTCAAATGATCTGATTACTGCAATATTCTGGCAATAGCGTTAAAATGAGAGAAAACTGTCTCAAGGTAGTTAGAAGCTAATCAGAGGCAAGGCTGTCCTCTCTATGGGGCCATCTAGGGTGAAGGAAATCAAAGTGTACATCCTGATAATCCTCTGTGCCACTCCTGGCCTGTCCCCAAGAGAATAGGAGCCATTTAGATCCTGGGATTGGACCTTAGACTCCTTGAGCACCTTTCATTTTCCATTAAAGTGTTCCTGCACAGAGTAGTGGGTTGTCAATAAATACTTGCCAAATAAATACAATATGAGAAGTTCATCTTTTCAGTGACTTTGTAGCTAAGTATTTCACATAAGTTTGGGTTTCCAAAGCATCTGAGTAAGTCTGCAATCTCCTAGGATTTAGAGATTGAGCTTCTCTTAATGCCAGACTGAGTGCAACCCTCCTGAAAAATCTTTAAATACTTTATACTGAACTCCTTCTGGATACAGGATCATTCATGATGGTCAGCGACTTATATGCATACCCAGTTAGCACGCACAGCAGTGTAGCCTAGGACATCCAGTTAGACAAAGTGGCTAATAACACCAAAGGTAACATATTCAAAAGTGGCCTTGACAACTGTATTTTTAAAAGTGTATGTGCCTTTAACAACATGGGAAATGACAAGAGAAGTACAAACCAAACTGGATACAAATTCGAGAGTTACAGAAAGGAGAAAACAAGCCTCATATAATGATAGAACATAGTAACAGAAATACCAAACAGTAAGAGCTAAAAGGGTCAACTCATCCAGCCACATGATTTTGGAGATTAGACGACTGACCCCCAGAGGGTTAAACAGACTTTCTCAAGGCCAATTAGTAACTGATCTAAATCTATACTTGTTTGTGGCCTATGGTTTCCTTATTTTTTCTACTATACTATGTTGTTTGCCAGGAGAATTAAAGGAAATAATAGCAAAGAATCTTTCTCATGCACTTGCCACTTTATTCTTTAGGCCTCAACATTGTTTAAAATATTGTAAATGGCAGTGTGTACATGTCAATCCCAAACTCCCTAACTATCCCTCCCCTCCCCACCCTTCCCCCACCTGGTAACCATAAGTTCCTTCTCTGAGTCTGTGAGTCTGTTTCTGTTTTGTAAATGAGTTCATTTGTATCCTTTCTTTTTAGATTCCACATGTAAGGGATATCATACATATTTCTCTTTCTCTGTAAACACTGCTATATTTAAGATGGATAACAAACAAGGACCTACTGTAGAGCACAGGCAACTCTGATCAATGTTATGTGGTAGCCTGGATGGGAGAGGAGTTTGGGGGAGAATGGATACGTGTATATGTATGGCTGAGTCGCTTCGCTGTGCACCTGAAACTATCACAACATTGTTAATCAGCTATACCCCAATATAAAATAAAAAGTTTAAAAAAATAAAAATAAAATATCGTAAATGGAAAGTTCCCGTTTCAGTCCTCTATAGAAATGCTGGACTACAATTCAGTTCCATGTCTGTGCTTTTCAATAGACCTTCTTGGGAATAGGAATCATGATGTGCATGTCAAACTGAGTGTCAAAAAATGTTAACGAATATTTATTGAGTATCTACTAATGTGCCAGGCATTCTTGACAGCGGGAATATGGACAAAATAATTAAAAATGAACAAAGTAATTAAATGTCCCTGCCCTCACAGAGCTTATTCTAGCAAGGGAAGACAGATGATTAACAAAATAAATTACTGTAAATGAAGTAAACAATTGTGAGGAATAAATGACTAGATAAAATAATAAGAATTCCACTTTTATTCAAGAAACGCCAAATATTTTTAAAAATCAGATTTATTTACAAAACAGGGCATGACTTTTCCTTAGAAAATATTTCATACTGGGATAACATAGAAACACTTAAACTATTGAAAATATAATTCTTAGTACAAAAACTTGACTCAAAGAAAAGTTTCCTGCTGTCTTTCACACAAAATAAAAGGTATCTGGGAGTCTCAACTTTGGCTACATATTAGAATCACATGAGCATTTAAAAAAATATTTATGCTTGACACCCCCCTATCCCCACCCCCAGAGCAACTAAATCAGTATCTTTGGAAGTAGGAGTTAGTATTTTTATAAAGCTCCTCTGGCAGGATTCGGGAGCCAGGACTTAATGGTAGAGTCTTTGAGGAAAGGTGAAAATACTTGCTATGATCTATATTTCATGGGCTTTTCCATCAGTGCAGGCCAGTGTCCCACAGTGAGTCGCCCTGAATTCTCACATGTTCCACAGAATGTGGATGCTTCACCTTCATCCAGCGCACTTCAAATCTGGCCCCTTTGCTAGGTGAGGCTTTCTTTCCTGGGTCCTGTTCTCATTTCAATTTCCCACTCAGACTAGGAGCTGAGAGTGTGACCTTTGAATCCCTGGGTTAGTTCTGTCAGTATCTCTCTCCAGCACTGGATCCTTCTTTAGTACTCGTAAGTCCATCAAATAGATCTTTTTGGCATGTGGCAGGGATAACCACCAGCCAAGAGTCTCATTGCTATGACTGTTGCCATCATACTGGATCCCTTCTTTAAAAAAAAAATCATCACAGATCACGTTAGAGTGGCCTCTGGCTATAGGCTGGGCAGGCGATGAAAGCTTGGGTTTCAAGTAAAAAGATGTCCAGGAGAACACACACAGTGACATGCTACATCCATGAAAATGATGATACAGATGTATATCATTAAAATGAAATGTACCCATTAAATACTATTAAATCAATAAAGAAATTTAGCAAATAGCACTTGTTCAGCCCATGATCTATGCATGTATATGGGGGAAACATCTGAAAGAATAAACACCAAAAATTATAAGGAAGTGAGACTTCAGATGACTTTAGTTCAATTTGTCTTTTCTCTAATCGTTCTGTAATGATCACTTTTGTATTTATAAAATAAAAACATAAAAACAAAAAGCATGTGTAGTAATGTGATAAAAGGGACAAGAGAAAAAGCTTAAGTGTGATTAAAGAGTTAATCCAGATCAGTCCAGGTCTACTCAGCTTTGCGGCTCTGGCTTAGAATCTGCCTTCCTTGGACCTTAATTTTCTCAACTGTAAAATGGCAGCAGTGAAATATGCCCTGGTTATTCCTGAAGGTTACTGGAAGTGGAAACATTGTAATACCTATGTGTTTTGAGGAAGAGTTGAGAAGCAATACACAAAAATGTAGTGCTAAAGGTACATGCATGTCAGATAAAATCATTCAAACACTATTTACTGAATTTGCAATATACTTCCATAGTTGAATACTTTATTTAAATTTAGTTCTTCCTCACAACACCCCACAATATCAAGCAGACTATAGCAACCTGTATAAGAACAATGACAGAATTGGCTGAACCAGGACAAAAGTATCATTAAAAAAAATAAAGTACCACTGAGTCATAGGCAATATAAACAGGGGGTATATAGGAAAAGAAAAGGTTATTGTGTTGGAAGACTCTATAGCAAAGCCATGGAAGGGGATTGAGAAACGACTCTGACACCCTTGTTGCCCCAGCTGACATCAATGGTTGTAGACAGACTTTCCAGGTATGTTTGTTGGGATGATGTCAGCCTGCTGTAATCTGTTCAGGGGTGAAAGATCTGATGTTATCAGCTAAGGGTGGCCCTGGAGTAAATCCTTTCACCTCTGGGCACAATATGAAAACATACGGCTTTAGCAATTGACAGCAAAATAGTTCTGAGCCATCACAGCATCAATTGCTGCTCACTTTGTCCCTGGCAGAGCATTCGGTAGTTCAATATTCCTGAAACATTAACCCAAGGTCCCTCATTTTGCTTCTGTTCCTATTGATAGCATGTCCACTGTGAATACTTTTAAAGTAATAGTCAAAATCTTATGAGATTTGGCCTAAGAAGAATAGGGTTCAAGTTCTGATTCCGTCACAGACTAGCCTATATCCTTAGAGAAGGCATTTGGGCCCTGTGACCCCAGTTCTATCAACTGTATATAGAGGTAGCTGCTTGACAACATTGAGGTAAGGATTAAATGAGATATTGGACAAAAGAGTACCATAAAACACTATGTAACTATTTCCTACTATTTCTCTAGTGATGTTCCTTTTAAAAACTCATTTCAAAATGTTACCCTGTCAATAAAAGAGCAAAACTTAGGAGAATATCCTAAGAAACCCTAGGTAATAAGAACTTAATCTATTACCTAAGATGAGCCATTTCACAATCTTTACCCCTGATTACATAGCCTTTCTACTTATACAATAAATTGGGTTTAGCAACTGATAAAACCTTATAGATATTGCCTTCAATTTGGAATAGCTGAACTAGGACAAAAGTATCATTTAAAAAAATCAAATACAATTGAGTCGAAGGCAATATAAACAGCAGATATAGGAAAAGAAAAGGTTATGGTGTTTGAAGATGTTAATGGGAAGAAATAATTGATTCATCTTATCTAAAAATAAGACTAGGTAAAATAGAGTCTTCAGTAAATATAGCAGGTATTGCACTTTCATTTTTATATCTTTAAAAAATGGGAAAAAGCCTCAATACATATTTAAGCATTTTGAAGTCCACAGCCATGTTTTATGTGGCTTTATTCATTCATTCCTCCTTTTATTCATTTGTATATTTAGAAAATACTTTTTGAATGGCAAGTGTCTAAGACACACAGCCATGGCTCTAACAGACACCGTCCCTGTTCTCATGATGTTTACAGCAACCCAGCTGCTCAGCAGTCATTGGTGTAGAATCTAACATAATTATTTAAACAAAAAATGAAGGAAAAATAGACTAAAAAATGAAAAGATGGAGAAAAAGAAACCGAAAATCAAAGAAAAGGAAATTAGAAGGAGAATAGAATAATTCATAATTTTATCATCACTTTTAGTTAGAAATGAAATACTCTTTTCATATTATACTCTTTGTTTGGGCTGTGGGCTTCAGAAAATAATTACTGTCTTTGAAATGTGAATTAAAGTTTTAATCACCACACACAACTCTTCAACTGTTCTTTATTCTTAAACATTGCCAAGATCTTCTTTGGGATCTATAGCTATAATAAAACATTAGAAGAGAAGCAAGATTTTTCCTTGAGCTTCTGTCACAGTGATCAGAGTATTATTGCCATAAAGGCCAAATAAAGTCAAACCACAATCTACCAGGGAACTAAAAAGTAAACTCTAGTTTTGGCAGAAACTGTCCATTTCTGTAAAGTACAAGTATGACAGCAAGATACAGCTCTCTTTCTAGTAGATAATACAATGGCTGCATGCTTTTTAATGATTGCATATTTAATCTTGAAAAAAATAAGGTTGCTCTAAGATCAAAGTTATTTCAAGATAAAGGGCAAGTGAAGAAAAATATCTACGTTGACAAATAAAAGAGAATAGTAGTCTTTGAGCTCTTGCTATGTGCTAGGGATATTGTACCTGCTATGTCTTTTTATCTGTAAACAATCCTTTGAAACAGCTATCACTTCACCATTTTACAGATAAAGAGGCTGAGGCTTAAGGAGGTTAAGAAACTTGCCTAAGTTTACATTGCAAACATGTGACTGAGTGGAAATTTGAACCCAGGTTCCCCCTCTCTTCAGTGTCCCTAACATTTCTAGAGCATTTTTCCAGTGGCAGAATTCAAAACTCTTATACCTTCACAGGTGTGAATTTCAACTTAATTGATAATTTTATTTTCAAGGTCTCTTCGGGGAAAAAACACAGCTCACCGAATATTCTTCTAGAAATAAAAGTCACATGTTTCACGGCTTCTAATGAGTTGTTGCAGCCCAGAAGTTTCCATTATATTCTGACAATTAAGTTGCTAATAAACTGAGGAACCACTAATTGACTTACCTATCTCACAAATTCAAGATCCAGCTAGTACCCTACAACACAATTCCCATCACTGAACCAAAAATCCCTCACATTGTGCAATCCACTTAGTGAGTAGATTTGATCTGAGTAAATTTCATATGGTTCCTGTATTTGACATGAAGTTCTGACTGGGAACACACCAGCACCTTGTCACATATTAGTGACAACATGCCCCACTGCTGCCGAATGCATTATCAGAATGATAAGATATTGTTATGCTGGGACCAATGCAACGGCTGAGGACCCAATATAAAAAAATTTATGGTAATTGAAACCACAGAATCTTAGGAAATGCAGTCAATTTCATAGAGTATCAAAAGGTCACCCTATTCAATTCATACTTGAGGCTGAGCACGATATTGAAAAAAACACGTGAAAGCCAACGACCTTATCAGTTGTCCAGGATGCAACATTTACTGACTATATAAGGTAATTTACTGATTACCAAATAAACGCATTACCTGCGTGTGTGGAGCCTTGTATTTGGCTCACCAAGTTCTTGTAAATAACTTAACAGTGTGAAAGCATTGTTAAATATGTCAACATTACCATATTAACTGCTCTGTTCAAGCTTCAGTAAGAGCAAACTTTTTCAGTTCCATGTTCCACTAGTAACACTAAAGGTTCTTGGAAATTTTGCTCTCTGCTCAAATTTTGGCTGTACGATTTGCCTTACAAGGGCCATTTAAAAATAAGAACATTAAGTGTACTAAATCAGGTGCTTCGCATCACTGGATGATGTTAGTAAAATGCAGATTCTTATCCTGGGGTTCGGCCTGAGATTCTGAGTCTCTAATAACCTCTTGGATGATACTAATGCCACTGATTCACAGACCACAGTTTGAGTAGCAAGTCTCAAGTTTTCTTCATAAACTCAGCACATTTTCTCTAATACTTGCCCCATCACACAGGGCAGAAAAATTCTGTTTATTACAGTTAATCCCCACTAGAAAGACACGCCATAACATTTTGGATGAAGACTTAGATTTTTATGTCATTTCACTCGTTCTAGCTCAGGTTCCAAATTGGAGGTCTTTGGGCCAGAACTAGCCCAGACATATGTTTTGTTTAGATAACATAGTGTTTACCTACAAAAGGTTTTAAACATTATTAGATGATTGGGTAATAATATTTACTGAACTGGAGATTTCATATGAAACTTTTGTTTTTCCAAAGAAATCAGAAGATTCGAGGAGCAGCTGACCACTTTACACAAGGGATGTCCTCACCAATTCTCCACTCTCTCCCCTTATAGCTCTGCCATTGAGTTTCCATGGCCTTTTTTACTGTGTTGCCCATTGGCATTAGTCTCTCTCTCCTCTGATCTTCCTTTTTTTCCCATTTACCTCCCTATTCATTATGATATCTCTAATATAAAGTGCTTTTCCCAATTTTTTTCCTCATAGAAATCCTAAGTATGGCTTAAGATCCAGTTTGATTTTTCCTATCCCATTAAATATTACTTAAGCACACCAATATAACTCTTTTAAAGTGTTTTAGCACATACTACTATACTTTAAGCTTATCATGTAAAGCCTAGTTTTTATCTTTTCATTAGCACATTTTTATCAGTCTTCATCTATGTAGTGATAGACAGATGCAAGAAACATGACTCAGATAAGCATATGAGAGAGTGTGTGTGTGTGTGTGTGTGTGTGTGCATTTGTATACCAATTACTTCAGCTTTTAACTAGATTGTCACTAAGGAATTAACAATGTGCAGTGGTGTTTGCATATTAACAGGATGATCCATAGGAAGTAATTATAAGCAAAATTATTTGCTAATTTTATGCTGGAGCTATGATAGATCTCATTTCACAGGTTTTCCTTTTTGTATAAGGGATTTGTAAAGTTTTTTTTTTTTTTTAAGCATTTAGCACTTAGGATATTGGTTTTCTATATTAGAAGATCTGGGTTACAGAAAGCAAAGACATAGTCAAAACTTTTAACTACTTAAAACATCATAGCTTGATTAAAGGTAAGTACAGAAAGAGGGGATCATCTTTAGTGGAAGACACACTCTGAAACATCTCTGTGAATGGGGAATGTGAGAGGTGTGTAAGAAAGACAGGTAGAACAGAAAATTCAGCATAAAAGCAATATCTACATCAGGGTGGTGATACTTTATATGCACTATTACAGTGGGCCAAAGTATTATTATTTATTAAATAGATGAAAGGAAAGATTTTCTAAGTTATATCTACTATGTTGCCTCGGAAAAAAATGAGCTACATTTTGAGGAGGGAAAGTATACTAGATGAATCTCAAATCGGGGAGTCAGACATGTTTCCGTATCTGAACTTGATGAACACTGAGCCACTATGAATTTTCAGTGGTGAAAATGAAGAGGGATTTCTGCAGAAAATTCTTATGCTGAAATAATCCCTGCTCCTTAGTCAAACTCCGCAGAATATTAAGGTAATAACTGCCTTATATCTTCTATCCAGAAGGATATATCAAAACATGATAAAAGTATGAAAACATTTGGAAAGCTATTTGATAAATCAATCATTTCATTTATTTTGGAGCCCCTTCCATGTATGAGTCATCATGCAGTAACGCATGAGATAGCTGGAGAGGTCATAGAGTGAAGGATCTAAGGATACAGGAGCTGGCGTCAGACTGTATGGGCACAAATCCTAGCTCTGACACTAGGGCTGCGGACCGAGGGTGAGCTGCTGAACTTCTCTATGACTCGGTTCCCCATATATAGTGACGACAATTATAAAATACCTGCCTCAAGGTTGTTGTAAAGATTAAATGAATTAAAACATGTAAAGTACTTAGAATACTGCTGGCACATACAGGCCTTCAATGGTTAAAAGTTTTCTTTGTTATCCTGAATGAGTGAGTTTATGATCTAGTCAAGGAAGTGTGACGGGAACAATGAAAATATAACTAACTCCACAAGGCCATGGGCGTATGACATGTGTCAGATAAGTCATTCAGAGACTGAGGGTTAGTTCTGAGAAGGGAACATTATTTTTAGTTTTACATAACATTGCCAGGAATCCAGGCAAGGGATTTCTTATAGAAGTCATAGCATTTTTAGCATAGTTACATTGTTTTGGTCATGGAAATCCCTTCAACAACAATTACAGAACAGGCCTCTCCTAATGTCTGGGTATGCTGAGACATCTAGGTTTTCCCTCTGACCTGTGAATGAAGGCTCATGGTGGGCACATCTAGATCTCACACTCGGGCTGATTATGAACCTATCCAATTACCAGAAACACGTACAAGTTTCCGATGGCCTTGCAACTTGTCTGGCCTGAGAGGCCATACAGCCAAATAGTTTCACAGGCTTAGCAAAGAAGCCTAGCTTGAGAGAAAAAAATTAAAACCTCTATAAACGAAGATACCCTTGCCCCACAAAGATGAGTTTTATTTTTATTTTATTTTTTTTTAACAATCTATTACCTTTTATACAAATGTAGGAGTAGAGTTTTATTTTATTTACATACTTTGCCATTACACATCCAGTAAAGTCAGAGCATGTATACAAATTAGGAATGATCTAACATTAATATGGAAAGCCACAATTGGGGGGAAAAAAAAGTATGCTTTCTTTACAAACGATAAATGCTGGAGAGGGTGTGGAGAAAAGGGAACCCTCCTACACTGTTGGTGGGAATGCAAATTGGTACAGCCACTATGGAGGACAGTACAGAGGGTCCTTAAAAAACTAAAAATATAACTACCATATGATCCAGCAATCCCACTCCTGTGCATATATCTGGAGAAAACCATAATCTGAAAGGATACATGCAACCCAGTGTTACAATAACCAAGAAATGGAAGCAACCTAAATGTCCATCAACAAAGGAATGGATAAAGAAGATGTGGTACATATATACAATGGAATATTACTCAGCCATAAAAAAGAATGAAATAATGTCATTCGCAGCAACATGAATGGACCTGGAGATTATCATACAAAGTGAAGTAAGTTAGACAGAGAAAGACAAATATCATATGATATCACTCATATGTGGAATCTAATTTTAAAAAACTGATACAAATTAACTTATTTAAAAAACAGAAACAGACTTACAGATATCAAAAACAAACTTATGGTTACCAAAGGGGAAACGTGATGGGCAGGAGGGGATAAATCAGGAGCTTGGGATGAACATACACACACTACTATATATACGATAGATAACCAACAAGGACCTACTGTATAGCACAGGGAACTCTACTCAATATTCTGTGATAACCTACATGAGAAAATAATCTAAAACAGAGTGGATATATGTATATATATAACTGAATCACTTTGCTGTTCACTTGAAACTAACACACATTGTAAATCAACTATACTCCAACAAAATTAAAATTAAAAAAATAAATGTGTGACATAACTAGATAGAAGGTAGTTAAGTTAAATAAAGGAAAATGATGTAAAAAAGTATGCTTTATTTGATATTAATTATTTAATAGAAGGCTATCAACTCCATATAAAAAGCTTCACATATTGGCATTTACCAACAGCAACAAAAAATGGCGATACATAGGTTTGCTATCATTTATATCCTTCAGTTCATTATCTGAATGTCAAATAATAAAGATGCGTTTTAATACCGATATTCACTGTATTAAAATGTTTGGCTCAAAGGCAGGGCTCACCTTAAAAATTGTTTACCTGTGTGTATTTCCTAGGGAGGGATGTGCCATTTATTTTTGTATGCTGAGTCTCTGATACAGCAGATGCTGCGCAAATCCCAGATGGATGAATGAATGAATGTGAAGAAAAAAAGGGGAAAGAAGAGAAAGAAAGGCCTTATTTCAAAATAAAATAGGTTCATATATTTTATCTTTCTCTTTAAGTGATCCTCCCATGACGCTACTCTTCATTTCTCTTTGTCTTATTTGAACCTACCATCACTCGAGGCAAACAGCACTTAATATTAATTATCTTTTAAAATACGCATCTTGGGAGTTCCCTGGTGGTCTAGAGGTTAGGATTCAGTGCTTTTACTGCCGCGGCCTTGGTTCAATCCCTGGTTGGGGAACTGAGACCCTGTAAGCTGAGTGGCACAGCCAAAAGAATAAATAAATAAATAAAATAAAATACCCGTCTTTACTTCTAAATAGACAATGACCTGGAACATAGTAGGCATCCAAAAAGCACTTGTCGAAAAATGAGAATGGTTAACTGTAAGCTCCTCTAGGACAAGCAAGTACCTACTTATGCTTGATGGTTCTCCAAACAGCGAGCATTGTACCTGTCATAATGTACTCCAAAAATAATTTCAGATTTTTTAATGCCTTACTCATTCAACATATGCATAACAAGAGCTGACTATATTTCAGACACTGAGTTAGGTAATGGGACTACGTTAGTGAAAATCACAGTTCAGACCCTCTATGGGGCACATAGTAGAGATGCCTAGATGTCTTGGGGACCAGAGGGAGATAGTCTAGGGGAGGTGATGTAGAAGGGGAAGTCTGGATGATAGTAATAAATTAGGCATGCAGCAAAGAGATGGACAAAGAGATGTGCTACATCTAAACAAAACGGTATAACTTACACATAGAAAAACCCAAAGCGTCACCAGACCTAGCGTCTAGTAGATGTTCAATAAATAACCACGGAATAAGTGAATGATTATGCAAATAGTTCATTACGGGACCCATTCAACATTAAACTACCACCAGGTTCTCACACCCTGAACCAAAATAAAGTGGTGGTTGGGCATTTGTTATACAGTCATAATACAAATGTGTTACACAGTTATAAAACAAAAAAATATTTATATGCCCTAACCCCACCCCAAATTGCTCACACAACATAGATTAGAGCTTACTGCCTTTCCAGAATGTGCCCCTACAACCATAAAGAAAATCAAACAGCAGTTGTTGCAAATGCCAAATTCTGAACTTTTGCAAGCAGTATTCTGAGCAAAGGTTCCCTGTGTCGATGTTTTCTGTAGTGTAGGCCACTGCTTCCTGGTTTCCCCTTACCATGGACTCATTAGTCATCGCAAACATCATTGACTCAGTGGGGTCCACTTTAACATATAAAATGCCTTCACTTGTTGGCTCTCCTCAGCCACATCAAAGAGAGGTCCGGGCCATGCTCAAAGCTGCTGGACACTCTGAGAAATCACACTGTGCTTGCTTGTCTTCCCCTCCAAAGGTTACATTTCATGACAGAGATTGAACACCTCGCCCGTTCTAGGATCGCTTTTGGAGATTATGCACTAATGTTAGCCACTCAAGCAAGTAGCTTAGTCATTTCCCTTTGGCCTCTGTCTAGAGCTTCCCAGTTTGGCCATTTTTCCAACAAATATTTCTTAGGTGCCTACCATGTGCTGGGACCCATGCTAAGTGCAGGGTCTGAGGTGAATAAAAGAGACACGGCCCCTCCCTCCTGGAATTTACCTTGGATTCAAGGTACACATTGGATACACACTAGGAAGTCACTAAGCAGAAACCCCACTTCCCCTTCATCAATGACGGGCTGGCACAGAGCCCAGGGGCGGGCTGCTGGACACTCCTTCCCCGGAATTTGAATCTTGCCCAGAATTCTCTTGCAGTTTTTGTTCCCAAGGACACTTTGGGTTTTACAGAGCTATCCAGGAAATTTGGGGTATCGAATTTTCCTACAAATGGCCATTTACTGACTACCAATTAGGTCCAAGCATTAAACTATGCACTTCCCTTACATTATTTCTACATATATTATTTGAGATTGTTTTTTTTAAATGGAAGACTAATGTTTCTTGGCAGAGAAACACAAGTGAGTTCTCAGGGATAGCAAATACGTGTGATTATGGAGTGTAATGAAACACACATTCCTCTGTATCCCCAGAGCCAGCATACCACTGGGCTCACAGAAGATGCTCATCACTGGTGTTCTATATGTGTTTCTGGGATTGTTGGATCACTATAAAAGGCTATGAGTGCATACTGCCAAATGCCAACGAGATATACAGACCACAGGATGGAGAGCACAACTTTGGCAAATAACGTCAGAAGCAAGGTTTCATAAAATGTAATTTATCGTGTGTATATATACAAATGTATATTTATATTTCGAAGGCACAAGTAATTAAAATATCAGTGCTATTTTTAATTCATGGAATTTCAGAGGAGAGACACTGTGTGGTCAGATTTCCACTGTTTATTTAGGAGCAAGAGCCCTGTTCCTTTCCTCAATGTCAAGCATTTTATGCTGACAAGATCTTCCAACCACCTTAGGACCCTACAGCTTTCATGTCTTGTTTCTTGACTTCCCTGTATTTTGTAGTAGCACCACAATTTCCTCTTACAAAATGATCCCTGCTCCATTAGATACACACTGAGAGCCAGAAAGCCAAAGCCCCACTCTCTGCTCACCACCCAGGAGCTGGCATAGAACCCAAGCGAAAACCATTAAGATTTGAACGGTGATCAGAGCCATCTGGCAGTTCCGTTCCAAGGCTTGTAAGCCCACTTCAACCTCTCTCATCAATTCCATCAGCCACTGATGTCCTTTTGCTCCTCTGCTTGGGAGTTGATTCTTTTTTTTTTTTTTTTTTTTCATTCTGTTGTTTACAACCAAAGAACTCAAAAATTCTAAATTCCCACTATTATAGATAAATTGTAAATGGTTTCCATGGAATAGACTGATTCTTGGAAAATTTAAGGCTTTGTTCATATTACATTTATTATCTTTATGGATACCCTTAAGGATGAAGGACAAATAGCATCACCTCCAGCTGTTTACAGATTTTTTATTTGCTAAAAATCATTTCTTGCATATCCACTATGTCCAGGCACTGTGCAAAGCACTTTCATTGCATTATCTCATTTAATCCTAACAACAACCCACTAGAACATAAGCTCCAGGAGGGCAGGGCTTTTTATTCCCTTGTTTACTGCTGAATCCCCAGTGCCCAGCAGATTTTTCACATGTAATAAGTTATCAGTAAATGTTTGCTGAATGAATGAATAATCCTACGAGGCAGGCACTAGTAAATGAAAGAAGAAACTGAGACTCAGAGGAGTTACGTACATGTATCCATGGCCCCACTGCAAGTAAGTGGTGGAACTAGGATTTCAGACCCAGGCCTATCTGACTCTAGGACCCAATCTCCTAACCATCCTGTTATGCCTTTGGATTCTTGGGATGCAGAGAAGAAGGAGGTCACCGATGTCTAGGAACTTGGGAAAGGCCCTCTAAGTCTCGGTGTCCTCTTGTGAAGAGGAGATATGGCCCTCATTTGTTTTTTGTAGATTTTCCATAATCCCTTCGTACACATGGGAGAATGTCATTTGTAGAGATGATATGCTAAAATTGGGAGAGAGGATTGAGAGTCGAATGTCACCTTTGCCATTGCTAGCTCATAGACTGGCAGGCTTCGTAATTCTGAGACTGAGCCCCACTCTGCCAAACATTTGCTTTCTAGTACCTTTAGGAAGGCAGGAAGAATTAGTGAAAGTCGCATGGACTGACTCTGTGAGTGGAAATAGAAATAGACATTAAGGTATATAAATATATAATTATATAAGTATAAGATATAAATTTAAGGTATAAATTTACATTTTATGAGATAACTTATAAATAGAAATGAAGGTAACACATAAATATAAATTTATATAACATAAATATAGTTTTAAATATAAATTAGACTATTATTATGATAACTTTTAATACCAGCCCACTCCAGTACACTCTTCAAACCAAGTATCCACTCCGTGCTCTTCCCAGGAAATAAAGTTATACTAGGAGGGTTCTCAAGCATCATTTCAGAAACCATTCTTCCTTGCCTCTGTTAACTAGGGATGAGTGATATTGCCTAAAACGCTAGTCCCAATGTCAGACCAAGACAAGGCTCAACGCAGAGGTGATGGCAACACAATCAACAGAGCCAGTTCAGATGTGAGCTTTGGCTTGAACAGTTAGCTCTGGTGTGCCTGCATCCCGAAAGTGTAAGGGACGGGTAATGTTAGGATCTTCTAAGCAAAGGAAAGAGAAGAGATGTGCTCAGAGAAGTAGGAAGAAAATTAGGAGACTACAAAAAGGAAAATTAACAACAACTAAAACATTTAAAATAAAATACCAAGGGAGCAAAGAGTTTTACTACCTCCCGGTCAATGGGGAATAATCAAATAGCACAGAAAATTCCAGAAGATCAAGGGCTTTTATATTAGACAATTAAGAATTCCCTGATGGGGGATACCCTGGTGGCGCAGTGGTTGAGAGTCTGCCTGCCAATGCAGGGGACACGGGTTCGCGTCCTGGTCTGGGGAGGATCCCACATGCCGCGGAGCAACTGGGCCCGTGAGCCACAGCTGCTGAGCCTGCGCGCCTGGAGCCTGTGCTCCGCAACAAGAGAGGCCACGACAGTGAGAGGCCCGCGCACCGCGATGAAGAGTGGCCCCCACTCGCCGCAATTGGAGAAAGCCCTCGCACAGAAACGAAGACCCAACACAGCCAAAAATAAATTAATTAATTAGTTTTTAAAAAATGAATGAAGGAGAAAAGAAAAGAAATTTAAGAATTCCCTGATGATATCAGAGGAAGCGCCATTAAATTCAAGAGGGGGGAAATTAGATGCAATGATACTGTCTCCCCATAATCCTTCAAAAAATGGATGAAAATATGAGTATTAACGTGAGAAGAAAAAAGGAGTGAGGAGCAACAGAAGAATTCTAAAAAGTCGAGGAATTCTGAATAAAGAGTAAAAAGGTGGCAGCAAGACAATATAAGGGCCAAAATCTAAATAGTGGTTCTCAGAGGGCATTGGCTTGCTCCCTGCTTGATAATATTCACCTACTGACCATTCTTAGCCTTCCTGGGATGACCAGGCTCCCAGGAATAACAATAGTGCCTGGTAATAACAGTTGCATTCTTGGATATTTATCTTCATTCAATCAGCAGTATAACTGTTACCATAATACTCTGATCAATACTCTGCTACCCAAACCAGAACACGATGACCTTTAAATACAACATATTTCAAATGAAGGGCAAGTCCACATGACAATCCTTTCTCCATGTGCTGCAGTAGGAGTGGTCGCGAGCAGTCTTGTGTTTAGACAGCAATAAAACACTGTTTTGTAAATGTAACCAGAAATGCAAAATGGGCACCACTTTATCTTAAACATCAGTGCACAAAAACCTGTATTATTTGAAGCAAAGAATGAACTAGCTGAAATGGAATCATTGGCTTAACCAAAGATTTTGATACAGTCACCAGACGCAGCCTGGCAGCTACTCAAGAGATCTTGTTACCCAGGTAATTTTCCCAGTCCCCTAAAAATACTTCCAGGATGGTTTAGAAGATCACAAGTAAAATGTCATTAATTCATTCATTAGGCAGCACTGAGTACCTTTTGTTCACAGAATTTTGAACTAGGAACTAAAGAACTGCTAAGATAACACAGGAACCAAAAGAAATAAAAATCAACATCCCTACTTATAAATTAGCTGAGGGAATAAAACACAGTCTTATGACGTGTATTTATTGAGTTCCTATTATATGCAAGGCATTGTATATAAGAAAAAGATGAATAAGGCATAGTTTGACTTCTTAACCCAGGAGCAACAGAAAAACAGAATATTAAGAAAAAATGCACAGCCACAATGCAAAATGATTTGATGTGCACTAAGGGAAGGAGAATTGTCAGAGCTAAGTGAAATTGTAAGAAATGGTTTATTGGGGGAAATATGCCTGTTTTCAATTGCATTTTAAAAGAGTTATATTCCCCACAAAACTTGTCTTCTGGGAGACTTATCTTACAGGCATATTCTACCAAATTTAGTTTATGAAGACATGCCCATGAGTTCAATAAAGGACTTTAAAGCCAAGTTTAGGATGCTTTATCAATACTTTGCAATTGCCCTCCTTCTCAACCAAATACTAACAAAAATATTGGTCCATCAGTCAACATGCATCAGGAATATACACACTGGGGGCATGAAGAATATCACAAACAGTTCCTGGCCTTACAATTTTAATATATGCTTCCAAGTACAATCCTCTGCAAATGAAAACATCTACAGATCCATGTGCAGTAAGGCATAAACTCTGATCTGTTGACCAGGCTGTGGCAGGATGGATTCATGCAATCTCTCCACTAAATAACATGAAATCTACTCTAACAAGATCAGATCTGGGCTCTGCTAGCTGTTGGGGTAGAGGTGGAATTAATCAGGGAACACTTCCTGAATTTGAGAGGTTCCTGTGATTTTCAAATTCAGGAGAATTGAAAACAAGGGGACAGAAATAATTCCAGGCATTTGGGAAATTTTTAAAAGGCTGGGAGTAGGAGGGGATGAGAAGCTTAGAGCCCGGCAATAGAGGTATTAAGTCAAAAGGTATGGTTAAAAATTCAAGTTTGGGAGTTGGGCCGTCTTAGTTCTTCTGGTTACTTTTTGTAACTTGGCCCTGGACAAGTTACTTATCTAAGCCTCACTGTCTGAACAGTAAAGTGAGATAACACCTCCAACCCGTCATGGCAATTAGGTGAATCAAATGAGATCATTTATTTTTAATATATTAAGTTAAACTTTTTTAAAAAATCTTATTTTATTATTTTTTTTAATATATAGCAGGTTCTTATTAGTTATCTATTTTATACA
Source organism: Eubalaena glacialis (assembly GCF_028564815.1). Classification (NCBI taxonomy): domain Eukaryota; kingdom Metazoa; phylum Chordata; class Mammalia; order Artiodactyla; family Balaenidae; genus Eubalaena; species Eubalaena glacialis. The sequence continues at coordinate 51,217,511 of NC_083720.1, forward strand.
TATTAGTGTATATATGTCAATCCCAATCTCCCAATTCATCCCACCACCACCACCCCACCCCCTGCTTTCCCCCTTGGTACCCATACGTTTGTTCTCCACATCTGTGTCTCTATTTCTGCCTTGCAAACCGGTTCATCTGTACCATTTTTCCAGATTCCACATATATGTGTTAATATACGATATTTGTTTTTTTCTTTCTGACTTACTTCACTCTGTATGACAGTCTCTAGGTCCATCCATGCCTTTACAAATGACCCAATTTCATTCCTTTTTATGGCTGAGTAATATTCCACTGTATATATGTACCACATCTTCTTTATCCATTCGTCTGTCCATGGGCATTTAGGTTGCTTCCATGACCTGGCTATTGTAAACAGCGGTACAATGAACATTGGAGTGCATGTGTCTTTTTGAATTGTGGTTTTCTCTGGGTATATGCCCAGTAGTGGGATTGCTGGGTCATATGGTTAATTCTACTTTTAGTTTTTTAAGGAACCTCCATACTGTTCTCCATGGTGGCTGTATCAATTTACATTCCCACCAACAGTGCAAGAGGGTTCCCTTTTCTCCACACCCTCTCCAGCATTTGCTGTTTGTAGATTTTCTGATGATGCCCATTCTAACCAGTGTGAGGTGCTACCTCATTGTAGTTTTGATTTGCATTTCTCTAATAATTAGTGATGTTGAGCAGCTTTTCATGTGCCTCTTGGCCATCTGTATGTCTTCTTTGGAGAAATGTTTTTTAGGTCTTCTGTCCATTTTTTGATTGGGTTGTTTGATAATGAGCTGAATGAGCTGTTTATATATTTTGGAGATTAATCCTTTGTCCGTTGATTCGTTTGCAAATATTTTCTCTCATCCTGAGGGTTGTCTTTTCGTCTTGTTTATAGTTTCCTTTGTTGTGCAAAAGCTTTTAAGTTTCATTAGGTCCCATTTGTTTATTTTTGTTTTTATTTCCATTACTCTAGGAGATGGGTCAAAAAAGATCTTGCTGTGATTTATGTCAAAGAGTGTTCTTCCTATGTTTTCCTCTAAGAGTTTTATAGTGTCTGGCCCTACATTTAGGTCTTTAATCCATTTTGAGTTTATATTTGTGTATGGTGTTAGGGAGTGTTCTAACTTCATTCTTTTACATGGAGCTGTCCAGTTTTCCCAGCACCACTTATTGAAGAGACTGTCTTTTCTCCATTGCATATCCAAAATTAAACTTTTTTTTTACATGAAAATGCTCTTTGAAAGTGTAGTTCTAGTGTCTAGCACATAAAAATACAGAAAGTTACTGTTACTATTGGCAAGAAAAAGCCTGGCGAATTATTGACCTCAAAGCAAAAGTGAAAAATCTTTAATCTGTCAGACAAAGGGGAACCTTGATATCCCTCCTCCACAGCGTCTGCCAAATAAATATTTCCTTTAAGACACCCATCCTCATAAAGACTTCCATGACTGTGCCCAAGCTCAATTATTATATTTTTTTGCACAGACTTCCAATAGCAGCCACCCCATGCTCTTTACAATCACAGCACATTACATTCTAGATCCTTCCTCTCAGCTCCTGCCATGATCCACATACCCTCCTCTGATTCTCTTATTTTCCTTAACTGATCCCAAAGTCTCCAAATCACCCAGGATTGAAACCACAGCCATTTTTACTCCTTTTTCTCCCACCACAGCACCGAACCTCTCACTGGATGGGATCAAGATCTTCATCGATTCTTTCTTCACAACGTCTCCCACATCCACCCCTTCCTTTCATTGTCACCATCATCTCCTAATTCCAGTCCTATTACCTCAAGCTTGAAAACCACAACCGCCTGCTCACTGGCCCTCTGCCTGCAACCTCTGTGCAAGGTAACACTTCTTCCATGATAACAAGCCCTGCCTTCTGTCTTCCCCCTGCTTGTCCTGACCTCAAGCTGTTATCTGTCATACAAGTCACATAAGGTACCTGGGCCTCAGTTTCCCTATTGCTGGACTAATCTCTCCTCATATTAATTTAGTCCAATGCTAAGATTCTATTCACTTGTATCTACTTTCCCTCTTGCCCAATTAGATTCGTTCTTATTTCCCAGTCATCCCTTGGGCTCTCTCCACCACCATGACTTTGCGTTTAACATGGTCCCTGTCTCATCCAGTTTGTTATGCCAACAGCTAGCATAAATCCTGGTACATAGTAGGTGGGCAATAAGTATGTAGTAGAGATGAAAACTGATGTCTGAAATACTTCCCTTTCCTCTCTGCCGATGGAAATCTCTCTCCATTCTGAAGATCTGTTTCAGAAGATCTGGCTTCTGTGTTCCCCCACAGGTCTTATGGATCTCTTCCCAATTCTAAAACTCTTAGAGGAGTTTGCTAATATCATGCCAATGAGCACATGTTTCCTTATGGGACAATTTATTTCTAATGGAAACTGAACACAGGGAGTAGATCACTGACTCGTATATTTTACGTTGTGCCTAGAATAGGGCTTTGTTGAATGTCCATCCACATTTCACCCACTGTCCAATTGTGTCCCATGAGTAGGTCTTGTTTCCTCACAAAGCTGTGTATCCCCAAAGAAAGATAATCCCTAAAGTCCATATATTTCTTTTATAGGCACCATAGTTTCTGGCAAAGTTCTAGACACAGAGAAGAAGCTGAAAAATAATGGTTGGTTTCGTCATCAAGTATGGCGTGTGCGGGATATGATATCTTCTGAAGTAGCTGGGAACAACACCACCAGGGAAGCACTAAAGGGGGCTGTGATCACTAAGTACAAGGTGATAAGAGTTAAAAAGAAATGACGGAGGAAGATGTGATCATTCACCTAAGAACAGGACGTTTTCAGCAACAGACCGAACATGGAGAACAAAGGACGGGGAGACGGAGGCAGTGACCCTAAGGCTTGTGGTTTGGGGGAAAAACAGCAAACTGGTTTCTGATCCCTGGGAGCACACAAACAAGAAGTTAGGCAACCTGGTGTGCGCTGGGTTGCAGAGTCAGCCTGTGCTAAAGATTAACAGCCGGTCTTAAAGGGGACTAAAGATCAGGAGCGAGCTTGTAAAGCACAAAACACCTCCCTGGCAGCAGACCGCAATGGCAGGACAAAGAATGCCCAGGCCCCACCAGTGCTCTGCAGAAATAGGCACCATTTGATCATTTAACAGGCAATAGAGCAGCTCAAGGAAGCAAATATATCCTTGGAGATGGTCATGCGACTGGCCAGTGTTTCTGAAGCTTCCTGATAGAAAACAGCAATTCCATCCTACTGACACTGAGGGCAAGCAATGGGAACCAGGGAATTTGAGTTCTGGTTAAATACTAACTCCTAAATCCCTAATCTGTGGGAAGATAGAAATCATGCATAACCAAGAGGAGTGGTGGGGCATTCATTTATCAGGGGCCTAATGACATGTTTATGAGAAGGCTGGTAATTGAGGTAGAATCACTCTGGAAGAGAGGAAACCTAGGCATGGTGTCTGGATCTCTATAAATGTCCTAAACTTTTCTGACTGCCACTGTGTGGGCGTGGGCAACTTCTTTCTGCCATTTGGTGACAAGTCTCCTTGAGAACTGAAGTCCTGCCTTAATCACCTTTCTAACCGCCACCTCACCTGGCGTACCATCTTGCTTATACTATGAGCTCAAGAAACTTCTGGCTATTGATTGCTGAAATCTACCCGATACTGGATTGGCAAATTGTCTTCTGAATTTCAATAACCCAGTCAATCTGGGAACAACCTTAAACTTGGATGGTTAACAGCATTGTTTTTGATGAGCGAAGTAGAAATTAATGCATTGTTAAGTGTTGTGATCCACACCTGTGGTTATATGATTTAAACTGAGATAGCTCACACCTATGCCTCCAGACATACACCCAACCCCCACCAACCCACGCCCTCAAAAAACACACAGGGCTGTGGACAATAGAAAGCTGATAGAGTTGTTTGGATATACTATATAGAGACAGACAGACAAGAATTGACAAGAGCAATTGTCTCACAAAGAGTTGTTAACACGTAAGAAAGAAAGATACCAGGAATAGCCAGCCTAGTGTTTTAAGACGGCATTTTCTTTGCTTTCTGCTTTTAAATTACACACTGCAAAGTCACTGAGGAGAAAGCTTTAAGAAAACTTTCATTTGCTATGGTACAGTTCACCAGTCTTTCTTTGCCTAAAAAAATAAATAAATAAACCCCCTGGAAACGTTTCTTTCTTCTCATAGACATTAATAATGATAGCTTGAACTGTAAAGATTTGGTTTTACTGAAGGTAATGGAGTAATGTTTATTTCCATTAGGCTAGGCCTATGAAATCCTCTTTTTATAACCGTGAGCCTACAATTTCAAAACAGCAAAGTTTGACATTTTGGTCTCCGACAGGCAACACTTAATATTGGGATGTTTTAAAAATCTATATGAAAAAAGCTCCTAATACAAGATAGGCTGAACATTTTCCCCGAAAATGGTTTGTTTTAGCTATCTCTCTTCCTCCTGGATGGACAAGGAAAATCAGACAGCTTATTGGCTTAGTTTGTTAGGCCAGGTTAAAGGGATGCAACGCCAAAGACTCTTAAAGGAGCTTACCCTTGGGCTAAAAATAGCACGCACTAGAGAATTATCTTAAATACGACCAAACTTGTTCTGCACTGTGAATGCAGATAACTGTAATATGTTTCCATTTTTGGTCTTTTCAGGGCTTTTTTTAAAGTTTGGCTTGTGGTAGCTGACTATTTAAGTCATTGCTGATTCTATTTGTCACATGTGCTCCCAGGGATACTGCCAAGAGTACCTGACTGAGGAATTCTTCTCATTTAGCTCTGCTGCTTTTGTTAAAATCTAATGAGCTATTGGACTGCCAAGTGTGACGTAGAACGGCCTTGTTAGAAGGCAGATTCATTAAAAAAAAAATGTTATTAAGGGCCTAATGTGTGCATCCTTTTTCTTGGCCATTCCGTTTTCCTGCTAAGAGATGAGAAATGCAGTTTACTATATTTTATAAGTAAATAGGAGTATGTTTAACCCCCGATGTGGTGAAGTCTCAAATAAATAACCTACCAACACTTACAAACTTTCCTCCCTTTTCACCCTTTCAGCAGACATTTTTACCCCTCTGTTTGTGTCTTCATGTACTTCATCTCTAATTTTGCCACAAAATCCATCCCAATATCTTATAATTTGTTAAGTGTCTTTTCGCTAGACAACCAACTCTGTGTCCTAAGTATTACGTACACAATACGTCCTTGTATTTTGAGCACCTAAATTAGTGCCTTGCACATAGTGGATGCTCTTTAAATGGTCAATAAATGGGTCAATTGAAGAAGAACTGAAATAAATTCCTGTATCAGAGCATCCTATATAATAGCATACTAAATTTTAACCCATGAGTCAGCCTCAATAGGTACCCACGTGGGCTGGGTAAACTGGTCCCTTTTAAACAAAGACAGCTCTCTGAGGTCTTTGCTAAAATAGCAAAGATGACCAAGAATTCAACTGCTCTACAGAAACTGGTAAGACATTCAGGTTAAGGGGATCCTTTTGCTTTGCTATTTTTGTACCCAGGTTTCCAGCCTATAAACCAAAGCAAGGCCAAAACATTCACAACTTCTGAAAAGCCTGAACGCCTTGGGAGATTAGCCGTCCTTTGCCATCCCACCATTTCTTTCTAGCCTCTGTGCTTGATTCTTCCAGGAAACAGGATAACTGTCATAGAGCTATGGTACTGTAAACTTGTGCGATTAGGCAATCACTTCTCCTCATGAGATAAATTCTTTTCATTGTAATTTTTGACAAGGAAATGACAACAAAAACAAAATATCTGCACATGTTGGAAGTCTGGATCTGTTGAGAGAGGCAAAACAGGCCAGGAAATATGGGCACAGTGTGGGAACAATGTGGGCCATGGGAAGCTGGGGCCGCACATTTTTATGAGCTCCCAGGTAACAGCTGATCCCTTGGACAGAGGCAGAGTTAATCCCCCATGCTCTGGAACACCATAAAGGTACCAATTCTTTAGCTCTTCACTGAGTGTGAGAAATATTCCCTCTTCCGTAGGAGAGAGGAGTGAATACTCGACGTCCAAAGCAGACATACAACAGTGTCTTTATGTGCCAACACACACCAGCTTAACACATGTCTTGCAACTGCCATTATAACCACCCATCTATCTTAATCTGAGGAGCAAGTTGCAGTGCATTAGAAGGTAAGTTCACAGCTAGTCTGGCAGGTGCACACATACTGCTGTCACAGTTGGCTCTGTTTACAAACCATCTCTTGGAGAGCATGCTCTCAGATCTTTGAGATGTCTTATTTTTAGCAGGATTGGTCTAAATGGCTGGGAAGTTCATTTTATTCTCTCTCTCTCTTCCTCTCCCTGAATCTGATAGAACCACTGTAAATCCGTCCGTTAACAGACATCAGAGATAGAATTCCAAATATGCACAGTTTTGTGCTCGGCACGGAGAAGGTGATGAGGTAACAAGTTAAGGTACACTTATAAAGGATACGAGGGAACGCCCTCATGCAGTTCATAATGTAGCTTGAGGGATACTGCCGGAAGGACAGACCCCTATGGCCACAATGCAAAGACCTTCACAAAAGGAAAAGATGCTCTTTGGCACACGTGATAATAATACTCATTTTGCCTAAGAGGGGCCACTGATAGCTTCTTAAGTTTAGGGATTTAATAGTTTATCCTTTGCCTGGTGAAGGTTCCCACTGAACACAGACCCAACCAACCACTGGCCTTTAGTGTAGCACATGGTTATAATACAGTTTATGGACATTGGGTGTATGGCAAATTTCCTTTGGACTCTCATTTCTTAAGACTTATTTCCACTGACACTCAAAGGAGGACAGATTTAATTTCTGAGAACCCCCAACTGCACATCTTTTTCTGTCCATGCCTCCGCACTTCATTTGCATTGATTCTTTCCTTTCCACTGCTCAGCTCCATGGAGGACACTGAGATGGCAGGGCAGCCAGCTCGCACACAGCCTGGGATGGGCTTTTATGCTCCTGGATGAAAGGTCAGGTGGAAAGGCCCACCATCGGCACAATGAATCTGGTCACTCAGGGACCATCCACTGGTTCAAGAATAGCTTGCAGGTGAGTGATGGACAGGGTCACCACTGCCCGACTGTATCAGGAGCTATTATGACAGCCATAAAGAGAAAGGGAAAAATTGAACAACGGAAGAATGATTCCTGAAGGGGACATGAAGAGAGGCACAAATGTCTTCATACAAGGGAGAAGCGTGAGAAGTACCAGGGGAGCCGGGCTGCTTACAGCAGTCAGGGTGGACGGCATTCTTTGAAATTGCCAAAGTTTGAATACTAATGAGGGGTCATGGCCGTTGGGCTCAGGGTCCATATAGAGAAACCCACGCTGTCCATTCTCTCCCCTCAGGTGAAAGGTGACAGAGCTGGGCCAGAGAGTTTGGATAAAGAAGACACACTTAGAGCTTTCCTTGGGTTTCGAGAGAGAAATGAGATTTAGAGAACTCAGTCCTGCACATTATCTGAAATCCTTTACCCAAAACCAAGCAGCGCATTTTAGTGATTGTCTTGTAAGCCCTACATCCTCTATTTATAAGGATCTCCAAACAAAATGGGAAAAAAAGGGGGAAATTACTCATAGTACTGGTAATACAATTGAGTGTGTTCTCAAAGAATATAAACACATGAATTATGCATTGTTGGAGTGGTGGTTTATTTGGGGACTGGGTAGAAAAGCAACGAAGGGGAAAAGTATCAGTAATTTCCTTCTAAGGTAATGCAGGGAATTACTTATTTAAGGATAACTCTGCTGAGCTGTATTTGCCTTGACCAATGGCCTTAGAGCTAAAGAGCTTTACTCCTGACAAGAAAAAAAAAATCAGTGATCTTTTTATTGGAGGAAATTTTTACCAGTTGTGTTCTTTTTGTTTTGTTTTGTTTTGTTTTACTTTTGGCTGCGTTGGGTCTTCGTTGCTGCGCGTGGGCTCTCTCTGGTTGCGGCAAGCAGGGGCTACTCTTCATTGCAGCGCACAGGCTTCTCATTGCGGTGGCTTCTCTTGTTGCAGAGCACGGGCTCTAGGCGCGCGGGTTTCAGTCGTTGTGGCGCACAGGCTTAGTTGCTCTGCAGCATGTGGGATCTTCCCAGACCAGGGATCGAACCCGTGTCCCCTGCATTGGCAGGAGGATTCTTAACCACCGCGCCACCAGGGAGATCCCACCAGCTGTGTTTTTTTAAGGGAGAAAGTGATCTGACAAATTATACAATGAAGTTTAACATTACATGGAATGTTCTCCTATTAGGTACTACTACGTGGGAAAAACAGGATGATATCCAGACCCCAGGAAAATCTTTTAGATGCAAAAATATGTGTGTGTGTTTGCATATATGCCTCATTTATTTCTCATGATCAGGCATTAATCCACATGGGCACTTGTGCAGATGAATCAAGAAGTTGAACGGCTTAACCACTCAATTTTTTATTAAAGCATTTAATGGGAAGATTTCAAAATCATTTACATATTTCCCTCATCTTAAAAATTATGAGAATTGATTTTTGTAGCATTATGTGATATTGTAAAATGACCGCAGGGAGCTATTTGGAAATATAGCCCTGAGAAATACAGGGCACTTTGCCCTCAACTGAAATGGCCCCAGACAGTCATATTTTGAGTAAGTGTCTACTTTTTGTAGTTTTTAGTCTCATCTGTTTTGGCCAGTTCCTACTTCCCACCCCTTGCCTCTACAAGCTCATTAACTTTCTAAATCATTTCTTCTAATCTCCCATGTGCTCAGAACACAGGTAACTAGATTGGTGTAAATTGCAAGTAAAACAAAAGGAAGCAAGTGATAAGTGAGAGCTGGAGAAGCTTATCTGGGAATAAAATGCATTGAGTTTGAGGGTATGATATTTTTTTCATCTGGTTTGGCTTCTCAGAGACATTTATACAAATGGTATGTTTCTCAGCTATGTTTCAGACAATTAATAATACTAAGTTAATAATGGCCAGAGAAATGAGGTCTCCTAATATGAATTTTAAAAATAACCACTGTGATTAAGTAAAAATGCATCCCATCTATGGAACGTACATCTTCCCTTTCAGCTATGAAACATGTCGCTGGAAATAAAAACGAACCAGCAACTAAAGGAAAAAAAGTGGGATCGCTGTTTTGTTTTTCCATATCACAAAAGCAGGAGGGAGGTCACACAGTACTGTTGGAGGGTATCATGGCTTTTGCTGACTCAGAGAAGAAACACATTTGCCATTCAAAAACAAATTAAACAGGGCATGGATCATGCTACGTGGATTGCCAGACTCAGTTACCTGCCAAGACCAGGCAACATTCTGTTACCTCCAAATGCATCTAAACACAGAAAATTCTTTGGCTCTGTGTGGACAGAATGTCTTTGTCAAAATTTTCAGTTGGAACAAATATTGCAAAGCAGTCCAGATGAGATCTGTCCCGGGAGAAATTGACACAAATTCCTTTAGGACAGAGGAAGCCACCTCAGCTACATTGCTGGGATTGCCGGGTGATAGGATTAAAGGAGCTAGAAAGTGGCATTGTGACCTAATATAACTCTCAAATCTATTGCACACAGAGCCCTAGAACTGTGGACCAGAGGGGTAAGATGTCACTTAACCCATGCAGCATCGCGGCGTTCAGATGCTCAGGTATTTGACTAGACTCTTCTCCAGTGGGAATAGGAGGCGAGCCTGCCCATCAGGCAGCACTGCCTAAAAGAAAAGGCAAGCCGATATCAGTGGCTCAGAGGAGAGCAGGGTGTCCCTGCTAAACATGTGCTAGCAAGACACAAGAGGATCCTGACATGAGAACATTTCTGGACAGGATCTGAGTTGGCGAGGATCCCTGGACACCTGGGAGAACTATGTCTGGAATACAGAAGCTCCAATTTCACCTCTGAACAAATGTGAAGCTAATGGCACCCAGCGAAGCTAATGTCCTTAGGCCAAGAGTCCATGGAAAAACCAAGGGCATTCCTATAATAGAGGGACATTTTCCCCTATATAAGCACCATTCAAATCAGAAATAAACTTCTCGGAAAGGACTGGGGAGAAAAAGTTTAAGCCGGAGAATTACAGGGAAGTGAAAGGGATCTAATTGAATCAGGCCCAGTAGAGATGTAATGCTTGGTACCTCCAGAGAGAAGAGGAAAGAGGTAGTGAGCCTTCTTCCTGTGCCTGCCTCATTCACGGAAGCAGGTAGGACCATCCATGAAACAGTGCAAAGACAGCTCCAAGACGTAGAAAAGCCACATATTCAAGGTGTTGTATATAGACAAAAAGTGTGTCAGGCCTTCCAGCTGGACTGAAATATCATTCTCACAGAGAAATGTCAACAGGCCTAAAATGGTGCAAAATGGTATTCATCCAAAGGAGCCCCAAATACGTTGCCAGGGGCTCAGTGTTCCACTCACAGCAGCCTTGTACACTGGTGAGAGAACTTTCTGCCGACAGCCTTGCCCCCTTCCCTTGGGTTGACTACCTCTCCTCTTCTCTCAGCCATTCCAATGAGCAAACTGCTGTTTTTCTCAATACACAGTTGTGTAGGACACCATAAATCCCAGGTTCTCTAATTTCAAATATTCTGTCCCACTGCCCTGCTTTTGATGGACCCTATGCCTGGGCTCTTGGTTTGGAACAGAAGGTCCCATTAGCTAGGAGAAATGCTCTCCAGCAAAATTCCATGTCGAGGTGAAGGCATTTCTGAAGATGATAAGTGTACCAACCCAGAGAAGGGCAGAAATTATCTGTGAGCGATAATCAGGATAACAGGCAGGTGGGGAAAGTCCCCGCTTTGCTTTCTCTATCAGAGAGCTTATCTCATTTGATTTTAAAGCCCCGTCTTCATCACTAACCGTAAGCTTCATGGTACCATGGACTTTGTCTACACGTAATCACTGTATCTTCAGAAAGCGGCAAGGAGACGGGCATGCTAATGGTTGACAGTAATTTTTTTTTTTTAATGAAGGGATAAATAAATCAGTGAGAGAATAGAGAAACTGTTAAAATCCAGAAGCATGAAGAAATGTGAAAATACGCACAAGTTGGAGACCAGTAGCTTCGGCAGGCAAGTGGTTTCTTCCATGAGAAAATGTGACCATCCATACCACAAGTGATATGGGATGAAAGATCAGAGTTAGTCATACCCCCTCAGTAATACATGCATTCTAAAGCACAGTCCTGAGGTTTTAAAGTTGGCATCTTAACCAGGAAAATCCACATGACGGCAGAGAAGGCAACACCTTCTGTTTCCAGACCATTTGAAGGAAGATGGGGAGTGTTGAACACACTCTAAGAATTTCTCCAAAGTTCAAAAGTACTTGGCATCAGTTTCTACTCATGCCTCTGGTGCCGAAATATCAGCCATCGTGGAAACTGGTCCCTGCGGTTGCTCCCCGGCGACTGGTATGTTTCATTTGTCCCCCTCTCCTTTCAGTAAATTGCACATTTGCTTCAATCATTTCTCTGCTACATCTCTCTAAATTCTCTATCGTGGGAAAGTCTGATCAAAATGTCCAGCCTTCACTATGACCCAGGGCTCTGGTAATAAATTAAGAGTTAACTGGAGTGCAAATGAAACAGAGAGCTTGCCAGAAGATGGTTAGAGAATTTCATGACAATTAGCACTGATTTGCGCTACAAGAATACAAAAAAAAATTGTTTCAAAGGAGAACAAAAAAAGCTTCTCACACGTACATAACCCAAAAAAAGCCTTCTAGCACTGACTGAAAATGATACCATTGGATGACAGAAGAAACACACCAGATTAGCCAATTAGCATTCACCCAAGAAAAGTAAGCACTTTGGAGAGAAGGGAGAAAAGGAACCCATCAACGGTAATATCAACTTTACAATAGCCCTGACTGTTTATCTACCCAAAGGAAGTGCTACCTCCCAATTTTTTTTGTGACCCTCTCGACAATTCTGGGGGAAAAAGTGTTAGTTCAACATTATGGCAAGTCAGAATATGACTCTATTTATGTGACAAGTTGACAACATACAATTTCATGCTTGTTGAACTGATCGGTGTTATATATTCACTGTGCATATTACGAAGCCTCACTGTTATAAATATGAAACAGTATACACTTATCCAAAGTAACTCCAGCAGTGGCAATTTATAGCTGGGTTGTTTGTGCTCTTACAAAGCCCATTGCCACCTTAAGGGGCTGCAGCGCACAGAAACAGATGTGAAGTGTGACTCTGACCAAAATGGACTGACGATGACCTATGTGAAAGCAGGCTATTACATTTTGGTCTGCATGGCAGCTGACACTGGTTTGTATTTAGATATGTGACTGGTGAGAACACTGTGTCCTTAAAGCTCTGTTTAAACATGGGCCAAGACATTTGTCTGCTGGACTAATTATTTTACCACCCAGCCATGGCAAGTATCCCATTTTTTTCCCTAAAAAAAAAAGAATGCGTATGTGTATGCACACACACACAGGCACACAGTTCCACTATGCTGTGTAAAGTTACAGTCAGTACTTTAAACCTTGGTCATGTCAGGTGAATGTTGGCAAGAGTTCTGGAACGTCTGCATAACAGAATTGTACCACGTTCTCGACCAGGTGCCTGGGAACGGGACAAGGCCACAAACCATCAAATCATAAGCTGTCCCAGACACTGTTTTTGGTCAAATCATTTCCTCCTTTCTTTCCCCGCTTTCTTTCTTTCTCTTAGCAAGCTTCAACCAATTTGCAAGTGTTCGCTTCCACAAGGACAAATTTGGAAGAGTGAAGAACAACACAATTTATCCAAATGTGGAAGGAAATGAGGGAACCAGGTGCCTTGCTAAAGCTAGATATCACAAATTTGCATAAGTAGTTTCCCAACGACAGAAGTGCTATTTGGAACAAAATAAATTGCTTGTATTGTATGCAAGGGCACAAACCTTGACCAAGTTTGTGGTTGCTTCCCTGCTCCTATGTTTCTTTAAGTACACCCTGATATTCCTGCTAAGAAGCCCAAGTTGGTGGCCCTCTGTAGGTAGATCTAAAAGGATAATAGTTTATTTATTATTTCATTTAATTATTTGTTTTTAGGTAGACCTAAAAAGCTTACTGTTTATCTAGAAGTCTTCAACATCTGTATGTGACTATTAAGAAAAATAAATAAAAAATATTTGAAATATGAATTACGTTGCTGCAGGATTTTCTAGTAATTCTTTTGTTTCCTTTTTGTTTGTGTGTTTGCTTAAGAGTAAGTAACACCCTTAGCTCTCATTTTGAGATCTAGCAATGCAATCACTGACCGGAATCGTGAATCTTTTTTGAAAGATTTTAATTCTAGTGTTTCGGAACTTCCACACTCTAACAAAGTTTGTTATTCAAAATCTACATCTCTTTCTACTTTTCCTGTTGGACTGAAGTGAAGGTGTTGTCGGTCTGTCTAGTAAATCCAACCCACAAGATAACATAATCACATACATTCATTTCTCAGAGACCTTGGCGGTTCTTATCTCCTTGCTTTTATGATCTCTTATGAACAGCCAGGAATAGCAATTTGCAGGCTGTTTGTAAAGCCATCTTAGTCTGAACCCAGCCTTCCCCTCTTTTATCACACGGCGATATTCTGCAGCTAAATCCCATTCGCCACAGCAAAATTTGCTCTGAGCTCCACTTTCGAATAATTTAAGTATTCTCTGTGTGTATGGAACATATCAAACATGCAGTGTAGGGCGATTATCATTTCAATGAACTATTTATTAATAGAAGGTGGTGTGTGTGCTTTGCTTAGATTTATTGATATGCTGCCCACTGTATACTGCAGCCTGAAGCTATTTAGTTCATGGTCATCAGCGTCTCAGACAAGCAGCTCTGTGGCTCTCATGGTCAAAGTTCTCCTTTGTGCTTTGCTCAACTTTATTTTACCACTATATCACCTAGAACCTTAAACACAAGGCTTGAGTTCTGTGTTAAATCACAATTGTTTCCTATTAAGTGTTCCAAGCTCCCCATTTTTATTAACAGTTACTTTATTAAATCCTTAATAACATAGATAGAATAGTTAGTTAATTTGTGTGTTGAGCCATGGATGCTAATTTGTAAACATAATAACATACTGCAATCATTTGCATAATAGCATTTTAATCTTTTTAGTAAAAGCTGTAATTCCCTACAAAGTACACTGCAATAGAAACTCAGTGACTATTGGTAATAGTACAAAGGCCTTAAAATTCTGATTCTATTATAGTGTTGGAACATACCCAAACTGCTTCCATAATCTCTGAAATGTTACTATTCTCTGATTTAGGTGTCTGCGTCAAGCATAAAAATGAAGTATAACTGGTAGCAATAGACTATTTCCTAAATGTAATTTAGTATTCACTAAGCACCAGCACTTTGCAAATAGCTCTGAGGCTTTCCTTCAAAGATCAGAGCTCCAGCCCTGCATATTGTGTGAGAAACACCAAGGATCTCACACTAAACTCAGTTGTGCCGAAGACAAGGCTCCAATAAATCATGCTGATGTGGCACAGGGCAGGGCATCGGCCACCAAGAATTTGGCTGTTAAGTCTCCTCCCTCCTCCCTGCCCGACCAGCCTGCTTTTACCTCCTTGAACTAACTGCTTCTGAGCAGAAGTTTGGGGGAGAATGAAAAAGTGGGGGAAATAGTTAACAAAGTTACTTCTAAAAAAAAAAAACACAAAAAAACACACAAAAAAAACAACTCTAGAGGGGGCTTGAAAGAGCCCATTAACACCAATCACAAGACTGGCCAAAAAAACAAAAAAACAAAAAAAAAGCCTACTTGTTTAAAAGTCAAGCCAAGTCATTTTACGCAAGATCTGGTAATTCATTAATCTATCCGGCTGCAAACCTTGAATGAATAACTTGCTCTAGTAATGGAGATGGGCAGGTCTACACAGCATCAGTGTTTAGGATCTGAAACTATGCAAATTATTCTATCATTTTGGAACAGAAAAGGCACAAAAGTATCTCCTATTATCATTTTAGGGTAAATTGCATAATGGATAAGAAGTCATTTATCTTCGTAAAAATTTGCCCTTGCCAAGAGTAAGAGTGTGTATTTCCTTGTGTATCTCTCTCCCCTTTTCCCTTGCTCTCATTCTAGCTGCTTGTAATTCAGCATCTTTGGCAGGCTACAGTAAAACACAGTACCCTGCTTTGCTTTCAAACTATACCTCAGAGCGCACAATCTTGAAAGTAACCTGAGAGGTTAAAGAAGAAGAAAAAAATGGTCCTTACAAAATTGTTTTACATCACAGGCAATTCATTTTACAAAGCACACAATAAAAGTTTTCATTGCTAAAAGAATAGGCACATAATTATCGGGACAGATAAACCTTGTTAAAAATGTGAAGTCTGGGGTAGAGAACAGTGGAAGAACAATTTGGCTGCCGGTCTTTAATGTTCATCTTTTTATCTGCTTTGTGTGTTGATATCATTCAGAGGTGAGCCATCTGCTGGGCTGTGTTTCCACGACATTTCATATAGATAGGGGGAGGAGGACAAACAGACACTATGTATAAGCTTACTATGCAAGCACACATAGTTGCTATACAAAGAGACAGTTTGTCAACTGCAGCATCCTGAATCTTAATTACTTTAACCTCGGCTAATATCTTTGAAGTAAATCTAAGAGGCATTGCGCCACTTTTTCCTGATTCCTCCCCAAGTTTTCCTCCTTGTGAATGTGGGTCTCCACTTTCCTGGCTCCAAAGATATCCAGGTGGAGTAATTTTTAGTTCAATGACCCACTGGAGAGTCCAGGAGGTAGGAAAAGCCCAAGATATGTCCATAAAATGTCTCACCTCCTTCTTGGAGTGCCAAGAGTATCGAAATAGTTGGTCTCTATCCCCAAAACACAAACTAGTACCTTCTACAATCACTGTGCCCAATTACACATATGGATTCTCACTTTCCAAATTGCAAATGGCTAAGAACTGGATCGACTTCCCTGAAAAACAGCAGCCGACCTCATCTTTTGTAACCACAACTTACACTAACAAAAGCAACCATCAGGAAAGTTAGTGGTGAAGGATGTCATTTCACCGGCATCCTTTGACTTACTATTTATTAGTAGGGATTGATGCCAATAGACATAGCCCCATGGGTCAGAGCTCCTGAGCCATATTTTTCCAGTGGTCAGCATAATGGCAAGGAGGAAACAGGGTGATAAACCAGATGTTCCCAAGATAAGTCAGATGTTATCAAGACAAGAAGTCTAAACAGTCTTTAACTGAGGTGTGTAGAGAAACACACACACACACACGTGAACACTACTCAGTCTCCCAGCTGGATAAGCCTACAGTAGAGGTTGAAAATAAAGCAGCACACAGGCTGGGTCAGATTGTTGCTTCCTGATTTGTGACTCTCCAAGATGAACATCTAACTGATTTATACCCAGAATTTGAAATTTTGTGGTAGACTACAAATGCAAAGATAAGTACAACATAAATTTTTAAAATACTCCATAAGTCTCCAGGAGTTTCAACATTCTTCAATGTTCTTATGTTACAGCCAATTATCTCCCCACTTAAATGGCTATTATTTTCTTACTTGAAGTCTATATTCTCCCTAAGCGTCATTACCAAGTGTGGCAAAAATCTGGTTGTGGGCCGTAAATTGAATTTAAATGACAAACATTTATTGATTGCAAATTGGAGATTCCAGAAGTCTTCAAGAAGTGATTATTGTAAATGAATTCGGTCTCTCCACATAACAAAGGAGAATTTATTCTCCTGATGATTAAATTAAGGGGAGGTGGTTTGGACACACATTTTTTTCTCTGTTTGTTTTATTAAAATTCCAAGAGGTGTGCCATTCATAGAAAAGTCTGCCTGACCTCAGGCACAGTCAGAAGCAGGAATTCATTACCATGGAAGGCTACAGAATTTCCTCCAAGGAGACAAGTGAGAAAAAGCAGACACCACGTGAATTTGTGGATTGGGTTAAATATGTTCTGCCCCTGACGCAGCAGGGAGATGGGAGCCCCTTTGTAAAATGACTCACAGTCTAAGAAAGTGCTTCAGCTCCTAAAAGTGAGCAGAAACTTAACCAGATAGATACCCATGAAGTTCCAATTCCCTTTGGAATATTTTCGAGTTAGTCTGCTTTGCCACCTCCCTCCCTAACCTAACTCATATTTATCAGGACTGATGGAATTTTCCTTTGAGGTGCTTCAAATTTTGTTCCCTGGATGCCATCCCCTCTGCTGTCACCTTGTCCCTTCCCTGCACCTGCATCGCATGGGGTTTGGAATGCAGCAGAGCCTGCTGTCGGATTTCCTCTACTTTCTGCTTGTCCATAGCTCTTAAAACGATCAGAACGATCACCCTTAAATACCATCTCCGTCACATTGCTCTCCTGCTAAAAATCTTCAGTGGCACCCTAATTCCTATCGTGTAAACACTTGCAACTGGGTCCTCAGGGCCTGGCATAATTTTGTATCCACCCTAAATCCAGACTTACCTATCTTACTCCTGTGCTCCCACTAATACATTTTTCACTTTGAGTAAACCAAGCTCTTTACCTTCATAATCCGTCTATGAAAAGACTTCACTCTTATTCTCTTATTAACCTGGGTGATGTTATTCTTGCTGATTCCCTCCTTAGCTAGGATACATACATATACACACACACACACGTACATATATACATGTATATATGAATACACACAGTCTTGCAATATTTGCCAATTGCTAATATATATATAATATATAACCCCATGCATATGACTATACATGTGCACATATGCATGGATGTATATAGTGTTACGTTGTTCTCCAATTACTGATATATATGAACATGTACATATATATGTCTATTTGTATACATAGTCTTCCATTATTTGCTAATGGTTTCCGATTTCACCCTCCCAAACT
Organism: Eubalaena glacialis; assembly: GCF_028564815.1. Lineage (NCBI taxonomy): Eukaryota > Metazoa > Chordata > Mammalia > Artiodactyla > Balaenidae > Eubalaena > Eubalaena glacialis. Next base: position 51,235,360 of record NC_083720.1, read on the forward strand.
AGATTTAAAGTCCTTTAGGAAATAGATCTATTGGAGCTTTATATGTAATTTTCACATTAACTAACGCAGTTCACACCATCAATAAATATATGATTGTTAACTCATTCATGAGGTTGCAATTATTTACTGAGTACACACTTTCTCCTGCTTTCTAAGAAAACATCTAGAAAAACTTCAGTGACCAAGACAAGCTGGTTCCCTGCTCCCAAAATGCTGACAGTCTTTTGAATAGCCAAGATCTGTTGTTTTTAACTTCTTCATAAGTATATAATATATGCCCATTGTAGAAAAAAATTAGAATACAACTGAAAGTCGAAGGAAAAAATGTAAAATCATCTATATTCCCACCATAATGATCAAATATTCTTGAAAGCTTCCATCCACCATTCCCCGGTGGCATATAGCAGGACACCTTACAGACAGATAGCAGGAAACCACCCTTTTTCTTTTACAAAAGTTCACAGGATCAGACCTTCCTGCAAGTTTCAGTAATTACCCAACGTGAATGCTGGCCACAGCTTAGAGACCTTCCCTCCCCATTAGCAAAGGCAGCCTTCAGTACGTATTATGAGCAATGACCTAGAGACAGCTACATTCTCACTCTCCACGTACTAAAGAACCCCAAGTAGCTGCATTCAGAAGTTAACAGACCACCAAATGAAAGATGCCCATTCAGTGGAATCAAGGAGGCATCAAAGCAGAGGTTAAAATAAAGCAGAGACAAGGTGGCCCACAATGTCCCAGAAGAGCCAATGTGCTTATTTAACCTAACCCATGCCACCCATCTTTACAACACTGCCATGCTTTAAAAGTACTTCTTTATTCTCCTCCTTCCAACAATGCACAAAGCAACAGAGAGAAGGAAGTTGTGTTGCAATATTCTGAAACATAAATCTTGCTACCAGCCGGTCCAGGGACAGCATCCTGTTTTCCTGACACATGGATAAGATAAACTGGGTGCTGCACCTATAGGCCTTGTGTCCTGTTTTGCTAAGTGGCTTCTGAATCATACGTGGTCACCTGCATTTACACATCCAAACATAGGTTGTGCAAGCAGATATCGCTGTTTGTGTGCCCAGTTACTCAACCAACATGCACAACTACGCATCAGCTCACGCTGCTCGCGCTCGGGAATTCACTGTTTCCCAGATTGGGACATTCAATTCCATTCTTTTTTTTCTTCTTCTTCTTAAATTATTCAATACATAAAAATCAAACTAAGATTCAAATTATGGAAGAGGTCAAAGGAAGAAATTTCGATTTATACCCAACGTTTAAACATTCTGCAATACTAAACGTCACTCTAAATACCCGCTTTCTTCCCGCTTTGATGAGAATTCAGAAATCCTGTGGCCAGTTTCCAGCAGTGTCATCAATGTGATACTTGAGTCAGGGAAAAGTGTTGAACTGCTCGGTGCCTTATTTTATTCTGGGAATCCGAGGTAGATAATGCTTGTTATTGGCAGATCAGAGGTGGCAGAGACCGTGACTGTTGGGCTTGCTCAAGTACAAGGCCTTCACAAATGTGATGAGGCAGGGTTTTGAGAATTGGAGGAGAACAAGGGAGCACAGGTGAAAGTCCGCTGTGAGAGGTTTAAAGTCACAGGCGCTGGGAAATGCCTTTGGGGTAATGCAGCTTTGGTAGAAGCAATGTGCAAAGCTGTAGCCATTCAAGGGTTACTCTGTTGCCTATGGAGCTTCTTCACAGGGGAAGACACAATTTTAGAATTCCACCTATGCTCAAAACACACTTTTTTCTTCGTTGTAGAAAAGATGTCTGAGTTTAACGCTAGAGGGCAAAGAGTAGAGGCATCTTTTCTGTATGCAAATGCCGAGGAAGCTGCTTCTGTGTGTAACAGTATTGCCACATTTGGCCTTGCCCTCGGCATCGACAAAGAAGAATGGGTTTCGTGACATCAGAGAAAACTGTTATGGGGACTTATTGATACAGTCACTTTTGCTGTCTGCCACTAAGAGAATTCCTGACATATCAGTCCTGGGGCCCTGGGCATCTCGATAATTTTATATGGCTTCTAAGTCTTCATATCCTGTATCTTAACTCTATTTTCTCTCTCGGAAATCTGACGGATTCATCTTTAGTGTTTTCTAAAAATTGCGGTGACTTTTTTTTTTAAACAGGGTTTCTTCACCTCAGCACTATGGTCACTTGGGGCCAAATGATTCTTTGCTGTGGGGAGCTGTCCTGTGCATTATAGGATGTTAAGCAGCATCTCTGGTCTCTACCTACTAAATACCAGCAGCACCTCTCTGCCTCCTGTCCTAAAAATCAAACATCCCTCCAAACAATGTGAAATATCCCCAGGCAGGCAAAATTGCCTTCAGTTGAGAACCACTGGTTCAAAATGAACTGATGAGAGATTAAATGAAATAAACCTTGTGTTTAGAGTGTTGAAAACAATTCTACCAGTAGTAGAAAGTTATATAGGAAAACAAAAGGGGTGTCTTTGTGTAGATTAAGCATCTATAGATATATAACTAGTTGCCAAACCAAGTCTCCCGGAAGTGTAAATGAGAAGTACCTCATGCAGGTGCCACGACATGAAATACAGGGACACCAGCCATGAAAAAAAGGTGTATTTTTTGCAACCAGCCCACAAGGGAGGCCTTGACTACCACGCCATCGCCCCAACCACCTTTTAGTTTTTCCCTAACCATCTTCTTCAAAATGCATGGCATTCACCCAATATGAAATAGTCGATTTTTAGATAAGAGGTCTATGGAGATGGACATTTTTAAAAGTACTGTTTACTTAATGCAGCATGACTTAAAATGGGCCTGTAACCTGACAAGTGTACTGAATGAGGAATGTTCAATTTACCAGTTCGAACCAGCCAAGTCCTCACATGAACTTTCTGAGACCCGGCTGAGAAGCCTGGGAAAGTATAACTAACCACAAACCCTCAGTGTTTCCTCCACCTGATTCCTTCTCCCCAGCCTTCACTCCATTACCTTAAGCACTCTTCTAAGACCCACTTAATGCTCCAGACATATTATAAAATCTTAGCGGTCAACAGAATCTACAGCCACCTCAGCTCACCAGCTATATACCTGCTTCCATGTCAACCAACACTGAAAGGAAAGATTCTGTTCTATTTTTAAATATATTGAGCAAAGAAGCAGCTTGGTATGTAAAGGATGGCTGTCACCCAAATTCACTGTTATTCTATTTTTAATCAAGGATAGTAGACTTTGAAGTCAGATACATCTGGGGTTCAAATCCCACGTCTTTGTCAACTGTGTGATTTTGGGAAAATCACTTAGCCTCTCTGAAACTCACTGTCTGCATATGTAACATGGGAATGATAATAATAGTACCTAAACAATAGGTTGTTTTGAGGGATGAGTGCGATGACATACATAAAGCAAAAGTGTGCTAAAATGTTGGCCATTTTGTTATTACTATTACTCTTATGAACATACTATATTCATCATTCACTCACTATTCACGAAGCACTTATTCAACACCTTCTGTGTGCTGGAAAAACTCAGTAAATATTGTAAAATGGGTTTTCTTAATGACTCAATAAACATTTATTCAGTGCCTTTTATGTGCTGGGTGCTGGAAAAACTCAATAAATATTGTAAAATTGGCTTTCTTAATGACTCGAGATTTCAACCGAACAACACTGAAGTATAAGAAATGTCTCTGCTGGTGGATAAAAAATACATTTAAAGTGCTTTGTATGGAGCCTGGCACATGGTAGATAGAAAATGTTACATGATAATGGTGGTGCTGGTGGTGGTGATATTGAAAACTAGTTGATTTGATGATCTTTACTCAATTCACTTGCCAGAGTTTGTCCCTCTAAGAAACCATTTATTTTCAAGTAAATGAGTACTGATCTTGTCAGAAAGAACTTCTTTTCTCAAAGTAACTGTTTAATAGATGCAGATTAACATTCTTTATTACAGGGTAGGCTTCTAATAAAGAGTCTAGAGTCTGGGAGGTAATTCTCACTACTGAAAAGTAAATTAATTTTGACTAATTTATAAGTAAATATCAGAGTAGTTGGGCTTAGTAGTTGGGCTTAGAAGTTTCCATAATATAAAGAAATCAGAGGTATGATTATAAATATGATAATGATAGTAAAAAAAAAAAACTGCTCACCTACTTTGTAAAATAATTAAAGGTAGACCTCACCCCTTGGTTAAAAAGAAATGTATTCTTTTACATTTTACATTAGTTTACAGTAGGCATCATTTTCTGTGGGAAATAGACAGGAATAAACAGGTGTAGACGTTTGTTCTTCTTTGTCATTTATTCTTTCACAATCCCTTAGTATTTCAACAGAGTTTGATGCACTCTGTTGTGGGTCCTTAGGGCCTTAATTCTCAAAAAAAAAAAAAAATTTGTCTTCCAAAATTGTTTTTCCACAAAATAGGAAGTGCCTAAGTATGATAAAAAGTCTTTTGGTGACAGCAAAGTAAGAACTCATTATGCTTTCAGGCCAATAATCATGTCAGTGTGGCATAAGCCAAGTTCAATGAGAAATTAATTTTCACCAAGGGCTGTCCTTACCTCAAATATGTTTGAAGGCTCATTGCTGTACTGATTGGATATTATTTCTGACTGGTCACTGCACCACTTGAGTCCACCCAGAAAGCTGTCCGTATCCAAGTCGTTCACGTCTAGTTCAGAAAGGTCAAGTTCAGGAAGATCTGGGCAAAGAGGCTGGTCTTCACCAACCAGAGCAGCACACTGCAGGGGGCAGGGGAGGAAAGAAAAAAGCTTTCATTAACTGCAGGAATTTATTAAACTGCAATAGCATGTGATAGGAATTAAGCCTGGTTAATTCAACGACACCACCAAAGCTGGTTTCCAGGGTTTTAGTCTCCAGAATAAACATCCTAAATTCTTTAACTCACTTTGCTCCCAAAGGATACTTTGCCAGAACCATTCCATCCTAAATTCTACCTCCAAATCCATAGTAAATGCCATGCTTCCATGAAGCCTTCTCTGATTCGTCCAGTTAGAAATCAACTTAGATTTGTTGGTACCTCTTTGATAGTAAGCACTTACCAAGTTTCAAATTGTTTTCTGGTTAACTATATGCAAAATTTCACTCTACTCTTAGAGTATAAGCCCTTTGAGGGAAGGATACAAATTTGATTTCACCTTGGAATTGCATCACACATACGAGAGATAAAATAAACGATTACTAAATGAGAGGAAAAAAAATAAGAACTATACCAGGAAAACTTTCTCCATTTACTCTCTCTTTAACCATTATAATCCATATAATTCATTTAGCAACTAATGATGCAACGTCCTTTAACGTGTCTATGGTTCTCTTGAATTGTTATTTAAATCTTTTACTTGACTTTTCATGAGCTTCTGAACTTCTCAAAAAGGTCAAAAATAAATCCATTGAGATGAAGGACAAAAATCATATTTTTTATGATCTTTGTTATCTTACACTATGTGTAACTTGCAAGTCTTGTGTGTTGGTGTGTGCATCTGTGTATATGTGTATACCGTTGGGATCACCTGAAGTCTGAAAAGCAAAACCACTCTAGCACACCACAACTATGTTTTTGTTCATCATTTATATATTCCTAAACTATGCTCTAAGTGAATTCCAAAGAACAATTTTTTATTTGGAGTTTTAAAAATGATTTCAATAGATTGAGAGGCCTAAAATACCCTCTACCGTGACTGGGCTGCTTGTCACCTCCTTGCATAGAGTAAGTGGTCTGTTAACTCTCCTGCACTGTGGCTTTTTGAGGAAAGTGGACCCGCTTCCTAAGGTGGGCTTCTAACCTCGAACTGGCTATCTGACTGCTGATTCATCACTGCCAATTGTGAAGAACCCTGCAGAAACTTCCTTTTGAAGGGATCTGGTGATGCCAGAGCCATAAGGACTTTATCTATCTGCAAGCCGAGGGGTCTCAATTGAAAGGCACACTCTCTGAGGTGGTACCCTCACGGCCCTCCCTCCCAAGGCCAGAAGAGATGCTGGGGAGTTCTTCCCATCCAGGCAGCAGTTGGGCATGAAGCTAAAGATACTGCTTGACATTTAGATTTTGAATAAAATAAGTTCTACGCAGATTTTTTTTCTCAAGCACCCCTGTCATCCCTGGCAGGCTACATTACATAGGTCATATGCAGCAGCATGATCGTAAGCACCACGCTGAGAAGTAGGTACTGGGTAATGGAGTCAGCAGTTGGTAAGGGGAGGCTGGGAGAAGCCTGAAAATTCCTGCACTTCCTCCCTAAGACCACTGGGCCCCACTGAGATCGCAAATTGCAGGCACAAAGGTAATGCCAAGAAAGGGCAACCCCCTTCATCTCAACTCTTCCCTTATCATTTTATTGGTCTTTCTCTTTTATTATTGGAGTTAGCCCAAAGTTACAGATCCGTATACTTGACTAGATTGATAAGTAAGCGGAGGCTGGGCTGAAGAGAAGATTTTGTTCTGGGACAGTGTTTGGATTTTGTTACAGGCACAACACTTCCCGGTCTCCACACTTGCCCACTGCTTGTCCTCCAAACACAAACACACACACACACCCCCCACACACAGTTAACTCTTCCACAACACGACCAATTCAGAGACAAGGGGAGAACTTTTTCACTGGTGCAAAACCCACTAGGATTAGGGGAGAGTCCTTAAAATAAAAAGCATAAACAACAAAAAAGAAAAATAAGTTAAACAACGTAGGATCTCTACATCTGGCTTAAATTCCTTTTGTGGAGAGCATACTCTAGAACCTGTGTTTGGGAATGCTGATACCAACTGGTGGACAACTTCTTGCTGTCTCTCTCTTTAACAGCCCTCTCGAGGCATGACTTCTTCAAAACCTTTTAACCTTTCAGAAATATGTATTTTTCAGTAACTTTTGAAAACCATTAAAAAGATCAGATCAATGTTTTGTATTTTACTCTGCTGTAATTCACATATTTCTTTCCTTTCCTCTCTCTGTCTGCCTCTCTCATTTTTGCTTTTCTGTTATCATTGAAAAATGTGCATGTGCTCTTGCCAATGCTGACGTGCTAATAAAATCAGGGCTTCTGAACGTGGCATTATCCTGATAATCTAAAACACATTAGTGGTAGCAAGTGTTCCTGTTATTAATTTATATTTGGCCTTTGGATGATGCCAGACTTAACAGTCCGAGCCCTGGAACTGTCCCCATCTGACACTCTGATATTTACTGCTTCCCTATACATCTGTAACAGGTGTGCTTTATTGCAATTACGGAGACACATTCTACTGCCTCTTTGCAACTATGACAGCTATTTCACAACCATAGCCTTAATTTTATAATAAGATTTAAGAGGATAAAGCAGTCACTAAACACAAAAGGCTAATTATTGTACGTTATTTCACCCCAACAGACTTTTCTCTTAGTTGAAGAGCAGACAATAAATTAGCTTAACTGCACTGATGATAATGAAACATTATAATTAAGTATAATTCTCCATTAACCTTTTGGAGGTTTTTGTGCCATTGATGGTAAATTTTAAAGAGAGAGAGAGAAGAAAGAGTGGACTTGGCCACATTAATTACATTAATGAAAAAAGAATCTTACTTCTTAAAAAAAATATTAGGACAGGGGATAAGGGGCAGGGCAGGGGTCAGTAAAGAATGACAGTCTTAGTAGAGTGTATGTCATCGGAACTGTCTCTATCAATCTTGGTAAGCTTATTGGACATCACCTTCATTAAACTGGGAAACACGGGGGACTCGGAGTAGCTATAGTGATAGAGGCCTTTATTAACCAATGTACTGTCCCGTCATTATGTGCAAAAGGGCATAATACGTTTTAGGATGACAGCAAACATTAATGATTCAAAAAATGAAAGCGGCCTACGCTACCTGCTGCTCGTAATATTTGAGCCTGGCGGAGGTGATTCCCAGGGCTGCCACCACCGAGGCTGGGCTGCTAGCAGCCTGCTGCCTCCAGCGCAATAGAGAAGCGACTGGCCCATCTCAGCTGACCGACAACTCAATCCACGGCTGGACAATTAGCCCGAGACCTCACCTCCTTAAGAACAAAATTAAAAAGCCGCTGTTCTAAACGGTTCTGACGCTTATTTGAAAATGACTGCAGGAATGCCAATGAGGAAAATAAATCTTCCTTATTTCCATATGATCTAGTTCTTCAATCAACTCCTAGCAGCATCAGGAAGAATACATGATGGAAAAATGAAACTACAGCAGCTGAGACCCACAGTGCCAGCCAGACAACCACCCACAGGATACTCCAGCTACTCGAAGACAATTAGGACTTTGAAGCCACTTAGAACCCTGACTCGTAATAGCTGCAGGACGTATGAATTATCCATAACTCTTCCACCTTACCAAGAAATCACAAGATAAGAACAGTTACAATCCGCAAATATGTATCTGCCAAGGCAAGAGAGGGCAAACGGAGCCAGCATTTGCAAGCCCAGCGAAGAGTTAAGAATCCAGGGCATGCCTCACTAGAGAGGAAAAATGCATTCGCAGACGGCCTTGGCCAAATTATTTTCACTTTAGATGTGTATCGCAGCACCACATGGACATCTTATTTAATCAAATCACGTGTAGCCCTTGATCCTCCCCTTACCCTACGTGCCCCCAGCTTCCCAGAGGAAGCTCTCCCAGCCCTTTGCCAGATTCATTGTTAGCCGCTCAGATCCTCCCTGCAATTCAATTCGGGTCCATCTCACCAGAGTCCACAGAAAGTTTTGCTTGTTTCCCAAGTTGGCCAAACTTTCCGAGAACATTCCATTGTGTTGAATGTGAACATGCCGCGGTCCTCCGTCCCCCCCGCTAGTCACTCTAGACTCCAGAGGTTACGAGGAAACCGGCTCGCTTTTTTCCCCCCTGTATGAATTGTAGCCAGCAGAGACTGTGGAATTGATGTATTGCCATCTATTTTTACACAAGCAGCGAGCAGCTCCACACACAGTCCTGCATAAACTCTATTCTCTCTCCGGCTTCAGGCAGCTCTCCGTGGTACAGAGAGATTTAACCATTGGCTTCCCTGCCACTGACGCTGATGGAAAACCTTGCACCGTAAGGCATTTTTTTTTTTTTCTTTGCTGGCCAAAGCTTTCAACCACATAGAGGAGTTTTAAAAGAATCAGCTTTGTTGTTTTGTGTTCTGTGGGAAAAGCAATCTAAAATAGCCCAGCAGGATTATTTAGGATTTTGTGAGTTCTGTGATGAACAGAGAGAGAAGAAGAAAAAAATCCAGACTAGAGTCAAAACTGACTAGATTTGAGCCCATCTATTTTAATATTTTTATCTTCATCTTATTATAAATAGAAATGGCATTTTTCCAACCAGGCCACTAAACACCACTGGAAAGACTTCAGCTTCTGATTCATATCAATATCTTAGGGCATAAATATTGCATATGAGTAGAAACAGAGCCAAAGGCACATGGAAAGAGTTTCTAACTGCAACAGATCCTGATGACAGCAGCTAAGCTTTGATTTGTTCACGGTATCTCAGAGCCACCTTAAAATAGCAAACTTATTGGAGTTAAGATAAGATTGAGATTCCCTTCCCAAAGCTCCTGCCCGGGCTACTTTGCTGCCTCCTCTCCTCGCCCAAGCCCAAGCCCTTCCCCCTCTTACAGGCATAATTGCATTGCGAGGGAAGCTTCCGTCCTGGCTGCAGTGCTGAGCCCAGCCCCACCTCACCTCGATGTCACTCCATACAGAGTCCTGGTTGCACATGTCCCACGCCATCCAGCTCCTGAATGACGCCAGTCAAGCTGTTTCAACTCCAATCCACAGTGACACAGAGCACACACTCATGCAGGCAACCAGCCCCTTACTGAGAGTGAACTGAAGGCACCTGTCTTACTACAGTCCCCAGTCACATGACAAAGCTATTAAAAAGTAGGCTGGGCTGTCACTCACCCAGCCTCCCTTCTCCTGTGCTGCTAGCTGCTCAAACTCGTGACGTCACTCAAAGGCAGCCCTCTGCCTCAGTGAAGTAACGCTTAAAAAAAAAAAAAAAAAAAAGCGGAAAGAAAGAAAGGAAACACTTGGACTTTTGGAGCATCATGCTGTGACTAAAGCCAGCTTTGAATGCCACCGACTCTAAATGGAGCCCTGGCCATATAATAACTAAAATCCCCTGCAATCTTTTTTTAATTTATTTTCCTTCCAAAACAAGCAAGTGGCAAAGCTCTCTGTTTCATGACAGAGTAACTACATTCTTAGCTAAAATGTGGACTCCCTCAGGACTCAGATTTGAAGACATCCAAGTGGACTTGGTTTGGGACTAAAGCAAGATCTTCTCACATGATGGATTTTTATGAGACATTTTCTAATTGGGGGAAGTGTTTGAAAACAGAGAATGGGGCATGCTTTCTTTCTTTCTTTCTTTCTTTCTTTTTTTTTGCTTATTTAATCAACAAAACAGCCTGTATTTGTTAAGGTATAAACAAACTCCTCCACCCAGAAATCTGCTGTCCCTGTGGCAGTAGGGAACACCAGCTCCCGAGAAGTGTTACTGCAGTTTACTTTGCTCCATATAAGGAGAACAAGCAACAAAATACCATCCTTTCAGGGTCCTTCTAATTATTTCCGTTTCTCTCATACGCTCTCAGAAAACAAGTGTTAGTAAAGACAGTCGCTGCCGCTTTGCCCAGATCAGCTTAGTTTCCCGGCTACCTTTTTTTTTTTTTTCATACATGTAGCATTTCCTCTGCAACTGCCTTAGGGTGCCTTTTTGAATAAACACTGGATTCCAACCCTAGTACCCTGGGTTGTGCAGTTTGCCTTTGAGATCAAGAATGTCCATGGAGTAAGGGAAAAATACCGACATGCTATTAGCAGAAATATTCATTTCTTGAGCTTTTTCATTTTTTGAATTTTTCAGCTTCTAGCCTGAGACAATGAGGGCTAATGCAGGTTCAACTGTTTTATGATGACACTACATATTGAATCCATAACAAACTCAAGGTACCAGACAACGCCAGAAAACATTTCCCATAACACCACAGAGGTCGGATTTAACCCTTCCAAGTTCCAGAGTGATGTTCACGTGGACATATATTTGTGAATATACATGTTTTTATAAAATTTTAAACCCCATTCATTTTAAAAATCAACTCAGTCTTTTACTTGATAATTACTCATCTAAAAAAAAATTCCCCAGGTATCTAAAAATGATTCTAAATCACTATTCATTTAATCTCCTATTCTACTAAGTTTAATGTAATGAATTCGCTATTGTCCATCCCTTTATCAGGAAAAAAATGGTGATTTGTTCTAAACATAAAGTAGCTCAAATATTAAAGTGAAAGAAAAAACAAACCAAAAAACATCAGACTGTTTCTTCTTTCAGATCACATCTATTTTAAGAAATTTGTCTACTCTGAGATCTGCAACAGGTTGCTAGTATATTCCTGAATAATGTGATGAAATTGACAGTTTGTCATTACTGGACGAAAAACGATGGCCAAAAGCTTTGACGTTTTAAGTTAGCTGAATACATTTCACTGGCACATTTTCCCTCTTACAAATAGCGGAAAATTACCATAGTTTTAATTTTCCAAATCAAGAAAGAACAGGAAAATACAACCTCGGGAAGGCTTTTATACATGCAATTAGTGGCATTACTCTGCACTCCCCACAAAGAAACACTAATTTTCTTCACAATTATATCCTGATTTAATGTAAAACTACAGTAAATTATTAAAATGCAGGGCAAAGGTCATTGGCTCTGTGCTCAACACAGTCAACTGTGAAATAATATTGGTCACTTGACCAAGAAGAGTTGATGTTTATTCATTATTATCAGGTGATCCCTGTGTCGTGATATTCTCTGATACTTTTGTGTTCATTGAATGCTAGGCATCCATTATATTTATGTGGATATACATATTTTTTTAATGCTATCTTTTAGAGATGTTCTTTACACTGGAACATTCTGTATTATTGTTTTTGGTATTTAACCTTTTCATATTATGTTATCGGGGTTTTCTTGTTTGTCTTTTTGCCACCTAATTCCACTTTTTCTTAATCAAATCAGCACATCCACTGAAAGCAAAGGTGGTTTCATATATACATACTTTTTTCTTTTTCTTACCATCACGAAGAGGGTTAGTTAGGAGTCAAAACATTGAAATGATTTATAAACTCCAGCATACTGCAATTTTTCCCTCAAATTTCTATTATTGTACACATAAAAATTTAAATAGATTCTTGGGGAAAATTAGAGTACCTTCCACTGTTGTTTTTTTTGGTCTCAAAATTACAACTCTAATGAGAGGGATACTTTAGAGGTCTTATAACTTGGTTAATTAGCTCTTCAGATTAAAGTTTCTCTTCTGTCCAGTTTTTCTTTTCTCAGGAGAACATAAAGTGTTAGTTGCTCACCAACCTTGGTCTTTCCTGGTTTCCCAGGATGTTTCTATATTTGATTCCCCCTCTGCCTTGACTTTTTCTCTTCCTTTCTCCCTGCAGCCCTCTTTTCATCCCTTCATCAACTCTGCCTCCAAAATTTCCAAATGTTTGGTTTCAATCAACAAGGATCTATTGAAACCTTACTGTGTCCACAGCAATGTATTGCAAGGGCTGCTAAGAAGGCATATGTCATGAACACAAGGGAACTTACTTACAATTTGGGGGGATGACAGACCTTAAAAACACAGAGTAATCTGATATGAAAAAAACATTGCTATTTTGCTCAATATCCAATTCCTGTCTTCCTTAAAATACACCCTTTCTAGGTACAAGGTCCTTTCACTAACCATTAAATTCACACCCAAATCAACCCCATTTTGTCTCAACAATAGAAGGAGGTATTTATTAACATCTGTTGAGTGCTCATAATGTTCCATATCTACACAGAGCCTGGATTCCACCCCAATGGAATCTCTCCCCTCAGTAGTTCTGTTATCGTTCCCCAAGACTCCAACATTGGTGGAGGCAAGAGTATCTATCCTTAAAGTCGATAACAAGAGAGAAATTAAACCTTCAAGAGAAGAATTCAATTCTATGAAAAAAATTTGACAAAGTACATAACGTTTGAGTTTCCTTCCCCTCTCCTGCCCCAGATTACAAGGCTTTTGCTGCCCTGCCTATTTCAGACATCTGCCACTTATAAAAAATAAACACCATCAAACCCAAATACCCAAGTAGACAACAGCAGAGACTACTGGTTTTGATCTCATTATTGAACATAGGTGGGAACTCAGAAGTGAAGAGCTACTAGTATAAATATCTTTGCTCATTTGTTTTTCTAAGCTTACAATAAACTACATAAGAATAAATTTAAGGCTAAAAGTTTTCAAGGAAGAAAAATGGGGAAGAAAATATACAGCAGAGCTTACAAGGGCTAGACACTGAAATTAGCATTTTAGATACCACACTTCAATCAATTTAGTCCTCAAAACTACCCAATAAAGATGACCTGTGTACCCATTTTATAACTGAGAAAAATAAGACAGAGCCAGGATTTAGATAAGAGCTGAAAAGAGCATACAGATCTCTGAAAACCCTTCTAGGAAGAACTAAAGTTTCATAATAAGAATAATATTCATTCCCAAATCAAAAGCACAGCAAAGTCCCCTGAGGCAACTTTATAACCTAGAGACTGTCTATGTAGCTGGAAACCAACATTCCTGGGAATGCTGCCTGCATAGAAAGGAAAGGGATCTGCCTAGAATGGCTAATATTTTTAAAGTTAATCATTGATAACAGGCATTCAATTGCTGGCTTTTAATTCCTAGAGGGGCTAACTGATCCTGAAACCCCACATCAGTCTGAGCACATGCTCTGAGCCCCTGGGATGTGTTTGAAGCTGCTGCTGTGCAGGGCACAGAAGTTGGTAGCAGGGCAGGGTATAACAAAGGCCTCTAGCCTATAACCACTCTAAAATGAAGTCTTATTTTACACAAAATCACCATGGTGATGTCACTGTGAACTGAGCATATTTGGAAAACAGAGGAAAATCAGTAGTCGGCTTTAATGCCTCCTAGCATTTGTTTGTTTATTTTTTTTATCTTCTAATAAACTAAACAACTTCAGCAACCTCTCTCTCATCTCCAGTGAAACCTTCTGCAGACCAGCTCTATGCAACTGAGCCTGTATTTCAACGTGGATCTCAAAATTTGCTCTTGGCATTTTTCACATTAAAATAAAAAATAATGTGCAAATTAATCCAAATTGCAATCAATTGGACTAATCTAAACATAAGGCAAGAAGTATGCTTATTAGGCCCACAGATAAGAGATAATAAAAGGATGGTTAAAATCTGATTTTGTCTGATGCTTAACTCTGTTGTATCTGTGCATTTATAGACATTTTCATTTACCTTAATTATTTCAGGTTAATTCATTTATAATGCAGTGAGTTATTGACTATTTAAACAAGAAATGTTCAATAGGATTATTTAGCATTTTTTTTTACTGAAATTGAAAATAAAGCACATCATATCTTATTAAATTTGTTATTATTTAAAATTTTAAAGTCCTATCGAACCTCAATAACATAATTCACTTGGTAAGAGAGATATTTTATCCCCTAACTGAAGTTACTGAGGGCCAGAGAAACCTCAGGTACACAAATTATTAAACTGGAAAAAAACTGTTAGTCAAACAGTTCCCCCTGTTTGGTACTTATTTCTAGAGCTGGGGTCCTAATGAGCTTAACTTTTTTTGATTGTAGAGAAAAAATTGTATTTTCAACTATTGTTGAAATGGAAGAATTAAATAAGTGAAGTATTTTTTTTTTCTTTTTCTTTTTTTCAATCCCACCAGGTAAGATTCAGAAGGGTTTTAGTTATTTTGCTTTTGTTTCTGTTGTGGATTTCTCCAGTGCTTTGGTATTTGAATTTTACTCTAGCAGAGTGAATATATATCCTAAAAATGTGAGGATGTAGAAAGGAAATAAATTCTCATCTTAGGAAGCAATTAGCTTAAGGTCTAGCTAAATTTTGTGATGCCTTATATAAAATCTTACTTTTTTTGCTAGCCCAAGTAAACACAAGATTTTTGAGGAAATATTCTTAATCAAGAAGACCACTTCTAAGACTGACCTCCACATTTAGCAGCTCAATCAAAAACAGATGTCAAATACTACTGGTCAGATTATAAATGAGTACAAAGTTTTCTAGAGGACAAGCAGGCAGTATGTGTCAAAAATGTTAAAAATGGGCATCCCCATAGATCCAGAAATTCTACTTCTAGAAGTTCATCTTAAGGAAATAACAGGGGGATATGTGCAAAGATTTTTAGTGTGAAGATAGTCAATGCTACATAATTTACATTATTGAAAACTTGAAAGCAGTGTAAATGTCCAACAATAATGGCCTAGCAAAATAAATAATGGAACACTATATATATATAAACTCATATATATTCACACATATATTCATTATGTATATATATTCAATGCTATCATTAAAAACTGTTGTGAAATACATTAATCGCATAATGAGAAAATGTTCAAAATATATTAAGGTTTAAAATTATGTTTGAAAAAACTATAATCACAACAAATTTACATATAAATATACACTCAGAAAGACAGAAGAGCTAAGAGGATAAGGAGAAAATATAACAAGGTGTTAATAGTGGCCGATGACATAAGTTCTTTTAAATTTGTGTGTGTGTGGGGGGGGGTATATGTGCCTTTCTGTAATTTTTTAATTTTCTATGCTAAATATGTATAACTTTTATATTCAGAAGAAGAATAAAAACTATTCATTTTTAAAAGAAATATAGAGATTCAGACTTATAACTGTGCCTTCTTAACATACAGGGAATGTAGCAAATAGAAATAGCCCCTGACATCCAATATAAGTCTCAATATTCATCATATATTTAAAAGAAAGCCATTTCTGTATATGAAATCGAGTCTAACAGCCACTCCACTCAGGATGCAAAGCTGAGAGAAGTTACTACCTGGCACCCTGAGAAACCTCTGAGCCCCGAATTATAGGGATAGGAAAGCTATCCACTATTAGCTTGCCTCAGAGGTGGGCCCAGACCACTGACATCCAGATGCCACAGCCATCTTCACTTTGTTTCTCAAGTTGAAATTCATCAATTAAGTGAAACAAACATTCCATTCTAAAATGCGATTATCCTTGGTAGGGTTAAGGGGATTTCAGTTATTTATACAAAAGCATCTATTTGTTAATCATATTTTTTATTCCCTTCTAGCATCTAATGGAGCTCAGAAGCACATACCAAGAAAAAAAAATAGTAACTGCTTTCAGAATGTTATGACTAAAGTATTAAGAAAATTTCTCAAGAAGGGATTGTTACTGACTAGGGAATAGGAAGGGGCAGTTCTAGAAGGAAGAAGGGAAGAGGTGCTGGAGATGTGGCTTCTACTGGAGACCACGGAAATTGACTGGATGGGGAAAATGCAGTCCACGTTTCAAACCAATGACTTGCAAGTGAACTTCTGGACCACAATCTGTTCCAAAACGGGGCGCCACCTGTGTAAATACTGTCATGCTGCAGCCCTGTTCTTGGGCAAGAAGCTCATTCTGGGTTCTCCAAATGTCACATGAGACCTTGACCCATCTCCTTTCCCCTGGAAGGCTGACTATCTCCACAGGAATGGAAGCTGTATTATGAGCCTCTTCGACTTAGCATCCTTGCAGTTTCATGGGTCTTTCCTGCAAATCACTCTTCCTACACTTGGGTGATCATTATTTTGACCATTAAGAATTCTCATGAGAAGATGGTTGACGGGGCTGGAACCAAGGCCAAGTTCATGAGATATCAAGTGATTACATGAGGCTCAAGTCTTCCTGATAAGTAGAGTGACTTTGTGGATCTTGATTTAGCCCAAAAGAGAAGGACAAGGATGGTAGGAAGGACATGGGTCCTGCAATTCAACTTTGGGCGGTTCACTTAATGATTCTGAGCCTCAGTTTCCTTATCTATCAACAGAGATGGCCGGATTCAACTATATCTAAGATCCCTGTCAACTCTCAAACGCAATGCTGTATCTGCCTTGACAGACGCAGGCAACCTGGGAAGACTTCTCTGCATGGGGTGAATCCAAATGTTTCATTGTACAAAGGCACTAGAAATCAGGGAGGGTGTGCAGGAAAGGTATCCGGTGCTCAACTTTGCTGAAAAACCACAGCTTCATCACTTTCATAGCAATATGGATATTTAACTTCCTAACCATTGCAGAAAAAGAATAGATGAGAACTGGTAAAACATACTTTCATGAATATTGGCTGTAAGAAGACCAGCTTCTACAGACCTGGATTTCTTACAAAGCCCAGGTCATTGCCCCAGAGAAACAGCAAGTTTTCATCTTGTTTATCATTAATTCTATTAAATGGTACAAGTCACGTAGAAGATCAAGTCCCTGCTTGCATGGTAAGGATGAAAAACACACAGCTGATATGATAGTGACTATTCACTTCTGCCTGCATATAGATGCAATTTCACATACTAACATGTGATTTGGTTTTACAACAGGTAAGAAATGATGTTACCCAGAGAGAGAAGATAGAAAAGAGGATGGATCTGAAATTCAGCGTTTTGTAAATAGGAATAAGGTCTAGGGAAATACGAGCTTAGAGTAACGCTTTTGCTTCCTAATACCAGAGCACTCCCCCCCGTTAAATAAAAAGCTCATGGTATTGGGTAAAAGAAGACCTTACCTTTTTTTTTTTCTAATTTGAGAAGGATCATCTGAGATATTACTTTAGGGTATGGAGGCAGAAAAGAAGGACAAATGCCTAATATGGGTTGTCTTGGCATTATTAGCAAATATATTAAACCAATGCTGTATCACAAGATATATAGTTGATGCATCACTGGGAGTTACCGAGTTTTCCTGTTTAGCTGTGTTCTTTGTACATATGACCCTATTTATCAGGAGGAAGATCTGTGCTTCAGAGCCAAATAATATCACCAACTTAGAGACCTTCCTTTAGCGCTGAATGAATAGCCCAGCTGCAGCCACACTAGATTCCCTAATAGGACATTTGGAGAGGGAGCCCTGGTAACAATGGAGTAAGCAAAGTAAGACCAGGTGAATGATAAACCTCAGTAAGGACAAAGCCTTGACAGACCACCAGCTCAAACAGTGCAGGACACTCCAGCAGTACACTCTAGCAGGACAGATTTAACTTCCTGTTTTCTTGCACCCAGAAAAAAGAAACAACAAGAAAGCTAACATAAGAAAGCTTGATTTCTGGGCCTGTGAAACAGTCTCCAAAAGGCAGTTTACAAGTTTCCCTTTTCAACAGTCCAAAAGCTTGATTATTCTTTAAAGAGCCCAGGTTGTACTTTGCCCCAAGCAGATGATCAGAAAGGATTCTTTTCCTACCTCTTTTCAAAACAAAAATCTCTGACAACTCCTGAGGTGTAACTTCCTGCCATCCATCTTAGTACATCCATTTCCATGTAGGGTACCTAAAAATAGGCCACACCTAACCTTTTGCACAGCCATACAAAGCTACTTAGTGGGAACTCCAACTATTCAATCTCCTGTGGGTATTTTCAGACTGTGCCCTCTTTGTCTTCCCTATTGTATTACCTTATGTTGAATATTGTGTAAAAACACAGAACAAGATAGGTTTGCTGGGAGGTACCTTACACTGCAACCGTTAAGGCTCCATATTTGAGCTTTGTGATTTTGTTTTAGACTGAATCAAATGAAACTGTGGTTAATAATGTTCTTAAAAAAGCAATTTAAATAATAATGTTCAATAAACTTATTAATTCCACTGACAATATTATGGTTGTTGAGGTTCTTACACTTCAAAAGTATAGCCAAGTACATCGATGAGAATGAATAAACTTCTAGTACACATCAAAATGTACATAATTTCCACAAACATAATGTGAAGCAAAAGAAGCCAGACACACCAAAAAAGTACATACCTACTTACGCTAGTCATTATACAAATAAGTACAGAAACAGATATACCTAATTTATGCAGCCAGAAGTCAGAACAGAGGTTGCCTTTGGTGGTGGTTGGAGGCTGGAAGGGGCTCCAGAAAGCTAGTTATGGTTTATTTCTTGTTGGCAGTGCTAGTTCCATGGGTCTGTTCAGTTAGTAAAAGTTCATGGAACTGAACCCTTATGATATATGCACTTTTTGGTATTCATATTATATGTCAATAAAAAGTCTAAAAAGCATAGAGAAGAAAGAGAAAGAAGTCTTTCTATACTCCCAAGTTTTAAAGTTTGCTACCTTTCTGTTAAAAAAAAATATTCTGAATGTTCAATTTATCTCAAAAATCCAGTAAATCACATAGACAACCAGAAGTGGAGTAGGAATCAAGGGACCCGATGTGTAGGTTTGTTTGTTGACCTTGGACAAAGCCATTTCACCTTTCTAGATCTATCTTCTATCAAAAGATGGGATAGGATTAGGTATCTCTGAATGTATTTCCTAAATGAATGAAGTGAAGGAAACTTCCAACTCTATACCTTTAGTATTTTGCCCTTGCTTTAAAATTTGTTATTGAAGGGAGTCATTGACTTGGTGTGAAAACAATGGTCCCCTTCTGTGAGAACATAACCTTTGGGGTCAGTCAGCACAGATGCGCCACTGGGTATCTAACTGTGTGATCCCAAGCAAGTTACCTAAACTATCAGACCTCTCATTCTTAGCTGTGAAAATGGCAACATAAATACCTACTTTACATGATTGGTGTTAGGGTTAAATGAGATGTATACAAGCCCAGTGCTTAGCATATAATAAGTACCCAGTAATGATACCTGTCATTCACATACCAATACTTAAAACTCTTTGAACATCAAACACCAGTAGAATAAATACATAGGTTTGCTTTTTGCCAGGCTTCCCCATCTAAAAAAAGTCCTAAAAGCAAAGCAGAGCAGACTTTCTTCTGAAGTCTTACATTAAGCCAACTCTCTATGAGTGTACACACAGAATCATCACCTGAGCTGTGGGGATGCCAAGTGCCTGTACCTGAGGAAGGGAAAACCAGCCTCATACCAGTCCTGACCTGGCTCTACCTCTAAAGAAACCGGAAGGAGCAAGTGCAGAGAACAGTTTTTGTTTCCATGTTGCTGTCCACAAAAGTGATCTGAGCCAAAAGTCTTTCAAGAGTTTCTCTGTTAAGAAACAAGACATCCATATGGTGCCTGAAAACTGACAAGATACCATGAGTTTGCAAATTCGAGAAGATCCGCCAAGTAGCAAATCGTGTTTTAAAATGATGATATCTATGGGGTAAAAGTGGAAAACAAAGCCGCAGGAGCAAAACAATTCAATATAAAGTCAATTTTGCCACCAGTGGCCCATTAACTAAATTGTCTTAGCATTCATACTTTTCTCGAATTTGTGATCAATCATACAATGACTTTTTAAATTGATAAAGTGACATAAAGGGTATGTGATATTTTGTTTTAGATAGTTGAGGTATTTTTTTTAATTTCAAGTAATTTTTCTGTGGAAGGATATCCATATACATTAAAAAACTGTGTTGGCATATACATTTAAAAAGTTGGCATATACATTAAAGTATATACATTGGCATATACATTAAAAAACTGTGTTGTCCAATGCAGCAGCCACTACCCACCTATGGCTACCGAGCATTTGAAATGTGTCTAGTCAAACTTGAGATGTGCTGTCAAGGCAAAATATACAAAGGATTTCAAAGTCTTAAGTGTGAAAAATTGAATGGAGGATATTAATAATTTATAGTGATGACATGTTGATATAATATTTTGGACATATTGGGAAAAATAAAAGATTTTATTAAAATTAAACTTACCTTTTCTAAATGTGGCTACTAGAAAATTCCAAATTATATATGTGATGTACATAATGTTCCTATTTGACAGTGGTGGCCTGAAGTTTTGCACTCACTCTCAAGTAAGTGATATCATAGATGCAAATAAAATGAAAGAATACAGAATCAGGGAATTTCAGAAGAGAAGGGGTATTAGAGCAGGGCCCCAGCAGTACACAACTCTAGGGGCATCACTCCCATCCCTGTCAGTGAACAGTGATCCTTGGACCTTTACCGTATTCTCGCACAGCCCTGTATTAAATGTTGTATAATCCACCTCCTTACATAATCAGGAAGTCCTTCTAGAATATCCCTGAGGCAACCCCATATTATCTTTTCAACACCTTCCAAACCTTTTCAAACATATACGTAATAACGCGATGGAAATTTATAAAGTGAGGTCTAACCGGTACTCCAGATTGGGAGCGGGGGGTGTGGATAGAAAATAGAGCTGATCATATTATAAAACTCGAACAGGCTGCAGGAGAAGGCCAGAGCAGCACAAAGTATGCAAGGTCTGAGGGATGAGTATGCAAGGTTCTCAAGAAGACTGTTCCCTTCCCGGGGACTAGAGGCATTTTTCAGAGGGTAACATTCACTTGAATTACAAATGCACCCGCCTCTCTCTTCCAAGGGAGAAAAGCCCGTTGTTGCATCTATAATGTAGCTTTAGTTTTTGGTGCCAGAAATGATTCAGTAAACACAGTTATGTTATGGTACACTATTCGTATTCCGCACTCAAATTAACCTCAAGGCAGTGCTGGCATGAATTCAATTTGATGCCTGTACTTAGGATTTCACATAGGTGCCTTCATCCAGTTCTTCTTCACAACTAATAAAATCTTAATTCATGGTAATATATTTATTTCTAGTTCAGTTCATATTAAGGAGTGCAGTACTTTACAGAAAACTAATTAATATCAATCATATATTATAACATTTTTAACGTTTCAGAGGAAAATCTTACACTAGGGGAAAGATTAGATGAACCGGAGGTCTTAGCCTATCCTATTACTCTATTTCTAGAATTTGAGAAAAAGGTACCAAACATCACTTAAAATATTAATTTAATTGAAGGTGTGCATCATGGGAAGTCTGGGAATTAAGAAACCTCGTTCTTACCCCTAATAAGACATCGATTTGATGTGGCCCAAGAATGTAATTTACACTCTCAGAAACTCTGCTTTCCACCTATTTTGTGTAACAACCATATAATTTGCAAGTTGGTAAAGATAGTCAAATTCAGATGTGTGACACTATTAAAATAATGAACTTCACTAATAGCATGCCTTCTGCAATTGTTGGTAACAATTCTATTTTTATGTAATGTTTGAGTAATGTTAATAGCATCATATTTTCTGGGATTGAACGTATAGTCAGCAGGATAGTACAAGCATGAGTCCTTGACTACGACAGAAATGGTGCCCCCTGGAGTTGTGCAATACAGTGGCCCTCCATTGCCTTAAGGAACTACGTTTAAAAGGCCTAATTCTCCCCTAGGTACAAAGGACTGGAGCAGTGGTTATACAACTCCTGAACATCTTAAAAAATAATAATAATAATTCAATAGATGCCTTGAAATTGCATGGTCATACTATCCAGCCTTTCCAAATCAGGCATTAGGCATTCATTCATTCTATAACAATTTCCCCACACTGACATGCTATAAGCAAAAAATAAAGTTAAATAAATAAATAAAAATTAAAAAGATAGGCACATCCTATTCTTTTTTTTTTTTTGCCTCTTTAACAATCTACACATAAAACCTCCAAATCTGAGATGGACAGATAGATATAGATAGATAGATATCTATATATGTATTTTTTAAATCTTGATAAGTAGAAAGAAGACAAAAGCCAAGACACCAGAAGGAGTCTGGGGGCAGAGATCATGCCTCTCAATACTCACTTTCAGAATCGAGTCCATAAATGATAACCCCCAAGATGCGTGTCATTCATTTTACTGCAGTGTAAATACTTGCATGGCAAGTTGAGGGAACACTCACGACGGGGGCTCACACACGCTACTTTTTAATTCACAAGGGCATGGTGACGTGGGAGGGCACCTCGGAGTCACTGCTCAATGAACTCCACAATAGGGCACAAATCTGAAACCCAATCTTAGCCTGATATGGACGTAAGAGCAAATATATTCAGTATCATGTGCTTTCCAACAGCCCTGTGTCTCGAGGGAGCTCTCTGACATCAGCAGTTGAGACAGGTGGTTCCCTTTCCAACTGTGGAAAATAAAACCCCATTGCAGAGGCACTAAGTAAATATAGCTGTACTGTAATTTTTCTTTGGTGCACTCTCCCTGTGATTTCTGTCCTGTGATGATACTTTATCAAAGGAACCCATCCAGGGCATCCTTCCATGCTAAACACTGATTAAACATTGGCAAACGGGCTGAAATTGGCATTCAAGACACTGGTAGAGGATTCTGTTTTGCTGCTCTGGTTGGAGAGTTCTCCTCCTCTCGTTGTCAAGTGGCTGCCTAAACCTCTGCTGGAATATGTCCCTGTTACTAATACAGCCCAACAAAATGACAGACAAGAGTCAGACCATCTGAAAATCACATGCACAGAGCAGGTTAATACCAATCACATCCAGTTCAAGTCTGAGAACTCAAATCAGCTGAGATGTACTAAGCCCTTTGTGACCACAACTATTTGCTTTTGCATTTAAGAATTATTAGCAGAAGGGCACCCTGTAACTTGTGTATAAAATTACTTAATTCAATTTCTGTTTCCCTTTCTGAACATAGATACTTTTACACTCTGACAGCCGCTGGCTCTTGAGGCATTCTCCTTTTTGTTGTATCTCCTTAGAAACACAAATCTTGTTCCCTGGCAGCGGCGGCTCTAAGTGCTGTACCACATGCCCAAACTAGTTCTCCCTCGCAGCTTTAATTCACAGTAAGTGGCATGAAAGGAGGTCAACCCTTCTCGAAAAACACTCAGAGTTCTTTTCGACTTCAGAATCTATTTTGGAAAGCCACACTCCCTGGTACGTAAAGAGCAGCTTCCCATTTTGAAATTCTGGCTGTTAACTACTGACAACTTGACGGAATGGCCTCAAAGGGGCAAAAGCAGGGTGACAATCACAGTTTCAACTCTTGATCATCGTTCTCTCAGGAAACTCCATGAGATAAGAAAGTCAGTAAACTGCCATCCCGTCTTTGCCCCCAAAGAACCCTTTTATTTGAAAACTACTTAGGGCGTGCATACATGTCTTAGCTTTGCTTTCCTGAGGTGTTTATTGAATGCTTAACTCAATAATGTCATCTTAATCCCAAAAGTTTCCATGGTAACCTACCACTGTAATAAACAAGTCTGAAGGATGGGAAATGAAGCACGGGGCTCCTTTCTCCGCCTCTCCTTCTTCAGCTTTCAAAGAACAGGGTCTTTTCTACTTCTAGAGAACGTTCTACTTCTAACATTCATAGCCCATACCTCTTTGAGCTAGAGTCAAAATAGTAGCAATAAAAAAAAAAAAATGATGGCCAACATTTGGTGACTATTTGCTATTAATGCCAAGCACTGAGCTGAGGAGCTTTGTGGATTATCTCACTTAGTTCTTGCACTAACAGGAGAAGCAAGTACTATTATTATGTCAGTTCTAGGAATTGAATCTTAAAGTTTAAGTAACTTTTCTAAAGACAAAAAGCTGGTATGTAGGAGACCTGGGGCCTGAAGTCAGTCTTGTCGGACTGCAGACATTCTGCAGACTGTGCAGAAAAATGGCATTTTTGCTTGTGCCCCAAAGTCACGTAACTTAAGACATCTAGGAATCTCTCCACGAATCAGAAGGGAACCATAGCTTCCCGTTCAGAATGAACGTAAAACCACCACACACATCTAGCTAAAACTGCCAGGGAAATTAAGAAAAGGCAGAACTCAAACAGGATCACAGCCAACACATGGCACCCTGCTCTGGTCAAAAGCAGCCACACCACAGGTCTCTTTGAACGTGATTTGGCAAGTCATTTAAAAGAACGTCCCTTTCTCTGTGGATCAACCTCTAAAGTTAACTTGGGATGTCTGATTCAGATCACTGACAGCACCCCCAGAGAAAAAGGAGCCCTTATTATAATGCCACTCTTCTCCCTAAATGAAATTTAGACTCCTTTTGAAGATGGCAACTGCAAACGAAAGTCAGATTAGAACACATCTTAAGACCACATGGCAAACCATATTACAAAAACGTTTTCCATGCCACAAATCTGTTCCTATACAAATCTATCCCATGAAGTACAAACAATACGCTTATCTCACTCTAGAACAGAACTCAGTAGATACACCTTAAGCTTGACTCTTAATACCAATCATTGAATAAACTTACAATTTTATAGCCTTTGCTTGGAAGTGCAGCCAAATACAGAAAGGTAGCATGAGTCAGGGCCATTCAAAACTCATCATGGTACTAGTCTTCAGAAAGGGGAGCTAAAAAATATGGTTTTCTAATCTCCTCTGATTTATGAAAAATAAATAAAACAAACTCCATTGAATGCATTTACCCCCCCAAAAATGTAAGCTCGCAGAACTTTGCAGCTCTGGTCTTAAAACAATTATAACTAAGATCCAAAGTACCTGGGTCACCTGGTGAACTAGAGGGTCATCATTCAATGGGGCAGGTTCCAAAGTAAATAGCCCAGAATTCAAAGCCAGAATGAGACTGTGTCCTCTGATATGCTCACACCTCTTGGAGCCTAGAAGAACAAAGGCAAACAGGGATGGCCTATGGCCACTTGGGGAGGTAGGCATGTGTTATTAATTCTGAAATCCCCATGGCCACCGTCACCACCACGCCTAAAAAAAAATCAAAACCGCACTGATTATAACTGAGTAGGAAAGAAAGTTGCATGTTTTGGTTTTGTAATATTTTGAGGTCTGGTCTGAATGTAATGATTTAAGATGGAGAAACTCACTTTCTAAAAGAGCATTAAGCCAAGTTCACATTCATGATCCCTTTCTAGGCATGCACATTATGCTGCTAAGAACAAACACTTTGAAGCAAAATCTAATTCCGATGGACGCAGGATACATTGGCTGTGAAGGCTGTGCCCTCAGCAAGGAGCACCAGACACAAACATGAGTACGAAGCCACTTCAGAACATTTCATCTCAATCCCAAGAGCCGAACTACTTAATGTCTCTGTGCCTTCATTTTCCCATCTAGAAAATGGACATAATGCCTACCTCCCAGGCTTATCACAGCGATTCAACAGGAAAAGCTGAAGGGGTGTAAGTAAGGGGAGTACAAAATGAATGCCTCACCTACAGGGGGAGCTACACAAATGCCCACTTCCCTCACTTTTCAAATTTCTCAGATCCAACTATTTCTCTGTCCTCTCACTCCTTCTCCCTCCTTTCCTAAAGCATTTTAAAGTAAATTATATGCAATAAAGTTTTTGTACCTTTTAGTCCATGGAGTAGAGATTGAGATTTATGAATACACAAAGGTGTATAAGGACCAGGACTCATGCTTCCTTCTCTGGGGGTGCCTTGCCCACTTACTGAAGGGAGAGAAGAAATGACAACTCTGCTTGGAGGATAAAGTAAGTCCCAACTCAATGTATAAAAGATAGGCATTTTTGGGACTTCCCTGGTGGCCCAGTGGCTAGGACTCCACGCTCCCAGTGCAGGGGGCCTGGGTTCCATCCCTGGTCAGGGAACTGGATCCCACATGCTGCAGCTAGGAGTTCGCATGCCACAACTAAATTTCCTGCATACCGCGACGAAGATCCTGCACGCGGCAATGAGGATCCCGCGAGGCGCAACTAAGACCCAGAGCAGCCAAATAAATACATAAATAAATAAATAATAAATAAATAGTTTAAAAAAGAGGCATTTTTAAAGATCAAAGATTCGTGTGAAACAAAAATCTTGAAAACTTTTAAATGGAAAAAAAATTTTGATATTTGGATTTATCACCGATGCTTTAGTCATTGCCAGTTTGGGTAAATGTATGAGGAAAGAGATAGTACAAATTGCTACCAAATGTCACTTGCTGCAAAAGAACGAGTGACAGACAATGTCTACATTTTCCAACTCCAAGCATCTCTTTTGTTATTTATAGGCAAAATTATTAAGGACTAAATATGAAAAATCAAAATTTTGAAAATGCAGAAATAGGTGAAGTGCGGAAAATAAAAACAAGCAAACAAAGAAACAAAAACAAGGAAAACCTGAAAGTTAGATTACTCATATGCACCAAAGCTCTCTCCGAATATTTGCATCATAAAGCTACTGTAGAAATGCCCAGAGGTTAAAATAAGTAAAATAAATTAAACTGGTGATATAGGAGAGAAGAAATGTATTCTCAGAATCTATATATTGTTTTTCTAAATATTATCAGTAACCATCACCACTTGAAAGGGGAAGAGGGAAGTGGAAAGAAAACACCTTACTGCTTGGAAAATTATCCACAAAGAATTCGTCTCTGCGATTCATGTCCACAGTTGTTATTTATAGTCTCAGACAGTAACTTGAGACTTGTTAAAGGGTGTGTGATGGACTTCCTTCTCCTCCACAGGAACTCTGCCTACTAAATACTAACTGTTCACAATCTTCCCACCTTGTAAAGGTAGATAAAGTCGATCCTAAAGGTTATAGTTAAAACTGAAAGTCCTTGCTCAAAGACTTGGGGTCAAAGGACAACGTCAGCGTCATGATGCCGAGGCAAAGAGGAAGACACACATCACCAATCCCTCTACACCTAGCCACCTGTCTGGGAAAATACATATCTGCAAACATGTAGAATGCAAGATTAAAGGGGAAACAGCCAGCTGTTACAAGTCAACAAATCAGTAAGTATCCACTACTATCCAAAAGATGGTCCAGCAACATGCCAGGTGCTTAACTTGTATAAGACTGTATAACTCTCTGCCCTGAAACCGCTTATAGTCCAAGAGTGAGTGGAAGGTCAGACTCACAATCAGTTAATACACTCACATGTGAACAGAACAATAGCAAGTGTGTTGAGGGAGAAGAGACGGGGATCAGTTAGGGGCTTGAAAATAGATCTATTTCACCTTATAAACAGCCAGGCCCTGTGAAGACTTTAGAGGCTCCTGCCCCACATGTAATTCAAAATAAAAAGTAGACTCATTACTAAATTACATATGTATAGAGAAGCCCAATAGGGTTCTATCCTTTGTCACAATAGCTGTTTCCAATGATCACTTTTTTAACCATTTTTTTAAATTGAAGTATAGTTAATTTACAATGTTGTGTTAGTTTCAGGTGTACAGCAAAGTGATTTCAGATTCTTTTCCATTATAGGTTATTACAAGATATCAAATATAGTTCCCTGTGCTGTACAGTAGGTCTTTGTTGTTTGCCTATTTTATATATAGTAGTGTGTATCTGTTAATCCCAAACTCCTAATTTATCTCCCCCCTTCCACCTCCAACCTCCACTATCCCCTTTGGTAACCATAAGTTTGTTTTCTGTGTCTGTGAGTCTATTTCTATTTTGTAAATAAGTTCATTTATATCATTTCTTTAGATTGCCCATATAAGTGATATCATACAATATTTGTCTTTCTCTGTCCGACTTATTTCACTTAATATGATCATCTCTAGGCCCATCCATGTTGCTGCAAATGGCACTATTTCATTCTTTTAAACAAATGTAATAATCTTTCAAAGGAAAAATTTTGGTGCCCTTGCATGTGTGCCCTGCTTTGCTGAGTGCCCTACTCACTAGTTTAGTGTAGTATTGGGTAATCCCGTGTGCTTGCCAACATGCAAATAAAGGAAAACAGAGATGTGGTTTGCCAGGACCTTGCCCGTCCATTCGTGGGCCCTCCAATAAAAGTTCTGGGATCCCGAATAAATGATTGCAAGAGGCATACATGGCCAGAAAAGAGCATGTGGATTCCTCTAGCTCTGGGATGGGGGGTACCTGCTGAGACCCCAGAAGCGTGAAAGGCAGAAGGAGGAAGGATAATGAAGGGGAGATTTAAAAGGCTGACCAGAGGACAGAACCAGGCTCTGATACTTCCTGACTCTTTGAAATGAGTCAAGATATTGATACTTAATCTCCCTGGGTCTCTATAAAATAAGGATGACACCACTGCCCTCATGGAGAATGTAAGGATCAGATACCTAGGCTGGCATCTGTAGATATTTGGTTAAATTTTAGTTTTCCCCAATACTAAGGGGACTAGAAAATAAAAAGTCCTGGTGACAAATGATAAATCATACAAGGTCCAGTGTTAACTGCTAAGGGAAATACAAAGAAATATGAAAGGCAGTGAGAGCCAAGATCTGGCTCTCAAGCAGGTGGTAGGATGCAGCTGCTTATGTGATATTATTGGAAATCAGTCTTTAACCCACAAAATTCTAGGAAGTAACTAGACCAGAGATAGAAAATCAAAAGTAGTTTAAAACGGAAATAGGTGGTTTTCTTAAAAAAATAGAATTCAATATATAATGTCCATCATGTACCCACTACCATTCTAAGTGCTTTATACATATTATCTTATGAAATAGGAACTATTCTTATTCTTTTTTTTCAGATGGAGAAAGAGACACAAAAAGTTAAGTAACTTACCCCAGACTACACGTCTAATAAATGGTAAGGTTGGAACTTGAACCTGGGCAGCCTGGTTCCAGGGTGTATGCCCTTAACCTCTACACTAAACTGCCTCCCTCTGCTGCCTGACAAAGTTTTTAATCTTTGCTAACTAAAACTGTGTGATGTGCTACAGCTACATAGTTGAATTAGATCTGGCTGCTGGCCTCACAGAGCCCACACTTTAATAGGGATGATGGAATCTCTGAGTCTGGAGCAGCTGTACAAGAGGAGTCTGTCGGACAAAGAACAGGGCAACCCAGGCTGCCTGGAAGAGAGTGGGGAAGGAGAAGCAGGCGTTATGAGGAGCCTTTCTCCCATCTTCCCTTCTTTGAAATCATTCTGTGTGTGCCTAGCGCAGTGTGGGGCACACCCAGTGGAAATCATTGCCTTTGTCCTCTTCTGATTATCAAGATAATATTTTCTACTGATCTTACTCACAATTATGAATAAAATACAATCTATCCTCTCGCAAGGAGTTTATGATCTTGTGGGGATAGAGATGTGAACTTAAATAATTCTAATATGGGTTCACATGGTTTGGGGTGAAATCTTGAGATGACAGACATGATATACAATTAGAGTCCTGATATAAATAATGACACCAACAAGTTCTGATAGTTACCTGATGATCTTCCTAACGGGCCATCAGTCTGACAAAATCTGCTGTTAACTGTTGATAAACTGGGATAAATGACCATGCATTTAACCAAGAAACACATGTTAAACTATAATGAATCAATGATTTTCCAATTGGACAAAAGATTGACAATGTCCACCGTGGACTAGAGAAATTATGATACATGAATACAAATTATTTCATCAAGAAATATATACTAAAATGCATATCAATGGATTCTGGAAAGCATCTATTTTTAAAGATATGCAATCCTAGGGGCTGTTCAGGAACTGCCTGTCCCCCAATGTACACAATCACAAACTGCATAATCACAAAATGGAAAGACTAAACCACAAAGAGGTCATCAGGATTCATTTGAAAAGATACCCAGTATGCAGAACTACTTTTTAAAGTAGAAAAATGTCTTAGAAAAGGTTTAAACAAAGAGAGGGAGAGAGAATTCCAGGTGAAGAGATGGTATTTTCAAAAGTGGGTTCTCGGTTGCTAGGCCAGGCTGAGAGGCAACATGGTACAGACAGAGCCTCACACCCTTGACTCTGACACTGACCTTGGCTCAGAGCCACATGGCCTGAGGAAAGGTTTGAAGGCTCTCTGTGCCTTCTGTAAAACAGGGCTCACTGTGCCTAGGCTCTTTAGGAGGATTCTATAAGGATCATAAAAGATAATAATCTGATTGTCTATGTGTCAACTCGGCTGGACTATGGTGCCTAGTTGTTCAAACACTAATCTAGGTGTCGCTGTGAAGTTCTTTTGTAAATGTAACTAATATCTACAGTCAGTTGACTTTAAATAAAGCAGATGACCCTCCATAATGTGGGTGGGCCTCATCCAATCAACTGAAAGCTATAAGACCAAAAACTGAGGTTGCCCTAAGAAGAAGGAATTCTGCCTCAAGGCTGTAACCTAAAAAATCCTGCCTGAGTTTCCAGCCTGCTAGCCTGCCCAACAGATCTGTAGATTTTAGGCTTGCCAACCTTCCCAATCGTGTGTGCCAACTTCTTCAAATTCCTTTCTCTTTCCGTCCCCCTCCCCTTCCAATTTAATCAAGAAACACATGTTAAACTATAATTAGTCAATGACTAATAGTCAATGACTTCCCTTTCCCCCCACCCCCTATCTCTGTCTCTATCTCTCTCAACCTCTCTCTCCCCTCTGCCAAGTAATAAATGAGCATATAGAATGTAGGCCCTTCAACAGTAGTAGACCAACTGGTGAAATGTCTAAAAGCTCAGGAATATAATTTTTAATGTAATTTCAAAAGTAAATTAGGCCTCTCAGAAGAGAGGAAATGCAAATAAAATGAAGCACAGAGATATTTAGAACACACTCTCCATGAAGACAAAGACATTGCCTTGTTCACAGTTATGTCCATAGGTCTAAAATGATAACTAAACAACTTAAAAAACACGTGTTGAAAAGGAATGAATGCTAGAATTCTATAGAAATGTACAGCAAGGTAGGATATTTTTTCCTATTGGTATCCACCCAAACTATTTTTCTTCTGAGCTAACAGAACATCATGGAGGAGGTATGTATTCAAGCATCCATCCTCACGTGCATCCGTTCATAAAGCATGCACTGAGAACCTACCACATTCAACAGGCTGTGCTGGCCTTCAGACTGTGAGATAAAGAAGATGTCTTCCCTTTGGGGCACCACAGGCTGGTAAGTGAGCCGATGAATAAACAAGTAGAATATATTAGTAGAATATATTGGAGTTAAGCAATGCAGGAGGTGCTGGGCAAGCTCACAGAATGGATACCAAACCTCTTCTGGAATTCATTCATTCATGTGTTCTTTCTTAAATGAATCTTTATTAAGGTGAACTCTGTGCCATACATTCTGCTATGCCCTGGGAATACTCAGATAGTATAATAAATAATATTAATAATGGGTAAATTATATTGAGCACTTACTGTATTTCAGGCATGTTCTAAGCCTTTTACTTTATTTACAGATTCTCCTTATACCAGTAGGGAATCAGGTATGTGTTTTCCATATCTTTCCTATAAGACAATCATA
This sequence comes from Eubalaena glacialis, assembly GCF_028564815.1. Taxonomy (NCBI): domain Eukaryota; kingdom Metazoa; phylum Chordata; class Mammalia; order Artiodactyla; family Balaenidae; genus Eubalaena; species Eubalaena glacialis. Next base: position 51,267,324 of record NC_083720.1, read on the forward strand.
TGGGCATAAATTCTCATATTTACTCTTCAAAGAGTTGTTGATCACCGACCATCTAGAAGGCACTCTGTTAGGCACCAATTTATGTGATTAACACCTAATCTCTGCCTTAAATTTAGTGGAAGAGACTGACACATCCACAAACGACTACAATATCAGGCTATGTGACACCCACAGTCTTGCAAAGGCCTTGTCATAAGCATAAAGATGCCACCTCCAAAACTTCACAAAAACTTGGGAATATGATTATGAACACAACCAATAGAAATGTGTTGAGAGTGGGTTTTTTTTGCTTTTTTTTAATTGAAGTATAGTTGGTTTACAATGTTGTGTTATTTTCAGGTATACAGCAAAGTGATTCAATTATACATGTATCTATTTTTTGTCATATTCTTTTTCATTATAGGTTATTACAAGATATTGAATATAATTCCCTGTGCTATACAGTAGGTCCTTGCTGTTTATCTACTTTATTTAAAGTACTGTGTATCGGTTAATCCCAAACACCTTGTTGTTTTATCCTATCCTTAAGCCAGAAAAATAACCAAAGAGAAATATTGTTAACATGCATGATAGATCTTCAAAATTATATTTAAAAACAAAACTCTCTCTTTTTTGTGACTAAGGACTAGTTACCACGTGAACTGCAGGTCAACATGGCCTGAACCAAACATAGATGCCTGGGATGTCAGTCAACACCAGTGTTTTCAGTCACCTTCCAGGCACTAATGTTAACATAAAGTCTTGTTTCTCAAGATCGCAAAGTTAAAGGTGTGAGCATAACAACAGAAGATGTTGACATAAATATCTTGCATTATTGATAAATAGCTTGAATTTGTCATCAATTAACACCAGCTATAGATTGCAACAGTTTCTAAATGAAGCCTTGTAAATAACTGTAGTTTTAATTACTCTAGGAAACTACAATATGCATCAGCATCCACAACTCCTGCCAAGTATCGCCATGGTCCTAGGAAGTTTCACAGTCACTTAAAAAGGTTACAGTAATGAAAGAGGCAAGATTTTTGTATCTCAAAAGAAAAGACCAATTCTATCCAAGAAACACAAGTCTAAAACTTCTTGGAAAGAGAGAGAGAGACAGAGATACAGACAGAGTCAGAGAGAAAGAAAGAGAAAGAGAGAGAGAGAGAGGGAGAGAGGGTCATGAGCATTGGGGAGAAAGCAATAAAAGCAATAAACAAAGAGTCCCCAGTCAAGTCAGAGATGAGATTATTCAACAGTCAATATGAGAAAAAAGAAGGGGAGATTCCTTTGAACTCAAGGAAAATGGGCTGTTTGGTTTCTCTTGTACTTTTCATTGACTCTATTCATTTCTTTGATATTTAAAATGTATATCCTATCTATTTCTAAAAATAGGCTTCTGGATTACATATGAAGTTAGACACATAAAACAAGACTATAAAAATGAAAACCAGATCAAATCAGGTTAAGAGGAGCCAGGAATTAAACATTACGTATATACTTGGAATGCAATACTTTTTTTGTAACTGAGTTCTGAATTTACTTCTGAGTTTCCTGGCCATTTGGACAAAAATCAAAAAGTGTTGGGTTAGATAAACATTCATTATTCAACAAAAGGAAACAGGACTTCCCTGACCTCTCTAGTACAACTGTAACCTCACCCCTACTCCCATTGCCCAGCCATTACTATCCCTATCCCTTCCATATTTTTCTTCATAGCATTTATCAATTTTCTAAACTTTGTATCTTTTGCTTATTTTCTGTCCCCTTCCACTAGAATGTAAGGTTCATGAGGACAAGAGTTTTTTGTTCACTATTTTATCTCAGTTCCTAGAACAGTGCCTGGCACATAGTAGATTATATATGTATAAATGTTGTCATGTAGCCAAGAGTGATTTTTTTCTCAATACTGAATTCCAGCAGAGATGTATCATGAGGTCCCCTAAATAAATTATACTAGGCTATGAGGCCACGTTGGGATGGGGAGATAATGGGCTGACAATCCACGGCAAGCATAAAATGAGGCACATGCAAACGTGCAGTGACAAGGGAACAGAATTTGGAGCCAGGAGAGCTAATTTCAGCTACCAAGGCTACCTCCTCCCACCCTGCACCTTCTATCAGGCAGCACAGCATCATTGTGAAACACGTGGACTCTGGAGTCAAGCAAACTGGTTTGAAATCCTGGCTCTATAAGCTTATAAGCTGTGTGACCTTTGACAATTTACTTAACCTCTCTGTGCCTCAATTTCTTCATCTGAAAAATATAGATAATAATAGGACCTACCTCAAAAGATTTCTGTGATAATTAAATGAGTTTATATGTGTAAATCAATCAGAATATTTCCTGACACAGTAAAACTAAGTACTGGCAGTTAATTTGAACTTGTGCCCCTCATTTGTAAAGCATGGATAACAACTACCCTTGGAGTGGTCATAAGGATCAAGTGACCTTAATATATGGTAATGTGCTTAAGTTTTTTAATGGTTGACTTATTTTTTATTTTCATGAGTGTAGCACATGTTCATCGTAAGTTTTTCAGAAAACGCAGAAAGATGGAAAGGAGACAGTAAAAGTCTTCTATATCCCAGTAAACAGTGACAACCACTATTAGCATTTTCTTGTATAAATTTCCAGATTGCTTTCAATGCTGTATCTACATACAAATATAGATGTCTGTGAAAATATAATTTTTAAACAGCATTAGACACATACAACAGACCTGCTTTTCTAAAACTTATCATGGGTGTTATCTCATATCAGCAAATAAACATCTACATCATTCTGTATAACAGCTGCCTAGTATTCCATTGTATGAAAGTGCCTTGATTTATTTAGCCAACACTCCATTCACGGACAGTTAGGTTGTTTCCACTTTGTGAAAGTGCTTGGTAAACTACAAAGTAATATACAAATGTTAGCTGTCATTATCATTATTTTTAAAATAAATATCTAGACATCACCATTAAACTTTTGAAAGGTCTTTTTTTTCACTATTTCTTTAACCCCCTGGAAATGATGCTTTGATCAAATTGTATTCACACCATCATTCAAAAAAGCATGGCATTTAGGGATCCTATGTCTGAACAGTAAAATCAACTGCTACTAAATCAGAAGTAGGGGAGGACATTAGGGAATGAATGTCCCGAAGAGCCCACTTCTCAGTACAAAGCCTGTGTCCTTTCCTGGCACGTGCCACCTCACTCTCCTTTGCTTATAGACTGACACTGCTCACTGATTGCCACCCTTTTCAGAATCTTCCCATGGCTTCAGAATCTTTTTTGATAATGAATTCCAAGTAAACATTATGAAACAATTGGAACAGGCAAGAGAGATGAAATATATTTGCTCACCCCAAGTTGAGGATATAAGGTGATATCTACCAGCATTTACTGCGTAGCTACAACTTATAGTACCCATGTTGTAAATGGCAGATTTTGTAGCTATGTTAATTTACATCATCGCACCTCCTATATTCTGAGTTCCTTGAGATTAGAGACTATGTCCTGTCCTTCTATGTAGCCTCACCTTTGCCTAAAAGAACGCCTCATAAGAGTAGATGCTTAATAAATGTTGTTCACTTGTGGGTGAGCAGTTGAAATAATGTCTGAAGTCCTTGATCTCATGTATTTTACAATCTCATTGATTAATAACTGAAATTAAAATAAAAGTACCAATGTATTCTCTGAAAATAAAACCTGCCAAATTATTCCTGGTAGAGTGGAGTTGGATAGGGCATCCAAATGCATGAAAACAAGTAATTTAGAATTGCTACTCTTTTTTCACAATAAATTTTCTCCATTAATTAATGTTGTGACTTAGAGCAAATGTGCATGGCAGGAAACAGAGGGCCGTGCTTATACCAATTTTACAGAAGAAAGTGGCTGTGCATTGAGATATATTGTGAATATTCTACTTCCTAACTCAGGTCCCAGCATGAGTTGGATGGATTCAGCTCATAAAACTCTGGCCTTTCACCTCTTCAAGGCTACAGTTAACTTCGCTGTGAGTTTCATTCATTCAACAAATATTTACTGCATGCCCAATATATACCAGGCACCGCAGTAAGCTCTAGACTTGGAAAGGTCCAACATGACAAAAAATGATTTAAATTCAAATAGATTATACATAAACATTCCATGTCCCTTAACAACGAATGGGTCATCATGACAAGTATTATTCATGACTGTCAAAGACAGGGTTTGTATGTTTTTATCTCCTAATATTAAAATAGGAACTCATCACTCTAACCAGGAAGATATTTCTATCCTAACGTGGAAATTAACAAATAGATTTCACTGTCTCCTGCCTATTTCATAATGGCTACCAGAAATTCACTGCTTAAAAAAATTCAACCATGTCTAAGCATTGGGAAAATTTCTACGGTCAGTGAGTAATGTCTGCCATGAATAAAGAGTGGGGCAAGCGGGCTGTGTGTCAAGTACTTGCCATTCCTATTCCATATATATCATGCTGACCCTGCTCCTCTGTTCTGGGCTGTTCTCTCTGGATAACTATTCTATTCGTTCTTTGTGAGTTATTTGAGGACTCATCTATTCCATAAACCATGACCCAACATGGTTAATATTGAGTGCTGCCCCCATCCACACTGCACCATCTAGCACTTGATTCTATGCCGAGCTTCACCCTTCTCCAGTTTCTTCATTTGAATATATCTAATTTTTATCTAAAATCATAAAGCTCCCTGAAAGCAGCAACCTTTTATCTTCATTCTCTGTTGCCCCTACAGCACTAAGCACCCCGCTGGCTATGTCGAAAGTACTCAATTATTTTTTTGTATGGTTGCATGGGGAAAGGATCAATCTCAGAGCCCTAAAAACCTGGCTTCCTATACTAATTCTCCCCTTACCATATACAAGACTTTGTATAAATTTATGTAACTACTGTAAGCCTCAGTTTTTCCATCCCTAAAATAGAGCGGTGGCAAGAGAAAATCTCTAACTTTCCAAATCACCCTAGCATTCAAGGATTCTACATATTTTAGAGGATATTTTGCTTGAAGGAAAACTTTTGCTGTTTGAAATCTCTCTTTTCATCTAAGAAAGGAAGAGATTTTTTTTCTTTGAAAAAGAAGTGAATTGTGAATCCTCTTGAGAGGCAGCTCAGCCTTCACTCGCTCTCTATTCTAACTTCCCAATAAATGAATGGTGATTTTCTCCTCTTGCTTCAGCCCTTAAGAAAAGTCCACCCTCTTACTAATAGAAAATAGGATTTGAGTGATGGCTTTTATACTAATTGGTCAGGAGCTTAGATAAAATATTGTTATTGACAGAATGTTCTCTTTTTTCATGCACTGATAAAGTGGCTTAGCAGAGCGAATAGAGAGTAAATGCAGGACAAAGACAAAGTACCTGAGATTTGAGTCAGATTGGAAGAATCAAGTCAGCACAGTAAAGTGCTTGCTAATAAGAGACCCTGATAAGAGGATGTAACAGAAGCCAACGTATTCAACAAGACAATGGAAACAGGAAAGCGAGAATCACCAGTGGTGGGTGAGAGATTAAGAGCGAAGATCCAGAAGTCTGACTTGTTCTCTTTGACCCTTGAGGTCCACATAGGATCAAATGTAAATGAAATCATTTTGAGACTATCATTTTTAACTCAGCCAGAAGAGCGGTATGCATAAAGAAATCCCTTCGCAATCTGTCAAAAACTATCTATTGATTTTAAAAGATAAAACATAAAATGTTCAAAGCAACATTGTAAGTGTAATGGAATGGGTTAAGATCAAGGGCAGAGAAGCTTCTACTGGTGGGACTGTATTCTCCTGTGGCAGGTGATGAACTAACTCAGTAATCTCTCAGGTCTTTTACCTAGAAAGGCACCTCTGGCTACTATGACTTGATCTATCTAAATTTTAGAAGATGAAAATGGAACCAAGGTTAATATCGATGTTAATCGTCATAATGGTAATTTGTTTATACTGTGGTCAAGACTTTAATTTGCCATCCCTTAACACTAAACTACAAAATGCAGAAAACACTACTCAGCCAGCAGCTTGGCAGTGCACTAAGGAAATAGAAGCCATGAGAGAGCAAGCAGTGCCCCCTGCCCCCGGGGAATTTGATTCAGGCATAAATACCATAATCCTTTCGTTTTAAGTAGTGCTTGGACAAACCAAATCTTCATTTTCCCCCAAACCCTAAACTTGCCTATGAAGAACGCTGCAATCATTCTTCTAATCTTTTCCTCTTACACCCCAACTTTCCTCTTCCCATTTCCCCAGTCGCAACCTTCCCTCAACTTCAGAAATGGGAACGTTGTGGCAAGTTTGGCTGGAATTCTTTTATGTAGTCTCTGTATCCTACAACTTGGCCTCGAGAATCCTCCTTCCTGCTTGCCCTGCGATTGAAATGACCAGAGTCAGACCAGACTCAGGTTCCTGTTTGGAAAAAATAAAGAGGTTCCTCCCCGTTCTTCAGACCAGTCCCAGCAACGGGGCGCCTGTCCCAGGCAGAACTCACGCTCTGCTGAAGATTCACCAGCTCCACCACCCAGCCCGGGTCTGCCCACCAAGCAAACAGCCAGGAAAGCACAGCCCGGAGAACTAGGGGTTCATCTATAAAAGGAATGCCACCCACCACATCCCTCCTACCCTGCGTCTCAAAGGGGAGAGAGTGGGGTACTCCACTTTGAGCTTCGGGCAAAGGAACAATTCCTGTCTCCCACTCATCACATTCTTCCGAGGAATGGGGCTGACTTTGATTTATCAGATTACATTCACAATTCAACTCTTCAAGACTTTGTGTTCTGGGAAACCAGTAAACAACCCAAGGCTTGTCCTCAGATAACCAACTGTGTGTGTGTGTGTGTGTGTGTGTGTGTTGGGGAGACAGGGGTGGGGTGTGTAAGGAATCTCACTGAATGAATGAGAAGGGATTCTTCGACTCCTGAGAAAGTCTCCACACAGAGAAGTGCATGGGAGTGAAACACCTTGTAACTTAAAACTATGTTTCTCCCGGCATCTCCAGTTCTCAGCCTGAGCCAGGTCAGCCGTGGGATCCGACTTGGCTGTCCTTGCATTAAACACAAACACCACACTGCCGGGCCGACTCCGGGGTGCCAGGCAGCAACTCATGAAAAGTCCCCCTGGGCACCCTGAACACCAGTTTGTTTGACATTTCACTGGCGACCTCGGAACTGTCTGAAAGTGCTCAGATCCCATCAGGCCGGCAGGTGGGAGGGGAGGGTTTAACAAGATAAGCACACTGTGTGTGGGGCTTCTCTGGAATTTATTGTCAAAGGAACGTGGAGCCAACTGAATACACGCACAGTTTTACAGGTGCACATTTCATGTATTCGTTGGGGTGAAACGCTATTTGGACTCAGCTTTCAAAAGGAAGTTCAATCCTGGTAGCCATAAATTTGTTTTCTACATCCGTGACTCCTGTTTTGTAAATAAGTTCATTTGCACCCTTTTTTTTTTAGATTCCACATATAAGCAATATCCTATGATATTTGTCTTTCTGTGTCTGACTTACTTCACTCAGTATGACAATCTCTAGGTCCACCCATGTTGCTGCAAATCCTGAAAGCAATAATAATAATTCCGTGGTTTCAAGGAAAATACGGCATTCGCCTAAACAGAAGGCCTCTGCCAGCCCCCAAATTATAATGTGATTCTAGAAATGTTAGAGAGCACTTTCTAAGTGTGTGAGCCTTGCTTATGACCCATCGACAGGGAATAATATCATTCATTCATTCCACAAATATTTATTGAATATCCACAATGTTCATGAAATATTCTTATCATACTAGAAGGTAGGCAGAGCAGGGAAGGATACCCAGATAATCAGATCTGGATTTTGACCTTATGGAATTTGCAGTCTGATAGGAGAAACAATACACAAACACTAAAGATCCTTCGGTGCAAGGGAGAAATACCAGGCATGTGAGAAATTGGCCCCTGATGGACCGGGTGGCACTTGAAGAGAAATTGATTCTAGCTGGGGCAGAGTGTATTTCTTAGCTTTGGTATGCAGTGGAAGACAGGGAGCCCTCAACATCCCATCACATCAAGAAAGGAGCATCTCTAAGACGACTTCACTTTCTTGCCAAGATATGCAGGTACACATCCATGTGTGGTCTGAATTTCTATAGCCATCCAGGGGTTTTCCCTCCTTTCTTGCCCCCAGTAACAGCAGGGAGTAGACGTGTTCACACAATGGCTAGGCTTCATTTTTTTTTAACTCTGTCATGTTTTTTAAGAGGATTAGCTTTATTAGTGCAGTTAGTTCACTTTCCTTTGATTTTTTTCTTTAATGTTAAAAACAAACCGAGAATAAAAGCAGGAGTTGACTTCAGTCATCCACAGCAAGGCACTAACTCTCTGGGTCTGAGGTGAAGGAGTCCGCCAGCATTTTAGCTCTCCATGTGTTTCTTTGGTTTACTCCTGACAGATACAGTGGAATGCTTCAATGAAAAACACCCAACTCATTTTCGATCTGTGAATGAACAGAAGGCATCCCGTGGCTATTCAACCCCACTGGAAGCCTGCTGGCTCGTCCATGCTCCACCATGATTGTACCCACTCTGGCTTCCACATGGAACTTACTAAAGTTTGTGCTGTTTCCTGGCAGGGTGATTTATCGCTGACACCTCTTTGCCACTTGAACTGGGGGCCACTGCGATGGGGCAAGGTTCAAGGATGTTGGCCAAAACTGAAGCAGACATTTTATCAGCTAACTATTGCATTTTCTAGTTCTTGACTTTTCCCCAGGAGCTTCTGGTTTTCATTTTGTTGGCTGCCATTAACTCTTCCAGTGCTGTACAACCCCAGGTTGTTTCTTCTGAAAATAAAAGCACCTCCAGTACAGCGGGCTTTTTTGGTAAAAAGATATGGAGGCTCCCTGCTCCTAAAAACTGAGTCTCGCCATGGTTTCGAGCATTAGAGAAGTATTTCTGAAGACGCTGGATAAATGGGCAGACTGAGGTATGGAATTACGTCAAGAGCCTGAAATTATATACAGGTCAAAAGAGGCAACTGAGGAACGTGGCCGTTTGCTTGACTCACCCCCTCGAAAACAACTCTATTCCAGTATCTGTTACTTTTATAACTTCTTCAATTGCTCGATCACTAATTTATTTACTCATTTATTTACTCACTTAACAAATGAGCTTAGTGAACGTAATATGAGAAAGATTACTGTGTAATGACTAAATGCTAGTAATGGAAACAAAAAACTGAATGAGATATGGATGCTCCTCTCAAGGAATCCACAGTCCCGTAGGGAAAATGCATCATCAACAAATACTCTTGAGGCAAAACAAACAAACAAAAAAGAAGTGACTACTAGAAAAGAAGTACATCAAAGAGCTGTCAGAATATAAAGGGGAGAAAGGAGTATAACCTGATCAACATAGATTTAGAAATAGGTTCCAAAACTCCTCCAATTATACTTGAAGCAAAATTTTAACTTGACTTCCTGAGATGGAAAAGAGAGAGAGGTATCAAATCCACCCCCTACCTTTCCCCTGAGATAAAATATTTCCAAAAAAAGTTCACTTTCGAAATAATTTCTCCACCTCCTTTTCCTTAATTCTACACCCACCCTCAACACTTTCTTCATATTTTCATTCTTTTTGCTCTTGTTGAAGCCACATAGTTTTCTTCAAGAGGACACAACCCAGAACTCAAGAAGAAATCGTGAAATCTCCTTGCAGGATTGGCCTACACTCTCCTTCTTTACTAAGGACAGATGCCGTTTCTGAGTCTGGGAAGCAAGGGTAAATCAATTTCAGGGCTGGCTCAGTCCTGGCCTCTCCTGGGCACAGGTAGAAGTGATACCAAACTATGCTGAATCACTTACAGTGGTTTTATGATGAAGATGATTAGTCACAGAAGATCGACTTGACCATCAACTCCATTTTGTAATACTGCAAAATAAGTTGGACACCGAATGGGCCAGTCCTAAACTTCTTAGCCTCCCTCTCTGTGTAAACAAGTGCCCTACCTCTCCTGGGAGATTCCCTACCCCATTTTCAGGGGCCATCCGTGCTATCTAGAGGAAGGGTTGCTCAATTAATGTCCACAGTAGACATGTCCAAATTTCTAAGGCAAAAAGTAAAGGAAGAGTCTTTTATTCCACTTGTTTTCTTGGACAGGACTCCAATCACAAGTCTCTGGGACAGTTTACCTTTTGCAGGCACAAACTTCCATGCAGCACCAAGCCCAGGCAGGACCAACTTCCTCACCATAGATGCTCACTGAATTCCATCCTCACTCACATCACCAAAGGGCACGAGGGATGTGGCCGCCTGAACTAACCCTTTGGTTACACATGCTGTTTTCATTTAAGACTCTCCCGCTCCATCTCTTTCACACACCAAACAGAAGAAGGACAGTTTTCTCCCCCTTTCCTCTCTTTTATAGAAACCTGATAGGTTCATGGTCAGAAGATCAGAACACATCAGTGTCGAGCAAAACACATTATGTTTTGAAAAGTGTGAGCTACTTGAACAATTAAATAGCTTAAAAGACAAGCCTTCAAGTGTCCTCAGAAGAGATGTGTAAGCACAGTTTTCTCCTAAAATGAAAACCCAGAGAACTAAATATGGGCCTGAAAGCATTTTGTTTTTAATTAACTTTCTAAAAATCCTCTCAACAGGAGTGATCTTTCACCAACCCATTGTCAACTGGAAGAAACAATTAATTTGGTCATCAAAAGAGTCATTTTTACCAAAGAACCGTCATTATCAATCAATCTAAGGTTCTCTGCATATCCCTGCACTAAATACAAGAATGAATAGGAGAATAAATCTGTAAGTGAATAAATTTTCTGCACACCAATCCCCACAGGTTATGTGTTTATAAGTCAACAGCTTAAAATGAAAACATCTGATGAAGGTAATACACCTGTTAAAGGAGCATAAAATTCCAAACCCAAAGGTAAAATATAAAGTTTATAAAGCCTCTTAAAGGAGCCATCAAAGCGAACTATTAAATGAGTACATCTGCTCCATGCTAGACTCTAGTTTATAAGTGCCACTCAAAATAAAAGAGATTTAGGACAAACATTTCATGAAAGAATGTGAAAAGCAGTGAAGGGACCATCTTTTGAGGATGATGAGAGGAAATGGAATGGATTCAGTTAAAAAGAAGAATTGACCTAAACTCAGTCCAGGACTCAAACAAAAGGTTTTATGAGTCTAGTTTTCACTGAAAGGGGTGCGACATGAGAGGATATAGGAAGATCATTTTTATGTCCCACTTTATACTTTGGTTTTAGTCTACAGGCAAAAAGGAAAATAAATCAGTTCAATGCTTAAAGTTACCTGTCATGAAACATGATATTTAAGAAAAATACACATATATATTAATATATATATTCAGTCAAGGAAGTCAAGGCAGTTCTTATAAAACTTTGAACCCAACATGTTACCAAAGAAGTCTAATAACAGAGGAGTATTAATTGTGCAAGAATGTGTGTCTACCTGACCCTCTCAAATTTGATTGTAGTCATGCTATATTTTCTGGGTTTCCTACCTTTCGAAATGCTGTTTCACAGTGCTCCATCCCTATAATGTTGGTGTTCACTATAATTCTGTTCTCAGCCCACTCTGCTTGCTCTTCTTACTCTTCCTTGGATTATGTCATAGCCTCTCAAGGTATGAACCATCATCACTACAATAATGATATCGTATCCACCTCTCCAGCCCAGAATGCCTCCTCTCAGCCTTTGAGTCAGCCAGCTGCCAACCACTGACACCCTGCAAGTCCAGGGGAACTCAAAGTATACAACCTATACCTTCACATCCTCCCCCCAACCCAGCTGCTTCTCTGTGTTTTTTTGTATCACTTGGGGAGTAGCCATAAGATCCACCCAAACCAGAAATACAGGCATCACTTTTAACTCCCCATCACTCCTAAATTTGGCCCTTCTTTCCCATTCCACTCCCAAGATCCACCCAAACCAGAAATACAGGCATCACTTTTAACTCCTCATCACTCCTAAATGTGGCCCTTCTTTCCCATTCCACTCCCAAGGTGCTAGTTCAGACCCTCATCAACCTCATCCCAATGCTCTCTCTAAGACACAATGATGGCCACACCCACCTTGTTACCTCATTTCAGGGCCTCCACACTGACCTAGAGGGAGCTCTTGAACATGGTGGGGAGGCCTTCTCTGAGCTGGCCCCTGCCCATGCCTCCAGCCTGACTTCTTACCAACGCCCCCTCCCTTCCAATTTCCAAAAGAATGATCTTTTTCATGCCTTTGCCCAAGCTCTACCCAAAATCCCTTTCCAGGCCTTTTTCCTTATCTAACACCTCTTCTTCCTTGAAGAATCATCTAAGATGTCAGCTTGTCTGGGAGATGCTGCTGACCCCTTGAGGCTAAGTTAGGCCATTCTGCTCAGGGTTCCCAAGTGCCCAGTATACTCATCTGCCACAGCACATTATATGCCCACTTCCCCCAATAGACAATGAGCTCATAGATAGCAAGGGCACTCTGATCCATCTCTGTATCCACCACAAACAAAACAACAATTACTGAATACAAGATCTCTCACAAAAATGCGTATACATACACCTGTATCCTACGCACAGATATTTTAAAGATACTATCATCTAATCACACCAAAAAAATAAGAATTTCAGATCTGTTTACTTCCTTACATCCCTTAAGAAAAGGTTTATGGTATCTTTCGTGGTTTTGTTTTGTTCTGTTTTGTTCTGCAGTTAGAGAAGAGCGTAATCCAAGCTGGTTCACCTTTTCTTGAAATAATAAATTAAATTTGAACATGAGTTTTGCCCAACTATCTAATACCATTAAGAATAAATAATAATCCACTGTTCTAGGGGCTGTAGATGTCTGAATTAATTTATCCTTGCTGTAGCTCTAGGCAGCTTGGGTCCAGGTATTACTATTCTCCCCATCTACACAAAGGATAACTAAAGAATTGAGAATAGCTCATCTAAAGCCACGCCAATCAGAAGGGGTGGAATCCTGATGCAGCCCAAGATCTTCAACTGTGTACTACACTGCCCTCCATCAAAATTCAGCTCATGATGATTGACTACTACATCATGGAAACAAATTGTACTATGACTCAAAAATGTTCATAGGCATAACAGCCTATATGGAAATGGACATCACCAATCAGAACATATTCTAGAGGGTCCTGCTATAACAATTACTTCTTTGGTTCCTGTATCATGAGGCAACCAAGGGATTCCAAGAGCAGAAGCCAAGGTGACGGGGGGGCAGGCGCTCAGAGGGCTCAGGCAGCAGCTATTTACTGTTGAGAACTTCACTATTTTGACAACTGATAATATCAACTATATCAACCCTGATCTAATTCATCAGAATAAAGGTATCAAAAAAAAGTGTCTGGCCTATTCTCAGGTTTGATGGTTTACCCTCCCGAGGGTCACCATCCTTGTATGCAGCCGCCCTTGAGTAGAATTTCCTTAGAGGGAAAAATCCACAATTTCTGGTGGAAGAACAGAGGCAGCAAAATTATTCTGGGCTTCTGTGCTCTTTTTTTTAAATTTTGTATCTCCAGGCCCTAGAAGAATGTCTGGCACAAAAAAAGGCACTCGGTAATTATTGTTAAATACATGGATAAGTAACTCACCGACACTGGATTAAATGTTAGGACAGATGGGGAGGGACACAGAGCACTAATCTACCAAGGATGCTTAAGCACTGCTGGTGACAAAGTGAGACAGAGGGCACTAGATGTGGTAGAAGGAAAACTTTGATAAGTTGCTCGAGATGGAAGAATGAAACCCCCCAGCATGTGCTCACATCGTAACAGATGTTCCTTAAACTGCCATCTAAGGACGGAGGCCCTGTGAACCACAGGCCTGTTGTACGGTTGTATGGCACATGCAAGCTGGAGCCAGAGCTGAACTGCTCGGGGCAATAGGATGAGGCTGATGCTGCCTCCAGGGGTCCTCCCACTCACTCTATCATTTTACCGGAAGTGGTCCTGGTCCCTTTGCAGGAACAAAGTGGGAACATTGTTGGATGTCAGTGACAAAGGCAGTAGCAGGCACTGTACCGAGGGGAAGAGGTGTGGCACTCATGGGGATGTGGGGGGAGGATTTGGGAATGGCTTGACCCTCAGTAGGAAGACTAAAGTGGTCTCAAGGTTGAAATCATCCTGGAAATGTCAACATTTCAAGTCTGTGTTCAAAGTTTTCTGCCTTCTGCTGCTGAGCATGCAAACAATGACAATAACAAGAATAATAACTAGAGTAACACCTGTCAGCTTTCGTTGAGCACTCATTGTGCCCTAGGCTAAGCCTGTCTAAGCCTCTTCTCATTAAATCTTTTTAACAACCCAATAACGAAGGTACTATTATTGTTCCATTTTACAGCCAAATGTTAACAGGGCCTGAACTCACCAAGGAAATCCTCAAAACACGGCTGTTTTCCAACATCTCCTAAAGCTTTGAGATCCCATTGTTTGTCCCTCCAGGGTACCCCACTGAGCATAGTTACATTTTAGCACCCAGGACATTATTTAGATGATGTCATCCAAATTTTGCTCCAAACACTCTGTTTTATTTACTTTTAAGTCCCCAAATAAGGTTTGAAATTTCTTTTCACTCAAACATAAAGAGCATTTACATTGCTTCATGTGGCTTCAAGCAGGACAAAATCCCTCTCTGCCACATGAGGGGCTGTGAATTTTTTTATTTATTTATTTTTTTATTGAAGTATAGTTGATTTACAGTGCTGTGTTAATTTCTGCTGTACAGCAAAGTGACTCAGTTATACACATATATACATTCTTTTTTTATATTCTTTTCCATTATGGTTTAACCCAGGATACTGACTATAGTTCCCTGTGCTATACAATAGGACCTTGTTATTTATCCTTCCTATATGTAACAGTTTGCATCTGCTAAGAGTGGCTGTGAATTTGATTTTTGGCATGGCAGCCCTCGTGCAGTTGGCTACCATTGTGCCCTTCCATGGACACTCAGGGCAGCATATAAATAATAAATCATAGCATTTCTTATGTTTGCTTTGCACCCTCCGAGACACCAGTCGTATCGTGAGGAGGAACGCCTTCTCACTGCTGACATTTAGGTACGACGCTGAATGACTGTTTCTCTAGCCAGGATTTCCATGCAGTTCTCTAATACCTTAAAGATCAACCTTAGCAACAACAACAACAAAGGCATAGAATTTTATCAGTACAACGTGTAAGAAAAGAAAGGTTTTGAAATATGAACAACCATCACCATTGATTTTTTTTTTTAAGCCCAAAGAGCATATACCATTCAAGCTATAGGGACAAAAATAATTTGCTACTAAGGGGCCATCCAAATGGGAACCAGTAGGATCCTTTGAGGTCCAGTGGACTTTTGTGTTTCTTTCTCCTCCCCCTCCCTACCCAGACTCTCAAGGGACAAACTGGTGTGGGAAAGTGATCCTGGAAAGAATGGGTTAATACATGCCATACAGTGTCCTCTGTGATGCCTGAAATAATTGTCACATGGCCCCTATAATCTGTCCCATGCTGTCAGCACTGGGTTAGTCATAATAATATCAGATAAGAGCTGTTCAAAGTGACACACTAACCAACATGAGAGCCACATGACTTTCTAGCTCGGCTGCTGCCCTTCAGCTGAACTTCGGCTTAGAACGAAAGACTCCCAGAGGCGGCCCAGCACATGCCCCCGAGGGTCCCGTGGCATTTTCCGTTGCTAGGGCCTCTGTTGCTTCCTGGGCCGGTGAGGGGCAGCCGGGGCTCAGTTACAGGGAGTCTCTGGCTCACCCGACCTCTGGGGCCAGGGAGAGGGAACCGCGGCGGGGCGGCCGCTGCTGCCTTTCTGAGCCCGGGCTGGGACTCCCTGTCCCCGCCACACTTGATTAGTTTTGCAAATGTGTGTGTCACACCGTTGTGCCGAGTGCCGCAGCGGGGAAACGGAACCCCACAGGGAGTTTGTGCTGGAAGAGATGGAGAAGGAATGTGGCTCCTGGCTAAGCGGACGCCAAGGCAAGGGCAGGAAAGGAAGGAGGAAAAAAAAAAAAGAAGGAAAGTGGTCATCTCTGGGTGGAAGGTTATTATAGGCTGACTCTGGTTTATTTGTGCTGTTCTGCTACTACTGCCCCCTCCCTGTTTTTTTGGCTTCTGGCATGTTTTAGATTTTTAACTTGAAAAGTAAAGTCATATCTTTTTTTTTCAAGGAGAAGAAAGGAAGCAAAGAATAGTGGAAAAGAGGAAGAAAGGAAGGTGACCCGTTGACTCCCTGATTCATTCACAAAGCAGAGAGCAGAAAAGAAGGGAGAAAGGGGGTCATCTGACATTGGATTTGAGAACATTTATTGGCTGTGTGCCTCTGGCATATTTACCTAACGTCTCTAAGTGTTGTTATCCTCAGCAGTAAAATGAAATAATAATACCTAATTTACAATATTGCTGTGAGGGTAAAAAGAAGTGATCCATGCTAAGTGGCACATGTGGTAGATGCTAGATAAATAGTAGCTACTGGAAAGGCACAGAAGCTGTGGTGATCTTTGGAGTCAGAACTACCCAAGCCCACAATCTGGCTCTACCACTTATTGGCATGTGGCCTCAGTCGAGTTATTTCACCTCTATGAGCCTCAGTCTTCTTATCTATAAAATGGGGATAATGACACCCAACTGTCAGAGTTATTGAAAGGAATTATGGAGGTAATGTTCAGCACTCAGCACAAAGCCAGGCACTGAGTAGGTATTCAGTAGATAGTAACAGTGGTGGTAGTAGTGGTGGTGGTCATAGGTAGGTAGGTAGGTACGTAGGCAGGTAGAAAGAAAACAAATCCATTCATTTATTCAGCAGATGGAAATCACAAGAAGTAGAAGTAAATGAAAATTTATACAAAGGTAGGGAATACGTAACTAAAAATCAAAGGGAAGGGTCAGTAAAGATTGGAAGGTTTTTTAAAGGACACAAGTACATGAAGAGACAGACAACATCCTGAGTAGGACTAATCCTATTTCCTACTTGGAAATTACCTAGTCCACCCTCCTTCTGCCTTTAGGGAGGTAATATGTTATTCTTCCCATTTTATAGATTGAAGGTCAGAGATACGTAATGACTTTTCTAGGATCACACAGCTAGTAAGTAGCATAAGGGGACCTAACCTGCAGCTAGCACCCTTACTATGCTCTTTTAGGAAAGACAGGTGAGTAACAAAAAGCATGACAGAAGTTCCACGTAATTAGAGAAACATTAGCAACTAAATGAAAGGCAATAAATGGTATTGGGCAAAAATTCCTGTTTACATGACGGAAGATGGAATAGAAAATAGTTTTTTTTTTTAAATAAACACAAACAGTATTTTGACAAGATGAAAATTTTAAAAATGAGAAATAAAAATTGTATTTAATAGAAAGACAACTTATTGAAGATAAATCAAGGAAGCTAGAAATTCATGGAGAAACATAAGTAGGAAGAATTCCAGTGGGAAGAAGGAAAGCTAGACCCCCTCCTGCTAATGTACCCACGTCTGATTATTCAGGGCGCTGCATGTGCTAATGCCCTGACAAAGGCCACAGCAACTTGCTGTGCAAAAGGGAAAGCCACCAACATATGGGGTCTAGGAATCCTAGTCTTGCTGGTTCTAGGCTGTTAACATTAGGTGCTTCAGGAAGAAGAAACAACTTGCATTGGCCAGGTGGGCACACTGCACACTCTTCCTTCCAAGTGGTGGCTCTAAGGGCATAAAAATAAGAAGACCCCAAAGCAAAGGTGAAGCTCAGCAGGAAGGAATGGAGCCATTGCCCAATTATTCTGACGCCAAAATGTCTGAAAGCTTGTGAACATTTTTCAAGTGGAGCCCATTCCCTTTCCGGAAGCCAGGGGGTGCACTAGGGCAGAAAACAGTCACAGATGATGAAGTTTGCCTCTTCCTTCTGCCACTCAGGAGCCAGGTGGACTTGGGCCTGTCCTTGAAGCTCAACATCTCCATCTTTCTTTCCTCAGATGTGAGAAGAAAGCCTTCAGGGTTGTTTCAAGGATTAAATGAGATAGTAAGGATGCACCTGGCACATTATAAGTTATTAATACTACAATTTTTCCTTTGCGTCCAGGAGCACGTGTTTCCCCACCACACAAAATCTTGGCTTGTTGGGTGGACTAACTCTCACCTGCTCACCCCACACTGGTTGGAGGCTTATGAAGCTTAAGTAAAAGAAACGAATATGAAAATGGGTAACAAAGAATGGGAGAAAAAGAAGAAACACGATTCAGTATTAAGGAGAATAGTACTGGCCCAGCATTCTGAGGCACTAGAGGCATTTTATTTCAGAGAGCTTCCTGGCTATCACCTGAAGTTCATGAGTGCTAGCCTTGCCTATGCCATGTGTATAAATCATCCCTGCCCATTTAATAACAATCATAAGAGCTTACTTTTATAGGGCTTTAGTTTAGGAGGCACTTTCACATACATTACTTAATCATTCACCTGACGCCAGGTACCGGCAGCTGCTGACCACTCATCTGCCAGGAGTGGGCAAAACAAGTCTTTCTTTAGTTATGTAAAGATGAGCACCAATTCCTTCTGGGAAAGAGGTACTATATCCTGTGTGGTCTAACAAAGATGTCTCCCAATATCGCTTGCTATGTAAACCCATCCACTGAAGGATGGATTTACAAACAAATTGCCATGGGGATAAGGAGAGTCCTGGAAAGAGAAATTGGAACGTCTCATTTAATGTTCAATGTTATTGGAATCTCGCTATTAGAATGAGGCAGACTCAATTCAGGTCCCAAAGAGGACCCATATGAAGGTGACATGGGGAAGGATGGATTTGGCTGAGACTGGAAATCCACCCAGAGCCTGCTACCCTGTGTTGGTATAATGCTATGAGGAATACTAACTCAGCATGCGAGTGTGATGAAAGAACGTGGCAAGCTGGACCCCAAGCCAAGGGACATCATTGGGTCTGCTTGGAGATCTATAGCAACAAAGGTCCCTGCAGAGCAATGGACCAGCCTTCACTGTGCTATGCAGGATCACCGTCCAACAACGACACTGTGTGGTAGCAACAGAAGCAGTGGTGCCAGTAGAAAGCATAGCATCCACTTGTCCTGCTAGCGTGGTGTAAAAAAAAAAAAAAAATAGAAAGAAAGGAAGGAAGGAAGGAAAGAAGAAAGGAAGGAAGAAAGAAAAAAGGCTGGATCCTCTAGACTAAATAAAACCTTAGTTACTGGGAACAATTAGGATTGTGATCTGTGAGATGATGGAGAGACTTCAGGAAGGCAATTTCAACTTCCTGCAACAATGGCACCTGAGACACTCTGCTGATTAATAACAACAAGAAGACACATAACTGGGTGGCCCATGCTGGTGAAGCCCATCATCTTGGTTACATTTACAGCAAATATTGGCTGAGCAAAAACTCTGGACCAGACACTATTATACAGGCAGAAAAGTTTTATTATTAGTCTCAATTTATAGATGAAGAAACTGAGGCTCATTTAGGTTGACTGGCTTCCTAAGACCCCAGTTCCAGGAAATGAATGAGGAGGTTCCCTTTCCAAAGAAGATGATTCTAGGTAAACAAGAAACAATGCCCCTCCTTTGGGACAAAGGTGGAATATCCTACCAGATACCGTGGAATTGTCTCTGCATGTGAGGCTGCATCATTTTCACAAAGGTTCCCTGTCTTTTCCACTCCCCTACATGTACTTGGGCAGAAACCAAGCTCGCGGTCCCGCTCACATGCTTGTGGTTTGGCTGCCAGCTAGGGATCACATTCTCTGCTCCACAGGCAAAGCCAAGGATTCTTCTTGCAAAATACTACTTGTGTCCTGGTATCACCTCCTGAAAGAGCCGTCGTCTACGATACCCACATGCCTGGGAGGTGGGGTGGGCAGGATTAAGCACTGGCAACCAGAACATCCAGCGAGAAAAGACTATTTTTCCCCCCAGTAAGTTTCCTAAGAGTCATAGACTTGACCATTGATAAATACAACACACATTCAGGAAATCTCTCAGATGAACTTAAAGAGAAACGACACTGGTTGTTTCTAATATACCGATGTTGGCCACTTTTTTTCTGCTTACACATGTGGCAGAGAAAGAGCAGATAATCATGTATTTCTGACTCACAGGTACTTTTCCTAGCTGTATCATCATAACGAAAATGTTAGTAGATACCAATTTTTATAACAGAGCCACTTATTGCACAACTCAAATGGATGTCATTTACATAGAATACAGTGTTGAATGGTGCCCCCTAGAGGTGTGCAATATGGCAGTGTCTATAGACTACTTTCCTTATGCCAGGCACCAAAATGATTTACATGTAGTATCTCATTTTGACATAATGACAAACCATGTGGTAGGCATTAGTATCTATTTTATAGACAAGGAAACAAATAAATATTGAAAGTTTAAATTATTTACCTATGGTAACACAACTAGTAAGTTGCAGAAGCAGGATTCAAACTCAGAACTATCTAAGTCCAAAACTCATATTGTTAATTGTTTCACTATCCTAGCTGATGCCATAGTATAACAGTTAGACATGAACCTTTAAGAAAGAATTACAAAGCTGTTTAGTATCTAAATGCTAACTCCATATATAAGCAGACCTTTAATTCTTTTTTTTCAAAAAGACAAATGGATTAAGTTTTCTTGTCCTCTTAACATGTAATAACTTTTCAGTACATCTCTTTAATTTAGTGACTATTAAGTACTGATATTACTACACATTCATTCATGCCCACATCCAGAAAAAAAAGTTTAACTGATTTCATTTAAAATAAGCCAATATCATCACAAAGCCTTTAGATACAACTGATCTATCACTATGATTGCAAGAGCTAATAACAAAAGCTAGCACATGTTGAGTAACTACTATGTTAACAGTTCTAAGTCATTTCCATAGCATGTCTCATCCCCAAGACACCCTTATAATGCAAGTACTATAGTTAGGCCTACTTTACACAGATATTTTAAGGAATCAGAATATGAACTGGGCAGCAGTCTGGCTCTGGGTTCTACTTTACTGACGCAAAGATCTGAAGGATAGAGATCATAAGATATGGAAAGCAGCAGATGGAGCCAAGAAGGGTAATCATATAAAAACAGAAAGAAACAGCATCCCAGAACAGGGTAAAGCACCAGCTCCTGCACGTACGAGACATCAAAAGCATCGACTTCGCCATAATGTCCAAGAATGAGGAGGCATTTTCTGTGCAGAGACCAAGAGTGGTACCATGAAGGGTGCCACAGTGACAAACCACAAGTTTCATGATCCACAGAACAATGCAACTCTTTCAATCACATCTCTTTTGCATAGAAAAGAGAGGAAGAGAAGACAGGACAAACCATAAGATAACAATATCCCCAGTGTAATGTCCATTGATTTACCCTACTTTCCTTGCCTCTATGGTAGTTTTACAAGTGAAATTCATCTTTCATTTATTTGGGTGGTCTTTCTCCCACCGCCATAGGGAGCTCATACAATGTAGGATGATGCATTCAAGAGTGCTGTTGAGGGCTTCCCTGGTGGCGCAGTGGTTGAGAATCTACCTGCTAATGCAGGGGACACGGGTTCGAGCCCTGGTCTGGGAAGATCCCACATGCCGCGGAGCAACAAGGCCCGTGAGCCACAACTACTGAGCCTGCACGTCTGGAGGCTGTGCTCTGCAACAAGAGAGGCTGCGATGGTGAGAGGCCCGCACACCGCGATGAAGAGTGGCCCCCGCTTGCCGCAACTAGAGAAAGCCCTCGCACAGAAACGAAGACCCAACACAGCCAAAAATAAAAATAAATTAAAAAAAAAAAAAAAAAAAGTGCTGTTGATCCCATTCTGAACCAGGAAATGGAGTCAGAAAGTTCCACCATTTCTGCCCAAAGTTAAAACTTGGCGCTAAGCCAGAGGTAGAATCGTGGGTCATAACTGACTCCCAGTTCCCAGCACACAAGTTCCTTTTTCCTTTCACTGGAAAAAAAAGTTAACCCAAATATAAACTCTGTTGACTCTCTTCACCTTTTTTCTATTAAAATAAACCAGATTTCTGTCTGTCCTCAACAGGTATACTTATACCAGAAAGGTGAGAAGGTACTGCCAACTGTCTAATCATTGAGCATAAATTCACTTGTTGGGTACTCACTCTCCCATTCTGTACCCTGCAAGTCCAAACTGCTTCATACATTGCTACCAGAGACAGAAATGGTCCCTCTGTCCTTCTCCCCAGGAGGAAGAACAGAGCCTCATGTGGTAGTACTTTCTGCCTCATCATCACAGTGCTTTCAATTATACAGCTTCTCGTTATTTAGGATCAGTCCCTTTTCCCAGTGTCCCCAAGGAACATGCCGCAACAAACATCCCATTCATCTCAACAGAACTTAGCAAACTCAGAATAATACGCATAAGCACAGTTGGGCTTGGAGGCAGGTCCAAAAGAAACTAGCAAATGCTGTGGCCCACGGGAGGCTTGGAGTGGCCAAAACGGGTCCTATGAGATCAAGTCGAGGTTACGAAAATAAGTAAACCAAGGAAGTGGAAGAGTCGCACAGAGACAGGAAAACCAGAAAAAAACAAAAAAAAAAGGTTTCTGCTAAATACAGTTTCTGGTCCTTGCCATGGGTTTAATTTCAGCACCTCTAAGTCTCCTGAGTAAGAATTGCTGCAGAGAAGGTCTGAGGAACAATGAAAAGTCCCTCTTTGGAAGGTAGAGGCACCATATGACACTTCTTCATTTAAAAAGAAAAACGCACATCTTTTCCTGGTCCAACAACTCTCTAGGTCAATCATTTATTCATCCTTTCATTAAATTACTGCACACTTAGTACATGTCATACGTTGTGCTAGGTAGCCACTGGAGGATACAATGACAAATAAGACATGCCTTCGAGGAACTTGCAGTAGAGTCAGGAAAACAGACTCTAAAAGACTGATGAAGATGCAAGATGCTAAGGGAGTAGAGAGGAGAAAATGACTAACTAAGGATGACAAGGAAGACCTCCTTGAAGATGTGATGTAAAGCACCGTGAACAATGAAGGTGCAAGTGCAAGAGGCAAAGAAGTCAGAGAAGGACACTCAGGGAGTGGTAATATCATGACCCCTTTCATTAAGTAGGGATCACTTTAAAAAAAAAAAAAAAAAGAGGTTAAAAACAAAAGCCAGAGAACTGATGAGAGACAGTGTCAGGGAAGTGAACCTTCCTTCCAGCCCTCTAGGACATTACTTCCATGTCGAAGAAGAGCTGTGAGGAGACAGTGTGCCTGCTGCCCAGCAAAGGTCGCTTGGCCTTTGGCAGCTAGAAGGCGTCCTGTGGCTGCCCTGGTGGGTGCCCCCTTGGAGTCAGGGAGAAGCCTCCACAGCTGCGCCTGCTCAGAGGCTCATCAAGGCTATTTTGGGCTGGATGGGGTCCATGGTGATGATTGCCTGGCCAGGGCAGCTTACCCAGTGTTACTTTTTAGCATTCTGTTTTCCTTGTCATTTAGCTCTGCACCATACAATTACTCAAATAAGGAGGAAAAAAAAAAAAAAGGGAAGAAGAATATGACTATATCTTATTTTTAGTACTCAAATCAGTGGTGGCGATGTCCTCTGCATTTCAATAGAAATTTTGCATATCAAAATCCCCCCAAATAAAGCATAGTAAACATATTAAAATCCATAATGACATTTTTTCTGCGCTGTTTCAAAATATGTTTGTTTGTTTTGAAATACCAAAATGGCTCAGCCCAAATTAAAGACTAATTCATTGCCAGATGGGCAAAAATAATGTATAAATGCAATGAGCATCCTCACCTTATTGCCCTCTAGGTCAAAGAATAATTTAAAAAACAACAACATTTTAAAAAAATTTCAATACTCTCTCCTTCTAAAGAATTCAACGCACATTTCAAAGATTATCATAGTCACAGGATTCTACAGTGGTAGGGACTCTTAGAGATTTTGCTGTCTTTGCCCTGTGTGCAAACATTCTCTGCAAAATGAATTTCTAGCCCATTTGATTATTAGAGAGGGAAAACATTAGAGGGTAGCTCACACTAGTAAATGCCACAAACCTAGGAGTTAGAGAGACCCTCACTTCAACACTATTGATGGCTACCATTTAACCAGCTATGTGCAGACACTAATGCTGAGAACTTTACATGCAACGTCATAATTTAACTCTCACAATTACTCTGCAGAAGTTGATATGACCTTAGTTTTACCTATGAGAACACTGAGGCTAAAGAACACAAAGCGTGTAAGGGAGAAACATAATAAGAACCTTCGAAGTCTGATCTTTTTTAAAAAATAGCATGTTACCTCTTAACAAGGAAAAAAATCATTCTCATTAATTTATCTCTTCTCATCTTCACTTGCTTGAAAGTGGTCAGAATCTGCATATAATTAACTGTATATATTTGAAAATATATTTTAATCCTTTTGCATCCCTAAAATCTTTTCCAGAACACTGAGTTTTCAAGCATCCCCTTATTGGTCCTAATTTCTAAAACGTAGTCAGCAATTTCCCAGAACATATAAAAATTGTGTTGGTCTCAGTTCATTCAGCAATTAATTTACCAAATATGTATTAAGTGCCTTCTCTTGCAGTGCACTCCTCTTTTTATCCACAGAGATGAAAGTATACCATTCCTGCTTTGAGGAATTCAAGAGACATGTAATAAATAGTTGCAGCAATGTAACAAATTCCATCTTATAACAGAGAACTATGGAAGGTACTACATGGAACATGGTAGAGAAAGTGTCAACTCTTCCGTTAGCTCCGGGGAAAATTCCAGAAGGAAGTGATTTCATTTAAGTCTTAAAAGCTGAGTTGAAATTTCTCAGGTGATCTAAATAGGCAATTGTCAAAGGAGAGAGGACAGGTTGAAGCACATTCTAGATTTCCATTTGAGAATATGCTATGGTTTCTACTGTCATGTTGAAAACAAACAAAAAAGAAACAACTAATTTTCACTGACTCTACATGCTTATGATAATAGCAAATGAATAGTAACTATATGGTCAGTAGAAGCAGAAGCATGAAACCAGATGACATCAACAAAATTAATCCATGAGATCTTTTTATCTCATTAGTTCAAGTGTATGTGTGTGTGTTACTATTGGTTTTGCTTTGTTTTTGTTTTGTAGTTAGTTTATGGAATTGTCTTGTTTGGTGGGCATTCTGACAAACTAGACCTGGGCCTCACAAAGAATCACCCTATAAGATCCAATTCTAATTTGCCAGGATCCTTCTTGGTTGCTTGCTACTTAAAGCCCCAGCATAAGATCATTCCCCTCCAGACTCTAGAACACCACTTAGCTCAGTAGGAAGCAGATGAACTTTAAAGCCCAGATGTAAAGTAGTGTCTCCAAACTGTAGGCGAAAATGTAGAATGCCTTATGAAATTAATGTTTGTTAAACAGAGACTTTGGCAAACAGAACTCTGAATCACTGAAAATAATTTTTTAATGCCTTGACTCTAAAATGGATTAACCAATTCATATAGCTTTGTAAGAGAGAAAGCAAAAATCTAACTTCTAGATTAGAATGTAACATCCATCAGACTGGATCAGACGGGCAATTGATATAAACAAAGAATTTCAGGATTACCTTCTAAAATGGAAATAATAGCCCACCTTTAACCTCATCCCCGAAGGGACTTATAAACTCCACAGACAGAATATATAAACTCCATTTCACACATACCCATTTTAGAAAGGAGAATGGCTTTGGTGACAGATTTCCATGTCACAGGGCACCTACTGTTGCTTTTTGGAGTAGGAATTCTTTTTTTTTTTTTTTTTTTTATTTATTTATTTATTTTTGGCTGTGTTGGGTCTTCGTTTCTGCGCGAGGGCTTTCTCTAGTTGTGGCGAGCGGGGGCCACTCTTCATCGCGGTGCGCGGGCCTCTCACCATCGCGGCCTCTCTTGTTGCGGAGCACGGGCTCCAGACGCGCAGGCTCAGTAGTTGTGGCTCATGGGCCCAGTTGCTCCGCGGCATGTGGGATCCTCCCAGACCAGGGCTCGAACCCGCGTCCCCTGCATTGGCAGGCGGATTCTCAACCACTGCACCACCAGGGAAGCCCTGGAGTAGGAATTCTGATGCAAGACCGTTCTAGCTTTATGCGGCCATGTACCGTCCTAAGGCACAGTGTCACCACTGGATGGCTTCGTATCCATCGATCCTTCTAGGTATTATTTCCCTGGATACATGTTGAGTATCATCACTAAAAAAAACTCACTGCATGAACCCAAGCCACAACACTGACCACTGCTACAATTACATTATGAATGACTATAATGTCTTTCCTTTTCCTGCTTACCTGTTCTACTAAGAATGATTTTAATTGGATTTGGAGACTCAAAAACCACCATTTCAGAGAATGGTCAGACCTCTCGGTCCTCTGTACTTTAAGCTGGGCAAAGACTTTAGCTCTTAAACAACCCAAGAATACCATATAATATGAGAAGATACAGTCTTTCCACTGTGGGAGATGATGGATTGCAAAAAAGCAGAAGAAGAAGGAGAAGAAGAAAAAGGAGGAGGAGGAGGAAGGGAAAAGGAGGAGGAGGGAGAAGGAGGGAGGGAGAGGAGAGGGAGGGGGAGGGGGAGGGGGAGGAGGGAGGGAGAGGAAAGGGAGGGGGAGGAGGAGGAGG
Source organism: Eubalaena glacialis (assembly GCF_028564815.1). Lineage (NCBI taxonomy): Eukaryota > Metazoa > Chordata > Mammalia > Artiodactyla > Balaenidae > Eubalaena > Eubalaena glacialis. The sequence goes on from NC_083720.1 coordinate 51,293,890, forward strand.
GAGGAAGAGGAAGAGGAAAAGGAGGAAGGAGAAGAAGGAGAAGAGCAAGGGGAAGAAGGACAACTTCATGGATTTTTGACCTTAACGAAATAGTTTTCAAATTTCACCTCTTGCCCTACTGATCCAAGTGTGTTCTAAAACAGTACCATCAGCAGCACGGTTCTTGGGATAAACAAGGAACTGATGAGCAGTGAGGGGAAAAAAGTAATTGAATTCACTGAAGAACAGCTGAAAATGTCCCTCTGAGAAAGGAATTAGTATCCATATTTAGATTTTGATTGTATCTAAATGATTCCTAATTTCTGATCCATTCTACACAGTCAGATTTCACAGAACCAGTGGATTTTGCTGTTAGTAATCTCAGAATTTTTTCTCTTTTCCTCCGGTTCCCAATCTAAATATAGTACATTAAGATTATTCCAAATAAGTATAGGGTTTAGGACAAAAATCTCAGTCCTTTGAAACACCCACATTGTTATTTATTTAAAATTCACTTCCACACTTATTGAATCTGTTCAGCTCTGTTTTCAACATATCCCATTGTGCTCATACACTTAGTATTAGTAAATTGGTCCCTTTGGGAATCTAAACTTAGGTGCACATAACGCTACATCTTGGAATTCATAATTCTTCCATAATCACCTTCCATTTGGCATCTGTGAAATCACAAAGGCAGGTTTCCTCAGTGAAGATCTGTTCAGAGTCCAATATTTACATAAACAATTTCTGTTTGGAGTGTAGGTTCTTTCATGCACCAATAACCTCTCCATCTCTGTAGGTCTCTAAATTTCATGTTAAATAAATTTTAGCACTGTAGAAATACTTCAAGCAATCTTCATCATTTTTTCAGCATGAAAAGTCATGTAGACAGCCTAAAGAGGTATTTTGTGGATTTTTAATGAAATAAATGTAAGTACAGTTTGAATTGTAGGTACTATTTGAGTTGCAGGAATAATTTGAGGGTTTTTTTTTTTTTAATGTTACCTCCATCCCTAAACTAAAACATCCTTGGGAGTGGGAACTAGCTACCTATCCAGAACATGGTCCAGCGAATACCCACTGAATTAACATTTTAGATAATCTGAGTTATTTCCCTGATAAAATAAAAGAGTGATTATGATTTTTCAGTCAAAACAGGACTTTGACTTTAAATCCTTCTTTTTAGTAGTATATCTACTACATGCTTAAATTTTCTGCTTATCAAATCATCAATGATTAAAAGGATTAATATACAACCTTGCTATGGTTTGGTAAAGATAGCATTCACCAGTGTAAACAGGTATTACCTTTCTATATAGTAATTCCCCACCAAAATTTAAAGTCTTTTTAAAATACCTACTCTTTGACCCAAACTTATGTAGAAAAGGTTTTTTTCTAAAGAAAATAATTTGAGGGGTTCAAGGATAATTGTAAAGAATATTCATGTGGCATTGCTTTAAAAGTTGATATAAATGGAAAAACCTCAAAGTCTATCAATAGGGAGTTGGGGAAATCAGTGGTGGAACATCCACACAGTGTAAAAATGCAATCATGCTCTCTGCTCAAGGAAGTAGAACTTAACTCCCCATCCCTTAAGTGTGGGCTGTACATAGTGACTTGTTTCTAAAAGTACAATCTGGAATGCAGGGTAGGGAGTAACTTCACGGTGGAGAAATCAGACACACAGACCTTAGCCTGATGATCAAGGTTAACACCGTCACAATTCATGCTGATAGCATGTACTCTGGACGTGATGTGTTGAGGATGGCACTTCACCTTTGTGGGCTTCCCCCGCAAAACCCATAACCCCAGTCTAAACATGAGAAAAGCATCAGACAAATCCCAATTGAGGCACATTCTATAAAATTCCTGACCAGTACTCCTCAAAAGTGTCAAGGTCATCAAAAACAAGGAAAGTCTGAGAAACTGTCACAACTCTGAGAAGCCCAAGGACACATGACAACTAAATGGAATGTGGGCTCCTGGATGGGATCCTGGAACATAAAAAGGATATTATGGAAAAACTAATGAAATCTGATTAAAGTATGGAGTTTGGTTAATAACAATGTACCAAAATTGGTTCATTAGTTGTGACAAGTGTGCCATAGTCATACGATATTAAATTAGGTGAGACTGGTTACAAGGTATATGGGAATTCTCTGTACTATCTTTACAACTTTCCCATAAATTTAAAACTATTCTAAAATAAAAAGATTATTTGAAATAATATAGTCATGAACAACGATGATAAATAAATGTGTGCGCTACTTCCAGATTAAATTAGGTGTTGCCAATGTGCCCCACAGTACCCTGAACTTTTCCTATCATACAGCACAACTGTCTCTTTCCTATTTCATGAGAGCAGAGGCTAGTTCTGTTCCGTGCAAAATTCTCCCAAGACTATGCAGGAACTTAGTAAATAAATGAATGGATTACCATGTTGTCAAGTAAAAAATCATCATAATAATAAATTACAAATCACTCTGTATAGCACGCTCTATCACATATTAGCTATATAACCTTGGGCAAGTCAGTTCAGAGCTCTGAGACTCAGTTTCTGTATCTTTAAAACAAAGATGATCATCACCCATATACCATAGATTTGTTCTGAGGATTCAAGGGTTAATATGTATAAAATACATTGTTCTTCCCCCCCATCTCTCTTTGTCTCTCCATCATCCAGATGGAGTGATTAAAAAATATGTATATTAGAAGCTACATATCTAAAGTGAATGATATTTGCCATTTTAAGATGTGTATTTTCAATTTATTTTTGATTAGCTCTGTTCATAATTTTTAGATAATGAAAATATATTACACTTGTTAAAAATATTAATAAAAAGGAAAATAAGTCAACATACATACACATACACCAATGAGACATAGCAAAGATACATTGAATATTGTTCTGTCCCCCAAATAATTTACAATCTAGCTGAAGAGGCAAGGGACAAAACCACCGCTGAAAAGTTGAAGAACCACTTAGTAAAGCAATATAAAAGATGCCTTAGTGTAATCTCTGAGGAGCAGGTAAGTGACCAGAAGAAGCCATCATTAGAACAGAACCTGAGAGAAAGGAAAGGATGACGCTATGAGATGCCAGCTGGGGACAGAGTTGGGGGCAAGGTGGTCCTAGCCGGAGGGACAGCATCAGTGAAAGCACAGTTAGGGAAGCTCGGGTGTGAGAGGCACCCACCGCTCACACACAAGCCTGCCTTGTATATCTTTACATCAATCCAGGTTCTTGAATTGTCCCCAAGTCCCCACATTTGTTTTTTTAAGAACTCCTGATTAATAACCCCTCATCAAGCCTTCCTAATCCACTCCCATTACATAGAAAGAAGAACAAAAGACCAAAAGAAGCCTAACCTCATTTCTGAATTTACATTTCCAACGCCAGTGACTCACGCACGTGTCAAGATGGTCAGCCTCGCGTGACCTGCAGATGTGGGTCACAAAGAGATGCAGAGCCGGCACAACCCAGAACAGCTGGAAGCGGACACAGAGTGACAGGCCAGCCCCTCCCTCCTCCCGGGGGCGAATCAACTCCCTCCATATCATAACTTGGCTCGGGTACATTTAGGATGCCAGGCTTCCAGACAGAGAGGGAGTGAAAAGAAATGGGGAGCTAATTTCGTTCATTACTTGACAGCACATCATGGAGTACACACTCTCCCATTTCCCCCAGAAAAGAGTACCCATTTTGTCTACCAGTAGAACTTATGGACTTTTAAAAATAGATTTTGCCAACAATCGTGCGGGCAAATGCTGACTTGCAGTCTGGGAGCTATCTCTTCGTCAGGCCCAGCAAGATGAAAGCAGGTTCTATTTTCATCATGAGAGAGCCGCGCGTGGAGGCACAAAGGAGAAATTCACTTTTCATCTCCATCAAGCAGAGCCCCTCACGAGCCAAAGCGGGGCTGGCTCCAACAATCGCCAAAATGCCCTGCGCGGGGGCACAGCGGCTTCTGCTTGAAGAATGGCATCGTGCGGCTACAAATCCAGGACAGGAGGATTTCCCAGCGCCCAGCTCAAGCTCAAAGTACAGAAAAATTCTTTCCTAGTCTGGTGTGCCAGGAACTTGACAGTGGAAGAGTCTTAGTAGCAAGAGCAGCAAAGGTACAGCGCAACCCAGACATACAAGAACGAAAAGAGGACACGGATAAAGCCTGCTCCGAAAGCATGGGGGATTGGTGCTTTTTTTGATCTCTTTGATTTTCCCCCCAGGGCGGATTGTGCCCTTTCAAGCTTCAAGTCTGAGAGTAGTTTCAATATATTTCTTTCCTGGTGGGGAGGTTAAACAATTTTTTTTAATATTCGTATGTATGTATTTTGCTCTCTTATTAACTGCTACCAAGTAGTATTTTTTAATATTCACAGGGTACCTCTCATGTAACTATCTCTCTACAACAATCGAACTGAACCCAAAGAGCCCAGTTGTGCATTCAGCCTCTGGCAGGTTAGTGCAAAATTCAATTTGTACTAATCAGCCCCTGGCTGTTGAAGCATGTAGTATACTAGATGTGACAATTCCCTGTCTTACCGTATCCACTTTTCCCCCTGGAGGTTCCCTGATGCCAGCTAACTGGGAGCAATCACCTCACTGAGAGAATTCGGTATAACGAAGGGTGAGGTTCAAACCCATTAATGATGATGGTGACAATCCTACCAGCATTAATATGGGAAATGGCAGCTAATAATGATCATGTGCCTACTATGTGCCAAACACAAAACTAAATGCTTTACATAGATCATCTCATTTTACCTTCAAAATAACCCTGTAAGGTACATAGAATTATTATCACTGTTTAATAAATGGGGAAATGGAGACTTAAAGAATTTGATCAGTCTGTACAGACCCACACTAGTAATCAGTGGAGCTGGAATTTGAACTTGGGCGGTGTCACCCCAGAGCCCGCGCTCTGGTCCACTGCTCAGATCATACCTATATCCTCCCCAAAGCTATGCTTACCACCCCTTAGTGCAGACAGGAAACAAAAGCCACCCAGTCGAGACAGGGCCCATCAGATTTCACAGACGTTCCATGTGGCCAGCCTCCTCTCCAGTCCCACCAAAGAGCCGATATTCTCAGGCTCCTGAGTGTCCATCGCACGCTGGGCGTGCAGCAGCCTGTTAGAGCAGCCTGGTGGAAAGAAGCAACAGAATTGCCGGGGGGACGGGGGGGCGGCGGTAGGGGGGCAGAGGGTGGGCACAAAGGAAATTACATGTGTTTCTCCCTCCCTGCTGTGCCGAGCTCCTTCCTCTCCATCTCAGAAACTCAGCAGGATCTGGGGAGCCAAGTGGGGACAGGAGGACCAGTTCTTCCTTGGTTATGACAAACCCTCGAGAAGAGGCTTCTTATTTTGCCACTCAGCGTAAGTTTCCATTGGGGAAAGACCACTCTGTGTTCTCGTGCTTCCTGAATTCTTATCAGCCAAGGACACAGTCACGCTCCTTGCTGTCTGAGAAACCTCTGCTGTGGAACAACCAAGATTCTTTTATTCTTTAATTCATTCATCTATTCAACGAATGTTTACTGAGTACTACTCTGTCCCAGGCACCATGTGACTGGGATAAATGATTAATAACACACAATGGCTAACTTCAAAGGGTTCAGCATCGATTAGGGAATACAAAACTCTGGTCCCTTCCTTTAAAAATGTATATTAAGACACGCTCCAGAGGGCAACTGTCTCCGTGGGGAAGGGAGGAGGGGGAGGAAGGAGGCAAGAGGACAAGCAACTCCTGTGTGACAGCCCCTGTCCTAGAAGCTTTATGCACATCTAATTTAATTCTTTCCCCAGTTCTGAGAGGCAAGTACCCTAAGCCCCATTTCATAGCCAACCGAGGTACAGAGAGGTTCGAAAATACCTTTTTCCAAGACAGTGAAGGCTTCACAGCTCCTGTCTGGGAGATCCTGAGGGGCTGAAATCCAGCTGGACTAGGGAGCTCTAGGGGGCTTGTCTTGAAGTTGCATTTGCAAAGCGAGTGCGTTATTCTGACTTAGGGACACCGTACATCTCAATGTCTCCAGGTCAGTCCTGCTTTATGCCAGGGTCCCTGAGTGATTATTCATGAACTGAACTCCTCTTTTCACTTGTAAGTGTTCCATGTTGATGATAAATTACACGGGCATCCTATTTTTTTTTTTAACATCTTTATTGGAGTATAATTGCTTTACAATGGTGTGTTAGTTGCTGCTGTATAACAAAGTGAATCAGCTATACGTATACATATATCCCCATATCCCCTCCCTCTTGCGTCTCCCTCCCACCCTCCCTATCCCACCCCTCTAGGTGGACACAAAGTACCGAGCTGATCTCCCTGTGCTATGCTGGGGAGCCTATTTTTACTTCAACTTTACTCATTGAATTGGCTTGGAGAAGACTGGTGGACATTGCTGGGATTAAATCTTCTATTTCCCAAGCCAGCCCTTTGGAGCACCCAGAGCCAAAAGGCTCATGTCCAACCCTAGTAGGATTCTTCCCCAAATTATGAGATTCCAAATCCAGTGTTTTTTCCCCTAGTACTCTTGCTTCCTATGAGAATCATAGCTAGAGATGGACATAGAACTTAACTTCCAAACCACATTACTCTATTGGCCTAAACTAGTTTTTCCCTTCATATTTCAAGTCATAAGGCAGATAGAGAGCTGAATGGCACAGGACTGGTTTAATGAAGATCATTTCTGAATTAGCTGCCCATTATAAGAAAATCAGAATAAGATCAATTAACAGACCAGTCAGAAACTCAAGGAGCCAACATGCAGACATGGACCAAGCACAGCATCACTCATCCTGCAAAAAGTCAATATGATGTCTAATTTGTCAACCACATATGGAATGATATGCACAAAAGAAACAAAGACAACATCATGATGCTTGCCACCATCAGCTCTCTCTGTGCTGGGCTGTTCCATTATGTAAGTCCCAAAGCACCAAGCAAGGCACTAAATTACGTACAGGTAGTGGCTGGATATAGGCTGCCAGCCGGCTTTTAGCAACATCCCCCATATGGCTAGGAACACTTGTGCCAGTTAATTAGCACTGGCATTAATCGAGAGAAGGAACATTGACCAGGACATAGAGGTTATCCTTAGACTATTTAAATGTGTCATGTGATCATTCGTTCCATCTGTTATCAACATACCTCACACTTAATCCAGTAAATAAACTCCCTACCATTTTAAGCAAATGATTCCATTTTGCCAGGCCTCTTTAGGCTTTGCAAATCTCGGGGTGTTTTTCTCCCTAGAATCTATAGTGTGAAGTGTCGCAGTGTCCTGATGTGAATTCAAGGACAAGAGCCACCCCTCCCCCCATCCATGAAATCCTGGGGAAGTATCCATAAGAGATGGGGGGATAAAATCAACCACATGCCATCACTCACTCAAATGCATATTTTTCACTTTGCAGCTACCCAACAAATCTGCCTTATTTTCTTTCCATGCTCACAATTCTGCCGAAAGCACATAGAAAATAAAGCCCCATTATTCAAATGAATTTCACTGTGCACTAAAAATGTGACTACATTTGGGGGAAACCCATTTTAAAAGTGATCTCCTCTGAAATGGATAATGCCTAGCAAGGTATAAAACACTTGGGTACTTAGAAAAGCAGATAGGAAATAGTCCAACCTCAAAACTCTTCATTGGCAAATTGACTCATTATAGGTATAGACCCAAAGTAGATTTCCAATCCACGTCCTAGAAAGGTATATAGACCATGCATTTTTAGAAACACTGGTAAACATCTTCCCTGAGAAACTTATCTTCAAGAGTCTCTTTTCTTACCCTAAGAAAGGTTATATATTCAATATCATTAATCTTTAGCATTTCTTTATCTACCTCTTCCATAGACTTCTTTCCTCTTCAACACTACCACCAAAGCCAATTCTCATTAAGTTGATGAAAATGTACATCATTTGCCCAGTGCACGAGATGGCCTTTAGGAAGAGGCCAAAATCCCCTCAAAGTTATAAAAGGTCTTGAGTATTGGTCAGATGAAAGTAAAAATAATGCCTGATCATGATGGAACGTCTCTCAGTGCTGAGACATCTTAGAATAATGAATAGAAAGCACTGAACCTGACTGAGGAAGATCAGGGTTCAAATCCTGCTTCCTCCAGAATGGTGACCTCGGGGAAATTACTTGATCTCTCCTGGCTAAAAATGACAATAAAATCCCTATTCTCTCCAAAAAATAGAGTTAGCATGAGATCCAGCGTAATAATGGACATTGTCATTGCCACCTGACTCACTGTGGACTTGGCATAGAGTGGTAATCCAGGTTAGTTCCCTTCTCTAGTACTTCATATAAAAGGTATTACCTAATCCGCAATGTCGTCTTAAAAAAAGTACAACTTACTCTTCCGGGTAGCTCAGTGTGATGAAGCAGACATTACTGGACTAATTTTACCCCAAGCACAGGGAAAATCCAAAAGTCATCTCAGGAGCCAATTAATCAGAGAGAGATAATTAAATTTTACACATTGGACTAAGTTTTAACTAGGACACTAGAGCTACCTTGAGGATTACATAGTGTTTCCTGCTCTGGGGAAAATGAAATTCGTACAATTATACAATTGTTCAGCTCGACCAATACTTATTGATGATCTGCTTCATGCCAGATCCTACACACTCTGAACACAGATAGGAATTCGACCCTTTCCCTGACCTGGAAAACCATGTGGTCTAGGAGGCAAAGATAAACACAGAGATATGATGTGATATACGATATGAAAATTATGAGACAGAGGTACACAGTGAATCAGGGGGTGGCTTCCTGTAAGGGATGTCATGTCTGAGTCAAGATGAATAAGAGTTAGATGAGTGACTAGTCACAGGAAGGGATGCCAGGCAGAGGGAAGAGCACAGACAAGACCCTACATGGAACCCTTACAGGGAGCTAGATGCTGTGCTTTTTTACTGGAAAATCGACATGAAAGAGCAAGGTCTGGAACATGAGGCTAGGGAGTATGACAAACAGATAACCTAAGAAGAGGAGAAATGGTGCCGTGCACTATCAAAGGATTCTTTACTTTACCATCAAACATCACACAGTTTTTCTTAAAATGAAGATCAAAACAGACAAGCAAAATGCATTCCTGTTTGTAAAACACAGTCTTACGATAGATTCCAAAGAAACCATCTATTTACCCAAATAAGGAACAGTGGGATACATACAGAGATGGAGACAATAGTCTCCGGAATGCTGCAAAGCTGACTCCCTTGACTGAAACTCACAAAAACAAACAAACAAAGACCCCAAACTACCTGGGAATTTAGAAGGAAAAACCTGGAGCTTAGCAATCCTGCTCTAACCTCCTCCATTTATTGACTAGAATAATTTGCAGTCTCTCAATCTAGAACCCGTTCATGAAAAATAAATCCTCTCCCCCTTGCCCTACCAGAAGAGTCATTGCCTTCATCTCCAATACAACACTCCAGAAGTCTAACATTCCTATCCATTCATCAGTGGTATGTGTAAATATTTGAACAGTTATTAACAAAAGCTCAGGTTGAAAGGTAGTTGTTCATCTGGAAAGTGTCTGTAGATTGAATAATTCTGTTTATAATTCATGGCCATTTCCTTCCACTTCCCCATCACAATTTACCATGTGGGACACACTGGCCCATGGTCGTTCTGTGTGCTCTGTTACTTGTTTTAACCAAGGCTCTTGTACAAACTAAAGTGTGCAATACAACTTTAAACATTATGTTGCATATTATCCTTCTCAGAATCTACCATGAGAACCCATACCCTGCACATTCCCAAGCTCACAAGAATCCACCTGCCAATGCAGGGGACACAGTTTCAAGCCCTGGTCCGGGAAGATCCCACATGCCGTGGAGCAACTAAGCCCATGCACCACAGCTACTGAGCCCGCGTGCCACAACTACTGAAGCCCGCGCGCCTAGAGCCCGTGCTCCGCTAACAAGAGAAGCCACCGCAAGGAGAAGCCTGTGCACCGCAATGAAGAGTAGCCGCCACTCACCACAACTAGAGAAAGCCCGCACACAGCAATGAAGACCCAATGCAACCAAAAATAAATAAATAAATAAAATTTAAAGTAAATAAAATAAATAAAAATATATGACCATAGGAACATATCCCTGACCCCTCTTGGGGCCTTGGAAGGGGTCTATAGAATGAGAAACCCTGAAGCCTAAACTTGATTTGTTTCCTGGTAAGTCCCCTCTCTGCTGAAGACTTCCCACTTTGGCCTGCTTCTTGGTGCCCCAGCATGCCTGTTTGTTCTCTTTATAAGGTCACACCTCTATAAGGAACCCCTTTATTAACGTTTCTTCATATACACAATCTGTGTTGATTCTGAGTCCTGCAAAAATCCTTGCCCATTCTAACGTATTAAGTGAAGATGTGATAGACAACCTTGCTTTCTTCCCCTTCTGCTTACCTCCCTGAGAGACGTGAAAGTTTCCTGTAACTTAGTCTAAATTTTGAGCCTTTCTTTCCAAAAGCAGTCATGAAAAATTAAAACTAGGCAGGACTAAAAGAAATACTTTACTCTCTTATGAGCTTTTCCAAGCAGGCCACAAGCTAAATGTATTGGGTCTATCCTCACTAAATGCATAAAAGAAATATGATGGCACCTTTCTAAAGATATGTTTGGTCAACTACGATTTTTAGCAGCTGTAATTGCAGTGCAGCTATCCAGCATTTTTCTTGCTGCTCCTTTTGAATAAACATCTTAGTAAACACCCAAAACAAAGCATTATTATGTTACAGAAACAGAGAGAAGAACTTTATTATGGAACCATGTTGGTTTGGCTCTAACCATACAGAGTACACAATTCTGCAGGTATTTGATGCAGATGTTTGAATTGATTGGCCCCTTGCTTTTACTATAATATCCAGGGTCTGCATCATTAGATTATAGAGCAAAATCCCCAGTGAAGTGGTGAGAGCTTCAGTTCCCTGAACATCCAAAGCCCACTCAGATTAAGCCTGCAATAGTGTACTGCAAGCCTGTCGTTTCTTTTTAATTTTCAGAACCATGGCATTCCTAATGTCCACAGACGGAATACTCAGTAGTAAAAGAAATGGTGACCATTTTACAACTGATTCAAACAACTTCACTTTCCAAAGTTAGAAACTCTAAGAGCTACATACCAAGAAGAAAATACAAGGCTACGTTGTCACACGTGGAAATATACAATGGTATTCCAGTCATCTCCTATGATAAAAGTGCTTCAAATTAGAACAACACATTCATTGTTAGGAAGATGTTTCATAAGACTACACTGTCTAGTAAGAGATATTCAGTTAATTTCCTTTGAAACATGGCTTTTTTCCCTCCATATCATCACTTATCCACCTAACTCACTCCAGTCTTTGGTTTTGTTTTTTAACTCTTCGTAGCGACTTCACGACTAAGAGTTTAAATTGTTTATGGATGCTGGCTACCTTGCTCAACCAAGTTGAAATTTACATTATCAAATTTTTACTACATTAGTCTTTCTAGGATGGAAAAGAAAGGAACAAGAAGATGAGATCTTCATAGCAAGTTCACCATCCTAAATGTAGCACAGAAAATAAGCAGGCTTATCTTTTTCACTCTGGCAGTTTAGTAATGCTAACTGTGGGAATATCCAGTTTTTACATTGCATATGTACTAATTAGTAAATTACACATTTATTAATATGTTAGTAAACAAGTACACATTTGTTTTAAGCAGCGATCATTTTAAATGCTTTTTTGACCATTTTGTACTATTTGTAACTTAAATGTAATATACGTTCTTTCATATTTAAAAGAACTCTAGAGAATTTTTTCATACTGTTTACAACCTAAGATCTTCTAGAAAGAGCTCACATTTAAATGTTTAATTTGAACAAGTTTAAATAAAAGTTTGAAATATTCTCAATAATTATATAACAATAATTTTGGCATCATTCTAGTAGATGCCAACTGGAAATATAAATGTTGATTAACAAAGCAAATTAAGATGGAGAATAAGAATATAAATAGAAAACATATACGTATTTATCTCTACCAAGTTGTAAAGAAATAGATTGTTTCATATTAAGAGGCAATACTCTGCTCTTTTTTATTTGTAATAATTATAACGTCTTAGAAATCTGAGTCCGTTTCTCTATTTCCTAACTCCTAAAGGCTGTGCTAAGAGAAGATATTTACAATAATGGAAGATCTAAGAAAATTATCTGATACTTAACACCACAGCCCAATATTATATTCACAACCAGGAAAGAGCTGCACATAAATGCTCAGTTTTGCTGTTGTCTTGTTCTTTGCACCAAGCGTCCCCAGATATCAGTATTTGCTAAAAGAGATATCAGAGCGTAGCTAATAAGAAAAGGCAGAGGTAAAAAGGCAGGAACATTCCATTCTTCTTGAAACTGTTTCTTTCTTTTGAGGAAAAGTTATACTTCAATTGGGGAGATAACCAAAATATTGATCTACATTCAATTTAAGTTCAAATCAAGGTCCAAGTATTAAATACCAGCATGGTTATTTGCAGCATTCCCTGAAAATGGGAAAAAAATCCATGACAGTGATTTTCTTTTATTGATGCTTTTAAAATGTATTCAAAACACCCCATGCTTGTGTTACTATTAATAAATGTTAATTCTTTACCCTAGAAAACCTCTGGAACTAAACACAGCATCTGCCCAGAATATAAAACAACATTGATTTATGCCTTGAACGTAGGGTTACAATGAATAACAAACAAATTCATTATGATGGCATAAAAATATCAAAATAAATTACTCCCTAGTATCTATATCACATTGTAGGTTATTAGTTATTAATATCATTATTCATGACAGGCTTAAATACTGATGTAAAGGAGTAATTTTCTTTATTACTATGCGTTCCTCTAAAATCGGTTAGTTGGACAAGGACAGAAATCTAGGTAACTTAGAGTGAATATTAAAAAAACAGCTGTGTCAGATGTGCCTGAAAAGAAATCTGCATGTGTCTGAAAAGAAATCTGCAAGCAGGATTAAACAAAAGCCCTGGGATGTACCTCGGTCATTTATTAGTATTTTTACTGAGTAATAAGAATAATTGCTGATATGTACTGAGCACTTACTATGCACTAGTCTTTGGGTTAAGTACAATAGGTGCATTATTCCCATTTATTCTTATTATTCCATGGGTAAAATTATATCTTCATTTTATAAGTGGAAAAAAATCAAAACGGAGAGATTTTAAGTAACTGCATGTGGGCAAATAGCATCAGTATGACTAGAACTTAGGTCTTCCTAACTCCCAAGTTCTTTCTGTAGATCAGAAGCCAGGAAACTTTCTGTTAAGAGCAATGTAGTAATATTTTTGGCTTAGTGGGTCATATCTTCTCCATGGCAACTACTCAACTCTACAGTTGTAGAGCAAAAGCAGCCATTGACAACATGTCCAGGAATGAGCATGGCTGTGTTGCAGTAAAACTTTACTTAAGGACACTGAAATTTGAATTTCATATAATTTTATATGTCATGAAATATTATTCTTCCTTTATTTTTTCTAACCATTTAAAAAATATAAAAACGATTCAGCAGATGAAAGGACAGAGAAGATGTAATATATACATGCGTGTGTGTGTGTGTGTATGTACATGTACACACATACACACACAATGGAATATTACTCAGCCATAAAAAAGAATGAAATAATGCCATTTGCAGCAACATGGATGAACCTAGAGATTATCATACTAAGTGAAGTAAGTCAGACAAAGAAAGACAAATACCATATGTTAGCGCTTATATGTGGAATCTAAAAAAAATAATACAAATGAACTTATTTACAAAACAGAAAGAGACTCACAGACATAGGAAACAAACTTATGGTTACCAAAGGGGAAGTGAGGGAGGGAGGGATAAATTGGGAGTAGGGGATTAACAGATGCACACTACTATATATAACATAGATAAACATCAAGGATTTACCATATAGCACAGGGAACTATATTCAATATCCTGTAATAAACTATATTGGAAAAGAAATTTTAAAAGAATATATATATATAAAACTGGATCACTTTGCTGCACACCTGAAACTAACACAATATTGTAAATCAACTATAATTCAAAAAAAAGAAAACCATTCTTAGCTCTCAGGCTAAAACAAAAACAGTGAGCTGGATTCGGTCAAGGGGCTGTAGTGTGCAAAACCTGCTCTGAACTAGTACTTTTCTACTTTAATGTACACACACATTAGCTGGGAGGTCTGGGGTGAGGTCTGGAAATTCTGAATTTCTATCAAACCCCCAGGTAATGTTGGTGCTGCTGGCCCACAGACCACCACGCTCTGAAGAACAAAGTTCTACACTGTAACGCTCTCCTAAGCAACCTCTAAAGATGCTCATTTTCCTACACCCAGGGTTTTGGTTAATGACCTCACTGAAGCTCACAGTTGTCAAAGTTGGGAAGCTTTGAGCCCCCGCCCCCATTCTTATTCCATATCTGATTTATCTCTCCAGAGGCTCTGCCTCCTTTCCATCCCCAATTCCGTTGCCAATCACATCTTCCAAACAGTTCCCTAGTCTTCAGTCCCTTCTCTCTGAAGCCTCTCCTCTATTTGGCAATCTGGGACTTCTTTCTCTTTAAAATATAATAAAGCCCAAATATTTTCCTTCCTGACTCGCACTCATCTCAGCGGTGGCCCAGGGCATACAGAATAAGATTCAAATGTTAAGTTCTTCACAGTCTCACCTAACCCACCTTACCAATTTCGTCTCGCATCATTTCCTAATGATAATCATGATAATGGTAGCCCCAAACTTTTGTTAAGCTCTTGTCATGTAGAAGGCACAAATACATTTCTTTTAACCATTGCTCCAGACTACTGTATGAGGTAAGTTCTGTTATTCCTATTTTATAGATAAGGAAACTAAGACATAAAGAGCTTCAGGTGCCCAAAGCTACAGAGCTCCTAAACAACAGATGTGAAGCCAGAACCCTGGCCTTCTGACTCGAGCCCGCAGCCTAACCTCTAAGGTGTATTCCCTCCCAAGGTCATTTCACACGCTCACCACGCTGAACTACTTGAGTCCCTAATGCAGGCCACGCATTTGCGGTGGCTCATCTCTGCCTGTGACCTCCTTTACTGCCATCGTTGCTTGCCTCCTCCTCACTCAGCACTCAACTCACAGGTCACCCTTCTCAAAGTCTCCTTTGTCTCCCTCTCTCCTCGTGGTACAGAGATGCCCCCAGAGTCATTATTTTTCTAGTGTCTATTTCCCCTACCAACACTGACCTCCCTTAAGGCAGGATCTCTGTTTATTTTTTTCTGGTACCCCCGTCAGTTAATACTATGCTTGGGAGGTAGTCGGTGTTCAATAAATATTTGACAGATGAACAACAGAGTTGAGGAATGAATGAATGGGTGGGCAGTCAATTTAACAAATCACCCTTCGCTGGATTTCCACATCTGTATAAAGAAGGGATTGAATCAGATAAGTTCTAAATGATTTTCGTCAAGACCCATTATATATTTATTATTCATTCACGCCCTTATTTATTAAATGCCTACAGCCTGCCGGGCACAATTCTAGATCCTGAGCATATACAGTAGCAGAGGCAGCAAAGTCCCTGCCAAAACTGACTTAAGGAGCACTCTTTTAGACAGATGTACACAGATGCATAACAAAAAAGACAGCTATTTACAAGTGGCATTTATAATTGTATTAATCAACTCATATGTGTACAAGTAAGAATCAGTTCCTTCCGGTCTTCAAAGAATATGTATTGCCAATATGGCAAGAATATGGGATACTGACAAAAGGACACAGGGACACTTGAGTTTAGGTTGATTATACTGTCCATTTGGGGCCTCAAAATTGTAGCAGTTTTGCATTTGATGTATTTAGTTGCTAGCAACCCATTCCTGAGTGTGCATTTACAGAAGGACACTGCAAATAAGAAAAGTAAAGAGATATGAAACAACTTTCCATGGCTTAAGAAACAGTTATCTTGTGGAGAAATGGAAAGTAATACTTGTTGAATTGCATATGAAAAGCACAAATGATTTAAGTTCATTCTATTTAAGTTTAAATTAAGTTCCAAGTATTGGATTATTTTAACAATAATCATCATTTTGCTTACTTTTCATTTTACTTACTGGTCATTTTTACTGCACATAGAATTGTAGTTACAATAGAAATAGAAGCATTCTTATAGAAAAAAATATATATAACCTGAAATCCTTGTAAAATTTTCATAAAACCCCAGTAAGATAAACTTGTAAATTAGTATTCATAGATTTAAAACAGCTGATAACTTGACAACCACAAATTCATAACAAAAACAGATATGAACCCAGGGGCCTAAGCATAGTCTTCAAGTTTATAACTCAGAATTTTCTTTACCTTGTTTAAAATTCTGCTGTACTTTAAGTAAATGTATCTGTATCAACTGTAATCTACTCCAACAATTCATTTAGCCTTAATGGTATCAATTTTGCTCAAGTGCAATGCAGTTTTCAAATAAATGGTCTTATGCGGCTATCAATACCTATGTTTGTGAATGTAACTCATTGCCCTTTCTATAAGAAAACCTAGAAATATAGAAATATATAATATTTTTCTTATAGAAATCTTTTCTTACAGAAAACATAGCTAATGGAAAATAGGTAATAGAAAATAAAGGTTTTGTACTTGCAATATTTACAGTAAAATTATTTCTAGAAAGTGCTTAAGCATATTTATGAAATGGAATTGTCTTTAGCATAGTCTCAGACATAAATGAAAATAGATCACTACGCCCTTCCCACCAAGGAAGGCTAGAAAATGTTAGTAGACATACACCCAGAGTCCTAGTTGCCTTTATTTCTTAGAGTGTGTTTGTTAGTCTGATTTACCCCCAAAGGGTTTATTAATATTAACAGAAGAAGTAGAATTTGGAAGATATCCTAGACCTTCAATATGCAAATAAATGACTTTAGCTAGTACCCTTGATTTAAAAATAAATGAAGCCTTTATCACTCTATGCTCAGTCCTGCTCCAAGCACAAGGTCCTTGGCATTGGAGAGGAGTCTCCCCTTTACTGTCTCATCAGGGAGTGAATGCAAATGTGACTACACTGACTGAGGGTAGGCATTACACACCATATGGCCCTCTTCAACAGAAGCAACATGGGGAGGGGCTCTTTGCTGACAGAGAACTAAGCAGGGAACAAAGTGAACACCTGGTCAGATAAAAATCCGTCAGGATATTTGAATCGGCTGCCCAGTCTCCAAATTATTTGCAGGCATCAAGTCCGAGGCAAAATGAAATGTGCCCCTCTCCCATATTTCAGTAATTATTCTGGTGTTAGAATGTGCATGATATATCCCTGAATGGAAAAACCTTCTCAATTGGCCAGTATGACTTTTAATTCCACAGAAGGTGGTGATAAGGTATGGTGAACAGCTTAAGAGATTAGAAGTTGAGACTCCCTGCCATTTCTTCAGTGGGCACAGACCAGCCCAGTGTGGCTTTGGGGAACACCACCCTCCCTAGCTTTGTCTTGACCATTTGGAAAGATGCCAACAGGATGCTTGCTGCCCTTTTAAGCCCTCAGGTGGCTGGGAGGCCTTGGACTCTCCTGTGAAGGTAGAAAGAGAAGAGTGTATGTGACAGGTCAATCTTTCTCCTTCTTTTCTCTCTGATCAGCACTTCTTTGTCCTTCTCATTTATAGAGCAGAACTTCTATATCAGCTGGGAAGGTGATGGCAGCAGCAGATTTCAAATCGTTGGATGCACCAGTAAAAGGCTGCTTATCAGTAAGTGCACCAGGCCATGGTAAGCTCAGCGAGCTCCTGTAACAAGTGCCCAAGAGCAGAGGGGAAACCTTGAGTCTGTAAAAAAGCAACCCAGCCTCTAAGGTTGGTCAGCCTGGGCAAGTGCTCAAAATGGCGATTTCAAGGCCAGACTAATGAGCTAATAAATTATAGTCACTTCACACGCAACATGGTATGATTTTTCCTGCTGAGTTGGATCAGGTAGCAATCTAGACTAACCTTTAAAAACTGATTTGAAATCTCCCAATAAGGTGGCCCGATAGATTCAGCCTCTGTTTTGGATATGAAGGCCTAAATTTTCATCCTTTTGTGTCAGAAATATCTCTAGAGCGGTAGCGATTTTGTCCCCCAGGGACATTTGGCAATGCCAGGAGACATTTTTAGTTGTGATTCCATGAGGGGGAGGAGGTGGGCAGGGATGCTTCTGGCATCTAGTAAATAGAGGTCAGGGATGCTGCTAAACATCCTACAGCATATGACAGCACCCCTCCCCATAAAAAAAATTATATAGCCTAAAATGTCAACAGTACTGAGGTAGTATTAAGAAATCCTTCTCTAGAGGGTACACAAATAGGTAAACCACAGCTTGTTTAACCAACAAGAGTGAGCTGGCAAAATCTGGTTCCTAATTTGAGAGGCAGGACTGAACAAAACATGTAAGTCCACTTGCGTTCCACTGGGCAGGCCTTGCCTTGGTCAAGTAAATCCACTACGAAGTCCTGTTGGGGTAACGAACTTGTCCTGTGAAAATGACTAAATGGAAAAAGGAATAAAATCATCATTATTTCTGGCAGAGAGCCCCATCTTGAATTGTGCAATGTGTCCTGCAGATGGGTAAGGTTTAACGAGCATGCCCAATTAGCTCTATTGCCTCCACCTAGGGTGAAAGTCATCACATTGTTTCAGTGCCTGAGGCTTCAAGCTCCCCTTAGTCTGCCCCAATTCATAACAAAATTAAGCATCACTAAATTAAGTCCTTCCACTTTCTCTGGGAACCCGATGGCCTAGTGGGCTTATAAGCACGTGACAGAACAATGGTAGTTAGATTAACTACCAACTCTGTTCACTGCATGCTCTCACTTCCAGATATCAAGGAAATAATCTATGAATAGTTGCTTTAATTATGTTTCTGTGTTTCAGTTTAGCTAAGTCTACATGTTGGTAGAAAAAGCCAAAAAATGGCTAAAAGGATGTGCGTGTGTGTGTGAGCACGCATGCGTGTGTGTGTGTGTGTGTGTGTAGTTTTTCTAGATAGTTCTTTAAAAAAAAATCATATATCTAGGCAGCTAAAAATAATGTCAAGAATGGGGCAGTTACACCATTTTACTATTTCGTCTTATAACAATACTATCTCTTCAGGAAAGATCTGGCAGATCTTTGGCAGATCACCATGGCAGAAGTTCTGATGACAGAATAGTGATTTAGATTTAACTTCCCCCTGAGCAAAATTTCATCCAACTTGGAAGAGGGTCAGAATATCCTAACTCAAGTCCCAGGGCAGGACAGTTCCACTCGTGGAGGATTTCAGGGATTCAGCTAAAGGATATGACGTGATTTATCCGTACGCTTCTATAGAAACCATATGGTACCCGGAAGTTCTCAGCATGCTCAATTGAACCTACTGGGGAGACCAGCCATCTCCCTTGCTGACTCCCACATTACACTTCCTATAAAAGGTTAGGGCACTTGTGGGTAATTTCAGCATGAATCCAATCCCTAGAGCAACACATGACAATCAGGCTGTCTGACAAGGACACATGGTCCCCCACCCTTCCATGTCACCTGTTACTGTGTTATAACTACATGGAACAAGAACTGGCCTTTTTCACTATGGCGATTGGGATAGGCATTGAGTGGCCACATTCCCTGCCTATCAAAAGGCCCCCTGTGCTTGTTATGCAGTGATGAGATGCCCATCGCAGAGGACTCTCCCGAAATCATCCTTTGCCCTACACGGTGACACCAGCCCTAAAGGTGTCCAAGTGAATACTTTAACTAATAGGCTGTTTTGAGGACTTTGGACAAAGAAATGGGTGTCAGGATCATGACCAATAGGGATAAGGAGCATTTGCACTGTTAGATGCCATTTCCAACTAAATCAAACCCTCTGGCCAGTAAGAAAAGGGCTGGAAAAAAAATCCAACAACAAATCTGCTGAGAAAGCCAAATGGGTCCACCTTCCACAACCCTTTCTCTCCCCCGTTTTTTTTTTTTTTTTTTTTTTTTGAATAGCACCAGGAAGAAAAGCAGAAGTAGCAGGGGTGGGGGCAGTTTTTCTTCCAGTTAAAATGTAGTGGGACAGAAAATTCTGAATATCCATTCGGCAACAATTGTCAAATTCTACTGTATGTTGTGGGTGAGGCAAAGCATGGCTGAAAGGGACTGAAGCTAGGTTTGTCACCTAAGCATAGCATGTTAGGACCATGAGGTCACCTGGCCCAACACCTTCATTTCAAAGAGGAGAAAACTGAAGCTCAGAGAGGGTGAATGATTCATTCAACCAATTCTCTAGTAAGAACACCAGGAAGCGAAACTTCCAATTTCATCCTGTTGCCTCCCCTCACTGGTCCACTATTTCAAGTCCATTGCTTAGATCTCTCTAGAGTCTACCATCTCTGAGTTCAAAGCTGTCCAAGACAATTTGACAGTCTAAAGCAACCGATGCTTCCCAACTCCCAAATCCAAACTGGGAGTTGGAACTTGAGGTTGGCTCTACCTAGCCAGGAAGATATTTTTGCTGACTCTGAGCAATCCCAAATGTCAATACAAGATGCCTGTTTGCCCAGGGCTTACTGCAGGAACTTGGTCCACTGAGAGCATATGGCCTGCTGGGCACCTGCACATATAGATTATAACCTTGACTGAAGGCCAAGTAGAGGAGGTGATAAAGGCAATTGCCATTAGTCTGTGCCTTTTACCTCTTCCATTTCAATTGTCTCTTGCTCTTACCTGAACCCACAGGAAAGCTGCACAGCAAGAAACACTAAAAAAAAGGGAGGCCTCTTAAGCTCCAGGGACTTGAGCTCCTAGCCGCAAATTTCCTTTCATTCAAAAGAATGATCTCCACCTTTTTTCTCAGCACGACGCTTAGCACGCCCATGGGGGGGTGGCGGGGCGCAGGAAGTGTTTCTCACCAGGAATAAGCTGCAAGGTATATTTGAAAACTGAGATTTTTGAATTGCAGTTGGCATCTCTCGGTGCCTTTCAGATGGGGGCCATCTAACTGCAAAGTGACATTTTGTGACAGGACTTGGTGGAGACCCAGTGAAGAACTACAATCAGTCAGTTTCTAAAACACAGGCTCAAGAAACTGGGACCTAGCATTAAACCTAGACAATCTTCCATGATAGTTCATCAAAGGAAAATCACAAGAGACATTCAGTTTTCAAATTATTCTCCCTCGCTAGCCGCTCTTATTGCTATTACCATGAGCAATATCATTCTTTACCCACTGCAGGAATCTTTTGTGAGCAAAATACCATTGAAAATCTTTACTTTCGAATCCATTCACTCCTGGCAAGAAGCAGTCCTGGATGAATTTTCGGGTGCCCAGCTCAGTAAAGGAGTGACCTTTGGTTGATCTAATTTACTTGTCTCTTTTATCCACATATGATTTATATTACATGTGTATTTAAGTAATGCCTTTGTCTTCTAGCACCTGTAAGCCCTTCATAATCATTAATTAAGCCTCAAGTCCATTTGAAATAACAGATTTCTTCGCTTTGTAGAGATGGAGAAACTCTGGAAGGATTGCGGGTCCACGTGGAGACAGTCTTGACTCAAGCCCTAGAGGGACATCAGTACATTTCCCAACCTCTCCAGGCAGCCTAACCGTCCATAAATGTGTGGCCATAATATTAAGTCCCTACTAACCGCATAATTGCATTTATGAACCCTGGCAGTTCTGTATTCACTCCTGGGTGCTCTTGGAAAGTTGGCCAAAGAGATGAGGGTATTGGAGCATGGCTAGAGTGAGGAAGGGCCAGCCAGGGAGGAAATATTGAAGTTTTTGATGGCTTGATCTTCTTGAAACAAATATTCTTTATAACATGGTCAAGCAACTGTGAAGAAGCCATTAGAGAGGGGTGAAGCTAGAGGCCAGGGGGTCAGTTAGGATGTCTTTATAGAGTGAATCCAGAAAGTACAGTGGCTAAGGGCACAAGTTGGTTTTTTTTTTTTTTTTTGGCTGTTTTGTGTCTTCCTTGCTGTGCACGGGCTTTCTCGAGTTGCGGCGAGTGGGGGCTACTCTTCGTGGCGGTGGGCGGGCTTCTCATTGCGGTGGCTTCTCTTGTCCCGGAGCACGGGCTCTAGGTGCGCGGGCTCAGTAGTTGTGGCACGCAGGCCCTAGAGCTCAGGGGCTTCAGTAGTTGCAGTGCGTGGTCTCAGTAGTTGTAGCTCACAGGCTGTAGAGCGCAGGCTCAGTAGTTGTGGCACACAGGCTTAGTTACTCCAAGGCATGTGGGATCTTCCCAGACCAGGGCTCGAACCCATGTCGCCTGCACTGGCAGGTGGATTCTTAACCACTGCGCCACCAGGGAAGTCCCTCAGGGCACAAGTTTTGACGTCAGTCAGCTACGGGTTGGAATGCTGGCTTTGTTACTCACCAGATGTGTGGGCAATTTATTTCCCTTTTTGAAGACTCTTGTTTTCTCATCTGTAAAATGGGACTAACAAAAGTCCCCCATAGTGCTGTGGAGATTCTATAAGATAAATGTAAATCACTCAGCACAATATTCAGTGCAAAAAATGTTCAGTTATAATTGCAAAAACTGAAATAATGCTTACATTTGCTGGGCACTAGTCTGTTACTCGTTAAATCCTCACAACAGCTTGAGAGGCAGTGTTATATTTTGCCTCCATTTTGCAGTTGAAGAAACTAAGGTACAGAGAGGATTTGTAACTTAAGTTATGGAGCCAAGATTCGAACGCACACACTCTGTCTCCAGAATCTGTGCTGCTTATTACTCTTCTAATAATAGCAATTAGTATTGATTACTAAGGCCATAGATCTGGAATGGAGACAGATGGAGGACTGCGTGCCTGGCAGGACGTAGGGATGACAAGAGAAGGGATGATCCAGACTGGTTCCCTGCGGTTTTGACTTGAGCGATGGTCCATGGTATCTCTCACAGTGGTGGGTGGTGGGGAATACAGAAAGAGGAACAAGTCTTATATACCCATAGAACATTCAGATATAAATGGTTAATAGGCGGGTGCATACATGGATCTGGAGTTCAAGGCAGAAACTAGGGTGGGTTTTATAAATTTGGGAGTCATCAGAAAATACTTGGGAACGGGAGTCCTGTGAGTGGATGAGATCACACACACAGTGTATGGGGTGAGAAAAGAAGAGGACTAAAGAGGATCCCTTTGGGGGGAAGCAGGCAGGCTCCAACATTTAAGGGTTGAACAAAGAAGGGTCCTTTAAGGAGTGCAAGAAGGAGTGGGTGGAGAAGGCACGTGCTTGCTGAAAGCCAAGAAGGAAGAGGGTTTCAACAGTCTTTCTCTGGTTTAAAACTAGATTTTTTTAATTAGGGAAAATATTTTATCTTTCCCCACTTACCTCTTTAGGGTACCACTCCCCAACCAAATACAAGCAATTTAAGTGTAGATGGATTAGTGCCATGCCAGCTCATTTCCTGGGAAAATAAAAAAACTCACATCTAAGAGGAGGTCAGCTTGTCCATCCCTCTCTCCATCTCTGACTGTTAAGGACTCATCTATTCTTCATCTCAAAGACTACCACATGTCCATGAAGCTCTCCCATGCACTCTAGTTGGAATTTAAACCATGTTCCTTTGTGGTTCTAGAGAATTCCATACATATCTATACCACATTTTTTGGGTCTAATTCATGTCACAGTTGTTTGTACAACAGTTCAGTCACTTGCTAGACCAAAATTTAATTGATGGCAGGACCACATCTTAGCCTTTCTGTATCACTAGCGCTTGATGCTGTGTCTGGCACATAGCAGGTGCTAAATAAATGCTTGTGGGCCATGAACGAATTTAAATCTTTTAAAAATTTTTATTTATTTTATTTTTTATAAATTTGAATTTAAATTTTTAGTGAATGTAGCCTAACGGGTACATTCAAGTCAGTCACCATCTTGCTTCTGGCTTCACCTTTTATGCACTGTACCTCAGTGCAAAAATACAGTATCAAGTTTCCATATCTGTAAAATTAATAAAATAGAGCTACTGGGAACTAAATGAGATTATAAATGGAAGGTACTTAGAACATAGCAAGCATCCAATACTCGTTAGCCATTAAGTGCCAGGTTCTCAGCTCAATGACTCGCCGAGCCCCTCTGTGGAGGGTCTTAGAAATTCCTTGCTGTGTTTGGATTTCCCGTGGGCCCCTCACAGACCCAGGGGTCCTGGTTCCCAACCTATTCCTTTAACTCCTGTCCTGTAGGATTTACAGCCTGACTGTGACAACTAATTTTGGAACTGTAATGCCTCCTGTCATCTTCCATAAATTTGACATAAATAAATCACAAAATACCCTTTTTATATCGCTTTTTATCTTGCCACGCTCCTTGTTTCTTTTGGAAACAGTTTTTATGGCAAATGCACAGTGTAAATCCAGCCGGCAATAAAGCATGCCAAACAAGCGTGTAGCACAGGCACCTGAGAGGAAATTACCCGCCATTTGCAGTGCTCCACACAATTACCAGCAGGATGTCGTGGAGTGGCCTATTCAACGCGCCGCTCTGTCCTCCTCACGCATGATTTGCATAGCCCTTGTAAACAACATTGTCACACAACAGAGAGGGGACCCACTGGTCTGCGTCTTCATGCCGGCCTCCTCTTGTGGCAACGTGAAGTCCTGACTTTGCATGGCACCTCCCCTGCCTGCTTCCCTGAAGAGGTCCTTTCCCCTACAGCAGCAACATCTAATAGAACCTTCTGCAATGATGGAAATGTTCTGTACAGATACGCTCGCTATCCAGGATGGTAGCCATAAGCCCCATGCAGCTACTGGACACTTGACATGTGGGTTGTGAGACAGAGGAACTAGATTTTTCAATTTGAGTGTAATCAATTTAAATGTAAACTCTACCTGAGAATTCTGTAGCTAAAAATATATACAATGTTAGATTGATGTAGCTAATACTTCATTTCAAATTTTTGCATCTATAAGTGAAATGATATATAATTTTCTTTTCTTGTATTATCCTTATACAGTTTTTGAATGAAGTTTACACTAACCTCAAAAAAAAAAAGTAAATAGCCACATGGGGCTAGTGGCTACCATAGGGACAGCACGGCAAAGATCATTTGACCTGTCTTCCTTTTCAGATACCTTGTTCCATACTTCTCCAATTTCAAACAACACCAGGAATCATGGTAAGTATCCACTGAGTACTTTCTCATGTGGCTGCTCTGCTTTCACCCTAATGGTGACCCTATGGGGTAGTTATTAAGATCTCCATCATTTAAATGAGGCCCCTGAAGTTGAGAGATTTTAAGTGACAAGTCTGAAGTCTCTCTGTGATGGAACAGAGACACGCACCCAGGTATGTCTGTCAAAGCTTTGCTGCCCTCAGAGTGGTGTTCAGACCAGGCATTCTGGCTTCAGGTTATTATAACTGAATCGTTAGGGCAACCTTTGTATGAATTTGTTAGCACTGCAGGGTTCAATACCTAGCTCTGCAAAGCTCTCTATCCGGGGATGGAGACAGCTAGCTTCTCATCGCACCCTACCGCCCACTAGCTGCAGGTGTGAGGCCGTGCACTTCCAGACACATCTCTCCATGTGTGTGTACAGGCTTGTTGCTGCCTCACAGGTTTGTTGGGAGCACTTGAGAGATCCATTTGAGGATGTGCTAAAGAGTAAAAGCGCTGCACAAATATAAGGCCTTTTGATTAAAGGAAACTCTAATGAATCCTACTGCACCCTATTTATTTCCGGCCTAAGTTGCCACAAAATCCATGTGCAATATCATTACCCACATCGATATCTACTGAACACCCCCGAAAGCCTACATTCTGTGCAGTAAAATTAAAGGAATGCATCCTGTGGCTTTTTTGTAATACCAAATTAAAGCAATGACTATCCACAGCAGAAAACCCACCCCACCGTGCACTGATTATTAACATGTTAATTTCTATGTCCCAGCTATTGAAAATGATTCTGGGAACTACTTATTGAATTTTTAATTTGCAGATTATCTACCAAATTGGCTGCAATGGCTCTGAGCAATGGGGCCCACATGTCAGCTGAGCAGGTAAAGCAGATGCATGCAGACAACAGCGGCTCAAGTTCTGACGGGTCTGCCTACCCAGGACCTGGGCCCCTTACTGGCTCCTGAGAGCTTCGTGTTCAAGAGAAATAATAGTGTATTTCCCATATGTGTGTATCAGGAGGGGAAGCGATATTAGAATCCTCCCCTAAAGAGGTTTCTAAAAATCATTCCACAGTCTGAACCTCTAAAGTCATTTACCAAGCTTATCTTTTATTATGCAAAGCCTCCCTCTTTCTTTCCCTTCCTTTCTTCTTTCTTCCCTTCCCTCCATCCTCCCTCCTTCCTGGCACTGGGAATACCGGCTGGAATCAGGCAGACCTGTCTCTGCTCTCACAGAACTCGCAGTCCAGCTGAAAGCTGTGGACACCAACAGTATGTGACACAACAGTGTGACAAGATCTATGTATGAAAGTGTATAGGAATCCCTAGCCCAGAGATGAGGAGGAATAATACCAAAGAAGCCTTCCTAGAAAAAGCAAATTAAAGGGGGAGCAGGAGACAGTCAAATGGGTGAAGGGAGAGAATATTTCAGGCCGTGGGAACAGCAGAAGAGAAGAACCGGAGGTGGAAGGAAGTTAGAGAGCCTTTGGTGGTCCTCCGCCAGGGCTGCAGATTCGAGCCCCGCCCCCTCGCAGGTGCAAGCAGAAGAGCCCCAGCAGCTGAAAGCCTCCCCCTCCAAATCAGGCGGGAGGCAGAACGGTCCCCAAAGCCCCTACGCACCACTTGTTAGCCATTTGTCCTCCAGAAAGTGACTTACCCTTTCTCAGCCCCCTCAGATCACTGGAGATCTCGCCTTCACCTGGAGTACCTTCAGCTCTCTTTTTCTTTCCCATTCATTCTCTACTCACTCTCTTATATATAGTCATCTTTTTCTTCTACATACCTTATTTCTACAACTAGATCATAACAACTTATTCCTAATAATAAATGCCTTTCTTAAAGTAAAAACTACCGAGACTTTGCATTTGCCCAGAACTTTGTACCTTGCAAAGGGGTTTCACCAGAGGGATTGTTATAGAGATCGGCAGAATAATCCCCTCCGTCAGTAGGGCAAGTATTAAGATCCTCAATTTACTGAGGAGAGCGCTGTGCTTCAGAGAAGCACAGAAGCTATGTGACGTATCTGAAGCAACACAGCTGCTTCATGGTTGAGCTGATACGAGGACTCAAGCCCTAGAGCCAAGATTAGATCCTTGATAAATGTTTGGTAAGAGTCTTACCAAACATTAAATGGCTGACATTTTAAGTGCTTACTGGGTATGTTGTTCTAAAAATGTTGTATGTATGAAGTACGTTCAACTTAAACTCATTGTATGAGGCAAGGGCTACCGTTATGCGCTTTATTACGGACAAGGAAACTGAGTCACAAGGATGTTAAACAGTTTGCCCAGCCTCACTAAACTAGTGATGCTGCTGTGGTCCACGCCTAGATCCACCCCACAGCATGTATCCAGAGCCGCTAAGCACGCTGCTTCTCTTGATGACAAAATGTCTTTTACACTTGTTAGGAATCCTCCAGTGCTGGGAAGAACACCATGAATACTGAAGAGGCTCAATGAATATTTATTTATTTATCTTTAAAACAGTTTACTCTCTTGTAGGAATTAAAAGTTTCTTGACAAGTTCGAAGGCTTTGATTGTTTATTTCTTCCAAATTCCCATAACGATCACGGCTGCCCATGAATCAGCTTTCTCTAGTATCTCTTTACATGCATTCCCAGCCCTGGACTGGGGACATTTTGTTATTGTATTTCTTTCTGCTGCTGGGTCACCCATCGGACCCGCCCACGCTGGCACTCCCAGACATACACCTGCCTCAAGAGCAGCCTCTCAGCATAAATCACACACTCTCAGCAGGAGGCACCTTCAATACCACTTGCTCAAAACAGCCCATTATGTCCCTTAATCTTTTTTCCCCCATGGTGGGTAAGGACTTTCCTTGGTTCCCTTTTTCTTTTCCCACAGAGATGAGGAAACAATTCTCCTTAACCTTTTGAAAGCAAACAACAGACAGCAAAACCATGACACAAGATACAGATAGATACATGCTAGCTACCGTGAATATTCTATGGGATTGTGTGTGACTGTCCCACTTCTCATCGACCAAAAGCAATGCGGACTTAGGAACACTTAGACAGACTTCTTATTTTACTAGATATCCTTTTACCTCTGGGTCTAAGAATTCCTACATCAGTCTGCAGCAGACTGGAGAAAAAGCTTAAGTACAACAAATTCCAACTCACCATAGCAGCCAGCATTCAATAAGATAGGAAACCAAATGATACACTCAACCCTTTTCCCACGGCTGCAAAGGGCTGGGGTGATCCCGTTGCAAATTCCTCAGACTTCGCTACTGCAGCTGAGGTTTAATGGGTTAATGATGGGCCCTGAAGTCAGATGAACCTGGCGACTCCCAACCCTGCTATTTTGCGACTTAGCAGAAGTTGCTAACTTAGCAAGCTGTTAGCCACATGTCCTGGCCTAGCCCCTCCAATTTTTCAAATCATGATTTGTATGCTTGGCTGCTTATGTCTGGGATAGGCACGGTAATGTGTGCTTATATGAGGGGGTAGGTAACCATGGGGAAACACTACCTGGAGGTTCAATTAACAAGCTTGATTTGACCCTCAGAGAATGGCAGGTACAATTCGTGGAGTCATATGCTATGTCTTTTCCCTCAATCAACTTATTTTCACAAGTGTTTACTAATCCATACAAAATGTGTTACCTGCAGCTGAGGGACCTCGGGTCACCCCTTTATGTACATCCTTTCTTCCTGGCTCAATGGAAAGAATAGCATGTTGGTATCTATTTGGTCTAGTGTCAGTGACCATGATTTTGGTTAAAGGTCAAAAGGCTTTTATACCCCAGTTTTTTTTTTTTCCTTTGTAATTTTTCTAAAATGAGAAAAATGGTACCACTTCAGTCTATTTCTTAGTATCCTTCTCATGATATATTCTGCTCTGATCTGCAGCATAGTACAGCTGCACTGGCTGTTAAAACATTAAGACACTTCCATGCCGGCTACTGGAGTGCAACATCGATCACCCTATGACCTGATGCAACCTCCCTTGGATGCAACAGCTAAGAGGGGGGCGCCCAGCACAGCACAGTGGGGGGGGAGGGGCTCCACCATTCCGCTTTGGGCTGGACCTGGGTCCATTTTGATTGGTCACTGCCCTAGTTTTTGTACCTGTGGTTATCTATTCCAAATAGTATCTCAGGATATATGGGATAATAGATGCAAGAATCCTTACAGATTTTTGCAAGGTTCCAAGGTTCCATATAAATTTAAGATAGTATTATAGTAATAACTCATGTAATCAATATGGCTGGGGCATAGTATGTTCAGAATGACCTAATTTGCTAATTTACTCGAGGTTAACCCACTTCTGCAGGGAGATTGACTGAAGCACAGGACCTTTCCTCGAACGATATAGAGGACGGCACCTTGGACCTGCATTTCAGACATTTGACTTTAGTGATCGAGCTTTTCTCTAATTCATATTTTTAGCAGAAAATAGGACTTTTTCACCAAATACAAATACAACATCTGTCATCTGGACCATCATATATTCTTAGAAACTGCATGCTAGGCCTGCTGAGTTGCTTATCTCCAATGATGTGGTTAAGCAAGGTGGAAGAGCGAAAATTCATCCTCCCCAAATGACACAGGAATAAAGGCACAGACATTTAAAGAAATAAAGTAAAATTTGAAATGTAAAACGTCAGAGGTGGTGCTTAGGAATAATGAAACTGTAAGAAGTTAAACACAATCAGGTTTAAAGAGATAATGATAAAAATGAAAATCTGAAATCTCTTGCCAGTAGAGTAAACCTAGTCTAGGAAAATGAATTCAATATTTCCTGCAAATAAACAGTGGTTTCTAAAAATAGAAAACACAGATGTGAAAGCCAGAAAGTTTCAGGGGATCTTAGGTAGTGATGGTCAAAGTATGACTTTTTTGTGACTCTGTGAAATTACAGATGAGGGATTTCAATCCTGAAGGTAACTGAGATTTTATTAAACCGACAGACTATATTTTAATACATCCCTGATGAAATATACATGTGCTCACTTTTCAGACATAATCTGTATGAAAGTGCTTTGTGAAGCACTAAACCAGTGTATCTTCAAGTGGATTGCAAAGAATCAAAGACCTGTGAGACACTTAGTGAAAAATCGAACTACTATTTCACACTGTTTCTCTGTTAGATATTCACAATGCTCATGAATCTATTAAAGGCTCTGAAAAGTCCTGCAATATTTTTTTAAATTCCTTTAACTTTTTTTTCTCTCTTTAATCAATATTTCCCAAATTTACCTGAGCAGAGAAACCATTTTTATTTGTCACAAGTTGGGGGATGTTACATTAGAAAAATATAAGGAATTATCATTTTGCTACTGGAAGATTTTTGAAACACAAATATTCTGTGCACATCTTCAGGTGTCTGATCCTAAGGGTCCTCAAAGGCACCCTCTTAGGCTTCACCTGTGACTTCCTATCCGTACCAGCGATGTTAGTTTGAGGGTCTTTCAGCTGCTGGTTAAGTGAAGATGAACTGCATTATTATTCAATTGCAGTGATTCTACCCACTGTCAATTCCCTAGAGGATCAGAGAAGTCCTCCCACTGTGGTCTTCCTGGGCTCAGGATGCTGGCTTGCAAGCTTCCCTAATTGCTTCACCCCCCCTCACTTCCTACCCTGCATTTTTATCACTGGCAGGTGTTAGCAGGAAGCGCAGTCCTGTGGCCGAAGGAGGAAAGAAAATTTAGAGCAAGTGCCTTCTTTTAAGGAGAGCAGCCTTAGCAAAAATGTTACAAATTAGCTACAATTTACAGGTTCTCATTCTTTCCTGATCTCTTCAGGTGCCTGTGCTTGGCTCTCCAAAGGCTTTTAAACTTTATTTTCCTTTCTTTGACTATGCTGGTAGAAAGATGGAATTCTAAAGGAAATGCATCATAAAATTTATATTTGGGCAGTCTTATCAGCATTGGACATACATAATCTTTCACTGCAAAGTTTTTGCTATGAAATTGCACACAAATTCATTTCTACAAAGAGAGACAGAGACAGAGAGAGGAAACCCTCTATGTTTTTATGGTGTTTGATGTCTATTTTTATGTTTCTTAAAGATAAAGCATTTATTCTATGCATGATTTGAATTTTATGCATCTCTTCTTTTTGCCTTAACGGAAGTGAATTCTTATTGCATAGCCAAATTTTACACTCAATTTATACTGCAGAGTAACTCCCTTCCTCCAGATGGGACTATAAACCAGTAGAAAGAAGTTTTTTAAGTGTTACTAATTGAATATAAGGGATCTACTTCTGAAAGGAAATCAAAGGCTCAGGGGAAAGCACAGAACATTATTGGCAAAGGACACTAATATCCATAAAATAAAATAACAAAATTGGTGCTGGGGTGGCTTGGTAACCAGGTTGGGTTGCTAACTTTGAAGGCACTGCATCGCCAAGTCACAGAAAGGGCAGCATATGGGGGGAATGCAGAGGAGGAAAGGCTGGCTTACGGGGTAAAAAAGATTTCTCCAGCTTCTTTGAAAGCTATTGGAGATCAAAGATAAGGACTTCTAATGGCCTGGAAGATGAATGCGAGAAGAATAACTACAAAGCCGTGGAGAGCGGGCCCAAGTATTAGACAGATCGAGAGGGAAAAACTAGTTGCATCAGGACCACTATTATCAAGGATCCAATAATGATAACATGGAAAAAAACTTCTTTGCTTAATGTGTGCGTGTGTGTGTGTGTGTGTGTGTGTGTGTGTGTGTGTGTTTCCCCACAAAACACCTGTAATAATGTTGTATGCAAGCAGAACAGACAACTGCCAGGGGACCCAAAATAATATAATAACAATAATAGTACCACCTCATAATATTTGTTGAGTACTTACTATGTCCCAGGAAGCTGTGCTAAGCCCTTTGTAATGTATTTTTAAATTCTCTCAGAAACCTTTGAGGCCAAAACCCTGTCTCTAGTGGTCACATGAAAGGTGCTAAATAAATATTCATTGAATTAATAAACATTGCCTTGATGTGGTTACCATTATTCTTCCTCTTTCACATATGAGAAAAATCAAGTCTCAGAGAGCCTTGAGGAGCTGAGGGAACCATACAGCTAGCTAGTAGTTGCAGAGGCTGGCTTGCACCCATGACTGTCTGTGTCTACGTTTTATTTCAGTGATACTGCCTAAATTGGGACAGAGACACACATAATCTTTCCTCACAAAGGTTACGGGGGATGGGGTCTCAGGATCTGGAGCCATGGCTGTAGAGACAGTGCAAAGCCAGGAGAGAGGAAAGAGTATGGTTATAGGACAAAGAACCACCTAGTTTGATTTTGGGGTCCGTTATAACTAAGTGCTGACCTCAGTTTCCTTAGCTGCAAAATGGGGAACTTGAAATCCATCTTATTCAATTGTGAAAGTTTGAGGTTATGCAGACAAAGTGGTATTTACGTGTTCAAAGTTGGTAAACATTATTTTTATTCTGTGTAATAAAAATAGCAATCCTAGCCGCCTGGAGTTTGTTGAGTGGCATTTCATTGTATGACTATGTGAAAATAAGAACCACTGGGCCCTTGGTCTCTTCATCAGTTTCAAATACTGAGTTAAACTATGAAGGGTTTCGAGGGTCTCTTCCTGATCTCAGCTGTGCTATTCACTCCTAACAGCATCATAGTTAATAGAGCAGGTGCTAGAGCCAGGCTTCCCAAGTTCAAATTCTTGCTCAGCCACTTAAAAGTTGCACAATCTTGTGCACAGCACTTAACCTCTTAATGGCCTTCATTTCTAATTTCTAATATGCAAATAATGACATAACAGTCTCAGTTTCCACATCTGAAACACATGAATAATGATAGTGACTACTGGGTACAGTTGTTGTGAGGATCAAATAAATGTTAGCAGTGATGATGGTTGTCACAAAGATGATAATGGTCCTTTATCAGACAGCTTTTGGAGTTTGAAATTCTCCCCATACACGTACATCAGGTTTGGTTAAGCAGATATGAGACGTCCAAAAAAATGAAGTTCAGAATTTGGAATGGCTGAACAAGAGGGTAGGTAAGCTTTGATGTGGGGCAGGAAAGAGGAACTATGGAACTTTTATTTAGTCATTAAGCAAAGAAGTCTCCTAAAATGTAATGGTTCTGCTAAAAACAACCCCACAGTAATGTGGGCTTGGGACCCTGAAGAGGAGGATGGTTGGTCTCCAGAGTGAGATGCTCTGAAGGAGAAGAGAGGTTTTAAAAAAAGAGTGGGAATGAGGGTTGGGCTGTTAACTCCTTCC
Organism: Eubalaena glacialis; assembly: GCF_028564815.1. Classification (NCBI taxonomy): domain Eukaryota; kingdom Metazoa; phylum Chordata; class Mammalia; order Artiodactyla; family Balaenidae; genus Eubalaena; species Eubalaena glacialis. Next base: position 51,327,192 of record NC_083720.1, read on the forward strand.
CAAATAGCTCTCTCTTGGATGTAAGATGGACAACGTTCACTCACCAGAAAAGATCTAATTTATATTTCATATAATGGTCTAAATGAATCATTTATCCAGACAGCCTTTATGGTAGCTATTATAGACTGAATTGTGTCTCCTTAAAATTTACAGGTTGAAGTCCTATCCCTCAAGGTGACTGTATCTGGGGCCAGAGCCTTTAGGGGATAATAAGGTTAAAGGAGATCATAAGGGCGGGGCCCTAATCTGATAGTACTGATGCCTTTATACGAGGAGGAAGAAACACCAGAAATACGTTCATGCAAAGGGGAAAAACCATGTGAGGACACAGGGAGAAGGCGGCCACCTGTAAGCCAAGAAGAGAGGCCTCAGAAGAAACCCACCCTGCTGGCACCTTGGTCTTGGACTTCCAGCCTCCAGAACCATGAGGAAATAAGTTTCTGTTGGTTAAGCCTGGCTAGAGCAAACTGACACAGTAGCTGTAAGAACATGTAGGCTTAGAAGAGTCCCTCTGCTTAAGTGTTGAAGAATAAAGAAGAAAGCTAGAAGGAATTATAGAAGGAGAAAGAAGAGAAGGAGGAGGAGGAAGACGTGCAGGAGAAGAGCAATGTTCCTCAGCATCTATTCTGAACCACAATATAAAATCACCACTGCTGAAAAAAATCTTCCCACGACCCTCTGCTGAGGATGGAGTTTGCCTGTCTACAGAGCTCAGCCGCACGAGAGCTGCTGCCTGGATCCTGCCGCCTTCTGCGCGTGCGCTAAAACCACGAGGCTTTCTCATCCAGTAGCTTCCCTGGCCATTGCCTTCTCTGAAATTAGGCTCAAAGCAAAATGAAATTTTAAATAAGATCACCTCCACCCGAAAGAGAAGAACAGAGTGGAAGCTTAGCTCATTGTAAACTTGTCCTGGTTTAAAAAAACAAAAATAATAAGCAAAATCTCAGAGAAGCCTTCCACCTTGTATATAGCTACAAAGAGTGAAAAATTAAACTAAGAAAAGGATAGTTCTAAGATAAATACAAATAGGAACAACAAAAGCGTTTTTTCACTTTCATTCAACTTCTATCATCATCACCCGTTCGCTTCCGACTTTGAAGGCTACCATGGTACCTGTTTGTCAATAATAAAAAGTAAATGTATTTTGAGACTGTATTATAAGCCTCCTGATAGATTTTTATTGCAGTTGACATTAATTTGCCTTCTCTATTCACATACTATAGGTGCCAAACTAAGTTTAAAAAACTACTAGTACATAGTACAACAGGGCAGAGAATTACATTAAAATGACAGTATTTTCAGTTGGATTTATAGAAGGTCTCCATTCAGATATGAGTGGCTATAGTTAGCCCCCATCCCCCAGCCACTAAGCATCCAATTTGCAGCCAGTTTTGCTACTACCAGCTAAAGAAAAGACTCCACTGTTACTTTGAACCCACTCCATCCTGACAGGGGAGGACCATTTGAAAGGCAATTATGTATTCAATAGTAAAATGCTTGCCTGTTAAGGTCACCTAACCATCCTACTCTATTCTTTTTGAATTTACTGGCTAGAGACTACTTTAATTCATTTTATAGCAGAACAGTTAGATTATGCTCCATTTATTATAAACATTTGGTTTGCATAGAAGATTTGCTATGTTTTATTAATCTATCACATAGTCTTTCTAAAAATATGATGAACAAGGTAGCATAAAATGTCATTCTTTATACACTTTAGGTGGTTGGCAATTAACGCGTTGAGGCTCTGCAGCTCTTCTGACTCAAAGGCTGTTTTCTGATACGGATCCATCTTGCCCACATCATCTGTGGAATTACAAAACATATGATAAATCCAAGCATTTGACAGCATTATTTCCATCCGGTTATAACCCTATTTGATAAACTCAAATCAGCAGCAAAACTATACCAGATTAATGAAAACCCATTAGAAAGTGCACCATGCCATTTAATTTCTGGGGAATTACAGCTAAGATACATTCTAAAACATTCAGAACAAATGGGGCAGGCTTTTTAGAAGTATATTTTAGTTAAAGTGACTGGGAAAAAAAACACCCGCAGGATTGTATGTTCACCACATCATGTCCAAGAAGCTGAAACAGGAACAAAATAAAATGCAATGTGTTTTTGCCGATGAACAAAAGCTGCTTCAATTATGAAAGAGTACACTGATGATAGAATCCCAGAGACAAAGAAGTAATATGAACACATGGCTCACTGCTTACTGTATATACAGCAAGGAAACAAGTTACATCTATTGCACATAGAAAGAGGCAAGAAAAAGAGTAAAAAAAAAAGAGAAAATGGAGGAAGAAAATGCACACTTAGCTTCTGTTATGTTCAAAGAATAATTTCACGTCTAAAAATGGTTTAACCCAATAATGTAGCAAAAATTCTGTCTTATATGTAATTATTGAAGAATCCTAGCGCCATCTTTTTTTAAGAAGATAAAATTGTCATATTCAGATGCTGACCTTTTACCATGCAATGTGAAGCCATTAATAAAAATTTATGTTAACACCAACAACCCCAAAATGCTTTAAAATATCAATTTTAAAGGATACTTTCTCCTATATCCTTTATTATAAATGTTACACAGACACAGGCAGAAACCAAAAATCAATTTTTAATATATTTCTTCCTACCACAGGGCATGAGAAACATTAATGGTTTCTGCATCTACATGGTCACAATTATTAGCTTTGCTTTTCTAACGCAGTGCTCATAAAGTATGCTCGGCTTATGATTGGGGGGATGGGGTGCTATTCTTAAGGTTTTTCTGGATGTAAGTTAATAAGCGATAATCCAAGATCTTGAGAGTCATGCCATTACTTGCTTCCCCCATCCAGCATCCTGATATTTACATGATCACTTACACGGAAGTAGCAGAACAACTTAAAACTTAATGATCCCAATTCACAGCCCTGCAGCGGGGAGAAGAAGCTGCTGTAAACCTCCTGAGGGATGTTATCATGGGTCCTTGCTCTAGAGGGAGGCAAAATAACCACTCCGATGGTTTTGTTTCACCTCTACTCAGATGGACTCAGATATGCTTTATGCCTTTTCGCTTTGTGTCCAATGTCTTTAGGGCCATTGCTGAGGACAGGTACAGTGGACATCTCCTCTTTCATCTGCTCCTAGTGCCTGATCTCTCTGGAGAACCAATTTTCTCTCTATGGGTGGTCTTACTGGGACTGTTAATCAGGGTACATGGCTCTCTCCTAGCCATGGGGTAAGCACAGCCCAGTGAAAAGACTGCTTCATAGTTCCTAGTATCTAGGGCTTCGGGAATACGCTGGCCCCAACTTTACTAAAACCTGGTTCTTCAGGATTTCCTCTGATTCAGTAACCTACCCCATAGCTTTTCCTCTCTGTTTTAGTTCATTTAGCCAGCATCACTTCCTGTGGCTTGAATTGAAACTACCTGCCAGGAGAAAAGGGGAGGTAAGCAGCTTGGTCTTTACTTTCCTCCAAACTCATGTTCATTGATGCCATTTATCTGTTCAGATATTTTCAGTAGCTCCCCTTCTCGATGGTTTAAAATTCTCATTCCTCTGCAAGGCATTCAAGGCTCTTGTCAACTGGTTTTACTCCATCTATCCAAACTTAACTCCCACTTCCCAAGACAAGGAATCCACAGAAATTGTGCGAATTCATTTTCCTTGCTTAATGCTCTATTCTGAGCATATATATGTTCTCTTGGTCATTTCACGTAACAAATCTCCCACTCTTTATGAGCAGTGATTCTTAGTTGGAAACAACAGAACCCATGTGCGCCAGTTTCAGCTGAAAAAAGAAATTATCAAAGGATGTAAAGTACTTCCCAGAAACTCCAAGAGCTTTAGGCCAGAGGCAAAGCAACCAAAAGCAACGATCAAATTACATCCCAGGCCTGCCCACTGGGGACCCAAGGCAGTTGAGGCAGGCCATAGACTTCCCACCACCCAGAAAGAGGCTGGCACAGGAGGCTTCCTTTCAATTCTCCCCATTGCTACCTCTGATAGTCGGTGCCAAGTGGAGCGTACTTTTTCCCATAATTTGTTTCCAAGCTAAAATCTGAGTGCAGAACTTAGATCACATGCCTGCACCTTAGAAATGTCCCTGGGAAGAAGTTTCTGTCTTCTGCCTTCAGGGAGACACAAATGCATAAGGTGCTGGGTGACCGTGAACTTGACAAACATCCACTATACTAGCCCTTATGGGCCTACCTCCGCCATAACACCTTCTTCAAGCTTTTAATATGGAATGGTCTCGCTTGTCTCTGAACTCCTTTTAACTTACTATCTATATCTCAAATGTTCAGCTTGACTGAACACATTTAAACTACATTATGATTTGAAAAGTGTTTCCACACACATCATCTCTTCTGATCTTCCCAACGCTCTGTCAGTTGGGTTTCCCTAGTGTTCTCCTTTTATAGGTGAAGCAGGGGAGTGTTGGTAAAGTTGAATGACTTGCCCAACTTCCTACTTAAGACACGCTCTCCACGTTATCCTCAGTAAACACACCATGAGGGCAGAAGTCAGGAGCCAGCATTTCCTTGGGTGTCTGTCTTCTCAAATCGCCCACCTCATATCTAGAAAAGCATAAACCACTTTGCATGTGTGTTCTCTTTTTGTGAACATATAGAACAAAGTTCAACAGCACACCAACCATGGGACATCACATTTCCAAGGAAGAGGAGAAGGAAATGTTTCCAGGATACCACTGCTGTAGAAATTCCCCTCTAAGTCTCATAGCCATGCAAGCCAGTTGGGCAACTTGAGGGAAATTAGGTGTGGGCTGGAAAAGGAGCATTTCCGGAAAAAGGGATAAGCATCACCTATCAAAGAGAAGGGGTCAGGATGAGGAAGAGAGTTTCACTGCACAGAAACAGGTGAGAGTCCCAAACCCTTCAGAGGGAAGTCAACAACCAGACACCAAGGACCTGAATGCAGAAATGGCATTAGCTTTTTTTTTTTTTTTAAACATCTTTATTGAAGTATAATTGCTTTACAATGGTGTGTTAGTTTCTGCTTTATAACAAAGTGAATCAGTTATACATATACATATGTTCCCATATCTCTTCCCTCTTGCATCTCCCTCCCTCCCACCCTCCCTATCCCACCCCTCTAGGTGGTCACAAAACACCAAGCTGATCTCCCTGTGCTATGCGGCTGCTTCCCACTAGCTATCTATTTTACATTTGGTAGTGTATATATGTCCATGACACTCTCTCACCCTGTCACATCTCACCCCTCCCCCTCCCCATATCCTCAAGTCCATTCTCTAGTAGGTCTGTGTCTTTATTCCCGTCTTGCCACTAGGTTCTTCATGACCTTTTTTTTTTTTTTTCCTTAGATTCCATATATATGTGTTAGCATACTGTATTTGTTTTTCTCTTTCTGACTTACTTCACTCTGTATGACAGACTCTAACTGCATCCACCTCATTACAAATACCTCCATTTCATTTCTTTTTATGGCTGAGTAATATTCCATTGTATATATGTGCCACATCTTCTTAATCCATTCATCCGATGATGGACACCTAGGTTGCTTCCATGTCCTGGCTATTGTAAACAGAGCTGCAATGAATATTTTGGTACATGACTCTTTCTGAATTATGGTTTTCTCAGGGTATATGCCCAGTAGTGGGATTGCTGGGTCGTATGGTAGTTCTATTTTTAGTTTTTTAAGGAACCTCCATACTGTTCTCCATACTGGCTGTATCAATTTACATTCCCACCAGCAGTGCAAGAGTGTTCTCTTTTCTCCACACCCTCTCCAGCATTTATTGTTTCTAGATTTTTTGATGATGGCCATTCTGACCAGTGTGAGATGATACCTCATTGTAGTTTTGATTTGCATTTCTCTAATGATTAATGATGTTGAGCATTCTTTCATGTGTCTGTTGGCAATCTGTATATCTTCTTTGGAGAAATGTCTATTTAGGTCTTCTGCCCATTTTTGGATTGGGTTGTTTGTTTTTTTGTTATTGAGCTGCATGAGCTGCTTGTAAATCTTGGAGATTAATCCTTTGTCAGTTGCTTCGTTTGCAAATATTTTCTCCCATTCTGAGGGTTGTCTTTTGGTCTTGTTTATGGTTTCCTTTGCTGTGCAAAAGCTTTTCAGTTTCATTAGGTCCCATTTGTTTATTTGTGTTTTTATTTCCATTTCTCTAGGAGTTGGGTCAAAAAGGATCTTGCTGTGATTTATGTCATAGAGTGTTCTGCCTATGTTTTCCTCTAAGAGTTTGATAGTGTCTGGCCTTACACTTAGGTCTTTAATCCATTTTGAGTTTATTTTTGTGTATGGTGTCAGGGAGTGTTCTAATTTCATACTTTTACATGTACCTGTCCAATTTTCCCAGCACCACTTATTGAAGAGGCTGTCTTTTCTCCACTGTATATGCTTGCCTCCTTTATCAAAGATAAGGTGACCATATGTGCGTGGGCTTATCTCTGGGCTTTCTATCCTGTTCCATTGATCTATATTTCTGTTTTTGTGCCAGTACCAAACTGTCTTGATTACTGTAGCTTTGTAATATAGTCTGAAGTCAGGGAGCCTGATTCCTCCAGCTCCATTTTTCGTTCTCAAGATTGCTTTGGCTATTCAGGGTCTTTTGTGTTTCCATACAAATTGTGAAATTTTTTGTTCTAGTTCTGTGAAAAATGCCAGTGGTAGTTTGATAGGGATTGCATTGAATCTGTAGATTGCTTTGGGTAGCAGAGTCATTTTCACAATGTTGATTCTTCCAATCCAAGAACATGGTATATCTCTCCATCTATTTGTATCATCTTTAATTTCTTTCATCAGTGTCCTATAATTTTCTGCATACAGGTCTTTTGTCTCCTTAGGTAGGTTTATTCCTAGATATTTTATTCTTTTTGTTGCAATGGCAAACAGGAGTGTTTTCTTAATTTCACTTTCAGATTTTTCATCATTAGTATATAGGAATGCAAGAGATTTCTGTGCATTAATTTTGTATCCTGCTACTTTACCAAATTCATTGATTATCTCTAGTAGTTTTCTGGTAGCATCTTTAGGATTCTCTATGTATAGTATCACGTCATCTGCAAACAGTGACAGCTTTACTTCTTCTTTTCCGATTTGGATTCCTTTTATTTCTTTTTCTTCTCTGATTGCTGTGGCTAACACTTCCAAAACTATGTTGAATAATAGTGGTGAGAGTGGGCAACCTTGTCTTGTTCCTGATCTTAGTGGAAATGGTTTCAGTTTTTCACCATTGAGGACAATGTTGGCTGTGGGTTTGTCATATATGGCCTTTATTATGTTGAGGAAAGTTCCCTCTATGCCTACTTTCTGCAGGGCTTTTATCATAAATGGGTGTTGAATTTTGTCGAAAGCTTTCTCTGCATCTATTGAGATGATCATATGGTTTTTCTCCTTCAATTTGTTAATATGATGTATCACGTTGATTGATTTGCGTATATTGAAGAATCCTTGCATTCCTGGAATAAACCCACTTGATCATGGTGTATAATCCTTTTAATGTGCCGTTGGATTCTGTTTGCTAGTATTTTGTTGAGGATTTTTGCATCTATGTTCATCAGTGATATTGGCCTGTAGTTTTCTTTCTTTGTGACATCTTTGTCTGGTTTTGGCATTAGCTTTTTAAGCTCTGCAATTTCTCCATGTGTGTTACTTTTATTATTATTCCCTATTTGGTTTTGGTCTTTCCTTGTTCTGCATTTTTTTTTGCCTTGGTTTGTTTGATCACAAAGTGATCAGTCATGGTAGTTTTCCTTGAGACCACAAGGAACGGGAAAACTAAGGAAATGCTGGCCTTAGTGGGAAGACAGAACTCAGAGATGGATGAGGGTGACTGATTAAAGAAAAGGAAAGCAGAGGAGCTTCTATGACAAAAGGGCCCTGAGGCAAGAAACAAAATGCAAGACCAAAATAGAGGCCCAGAATTAATCAAAGAGCAAGATGTTTTGACTCAGATGGATCAAGAAAGTGACACCTTTTCATCTAATTTCTCTTCGAACACTGAAAGTGTATCCACTCTTACCCATAAGCAAGAGATTTCTGGGAAACTCCTCAGAATATGCCCTCTGTCCCCAGTATGGGTTTTTATGTTAGTCAGGATACAGATGTACTGCTATAACAAAGATACTCCAAATAACAGTGGTTTAAAAAGAAAAAAGTTTCATACAGCAGTTCAAATAACATGCAGTCCTAGGCTGACATGCTAGGTCCATTTCAAGTCCTCATCCCAAACGGTAGATACTTAACCATTCTCAACACATTACTTTCAACTCCTGATCTAGAGAGCTGCCCCAGCTCCTGCCATCATGACAGCACTCCAGTCAGTGGGAAGAGGAACAAGACAATGTACTAGGCATGCTCCTTTTCTTTATGGGCAGGCCTGGAAGTTGAAAACATCATGCTCACTTATTTCCCTTCGACTATAACCATGCCCCACTACAAAAAAAGACAAGGATATGCAGTCTGTGACTAGGCAGTCAGGAGCTCAGCTAGAACTATACTATAGCTGCTGTACTAAAGGAAAGAAGAAATGATAGATATTGAAGGACAACCAGCAGTGTTTGCTAAAAAGGCTAGAAATAAAAAAGACCTAGGATAAAATCCTGGTGACGTCACTGACCGACTGCTTAATCTTAAATAAATTACTTACCCTGGATAAGTCTTGGTTTTCACATCTACAAAGGGAGCATAAAGACACTCACCATACAGAAGAGTTATGAAGATTCAGTGGGATAATGCATGTAAAGTACTTGACCCACAGAATTGGCAATTGATAAATGACAGTTATTATTATTTTATTGTTATTATTTTTTAACAGGAGTTGGCAAACTATAGACCGAGGGCCAAATTCATAAATAAAAAGTTTTATTGGAGCACAGCCATGCCTGATTACTTGTGTATTGTCTATGGTTGCTTTCACCCTACAAGGGTAAAGTTGAGTAGTTGAGACAAACTCTACGGCCTGCAAAGCCTAAAATATTTACTCTCTGGTCCTTTTAAGAAAAGGTTTGCTAACCCATGATCTATAGTCACATGTTCTGTTTCTTCAGTTGCAAATAAGTCATGAAACATACTTCACACATCATTTCAAGAATGAAAGAAATAAATTATGTGAAGCACCGAGCACAGTGCCAAGCACATAGTAAACACTCTATAACCTTTAGTCCTATTTTATTTTCCTTGATATATGGTTACCACTAGTCCTACAAAAACATTACTAAATGTATGCAAGACATTACATGACAAAAACAACTGTCTCGGGGGCTTCCCTGGTGGCGCAGTGGTTAAGAATCTGCCTGCCAATGCAGGGGATGCAGGTTCGAGCCCTGGTCCGGGAAGATCTCACATGCCGCGGAGCAACTAAGCCTGTGCGCCACAACTACTGAGCCCGCGAGCCACAACTACTGAGCCTGTACTCTAGAGCCCATGAGCCGCAACTACTGAGCCCACGTGCCTAGAGCCCGTACTCCACAACAAGAGAAGCCACCGCAATGAGAAGCCCACGCACTGCAACGAAGAGTAGCCCCTGCTCACTGCAACTAGAGAAAGCCCATGCACAGCAGCGAAGACCCAACGCAGCCAAAAATAAATGAATGAATTAATTAATTAAAAAAAAAATCCTGCTGCACTTAGTTTGAAGCTTCCTTAAAAACAAACAAACAGGGCTTCCCTGGTGGCGCAGTGGTTGAGAATCTGCCTGCCAATGCAGGGGACACGGGTTCGAGCCCTGGTCTGGGAAGATCCCACATGCCGCGGAGCAACTAGGCCCGTGAGCCACAATTACTGAGCCTGCGCATCTGGAGCCTGTGCTCCGCAACAAGAGAGGCCGCGATAGTGAGAGGCCTGCGCACCGCGATGAAGAGTGGCCCCCGCTCGCCGCAACTAGAGAAAGCCCTCGCACAGAAACGAAGACCCAACACAGCCATAAATAAATAAATAAAACAAACAAAAAACAAGTGTCTCACTTTGGGGTGCTCATATATTAAACTCAGGTGCCTTTAAAACAGCGGCATCACCACCCAGGGCAGCAACACCTCACGCCAGTTATGCCAGGGAGAGCTGGGTGCACCCTTAATGACTATCTGAAGTCCATGTGGGAAAAACAGGGTCCACATCACATAAAGGAGTTCTTATCTATATGTGGCCAAAATATGCAAAGCTTTGAATGGGAAGATGCTAAATCTAAGTCAAGAATTTCTAGAAATACAAAATATAGAAGAAGATGGAACAGTGCCTGGTTCTAGAAATATTTATTAAATGCAAAGAAAGAAGGGAGTGGGGAGGGAGGAGGAGAGAGCCTTAAATGGTTTTCCAATGTTCTTACAAAAAAGAAGATTCTTAACTGGCCTGTCCTATCTCCCTCTGTGGCTCCTCACTCACCACCAGCCCCTCGAATTTCCTGCTCTCTAACCACCTTGCCCTTCTTGAAGTTTCTTAAAATTGTCCATATTCCTCCTCCTTTTATCAGAACTTTTGTGCATCTTTTTCTATCTGGCTAAAACAGTATTCTTTTACCTTTTTTGATTGTATGTTTCTATTAGTAAAAACATTTTAGTGCCCATGCAAACACATGAATATTTAGTCATTTACAAATTACATGTACATATATGTATGTATACATATATGTATATGCACATACTTATACAAATTGTATATGTATGTTCTTCTCTAAAATGACAAAAATAGAAATGTAAAGGCTAGATAGAAAGTTATGACAGAGCTAATGTTTAGTGCTTTCCCCCAACCCCAGGACATGCATTTCTCTCCCAGCCTCTGCCCTCCCCCTGATTTTACTTCAGGTCTCATCTCGAAGGTCCCATCCTCAGAGAAACCTTCACACCGTGAGGTACTTCTCTGCTCTTATAACTCCTTTTACTTCTCCTTCAGGGTACTTATCACAGCTTAAACTACACGCTCGTTTGTAATTACTCAATTAATGTCTTTCTCCATCTCTCCCTGCCAGCCCCACTCCCACCAATTCTAATATCTATTCAAATGTCTATTCTGCCCACTCGTGAGAGTAGAGATCGCGTCTGTTTTACTTAACCACATGTCCTCATCACTTGACACATTGTAGATCTGACTAAATATTGATTAAACCAACACACGAACCATTCTATAAAGAAATGCATGCTTTAAAAAAAGGCTTAGAAAGGATACATTTAGAAAATAAGGAATGTCTTATCAAGAAGGTCGCTGACAAGATAAGGCCGGGTGAATAATCACATATCACTTTCTGGGGCATCTTCATTTTTCAAAAAGCCTTTTCTATCTGTAATCATATCAGATCCTCCCAATACCTCTTCAAGTAGATGAGGTCAGACATTTTTATCCCCATTTTACAGATGAGAGAACTGGAACTTAAGAGAGTCTGAATGATTTTCCCAAAGCTATACAGCTAGTTGGTAGCAGAGCAAGAACTTGAACTTAAGTCTTCCCACCCCCCGTCCACACAGCCCACAGTCAGGCAGGATGAGGGAGCCCAGGCAGTGGGAAACTCCTGAATGTCTTCAGGAAGATATGAATTAGAGCTGTCAGAAGAACCCACTGTATGCAATACCATAGAACACTGACAAACATTTCAGAGTGGCCAGGAGATAGAAATGGAAATAATTAAAGCCCCGGGAATTAACACAGAAAGATGACAGGGCTACGGTGAAAGTTTGGAGGATGGAAACTAAGAGATGAGTTACTAACAGCCTTCAAATTCATCAATGTTTGTTACGTGGCGGGTGGGTAGCCAGCTGCTCTCCAGTTCCAAAGACCACCAAAGAAATGGGAAATCGTTTAAATTAGATGAGGACGCACTCTCCATTCACTACACAGATGACTGGGTGAGCAAAATGGATGTTAGACTGGAGAATTCACCCTGGGTATGGAATCTCATTCCCTGATGATGAGGGCTGAGAGGACTCCCCACCTAACATCTGATGGAAAGTCAGTAGAAGAGGTAAGTTGTGCTGGTTCCTGCTGACCAGCACCATCCAATGTTCAGAGGTGGATGCTATACACAAAGCAGGAAAAACCAGGAAAATTAGATCCATCCCTGCAGTTTTTCCTGCTGACCATTCCTGAACTGTAGACATTGATGCTTAGCTTTTTTAAAAGCAAATATTTTGGCTAAACAGGTAGGAAGCAGAAGTAAATGTGCATCTAGTAAGTATGGTGATTTTGAACAACTGCCTGTGCAAGAGGTGTTTTCAAATTTGAGAATGAATTAAAAGAAAACTAAATATAAAATCACACACAAATCATAATGCTCAAGGGATTACAGAGAGCACAGAGGAAATCTGAATGTTTCTACTTTATCTTCAAGTTAATGAACAACAACCAAAAAATAGAATGGTCTTATTGGGACTGTTTCTCATGAAGGCCAATCATGCCAAAAGCATGTTATATATCACACCGCAACCAATTTTTAATGAGAAAATGATGGTAGAAAATAGTAAACTGACTTGAAAGGTGCTGGTCAAACAATCAGAAGACCTGCCCACCAGCCTCAGCTCTGAGACTAAACCTCAAGTAAATGCCAAAGGGTCCAGCCCTGTGACCTTGGGCTTCATCTATCTAGACCTTAGTTTCCTTGTCTGTAAAATGAGAAGACACCGCCCAAAGCCTTCTCCACTTCTATAACAACCCGGCTCTCTGGTTTTAAATCTCTGAAGAGTTATTAAAAGGAAGCTATGTATTAAAGGCCTCCTTTGTGTCAATCTGAAAATTAGAGACTATCTAGTAAACATTTGGAAAAGTAAAGTGTTCACTGGGATGCATCTCAGTATTAATTGAAATGCCTTAAAGCAGAGTTAAAAAGTCTAAAATATTTACATACACTTAATCGAGATTAGCTAGGGAAAAATAAGAAGATTTCCCCTTACTTTGGTTCATGGAATTCTTCATCAATTAAACTTAAATGTAATGACATTTTGACTCAAGTTCTCAGATTAAAATGATTTGTATATGACTCCAAGTAACATTCAGTTGAAAGAAATAGTTAATAAGGCTCTACTTGCAAGAGTAACGGGGCAGTATTTACCAAGTGGACACAGCTCTGCCTAGCTTCTCAACAAGTTCAGAGCAACTGAATTTCCTTTCAGGAGGTAGGGACAACTCTTGCAGGAAAACATACAGAAACCTGGACTATATTAGGCATTTGATAATCATGATCTCATTTCACTGTTTCAATCTCACAATAACAGTTGGTAGTATCATCTACGTTTTACCGATGATGAACTTGAGGCTGAGAAAAGTCAAATTTGCCCTGAGTCACGTAGCCCAGCATCCAGCAAAAACAAAATTCAAACTCAGGCATGCCAATTTTCTCCATCCTAAGGTATCACCTCTCTAGAGTGTATTCATAAACAATGAGACATTATCGAGCCTCCATGCTACATAAATGACACGTTCATAGAGGGAATAGCACAAAATGTATAGTTGTATAGCAAACATCATCAAGAATATTATTTCTCTTTCTTATCTTCAAATTCTCCAACGTAACTTGGCAATTACAGGTTGTTAAAGCGTATTTCAGTAGTAATTTTACTACCAATGAGAACATAGAACTGGTTGTAAAAGTAAACCCCAAGGTACCTAGGTCTACTTTCAACTCTCAAGTCCCATAACATGTCTTATGGTACGCATTATAGGTATTTGATGGGTGCAAAATGGCATCTTCCTTACGCTGGCCCACAGGGCAAAAATATCAAACCAAAGGCATAGAATCACAAAATCACTTGTGGAAAGCAATATTAAGAATACTGAGTTTGTCCACCTCCCTCTTTTTCAGAAAGGTCTACGTTTAAGCCACAGAAAACACACACACAATTCCCTCCACACCTAAAGGACCGCAGGAAGTGATTTCACAGCAGCGGGATTTCTTTCACTATAGACTCTAACCGTTGCCTGCTTATTAACAGTCATATTGTTAACACTCATTCCTCACCATTCTGCCCTCCCATATACATTGCCACCTTCAAGAGCTACTTTTGGTCCCCTAAGCCCATCATGGTATTCCTTGCCGCTGAGCTTTCCCAAATGCGCATGCTCCCTCTGCCCAGACTGCCCCATGCTCCTCTCCCACCGCCCACCCAGCTCTCTTCCTGTAGGTGTCAGTGTGTCACCACTTCCTGGAAGCACTTCCTAAACCCCACCTCACCCACCACGCCCATGAGAGGTGCCTCTTCTATATGCTTCCACAGCATCACACTTCTAAGTAATAACCACCTGTTCTTTAACGGATTTCCCCACTCCCCAACTATAGACCCCCAGAGAGTAGAACCTTATTTTGTTTATCACGGTATCCACAGCACCCAGCTCAACACTAGCACCTTGTAGGTTACCTATAAATACTTGTTAAAAGAATCAGAATGAATAGCTCTGGTGTTCAATACTGTTGGGAATACCCAAATGCAAAAACTATCCTCAGATAAACAAACCTTTGAAAGACAAATGTTGTTAAAAATTTAGTGTACTGAAGATTAATAACATCTCTTGCTCTCTTACGTTTTTAGACTATATTTATGTTTTGTATTAGTATAATAGAAATCATCCCAATAGTATATATGGGTTTACTGCTCTTTATACAGAAAGTTACATACAGTATGTCCATTTAAATATGTATATACATACATATTCTATATATATATATATATATATATATATATGCAGAGTAGATATATATAACACATAAAGAGTTCTAACCATAAAAATAATTTGCACCATAAGTTTATGTATTTATTTGTATACATATAAAATTAGTATATAAAATGTATATACTAAAAAAAAAATGTATATACTAACTCCTTGATCTCTAGGGAACAAATCTTACGCTGAAAAACATTTGCTGATGCAGACACGGTTACGCAGAAAATCAAGGTTGGAAAGGTTGCCAGCAAGTATGTATTTATCAAAGTGTTTCTAATGGCCCCATCATTACAAGATCTAGTAACTTCTAAACTTTCAGATTAATGGCTTTAGAATTGGGGGTGGAGTTTCTTTTAGTAATGCACATTTCAATCCTCAGTTAACAAGAGGTCATGTCAATAATTAATGGTTTCTGTAGCGGTTCGACACTGCATCACTTCCTTGACAGATCTTTTTAAATGTAGGCTTTGCCTTCATAACTAAGTACAAGTGGGGAGGGGAATAGGGAGGTGCGGCATGAGGCCACACTGTGGGATTTACTCATTTAACTTGTGCTCTAAAGTGTTCTTACATATCATCCCATTTGATAGGTACAAAAATCCTGCAAGGAAATTGGGGTGAATGGAAGAGGGACAAGTAAGAAGAGTGGAAGACACTACTCTTTTTTTCTTTTTTTACTTTATTATTTTTTATTTTATTTACTAAACTATAGTTGATTTACAATATTGTGTTACTTTCAGGTGTACAGCTTCAGATCTTTTTCCATTATAGGTTATTACAAGGTATTGAATATAGTTCCCTGTGCTATACAGTAAATCCTTGTTGTTTATCTATTTTATATATAGTAGTGTGTATCTATTAATCCCATACTCCTAATTTATCCCTCTCCCTCCCCTTTCCCCTTTGGTAACCCTAAGTTTGTTTTCTATGCCTATGAGTCTATTTCTGTTTGGTAAGTAAGTTGATTTGTATTATTTTTTTAGATTCCATATATGAGTGATATCATATATTTGTCCTTCTCTGCCTGACTTACTTCACTTAGTATGATAATCTCTAGGTCCATCTATGTTGCTGCAAATGGCATTATTTCATTCTTTTTTTTGGCTTGTAATATTCCATTGCATATATGTACCACACCTTCTTTATCCATGCATCTGTCGATGGACACTTAGGTTGTGGAAGACGCTATTCTATATGTTTTATAAATTGTAGAAACCAGAGTGTAGAGGAGTTATGTAACTTACCTAAGAACATAAACTCCACAAGAACAGGAGCATTATCTGCTTTCGTATTCATTGCTGGTTTTACCCCTAGCATGGTAGTTGCTCGATAAATACTTAGTGAATTAAATATTGAATGAGTGAATGAATGAATGAGTACTAAAATTTGCTGCAAGAATAGGACCTCGACTCCAACTTCCTGACTCTCAGTCTCATGAACTCCCAGATATATGAACTCCTTTGTTCTCAGACTATCCCTTAAAAAGATTAAAAATGATTTAAAAGAAAATAATTGCATGTATTCTAAAAGACATTAATAAGTTTTATCCCCACTTCAAAAGGCAAAAAAATTGTTGAAGATTTTTCTAAATTAGCTTCCTTAAATAATTTGTCCCTACAATTAATGTTCACTTCTAATATATATATCCTGTGGATAATAATAATAAAAAAGAACCGAGCCTCTTTGCTGATAATTTACCAGGTACTCTGAATGCACAGAATAATAATACCAGCAACAGTAAATTATGTTATATAAATACTGTATTCCCTATACTATGTACCACGTAGGTATTAATGTAGCAATTACACTTCCTCGCCTTACCATAGTGTTAAGTGTCCCATAGATTGTATGTAGCAAGAAGTATTCTACTGATACACATAGGATAGATCATTTCCCTACAGTAATTACTAGGATGCTGCATTATCCATAAGAAAGCTGTCACGTGCTTTCAAGAACATAAAGAACAACAGGCATCTCCTGTTTTATTGAAGGCAGAACTCAGCCGGCCTCTCTGAAGAGTAAGTTCTCGCTGAGAAACACACTTGGCCTTTCCTGATCACTGGAGAATTGAGTTATTGCACTCAGGTCCAGCTCAGAGGTGGAATCAGCTGTCCTGACCTGCAGGGCTTCTGCAGGCGTCACCAACTCACAGACGATCAACAGAAAGGAGGAGCGCAGAAGACTTAGGCACAATTGTAATCAATTCCTGTAATTGAGGGAAATAAACCATGGCCACCAGACAAAGTAAAAATCAAGTCAAGTAGGAGACAGAAAGAAGCATCACCATCTGATACAGAAATTGACATCTGTTGCTAAAACTGCTCCCAGAAATGCTAAAATAAAATAAAAGTAGCGAAACATCTCACCCGGTGAGAGTTTGGCAGCTGCAATCAAAGCATCCTTATAAGCCGGAGACTTGTTTAAATTTAGTTTTTGATCCATTTAAAATGAGAAATAAAAGAGCTCTCCAGAATCATACTGTTGACCCACAAGGACAAGCCCAGTCCCCCAAGGTCAGTTACAAATGATAGGGCCACCCCACTTTCTGGAAATCAAAGCCGTTCCTCCAGAGTCAAGGCCAATTGAGAGACATGGGCGGGCAGATGGTTTGCTTCGTTGTCTTGAGGAGTAGGAATGCAAGACAATGAAAGTTTTATGAAATTAGGAACTATGTCTTCTCCACCTTGGTAACCCCCAGTGCTGAACACAATGCTGCTTAATAAATATTTGTTGAATGAATCAAACAATTGATTAACCTGGAACTAACAAAAATTAACCAGGTAAGAGAAGCCTCTGACCCTGAGAAAGTACTCAGACAAAGGCAGGCAAAGCTGCTTTCCCCTTGGGGCTGGGGCCGCCTCCACTCTGATCCCATCTAGGGAGCAGGACCTACCCCCCAGAAAGACCTTCAAAGAGCGTGTGAAAGGGAAACCTGGAAGGCGGAGGCAGTGACATACGAGAGCCTACAAAGAGTCAAATCCTACTCTGGGAGCCGAATCTACATCACCGGGGCTTACTCCCTAGCAACCCTGCAAAGGTGTTTTTTAAGAGCCTCCTTTGGCCAATGAGAAAATCGAGACTGGAAGAGCTTAAATCAGTTGCTCAAAACATCCCACAGACAAAAGACAGCAGTAATGTGAGCACAGGTTTCTGAAACCCACTGTCACTTTCTCTCCTCTATACCTATCCAGGAGTTTCAGCAACTAGACTAGAAAATGAATAGTATAACTGAATCACTTTGCAGTACAACAGAAACTAACACAACATTATAAATCAGCTATACTTCAATGAAATAAAATTTTAAAAATAAATTAGATAAAAAATTAACATGTGACAAAGGCCAAAAGCCAAGACAAAGAAAAAGGGATGGAAAAAACCACAGCAAGAAATCTCAACCAAGGAATGCTACAACGGCAGAGCGCAAAATCATTGGTGCTGAGTCTCCTGGAATCGAGCAAGTGTTCTCTGTCTCATAGTAGGTGAGATCTCAGTTAACAGAATAAAGTTTTCCAGGCACTGTATTTTTGAGGGAATTTACTGTGGTATTCTTTTTATAACATTCACTGAACAATGTAATAAATGATTCTTGCATCAGCCACTGCTTGGTGATTTTTTCCCCTTCTTTCAAGTCCTTGGAAAAGAAAGTTTCAATCATATTTCCTTGTTTCTGTCACATGGAAGGTAGAATTCTCTTAGTAGTTCCATTGATGCTGTTGTGCTAGAACAGAGGGCAGGAATACACCTGATTGCGTTACTATTAATATTATAATTACCATCAGGTAATATTATTACTATTATGTTCCATTCTTAATGTGTGCCAGGCATGGTTCTAAGCATTGTTTTGCATACATTATTTCATTTAATTCATATAACAACCCTATAAAGCAGGTATTATATGTCTCCTGTTAAAATAATCAGGGAACTGGGAGTCGAAAGGTTATACAACTTGCTTACGGAGTTGTACCCAGAAAACAGCAGAGTTGGAGTTTGAACTCAAGTATGGTTTGACGCCAAGGCCCATCTTTTTAACCACTGCTAAATGAAGGATGCCTGGCTTTGTGACTGCTAATCGTACCTTTTGACAAGCTGCATGTTCCCATTTTAAAAGAGTGATTGAAAGGCTCGATGTAGTCCATTAATTTTATACCCACTTGTATCAAAATCTCTTCAATTCCCTTTGCAGCTTTTCCTGCTTCCATTTTAAGCTCTTTCCCCTTCCCTCTACTGCTCCTGCCCTCCACATGTGCATCAGAATGAAGTCTAGAGGCTCCTTGCAGCCCGAGTCTTTCAACATTTGAAGAGCCAATGAAAGCACACCCTCTACCTTCAATTAAACAATATTTAATTCACACAGCACTTTCCTTCTGAAAAATTCAAAGAGCCCTAGGTGCTTTTAATCAGAGTCTCTTGGTACCTAAATGATTGCTTAAGTTTAATTGTGTCCCCTTTAGGTGACAAATTAGCTTCATCCCCTAATCCTAGAATCTGAAGGGAATTGATCCTACTCTGTCCTGCCTTAAAAAACAACGGCCACTGAAACAAAGCAAAACAAAACAAAAAACAAATGGTGTGTAGATAACAATAAAACATAACTAAGGAAAAGCTCTACTCTATAGAAGCTTAGTAAGAATAACGATGGTATTTAACAATTATTGAGTACATTCTATGTGCCAGCTAACTCTCCAAGTGCTTTACACAGATTATTTCTTCCTTCCACACTGAATCCTGTCAGACACCAAGTCACTGCAAAAGCAGTAGACTTAACCCCCGCAATGTATAGAGAAGACAACAAATGGGCACAGAGGAGAAAGTTCACTGGACCAATACAGCAGGAATGAAACACTGATATCAAATGATCCCCAGTCAAAAAATGTTTGCCAACTTCCTCCATGAAGGAGTGATGGTCAAAATGTAGATTCACATTTGGGGTAGCATGTTTGAAACTAACCGTGTTCTACCTGTTTTAGCTGCTTGTATATTCTGATTCTAGTTTACCTCTGTGAGCCAGGGATTATTGTCATCAGCCTCATTTTACAGATGTTGAAACTGAGGCTTGAAAAGAGTGAATAACTTACCCAAGGACACACACCTTTTCAGGGCTACAGACAGGGTTTGGACCAAGCCCCCCAGTCTAAGCTCTTGACCACTAAGCTAAAAGTACCTGGCTATGTGGTCTCTGGGTTATTGAAAAGTCAGCAAGCATTTAGAGCAGAGAAGGAAAGAAATGGATTTTTGTAAACAGCACAGCAAAGGCATAATAATTTCTTGAAAGACTAGGATGCCATTCAGTACCTAGGAGTACCTAAAACTCAGCATCTAAAATAATTTAAGAGTAACTTTTTCAGTAGTATCCTAGGGGCTTAAAACAATCCACTGGACACTTCCTCCTTCCTAAAGGGACTTCAACATTTAAAAGATTGTCATCTGTGTTTGACAATTTCTCCTGAGAGTAGGAGTTTCCAGGTAATGTGAATTGAAGGTAAAATATCCCAGTCTGTTCAGATACGCACGCTGTGAGCTAGTAATAAGCTGAGGTTTAGAACCCTGGTCATCTCATTTCCAGACAAACACTCTTCATACTGGCTATTTTCACTCTGTCTCGGCTTAAACCCATCCCGCCCCCGTCTATGTAATCCCTGTGTGTAGGCAGTCACCAGTTAAAGGCTCCTGAGCAGATTTAAAACGTTCTGAAGCTCCAGGAGTACAGAGTTCTTTTGATCCTGCCTGGAAGATTCAGCAGAAAGACTTTAAAGTATACCAGTCAGAAAGTACTATAGAAAAAGGCTGTTTTGTTTCCTGGGGCGAAAGTCTTCCAGGGGGTTGAGGAGAGAAGTGATCTGTAGGGAAGTTGGTCTTTCCTCATGAAATAAACACTCGCCCAGATTGGGCAGAGAAGGGAAGTGAGAAAAACACTGCTACTAATAAAGCCCTACAGCCATCATTTTCTAGGCATGTAAATTGCAGGAGGCACAATGCTAGGTATATTCCTCAGGTCTAATCGAAACCTGACAATGATCTACGAGGTAGGTACTAGTAATTTCATTTTTACAGATGAAGGAATGGAAGACGTGAGAACTTAAGCAAACTCTTTCCGAGGTCACAAAGATACTAAGTGACACCTCCAGGTTTCCACCTCAAGTTTGTCAGAATTCAAAGTTGGCATTTTTTCCCACGTGCCCCACTCCCTCAAGACCAGGGAAGCAGCAGCAATCCAGAAGGAGGCAAGAGAAAGAAACACATTTTTCCATGCATGTAATATAAGAAAGAAGATGATAGGATAAGAAAGGAAGTTGGTCAGGCTTTGCAAGAAGGGCAGCCACAGATGAGTGCTATCAGAAGTGATAGTGACCAGACACTACCAAGGAATGGATTTGGTCATTGCAACATATAAAGCAGATGATGCTTAGAAGGAACAATCACCAGAGCAAGAATGAGACCAACCAGCCCAGACTGAAAATGTTTACCAGTTCCCTCCATGAAGGATGGCTGGCCTAAAAGAAACTCACATTTACAATAGCATGTTCAAAATTGATCGTGCTCTACCTACGTTAGCAGTTTAATATAATTTAGTGTGAGTCTAAATCATGGTTGTATAATCAATCTCTTCCTGTGACAGGTTCCAGTTTAAAACTCCCAATGGTACTGATTATATTAAAACTCCTCAGGTCTGAGCAAAGTCTGCAGAGTAGTACAGTACCCAGACAAGGACTGGCAGGTTCTCATGGGTCCTATCTGCATCCTGGGCTTACATGATAGAAAATAACGTGGGAAAGTCATGTAGATTGACTCCATGAAAAAGAGACACACACACACTCACACACACACATCCCTTGCTTAGATGTGTCCATCTTGCCATGGGCTTATTCTCCTTGCAAGTATTGTATTTCAGTTTACAGAACCTCTCTGACCTCCAAAATACTATCCTCTTTTAAAGACCTGTTCACCATTTGATGATGTCACGGCCCTGCTCAGTGGTCCTCTGTGGGATGGCAGAGAGAATTTAATTCCCTCAGCTCTACTGCCTTCCCAGCACCCTCCAGCAGCACCCAACCGCATGGAGGTCCTCTCACTTTAATTTCGACTTTTTCACCTCCTTACTGTCCACGGGTCTGGAATCCTCACCCCACCCCTCCTCTGCATTCTAAACATTCTATGTATCACTCAAGATTTGGCTAAAGAGTCCCTTCTGTGGGGAAGTGACTTTCCAGGGAAGGAGCCAGACCCTCCTGGAGCATTGCCATGGCCCTACCTCTTCCCTCCTCATCCTAATTATCATCTACTTGCTTATTCTTCTGGTAGACTGTGGGGAGGAAATGAGTCATTTTCACTTTTAGATGCTCATTGATTAGCTGAATGAAACAATGAACAATCCCTTTCAGCAATAGAGAACACTTTAAACGGTGAGGTAAATTCTAGTCAGCCTTCCAAAGGGAACCTGACTTTGGGCCAAATCCAGAAGATCCTCAAAGGCGAGAAAGAATGTAAGCCTAGAAACTCTCAGAGATGCTAAGGAGAAAGCATGTGCTTCTCATCTTCAGCAGGACTGATATCTGCACGACAAAAGCAAGAGAACTGGGACTTCCCTGGTGGTCCAGTGGTAAAGAATCCACCTTCCAATGCAGGGGACGCGGGTTCGATCCCTGGTTGGGGAACTAAGATCCCACACGTCGCGGGGCAACTAAGCCCACGCGCCACAACTACTGAGCTCGCGCGCCTCAACAAGAGAGCCCACGTGCCACAAACTACAAAGCCCATGTGCTCTGGAGCCAGCACACCACAACTAGAGAGAGAAAAACCTGCATGCCACAACTAAAGAGAAGCCTGTGCACCGCAGTGAAGAACCTGCACTGCAGTGAAAGATCCCGCAAGCCTCAACGAAGATCCCGCGTGTTGCAACTAAGACCCAACACAGCCAAAAAAAATAAAGAAAGAAAAAGCAAGAGAACTATGCACAGTTTGCTCAGACATTGTATTTATAAGCACTTTCACAGCTATGATAGCATTTTCTACCTTTGATGAAATGGAGGTGATGGAGATGAACAATGATTGTACCCATACCTCTTACCAGTACTTTTCATGTGTTATACCATGTAACAACCTGAAGAGGTAAGTATTTCCCCATTTATTACACAAAGCCCAATGTCACCCAGGAAGTGAGCAGTGGTCATGACTCCAACTCAGGTATGATGATGGGAAAACCTAAGATCTTTCCGCTATAGTTCAGCTTCCACAGAAGAGAAAAATCCTCCTATTTATTGGTCTTAACCTGTATCAGTCAAAAAGGATTTCCCACTCAGAACTGCAGAATAGGCTTCCCCATGAAGCAAGTTCACTGCTTCTCATTCTCAGTGCCACTTAGACCTGCTCAATACCTAGAGATCAGCTTACGAAGTTTGGCTGGACACTAAGCTTCCCCCTCTGTTCCATTCTTCCTATCTTCCCTCCCTCCATCCCTCTCTCCCACTGTGTTTCCCCTGAGAAACTTCTTAACATGTTCTATTTCTGCAAAACAAGCGGAGCCTAGACACAGGAAACCTATAAAGACCTGGGCCAGAGGTCAACAAAATTTTTCTGTAAAGGGCCAAAGGGTAAATACTTTTAGACTCTGACAGCCATACATTCTCTATCACCACTATTCAACTCTGCCATTGTAGCATGAAAACAGCCATAGACAACATGTAAATGAATGAACATGGCTGTATCCCAATAAAACTTCATTTTCCAAAATAGGAGGCCAGCCATATTTGGCCCATGAGTTATAGTTTGCCAACGCCTGGTCCAGACCAAGGGCAATAAATAAATTTCATCTCATGTGCCAGCTTTGATCAATGAGTGGTAGTTGGCTTCCCGGAGCTCCATGTTCACAAAGACTCCAAGGCTATCTATGGGCTTAATAGGAAAAATGCTGTGATCCATTATTGATGTCTGCTATAGGTGTCAGAAGGATCATGGTGGGACATGTGCCATATTTGCCATCTTTGGTTAAGCTTTGAGTACACAAATGAGTTTATAAAGAGGCCTTGAAACAATGTATATTTCTCAAATACCCTGAGACCCACCGAAGTTGAGTGATCACCAAGCCACCACTCTGCCACCACTTCTTTCCCTAGTAAAGTTCATCTAGCTTCTACTCTAAATGATTCACAACTCAAGAACCAATGATTTGGAAAAAGAAGAAAGTTAGAAGCTCTATCTGTAGATCCAATCTAAAAGTAAATCACACTTTGAGAAGTTGGATTAGGCAAAAGTCCTTTCTTATCTAAAGATTGTACCCTAGATTACCTAGGATTAACAAACCATCCTACTCTCTCTGTAGCAAAAGCAACTGTAGTAGGCGGGAACTGTTTTTCTTTTTCAAAGAGACTCACCATTAATAACTGCCAAGAAAACCTTTTATATAAGCAGTGTTGTCGTTGACAACAGAGATGGTTCAAGAATCACACTTTGAGTTAACATTGAACTTGTAAGTAAATACATAAAGCTTCAGTGCCATAAAGCTAACTTAAAAGGGACGTTTCTCTTTGTAGTTCCCCGGAGTATTATGGACTTGATGATATTCTTCTGCTATAATGTGGGATTCATTAAAGAACTAAAGTTATAATTGTCTCCATCAGTACATACAGGCCGCCAACCAGATAAATCGTCCCAATGAACTGGTTAATACAACCTCAAGTCCTTGGTATGAAGTTCTCCATCTGACCCCTGGCAGGTGGGCAGAAAACCCAAGGCTGAATTTTACTTGGGAGAATATCAGAGAAGGAAATTCAAAGGGCATTTCCAAAGCATGACAATCTTTACACACATAAGACAATTTCTACCTCACAATTTTATTCCTAAAAATGGAAAATGATATAAGAAACAAATGCATACATGTGTATTTTTAAGATTTATGTAGTAATTAATGTAATTGTTGATTGTGATCAGTACTATCTTTCTTATTATATCAATAATGAAAAATTTAAATTTAACTGGAAAAGTATGTATCATTTGAAGGCATTTTTTTTAGCCATCATATTTCTACATTATTTCTGTATAATGATATGGTAAAGACATGAAGTAACAAAGAGAAAGTAAAGTAAGAACTATGCAAACTGATATCCTCTTAATTAATCAATGGGAAGGCCATGTGATAGCAGGAAACTTAGAATAACACAACTTTTACTAAACTCACTACCAATTTTACTGAGAGCAATTTTGGAAGAGTAAGACAATGCAGAGTACATTGGCCAGGTATAGATATTATTTTGTCTGTTTAAGGTTTCTGTGCATTATCATTCATAAAGTATGTATGGCTTTATTGACTTCCTAGTAAGAACAAGAGGTTGCTTCCCTTTAGAATATAAAAAGTCAGAGAGAAGCTTGAGAGTCAATATCTCTCATACTAAATGCTGTGGTAGCTTGGTGAGTGGCCTATATTTGAATGTTTTGATCTCCCTCAGTTGTTGTCAAGTTTAAGGACTATTCCAACGATTAAAATTCTAAATGAAATACCGTGACTAAAATCAGAAATGAAGATGCTTGATTTATTATGTATCATGAACATTGTTATCAACCTACGAATACATATTTATTTATTACAATAAAAAGAGGCATGCATGAGAACAGGGAACCCTGGAGATTATTTTGCCCATGTTTTATTTTGGCTGGTTACAGACAACAAAGAAAACAGCATATGTAGCACTTCTAGCAAGTGTATATTTACAAGAATACCAAGGGCCTCTTCCTGAGTGCCTTTATAAGCCATGCTATTCCCTACCCTCTTCTGTGGAAGTTATCGCTGTATTAGATGTTGTTGAACATATTTGATATGAAAGCATTGTCTGTTTGCTACCAGTATGTAACGAGTCTCTCCCCCAGAGTTGCCAGCAAGGTGCTGATTAATTAACTGAAGTAGTGAAGCTGAATCGTACAACAGCTGTTTAGAGAATTGTCATTAACTTGGTCTCCTTTCCTGTCTATTAGCTTTCTTGCAGCAATTCCACTAAAATGCAAATCTGGGAAACTCAGCATCACCATCTTAACCTCTGTGTCCTCTTGGATGCAAAAAAAAAAAAAGAGTTAATGGTCTGGGCTGATTTGTTTTTGAGGGAAATCCAGAATCCGGTGAGGAAACAGGAATGGAAAGAAGGCATAAGAGGGTAAAGAAGGGATTTTTGGAAACTTCCTAGAAGTCCCAGTTTGTCTTGTCACTTGTCACTGGCAGCTGACAACAGGACAGTCCTTTGGGCTGAATGTCAAAATGGGAAGGGCAGCTATCCTAAGCTTATTGAACAGTTCAGCTATCTGACAATCTCTCCCTGGGACCTCCTTACACTAGAGGGAAAAAGGCAGTCTGTCACGGAGAGAAACTGCAAAAACCAAAAACGAGCAGTGTGGCGAAGCAGATGTAGCTGCTCCTCTGGAATGATGACAGTTGGCGAAGGATTCCAACCTGTAGACCTCAGCTGCCCCAAGAACCAGGATGATTATTCAGAGGTGCAGAATCTATATTAAGTGGCAGATTGGAGGGAGGGTTGACTTGATGAGACACAAGCACGTCGTTAAAACATTCTGTGGCGAGGTCTAGTGACTCAGACCAAATAAAAATGATGCGCTTTCTTTTTTTAAGTTCATTTCTTCCTTGCTTTCTTCCTTCTTCTCTCCCTTCCCTCCTTCCTTCCCCCCTCCCTTCCCTGCTTTATTCTTTTCTTTCCTTTCTCCCTTCTTTTCCCCTTCTTTTTTCTTTTACATATATTTTGAAGTCTCCCTGGCACCTTTTGTAAAAGGCAACATCTTCCACATGTAGGCCAACAAAATTAATTCATAACAGAGGCTGTCACCGTTTCATCCCAGGTATCACCTGATAACCCCGGTAAGCTCTGCTTATTCCCTCTGACATGAATCTCAGAGACTTAGTACCAGAGAGCTCAGATGTTGACACCTTCTGTCGCTGTAACGGTTACCCCGTGCAATTTCATTTGCCGTGTCACCCCTTCACATCAGACTCACTTGATAAAACAGCTAAGGATTTTCAAATCATAAAAAAGGAGAAATGAAAGATGCGATGAAGTAGCACGTAATCGGGTCAGCGAGGCATAGAATAAAGAAGCCAAATACATACCCCCGAATGCAGCAGGTGCTTTTTTTTTTAATGAAGCAGATAAATGTAGAAACGAATACATTGATACAGACGGAGCATCTGCCTCATGATAAAATTAAGTCTTGTGACAGAAATAAATCACTGTGGGGGAGAAGTAAACCATTATCCAGTGGGATATTTTCTTTTCTTCTTATGTGACAGGACTTATTGGATTCCCTGACGCTAGGCAGCTAAGTGCATCCACAATCTGATGATAAATCAGAAAGACTGCAGGATTTGAAATTTAACTACTTATTTTTCTGTGATGTAGAGATAAGGGGAAAATTTTGGTGAGTAACTATTAAATTGGGAATCTCCTTCTTCTCTGATAATCTGATCTTCTGGTACTGTGTCACATCATCACACAATTTCAACAACCAGCTGTGAGTAAAATAGGTTTTGGACTAAGATGAATAAAGGAACTACTTATCTTTCCCTTTCTTTCCCAATATTCATCTAAAGAGTACCATAGAAAGGTTACTTTTGACATAAAAATATACCGTTCTTATTACACTTTCCTTTTTATCCCCTTCAATATTTTTAAAAATGGCAATAAAGGCATGTTTTTCTTTTTAAAACATTTTCACATTTGAACAATTGAAAAGGAAAATCCATATATCATGTTAAAAGTACACAGGAACTAATAGGGCTCGGGATTACTTTACCATGTTTGATAAATGTGACTTGAAAAAACACACCTTCAGGTTTTCATGATTCCCTTTGTTGTAATATGCTATTAATTACTGGGAGTGGGGGGGAAATGATTTATCTCTCCAAGATGGACCTTTATTTTTCCCGTGTTGGATCTCCGCAGTACACTGAGGGCTTAGCTAATGCTTGCACCAATCACAAACTCTCCTACTGAACTATATACATTGCCCTTCCAAGAAGCAGAGAGGGAGAAATCAAACGATTTTTCTCTCTAGGTAGTTTTTTAAAGTGAGAACATGGTATATCTTCAAGAGGAACCCGATCCATTGTGTAAAAATATAGTAACAATCTAACAACCGACATCCTAGAGAACACTCAGAAACAGTGCATTTTTGAACCTGGGTATATTTCAAAAGCCAGACCAGAATCAGTTTTCTTATAAACTAAATCAAGCTCACTGTCAAGCTGAGATCTGATATTTTTTTCCTTCTAAGTACTGTCTTGTAAAGAGCCGAAGGTGGGTTTGGATGGAGAGGCATTAAACACTGATCACTGGTAATTACGGTAATCTCCTTCAAGGCTGCAAACTCAGCCTGTCTGCAAAGAGAGCTAACTCCTTGTGACAACACAAGAAAAGCTGTTGAAGAACTGTAGACTCCTACAGCTGGGTACCAGCCTTTAATTGGAGTGTGGCACCAAAACAGTCGTTCTTCAAGTATCCGAAGAGGTATAATGAATCTATTAGTTCATGAAGTAAAAGATACCACCAGCCAAATCCTACATCTATCACAAAACATACCAAGAAGTGAAGGAGGGGGGTCATACCATCGGCCAAACATCATGACCATCAGGAAGAGAGTCATGCAATGTTGTCTGGTATTTAGTTGTTCAGTTTCACACAAACTAGATGATAAAAACAACAACAACCAAAAAAAAAAAAGAGAAAGATACACACTTCTGAGTGTCTAGAAATTTGGAACGTACTTTTATGCTTTAGAAACTCAGTTTGACCTAATTCGTCATTTCCAGAGAGCAGAAGTCACTGATCTCCTTGCAATTTGCTTTTGAGACAGTGGAAAGGGTTTTACAAAAAAAAATCAAGCAAGAGATCCTGGCATAATCCCAGCATTAATTATGGTTCTCAAAAGTGCACGCTGCTATTTTTTTTTACTTTTAACAATCATGACAATATTTTCCTAGCTTTGTTTTCCACAAAAACACAAACAAAAAGAACTAGACGCAATATTGAATTGGCAAGCTCTCCATAGAAACCTCAAGATAAAGGACTAGAAAATGTACCTCTTAGTGTCCTTCATTATATGCTACGATCTCACAGTTTGGCTCCAGCTACCAGGCATTCCACACATACCTACAAATGTCCCATTTTTTGTTGCTGTGATTTATTGCAGCCCGACACGCTAAACATAATTACAGGAAGAATATGGACCTTCATTATATGGAACTGAGTCCACCTCGCGGGGTCTTAAATCTTTCCCAAAACATAGAAATAATTTGAAACGGACAGCCATGTTCATTTCAATCTTGTTGGATTTATTTACTCTGATCGTCTCTTGATTACCACAGAGAAATCCATTTTTACGATCACACAAAGAATCAGAGTCATGTTTGAAAGCTATGTCCATGAATAAAAAGAATGAGATGGAGTCAAAAGCATCTCATCTTCCAGAAGGAAACTCTAAGACAGAGAGAGGTGGATGTGTTACCTACACCCACACAGCTGGTTATCAAGTTGGCCAATCTAGAACACAAACCCCTGAACTCAGAATCCAACACTCTTTCCACTAAGCTGTCAAATATCTTACCTTCTTACCCTCTAGTGAACAGCACTGAAGGGGGAAATCACAGAAAAATCAAAGATATGCTACTTCAACCTCTGGGAACTTAGTTGAATATATTTTCAATGGTACATAAGACCGAAAACAGATGTCCAGTAGATGGAAGAACAGAATTGAAATAGAAAAAATATGCAGTCAAAGAAGATCTGAGTGAGGAAGAGGGTGGGAGGGTGGGCTTTGAAATAGTAAACATCCATGAGAATCACCCAGGCCATGAGGATTAATTAGCTGACACCTATTTCAGGCATCAAGGAGACAGCCACACAGACATCTTCACCAAAAGCATTCTAGGCATGGCAAACAGCAAGGCCAAAGACCCTGAAGCAAAAATGAATCCCAAGAATAAGAAAAAGACCAAAGAATGTACAACTGAGTCAGCAGGAGATAAAGAGGTAGGCAGGGGTCAGCTCCTCTAGGAACCTTTAAACCATGGAAAGGAATTTGGTATTTGTTTTGATGGCAACAGGAAGTGATTTTAAGTTAAGGATGTGATACGATCAGATTGATGTTCTGTTTTTTTAAGGTGACTGGCTGCAGTGTGAAGAATGGAATGTAGGATTGAAACAACATACATAAATTCCTTTTAAAGAAAAAAGTTAAGGAGAAACGGAAGCAGCAGCTGTCGTTATATAAACAGCATCATAATCTTCAAAAATAATAATGCAGTGATTTTTTTCAGAGAATGTCTTAAACTCTGGCACTAGCCAAAAGCATATGGTTTGTCCATGTTCTAAAACCCAGAGTGATAGATCTCTGAAACAGAGGCAAAGATGAAACTGATGTTGGGCCTCATTGGGTCGGGTCGTCATTGGAATTCAAGCCACCTGTGTTGCTACTGCAGCTTGAGAACGCTCAGACCTAACATAGGCAAGTCTCAGGTGTTCAGAATTTCAGAATTCTGTCACCTAAGCATTCCAAATTGAATAGAGGGGAAATGATACTTCTTTACAAAGAAGAACCCAAAGAAGTAGAATGAGTGAGCCGAGGGGCAGGAATGCAGCCTCTGCCTTGAGAAGAGTCAACACCTTAGGACTTTAGGGATCAAGAACCAGATCAGTTGGGGTGATTAAAACACAACTAGTGATTTTCCACAACAAAGGAGTAGTAAGTCCTGCCCCACAGCTAAATTCAAACTGATCAATTTCATCTGCCAATCTCCCTTTTGGTTTTTTTGTTTGCTGGGCTTTTTTTTAAGTTCTCATTAGTTACCTATTTTATACATAGTATCAGTAGTATATATATGTCAATCCCAATTCTCCTAATTCATCCCATCCGGGCTCTTTGCCCCTTGGTATCCATACGTTTGTTCTCTACGTCTATGTCTCTATTTCTGCTTTGTAAATAAGATTGTACCGATTTTTTCAAATTCCACATATATGCATTAATATATGATATTTGTTTTTCTCTTTCTGACTTACTTCACTCTGTTATATTGGAGTATAATTGCTTTACAATATTGTGTTAGTTTCTGCTGTACAATAAAGTGAATCAACTATATGTATACATATATCCCCTCCCTCTTGGACCTCCCTCCCACCCACCCCCATCCCACCCATCTGGGTCATCACAGAGCACTGAGCTGAGCTTCCTGTGCTTTATAGCAGGTTCCCACTAGCTATCTATTTTACACATGGTAGTGTATATATGTCAATACTAATCTCCCAGTTCGTCCCACCCTCCCCCCAGCCCCGTGTCCACATGTCCGTTCTCTACGTCTGCATCTCTATTCCTGCCCTGGAAATAGGTTCATCTTAAAAAACTAAAAATAGAACTACCATATGACCCAGTAATCCCACTACTGGGCATATACCCTGAGAAAACCATAACTCCCTTTAGTTTTGGTAGTAACTTTGAACCATTAACCCAAGGTAGAGTTCACCTCTAAAGTCCTGCCTGTTGATGACAAATTCCCAGGGATGTTCCTATAAGACAAAAAAAAAAAAAAAAAAAAAAAGGAAAGGGATGGTTTATAAAGCTCTAGGGAAATCACTGATTGTGATACTGGTCTTCAGTAAGATAAAAAATTAAATCAACAGCTCAAGAACCACACTAGCCACACATTATGAAAAATTGAAGTTCTTGGATCTGCAAAGACAAACTACTAGAAGAACACCAGGCTTCATAAAGAGGCAGGTTTGTGTTTGAATCCTGGTTCCACCTCTCACTGAGTGACTTGCCAATCCATTGTGTTTTACCTCTCTGGGCCTCAGTTTCTTTATCTGTAAAGTGAAAGTCACATTGACAGCTGATTGTTGGGAGGGTTAAAATGAGGTCATTTTGGTGAGGCACATAGTAGGTAAGACACATAGGAGGTACACAAGAAATGTTCGTCACAGTACAGCTTGCCCACCCTTATCTCCCTGAGGACTTTCCAACAGCATTCATGACTTAGAAAGACTCCATCTGTGCTACTGACCGAATTTTTGTGTCTCTCAAAATTCATATACAGAATCCTCATCACCAATGTGATACTATTTGGCATTGGGGCCTTTGGGAAGTGATTAGGTCATAAGGATGGAGCCCTCATGAATGGGATTAGTGCCCTTATAAAAGAGACCCAAGAGAGTTCCCTTGCCCTTCCACCATGAACTAGGAAGCAGGCCCTCATCAGACACTGAATCTGCCAGCACCTTGATTTGAACTTCCCAGTCTTCAAAACTGTAAGAAATAAATGTTTGCTGTTGTAGCCACCCAGTCTACGATATTTTTGTTACAGCAGCCCAAGCTAAGACAATCTAGTTACAAACAGAGATGAAGTCTTCAGGGGAATGAGAATCTTTAAGACAGGATCCTGAAGAAATATCCTGAGTCCCCAGGTTATTCCTAAGAAAAAAGATTTAAATTCAAAAGGCAGCAACAAAGCATTTTGAAGCTGGTGATTTAAAGACAATTATAAGCACTAAACGTATAAAGGAATTCATATTCACATTCTTTAAATGTGAAATAAAAGAAGAGCTTTTGAAAAAAAAGATTCTTTTTCAAAAGAGGTTTGCAAAACTCAGAAGGCAAAGTAAATAGACACCTAAAATAGGGTACAGGAAACTATTGTGCTCGGTATTGTTAAGAATGAAGTCAGCTTGGTATATGGAGAACACATGTAATGGAGAATCCTGTCCTGAGTCTACCAGAACCAGCTCTGGGTAACCTTCGGTAATTCATCCCCCTCAATTCTTCTGTTAAATGAGACAATTAGCTAAGACAATCCCTACAGATCCTGTCAGATCCAGCCTTTTCATAGTTTATGTTTATGGCCCTTAAGATCATGGGGACCAAGAGGGCATTGTTAAGTGCCATATTGTTCACATTTTCATTTCTAGACAAAATTGGAGGTTTCTGGATTTTAGGTGCTACACGTAAACTGGTGGGAAGGACACAGGGTCAGATCTATGAAGAGAAAAAATACCAGAAATGAGGAAAAAATGCAACAGAAGCAGAGAAGGGCAGAAGTCATCACTATGGCATAGTAACTGGCACTGAAAACGTGTTGATTGGTTAAAGAGAAAGATGGAGAGGAATCAATGGGAGGAGTGCATACTTACACAAAGCCTAGAAATCTTACAATTTCATTAACATATGGGAAGGGGGACTCAGATTAAGAGTGGGGATTGGAAAAGTCTTGGAGACATGTAATCCCACTGAAGCTCACAGGGGTGACATAGTCACTCAGCTAGTTATAGACTCAGGATCAGAATGAAAACTCTTGACTCTTGACCAGTTAGTCTTCTTTCTCCAGCTGGACAGCAAGAGTGATGGCTTTGCAACTTTATAGGTTTACCCCTAAATACTGACTGAAACCACTGTTAATCCATTACTCCTCTTCAGAGTAGCCTGGTGCCAAAACAATCACAGAAAGATGCATAACTATGCTATGCTTTAGGCGTTTAGGGAAAAGATATGCTTGGGCACCTCTTTGGACTACACTCTGTACTGTCTGTAACTTGCTAGTCCATTGGTTAGTCCACTGATAGCCGTGATGTCTTCCTCTTGCCATATTGAAGACCGCCCCTCATAATCCCAACCACCTGAAACTCAAATGCTACTTCTCACTAGATGAGCAAGGTGTACCTGTGTGACTAGATGTACCCTAATCTGTGTCACATTACAGAAAAGAGAAAAAGGAAAAAACATTGCTGAGGTCAGCAGTGGCATTCTGATATTCAACATTGGTGGGCAGTAGCATTAATCCTCAAGGCCATCATTATTCAACCCACATCCACGTGACTATTGATTGAGCTCATTTTCCCTAGATTTAATGTGATCCAACTCTGATGTGCATCAATTCTAAGATGCTCATCTTTTCACATTTTGCCATCTGAAATTTTGATGTCTAAAAATTGGGAGACATTTTACAATCAATAGTATCTCATAGTTTAATGGGCAGTGTTTGTTCTTTCTTTGTGATAAAGAAAGTAATCATGTATCATACAATTACGTATCTTAGACTCAGTGAAATGTAGTATTCAAAGCAGAAATGGAGAGCAAACATTTCATCACTCTTTTCAGCAAGCTACAGGAGAGTGAACTGCCCATTTTTCTCTTTGTCTCTCTCTCTCTCTGTGTCCCTATGTCTCTCTCTCCCTCCCTCCCTTCTCACTTCCTTCTCTCTCTTTTGTGTGTGTGCACATGCTCTATCCCTACCACTTTCTCTCATCCTCTTGTCCTTCCCATGTTTAAACTTAGATTTATCAGCTGTCTCCTCTGTAGCAGGCACTATGCTAACCATTAGAGATGAAATGATGAGTCCAAACAGAAGTGGCCCCTGCCTACATGAAGCTTACCAGCTACTAGGGAGAGACAGATATTGATCAAATAGTACAAGAACCCATGTAAAGCTACAAGCATAGTAAATGTTTGAAAGGAGAGGTGCCTAGTGCCATGAAGGAGTACAGAACAGGGTAATGACCTAGTTGGGAAGACTCCCCTGAGAAATGAAGAATGAGTTGGGATATCCTGCTTGAGAATAAGTAAAGGTGAAGGTTACAGGCAGAGGCTTTTGTGTAAAGGGAATTTCATATCAAAAGGTCCTTTGGTAGACAGAAGTAAAACTTTGAGAAGGCCATGTCGCTGAAGCCCAGAGAACAAGGGGGGCCTGGATATGGGGTGAAATGGGTCAGGAGTAAGACTATGGCCGGGTTCTGTCTTCGTCTTAAGAGAATCTGAAGGCCCTGAAGAGGTAAAACTAATGGGGAGGGTGGGAGAGGCAGTATGTTCAGATCAAAAACCTCATGGAGTTAGAGTCTGTCATAGAGAGTGAAGTCAGTCAGAAAGAGAAAAACAAATACAGTACGCTAACACATATATATGGAATCTAAGGGGAAAAAAAGGTCATGAAGAACCTAGTGGCAAGACGGCAATAAAGACACAGACCTACTAGAGAATGGACTTGAGGATATGGGGAGGGGGAAGGGTAAGCTGGGACAAAGTTAGAGAGTGGCATGGAATATATACACTACCAAATGTAAAATAGATAGCTAGTGGGAAGCAGCCGCATAGCACAGGGAGATCAGCTCGGTGCTTTGTGACCACCTGGAGGGGTGGGATGGGGAGGGTGGGAGGGAGGGAGATGCAAGAGGGAAGAGATATGGGGACATATGTATAGGCATAACTGATTCACTTTGTTATAAAGCAGAAACTAGCACACCATTGTAAAGCAATTATACTCCAATAAAGATGTTAAAAAAAAACAAAAAGAAACCCCGCATTCTAGCTGCCACATGGGGTCCACTGAAGGCAGCGGGCTAGGAGACCATTCTAGTGGTCCAGGCAAGAACTGATGGAGGAAAGTGGACTCAGGGCTACTCTCTTCACCAGCTCAGCCACGCAGTCCTCAGCTCTGCAGTGCAGGCCTTCCTGTCACCTCTCCTGTGCACAGACCTTGCAGTTACATCCTGGGAGCAATACCCATAGATTGAGGTCAGAATATTCAATAGAGGTTCCTGCCACAGATGGCAGAGAACCGTGAACAAAACAGGACAGGGGAGGGGGCTTGGAAACGCACGAGGAGAGCAAGGAAGCGTAGCCCATATGGTCTGCCAGGTCTCCCCCAGCTGGGATGTTATGTAACAAGCCTGGACACTCCTGAACTTTCTGAGTCAACCTATTGTATCACTAGCATGGTCCTCATTAGATAGATGCATTGAAGATCTCACAACCAACTTGGGGAAGATAAAAGTTTATTTGAAGCCTGGAGAAAAAGAGCTCTTTATTTAAAGGAACACAAAGGGTCCTTAGGAGCTTTTGTTTCTTGGCAGATATTGACTTAAAAACCGATCTTACTCCACTGGTTGGAATATTATCTATTTCCAGTCCTTGTACCTCTACCCTATGAATTGTGATTTGATGAAGCCATATGAACAACAAATAAAGCCTCAGTGTAAAAACACTAGATGTTCTTAGGAAGGGAAAACGTAAAACTTCAATCCATGGTTTATTAAAATCCCTAGGTAAGCACAGTTTACAAAGCTAAATGCCAATACCTATAATTCACCCCCATGATAATGTTAGCCACAGAGTAACTGCTATCTCTAGCTGCCTTCAAGTTTGGTTGCCCTTCAGAAGTACTGAAGATCTAACTCCTAATGGCTTTTTATATAAAAAACGGTCTTTGATTGACAGAATCTAATCACTAGAAGGGCAGCAAACAAAAGCTGGGCAAAGCACGGTTCCCTGTTGCTTTTTTTTTTTCCTTGCAACCTCTATAAGCATCTGATCACACAGTTGTGCAATTATTTGCTAACTGAAGATGTTATTATTCTGTTACTGTCTTGGAAAAATAGTAACCTTTCTCGGCAAAGATAAAAATATGTGAGTTCTTGTCCCACAGTTTATATGTCTTAAATCTTACGTCATTTTTACAGCAGTTTTCTTCTCAACTCTCCCACCATTTATCTTTCCACTTTCTGCAAGGGCTAGTTTACTTAATACAGCAAGACCTTCACATAACTTTTTGACATTAATTATTTTGGTGGCACAAACTCCTGTGTGAAATATTTGTTGCAATGTGTCCCACAGCCTATTAAAAAAAATACAGTGAAGGAAAAGAAAAAATGGAAGGCAAAACACTTCTGATGATTATTCACTATGCTACAAGAATTTTACATAAATTAATGGAGAGTTTGATTGTAAAGCACAGAGCCTCTCCCATTACAGCCTTGCATCAGTAAGCTAACAGAAACATTCTGAAACT
Organism: Eubalaena glacialis; assembly: GCF_028564815.1. Classification (NCBI taxonomy): domain Eukaryota; kingdom Metazoa; phylum Chordata; class Mammalia; order Artiodactyla; family Balaenidae; genus Eubalaena; species Eubalaena glacialis. Next base: position 51,363,636 of record NC_083720.1, read on the forward strand.
GTGTCGGCAAGTAAAGGAAGCCAGCAAGGAAAGTGATGGAGTAGAACACAACCTTTATTCTGAGAACAGGATCTGATCCTGCTCTTGCTAGAGGTGTCTTCTGGCGACCGCATGAGGATTACGAAGCACTGTGCGTGACATTAAAAGAATTCAGCCCTAAATGAAAACTAATAAGCAGTTCTGAAGAATCAGCCCGTTAGGATGACTCGCAGTGAGATGCTGCACATTTTAGGGCGGACAATGTATTGCTGGCTTTTTTCTTCTCACGCTCTCCTTCTCGTTAACTACAAACAACTCTCTGTAAACTTCCATTCTGAGAAGAAGTGAAGTGGGTAAAACACTGACTGGGTCAATATTTTAAGGGACAGCTCTGGGTTTAACTCGACCGGAGAGAAACTGACAAAATCTCTGTTTTAGAACACAACCCTCGAGTCTGTTTTGGAAGCAGCCACCGGCACCTCCTGCAAACAGACTGTCACTCTGGTCCAGCTATGGGGCATTTCACTGTTCATTACTATCCCCTCCATCGGGAATATCCGGGAAGTAAACTGGCCTGTAATTTGTCCATTTATCCTAGCAGTGCTTATAGACCCACCTACACCTCTTCCCCAAATCCGTACCCTGCCCGCCTCTCCTCCTCAGCAGGTAGAAAAGGCAGGGACCACTCTGTCAGGCACCCAGCTTAGTGCCTGACACATAGAGAACCCTCAGTAAGAGTTGGTTAGTTGATTGGTTGGCTGAATAAGCAAGTCATAAAAAGACACTGGAAGCCTCTGATGGTTCAAGGGGTGGCTCTGGTGTTAGGGAAACCTGGAGTCGAATTGCTGTCACTCACCTTATTAGTCCTGTGCTCTTGGGCACAACTATAACCTCTGTAAACTTTAGTGTCTTCATTTACAAAATGGGTGTAATCATAGTACATACCTCACAGAACTGTAAATGGAAAATTCATTCATATGTCAACAAACTACTTATCCCCAGCACCTGGAATGCAGTAGATCACTCAGTAAATATTAACTTTCAAGGCAGTTTTGTGCAGGCTAGAGGATTTAAAGGAGAAGCAGCTAAGCAACACCCTGAAAAGCGGAATTTAACGTTGCTGCCGCCACTTGTTCAGTGGCAGTCCCCATGGCTGAGCCATGCATTTAACACGTATTTATTAAATGCCTAGCCTAATCTTCTTCTGAGAAAGCTGTATTGACTCAAACAAGATTCCTGCTTTCATAGAACTTATATTCTAGTGAGGAAGGCAGATAAAAACACATCAGGAAATTTGTAACGTGTCAGAAAGCACTGATGCCTAATAATTATTCATTCATTCATTTCATGTATATTTATCTAGGATTGCTTTCTGCAATCACTGAGTGTATATAACTTTTTTTTCTGATCACAGGATAATAATTTTTGATAAACATGTACCTAAAATGTCAAGAAATGGAGAGTGATAAGAAATTAGAACAGTCCACACAGCCTCCTCAGAGCAGACTGCTTCCCCGTAACATTTGCCTTACGGGGCAGAGAAGTGCTGACTATTGTGACTACTGAACATTCTAGGATGGGGCAGTGTCTCCAAATACCAAAACGAAGATCTTGGTTTTAGAATAACAGAGGGTCCCCGCGAGTATTAATTTTCACTTGGCATCATGTGGAAATCCAGAGAACTGCTCACAACCATCTGTTCAACTATGATAATGAGGGGTAGTGGGTTTCTTTGAGGCATGTGCTGGGATGGATGAAGAGCTGGTAGCAGAAGTAGGAGTTTGCAGTTTCAAGAGCAAGTAGAAGTGGCCACCATCATCCTGGGGGAGGACAGAACTCCAGGCGGCCACGCCTTCTTTCCACTGTGAAATAAGGCAACTGAATAATAATAGACTTTAAAGTAGGGGCATCTCCTTTTTAAGAAAGGTCAAAACTCTCTATCCCTTCTCTCTGAAGCTCATGTGCAGATGTATCCATGGAGAGACTTTACCATCTGCCATCAGGACATTGGCTTCCCATGTTAAAGTCTTGACGGAAACAATACAGCACCAATTATACACTCATGGACTCAGGCACATATGACTCACACATACACACTCATATGTGCAAGTGCATACTGGGGACTCTCATTCAAGTTTATAGAGCATTTCACTCCCATGCTTGGAGAGTAAACAAGGCAGTTTGAGCCCAGGAGGGAACACGCCATAGTCCCTTGGCTTTCTAGTCTGTGGGCTCTGGGACAGTCACCTGCGACCATCTGAAGGCTGCACAGAAACCACTTCCTTGTATCCACAAGGTCCTGGATTTTCCTTTCCGTCAACCTTCTCTGACCCACAGTTACCAAAACCCAATGTAACAACTCTAGCTCTTTTGTGTTCAATGCCTGAATTCGGTCAGCTCAGAGTCTACAAGGAAATGGCAGAAAGAGGATAAACTACCACAAGCTGTGGCAGCAGCTTCCAGTGGAATCAGTGGCACCCTATACCATTTGTGCACAGATTGCCTCTTTAAGGACAATTGGAATTAGGTGCAATATATCATTTATTCTGGAAGTTACTGGTTTGTGAAAGTATGGGAAAACTGCCAACTCACCTGAGCTGCAGTTATGAGTAATAACAAGGGTTATAATTGACATTCAGATTCCATTTTTAAGTTAATGAGGTATCTAACGTGCAATCCAGCAAAAGGCCTTTTGTGCACATAACCTCCAGCTCCCTAAAATAGAAATCTGGGTTCTGATCGTACCTTTCAGACTCATCAGAACACTTACAATATTCACTGAGAAAACAGTGATAGAGTAACTCTCCACAAAATGGAGCTGCCATCGTGTGCCCAGTGAAATATTTTTGCAAAGAGTGTCCAGAGTGGTTAAAGCTAAAATTGCCTGTATATGTAGAAGTGAGCCTTTGGGGAGAAAAAGTCTACTGTGAACCAGCCAACCTCACTGAGCCACCATAGTATTGGTAATTTCTAGGTGAGGATGATATTAGGGAAGCCAATTGTCAAGAAGTATAGCTCAGCTCTTAGCGGTTGACCTGAACTTATTACGTTCCTGACCCATTAATCAGACTGGACATAGGATTTCTGCTGTTCATTCTTACCTCCCCTCCACAGAAAGCATCTCCCTGGACTTCTACCTTTGGAGTATTCTGTGGCCATTGCCAGCCCATTTGGATTGGACTCTCTCCCCTGCGCCAGATTCTTGATGACCTGGTGCCGCCCTGTTCTGCTCTGCAGCCCTGCTTCATAACACTTTCAAGATCTGACTCACATGTCTTGAACTCAGGCCTGGCTGCCCACTTAGCCTCCAGAGCCCATTATGATCCCTAAACCTGGTAAAATATCAAAATGGAGAGCCTGCCAAAGCCTCATGAAATCTTTACTCATTCAGAAGGTCAGATGGGAAGGTAGACTAGTGAATGAGATACTATTTTGGAAAATATATATATTTTTTGTACATTCAAAATATCCAGTGAATCCCACTGGACTATCAATGAATTCATTTACAGGCTTCCTTTGGAGCCCTGCTTTAATGAATGGGAAACAATGTTTTGTGATTGAGCGATCATTTCCATGTTAACAGTTTGTTCTTCCCACTTTTTTGTTTTTATAGATGCAATCACACAATCTTATTAGGAAACCCTTTTAATGGGTTGCTCAGTGGTGAGATTCACTCACTGAGCCTCTAGCTGTGTTTGAGCATTCCCTACATGCCAAACTCTGAGCTAGGCATCGTGGACGCAACAGAGAAGAAGGCAATGGCTCCTGCCCTGGCAGAATTTACATTCCCAATTCTCACCAACTCTAAATTAGCAGAGTATTAGTTAATTAATTTTCATGCTGCCATGCATTGGGTAGTACAAAACTTTCCTAAAAGTATACCAGTTTCAAGTTCAAGGCGTGCTGATAAACCAATAAATTCTTCATCACTCCATATTCTTTTTCTTCTGCAAAATTCCATCAGCCAATTCTAGTTCAAACACCACGTCTCAGATGCCTTCCTTCCCCCCAGACACAGTCTGTCTCCCTATCGTCTTCTCTTTCATGTCTTTGTACATGTAGTTGCACCGTCTATCAAAAGTTCACGAGTGATCTTCTTTGCATGATGGCCACCCTAACAGACTGTAATCTCCCTGAGGCATGGTTCAACCTCCATGAACCATGCATGGTCCTCTTCCAGGGCTCCAGAGCATAAAATTGCAAATAAAATGACTTAAGAGACCAGAGCCCATGTTCTCAAGGATTCCCTCACTGTCCTCCTGTGAATTCTGCCCTTACCCTCTTACACGTGCAATCACCATTCCCATTCCCGCTAGAGCAAGTTCAATAAATGATTAATTTTTGGCAAAAGGTAAGGCAATAATTGCACATGTCCCATGCTTGGACATTTAGTCAGTCAGTTCGTACCTAAGAAAGTCACAGTTGTGAAGTACTGCTAGGGTGCCAAGAATTAATTACCCTAAATAAGTTCTTGGGGAGGGACCAAGTTTCCCACATCAACATTCAAGGCGGATGCCACCACACAAAGGGAAAGAGGAAGAAAAAGCCCAGAAGCCTGAACAGGAAAGAACATTTAAAAAGAGAGTAAAGAAATTCAAAAAAAAGTGTATTGTAGCAGCCACACGCCTTTTTCCGCACGTAATGCTGTAGGATGACGTCTCTGCAGGGAACAGTCCAAGACCCCATTCCTAGCATCAAGTGTCTGATGTTTCCAAACCAAGAACAAGCTAAGTATTTTTCTTCCTGAAAAGAGAATGTCTCCCTGTTGCAGTAACAGAATGAAACAAATAAGAATAAAGCTGAGTTCACAGATATGGGAGCAAAAGCACCAGCTGAAGCCAGAATGAACACAAAGGTCTCTCTGCACCTACATCTCTTCCTTGGGATGGGATAGAGGTGGATGAAGCAAGAGGGTGAAGGTGCAGATGGCAGCAGGCACGGGTGCCGTCATACCCTCTACCCGAACATGCAGATCTTGTTATGTTATGTTTGCCCATTTTCTATTGTTGCATAACCAGTGACCAAAACTTTAGTGGCTTAAAACAGCACACATCGAGCACACCTTAGCGGGGCCCTCTGCTCAGGGTCTTACAAGGCTGCAGTCAAGGTGCTGGCCAGGCTGTGTCCTCATCTGGAGCTCAAGGTCCTCCTCCGAACTCAATCAGATTATTGACAGACTTCAGTTTCTTGGATAGTAAGACTGAGACTCTGAGTTGCTAGGGGTCATTCCCCTCCATAGGAGGCTCACAATATGGCTGGTCTCTTCATCACCGCCCTGACGGGGTGTCTGTCTCCTGAGGAAGGACCCAGCCTTCTTTTAAAGGCTCTCACCTGACTCAGATCCATCCAGAATGATCTTTCTTTTGATTAATTCAAAACCAACTGACTTGGGATCTTAATTACATCTCTAAAATCCCATCACCTTTGTCTTATAATGTAACCTAATCACAGGAATGACATAGCATCATACGCACAAGTTTTGACCACACTCAGGGGGATGGGATTATACAGGGCACATACACCAGGGAGTAGAAATCTTGGAGCCATTGTGAAATTCTGCCTACCACAATGTTGCAATTCTCTCTTGACACTTCCAGCTCCTGGTCATTTCTCTAGCATGGGAGGAAATAGGAGAAAAGTGGTAGGGAAGGCAGGCAGGAACCTATTCTATGGTCAGAGTTACTGGGCTGAACCATACAAAATCACCAATAACTCACCATTTTTTTGGCCAAAGAAATAGATACAGTGGGCATGAGATATACGTGTGTGTGTGTGTATGCATATATGTAAACATACATTAATAGATATAATTAGATATAGGTATAATCTATTTACTAGATATATAGGTATCAGTATAGATGATGTAGATGCAGATAGATATAGAGATAGATGTGAATCACCCTTTTTTCATAAAGTCAAGTCTTCCAAACCACTCTGCCTCTGGGGTACCCAAGAAAACCCTTTTCAGTTTGGTATATAGTATGTGTATTTAAGTTAAGATTTCAGTGGTTTTATGGGTAAAAGAGTTGTTATTTACTCTCCCTTCTAACAGATTTTCTTTTTCATCTTCACCTTCATTTTTGTAGCAACCATGGAGTCTCAAGGAAAGGAGAAACAAGAGAAAGCTCATTCCAAATCAGGCTTTCACCTCTTGGTAAAGCTTTCTTCATGGCTGCCTAGGTCTTCAGCAATGCAGAGCTATTCTCAGTTCATGGTGGCATATGTGTGCGTGTGTGTGCCTGAGTGTGGTGTCCTCATGTGTACATACACTTGGGAGACTCTGGAAGGAAATGCCTCCAAAGTACTTGTCTTTTCTGACAGATGAATTAAGTCGGGTCCAACAAGCAATCCATACAACTCATACAAAGCTGCACAGAGAAAGCCTTGCCCAAAGCAGGAAAACAAAGCAAAACTAAACTAAACCAATGTTCATTTTGTAAGGTGGCAAAACTTCAAGAAGACATCATAAATGAACTTGGAGTAAACATTCCATGTTCAATGCCAAGAGTTGCTAAAAGAAGTGAGATTGGCATCTGTGGACACGCCGGACAGCACAAAGGCATGAATTGTTTGCAGGCTGATAAGACACACACAAATATGTGATCGTGTGTACTTTCAGTGGATAAACCCACTGCCAACAGAGTGGTACCACAGGCTGTGATGTTTACAGTATGAATAGGAAAGTATGAACACAAAATGTGAGAATTTCACCAATCATTTAAGCAAGGAAACGGTTTGTCAATGTTCTGAAAATCAGAAACTATTATCTGAGCTCAATTCTGCTGGAAGCATAAATTAGAATAAGAATCACCAATACCTGGGACTATTTCAAAGGCTCATGGTAAGTGAAAATTGAACCTTTCCTGAAAAGCTGGGTTACAGTGCCATGTGATGGGAATTAGGAATAAATGGGGGAAGGCAGCACGTAACTAAATGTTTGAACTAAACAGCCAAATCTAACCCCAGTTTTCTCAGTGACTTCATGTATGACCAAAAGCAAGTTGTTTCTCTTCTCTCTGTCTTGTTTTCACAAACATATATAAAAGTGTTCATTCATCTAACAAACATCTATTGAATGCTAAGCATAGGCCGGGCACTGGTGCGCTCTTGGCATATTCAGGGAGATCAGTACAGCCACAAGGGGCCACACCAGGGAAAAATTATCAAATATTTGTGGGGGAAAGGAAAACTCAGATATGACCACATGATAGACCCCTTCCAAATCCCAGAACCATGAATATATGTGTATTATTGAAAGCTAGACATGCACCAATAGAATTTTAAAGTTCTTTCAACTTTTGTTTCTGTTCAAATTATGATAAAATATATTTCAGTTCATTGTATGCCCCCTAATCTTTAAAAAGATCAATAACACATCTGAAAAATACCAGAGAACAAATTATACCAGTAAGTCTAAATGGCTGATAGACTCAGATAGCAGTGACCTCAAGTAACATTAGAAGCTGTTCGTAACAGTTATCAATATTCTCTGTCTTGAGTTCAGCCTATATGTAAGCTGAGGAGTCATTTGAGGGATAACCAAAGGTACCCTCTCTTACTGGTCCAGCCGTCGCAACTGGAGTTCCCAATGTTCGCACATCTTTTGGGGGAGGAGATAGGGGAGTTCTGGGAGAGGAAATTCTAGGACCAGGGAGGAAGGGAATGGGAGTGGCAAAGCACTGCCTCCAGAGAGCGGGGCAGGAACAGAGATGAATGAAGACCCCAAAGGGTGGGAAAGACTGTGATGTATTAAGAGGCTGCTACCTCTCCACTTCAGCTCACCATTGCCATCTGGTGAGGTACCCAAGATGGTTAAATCTTCTGATCTTTTTAAGAAGATCCAAATTTCCATGTAGAATCTTGAAGCCCTAGCAACCAAACAAAAAACTTTTGAACAGCATTTGGATCAAAGCAAACAACCAGCTAGCCAGTTGAAACCTCTACCAGTAGACCATAAGGCACTGACATTTTCATCTCCTAATACTATGCCTGAAATTGTAATAATATATAATATAATCCCTGATGGCTAAAAGTGCTCTGAGGAAATGAATGATGAGGGTAAATTTTATTGGGAAAGCTAAGATCTCCATGGTAGGAGATGGGATTGAAACAGTGGGGAGGGTTTTGTACATAACAAAATAAAAATGGTGTACATCATAATGCAGAAAAGACAGATAAGCAGAGACAGAGAAAGACAGATAGCTTAGAGAGAGAGAGAGAGAGAGCACGAGGGAGGGAGAGAGAAAGAGAAAGAGAGAGAGAGAAAGTGCCAACACACAGGAACCAAAAGAAAAAGGAAAGAGGGCAGAAATGGGCATTTGGGGAAAGTAAATATAATTCCTTTAAATCTTCACTTAGAACAGTCCTGTTAGCAAAACAATTTTTAGAAATTTTTACTGACAATGTCATCATTTTTTTAATAACAATCAGCATTCTTTATGATGCTCAACTTTTGGGTTGTCTTCAAGAGAGTGAGGCCCCAGAAAAAACTCATTATTCCTGGAATTGAATTCTTAACAGACAGAAAAAGTGCCTGTGGACATATTTGAGAGTATGATGGTTTTGAGAAAAATATAATTTTTCCCTTGCAAAAAACTCAGTTAAAAAGACAAAATATTCATAAATATGATTTAACCATTTGGAGAATAAAAAAGGAGGCTTAATAAGCATTAGGGTACAATCTTATATGTGAGCACATATGCACCTGTCTCTAAAATTATGTATTCAGCAGGATGCCCTGAAAATTCCAGAACCCTAAGGGTCAAGTTGTAGCATCATAAAAATTATAAACCTCCATGCGTGAAAATAATTTTCGATTTATGAGGAAAATTAAGGGACCTGGCCCATTCCTGAGGTATGAATATAAATAGATATTTATAGCAATCATGTGCCCCTTCCAAACATTATTTCAATTTTTACAAAATCCATTGGGATTTAGACCCAACTATTTCAATAAAGACTTGATATGAAACTATTCTCAGTTCTTCTCGTTTTTTTTTTTTTTCCTCTCTGAACAGGTACAATTTTCTTTTTTCTGCTTTTTTTTTCTTTTTTAACAGGAGTCAGTAAAAGTGTTTAAAATGTCACAAGTTACGTTTTCAAATTTCTATCCAGATAAGTCATATTTTGAAAATGACAACTAGTCTTTCCGCACATAGCCATTTTAGAAAGTTTTATAGCTGATCCAATTTAATTCAAAGGGTGGATGGGTGAGGGTTTGGATGGGGGGCAAATAATGCCTTATACTGCGCATAAATGCCAATCAACCTCCAGTCAGTGGCACAGGCCTCCATCTTTCAAATGTCAGTAAGTCTCCTATTAAAAAAAATATACGGGGCCAAGCGACTGTGTAGTTCTCATTCCTCAAGATCTCATTTTCAAATGTTCCTGATCTTTCATCCTTTGTTTATGTTTTCTGATAGAGTGACACACCATCAGCACACCCAAGTTTACATCCTGAATTCTCTGATAAAGCCACACTGACACGGTGACTTTTGTTTTTTCACCACTAAACAAGATAGTCTCCAACTGGGAGCCTCACCCCCACTTTAATGTTTTCTTTTTTCCAATCAAAACTAGATTTAAATCAAGAATAGCATGTGAATATTGTAAAAATCTCAGAGAAGCCACAAAAATAAAAAGTTAAAATTAAAACATAAAAAAAATTGTATTCCATCACCTAGAGATACACCTAGATAAACTTTTTTGATGTGAGTATACACTTATGTTGTTACTGTTTAAACAAACCATAGGATGATACTATTTTGTTACCTAATGTTTCACTTGAATTATTGTGAATACTGTTCTATCAATAAATATCAACCACATGGCTCTTAATAGCCAAATAACCAGGAGTCATGTATTTAAATATTTGCCATGATATATTTAGCCAATCCAATTTTTCACTATTATAAACAATGCTGTGAGGAACATCTTTCCAACTAAACCTCTGTACATGTTCCTACGTATGTCTTAGGCTAGGTTCCTAACAACAGCAGCAGTAACAATAGAAATAATAATATATATGAGGACTTACTTTATTACACCAGGCTCTGACCAATCACTTTTCATGCATTATCTCATTTAACCATGGTACCAATCCCAGTTTTACAGGTTAGAAAATTGAGATATGATAAGGATAAGTAATTTGTCTTAGGAAGTAGTATTCCCAGATCTCCCAAATTTGGTTGAATTCAAAAATCCATTCTTGGTACATGTATCTTTTTTGAATTATGGTTTTCTCAGGGTATATGCCCAGCAGTGGTATTACTGGGTCATATGGTAGTTCTATTTTTAGTTTTTTAAAGAACCTCCACACTGTTCTCCATAGTGGCTGCATCAATTTACATTCCCACCAACAGTGCAGGAGGGTTCCCTTTTCCCTGCATTGCAGCACTATTTACAATTGCCAGGACATGGAAGCAATCTAAATGTCCATCGACAAATGAATGGGTAAAGAAGATGTGGCACATATATACAATGGAATATTACTAAGCCATAAAAAGGAACGAAATTGAGTTATTTGTAATGAGGTGGATGGACCTACAGTCTATCATACAGAGTGAAGTAAGTCAGAAAGAGAAAAACAAATACTGTACGCTAATGCACGTATATGGAATCTAAAAGAACGGTACTGATGAACCTAGTGGCAGGGCAGGAATAAAGACGCAGACGTAGAGAACGGACTTGAGGACATGGGGGGAAGGGGAGGATGGGATGAAGTGAGAGAGTAGCATTGACATATATACACTACCAAACGTAAAATGGATGGCTAGTGGGAAGCTGCTGCATAGCACAGGGAGATCAGCTCTATGCTTTGTGATGACCTAGAGGGGTGGGATAGGGAGGGTGGAAGGGAGGATCAAGAGGGAGGGGATATGGGGATATATGTATATTTATAGCTAATACACTTTGTTGTACAACAGAAATTAACACAACATTGTAAAGCAATTATACTCCAATAAAGATATATATATTTTTAAAATCCATTCTTTTTCCCACCCACACCATTCTACCACCCTGGAGGTGAAATTTTCAGCTCAAACAATATTCATTATTCAAAGCATTTCAATGAGACTTGACAAACAGCCCTCCAATTATAATAACGTTCACTGTCTCTATGGATCCAGGAGAACAGTCTTCCTGGCTCTCCAAGCCCCTCCAGAAATACCACCAACACCACCATTTAAACACCGTTTGTAAGTTATCTTTAACACCTCAGAAAATGGTGCTATAAAAATAAGCAAAAGACCTGGGACTCAAATTGAACGTGAAAGTTATTGTAGATACTGTTTCTTGACAAACAGCCTCTCCAAACCACATAAATTGTCCAAAACCACTTAAACCTTTGTTCTCCATTACCCACATAGGACTGCAAAGGAAATGCCACCAAGGAACTACAGGCTAATTGAAAAATCACTCACTTGAGATGCAATCAGGATCACGCTCCATTTCTACAGACGTATATAGAAACTAGAAACATGTGGAGTCTTCCCTGAACAGAGCAACTGGCTAATCAGGAAACTCAAAGGGAAATCATCTGCTTTTTCCTCCCCTGTGTTGCTGGATTTGCATTTAATAATTCAAAAGAGATGCCAAAGAAACCCAAAAAACTCTACAGGGGAGATCAGGTATCCAAACTCCTTCCACCCCTGGGTCCTAGCTGCTCCCCTTTCAAGGAAAAACTGTAGCCTTGACTGTGTGGGAGGCCAGCCTACCACCCAAGAGCTGATGTTTCTAAAACCCGTTGTTCAGAGATCATGACCATGGGTTTCCATTAACAGGACTAAGTAAACACTTTCCTAAATAATCCTGTCAATGGTTGAAAAAAATACATGTATTTTTGGAAGAAAGGCTCAATACCGTACTGGCAGGGGATAATACTGATCCTCATTTTGGAGGCCTTTCCCCCCCCTGCTTTTTGGAGAGACAATTAATATTGACTGTACCTCTCATTAATTTTCCACAGTCATCAGGGGCTTTTCGGTTTTATAAGTATAATATCAACACAGACTGTCTTCAGAGCTTATTTCTTTTAGATTTTCCTTCTGCATTCAGTGTTCTCTACCGCCGCAAGACAATACTTCACAGGTTTAAGGCATGCGGCTACTAGAGAAAGTCACTCTGATACTAGTAAGGAGATGGGCTCTCATTATCTTTCCGGAGGGACCGGCATGTGTGAGTAAAATGCTTTGATTTCCCAGATCCCCAGTCCTAGGGGCTGGGGAGTGTGTGCTGAGAGTAGAGAGAGGACAAGGGACGGGGGGAAAAAGGGGTAGAAGCGCACCCCTTTCTCTTCTTCTGCATCCCAGGGCTCAATTTCTTACATCCCCTCTCTTTTTTTTTCAATTTATATTTTATATGGAAGTATAGTTGATTTACAATGTTGTGTTAGTTTCAGGCGTACAGCAAAGTGATTCAGTTACACGTATACAGGTATCCATTCTTTTCCAGGTTCTTTTCCCATATAGGTTATTACAGAATAATGCGTAGAGCTCTCTGTGCTATACAGTAGGTCCTTGTTGGTTATCTATTTTATATATAGTAGTGTGTATATGTTAATCCCACTCCTGGGCATATATCCAGAGAAAACCATACTTCGAAAAGATACCTGCGCCCCAATGTTCATAGCAGCACTATTTACAATAACCAAGACATGGAAGCAACCTAAATGTCCATTGACAGACGAATGGATAAAGAAGATGTGGTACATATATACAATGAAATATTACTCAGCCATAAAAAAGAGTGAAATAATGCCATTTTCAGCAACATGGATGGACCTAGAGATGATCATACTAAGTGAAGTCAGTCAGACAGAGAAAGACAAATATCATATATCACTTATATGCAGAATGACAAATGAATTTATTCACCCCCTGTCTCTTTAAAGCCCCCATGGAGCATGTGGACATCTAGACATGGATGTAGTTTTCTCCCCCTGGGGAACACCAATACTTTAGGTGTAGTTTGATTCTGTGTTCTCTCTCTGTTCTTTCAGAAATCCTCTATTCTTTCAAGAATCCCTATGAAAACACCACCAAAGTGCTGACTGACAAGAGCTAAACTGTGGCCTCCATGGCTCTGCTCGGGCCAGTGTGGCCTTGTCACCATTCCTGCCACCCATCAGTGTTTGCTCTAACAGCTCTGAGGCTGCAAGAACATGAGTGATTCCAGTCAACGACCCAGGTTTCTTGGCCAAGACCTGAATGGTCCTTGGGGAATCAGAGACCTCTATAACCTTTGAGATGCCACCTGAAAGGTCTGGCTTGGAGGCAGGCTTCTTGGTCCATAGGAGGGAAGCAGGGTTCCCCTCATCTGGCCCTCTTGCTTCTTTCAGGCACATGAGAAATTATAGGGAGTCCGCTGGCCGGGCAACCACCTCCAGAGGGCACAGACCATCCACTTCCAAAGGCCTCCTGACCCAGGAATATCCCTCCTCTGGCATCCTGTGCTATCTCAGACAGGCTGACCCTGGACAATGTCACACAGGTCTTCCAAAGCCATGACTAAGAAGCCCACAGGTCACTTGCTAACCCTTCTTCTGTTGGGATGTTCTAACCATGTTGCATTCCTTCCTTCCTCAGGGATGTATTTAGAGCTGACTTTCTGCCACATGCTAAGCTACACACCAAAGATGCCTGTCCTGTCTTCAAGCAGTTCCTCGTCCAGGAGTATGTATATATTATCTGGGGGAGGGGAGGGAAGGAGAGGCACAGAAACATCACAGAAATGGTGATAAATCTGGTGTTAGGAATGAGAGTAACGTGTGCATATTTGTTGAGGTTAGAAGAGCAGGCTGCCCTGCTATTTAGAAGCCTGGTTACCTTGGGCAAGTTCCTTCACCTTTCTAAGCCACAGCTTCGTCACCTCTGAAGGGGATGTTAGAGGATGTTCCGGATGCATCAGATCTGGATGACACCGTGATTTGGTGTAGAAGAGATTTTAAAAACCCCAAACACTATAACACAAGATAGAAATACAAAGTGGCATGAGGAAAGTCAAAATAAAGCATGTGGGCTGATCAGAGCAGGGGGCACCTCTTGACAGTAGATGGCTGAGGTTTCTTTGCTACAAACCTCCAAAGCAGGCAGAATCAAGCTTCTCTTTGGAGAACATTCCAAAGTTCAGCCAACTTAAGTGGAATTTGATAGCTAAAATGCTATCCTGGGATGTCCATGTTGCAACCATGGCATAATTCACTTATTTCTGCTTTCCTTATGGGTGTAATCAACACCTGGGGACCACAGCCCGCCTGCACCTACCAACAGACTAGAATAAGTAATGACAAACACCCTCTCTGGGTTTGAATCAGTATTCAAGCTTAACTCACTAACAGACACCTTACTAAGTTCAGGGTCAGACTTCTGCCAGGACCAGCATGTATAAAGCATGTTCTATGTTCCAAGCACTGACCCAGGTAACTTACAGACAACGAAACTGAGTCTGAGAGGTTAAGTCACACAGTCAGTGAGCAATGGAACCAGATTTCTGATCCATGTGTGTCTGACTTCATAGACCAGGGTCTTCCTATTGCATCAATAGCCAGCTCTTCCCTGGCTTAGTTCACAAGAAGCAGCTTCTCTCTCCACTTTCACTGTCCACCCACGTCCTCCGACTTAACTAATCTGGTTTTGCCTTTTCTCAACAGCCTTGTCACAGAGCTGCTCAAAACCCAGCGTGACAGTACCCAAATTCTGATGGGCAGTAATTTAGACCCACGTCATCCTGTCCAGCTCTTTCTCAGAGACTGACTTCAAGGGTTCCCTGGAAATGGAAAGCACCAAGCATTATGGTGTTTGATGGCAATTTCAACAGATCAGCCGGTGGTCAAGCTCTTCGATTGCCTAAGAGTATCAAGTTACCCCCAGAGAAGCGAGTCCTAGGTCCTGCCATAGCACAAGGCAAGGGTGGAGAGGCACTGCCAAGGATCTGCTGTGCTGCTCAGTTCTGTAGCATTTATCTAACAGCTAATATAATATCAAGTGACAGTTTAAACAGGCTACTTTCACCTAATCTGTGCATGTTGTATGCAAAACAGCTCTGACCCTGGCTTGGTTCCTTAAAGCATGTAGGATTTAATTATCTCCCACTGTTATAGAAGTAATGACAAGTTACTTAGTACTTTTAAGACTGATAAATAAAGTCCTTTTGACAAGTGAGCTGAAAACTACCCCATTTACAAAGTTGTGATACAAATGCCCCTGTCCCTAGACTCAGGACTTCCTTTCTTAAGTGAAAATGATCTCTAGTCCCTGGACCCTCTTAAATATGGTACACCCAGAGCAGTGAAGTTATACAGTGTCTTTTCTGAAAAGGGGGATTCTTCAGGTGCTAAATGAGATAAATTGACAAAGAGAAAGGGAGAGCATGAGGGAAAGAGAAATAAAGAGAAGCATCTATGTATTTTATTAACACTGAACTTCAAGTAAACATCTGTGTGAGTTTCAATACACTTGACTACACACCATCATCTTTATGTCACAGCTAAGGTCCTGGATTGGAGAGTGCAGTAGAGATTTATCTGCAGTGATAAAATTTCCAGTTTCTTTCCATTCACATTCATTTCTCCCATCTTTCTAGAAGGAATAGTCTCTCCTGCCTCCCCAATAATCACAGATCTGTTCCCCTGCCCAGACTCCCTGTCCAATCTCTCTTATTTAACTGAGTTTGACATGTTTCTAATACTTATTTAGAGCTGCCAGTCACCTCTGTCCAATGCCTCACCCCCTCACAGAGGGGTATTTGTCACCAGGAAAGAAAGTATGGATATTAATACAGAAGTCAGCAAGGCCCCAAGTGCAACAGACTGAGGCAGATAAAATAAGAGACAGTGTCATAAATACATGTAATGTTCAGTAAAGGAGGAGTTGCTCTCAAATGACTTAAATACAACTCCAGGTTTAGACGACTTTTTAAAGATCATTATGTAATTCAATGGGAAAAGAAGCAGGAGAAAACCTGTCACCTAGTGCTGTAACTGTCATTAGCAAAGCTGGCTTTTCCCCAGGTGTTTTGCATCATGGTTTCTCTCTAGAATTTGATAAGAGGTATAAATCCGTGTTTGCAAACATGTGGCCCATAGTTGATATCTAACCCAACAGCATGTTGTGTTTGGCCTGCACTACCTTAAAAATCTTTGAATGAATTGACAATATAAAATTGAAATATTTTACATAAAGTCCAGAAAATGTACTTCTCTTGAAAAGTTTAAAGGCCTGACAATACTACACCAGCGTGACCCCATGGTAACAACTGACTGATGCTAGGTAGCAACTTTTCCTCTCAATGGGGTAGGTAGTGTCTGGTTGGCCACACTCTCTACCAGTCCCAACTGCCCTCCACCTGACTGCATCACTCATGTGCACGATCTGTAGAACCATGAGTTTCCAATGCCTGCCATAAAACTTCTCTTCCAAGAAATATTTATACACACAAAATTCAGAGTAAAGGTTCAGGGGTGGATAGAGCCCTTGATATAGATTATCCATTATCCAGAGCTTCTTAAGCTTGGCCAAGCCACCTCTCTGATCTTCAGCTTCCTTGTCTACAGCATAAGAGTGTGCATGATCATCTTTTAGGTCCCTTTCTTCCCTTGAAGTGAAAGACAAAACCACTTTTTAAATGAATTCTCATGATGGAAAGCTCAGAGTTTCAAAAATCTTTTTTTTTTTTTTTTTTTTATTCTGTAGACCAACAAATGAGCCACTAGCAACAGCACGTTCAAAGGCTCCGTGGGGAAAACTGGCAAATCTTCAGATACACACTTGCTCCAAACAATCATCCATCCTTCACTCCGAGTCATGGAGGGTCCATTCTGCACAACAAGTGATCACATGCAGTTTCTCTAAGGAGCAGGGTGTACAGGAAAGCTGTGGGATAAGAAATCCAACCTGAGAAATCTCTCGGTCCGCAACGCGGTTGTATGGGTATAGGAAGGGAATGAGCACTCCAGGGCTAAATCCCAAGTGAGAAGCTGATAACGTGCTTCAAATTGCTCTGTTGGGCCTCCATCTTTACTCCTTTCCCCAAAATTGTATAAACAGGGCCTAAGTACAAATTAAGCCATTCACGTGATGGCCATTTTCTAGCGGGTCAGTATTGCGGTGGAGACACACAAGGAAAGCTGTATTTTGTCCTCCTATTTACAGAGTCATAGGCTTTCAGTGGCAGAAAGGACTTTAAAGGGGCCCTAATGCAAGCCTCTAGTTTTACAGGGAAGGGAAAAGACTTAACCCAAGAGACAGGGTAATGCATCCCTGTCCCAGGCTGCTGTATGTGTGTGTTTGTTTCTCTCCATTTTTAGCATAGTGTGGCCTATAGAACAGATTGCCTGAGCTCAAAGTGTGGTCCCATTCTCATTACCTGAGTCCCCTGCTTCCTTTGACTCTCTTTCTTTATCTATAAAAATTGGGATAATGGTATACTTATAGGATTCTGTGAGGATAAAATGAGATGATTCATGTAAAGCACTTGGAACGGGGCCCAACAATTAGAACTAAGTAAATGCTAACTCATTATTTATTATCAGTTTTGCTTCTGAGTAGAATTAAGTGGAAAACAGTGTGGGGTGCAGCCAGGTGGATCCTAGGTTCTACTTGGGGAGCCTCTATGCACTCACTATTGGAACATTGAGCAAGTAACTTGACCCTGAGACTTAATTCCTGGTCGGCAAAATGCTGAGAATTACATGAATAATGTGTGTGGAAATGACGAGCACTAGGTCCAGCATGCTATAGATGCTGGACAAGTAGTTCCAATAATTGACCGTTAATATTATCACTAATTTTGCAAACTTTTCAGTTAGAGGCCGCATAGAGTTAATCTTGGAATCCACCCCCCTTTCCCCACAAATCAGCACCCATAATAACGACTAACAACTGCTACGTGCGTTTATCTTCAAGGCACTGTGCCAAGTGCATTGCATGTATTGATTCATTGAATCCTCATAGCAACACTCTGAAATAGGTCATAGTATCATCATCCCCATTTTATAGATGAGGAGACTGAGGCTTGGAAAAATAAACTTAGTCAAGAGAACACGGCTAGTAATTGGAAAAGCTGGAATTTAAAACCAGGCATCAGACCCCCGCAGTTGTTTTACTGGCTCCCCAAGGAAACAAAATCCATTCTCTTAATAAGTTTTGTAGCTGGCCACTTCTGCATAGGGTTTAGAAATAAATGGGCAAAGATATTAAAATGATGAAGTTAAACTTAATTTCTTTCACGAAATAAAAAAAATACTAAGTGCTTTCTGACAAACATGACAACCATCTCAACTGAGACACACTGGTATGTGGAACAGTAACTGCAAGTAATCTACCCTAAATCATTATCAAAGTGCCACTTGGAATTTTGACTTTATCGAAATGAATGGCTTCTCTTCGTTAAACACCTACATCATGCCAGGGGCCATCTATGAGCCTTTGAGATGTCATTTAATCCTAATGTCATACAGGTGCTAGAAGATCAAGTCAGAACTTGCCTGGAGTCCATCTCATTCTAAGCCCAAACCCCATGCACTATGTGTCAAGACAGAATGCAAGAGGTTCACAGGGAAGGTCTTGGAACCAGCTGCCTACCTTCCAATGCGGGCTCCTCATCTCACTAGCTCTGTAGCCTTGGGAAGTTAATCCCCCCATGTTGCCTCCATCCCTTCTCCTGCAACATGAGGAAAACAATCTTCCCAAGACTGACCACATGTAAGTTGCTTAGGGAAGGGCTACTCAAAGTGTGATCCATGGACTTCCAAGACTGGATCCATGCCAGTCTTCACCCTGTGTTTCATCACTTCATGATCAGATAAATACTGAAATTGAGCTTCTGAGAAAATAATGTTTATGGCCATTGACTCCAATAATAATAAAAAATGGGGCTTGTGTATTCTATGCCATTTTACAAAATTGTTTTTTATTAATTGTTAGATTTTAATAGCGCAACAGTCCATGACATATTGAAATTTTTTAAGGAAAAAAAAAAAAAGGAAGGGAGGGGTGTCCTTCCCCACAAGCAGTTTGAGAAGCACTAGATTAGATGCTTACCAGTTATGTAGAAAGTTCTCAATAAGTGTTAACTATCAATATTAATATCATTATTTGCTACACTGCTTCTCCACTTCCTAGAAAGGGAGCCAAAAATTCAAGCAGCATCAAGAAGATAAATTCTAAGACATAGGATGCTGGTAACTTTACTGACCAGAGCTTGACTCTTTCCAAGCCCTGGTTCATGATCTATGGGGAGAAACCATGAGGAAGTTCTGAGGCTTTTGCTGGATCAGCTCAGTGGACGTCCAAGATACCCATTAGTAGAAATGGTAGAAAATAACTCAATCCCTCAACTTTTCCCCTGCATTCCGTGTCCAATGCTCTCTTATTTTCCAGTTATAAAGTCCTTTGCCTTAACCTTTCCCTGGTCTTCTCCTTCCCCTTACAGATAGTATTTGATGGGATTCACCAGAACATTGGAGCAAAGATAAATATGGATTGGAAATCCCAGTTCTCCACTAACTGGCTCTGTGATCTTAGATGTATTACCTAGTGTCTGAGAGCCCTGATTTCCCATCTGAATAATTGGGATGACAATGTGTACCTTAGAGGAAGGTTAAAGGGGGCGCCATATTGAAAACCCCCAACAGACTCCATTGGCCTTCTCCACTCTCCTCTGTAAAGCAGGTAATGCAGCAGTTGGTAGATGTAGGTGGGGAGAGGAAAATTAGAAAGTCTGAGAACTACATCGATAGAGTCACTTTGCTCTTATTATTTATTTAAAACCAAGACTCCAAAGTGTCTGTTAGACCACAGGAAAAAATAAATAAATAAATATGAAATCCAACACTTTCATACCATTGCCAGAAAAAAGAAAGTCTCAGTGAACAAGGCCATTGACTGAAAACCTAAGAGAAACGTCCTATATTAAACAATTGCTGGAGGAAGTACAAGCTGCCCAGGAGCCTGTGTATAAAGGAGGTGAGTTGTCTGGAAAGGCATTTACAGGAAGAAACCAACATGAGGAAGAGGTTCCTCACTCAAAAATCAGCCACCCACCGTGCAGACAGAGTGCTTTTGCTGGTGACGTGAAAGGGAGGAACCGAACTATAAATTAACACTAATAACCTATTGACGAGGACAACAGACCATTGACCAACTTAAGCGACTCTAATAGAACGGAATTAACTGCTACACAACAGAGTTTAACAAACACAGTCACTATCAGATTGGTTGTAAGTGTCTTTGCAGTGAGTCCGAACTTTTGGTTTCGGTAAGGGCTGCGGGTAGCAGAAGCTGCAGTCACCTATATAAAAGTATCCAGTGCATCCAAAAGCTGCCTCCCCACTCCCACACCATGAGGCAAAAATACTGTCTCTACCAGAAAATACAGTTCACACTGGGAACATCATTTATCATGGCTGATGCCACCAGCCTGAGAAATGTTTACATTCGGTGTAAATAAGGTAGATTTGCGAAGTTAATGAGTTCCACTACCCAAGCTCCTTATTAATTCATATACCTCGAAGACATCTACTAAAAATAACACCTTTTGAGTCGTATACCATCTTCATGGAAATCGTTAATATTTCCCCATAACAGAGCAGTTACCGGTCCCATTCTTTCCCTTGATCAACTTTGCACTCCTGACCCGCAACACCGGCTCATTCACAGTTCTCGCTTGTGTTCCAATTGCCCTCAGATCCCACTAGCCTCCCTTTCTCCAAGCGACAGTCATCTCTGTGCAACCCTAGTGAGACCTCGGCTGGAAAGCTGTCCTCCGCACCTCTCCCCTCTCTCTTTTCAGTCTGGGATTCAGAGTAGACTGGGATGAAGGTGAAAAGGAGATGGAGTCTTAAAACTGCATGAAGACTGGTTTTGGAGCCCTGCCGCATTCATTCATTAATTCGTTTGTTCTCTCGCTCATCGTTTGAACAGTTTTTCAGTACCCGCTCAGCGCCAGGCACGACGCAAGATGCTCAGGATACAGAGAATAATGAGATCTGATCTCTGCAGGGAAGCAGACAGATAAACAGCTGAGTAAGAAGGTAAGTGCAGGGCTCAGTGGGAAGAGAACAGGAGGGCACCCAGCTCACCCTGAGAGAGTTAGAGAAGGAGGATTCTCTGAGCTGGGTCTGGAAGGATTAGGAGCACTTGCCTGTGGATGAAAAGGGGGAAGACACAGGAAAGCTCATATAAAAGAGCAGAGCCGTGCCATTTTATCCTTGGCTACGTACCCTCAGCAGTGGCACGGAGCCTGGCAAGCAATAGGGACTCCATGCGCAGTGAGCAAATGAACTAACGGCACAAAGATTCCCACGAGAATCGACCACTCATTGCCTCCATCAGTCCCTTAGCAAGAGAGATGGCGACCCTTTCCATTCCTTTTGTGGCCCTTTAATACAGAAGCTGCTTCATGCTCTCCTCTCTAAGGGATCTCTGATTCCATTTCTTATGTCATATGACACCTCCTCTTTGTTCCCAACGTCCTGTCACAAAGAGACAGAAGAGCATGGGAGGAAAAGGCTCCCTAACAACAAAATTTGTATGTGGTCCCTTCAAATGACCCAGTTGCCTAGTAAAACAACTGTGGATGGGGGCTTGGATGCATCTACATGGCCGAGCCCCCATGTTCAGAAAACACAAGGACTTCTCAACCTTTGTGCTACGGACACTTTGGCCCAGATCACTCTTTGTTGTAGAGGTCTGTCCAGTGCATTGTTGGATGCTTAGCAAAATCCCTGGCTTCAACCCACAAGATGCCAGTAGCATGCCCCATCCTGGGACATCAAAAATGTCTCCAGACATGGCCAAGTGTCCCTGGGTTGCGGGACAGTCAAAACCATTATAGATGATAGCTTTCTTGATAATCCACCCCTCTGGGGGTCTCCAGCAGTCAAATGTACAATCTTAGAAGGCCATCAGAGACTCCCAGTGTAAAAAGTGACCTCGGAGCTCATCCAGCCCAATACAGATTTTGCCTGTGGGTAGACTATTCCACTATTCCAAAATGCCTTTGAGTGGATGATAAAGGAGAAAAGGCGCACGAACAAACACACAAAAGCCATTACTCCTCTGTCATGCTGCTACCCTGTGTGAAACTGACTAGGCAGAGCTCTGCAGAAATGGCTTCAGATGATTGGAAGAGATCAGGGTGACGTGGGGCTGGTAGATGGGACGCTTAACTCCAACTCATATTCATTTACTGCTACATTTAGGCTGCTTTCAAGCCACCTTTCTCTCAAAAATACCTTTCATATCAAAATGGCAAGGTTCTGGCTCTGAAGCCTTAGAATGCTGAGTGATCCATTTTGCTTTCATCTTCCTAAACACGTGGGTGAGCAGAGTCTTGGACAGCTTAGCATTGCCATAACATCATAAATAAATAATTATGTAGATATCTGCTGGACATGCAAAAAATATATTTCTAAACAACAGCAAAAAAGAAGACTCATTATTTCTCCCATGGAGTAACTCAGAAGTCATTCCTAAGGTCTTTTTCTTTCAAGATACTGAAGATGGAGAGAAAAGCAACTCCAATATCCGTATTCCAGTTTGTTACTCTAAACTCAGAAGTTGGACGTGAACCGTCTTCAGTAAATACATTAAAAGGTAAAACAAAAGAGATGGGAGGATATATAGAGTAAATGAAGCAGAAAAGACAAATCAACCAAGAGCAACACATGGACCTTATTTAGATCCTTATTCAAACAAACTGCTAAAACATGGCATTTATAAAATAATTGAAAGTTTTGATATTGACCACATATTTGATAATAAGAATTATTGTTAAATTTTTGATTTGCCAGTGGTATTGTTTTTGTTTTTCTTTAAACATACACAATAAAATACAGAAGAAAGAATATCCTGCATTTGCTTCAAAGTTATATGAGAGGAGGAAGCAGTCTTAAAGAAACAAGATTGGCCATGAATTGTTAATTGTTGAAACTGGTTACAGGTACATAGTGGTTCATTATACTATTTTGTCTTTTTTTTATGCGTTTGTGATTAAAAAGTGAAATAGATTAATTTTTAAAGGAGCAAGAAAAAATATTTTAAAAAGGAAGTGATCGAAGACAAAGATAGAATGGCTTTTTCTGCCTCTGATCAAAAGTGGTGCTTATGATCATCAACTGCTATCTCAACAGTGTGTTGGGAAGCATCTGGATGGTATGACAGAGCTGTCTGAAAGACAATCACGTGGAGAACTCTGAACGGCTCTATAGAATGTGGCATATTCTGCCTTGCAGTACTATTACTTGTAGATGTACCTAACTCCCCCTCCTCTTTCCTTAGATTGTAATCTCTGTGACAAAGACTGGATCTTGCTTATCACTCTGCCTCCTGGAGAGCCATACCTAATACTTGGGACATAGTAAATGTGTGAGAAACACTTGTTGAAAGTATTGAGGCAGTGTCTGTGCCTCTGTAGGACCGATAAATTGAATTTAAGGTTAATTTTTTCATCAAAATATAGAGCAACAAAATTTTTAAAAACTTCTGAGAAATGAATGGGTGAATTTTGGCAGGCAGATCATCACATGGCTTAAATCAGTGTTTCCCAAAGTATGAGTACCGTAGTGATATGTATGCAAGGTGATTTTATATGGTTCACAAACAACTTTTATTGAGGAGTTATGTATTTACTTTTAATATTTTTTAAGATGAAAGTACTTGGTGTTTACATAGATGCAATAGCTTAGGAAGAGGCTACAATGATTTATATTTTAAATAAAATTTAGTAAAAATTCATACTATTGGCAAAGAGCCATGGCAAAAATGTTTGAAGGTACTATTCATAGGTTTAAATAGCAGAATCCCAAAGAACATCGACCTGTTTACCTCTCATAAGTGCCCCATTGTTAGCAAAATGTTTTGGAATGTGGACTCTGGAACGAGACTATCTGTGTTCAAATATCGGCTTTGCCACTGACTAGCTGTGTGACCTTGAGCAAGTTACTTAACCTCTCTGTGCCCCCAGTTTCTTCATCTGTGAAGTGGGGATAACGATAGTGCCTATCTCCAGGGGTTATTTTGTGGATTAAATGTAAAGCATTTAGAAGAAAAAAAATAAGATACTAGTATATATCCATCAGGATGGCTAAAATGAAAAAGACTGACAATACCCAGTGTTGGCACAAATGTGGAGTGACTAGAAGTCTCATATATTGCTGGGGAGGGTGTGAGTTGGTTCAACCACTTCGGAAAACTACTTGGAAATATTTACTAAAGCCAAACACATGCCTACTCTATGGCCCTGAAACTCCACTTCTTGGTTCACATCCAAGAGGATTGAGTGTGTAAGTCCACCAAAAGTCATGTATGAAAATGTTTCTAGCAGTTTTAAGTATATTAGTCCCAAACTGGAAACAACTCAAACTGTCCATCAACAGGAGAAGGACTAAATAAATTGCAGTAAATTAATAAAATGAAATACCGCACAGCAGTAAAATAAAGAGAATTACTCATATGTGTAACAGCATGAGTAAATCTCACAGGCATTTTGTTTAGCAAAAGAAGATAGACACAAAAGAATAAATAATGTATGATTCTATTTACACGAAGTACAAGAACAGACATAACTAATTGATAATGATAGAAGGAACCTCTAGGAGTGGTAACCTCTTGGGTAGGGTATTGACTTGAAAAGGGCACAAGGGAATCTTCTGGAGTGTTGGAAATATTGTATACACATATAAAGATCCATTGAGCTGTACACTCAAGATTAAAGCACTTACATACTTTACTGTATTTTTTGTACATGGATCAAAAGTAAATTGTAATATAAAGTACTTAGAACAATGTCAGGTACATAGTAAATACTCTGCTATTATTATTTACTCTTATCTTCTAGTTATCTATCCATTTCAGAGAGTCTACAGAATTTCTTGAGAACCTAAATATTCTATGATGGTACAAGAGTTATCAAATACAGTCCCCATTTTAACGAGGAGACAAGTTATTTGAGGAGACCTGTTAACCAGTTCCAGTCACCCCTCAGGAAGCATCGTCATGGCTTAGCAATTCAGTGTACAGTCTCTGAAGCCAGAAAAACCTGCCTTTGATTCTTGGATCTGCCATTTACAAGCCTTGGCAATGTTTCTTAACATCCCAGAGTCTTGGTTTATCTTTAATATACAGCTGATAATAGAAGCTGCTTCATAAGATTGCTGTGAGATGCTTATAAAAAGTTAGCTAATATTACTATTTTTAGATTAATTTCATCTTTAATTTTCAGAAAAAAAATGATCAGGGCTAAAACTGAATATTTGAGAGGCATTAATTACAATTGAGTTATAGCTGTGTTCCCATGTTTACCTTCCTTTGAACTGTTTCCGAATGTTTATATAGACATCACCTGAGAAAGGCTAAATGATCTTTCAAGATCACAGAGGAGTTTCAACTCCAATTTATTTACAGACATGCTTGTGGAAACCTGTCAATATGGCAGTCAATTATGATTTTAAGTATTATCTCTATTACCAGCAGAGAAAGCAGGGCATCCCTAGCTGTACGTTTGCATTCGTTTCTTGATTACTGCGTATGTGAGTATGTATTGCACCAGTATTTGTATATGTCCCTTCTTCAACCTGCCCAAACCACCTCAGCCTCTCTCTTCTTTGTATCTATGACATGCTGTGTGTATAATACTTTTATCACTGCATATATTTCACAACAGTGCCTTTATCCATTTACCTGGTTGCCGGCCCCATGAGACCACAAACTACTAAAAAGCAGAAGCCACGTCTTGCTCATCCCATTACCCCCAGAACTTAGCATGGTGCCTGGTACAAAGTAGGTACTCAACAATTTGTGTTGACCTAAATGTCTAGAATGATCCAGGCTGCTGCTAGCCTAAACAGCAGCTTTTGAAAAAATCAAAGACACCTTTTTCTTCCATCACAAGAGGTCCCACACCGGGACACACAGCTTAGCAAGCTGAGAATGGACTGGATTTCAGCCCCCCACTTGCCCTCTCAAGTCAAGTTCCCTTGTGAAGTAAACACCCTTCCCAAACATAAGTGGATGAACAAGAGAATGCTATGACCTTGTGGAACAAAACAACATAAAGGGCCGATGGCTTCACTGTGCATAATTCTCTGTTTCAGGATTATCAGCAGTCCCCTCTATAGACCTAGTCTGGATGTCTCTGTCACTTCTAGATGAGATTACTTCAACTCTAGGGGTACCCAAAGAGTAGTTGAGCTGGGTGCAATAGCGGTGGCCCAAACCTTCCTTAAATGAGAGAATCAGTAGCACTCAGGTACCTACTGAGCCAATGCAATTAACTCAAGGTTGGAAAAAGTCTATAAGTGATATTTAAACTTCAAGGGCCAGGTACCAGAGTAATTGCCCTGATTCTGACCCTCCAAGGTTATGTGATCTAGCCTGCTCTTCTAATTCTCTCCCCCAGGGAGTGTAAAGCAGGAGCATTCCAAATCAGGGCCCAGACACCATCCCAACTGCTCTCCCTGAGGGCGATATTCCCTCTGGGATCTTCAAAGTAAGAGAAGAGTCTTTCTATATAGGCTGCTGGCTTGGATTTTTCCTTTCAGTTCTTTTCTTTCCCTCCCTCTGGTTGTATTTATGAAAGCAAACGGCTATATTCAGCAGTGGACCCATCTCCAGCTTAATTTCTATTTACACCTTGTAAGTGCACCCCAGACACTGCACTGAGATGGGCATTCCAGAATCCAAATAGAGCAAGTGATATACGGCAGAAGCTGGCAAATCCTCCCTCTTAACTCCTCGGGCTTAGTAATTCCCCACAGAACCTGGACAGCCTCACCTAACGTCGCCACAGAGACTTAACAGCAAAGAGCCACAGTGACGTCTTGTCTTACACAATTTAATTACACTCACCAAATAGACAACAGTGCATTTACTGGCCCACCATTAAATATTATCATAAGTAATTTAAACCCATCTTCACTTGTCCAAATATATGGACAAAATACATTCTGTCATCCCAAAGCTTTAATGTTCCCTCCATAACTGTGACTCATCGGCAAACCCTCAGTAATTTATTCTGCTTTCCAATTGGAAGCATATCTTAAAGGAAGAAAAGTCAGAATGTGCAACACTTCCGATAGTAAACTTGTCCACCTGCTATCCAACATAAATTAAGGAGCCATACTTTAGTGATTCAATTACACCACTGAGTAATTGAAAATATGCAATTACAAGGAGTTGAGCTTCTTATGAGAAACATAATGTCTGCATTCCAGATTCCCTAGTATTTGATTTATAATTGGAGCATTGGCATAATATTCTACATTTGAGAGGAAGTGCTCCCTTCTGGCTAGTTCTAGAATCTGAATATTTAGGGCTACAAAGACCCTACGAGCTCATCTTGCTTAACCCCTTGTTTTAGGTATGGGAAATGGAGGCTCAAAGATCAGTCAGCTTATAAAAGGCAAAGAGAGGCCTTCTGACTCCAGTTCAGAAAGTTTAGCGTCACGGTCAAACTCACAGTCTCTGGAGTAGGACAAAATTCAACCTTGATGCCATACAAGCCAATTAATCTTTCTATGCCTTTGTTGCTTCTTCTTGAATATGGTAACTCCTAGATCAACTAGATACTATTATCTAGTTAAATAAAGATGCCTTTGCTTCTTCCTCTATTAAGTAGAGATGATAACTCCTAAAGCAATTAGCCACAAATAGAGAACAACTCCTAGAGTTCCTGACAGAGTATGTTTTCTGAAACACTTAGCATAATGTTAGACACACAGTAAGTACTCAATAAAAAATTAGCCACCACCATCACCATCATCATGTCCAGTCCCAGTCACTGTATCATTTCATAGTCTTTTACTTAAATCCTATTGTTACTTTCAATATCTAACCAACAATCTGGCCAAAACATATTGCAGTTACTGTTCCACATTTAGCCAGAATATCTTTCTGCTCTATTCCAAAGACTGTACACCTTACAGCATACCTCCCCAATTTGAACAACTGGATCCCCCTTTGTTTTGAGGACAACATGCTAACCAACCACTAAACCTCCAATGCTCGATTCATTTCTTGGGTTGTACGCTGACGAGGTATGTCTGCGTCAGGTGCAACACTTTATCCAATCAGGCTTCCTATGCCAGCTGTCCCAACTCAAACACATGCACTGATCTGCCATTTTAGTCCTGTAACTAACAGTTGCATCTTAATATGTAAATATTTTAAAAATCACAAATGATTATTCCCATCATTGACCTCCATTCTTTCTCTTGACAAAGGAAACCATAGCTTCTTTGAAACCCCAAATAAGCACATGTGATCAAATGCTAATTTAGCAATAAACAGAAAATTGACTTCAAATCATCTCTCTGTCACTCTAATTGATTAACAGTCACATGAAAATTGATAACATGATTTTCAGCAACAGAGCGCGTGGCACAAGCTTGTCGGTTCTATTGGCTTTGGATATTTACTTCCTTCCAAATAAAGCTTTTTAAGAGTACATTAGTGAGTCCACTAATAATCTTAAAAAGCAGTCTAATTACAATAATGAACTCTGTACAGTGAGTTAATGCAATGCTGAAGCTTATAGATCTGAGTCTCTTATTGCAAGAAAAACAAAGTACAAATTCTGCTGAATATAGGACAATCATAGTTTTGTTTCACTGGGAGTGAATAAATGACTATGGTCTTCTTTGCTTCTCTAGCATTCTGGCAAAATATACTCACATGATATCTACCTGCCTTAAAATTGCCCCAACATCCATAATACTTATCTTAACACAAAATGAATTTTAAGCTGCTGACCCTCTAGTGTTCACATGGCTCAGTCAGAAACCATCCTTAAGAAGTAAAAAATTGAAAAAAATTTAACAGAAAATAAAGCTGCATTGGTCTAGGTTGTGAATATTCCTAAATTTAGTAAGTTATTATAGCAGAACGTGACTCCAGCTCATGTTGGCAATACAAAAACAGACATTGGAATGATGATAAAGCATGCTAACTTTCAGTGCGCTGAACATTCTCTATCTGCTCCTTTAGTTCTCTGCTTCACCCTTCTCTATTCCTGTGACCCCTGAGGCTGACCTTTAGAAATTGTGTCCTTGGGCCTCCTTGCCCTCCACTTCTGACTAGATTGAGATATGGGGAAGCACTAACAGTAGATCTAAGGTCAGTGGAAAAAGGAGGTGGGTATTTTCCTTACAACTCTCCCCCTGCTGGGCACAGGTTGTGTACCCTATCCACCAGCTATAGCTACAGGTCTCTGGGTTCCAAAACAAGCTCCCTTTCCTGGCATCTTCAGGTCTAGGGGAGGTCTTGGCCTTCCACTGCTGCTAACCCTGGGGATGCATCATTTGTTGATTTCCTTTAACCCTTCCCACATCCTTGAAAATAGTCTCTTCATTAAACTCTAATCCCATTTGAATGTGCCATCTGTTATCTGCCAGAACCCTGTCTGAGATGTCTACCTTCCATTAACACAGTGGTCCTCTGCCTGTTGGGGGTTACAAACCCCTTTGAGAGCCTAAATGAAAAAAAAAAAATTACAGAGACCTCTCTCTGCCAAAATGCACATAGTCACATACATGTGAATTTTCTGATACCATTTCAAAGAGCTGACAGACACCTTGAGTCACATCTGTGGATCCCCAAGTATGAACCCCTACTATATTTAAGAAAACAGTTTTTATATTCAGAAGAGAATTATATGGGTACTATGTTGCTCTTTAAAGAGTCCAAAATGGATATCAGATTGTGGAATATGAAGTTATAAGAAAGCACCCCACCCCTAAAAAAATCCAAATAAAGAATAAATATAAAAGATATTGCTCAATAATGCATCTTTAATTTTACTATTTTCCTTGCTTGTCACATCATTTAAGTATTTATCACATATACCCTTAGAATGTTTTTCCATCGGCCAATGTTTTATTTACTTGTAAAGCTGATTGTTCATCACTTCAAGTGCCATCTGGACTACTGATAAGTAAATGTCTTTAAAAATCTCTGAAAGAGATTTCTGGCAGTTTTACCATCTACCAGACCCACTCAGCCTTCCAAAGCCTTATCTCCAAGGATGCCAATATGTATTCAGCTGTTTTTTTTATTAACACTGGTGGCTTCACAGTATTAAAAATGTATACACCAGGGACTTCCCTGGTGGCGCAGCGGTTAAGAATCCGCCTGCCAATGCAGGGGACACGGGTTCGATCCCTGGTCCAGTTAGATCCCACATGCCGCGGAGCAACTAAGCCCATGCGCCACAACTACTGAGCCTGTGCTCTAGAGCCCACATGCCACAACTACTGAGCCCACGTGCCACAACTACTGAAGCCGGCGTGCCTAGAGCCCATGCTCCGCAACAAGAGAAGCCACCGCAATGAGAAGTCCGCGCACCGCAACAAAGAGTAGCCCCGGCTCGCTGCGACTAGAGAAAGCCCGTGCGCAGCAACGAAGACCCAACGCAGCCAAAAATAAAATTAAAAAAAGAAACTAACACAACATTGTAAATAAACCATACTTCAAAAAAAAATTAAATGAAAAAAAAATGTATGCACCAAGTTACCCCAATAGGAAACATGCATGGATTGTGATGAAAAATAAATTCCACTTCAAATAGTCACCCTCCCTGCCTATATGCCTTCCCCATGGTCCAGGATGAGCATCTTTCTATAGGAAAATCAAAAAATGAATGCTGAAGTCCAATGCTCCAGCGTGCTTGAATCTCTTAAGGTCTCTATCAGTGGCTATTAAAATTTAAAGTGCACTGCATAGTTCTTGACTCCAAAAAAACACATGCTACTTACATTCCTTAAGCTACTGGCAGCTTAAGTTATTCTGTGTGGCTCGGAGCGGAGCAAAAGAACCAATGCAACAGACACTGGACCATATAAATGTCAACAGAAGACCATGGGAACAAAAACTTTAGTTGATGTTTTCCTTCCAATGGCAGTCATCTTAATGACCCTGTATTTAAAAGTCACCTTTTTTATATAAACCTGTTTAAATACCATGATACAGTGTATATAAACTTGTATGAGTCCTATGGGCATATACATTATTCTTTTTTCAGCCCCCAAATAAGATTAGCATAAAAGACACCATTGGTGTTCATAATTTTAAAGAATACATGGATATTCAGTTGGCTGCAACTGATGTTTTTAAGAAAGAAACTGAATGGAATAAAACAAAGTGTATCAGAATGCATCACTTGTGTTAAAGGTGAAATATTGTTTATAAAAAAAAGTCTAACAAAAAAATGTCTATCAGAGAATATGTGGATACATAAGCTCTACAGTTCACATACCTGGTAGTAGTGGAGCACCTCTTTTTATTATTCTACATTATTTTCTTTGTTAACCAAGATCGTCTTGACTATTTTGGTGACAATCTTCAATACCAGTCATCAGCAGTACTGAGAGAGTGCCCTTATCCTCAAATGGTCTTTTTGTCCTCATCATTTCCTAATCTGCCATGAAGCTACCAATCTTATAGGCAGCTCTCTGGGGTCAGCGAACTGTGATGTCTTCCCTTCATCCTTTCCCCACACTGATCCTCTCCTACTGAATCAGGAGATGACTTCTGTTTAATCTTAAAAAGAATAAACATGCAACTGGATTCGGAAGTCCAAAGAAGATGTCTCTCCTTGTCATCTCCAGCCCACCTAGGGATCCTACCCCTGATTCCATCAAATACATCGCTGCCAAATTAATCTTCCTAAAAGCACAGCCTCCATTGTTCCCCACTGCCCAACAATCCTGTTCAAAACCTTTCAAGGGCTCTTCCTGTCTTTCTGAAGGAAGAAATGGTTTGAACTCTATAGCCTGGGATTCAGAACCCTTAATAATCTGGCACTGGGTTTACCCTGACTTTCCACCTTTCTTCTGTGTTATTGTGGGTTCCAAATGAATTACATCACCATTCCCTGGAGGTACCATATGCTTTATAATCATGCCTTTGCCCATCTCTCCCTTCTACCAATACAGAATGACTTTTCCAAGGCAGTTCAAATGTTACCCCATCTATAACACATATGACATCTTTTCTATACCTTCCTGCCCACTGCTCACCAGCCCAACCCCAGGGATTTATCTGGTAGTCGTTAACCTCTCTGTAAACTACTAGACCCAGTTTAGCTGTTTGTAAAATGGGGTTAATAATGCCAAGTAATTTTGAGGACTAACTATGTAGAATACTTAAAGCACACTTATGGTTTTTGTGGTGGTGGCCGTGGTTATTGCTTCTGTCTTCAAACAGTTACTATACAGTAAGGAATTGGAAAACTCAATGTGATTTTGTTGATTTTTGTATCTTCCACTGCCCCTGCCACAGTATAAATAACTTAGGAAGACACAGAGGAAGGACATATGAAAGAAACTACATGTCCTCAATTTGGGGGCACAGAAAGAACCAACAGTTTCAGATTCTGAGTATATTGTCTATGTAGATCAGTTTGGCCTGGAAATGCCATATGTGTACACTGGCTTTCGCTTAACAAAGTGTTAAATTGGGTCACTGCACTATCACTAATTGAATTCTAAGAGATGTCAACCATAACTCCTAGGCTGGGGCTCTTTTGTGCAAGATGGCAGTTGAGTGTAACAAGGACCCCTGCTGCTCTTACCAAAAGAACTGAGTCTGTCTTTGAGTCGGGCCCGTTTCTTCCTTTTCAGCTTTCCTGAGCTCTCACTTACAGAGAAAGCAAATTAGATGCCACTTTGTCATCTTGGTCTGCAGTTTCGCACAAAGCCTTCCTCTTTTAAAAGACCTTGAGGGTCAGATTCTAATCTGAGTTGTACTGTGATGAGTCTCTTAAAAGAACCACTCTGATGCCTGCAAGCACAGCAGAAAGTACTAGGAAATACAACCTCATTAGTCAAAATCATGGCCACCTCCCAGACACCTCACGTAGAGGCAGGGCGGCCATGTTGGATTTGTTTTAGTAAGAAATACGACTGAGCACAAACAAGTTTCATCCCGTCAAAAGACTGCTTCTTTAATCCAGAGCTTGGAGTGGAAAATATGAGCTGAGGCATATTCAATGGCTCTGAGACATTTTAGGCATCGTACACACTCAGCTTGCAGCACCTCTGAGCCAGGAGTGCACTGGGTGCATCTCAAAGTGACACATGGTGACATAGAGTTCCACCAGAGCACGGAGCACTGAGTTAATTGGCAAGGCTGGTCACTAGAATGCACACTTCACTCTGCAGAAGCCGGAGGCCACTTGAGGAGCACCCAAAGAAACATTTTAAGTGGGCAAGAGTCACAAAACTCCTGCATACGGCTCACATGACAACCAAGAACTCCTCCTTATTTGTATGTACTCTTTGTGCTCTTGGAGGGGAAAATGTAAGCCTTTCCACACAGGCAAGTATTTTAAGTCCTACTGAGCACAGAAGTTCTCAGGGGAACTACCCACAGCCTGAAGGGTCACTGCTTCCTAATTTCCCTGGGTGGTACCTGATGACTCAGCAAGAGTCTACATATTAATTCTTGCATGGAAGGGATCACCCTAGTTCCAGGAATGAGTACTGAAGCCAGAGGACCTCAATACCACTCACTAGTCATGTGAACTCGGGCAATTTTCTTAACTCACTAAGCCTTAGTTTCTTCTCCTCTACAGAAGAAATTATGTTTTATGAGAATGAGAATATGTATACAAATTATGTTGTAATATAAAAATATTTTTTAATTAAGGATTAATTTTAATCCTGAGCAAAGATAGACCATCCCTCTGTCAAAATATCTCTGTGTTTGGTGCCCTTAGATCCCACACTCTGCATTAGTCCCCTAGGGCTGTTATAACCAAGTGTTACAAACAGGGTGACTTAAGACAATAGTTATTCTGTCATAGTTATGGAGGCTAGAAGTCCAAAATCAAGGTGTCAACAGGGCCATGCCCTCTGTTACGGCTCTAGGAGAGTAATTCTGTGATGGTAAATTTTATGAGACATCTTGACAAAGCCACAAGGTATGCAGATATTTGGTTAAATATCTGGGTGTATCTGTGAGGGTGTTTGAATTGGTAGACTGAGTAAAGTAGATGGCCCTCTCCAATGTGGGTGAGCATCATTCAATCCATTGAGGGCTTGCATAAAACCAAAAGACAGAGAAAGGGAGAATTTGCTCTCTCTGCCTATCTGAGTGGGGACATTGGTCTTCTGCCGCCCCCAGATTGGAATTTACATCATCAGCTCTCCTGGTCCTCAGGCCTTCAAGTTTGGACTGGAACTTACATCATTGTTTCTCTTGGTTCTCAGGCCTTTGGACTCAGATCAGAACTACATCACCTTTCCTGGGTCTCCAGCTTCCAGACAGAAAATTGTGGAACTTCCCAGCCCCATGATCACAAGAGTCAATTCCTTATAGTCTCTCTCTCTCTTTCAATGTATATATATAACACCCTGGATTTTCCAAGATAATCCTGTGCTGGCCCTACAACTTCACTTATGCATGTCAGAATATATGCCCCAATATTGGTTTCAAAACCAGGCTCACTAAAATACAGGCATCAGAAGAAAAGACAATGGGGTGGCTTGTTTTTCAAAACCTTCATTTCCCTTCACAAATTTCTTCTCCCCCTATGTTTCTTCTCTCTGAATGACAGTTGGGGGTTCTTAATCCTTCTATATCAATTCCTGTCTTCTTCACTCCCATCCACTAATCTGTAGCCCTGTCCATTCAAACTCTCCCACATTTCTCAAATCAGCCTCCTCTTCCCCAGCCCCACACCACTCATTTGGTTGAGGACTCATTATGTCTCAGATTATTCACTTTGTTAACTTGAATTTTAGGCCTCACCAATACTCCTACCAGATTGATCTTTCTACAAAGCAAACTTGATCATTCACTGGCTTCAATTACCTTAGTGACTATCTACTGCCTTCAGGATTAAATCCAAGATTCTTAGCATGCCATGTATGGCAGATACTGCTGGCTATGTGTTCATCAAAACTCATTTCCTCTTCTCCTGGGCATACAGCTGGAGTTCATTGCCTAGCCATCTTTGCAGTTAGTTGTGACCATGTCAGTGGGTTTCTAGCCAAGAGAACATGAAAGAAAATGACACGTGCTATACCCAACCTGGTCCATAAAAATCTCCCATGCCATCCTCCATGCTCTCTCTTCCCCAGTCGGCTACTAGGTACAGAGAGTCCACTACAGGGCTCTGGGGCCTTAGGAAACAGTAGAGCCATAAGATGGAAGAAATCTGGGCTCCTGGAATAATACTGAAAGCTACCTGCTATATGAATGAGATATTCATTTCTATCATATTAAGATCTCATTATCCCACTGTATTAAGATATTCATTTCTATTGTATTGCTGAGTTGTGACAGTTGTTTTTTACAGCCATGTGCCTACTTTGACCAATATACCATTTGAGGCTCTCAGTTTTCTGGCCCCTACCTACCTCTTCCATCTCATCATTGATTCATTACTCCTTTCCATCCTATACCATCTTTTTGCCTCAGTGAACTATTATGGTCCTCCAAACTCATTACTTCCCTCTTGACTTTGGTTTCATTAGAGTAATGCTCTCTCTACTTAGAAGGACCCTATAAGATAGACTATTCTTTATCTTCATTTTACATATAAGGAAACTTAAGGCTTAGAGAGGTTAAGTTCCTTGCCAGATTGTCAGCTATTATGTAACTGAGTCAAGATTTGAACCTAATCAGATGGATACGGAACCCTTGCACTTAACCACTAGTTCATGAATCAATAAGTGTTTTGGAATGAGTCCTTCTCAGCCAGCAGCAGAAAAGTACTCAAGGTCTAGCTATCGCCAGGCCTATCTCAGCCCACTTGGACGGCTCAGACACCATTCAGATTCTGTTCATGAACACACATAGAGAAGCCATATAATCTCCCATGCTTAATGTCACTCTTAATCTTACAGAGCAGAATGTTAATAATATCATTCCTTGAAGGTAACACAAACACTTAAAATGTTTTCTTTCCAACTCTTCTGCCTTTACACTTCACTTCCTGCCTTTTCTGGTTCAGTGTCATTGAACTTAGTTGGTAAATGGGCAAATATATATCTCCAGACCATACTAAGCATGTCTTTTGATGTGCTCAAGTTCCAAAATGAATGTCACTCATGTTACAACCTCTCAGGTGCTCAGAAGTATTAGCAATTTCCCTTTTCCTTTGCTGATTTTTTCTCTAGGCTATCTATGCTATATTACTTCAATCTTTTTTCGTACAGTAAGTCATGCCCTCTAATCCATTTATCATTCTCGTCATCCTTGCTTGCAGTATTTCTTTTTCATCTTTTTTGAAAGCAAAATGGTGCCCTAATAAACACACATTTATACAAACACACATTACAAAATCTCAGGCATTCCAGAACCAGTCTTTCCATCAGAATCTTCTCTTGACAACAGCTGATGTAATTTTTGTCCTGCCTCTTTCTCCCCTCTGCTCTTTGGTCAACACTTCACTTTTTTATCCAGATCTGTCCTTCTCATTTTTGCCCAAGTATCTTCAACAGTCACAAGTGGTTCTTTGATCTGCTATAATATACATAAGTAAACACATTTTGTGGTTCTTTTTTTTTAACTCAAGTATTCCAAAGAGTGATGAATGTCAGGAACTATAAATGGACCCTTGCAGCACCCTGTGAAATCAGAGTTCAGACAGGATTCAAGCCAGTCTTTCCAATACTGATGAAAGGCACCTCATCCCAAATGGTGCTTCGGAGAATATTGTCTATACCCAACCTGAGCCTAGAGAATTTATGAAGGAGAGAAATTTTTGCATTGCTATTCTCTTGCCTTTCTATAACTTCCTCCAAGCTGTCCACAGATCTTATTTTCCACCCAATCATCCAGTGCTCACACGCTAATCTTAGACACCTACCTCTTCCAACCTATTGGTCAACTGATTTGATAAATTAATGCTAACTAATGGAAATTAAGGAAAAATCTTCCTCTCTTTAGGCAACATATGACCTCTCTGAACCTCAGTTTCTTTGTGTGTAAAATGGAGATGATATTCTGCTTTCTGTATTTCCACATGTAGGGAACTGTCAATTATTCATATGCTTGTTATAGGGACAACACATTAATTTTCACAGTCTCTTGCCTTAACCCTCCCACTCCCAAGAAAAATTCTAGTATCAGTATGTTCTCCTCCAATGAGCCCTTAATATATACATTAGGATAATCAGGGAAGGGAAGAACCTGAGACGGTCCGAAGACAGGATTTACTCTGAAAAAGATCAAAACTAATAGTCTCAGGAATGGGGTAGAGGAATAAGTCAGTAGCTTCCTGGTATGGATTTGGGGGAATTCTTGGGGAGAATGGAGAGGAGTGAGTATTGAGGGGAATGGTTATTGTCTATCTGAAAGACAAGACAGGAACAGAGGAAAGAAGTGGTGGGTGTTATAAATGTCCTACTTCCTGAGCGATTGTTGGAGAGAGAACAATGAAAACTTAAATCAATGTCAATGACTATTTTCCTTTGACTTGATCCTTGCCAAGACTGTGCTATGAGAGGTTTTGGCTTTATAAAGGTTCTGTGTATATAGATTATTCACTTTTCCGTTATCCAAGGCCATGGTTGGTTCCACCTTCCCAAATCCAGAATGGCCCACTTTAACCTTTGTGTGCCCTTTTGAGACACTGGCTCCCAACCTTAGTCATCCTTAGTCAATGTTCACCAAGGGGTTTCGGAATGACAGTAGCAAATATAATTTGAAGTTTCGTTCTCCTCCTGTGAAGGGGACAATCACAGAAGCACTTCAAAACTAAACCAACAGTTTAAGGATTATCCAGAAATGTGATTTATCTGAATTCTCCTCCATTAGTGTGTTTAATCAAGGACTGACTGTGTGGAGAACTGCATATTTCCATAGTTTCTAATGTTCACTCTGATTTTTCTGAAGATTTTTTTTCATAAATTACTCCCTTGTTAGCTCTTTAAGAACCCTTGGAATAGATAATATGATCTTACTGATTTATATGGTATAGTTTAGCGACTAGAATATTCTTTTATTTAGCCTCTTATGTAGCTTTCTGACTCTCCCACCAAAAATCTCCTTGACTGCCGCCTTTAAGCTTCTCCTCTGTATAATTTAGTTAAAGGCGGAGGCCAAGTAGTTGCTAATTAATTCCTCACATCGCAGTTCTCTAGTCATCTAGCTTTCCTCTTCACATAAAGTGGCCTGTCTGGCCTCCCGTTCTCCTTCATTTTCTAATTCCATTACTTAGGAGAAATATTTTGGTTGTAGTTGTTCTTGGCATTGTGGAATCTATTACTGCAAAACACAAATTGTCCAAGTCAAGTCTGATCCTTAAACACTCATTGACAACTAGCTTATTTCAAAAGCAATTTTATCAGCCTTTTTGCCAAATCCAATAGACATTTTATTTAGAACATAGTCTATTCTTCGAACTCCATTCATTCAAATATTTTATGGAATTCCAGGTAGTGTACTAAGAAGAGGGAATATGATAAAAGATATGGTTCCTTTCTTTGGAAAGGAGTTTCAAAGGAAATATCTTCATATTTGAAAAAAGATGAAACATTCTTTTAAAGGCTACATTCTATCATAAGTGATATCAATAGTAATGACAGCTATTTACTGTGCATTTTATGTGGGCTCTCTCTGTGCTAAGGGTTTTATCTTCATTCTCTTTTTTGATTCTCACCACACCCTATGAGTTAAGTGCTCTTGTTACCACCTATTTTACAGATAAGAAAATAGAGGATCAAAAGAAATTAAGACACTAGATCAAATTATATGGCTTACCAGTGGCAGAGCTATAATTCATATCTACAGTGTCTGCCTTCTTAAGTTCTAAAAACGTAGCATGAGCATGAGTGTGTCTGGCATGTTGTAGGCACCCAGTTGATGTTTGGTTAATTGTTAGTAAGAAGAGGGTCCGGGAGGACAACGGTGTGGCTTAAACAGCAAATTTGAGTCAAGGAGCAATGGAAGCAAGTGGACATGCAGGCTGAGGAAGTGGCCTTGGCCTCCTCTTGGAGGCCAGGCTGTAGAGTGAGCTCTGAACCTGCAGAGAAGGGGAAGGCACTGAAGACTTCTGAGCAGGGAAGAAACCTGGCGAATGTGTCAACCAGGGACAGCTGTTCTCAGTGGTGATGTGCACAGAGAACTGAAAATTTGGAGGCCTCAAGACTCATTAGGAGAAAATAATAATAATCTATGGGTGGGATAATAATGAACTGAACTAAGAGAATGGGCATCACAGAAAAACAATGGGCAAAATTTGGATATGGGACTTTGTTGTAGGGTGTAAACAATGATTCTGAGGTTCTGAAGCTAGTAACTATTGTTGTCATCATTGAAAATCATTTAGTCAGGAATAGGTGTCAGTTTGGGCTTGACAAAACAGTGGGTACATAGTAGGCACTCAGACGTTCTTAAAATGAACAAAAGGATGAATGAACAGATGAGTAAATGAATGAGTGAATGAAGTGTTCTTGAGAAGCTGAGTTTGAGGGAATGGCAGAGCCTCCCAAGTAGAGTCAGATCCCAAAGAACTGTCCCTGGAAGCAATCTACATTCCCTGCGCTCTTTCCTTCTTTCTTTCTTTATTTATTTTTAATTTGCCCCTTTTTCTTTTTTTTTTAAATTTGCCCCTTTTTCTTTTTTTTTTTTTTAATTTGCCCCTGTTGTAGCCAAACCTCCGTATTCTCTTTAAAACTCTTCTTCTGAGTTAGTTTAGGTAATGTGGTAAATAGTCAGATTTATAAATTTATAGAACTAATTCCTGAGAAACTCTCCTGTCATGCAGCCAGATATATATATATATATATATTTTAATCCAGCAGGATTTCTCATTCTCAGAGAATGTGTTCTCTGGGAACAAGAGACTCAACCAATACCTCTATTCAGTTAATGCAAGGTTTTGTAACTCTCCTTCAGAATATAAGTCGAATAGAGGACCCAAAGGGTTACCCAATAACCTAAGGAATCAGTCTTATGTCATGCACTGGACCCAAGGCATACGTGAAAAGGGCAAAATAGAAGAGGACATGGAATAAAATGGGTGAAAAGTCACATTCATAAAAGCCTAGGCAACAGCTTTGATAACCACCACCAATGTGCCTTAGGAGCAGCACAATGTGCCTAGTTAAATAAAAGATAAAAGATGAAGGGCAACAAGAAAAAATAAAAATAGTACCTCGGGGTTCATCAATCCTAAACTTCTGAGACCATTAAAAATGGAATTTCAGGGACTTCCCTGGTGGTGCAGTGGTTAAGAATCCACCTGCTAATGCAGGGGACTCCTAAATTTCTGAGACCATTAAAAATGGGGGCTTCCCTGGTGGCGCAGTGGTTGAGAATCTGCCTGCCAATGCAGGGGACACGGGTTCGAGCCCTGGTCTGGGAAGATCTCACATGCACGCGGAGCAACTAGGCCCGTGAGCCACAACTACTGAGCCTGCGCGTCTGGAGCCTGTGCTCCGCAACAAGAGAGGCCGCGATAGTGAGAGGCCCGCGCACCGCGATGAAGAGTGGCCCCCGCTTGCCGCAACTAGAGAAAGCCCTCGCATAGAAACGAAGACCCAACA
This sequence comes from Eubalaena glacialis, assembly GCF_028564815.1. Classification (NCBI taxonomy): domain Eukaryota; kingdom Metazoa; phylum Chordata; class Mammalia; order Artiodactyla; family Balaenidae; genus Eubalaena; species Eubalaena glacialis. Next base: position 51,404,107 of record NC_083720.1, read on the forward strand.
CAGCCAAAGATAAATATAAAAATAAATTAAAAAAAAAAAAAAAGGAATTTCAGGGATTTCCCTGGTGGCGCAGTGGTTAAGAATCCACCTGCCATTGCAGGGGACGGGTTCGAGCCCTGATCGGGGAAGATCCCACATGCCACGGAGCAACTAAGCGCATGCGCCACAACTACTGAGCCCGCATCCCACAGCTACTGAAGCCCGCGTGCCTAGATCCCATGCTCGGCAACAAGAGAAGCCACTGCAATGAGAAGCCCCCGTACCGCAACGAAGAGTAGCCCCCGCTCGCCGCAACTAGAGAGAAAGCCCGTGTGCAGCAACGAAGACCCAACGCAGCCAATAAATAAATAAACAAATAAATAAAATAAAATAAAATAACCAAAAAAAAAAAATGCCATTTCAGGTGGATCCATCCATCCATCCAAACGCTATATTTACAGTGAATAAGAATGAAGGTTTTGAAGTCACACAGATTTGAGTTTGAATCTCAGCCACTTTTGCCATTAACCGAGAGACGTCATGTGAGATGCTTCACTTCCTCTTGCCTCAGTTTCCTCATCTATAATATGCAGATAAAGCCTCAGGTTAGTTGTGAGGATTAAATAAGATAATGTGCTTAAACTCAGCATCTGCCTGGGGCACAGCAAATAGCTCAGTAAAACTGCGGCTGTAATTTGCATCATTACCAGACTGTGCTATGTACCGAGGCGAATCCAAAGCAATCCAAGTCCTGCTCCTTCAAACCCCTACTCCCCACCAGTCTCAGCCAACTACACCTCTAACTGTAACACTGCTTCAATCATCAGAACACCATGAAGATGTAAAGGGAACAAGAAAATGTGTGGAGTAGATGAGAAAAATATACCCTAGTTACTGGTCTAGCATTACGGCTGCTCTGGATTAAGGAGATTTGGGTCATCAGCTAACAAGTGTTGCTCAAAGCAGTGTTGAATTCTCTAATGGAGAAAGGATTAGAGGACAGAACCAGCTGTTTGAGGTACTGGAATTATAAGAATCTGAACGTGATTTTAAGAAGAGATCTCCTAAGGAGAAAAAAATGCTCATTTTTAGATGCATAGTATTATTTGCTCCTGAGGCTGTGGAGGGGGAGGGGTCTCTGGGAGGGAATGAAACACATTCCTTAATATCCTCTTTGAAAAAAAATTATATGGGCACATAAAACACGTGTTTGTTAAAGGAAGTAACCCATCTGAGATAACCTAAGACTGATGTCTTGTGAAAAAGGAGAGTTTTTTGGAGATGTTTATTCCACTTGAGATTTCAACTTTAGGTTTTGCATATGTCTATTTAGGGTTTTTAAATACTACTCTCTTCTCACTGCCACTAATCTTATTTGTACTCTGAAATAAGTTACACTGTAGTGTGGTGGGTACTTGAAAATATCCTTTCAACTGAGCAAAAATTTACATAATTTACATTTTACATACATATTTAACTCTCATGGTAAAAACATAATCTCACTCAACTGGCAAATGAGCTACTATTAACATACTTTATTAATAATGAGAAATCCTATTTAAATTAAGAAATTGAATCTCCTTAAAACTTCAAGTCAGTACATAGCATCTAGCAATTGTGCTTTAAGGTGTATTTCACAAGATATGTCTGTATGCAAGAAACAGTCATGAAATGAGTAATGTTTTTAAGCAGGCAGATGACTCCATTGTTGCCTAAGTAGTAACTTTAGAAGTAATAACAGTAACTGTAATAGTAGCAGTAGTAATAGTATAGTTACAATATTACTAAATTGCTGCAGGCATTGCTCTAAATGTGTCGTATGTGTTATCATATTTAATCCTCACAAACCTATGAATTTTTATTACTATCCCTTTTTACAGATGAAGACATTGAGGCATAACAAGGAAGTTAAGTATTGCCCCAGATCATGTAGAGCTGGAATTTAAACTGAGAAAGACTTAAGAACCTGAGATTTTTTACACTTCTCTGGAACAAACCTCACTTACGTGACTACAAGGAAGGTGAGATTGGATTCTAGCCCATGTCTGTGTGATTACAGAATGTACTCCCTGATTATAAGACTTCAGTTGTTTTTTAGGAGATTCCCATGTCCTTTGGGCAAATACGGTCCTGAGGGACCTGTCTCATGAGTTCAGAGTATATGACCAGCCATCTTCATCCAAGAAGCAGCTATGAATTAGGTCTGGATAGTGATGGAAATTAAAATGAATGTGCATCAGAAAAGTGGTTCCATAGGCCTTAGTTGAGAACCTTGTTCATTTCCAGAGTGAAAGTGGGAGGGATGAAAGGATGAAGGAAAAGAGAAGAGAAAGGAAAGAGAAAATTTTTATCAAACAACTACTAAGTGCCAAGAACAGTGCTGAGCACTTTATGTATAAGAACCCATTTCATCAAAGCACAGAATTCACAAAAAGAGCCACAAAAGTGATCAAAAGACCAATGTTAAGTTACAGAAAAATTAAGAAAACTAGATTGACTTATTAGGAAAAAGTCAGCTCTTTATTTTGCAAATTAGAGAACTTTAGTTGGGAGAGCTTCAATGCAATGCCCCAAGTTACACATTAAGTTAACACTAAATCCAAGACTGGACCCGTCCACTGGATTTCCCTCTGCCCCAGTCTCCATGTTTGCATCCAACTCAAAGGGGGTATCTTTGCTGTGCCCTCCCACTTCTCCACTGGTGCCTGGCACCCAATAGGATGGCTACTATCAAAAAGTAGATCACATCTCAGCTGAGACACGCTATCCCCGGTATTGATGAGCGACAAAGTCATCAATCTGAATCAGGGATACCCCTTGTCAGACTGGACAAAAGGGAGCAGTGGTGGGTACCAAGCTTGACTTTCTAACATATATAAAAGGTTTTGTTTGCTCTTCCTCTTTCTTTGGGGAGAAAAGGACAGATATTATGAGCTAGCTATTTGTATTTTATAGACGGGAAAACTGAGTTTCAAAGAGGTGAATAAATCGGGCTAAAGTTACTTATCTTGGAAATGGCAGACTTACGGCCCAGCTATAGGATTGCTGAACAAAAGTTTCACCGGTGGCAATGAAGTGCATATGTTTATGTCTATGCCTTTCACTTTGGATCTAAGATAATACCTTCCAGGCAACCAATTCTTTTTTTTTTTTTTTAATCTATTTATTTATTTATGGCTGCGTTGGGTCTTTGTTACTGTGCACGGGCCTTCTTGAGTTGTGGCGAGCAGGGGGGTTACTCTTTGTTGCAGTGCGCGGGCTTCTCCTTGCGGTGGCTTCTCTTGTTGTGGCGCATCAGCTCTAGGCGCGGGGGCTTCTGTAGTTGTGGCACTCAGGCTCAGTAGTTGTGGCGCACGGGCTTAGTTGCTCGGCGACATGTGGGATCTTCCCAGACCAGGGCTGGAGCCCGTGTCCCCTGCGTTGGCAGGTGGATTCTTAACCACTACGCCACCAGGGAAGTCCCCCAATTCTTTTTTCTAAAGGCATGTTCTGCTTAGGCTGACAGAAAATAGCCATTCTCCTTCCAACCCTAGGAGGAGTCCCAGGTCGGTTCCTACCTGCCCAATTAGGGAAGTATTACGGCATAGAGAATAAATTACCCCCTTGTTGCTTAGCTCAATTTTCTTTTGTTTTTCTTAGAATAATAAAAGAAGAATGTCTTCTTTGTGCTCATATGCAATGTGCAGAGCTCTGTTTCTGGCAATTTTAGCCATTAACTGGAAAAAGAAAAGCCCCCAATTCTTTGTTGTTATGCTGTCAATATTGCCAGTACGGGGGACCTTACACAACAGGGACCTTATTTTTCCTAGAATGATTCCAGAGGCAGCTAGATTGGAGTTAACTAGGTGTGTAGCCTTGAACAATCTCTTTGACATTCCCAAGCCTCAATTTCCTGATCTTTCTTTTCCTAACTTCATTGAAGTATAATTGGCAAATAAATTTGCAAGTGATTTAAAGTGTACAACATGATGATTTTATATACATTTACATTGTGAAAGGGTTCCCCCCTCCCCACTGCACTGAGTTAATTAACACATCCATCACCTTACATATTTACTGATTTTTTTTTTTTTTTTTGGAGAACATTTGAGTTCCATTTTCTGATCTTTAAAATGAGGAAAATAATACTGCCTACTGCACAGGGTGATTGTGAGGCATAAAATACTTAGGGTGCCACCCTGCACCCAATAGGATGGCTACTATCAAAAAGGCAGAAAATAACAAGTGTTGGCCAGGATGTGGAGAAATTGGAACACTTGTGCTCTGTTGGTGAAAACGTAAAATGGGCCACTGCTGTGGAAAACTGTATGGAGGTTCCTCAAAAAATTTAAAATGGAATCCAAAAGAATTGAAAGCAGGACCTCAAAGAGATATTTTATACCCATATACATAGCAGCATTATTCACAAGAGCCAAGACGTGGAAGCAACTAAAGTGTCCAACAACAGATGAAAGATAAGCCGAATGTGGTATACACGTACAGTGGAATATTATGTGGCCTTAAAAAGAAAGGAAATTCTGACACATGCTACGATATGGATGAACCTAGAGCATATTATGCTAAGTGAAATAAGCCAGTCACAGAAAGACAAATACTGATTCGACTTACACGAGATACCTAGAAAAGTCAAATTCATGGAGAGTGGAATGGTAGTTCCCAAGAGCTGGAGGAAGGGAGAATGGGGAATCATCGTTTAATGGGTACAGCGTTTCAGTTTTGCAAGCTGAAAAGAGTTCCAGAGATGGAAGGTGGTAATGGTTGCACAACAACGTGAATGTCCTTAATATCATTTAAAATACACTTAAAACTGGTTAAGATAGTTTTTTTTTAAAAAAGGCAGGAGGAAGGCAACTTGGGGGAGGGGAAGCAATGACATAAATTTTAAATGCCTGCAATGAAAAAAGAAAAAGTACTTAGCACAGGGCTGGCCCATTGCGATTATTGAGTGAATGTTGAACCACTGGTAAAGATGTCAGGGAAGGTGGTGGTGAAGTGGGGATGATGTGGTGGACACAGTGAAGCACGGGGTATTGATGCAGCGTGTGCATACCTCTCCTCCTTCGAAGAGGCTGGCTTCCTCAGAGAGAGATGCACACTCTCCGACTCACAGTGCAAAGCAACACGAAATGAACTGACTTCTCTTGCACAAGATGAGCCCGTGTGAGAGCCCAATACAGGTAGGAACTGAGCAGGCCCAGCGTGGTGGTGACAAAGCATAGCACTGGGGGAACTGTTTCAGCAACTGGAAAAACGTGCTTTAATGAGGTTGGTTGGTCGGTGGTTCCCAAAGCAATGGGCTCGGAGCGGAAGGCAGAGAGAGAGCGTGCATGCGCATGAGCGCAAGACAGTAGCGAGGGATGGAGAGAGAGGGGAGAATGATTGACTGGGGAGAAGGGGCACAATCTGCTGTAAACAGCCCGTTAGGTTCTGAGTGAGCGATTCGAACCGCAGAGAGCGAACTCCTGCACTTTTGGATCTTAGGGGCCAGTGGCATCTTCTTGTGGCACCTGGTGAGAAGCCCTGCCCTAAAGGGATGGCGGGGGCGCCGGGTGGCTGCGCCATCACTCCCACTTCCTCAGCTGACTCTGCCTGTTTTTTGTCGACTAGGAAGGCCAGTGAGGTGAGCGTCTCAGAGTCCAAGGCTAATAACGATAATAAACCTGCAAGAATGAAATTGACTCCACAGAATAAAATTTTGAAAGTGAGACAGTTCTCTACAGTTCTCTGTCATTTCTGTCTCGGATTATGCTGGGGAAGGTTGAACACAATTTTAGTGAGAAATCGATTGTAACTGGCACTCTGCATGCTCTCTGGCAGAGGACACTGAAAACAGGCTCTCCTGACATCGGCAGGCTAATTCACTTCTGCTGCCAACACCCTCGCAAAGGAGCCCGAGTTAGGGGCCCCTCTTCCCACCACCGTGCTGGGAAGACATTGATTTTGCAGCCCTCTCCTCTTGTTGATGAGATCAACGATAAATTTGGGAAAGGAAACAAAGGGATGAGTGCAGGGTAACTAGTGAAAAGTACAGCTGAGAAGATAGAGATAAAACTGCAGGTAAGAGTCTGTGCTAAGGACCGGGAATTTCTAGGATACAGCTGACCAGAGAGAAGAAGGAAAAATAACTCTGTGTGTGGGGTAGGGGCGTGGTGTTGGACGTGGTTTTTTAGTGTGTTTTACCAATAAAACCCAACAAAAGATCTCTTCCTAAGCTGTTTTCCATGTTTCTTTCAGTCAAGTTGCACTGCTTTCACCAAAGAAAATGTGCCAATACTGCACTATCCGAGAAGGAAAATCTGAACGAAATGCACAGTAAGTTAGCAGGAGCAAAAAATAAAAATGTGCTTTCGAATGCAATGCTATCCTGACCTTTCCAAGGGGAACAGCAGCTGGCCTCACCAGACTCACGGATTACAGGACTTTCCTCAGAATTTATACAACGTATTGATGCAAATCCACCCAAAGTATCCTTTATTTAGGTGGGAATTGCAATGTTGGAGGCTTAAGCCTCACCCACATGTACCTCGGGATGCACTGTCCCCATGACAAGGCCAAGTGAACTGCTTTCGAACAGTAAACAGCCAGCAGTTTCCAAGCTTCATACTTAGCATCTTACTGACAAGCATCCGGAGTCTCTCCCGAGGTTTTCTTTGGTGTGGGAGAGAGAAAAGGAGAGCCACAGCCGTTTCTCCTCTTCCAAAGGGCCAGATGCATTTGACTCTGTACCCATGCTCATTCCTGCCCAGCCCCCCATCTTGGGCACAGCTGTGGCTGCCACACATTCTTGACAGGGGTCACTTCCCTGAAAAGCATGATGGCATCTTCAAGACAACTTCCCATGCAGAACGACAGCCAAATGTTGCCAGCTTCCCAACTGCCTTCACAATCTGGGTTCAGCACCCTGCGGGAGGATGTCCCTCCCATCCCCGCCTGTGGGGTCCCCAGCTATTTTCAACTCCTGTAACAATGATCCCTTTTCTCCACATTACTCCCAGCAGCCACCAAAAGCTAGGGCAACATGACCCTAAATGATCGTTCTTTCAAAGTCCCAGCAATCCCAAAGCCACCCAGGTCCCCATCTCTCATGACGCTCTTCTAGAAGGAGTGAATTGGGAGTTGCCTCCCTGACCTCCAGCTCCACCACACACAAGCTCACCTTCGACCCTACCTCATGCACCTGGCACTGGGGAGCTCTCAGCATCTACCTTCCACAAAGGTTCATCACAGAGCTATTTTTTCCAGACTCTTGAGCTTACCAGCAGCACGTGGGTTTGAGCTCTGAAGATCCAAGTCCAGAAAGACTGAACTTCATCTGATTAAAGCCCAGGATGTTAAAAACAAACGAACAAAAATATAATACAACAAACAAGCACAAAAGTTGGAAGTATTTGCTGGTCTGCATACTGCCACACAAGCAGACCTTGGAAACAGGCTTTCTTTCATTTTGTAAGCAAACCACCAAGGAGCACAATTTCAGGAAATATATGCCATTAAAGAATATTACAAGCAACTCACTGCAGTAACACCTATAATTTTTCATTCATTTTAATATGCCCGTTTTTCACGTTTAGAATTTCTAGTAACTCTCCCTTATTATGTTCTCTTGGTTGATGTGCCTACATAATCGGATAAGCATTTGTCTAATACTGGGTTGTGCTATTTTTAAAAGTACTTTTGTGGAACAACAAAAACAAAAACAAAAACAAAAAATCACTATTAAAAAAAAAAAGCGCCCAAGCACTGCATTTTAATATTTAAGTCTTTCTAAGGTTGAGGAAAAGATGTATTTTTTAAAAAGGGATTTTAAGGAAATGCGTTCAGGTTGTCAATTGACCACAATGTCCTTGCCACTTGGACTTCTCAAATCAAATCCTTCTTTTTGCCAGGTGAAGGGGAAAGGGTAGTGTTTCATTAGGTCTTCCTTGGAAATCTTAATATAAATGCATAAAAATAATAGCAATGAGTACACTTTAGTAAAAATAACATTTATTGAGTGATCACTACATGCCAGGGTTTTACATAAATTAACCCATTTAATCCTAACAAAAATCCTGTAAGATCCAAATTAAACGTATCCCCATTTTACAGATGAGGACATTAAGGCACCTACCACATACCAAGCACAGAGCTAACTATTTTACATACATTACTACTTTCATCCTTGCAACTCTCATGGTTATCCTCATGGCATCAACATCTTTGCCTTAAAAAATGAAGAAAAAGTAGATCAAAGACTTATAGGATGTGCCAAACATCATAAAGGAATTCAGCCCAGAGCCACTCCTTCCAGAAGCCACACTCTTAATCACCATGTTAATGTAGTGCTGATAAACTTTCTCTACAAACTGACCCAGTTTTCACTGTTCCAGCCTTAAATGGGTGAAGGCGGTTGGATTCACGATGCTGAAGAACAGCTACCTTGGCTGGGATCCGGGTTTGGCCTGATGACTTGATTCCATGCGTGCAGACAACTTGAGAGAGGCTTCACTGAGCTGGGCAAGTTTGGCCAAAGGGAGGCTGGACAAGTGTCTTAGAAACTGCATAAAGTTCATGGCCACAACCATCCCATCGCTGCTTCCTTGGTGCTCACACCGACCACCAGAGGAAGATGAAGATCCTCTTTCCCTCCAAGCACCGAGAATTATCCTCAACACAAGAAATATTTGCTTGTCCTTCAGAGAGGAGTCAGCATTGGGAGAAAGATCATATACTGGACCATGGTCAGCTGACTGGGCCAAGAGAAGGTGGTCAAGGACATACTCACACTGTGGAGACCTAAATGGCCTCCTTTCTCTTGGTTTTATTTCAACTCCAAGCCTGTCTTAGATGCCACTTGTGAGCATCAATTTAGAGCAACAGTTCCAAGAGAAAGGCCACAGAGACCAGGATGCCCAAGAGCTTGGATTCCAAGGGACCACAGCAAGCCAGCAAGCTGACTCAACCACTTCAAGTCTCTTCCTCCACCATACCTTCACATAGTACCATGACAGAGTCTGGGGGGACCAGAGTCTCAGTTATTAATTGAATGTGGTACTTTGTCATCCATGTAATCTTATTCAGGCACTTCATGGGAAGAAGTGATCATGGCTCCAGCAGGTCTGGTCAAGGCTTTCGCACATGGAACACTGGACCCTACCAAGTATACCATGCCATAAAACATATCCTAACATCTACTTATACTCCAAGCAACAAACAAAGCGCCTCACCAACTCCATCCTAGGATGTGTTATTCCAACATTAAAGACCTGAGAAGCAGGGAAATGGCATGACTTGGCCCCAAGAGAGCAATGTTGATGTCCTTCCCTAATGGTACTGGGGATGCACTACAGGTGACAAGGATACTATTCTCATGCCTGCAGGAGACTCTTGACTCTTGATACCTCCTAAAATCCCATAGGACATGACTAGCATTCAACTAGATCAAGTGTTTCAGAACAGCTTTTGTTTACCCATTAAATGAACCAGGTGGTCACCATCTAATTCCTAATAGGTAAAGTGTGCCAGCCTCATCAAGGCTAGTTTGGGAAGAATATAATCTGCAAGTAGAATTTCCCTGACATGAATCACCTCTTCCTCTGTACTCCCACAGCACCATGGACCAATCTCTATAGCAGCTTATCTCACAACCCTGTGATTATTCATCTGCAGGTCTGCTCCCCCGTCCAGCCTGGGGCCAACCACCGGTAGGGCAGAAGCCCCATCCTATGCTACTCTGTATCCCTGGTGCCACACAGTCTATGGCCCATCATCAGAGCTTTACAAATGGTTAGCAAATGCTCAGTGAAGCACCGCCCCAGCCATTTTTTCAGTTTTCTTCCATAGCCAGACACTAAGTGCTGGAAAATAAAACTGCAGCATTGTCTCCTGGTATCAACCCAAATAGTCAGATACATGCCTTCAAAATGGATGCCTCATCTATAAATGTCTTTCAATCATTTTTTTAAATCCATGTATTTTTTTCCAGACATAGAAGTCCTCCCATTTACACAGAAAAACGTAGAACTACCCTTTATTCCTCCTGAACAACTTCAAAGTAAAGAAGAAAATATAGCCATAGTCCTAGAATTCTGGACCTTATAACTGATGGTCTACCGCCTCCAGAATCCTCAGGACCCCTTCACTTTGGATGATACTCTCCTCTTGGCCGCCATCTTTCCAGACTGAGAGAGAGATTTTTGTTGGCTTTCTGTGAGAGGGCCCCTTCTCCTTGACCATTATAGATGTCCTCCCAAGTGGGCCTTTTTCATATTTTCTGAAAGTTCTGTAACTGAAACCATTCACTACTCTCCAACCATGGATTCTGAGCTGGCAGATATAATTGGCAAGATTGGCAGAGAAGTGAAAAACCAAACCGGACATGAGAGTCAACTCCCTCAAGCCTGACAAGAGGGAAACCAAAGTCAGAGAGAGGAGACGAGACTAATTGCCCTGTCTCCCTCCAGCTTGTTCAGGGCACACCGTGTTTTCTTTCGTTTAAACAAAGGCCCTTCCCCCATTCTGCCAAGGGCTCCGAAGACTTTCCTGGGATCTGGCCCAGGGCATGGCCCCGCCACTCAGTAGGTAGGGAGCGACTTCTGCCAAGTCACTTAACTGCCCAATCTCCAGTTCCTCATGTGTAAAATTGGGATAATATTTCTCCACTGACATCTCAGGTCCCTAGCGATAAATATTAATGTCCGTAGAGGGCTTTGAGATCCCGCGGTGAAGGATGCAGCAGGGTGTTATTTTTATGACGTTGCAGCTTCCATAAAGCATCAAATTCAATGAGAAAGAGGAGAGAGGGGGCACTGGGCTGGAACTAAGACTAATACAGGCAGATGCTGGTGCAGCTTCCCCTACTGCTAATGCGTCCCGACAGCCACCTGCAAGTCTGCTGCTATTCCAGTCCCGGGGCTTTCATTTTCACTGGTGACCTCGTTCACTGCTTCCCCATCCCCGCCTCTGGCAAGCATAGGAATCCCTATTTAACATCATATTAATATGGCACTTCATAACGCTGATACGGATCTGCGTATTCCCAACATCAGGGGGCCTGCCCGGCAGTCTGCTGGCATCAGCATGCTCGTCAGCAGGGCGTCTGTGTTCACGGCTCTGGAGTGGGCCAGCCTTCCGGAGCTGGCCAGACGCCCACATCCCACCTGCCCAAGCAGCACCTCCCCACCCTCCTTCCTCTCCCAGCAGAGGCTTTCCAGGCCCCCAGGCACCAAAACGGAGTGAAGACTGCTGTGCAGAGAACTCTGTGACCAGAAAAGAAGCTGATTTTATTTGGGGATAAAAACGTAGAAGAGGAATCCTATAAGGACAAAGAACGGGGAAGATAATTCAATGGTCATAAGAAAGGATGGAAGGGGGTTGTTACAATGTGATGCCTTGTCTGCATAGCAGGTCAGTGATCATTCATTCTTGATGTGTCCACAAGGTCTCTGGAGACTTGGCTGAGGAAAAAGGACTACGGGGCCTGCTGCAGTGGAGGGTCAGGGGTAGTGAGTCCAGGGGTAGTTGCAGTAGTTCATTGTGTGGGACGTGGACCACAGACCAAGAGGGAAAGAGTCCAGGGCAGGAGGGAATGGGAGTAACTCTTTCCTCATCTCCCTGATGTGGGTGGGAAAACCAGAGCTGTCCCAAGAGTTGGCAAACCAGGACTGTCAGATCTGGTTAGAGCTGTCAGTGAGCAGAGGGCGGAAGCCAAAGTTTGGAGAAGATGCCATGGAACTAGACTCTGCCAAAAATGTGATCAGAAGCCCACTCAAGATGCTCATATACATACACACAAGGCAGCTGTCCTTCCTGACATGCCCCTCTGCTGCCCCTTGTCCTCTTGTAACAACTCTTCTTCAAAATTCCCTCTGCACCTTCCTTTTCCAGATTTCATCTACATAAAACCCTGTCCCAGGGCTTCCCTGGTGGCGCAGTGGCTAAGAATCCGCCTGCCAATGCAGGGGACACGGGTTCGAGCCCTGGTCCGGGAAGATCCCACATGCCGCGGAGCAGCTAAGCCCATGCACCACAACTACTGAGCCTGTGCTCTAGAGCCCGCGAGCCACAACTACTGAGCCCACGTGCTACAACTACTGAAGCCCGCATGCCTAGAGCCCGTGCTCCGCAACAAAGAGAAGCCACCGCAATGAGAAGCCTGCGCACTGCAACAAAGAGTAGCCCCCGCTCGCCTCAACTAGAGAAAGCCCGCGTGCAGCAACGAAGACCCAATGCAGCCAAAAATAAATAAATTTTAAAAAACAAACAAAAAGCAACCCTGTCCTTTCTGGATTTTTAAGTGCCGACATGTACATCTTGCTAACTATGAAATGACTGCTCATCCTGCCTTATGAAAACTGCCCCTCGTGGTCCTCACATACAATCCAGGTTAGTGGATGTTGGGCCTCAAAAAACAAGGAAAATAAAGATGATCATCTAGAACATAAAAGCTGGGGGACTTGATCCTAACACATCATTAAGAAAGTTGTGCATCAAGCCCTTTAAAGAATGGATTCAGGAACACCTTACAACCTGTTAAGGAGGAATGGTTATTCCTCACTTGTCTTGTTTCCACGGGGGAAGCTGTCATTTAAAGACTATCGGCCTCCCTCCACCCCTTGCCTCCCTCCTTTCCAGGGCAGGATAAGGGACTTAACTTGACTGGCAAATTTGGAAGAATGAACCCAACCTGGGTAGTACTTGACTGGCAAATTTGGAAGAATGAACCCAACCTGGGTAGTACTTGACTGGCAAATTTGGAAGACGGAACCCAACCTGGGTAGTTCAGTCCCTTCTGGGTCCTCTCATGAGGTCCTGTCTTACCTGCATCTGCTCTCCCACGCAGGACTCTTGCTCTGCCAGTGTCTGGGTGGTCAATTTAACTCTGGTGTGCAGACTTTAGAAAGACTCTCCCCCACAGAGTGACGGCATGTCCTTTGTTCAAGCTTCTATCTGCAATAGCACCGACCGTTTGATCTTCAGCTCACTGCCCCCCATGCCTACCCAACTCAGGTGGAGAAGTGATCCCCAAAACCCCAATGCAACTCAGCTTCTTCTCTGTTTGCCATGCCCTCAGTGTGGCTAAGAAAAGGGGTGCATGAAAAGATGAAAAGATGCTCAACATCGCTAATTATTAGAGAAATGCGAATCAAAACTACAATAAGGTACCACCTCACACCAGTCGGAATGGCCATATCATTAAAAAGTCTACAAATAATAAATGCTGGAGAGGGTGTGGAGAAAAGAGAATCCTCTTACACTGTTGGTGGGAATGTATACTGGTGCAGCCACTATGGAAAACAGTATGGAGGTTCCTCAAAAAACTAAAAATAGAGTTGCTGTATGATCCAGCAATCCCACTTCTGGGCATGTATCTGGAGAAAACTACAATTCAAAAAGATACATTCACCCCTGTGTTCATAGGAGCACTATTTACAATAACCAAGACATGGAAACAACCTAAATGTCCATCGATGGAGGAGTGGATAAAGAAGATGTGGTACATATATACAGTGGAATACTACTCAGCCACAAAAAAGAATGAAATAATGCCATTTGCAGCAACATGGATGGACCTAGAGATTATCATACTAAGTGGAGTAAGTCAGACAAAGACAAATACCATATGATGTCACCTATGTACGGAATCTAAACTATGACACAAATGAACTTATCTACAAAACAAAAACTCACAGACATAGAGAACAGACTTGTGGTTGCCAAGGGGGAGCAGGTGGGGGAGGGGTGGATTGGGAGTTTGGGATTAGCAGATGCAAACTATTAGATATAGAATGGATAAACAGCAAGTTCCTACTGTATAGCACAGGGAACTATATTCAATGTCCTGGGATGAACCATAATGGAAAAGAATATGAAAAAGAATATATATACAAGAATATATACATAAGAATATATATATATGACTATTTAAAGAATGTATATATAAGAATATATATACATAAGAATATATATAAGAATATATATATGTGTATAACTGAATCACTTTGCTGTACAGCAGAAATTAACACAACATTGTAAATCAACTATACTTCAACAATAAAAGAAAGAAAAAGGGTGTGTTTAATAGAATCCATCCCTTGCTTCTGTTGGACTGCTCGTAGGCCAGTTCAGTGCTACAGTTTGTCCCTGTTGAGACCAGCCCTCAGTCTGAGAGCTACAGCCTCCATGGGCTTTACCTCCCTGACTCCCAAGAAGGCACCACAAGGTCTGAGCAAATTCCCTTTCCTAGGACACTGAGACCTGAGGGGGTTATGAAGCCAGTAAGAGAAAAGGACAAAAGCCAACATCAATCTTATGTGTCCATTCACACATCTGTTGATTCATCACACATTTACTGAGAAACCACTGTGTGCTGTGCCCTCTGCAGGACCAAGCCCAGGTGGGAATGAGCACCCTCCATCCCTTCTCAGAAGCCCTGGAGGAACTTTCCTGTGGGATACTAGATACCTACCCACCCTGGAAATCAGAAATCCGATTTCCAATGCAAATGGGTTTCAGCCTCTGGTTTCCACAAAACCTCAAACTACAACTTCACCTCTCTTTGCCTTGGTCTCCACTGAGCCCCTCCCTCTCAGGGGTCCTCCAAGACTCGTGACTGATAGAGCCACAGGGGGGAGGATGATTGAAGTTGAGCCCCGAGCTCAGGGCAAATCAGATGGAAGGATGTCTGGAAAACAAGCGGAGGGAAAATCGCCTTCCACAAACTCTTGCCAAGTGAGTAAAATAGCCATTTATTTTTTTAGGGTGGTAGGGATGGTGATTGGTTGTTTGCAAAAAAAAAACAAACAAAAAAAAACAACTAATATTTTAAAATGTATTTCAGACGAAAGAGAGTTTTAAAAGTAGAATTATGACCCTCTAAAAAAGAGCTGCCACAAATCTCTATTAGCATAACGGCACCACAATGCTATCAAAACCCTGTTCACGCAGCCCTCTGTCCATCTCCGAATACCAGATAAAGGGAGCAAGAATATTATTCAGGGGTCTGTTCCTCCATCAGGGAGAGGACAGTTTGTATATGGGGAGCACCCATTAGTGTTAATGGGAGGCACAGATGTAAATCCCCAGGCACTGGAAGGGGAAATGGTTCCCTGGGATTTTCCGCCAAGAACCCATCCAGAGTGACAGGTACTTAGGGACCAGAAAGTCCTCGTCATCAGCCCAGCCCCGCTCTGGGAGTGATTTGCAACCTCACCCCAAGTATGAGAGATTGAAATAGTCTTTCTTTGCTGTGACATCTATAGCCTCCCATGTTTCCTGCCTTTAGATATTGTGCCACTGAAGCCTAGTCTGAGACAAATGCCATTTTAATTTGCTTTAGGCGGTGAAGGCCAATACACATTTCACTGGAGACAGTTATGTGTTTTAGTTGCTTTATGAAGACATAGCATATGCCCTGACACAGTTAAATGATTAACAGATTACTCCAAATGCCTTTGGCATAGACTATCTATACATTCATTAGCCAGAACCATTTGTCTTCTTGATAAAACTAAAATTACTTATATAGCAGGTTTACTTTCCATGATTAATAAATGATAAAAATCTAAATTATCCATCTGAAATGTCTCTTTTTGGCCATTAATCTCACATTTATCAGCTTCTATAACACATTTAGTAATACAAAAATTCAAATTTTCCAAGTATTTTAATTTGCTAAGAAAAACAAAACACGTTCAATGCAAAGAAGGATCTCAATGACTAGGAAATTCTATAATGATTCCGAAACAGTCAAGGAGTGAAAAGACAGAGTTAGCTTTAAATATGCTTTATGAAAACAGATAAACAAAATCTGGGGTGTAGACAGGCCTCAAGATGTTCTCAAAGCAATCCCTCGCTCAAACTTCTTTCCAGTAGCAAGCCATCAGAATGAATGCAGAGTTTAGTTTCATTCTGTCTGTGCTCAAAAGGACAAAATGAAGAGCACGCTCAGAAACAGAGCTGGGCGTGGAACGATCTAGAATCCACTAAAGGTCAAAATGCAAGCATTGCATGTGTCCGAGAAAGTGAGCTTCCAGAACAGGTTTAGCTCAAGGGGAAGCCTTGGGAATTGGATCCTTCTGTCAGCTTTTTTAAATGTTTAAGACCGTCTGTCCTCCAATTAAACTGATCAAGGGAGTCCAGGATGGTTTGTTAGCAACTCTGCTCAGGAGAACACTCATTAAAAGGCCCGAGGCTGATTCCGGACCTCCATCTCAGGCACTCACTTCTGCTGTCAGCGACTGATTTCTCTGAATTCCAACTGCCAGAGTAACGGTGGAGGCTGAGCCATGCCACCCCCGCTGCCAGAAAAGGAGGAGGGAGACATCTGCCACTGTCCTGAGTCACCAGTTACTCACCTTGGTGACTCACTCTCTGAGGGGCCTGAACAGAACGGCTCCTGGAAGGACGTGTGTGTGTGTGTGTGTGTGTGTGTGTGTGTGTGTGTGTGTGTGTTCACTCACCTATGTTTACAGACAGGCCCTGGGCCCTCGTGGGGGTCTGACACTCTGCTAGGCATAGGGCATGTGGTGCTGGGGAAGAAAACCTCTGTCTTACCCTTCAGGAAGCCACAGTTAAAGGAGGTAAAAAAACGAATAAAGAGGGGACTGCACTGCCATTTGCAGCAACCTGGATGACCTAGAGATGATCATATTAAGTGAAGTAAGCCAGACAGGGAAGGACAAACACCATATATCGCTTATATGTGGAATCTAAAAAAATGATACAAAGGAACTTATTTACAAACAGAAAGAGACTCACAGACATAGAAAACAAACTTGTGGTTACCAAAGGGGAAAGGCAGGGAGGGATAAATTAGGGATTGGGCATAAACAGATACACACTACTATATATAAAATAGATAAACAACATAGAGCTACTGTATAGCACAGGGAACTATAGTCAATATCCTGTAATAACCTATAATGGAAAAGAATCTGAAAAAGAATATATATATATATTTATACATAACTGCATCATTTTGCTGTACACCTGAAACACTGTAAATCAAGTATACTTCAATTAAAATATATATATATATATATAGAATAAAAAAAGTTCAAAAAAAGAGGGGATTGCAGTACAAAGTGATAAATGCTGGGGAAGGAATGACTATGGTTCCTATGGACATGTGACTCAGGTTTTAAGAAAGGAGGAGGGAAGACGCAGTACACGCCTTCTGGAAGAGGTGACTGACAAAACTAAGTTAACAGAAGGTGGGAAGATTGTTCCAGTCAGAGGGAACAGGATGTGCAAAAGTCCAGAGGTGTGAGAGAACCCTCTTTTACTTATCCCTTCACTTTTTCACCCATCCTTCACAGAGCATCTGCTATACACTAGGCGCTACCCTAGGCAGTAGGGTTACGGTGGGGGGTGACCGACATGGCCCTGCCTTCAAGCGGCTTCGGGGAATTGCAAATTAATTCTGTGTGACTGGCGCGCAGTGTGTGGGAGGGGCAGGGGAGGGGAGAATGAGGGCTGAGAGCAGAAGCTGGGGAAGTACGCATGGCTTAATCCGTGTCACATTTAGGATTTGGATGTTACACCCAGCGCCACTGTGTCTGTGTGTATGTGCGCATATGCATGTGTATTGTGGGATGAGTGTGGTACCAGAACAGGACACACACACCTGGCCTGAACTGAAGTCAAAGGGAAAGGTACGTAGTCATGTTCACTTAGTCACAGCCTTAAGTGAGCAGTGCATCCTACCCTGAAGGGGACACTAGTACTGCCCCCTACACACCCAACTTTCTCTCACACCACTCAGTACCCCAAATCCTCTACCTCATCACAGCACTCTCTTCACGGCCCTTCGTGTACCATCACGGTACCTCATCCTGCGCTCCAGCCTTCTCCCGTGCTGGATCCACCAGGACCACCTTCCACAACGGGGCTGGAGTGAAATGAGCAGCACAGAGGTAGAGTCAGACCTGCGTTCTGATCTCAGCCCTGCTCCTGGGCAAGGTGCTTGGTGGTGATAGTCATAACTGTACCTGGTATCTATTGAGCATTTAATACATGCCAGGCACTTGACATGCATTAACTCCACTAACCCATTCAACTTCACAGCAATGCTACCTAGGTCGGTACTTTTATGATCTCCATTTTACAAAGAGGAAAACTAAGGCAAAGAAAGGTTCAGTGTCTTGCCTGTGGTCACACAGCTAGTAAAATGGTAGTGCCTAGAGCCAATCCCAGGAACTTTGGCTCCAGAGTGTATACTTTTAACCACGCTACCTACCTCTCTTGGGTGCCTTGATTTCCTCAACTTCAAGGTGGATCTAGTAATACTGATGTTCAGTGAGGATTAAATGAGTAACTTCAGTGCCCAGCACAGTACACACTCAAAAAATATTGATTTCCTCTGTCTATTTCAGTCCTCCTTGTTTCCAGAGGCCAGGTCAAATCTGTGCTTTTTCATGAAGTCTTTCCCAGACATTGAGTCTATATTGACCTGTTCTTTCTTTGAAATCTCCTCCAGCTTAGCATGTCTGCCACTAATGTTGGCACTGGTCATACCGTTATGTATTGTTATTGAATTATTTCAAGATTTCTTGGTTTTTCCAACATCATACATTTCTTGGGCCAGTAATCAGGTCTTATCTTCCCCAGGAGCCCGGGCATTGCTAAGTGCATGGGTTTTCAGAGTGGGTTGGCAGAATAAAGAACAAGTAAATACTACAGGCATCCACATGTGGAATAAATACCCATTGGAAAAGAAATCAAGTAATTTATAAATTAGTTGAGATAGGGGTTTTTGTACATATCTCCATCCATCCTACAGATTCCAAGGAACTTAAATTTCAAGTTATGTTCTAATCATTTATTTAAATTCTCTTGCTTCCTTAAGTATCTATTTTCTTTTACTGTCCAAAGGCAGAAATCCCCAGGTCAACACAGGGAAAGAGGGGCTAACTGCTCAACAAATTTGAATGTGGGTATTCATTTTTCACTGTCCAAAGCATGAGATGCCCTCCTACACTCAAGTCAATGACTTTCACTTAGGAGGAAGCAAACGCATTAATAAAATACATAAACACTCTCTAATGGCAATAAATCTTAAGAATAATTGACCTAATCTAATCAAAGTTTACAAGTGGCTTTAGGTCCCAAGCCTTATAAACTCTAAACTAGAGGCAAGGCTGGGTGGCTGAGCGGAAGGAAAAATGCATCGGGAGTCTAGTTTGGCTTTGAGCTGTGGTTCCACAACTTTCTACCTGTGTAACTTCCCTGAGTGTCAGTTTGCCATCTGCATCAGGGTTTTAGATGGAAAAAACCTGTCACCTTGAAAGCATGCCACGCATATACGGTATTACAGTCATCAAAAGGGCCAGGAACCAATCCAAAGTGTAGGGATTAGAAATATGAGTCATACTAAGTACAAATGATTGTGAGGGATGTAGCCCTGAACTCTTCACTGAGTGCACTTCTGGGGGTGGTTAGCAAGGTAGAGCCCCCCTGACATATGGGAGGAAGTCAGAACCCAAATGACACATGGAAAGGTTTTCCCATGCATATACGCCACACAGAACTATATCTGAATGCAGGATGCACTTCAGAACAGCAAACTTTTTCAGAAGTGCTACACCTTAGTCACAATGGCAAACATATTCAGCAAATGGTCTGTACAATGCAGTAAAGAACCTCTTTGTTTTATCCGCTGGAGTGCTTTGTGGATCAGGAAGTGAGATATTAGAGTGAAAAGATCACACATAGATCTTACTCTGTCTTCTGTCGAGACCACTGGTCTATGGAAAACAAAGCAAAACAGAGAGTACTTAGATTCCAGAAACCACAGAATTAGAGACAGAGAAAAGGGGCAGCTCCTCTCCACTCCTCTGCTGGGACAGCAGAATCATTCCTTAAGTGCTAGACCCTAAGCCTTTGTTAGTCCAGCCCAGTGTTCCCCAAACTATGATCCATCAGCCAAATCCAGCTGACCGCCTATTCCTGTACAGCTCTGTGACCTGAGAATGGTTTCTATAGTTTTAAATGGTTGAAAACAATATGAAAAAAAGAAGACTGTGTGACATATGAAAATTACATGAAATTCAAATTCCTGTGACCATAAATAAAGTTTGATTGGCCCATAGCCATGCTCACTTGTCTACATCTTGTCTGTAGCCACTTTTGTGCTACAACAGCAGAGTTGAGTAATGGCAACAGAGACTTTATGGCTGGCAAAGCCCAAAATGTTTATTCTCTGGTTCTTTATAGAATAATTTTGCCAACCACTTGTCTAGGCCAATTATGTTTTCTTTCAGTTGGTGAAACTAACCTATCTAGCCTGGCTGCTACCTGATCAAACTCTTTCTGACCTTAAGACTGGATTTCAAGTGTGTCAGCCTCTGTTCAAGATAGTTCCTAGAACTCCAGAACACTTTCTTGACTCTCGCCTCTAACTTACCATCACCACTTCCATATATATAGATAGCCCCCCATGAACACATGGACCCCAAATTCTGATTTCTATTTCCCCACTCTTTATACTCTGATTTCCTCTGTCTATTACACTGTCTTCCATAATTCCTGAACCATCAATACTCTGTTTCTCATCAAATGACAAACTGAAGGAACCATCAGGTATGCAAAGATGTTTCTGGAACTTAATATTAACATTAGAAAGTTCCTACCAGCTATACTTTCTAACATTACATAGTTCCCTGTATCAATAATGCTTTATTTTTCCTGTTCCAAATTGCCTGTTTCTTTCTTTTTTTTCTTGCCAAACTGGGTCAATTTTACAGGTACATTATAATTTCATAGGTATGTTATAATTTGCACTAGTCTCTAAATGACAAATGCATCACTTCTATTGCATTCACGTTAACTAGCATTTTAAAATAGTCTTAACTGTCTAAAGAAGAGACCTAGTTTATCACAGCACTACTCAGGATGTACCTGAATTGTGTCAAAACACATCCTGAGAAGCAGTAGAGTAAAGGGGAAAGGGCATCAGACCCAAGTTTTCGTTCACAGAGTGCTATAAACTAAATGTTTGACCTTGGACTAGTCACGGACAAGTCACTCTTTAGACTTGGTTGTCTTCATTTACAAGTGAATTACTTCAGATCCTGAGGAGCTTTCCCATTCTCACATTCCCTAATTCCAGGACAATAACTCATGCATAGATTCTAATTTGTCATTTAGCATCACATAAGAATTTGAAATATTAAATAGCAATTTGAATCAGAGTATTTAAGTTTTTGTTTTGTTAGGGCCTGAGAAGCAGGACGGGGTAATGGTATTTACCACTAAGGAACAGGGCTCAAAGTGAAGAGAGGTGGGCCAATTGTTTTTCATTACAAGTCCTTTTGAAACATTTGATTTTTTAAAGAAAATATAAGCACATGTTATAAAAAAATATATAAAAATTTTTTAAAATTTTAATTAAACCTAGAAGAGACTTTAGATTACTTGTAATTCACACCTTGATGGATGGGGCTAGACGTACTACTGAATTTTAGACATGCATGTGGATTTTACACACATTTCCCAAGGGTCACTGAGAGGACCAAGTGGGGCTAAATGACCCTAAAGTCCCTTCCAATACTAGATTCTATACTTCGACCTCCCCTCAATGCTCTCATTGTCTCTCTGAACGATTCTCATTTCATGAGCAAGCTTCTCCCTGGGAACTAGGCAGGTGGAAAGTTTCAGCTTTTAAACTTCATTTATGTGTGAGTCCTCCCAGAGCAGCAACAAAAAAATTAATGAGATTAAAATAAAAATACTTTACTGCTTCAAAACCTCAAAAAAAATCATTTAAAACAGGTCTTGTATGAGATTTATCCCTTGAGGCTAAAATAAAGCATTAGAGTTTTTTGTTAAGAGAAACATTTCCTCAAATTGAAAGAAAACAGAGCTGTAATGGAAATATGAATGCAGGCTTTGCAGTTGCAACCATCTAATATAACATTAGAATTCTAAATTTGTGAATTGCTCTAATTTTATGTACATATATTTTTCAACAGGAATAGCATTTCTTTAGCTTTATAGATTTTTTCACTCATTTAATTGGTGATATAATTACTTGCTCTTATAAATCTGAAAATTAGGAATTCAAACACACACAAACAAAGAAAAGCTTGATTCTTAATGGCTTAGCCATTTTCCCCAGTGCATTGTCATCCCCTCAGCGGGAATCTACAGGCCCTGTGCACCCAATGATCAAAGATTTCTAAGCTACCCTTCCTGAAATGCACATACAAACTTCTCCAGGCAACCTCAAGCAGCCTCAGTATTTTGAACCACGATTGTCTGAAAGGTCTCTGGTATTTTAAAGGACTGAGGGTGACTCAGCCTTGCTCAGAGGTGCTAGCTACAGCAATTCAATGACTCCTAGAAAGGCCCATTGGTGCCAGGGAGACAAAACCAGGTGGAAACATTGGCGCAATGCAACTGCATGGGGATTGCTGGCCAAGAGAGACTTGCTAAAGGAAAGTCACTGGGTGGAAGTTGCTTGAAGCACTCGGAGTCACAGTGACTAACTTGCACTGAGTCACAAATTAAGTCTAACTGGAGTTACACTAAAGAGATGTATCAACAAGCGCTCCCAGGATAGCATGGAGGTCTAGATGTCTTAAAATGCTCCCTGATGTCTTCCTTCATTTAATACAGCTAGGTGATCCAGGAAAGTTTTAGTTTTTCTAAGAGACAGTCTTCAGAGCATTCTGACCACTGGTGAACTTTATCCATAATAGAAATGGAGAGGTATGTGTGTGTATGTTTATGTGTGAGGGAAGTGGCTGGAGTGTTCCTTAGAGTCAAGAGGAGAAACATTAAGGATAGAAGGGAGTTTATGTTCATAAGCCCTGTTCTTATTTCTGCTTTTCCTTCTCTTGAACCCTGGACCTCCCCAAAACTCACCCCTATTCCTGCAAATCCAAACTTCAAACAGCTGAAACCAACCTCAGATGAAAAGAGCCACATGCCCTGAGCACCTTGTATGTGCAGGCCTTTTGGGGGTGGTAGTGAGATGATGATGACGATGATGGTGGTGTTATTTTCTTGTTGAATCCTCATGGCAGCCCTATGAGGCAGCTACTGTTATTATCATCATTTTACAGATGGTGAAACACAGAAATTAGCACAAAGAGGTTAGGAAATTATCAAGTTCTCACAGTTTTTAAGAGGTAGAACCAGGATTTGGACCATTTAATGCTACTGAACAGCATTAAACTTGACCTCTCCCCTTTACAGGCAATCATGAGGAATTGCTGGTCAACTGTGGGTCTCAATTGGTGGAATGTGGGCATGTTGGGGTGGAGGAGAGAGGACAGGGAAGAGCTGTGATGTCTTCGGACCCCTTGTCGGCTCCTGGTGGATATCCAGCCCCCCTACCCAAAGGCAGACATGGAAACAGCACTCAGCCTGGATGCCCAGACCCTCCTCCTCACCCATGTAGAGGGTCTTGTAAAAGCAAGTCATCACCAGAAGGTAAAGGGGATTGGTCCAGCAAACACTGGGAAGGGAGGATCCCAACAAATTGGATTTCCAGTAACTGTAAAATCCCTAGAAAAGAAAGGGGGAAGGAAAATGATAGTCTTGGGGGCCAGAGAGACCTGAGAAGTCACTACCTACTACTACCTATGTGGGCTTGGGTACCCTCCAGAGAACCAACATCCCCATCCTTCAGCTTCCTCATCTGAGAATGGGAATCATTATATAATTATATATCTGTAGGTTTGACATGAGAATTAAACATAAACTACCACACACATCAGCATCGTTTCACCTAAGTTGCCTTCCCCCGATTTCCTAATTACTTCCTTCTCCATAGAAGTCATTTCTCCCACATGCTCCTTTGCCTACCTTTACGTGCCCTAATCTTTCTACTGTAAAATCAGCCTTGCTCTTTCATTCCTTCATAGAATTCTCTGAAATTTTGGATAAAGTACTCTCCCTGTGATAACTCCCACTGGCTGAAAACATTTGTCCAGTGCAGTGAGATGCAAATAATTGGATGCTTTGGTCTGTAAGCGTCTGCCCGACCAAGTGTTTCCTATATCCCTAACTCTGCACAGAGATATGTTTAGATTTTTTGAACCACAAGCATAAACAGAGGACAATGAATGAAAGATCCCACCTTCCCTAAGTGGCAGAGTGTGTTTTCCCTAAAGCAGAGGGAAGGAAAATCCTCCTGATACCCCTCACAGATTCCAGCTTTTTGCTCCAGAGATACCTAGGGTGCCCTAAGCATCCCCTCCCTTCCCTTCAAGCCCCAGATGCCAATGGCAGTCTCAGGTGAGAGAGACAAATGCCTCACTTCCCTAGAGGTGAAGACAAATATTTCCCCCTCTGCAGAATCCTTCAGGTTTGTATGAGCCCATCTCCACCTCATATATCAGAGAACAGGGCTTGTCATCGAATAATACATCATGTTTTGAAAATACTCTGTACCACAACTGGTGTGTTTCTTAAGAACAAGAAATTACCACATGGGCTTCAGACTGTAGACCAAGCAACCTAGTGGTCCATTTTGCTTCCTTGTGAAAATGTGTGATCAGCAGTGGTCTCCACCAGGGCTAAGCTCTAAAGATAGGGATCAAGGCTAAGCATCTCCCTGTTGCTTAGCAACTTCTTGAAACTATCATCCATGAAATTTTCAAATAATTCTCAAGCCCACTGTCATATTCAGAGATGTCCCATGGAGAAGTATGCTGAATTACTGAGAGAAATAACAAACCTGTAATATATTATTACTACCAGTTCTGCTCCAGTTGTCAAATACCACTACCAAAGGTCAGACCTTTTTCTAACCCATGCCAGTGGTTGGTGAAGGCAGGAGACCTAACACTGGTACCATACCACTTTGGCTAGATTCCCTACAAATCTCCCTGTTCCTCCTATATTTTTATGTCATAGTTCCCAACAACCATGTAATGTAATTTTAACATTATAAATATGTTTAAAAGGTACAATATTTGTAGTGATTTCTGGGATCAACTGCTTCCCCTGCTCCCCACCCTACAACTATTCTTCTGCTGTTATTACAATCATTAACATATCAAAGGTCTTCTGTGACCTGGGCACTGTGTTCATCCCTCTACATTCATAATCTGATTTAATCTTATGAAGTGCCTATTTTTATTCCCATTTTACAGATGAGAAAACCAAAGCTTGGATAGATGAAGTAGCTTGCCCAAGATCAGACAGCTAATCAACGGAAAAGGTAGCCCTCAAACCCAGACCCAGGGTAACAACAAAGGCAGCCCATTCAAGTCACAATTTATATATAAATTCTGCCTATTCTTAGAAAATAATTTCCTTAACAGCACAATTACCGCATCTCAGAGTGAAACTCACATAAAATACATGATAAAAATCACTGGTTACCTACTTTAATTCAATACAAGTTTATGGAGAGAGGAATTTCTATTGAGTCAGCCAACTTGGAGGTATGGGAAGAGCTAGAGAAAGGCAGAAGATGTATTTTGATAGACCTTTCTGCCACAGTCAGGACCAAGACTAGACAGATAGCTAAGTTCTAGTTCTGGCTCTACCATGAGCTTGCTGCAAAACCTTGAACAAATCATCCAACCCTTAGGCTCATTTCCTTGTTTGTAAATTATAACAGTCCCTCTAATCAGGTTGTTGCATCAGATATTATCTACTGACTTTTAAATATGGAAGCGGAGGATTAGGTCTTACACCACCCCTACTGACACATACACTTCCTCTACTCTCACCCTCCTAGTACAGTTATGTCATAGTGTTTTGTAAAATAAATTATATTCATGTTATGTTACGTTATTAAAAACTATTTGTTTTGTTCACTGCTGAGCTATGTAGTGTCTCATAATTACATTTTCTTTCTTACATACTTTTTTGTTTTCCCTGGAGTTAATAGCTGCCTGCATTTTTTATTTCTCTTTTCTTTTTTTCACTCAGTGACAAACTCTTTGTCAGAGCTGAAAAAAACTTCTCAATATGTTCACTTCAGACAGATGTTCAGTTCCATTTTTTTCCAGAAGGCATCCCTCCAGGAGTCCTTAATCCTCTTGCTCTGATCTGGACTGGCTTCTCTTCAGGCATTCAGCACAGCTGACATCCTAGAGCTCCCTTCTGCCATCACCCCAGGAATATCCTTTGCCTCTCTTATTTCCTGGATCCCATATCTTCTTCCTTCTTGATTCACTCTCTTGTTTTTAATGGCGCACATCCTTTAGTAGCTTTCTGAGACATTTGTAAAGATCTTGCAATCTGAAAATATCTTATCTGAACAACTTTACATTCATTATCTTATTTAATCCTATGAGATGCTTCCAATTTTATTCCCATAGCAGTGAGAGGCAGTAGCAGGATATTGACTTCTAGGTTGAAAATCAGTTAAGATTTTGAATATAATACTGTGGTCTCTTCTAGCTTCAAGTGGTAATTTTCAATGTTATTCTCAGTCCGCTGTATGTGACCTGTTGTTGTTGTTTTTTTTCTGGAATCATTTAGTATATTTTATTTATTCCAAATGTTCTGATATTTTTCAGTGATATGTCTACGTGTGTGTGTGTGTGTGTGTGTGTGTGTGTGTGTATTTCATTTGTTATGCTGGCATTAAGTAAATGGACCCTTACATTTGTAAACTCATGTCTTTCGATTCAAAAGAATTCTCTTATATTATTTCTTTAACAGTGGCAGTCCCTCCATTTTATCTGGTATCACTTTCTGAATCTCCTCTGGATTTTAGACTTCCTAAGTTGTTCATCAAATTTTCTTGTTTTTTTTTTCTTGTCTTTTTTTTCTTTTGTATTTTCCTTTTCTTTGTCTTTTCTACCTAATTTGTCAGAGATTTTTTTCAAACGTGTTTTCCAACTCTTCTATTAAGTTTAATTTCAGCATTCATATTTTTATTTCCAAGAGCTCATTCTGGTTTTCTGAATGTTCCTTCCCATAGTGGCCTGTTCTTATATCTTGAATGAAATATATTCTCTTACCTCTCAAAATAAATTTAAGATTGTTTACAATGTTTTCCTCTGGCCTGCATAGCCTCCATTTGCTCCAATTATTTCTGTTTGTTTGTTTCTGTTTTAGTCTGTCTCTTTCATATTAGAATGCCTTCCAGCAATATCTGGTCATTCAAGAGTAAAACATCCAAGG
Source organism: Eubalaena glacialis (assembly GCF_028564815.1). NCBI lineage: Eukaryota > Metazoa > Chordata > Mammalia > Artiodactyla > Balaenidae > Eubalaena > Eubalaena glacialis. The sequence continues at coordinate 51,431,158 of NC_083720.1, forward strand.
CTGACTGGAAGTTCCAGGAGCGTGGAAAGGAGTTACAGGTGGTGGGCTTTCCCGCAGTATGGCATGGAGGAGAGTTATCTTTTCACAGCATGCATTTTTTATTGGACTGGTCAGTTTCCCCAGAAAGGAACCCTTCACTTTCCTCTCCAGCAGAGAATGAAGCAAGGCACCAACACTTTGTAAGAGAAGAGAGAACTGGGGTCTCACTGCTCAGTAGGCAGACTTTCACTTGAAACCTTCTTATTTTCATATTGCTTGTTACCTGTCCCACCATGGTGCCTGACTGTCCTCAAAACCCAGATCTTTTCTCAACTGTGTTCGGATATGTTTTCTGCCTTCATATAGTGGAGAAGAGATCTGGTCTCTTCGCTCTTTCTGTATATCTTCAGCCTGTTCACCTATTTTCCATTCTACTTCTCACCCTCACCTTCTAAGACACTTGGCACATCCAATTCCTGAGCATTTCCAAAATTTGGCAATGCCAAACAGCCTGCTGTTTGCTGATTTCTCCCCCTGAAAGCTAAAATTTCACTATTATTTTAATGCCGTGCCAAGTCATTTACTAGTTGTTTATTCTCTTTCAAGCCTTCAGACTCCAGTAGACAGTTCTGCACTAATGTCATCTCCTCTTTCATTCTCTTTGTCTTTCATTGTTTAAACCTTTTTTATGTCTTTATTGTCTTTTGCTGGGTTTCAGTTAGCATATTTAATCCAAAGTATATTGTCCATGGTTTTCACTTAATATTCTATCAAAAGCATTCTCTCCCTACAGGAAATATGGAAAACACAATTTCTGATGGCTGTATCATGGTGTGTTTGACCAGCAACCTGTAAGTGGAAATTTAGAATGGGCCAAACTTTTATTATTATAAACAACATCAAAATAAACATCCTTTTACATGAAGTATTATCTTTGTCACTGATAACTTCCTTAAGATCTATTTCTAGAATCACATTCAGTCAAGTTTTTAAATAATTTTAAGCTATTGATACATATTATATAGTTGATTTCTAGAAAGGTGGCAATAATTCACACTCTCCCCCAAAAGGCAGAGGTAGTAGTTACATGGGATTCATTCCACCATCACCAACATCATCACCAACATAATTGTTTCTCAAAATCTTTACCAGTTGTGTCTCACTGTTGTTTTAATTTGAATTCCTCTACTGACAAATATGATTACAATTTTTTCATGTATTTATTGGTAACATATATCTCTTGTTAGTTGTTCTTGGACCAAACTCATTTTTTTTCAAGTGGAATATTAGGTTATTTCTTATTTATAATCTCTTAATTTGTTAAAGATATCAAGCCGTTTAGACCAGACTTGTCAAAATATTTTTCCATTTTATTATTTGTTCGGTTTTTGTTTATTACATTTCTGACATAGAGAATTTTTAAATTTTTACATAATCAAAATTATCACTCTTTTTCTTTAAGCCTAGAAAGCCTCACCATTTCAGAATCGGATAAATATTACCCTATATTTTCTCCTTTCATTTGTATGTTTTGAATTTCTTACATTTTACTCTTTCTCCCTGGAATTTAATATGTAGTTGTTTCTCCTATTAGTTAACCAGGTGGCTCAACACCATTTATTGCATAATTGTCAGTTCTTCAACTAATATGTAATCTAGCCTTGACCACATCCACCTCCTAAAACTCTTTTTTTTACTAGAGTCTGTTTCTGGTCTATTTCAACCCCATTTGTCTGTTGATTCTTACTCCAGAGCATCCTGTTTTAATTACCATAACTTTACAATACATTACAATATCTACTAGAGAAAAGCCTGCTTTACTGCTCTTGTTTTGAAATATTTTTTAGCTCTTTCATTCTATTTACTCTTCAAGATTAACTTTAGATTAGTCAAGTTTCCAGAAAACAACAGCAGCAAAATGATTTCGACTAGAATTACATTAAAAATGTATATTCATTTGAGAAGAGCTAACATGTTGTCAGTATTCATTCCTCCTTTCTAAGAAAATGACTCCTTTTCCATTTATCCAACTCTTCTTTTATGTCTCCTGCTAAATTTTACTGTTTTCTTCATACAGAATTACTCAATGAATTTATTTTTAGATAGTTTATATTTTAGTGCTATTCTGAATGATTTTAATCTTCATATTTTCTAACTGGTTATCACTACTACACCAGAAAGCTATTAATTTTTCTATATTTATTTTCTGTTGAATCAACTAACTCAACTCTCATTTTTAAAAATAATTTTCCAGTTTTTCTAAATATCTTTGCTTTCCTATATAGACAAGAATTTTAGCTGATCATATACTTTTTTGTCTCTTTTTTTCTATGTCTTACTTCTGTCCCATATATGAGTAAGTTGGCATAAATGGGATTGTAAACAGCATTGTCATAATCCTGGTCTTAATGGAAACACCTTTACAATGAGAATAATAATTGCTGATTTTTACTGAGTGTTTTCTACATGCTAGCCACTTTGCCAAAGGATTTAGGTATATTATTTCCTTTAATTTTCAGAATCATTTTAGAGTAAAGTTACTATTGTAATCTCATTTTAAAGGTAGTGAAACTGAGGCTTTAAAGCAGAAATATATCCAAAGTTATCCAACTAGTCAATGGCAAAGCAGAATTCAACTTTACATTGGTTTGACTTCAGAGCTTATGTTTGTGTATAACTAATATTATATTCCAGAATTTCAAGTATGAGTTGGTGATAGGAGTTTTTAAGGATGACTAGGAGTTTTTTTTTTTTTTTTTTTTAATTTTTGATTGAGAAAGGAGATGGGAGAGAGAAGAGTGGATTGATTTTAGGCAGATGAAACATAGACATAAATAGTACAATAACAGTGCAAGAAAAGTGCAACATAAGATGCTTCTCCACAGTTCCTCAAGTTACCTGTGAACATCAAAACCAATTACTAACAAAAATAGTATATTTCAAAGACCAATGCATCTAAGAGTTCATTATTATTCCCACAAAAATAACAAAAGCTGTACTGTGTAACCTCTTGACCATTTCAGTTTCCAAAAATTTCTAAAGAAAACATTTGGTTTCGTTACAAATGTAACGCTGAAATTTTGATTCATCCAAAAGGTGGGACTGAGGTGATGCATGCTATTTAAGTCACATCTTGGCAAGGAGCTAAGTTGCAGGAGATGGTGTGCCTCCTTCTCCAATGTGAAAAAAGAAAAAGGAATCTAGCAATGTTCAAAATAAAGTCTTTAGAGTGTGACACAAAATTATGTATCTCTGCAGCATATCCCCAGATAGCGGTAACTGTGTAATAGCCCTGCTGGATTCCCACCACTGCGAGAAGCCCATCCATGCCTGAAGCCTGAGGGGCAGCATGGAGAAACATGAACATCTTGCTTTCTCACCAGACATTTTCATTGTTGGGTTGGGGAGGGGAACTCTTCCTCAGAAATGATTACCTAAAAGTTCTTAGCTTTAAATGTCACCCTTTTTTAGGAAGGGGACAATTGATTGAGGTTAATTAAGTATTAATTTAATAACAACTTTTTACAAGCTTCTGGAAAGCTTACCCTTGATCAGTGAAGAGAGAGGTACCTGGATCTGAGCACACAGGCGCAGGGCTGTACTTCGACTCAGGTTCTCGTCCTGGTCCTGCTGGGCAAGGCTCTTAAACCTGTCAGCCCTCAGTTTATACATTTGCCGATTGGTTATAATAACACGGTTGCCATTTCCTTCATAGGGCTTCTATGAGATTGAAAAAGGAGTATAAATGGATATGTGCTTTTGAAAACTGAAATACACTTGACATGTGTAAGGAAAGATCCAACAGTTTCCAGGATGCGCTCCCTATAGAGCAGTCCTATTTATCGCTCACCCGAACTCCTCTGAAAAAGACAAACGGTTATCAACAGTAATAGAGTCCTGCAGAGAGCCGGCCCGTTTCCATTTCGATTCAAAGCCCTGGAGGCAGCAAACTTTCAATCCAGGCACTACCCCAGAGTCTCCAGTAAATTTGTCTGTTTCCCCAATATATGTGGTGAGCATTTGACCAGAAGCATCAGGCTATGTCTGATCAGATTAGCCTATCAGGCGGAGATAATTACCATTTAAAGGCTAAAGGAGAAATGACCTATTTTACACGGACTTTGTGAGAGGCGCTAGGGAGAGATGCTGCGTGATCCCAGGACTACTTGGTAGCTTAGCTTTGGTCAACACGTGGCTCCGTCTTCCCCTCAGTCCCTTTGGCCAGTCATTTCTTTATACGCTGTACAGTGGCTCCGTGTACTGGGGACTGAACTTAAATTGAGCTTGAGACAGGGGCCATGGAGTGATTGAGGAGTGAATTAGATAGAAAATTGCAGCTTTTGCGCCCTAAGTGAGAATCACTGCATTCAACCAGCTGGTACAACTTGAGTATTTCTCACTTCTTTTGACATTTTTTCAACAGGGGAACTTGATGTAAAACACATTTGTCCCTTTAGAGTCCAGAGCTGCTTTTTCCCCCTCAACCTTCTTTTAAGATCTGCCCTTTATAGCTCGAATGTTCTGTAGCCAACATCAGCGTGGATTGTGACCTATGTAAGCCAATGCTCAAGAAAGAGTTCGAGAAGGGAAGAGTCTAAGACTTAAAGTCAATGTTCATTGGGCCCCCATCAGAATAATCAGCCGTGAATGTGGCACACAGGAGCACAGGATGCCGAATGTAAAAGGCAGAGACACCACAGGGAGAATTTGTTTCTCGTATTGGTTTTTTGGGTTTTACACAAAACTATTCCCTTCCCAAGAGGTGCTTGAAATTGAGTCAAATTTGAAAACTGTAAAATCCCTGGATGCATTTATTAGCGTGTGTTCATTCATGCATAAGCACAATTGGTTGTCCTTGAACAGGCAGATGAGGGCACTGGTTATACACGGCGAACTTGATTTCAACACACATGACTTAAGCCTGCCCCGTGCCTGGTACTATGCTAGGCCCTGAGAGAAATAGGAAAATGAATAAGATTCAGATTCTGGCCTCTAGGGATTGATACATAACTCTGATCCAAGACAATGTAAGAAAACTCCTAGAAGAGAGACATCAAATGCTGTGGCAGCCTCCCTAACACATCTACAACTTTTTAAAATAAAGCCCCATGAGCATGGATTAGGTTAAGGATATGGCAAATGCCTCAGCAAGGCCTCCTGCTCCATTCACAACCTGAAGCTACCCAGATGGAAGAGCCTCTCCCAGCATCACTGCCCATCACACCCCCTGACACAACAAGCCACCCTCCATCTTTCAAACATGTGCCAAATGTCTACTCTTCTAATTCTTTGTTCACAAGCCTCCCTCTGACCAGAGTGCCTTTTCACCCTCTTTACCACCTAGAAAGCCCTTACTCTTCCCCTAAGATCCAACTCAGTCATCTGTAGGGTGAAAATGAACAAGGAGATGTCATCCCAAGGTCTCTCCCAGCCTTTTATGTCAACGATATGCGAATTTAAGACGTGCATCCAACAGTCCACCTTCCTTGAACCATGAAGCCATTCCTGATGCCCTGGGGCATGATTCCTCTTGCTCCTCCAAACCTGCATCCCACATGCTCAAACTGCTACCAGAGCATCGAACATACTGAACTGTCATTGACTATTTATTCGTTCATCCTTCCAAGTAGAGTGGGTTCAACTAGAGGGTAGGATCTGCATCTTATTTCATTTTTATTTTCTTTAACAAGGAGTTACATGACCATAACTATGTGTCGACCACTATTTTTAAGTGCATTCCATGTATTTATCCATTTAATCCTCACAACAAACCAATGAGATAGATTATTGATACTATCATTATCTCATTTGGCCCATGAAGGAAGTGAGACATAGAGTTTAAGTAACATGCTCAAGGTCATACAGCTGGTAAGTAGTGATCCATGATACGAGCCTGGCTCTTAGTGCTACCTCATGATGTTTTTACTTATCTTTGTACCCTCAGGACTTTGCCCAGAGGTCTAGTATTTAGAACGTGGAGCTCAATAAATGTGCAGTAGCTGATTAGATAAATGAGCAGATGACCGCTACTGGTTAGCCCTGGCTAGATCCTCTTGAAAAGTTCTAGACTATAGAAGCTAAAGGTAATTAGTGTATATATATACACTAATATGTATAAAATGGATAACTAATACGAACCTGCTGTATAAAAAAAAAGAAGCGAAAGGTAATGAGCAGATTTGGAGAAGCTTCACAGAAACTCAAGAAGATGGAAATGAAGAATTATACCTAAGGATTTAAGTTGCTTAGCCTTGAGAAGCAAAAGCTGAAGGCTGCTTTCATAATGATCTTCAAGGCCAGGAAGGCTGATTCCTGAGGACAGTGACTGAGCTGTTTTTCCCCACCTCCAGGGAGGATGAAGGAGCAGGTACTGTCCTCAGCTGCAATGGGAGTGGTTTAAATCCACCACAAGGAAGAATTCCCTTAGCTTAAGAATCATTTGTTAGACCCAGGGATGAGTTATGGACAGAAGCTATAGAAGGTCATCTGTCTTCGGCATTTTGGACTTGCTTCTGCTCAGAGTGAGGAACACAGAGGGTGAAAACAAACAATGACATGTCATCTCAAGGTCTCTTTGAGCCTTATAAATCGATGACATTTGAATCTAAGAAATACGTCACTTTACCTTCCTGGACCAAATGAATGAATGAATGAATGAGTCCCAAATAATTTAAAAGGCAACAAAAAATTATAACCAGCAGAAAAAGAGGTCTTCTCAAACATACTACTGTGCCAGAAATGTAACAAAAGAAGAAAAACAGAACTTGTTTTCTGAGAAACCTAAACTCTTACAGTTTCTACATTCAAACCATTTCTTGCTAGGTCCATCATACTCCTGACATAAAGTTAGAACTGGTCAGTCTATATCCTCGGGTACTACTTTTACCCCATCATCACAATTTGCTCATTTGATAGATGACATTAGTATCTTGAAGCAGATTTCTCTAAATATCACGTAAACTCAAAAGACGAACCACTATTCCATCGATACCAATGTAAGGTGTATCCAACATAAAGAAGTGAATCCTTTCCTGAGAGGAGGAAACAACCTCACACATACTTTTTTCCCTTCCTACATGGAAACTGAAACACAAAATAGCAATGGAATTGGAGGGGAAGGTAGAGAGTAACACGAAACTATTTTTGTATTTGGTATTATTTCAGAGATACAATTCTACTTTATTTTCTGTTATTAGAGATAAAAATCTTACATTCTGTCTAATGCTTTACATTAGACAAAGTCTTTTAAACACACATTATTTTACCTGGGAAGTGGGTATTTTGTTTTGTTTACAGAGGAGGAAACATCTCAGAAGAGGGACTTGCCTGAGGTCACACATCTAAGTCTAGTTGCCCTTCCCCAGTCAGGCCCTCTAGTTTCCAGGCCTATCATCTCCCATACATCATGAACTGCTGGGCACTGGACTGGCCTTGCTAGAGGCCTCCTTCACCATATGCAACCTCTTTTGGGAGCTATGAAGTTGGCCTGTCCCACTTTGAGAAACTCAGGCCAATAACCTTAGGAGACCCATTGAACCCAGAGACACATACAAGAGACTGTTCTATCTGCCCCGAGTAGAGGATATCCACCACCAGTGAAGCAGCAGAGCCCAGATTCTAACTCAGGGTTTCACTACTTGCAAATTGCACTCCTTAAAAACCCAGCTCAAATGTCATCTACTCTGTGAACTCATCCCTGGCCCCTAGCTCCATGCAAACGGACATAATCCTAAGTGCTTTCAAGCTCTGGATCCAGGATGCTTTGGCCTAGGCTCCATGGACTGGTTAAGTGATCTTAACCTCTCTGAAACTTCCTCACCTACACCATGAGGATATGACTCGTATCTCTCTAATGCCGCGATGGTGAAGATTCTGTGAGTTAATATGACAAATGCTTAAAAAACAGCTCTTGGCACAAAGTAAGCTCTTGGTAATTGTTCAATATTCTTGATATTATTACCTTCTCTGGGCTTTCTGAGTCCTCACGAGGTTTTGTTTATCTTTCTGGTATAAAACACTATATTATTCATATTTCTTATAACTCTCCTCCACTATTTTGTTAGTCATTATCCAGCCCATCATGAGCCGAGAGACCACCTTCTTTTCTGGCAATCTCTTTTCAGGTGATGTCACTGATATCCACTTAGCCACCCTAAAGAGTCATTGGACTCTCCACACCCTCATTCCCTGCATCAATCGATCACCAAATCCAGAGGCCCCTGTCCTCTAGATTTTTCCGAATCTACCCTTCCATCTCCATCTTACTTCCACAGTCCTGCCAGCCCTCATTTAAAGCGGTAAAGCAGCTTCTTAACTGGGTTTCTGGCCTCTAGTCTTGTTACAGTCTAATTTATCTTCCACACTGAAGCCAGAATGATGTCTTTAAAAAATGTTGATCCCTATGTTATGCCTCTGTTTAAAGCCCATCGATGGCTCTCCACTGCTGTTTGAAGCTGTTTGGTCTGACCGTGCAGGAACTGTCTCCTTCCTGCCCCTCATCTGCATCACTCCTGCCTCACCCTGAAAGGCTGGCACCAAAAGACAACTGGCTCCTCCTGCCTCTGATATGTTCTTTATTTTGGCCTAAACACTCTTCCGAGTTCTTTGTCTGGCTTAAGTCCTTCTCTTTGTTTAATTAGCACCAGTATCACCCCCTCCATGGAACCCCTTAGACGGATCAGAGGCCACTCCCCAGTGCTTCCATGATACACGGAGCGTTCTGTGGCTATTCTATAATCATGATGACCTGCTGTGCTCTCCCCACCATGACCTCAAGTTCAAGGGCAATGTCTCCGGTCACTGTCTCACTCACATAAGTACGGATGTGCTTTGCACACAGTACCTATTCAAAAAAATGCTAAATGGCTGATCTTATTAAATAGGTAATAGATCCAGATGACACATATAGTGCACACTATGGGGCACTAAACAGTACTTAATTGAAGGGTTCTTCTAAGGGCTTTTCATGAATTGACTCATTTAATCCTCACAACAACCTTAGAACGTAGCTGGGATAATTATCTCTATCTTATAGGTGAGGAAACTGAAGCACAGAGAGGTTAGAAATGTTACCAGTGTGACATAGTTAGAAACTGATGACACCAAGGTTGGAACCCAGAAGTCTGACTCTAGATCCCATGTTCTTAGCCCTTATGCCATTTTTGCTGTCAGATATGGGTACCATGATAAATAAAGATATCTAAACAGACACAGATAATATATTCTAGTTCCAATTCTACAGGTAGGAAAGTTGAGACATTGGAATTTCATGGAGAAGCGATCCAGGGAAACGGAAGAAAGCTAAGCAGGGAGATTACCATCTTTGCTCCTCACTAACCAGCAGTAGAACTCAGCGCAGTCAGCCTTGCTCAGCCTTGGTTCTTCAAGTCTAAAATCAGGGCCTTGGGGCCACATTACACCTTAGCTTTTTTCCAGATCAAATTTGCAATTCCCTTCCGTTAGGCAAACATCATCAGGGTTAAGTGTGTGTCAGGCTCAGTGCTAAGGGCAGACACACAGAGACAAACGAGATGTGTCTCTGCCCTTGAGGAATCTGTCTTCTTGTGGGGGAGATGGACACAGACAGACAACATTGACAGAGGAGTTCACAATGGCCACACCACTATTACATTGGTTATTTTCAAGGGAACCACTCCAAGTTAAAACATCACCCAGAAATGAGCCATTTGCCCCTCCATAATGTCTTTCAACTGACCATTGCCCAGAGCAATGAAGCATTGGTGTCTCCTCCCATCCTCTCTCCAATGCCCCACTCAAGCATAATCACCTCGGTTTACAAGTGAAGAAGCAAAGGCGCTGCCTTAAGTAAGTTTGCCAGTAGCCCGATGGTTACCTGGTGGCCGAAGCCCCTGCCATCTTGGTTCCCAGCTTCTCCCTGAGCTGAAGTGGGCCATGGGCCACAGGAGCATTAACCCTGACACAGCTGCTGTTGGTTTTCCGGTACAGGTTATATGCTTAAAAGGATTTTTAGATTTACAGTTGATTCTAGAAATTGCATCTAGCTCATTTTCAACTCCATGGATAAGCTGGTTCATTTAAGGCAAACAGCATCCAATTAAAGTACATTCTGGAGAAATGAGTGAGCAAGGCATTTTTGCCCAACTCTTAATTTATTTACAAAAAAAAAAAAAAAAAAAAACTATCGGGATTTCTCAAGGACCAAATCCCATCACATCATTGTGAGATGAGATAGTTAAAATATGTATGATCAAAATGTAATTTGAAAATACACTCTGAGAGGCAGCCTTGTATAAGAGTACAGGATTTGGGGCCAGTCTGAGTGGGCCCACATCTCTTTTCGTCATCTCAGTAGGTATGTAACCTTGAGCATGTTCCTCAGTTTCCTTGAGCTGAGCCTCAGTTTCCCCATCTGTATAAGATGAATTAATAATATCTGTCAGAGTACTTGTAAGAATTAGAAATGTAGCTTAGTGCCTGGTAGAGAGTAAGGGTTAAAAAAATCAACTATTAAAAAACATTTTATTAAAGTCTTAATGATTCAGAGATTGATTATTCCATTAGAAGATCGTCACGCTTTTTCCCTTTCTTTCTCTTTCTTCCTGCCTGCCCACGTCACAGCTGCTCATAAGCTATTATTCCATGAGATAAAAAATGAGATAAAATTCAATTCAGATGATACAGCAAAGTGGGAAAACCACAGGCACTCAAGTCAAACAGGACTGGACTTGAAGACTGGATGGCTTTGGACAGGTTAGGTCTTAATTTCTTCATCTGTAAAAGGGGGTAATCATATGTACCTTCTAGGCTTCTTAGGAATGTTGGAGTGTGTGTATGTGGAGAAAATATTTAAACTAGGAACATGAAATCCAAATGTTTCTGTAAAAAAGCATGTGTCCTATCAATGGTAGCATCCCATGAACCTTTAGGTTAGTCATTTCCCAAAAGGCAGATAATGAAAATGTTCTCTCTGCTCCTTGCCTCCAAAGATGCGATCCTGTTCAACACACACACACACACACACACGCACACGCGCGTGCACGGGTGCACACACACACGGGACACTGTGATTGGTAAATAGTAGTTAGTTAGGTAAAGAAGTATTGAATCAGTTTCTACAAGAAATGTAGTACTAAAGCTAAATTAAAGTTTCAGTATCAATCACAGCTTGTTTTTAAATTGTCCCCAACTCCATCACTACCATGGAGGGTCAAAAGAAGTCACTCTCACGACAAAGGTCTTACATCTAATGCCATCAGATTTCATTGCCTCCTTTAGGGACAGCTTAAGTATCAGCTGAAGTGGGGTGACTCCGTGCATGTGGGGACCCAGCATGGCAACACAGATGGCTGGACAGTGTGGGCAGCAGGCAGGCCTCACTGTGGGTAGAGCTCCAGAAGCAGAGTAGCAGGGGCTGCCACACCGTGACACACAATGCCACACATGGCCAAGAGTCAGGGAGGCCAAATGGGAGCCTGGGATGTCTTTCCCATAACCGTGACCTCCAGGAGCTATAGGGAGAGCTTCGGTTACCATAATGGAAATGGCAAGGGTCAACTTGAACACAATCACATCTTTGGAGGCAAGGAGCAGAGAGAACATTTTCATTATCTGCCTTTTGGGAAATGACTAACCTAAAGGTTCATGGGACGCTACCATTGATAGGACACATGCTTTTTTACAGAAACATTTGGATTTCATGTTCCTAGTTTAAATATTTTGTCCACAGAGATCTCTGAGTCATCTCCTCACATGCTTCCTTCCTTCATCCTCCTTTGAAATGAAGACTATATATAAGATGCCAACTCTCTAAAGGAAAACACATAAACAAAAGACAAAAATCCGAAAGTCACATCAATATACCATAAAATATCTGAATATTTGTTTAGAACCCCTGGGGACCTACCACGTGACATTCTCAAAGTAGCATGCAGAGATTTATTTGTATGCCTTCCTGCTTCCTAAATAACACTCCCACTCAAAGTGGAAGGACTCCAATTTCATGACAGGCTGGAGGAGGTTATTTTCTGAAGCTCCTTACTTAACATCACATGGCTTAGAACAGAACATACCTGTCAATATCAGTATTACATTTCACTGAAATTTCAATCGCAAAGGAGACTCCTATGAAAAGTTTCCCTCCTTTTATAAAACGGGACAATTATTTTTAAAAATTGATGTTGAAAATTCAACTCTTCCTGAATCACCATTTTTGTAGGAAACTGTCTGCTATAGACAAAATGGAAAATCACAGTTGCACTTTATCCAACACCACCCATAAGAAATGCTTCATGCACGGAAGTGTTCTTTTTCCATAAGGAGCAGCATTAGAAAAAAAACACCAAACCTCTGGCATCACTCTTCAATATTGTTGTCTAATTAAATGGCAATGGAGTGGATGCGTAAAAACATGCATTAGAGGTGTGTAATGTGTAATGTGAAGAAGAGTAATCAAAGCCATTCAACAGGATTTAGGAAGGGATTTCAGTTGGCAGCTTATGAGACAGGAGCATATAATTTTGCTAATTTGAAATAGGTATTGTAACGTATAAACATTATTGCTTTGCATATTTTAATGAAAACTGCCTCTACACCAAAATGAATCCTTTAGCTTGAACTTTCTGCATACCACAGAGCTTCTACCTATTATGAGTTCAGCATAAATAAGAAAGGCACGCAAGCCGCATTAAAAGAATGGTCACCTCATTAAAATAGGTTAAAACCAAGCCCCTTATTCCAAGCTACTATAACACTATAAAGTAAGTCTGGTGACAGGTGTTGTATTAAATTTTTATGTTGCAATGAACTTGAACTCACACAAACCAAATCTTCATGCTTCCTTTGATATACACCTGCAACTTGTTAATTCAAGGGGCTTTATTAAGAAAATATAAATTTAGCAACATCTATAGATTTGTAAAACTCTATTAGCTTGCTCAAGAATCTAGAGGAAATTCATTTGGAATCTTATTTGCATGGTTTACAAAGAAATGAAAACTAATGATGACTTTTCCCAAATGGATGTGTCTGCAGATAACGCATTTGTGCAAACAGACGGATGTGAATTACCCAGACTTGGGCTAAAGGAGTTGAGAGAGAGATCTGGGTCCGTCTGGGGCTGAGGACATCACTTACCTGCCAGCTCGCTTCTCGCTGAAGTCCTTTTTTCCAGTCTTCTTCCAGCCTGGGGGAGGTCTCATCCATTGCTGATGCTGCTTGCACAAACTGGATTCGCCAGTGGCTGTTACTCTTTCGTTGCAAGCCTTTACCAAAGCGGCAGCGAGGGCAGTTCAGGGGCAGACTGTCATGGAGAAAATGCCATGCCAGAGGATGAGGGATCAGGCAGGAAGAAGCCACGCGGGAACAAATTTGGGATACACGGGGCTACCCTGACAGCTGCCAAATGGCCAGGCAAGAGGCCAGCTCAGCCACTGAGCATCCAGAGATTAGGAACAACCAAGCTCCAGGGCCAGTGGACAATGGGTCATTCTTATGTTTCTGGCATAAAGGTCAGAGGAGGGAAGTGTGAAGGCATGCTCTATGACCTAGAAATATGCATATCTATGTGTGCACCTGTCTTTTCCTCATCCCCAAACACACACACACACACTCTCACAGCAGGATTTGCATTGTTCTGCAGGGTTGCATCAGTGGGCCGGAGTATCCTAGAAGAAATAAGCTACTTTACATAGAAGCAACACATTTCATTTGAGCACGTCTCCCTCAACACCGGATGAATCACTCAGCAGCCAGTAAACATGAATAATAGCAAGTCCCTTTGGGGGAAAATAGACTTTTCCTATAGTCGAATCCTGAGTGTCTACAGTCTCTGGTTTCCCCCTTCTAGGAAGTTCTGTGGCAGGCGTTTAAACTGAACATGGACCTCAACCCTTTACCCAAACCATTAGCCAAAATGACCAGAGGCTTCAGTTTGGATGGACTTCTCAATATTTGGGGCTCAACGAAGCCAAACCCAACCAAACTCTGCCCTGTTCCATTACTATTTCTCACACAGAATGATACTCTCTCCTGCTATTCAAAACTGATCACCTACAGTTTTAAGAGAGGCACTACTGCCAATGGCACCTGCTTCCTTCTGTTAAAACAGTGGTTATCAAACTTGGCTGCACAACAGAATCAACTGGAAAGATTGTGAAAATACTGTTACAGGAGCCTCACCCCTAGAGATTCTGATTTAATTGGTCTAGGGTAGGGCCCAAGACACTGCTATATTTTTTTAAATCCCACTGGATGATTCTATTAAGTGCCCAGGATTAGAATCACAAAACTCAGTGTTGAGTATCATTTAAGGTTTCTCTAATCTAATCACTCAGCTGATGCCTGAATCCCCAAGATCCTGCCAATACCTATGTGAACAATGTTCTTACCACCAATGACAGTAAACTCACTACCTCCCAAGACAGTCCAATTCCATGGTTGATTGTTCTGTCCCACAGGGAATTGATATCCTTCTCCCTGCAACTTCCATGGCTGTACTGTTTCTTAATTCCATAAAGAATACTAAAGCTTATTCTGTAGGACAACCTTTCAGAGATCCAAAGACAGTAGCAGCCCATGCCCTCAAACCACTGCTAAAGTGTCTCTTTTCCAAGTTAGATCTTGCTAGTTTCTTCAGCAAACCATGGAAGATGGTTTCAGGTAAACTCTCCATCCTGGATGCCAGCCTCAAAATATATTTCACTATCTCTAGTGATAGTGATTCTAATAGTCCAGAAGTGATTGTAATATCCCCGCTATGGTCTATCATTGCACATAGAGCCTAATAATCACATGCTTTATTTTAAAAATCCTCACACTAACAACCAACATAATAATAAGAGCAGCCAGCATTTACTGAGCATGGACCTACACACCTGGTACTGCAAGTACTTTATTAACGTTACATCATTTATCCTTTATGAGTATACTGTGAAGTCATCATTTTGCTCCTGATTTACAGTGAAAAGTCCAAGACAGGCAAAGATATTTGCCTAGGTGATGGGTCAGAGGGTAGCCCAGATGTGACCCCAAGGCCTGCGTTCTCCACCTCTACTTCATGTTAGTCAGTCCCTTTCACTGATGCAGTCCCAGGTCCCATTGGCTATTTTGACAACCACACCTCACTGATATGGGTCACAGTCAATTAGTACACTGAGGTTTGCTCTCATCTTCAGGTTATATATGAACATGTTATGTAGGCTACAAATTGCCATACAGGCCTAACTTGACATTGCTATCCCTTTAATAATTACAAGACAATACCTTCCACCTCTAGCAAAGCAGAGAAACGCAAAATCGCTCCTTTACTTGCTCAGCTCCTCTCTTTTATCCATAGTATTCAGATGCTTCTTCAGAGGTTACCCTGAAGGGTAAGAGAGAAAGGCCAGAGGAGAAGGGTCCAGAAAATTTCCCCAGAGACTAGACTCAATGGAAGCCTCACCAATCACCTGTTCTTCCCCATTTCCTCTAAATTCTATCAAGAGCACTCCATAACGAAAACTGGGGGCAATTAGTTTTACCATTTGAATCACATCATCTTCAAGGTAGCTGACTCAGTTCTTATGGAAGGCAGTACACAAAGTGGTTGAACAGATAGCCTTTGGAGTCAGACAGACCAAGGTGTGAGTAGCAGCTCCATTATTATCTGGTTCTATATCCCTAGGCAGGTCACCTAATACTTCTGAACCCTAGTTTCCATGTCTGTAAAAGGGAAGTATTATTGTCTCAAGCATATTATTGTTCATCAATATCTGATTCCCATTCGTCCCAGGGACACAGCAAGATGGCATTTCCTTAAACCCCCTAAAATTAGCCTTAATCACATGTCTTGTTTCGGCCAATAACATGTAAGAAAAGTGATGGCTATCACTTCTCAGGGGGAGACCTTAATCACCAGCTCTTGGCTCCTAGCCAACTCTTCCCCTACTGCAGTGATTGCATATGTTGATAAGACATGCCTTAACATCGAAGCAGACTAGAATGCTGAGCCAACTCATGGAGGACAGTTGTCCTGGAGAGTCACCTGGACAAACAACAGGCATTATGTGAACAAGAAATAAACCTCAGG
Source organism: Eubalaena glacialis (assembly GCF_028564815.1). Lineage (NCBI taxonomy): Eukaryota > Metazoa > Chordata > Mammalia > Artiodactyla > Balaenidae > Eubalaena > Eubalaena glacialis. Next base: position 51,447,182 of record NC_083720.1, read on the forward strand.
GTTATTTGTTTCCACAGCATAACCTAGCCTACCCTGACCAATACACTGTCCTTACCATAGAGTCATTATAAGAATCAAATGAAATAATCTCACTAGAGCATTATCGTGAGCATCGAGTAAGTCTGCAATATTATTTTATTTTAAATAAATTCCATTACAAGTCAGTCTGTTCTACCCACGTCCCACATAATCCACTATTTCCTCCTTCTTTTACAGCCTGGGTTTTTCCTGCTCATAAGATAGTAGCATTAAGTGTGGCAATTTCCATAGATGATGTAGAAATATGAATTTTAAAAAGGAAGGGTAAAAGTGTTCAATAATGCAGCGTCACTCTGTCTCGGAAAGCAAACTCAGAATAGCATGACTTTAATGCCACTTATCATTTAGCAAGGAAATTAATGAAAGCAAAATGAAGCCTCAAATACTAAATGTAGCTCAGTATGAATTCACTACTGGTAAAATAAAGTACACGCCTTCAAAATGTAAACACAATGAGAACATACAGGAATACAGGAGCTTATTAAATAGCATAGCTTTTATTCATGATTCTTAAATCAAGCAATCAAAAAAGAATTCATTTTGTTTTTTTCTTTGTAAATATTTTCATTAAAGGAAGGTTCAACTATGAAAATAAAGTGTAAGGAAAGCATATATAACACGTTAGCCAAATTGCAACGCTGACATTTCAAGACACAAACTCAAACCTGCTTTGGGACACCGCTGGGAGAGTCTTTTTTGTTTTTTTTCTTAATGTTTTGCAAATGCAAACGCTAAAAACTATGCCCTGTGTCATGAGTTGAATTGTGTCTTCTCAAAAAGATAGGATGGAATCCTACCCCTAGAACCTCAGACTGTGATCTTATTTGGACACAGGGTCTTTACACAGGTAATCAAGCTAAAACAAAGTCATTAGGGTGGGTCTTAATCCAACCTGACTGGTGTTCTTATAAAAAGGGGAAAATGTGGACACAAAGACAAATGCACACAGGTAGAAAGCCATGTGAAAATGAAGGCAGAGATTGGGGTGATGTGTCTACATGCCAAGGATTGCTGGCAAATCACTATTTTTCCTTCAATATAAGCAGCTTATTGAGAATATGCTAACTAATAAGAAATAGAAGGAGTTTTAGAATTTGTAACATTTTCCTTAAGGAAAAGTTATATAAAAAAATAAAAAAGGAAACATCTCTACAAATGCATCAGTCAGTCCTCCCTTGATTTTAAGGAAAATTCCTTTAACTTATAGAATAAATATGGGTTAATACTTCATTTTTAAGAATCAAAGGACTAGAAAATAAAGAGTTTTCTAAGTGACTTAAGCCATACATTCCACAGAGTTCTATGATGGCAGAATATGGCACTTTAACCTGCTCTATGGGATGCAGGTATTTGGTCTAGAGGAGAAAATGAAAGAAAGCCTGGGTGGGGAGAGCAGGGGGACATTGATGAAAATAAGTACAGAGCCAAGGAGTCCCCAGGTGTGGAAGGAACTGATGGTCTTTCACCCACCAATAGGATTTTGTACACACTTTCACTTAACACCTGGGCTAGAATTTTTATGAGTTCCTACCATCCATTTTATTATACATTCTCACTTTAAATCCATTCTCAATGAAATTTTCCAAGACGTTTTCCCACAAACTTTTACTTCTGTTTTTGCTCTCTTTTTTTTTTATTAGAAGCTAATAGTAAGGTGTTTACCTTCAGAACTTTGCTTCACGAAAAAACAACAATAATGTATCAAATCCACAACACCAGAGGTGTCTGGATATTAACTCTCACAAAACAAAATAAATACAAACAAACAAAAACTGGTGTCATAAGAGTGATAAATCTGAAAAGGATGAACTTTGGTAGTGTAGTCATAATTTGGAAAGAAAAAAAATAGAACATTGGTTTCCAGTTCACTGTTTCACTGGAATAATTAATGCTAATCATTCCCTCTGTAAAATATCTAAACTGAACTACAGTGATGCCCACAGGACAGTGGAAAATAAAGCACTGTGGCTAGGAGAATATTCTCTTGTGCACCTGTGTGCTTTGGCGCCCATGTGGCTGAGTTGTATGCTTATCAAGATTCATTTGTGTTTGTTCCCAACCCTATTTATACCAGTTGTGCCTGTTAATGTAATTACATAATTTAATTAAATAATATAGCTATAAAATATGAGTTTCAATGGAAAGGGAGTTGTTGCTCTCATGAAACTAGTCAAATGCTTTGGAAAGACCCAATAAAGAAAAGGTGCTTTAAAAATATTGTCGTTGCAGGGGCAGGGATTATAAAGGTCTGCACAGATTCTACTCAGGTTACTGGTCACTGCCTTAAAATTCTTAATTCACTTTAAAGAAATTGAAACTGGAATTTGTAGAGGTTCCTCTAGGGATATAGCTTACACAAATAAAGACTCCAAAATTCCACTCTGTGGACCCCTACTTAGAGAAAAGGCCTTAGCTCCACAGCAATACACTGGTGAATAAATGTGCATTTATGGATTTTAAGCAAAAGTCAAATTTTTGTGTAGGTATATGATTTATGATCCCCCAACTTAATCAACTTACATGATTAATCAGTCAACAACCGTTTTCAATCATATGGAATAAGAAGGTAAACTAGAAAGGACCTTTTCTTAATCGACTCCTAGTGAACAGAGATAGAAAGCAATAGACTCAAATATTCAAACCAAGAAACAGAATCCATTTCAATACCTAAATCTACTTATATCACTTAAGTGAGAAACAGCCTGGCTATAACTATAAACATTAATCATTGTATAAATCTGAGCCACGTAGACTCCTATTAATTAGTGCATAGCATCCCCATGTCTTCCTATAACCGTGTAATAATACCAACTGCCTATAATCGAAAGGATTTAGTAGACTTTTATTGATGGAAATCAGATGATTTCATCCACAGTGTCTGAATCACTTTGATATGTTTGAGCCCGAAGCAAAATAATGTAATAAAAAGCAACATACAGATGAGAACCTCATATGAATCTGTCGCTGACTTGAGAAGAATCAAATCTAAGTCCGACCAGGTGAAGACATTCCATACATCATCCTTCCAATTCAATATAAAAATAATATTTCCCCTTCCAGTATGTTTATATACTGTTCCTGACTTTGTGAGATCCTGGACATCGAGAGAGCCCGTAGACACAGAGCGTTGCCTTAGCAAATGGTATGCACAGCAGAGATGAATTACAGAATACTTCCTTGAAAGAGATTACTTTAAAGACTAACTGAAAGTCATAAGCCCCCAGAAGTTATAACCAATAGACTCACGAGTAGAGTGGGAAGGTAGATCTTATGAGTAGGATGAGTCAATGAGAAATAGGCTATGTGGTAGGCTGGAAACATCATTCATTCCCTCTTCCTCCTCACCCCCCAAAAAGGGTCCTCCAGTAGACTGCCACGGGGCTAAAATGTCACCAGTCATATCTTTTGATTTTAAAAACTTTTCTGTCACTGTCTATGAAATTGCACATACTCCTAGGAGGGGCCAGCTAAAGCTTTATCTCCTAACACTTAGTCACAAGTTATTTTTCAGTTCAGCTTAGAGAGTAAGACTCTTTGCAACCAGGCAAGAAATGAAGATGGAGGCCAGAGGAACCTCAGAAGAGGAGAAGGGCTTAGAACCGAGGAAGTGAGGGATTGCCAGAGCCCCTCAGGCACAAATAACTTTAAGAAATATAAATTGAAAGACTCATGAAAATTGACTTTACTAACCATCAGATTCTTGGAAGATTATTAAAAGCTATCCAATTGGTTTAGGGATTTGTAACATACACCTAGGTTCTCATTGCCATTAAAAAATATAACGTTGGAAAAATATAATGCCGATATAACTTGGTGGGGGCAGGAAGGGGGTTCATCTCTTCCCTCTTCATTTATGCCTAATACTCACATCTGAATGCCAGGGGAACCTCAGATACAGTTCAAGAATTTCAAAATACGAAGGAATCAGAATGGGAATTTGGTTAGTAGGTGGGCTAAGGACTCAAAGTGTACAGACCATCATCACCTAGGGGCTTGGCAGAAATGCAGAATCTCATGCCCTACTCCAGATCTACAGAATCTATTTGCATTTTATCAAGGCTGATTCATTAAATTTAGGAAACAAAGGAAGAATTATCTGGAAGGTGTATTTGCATAGCAAGCTTTATTTATTTTATTTATTTTATTTATTTTTTCTTAACTTAGAGCATAGGTTTAGAGTAACTGAGGAACAGAATAACTGATAAATGTTACATGGAAGAATTGAGCCGCCTACTAAGAAACTGCTTGATGCTGCCTCTGGAGAATCTTCTCAGTGATCTCACTTTCAAAATTCTGTAAGGATCTTTATAAGCATGATCCAGCAGGTGTGACGGGCAGGACTCCCACCCTTAAATCACTCAACAACCTCAGTGTACGTGACTATTCCACTTACTAGCTCAGAAAAACAGCTGATGACAAGTGAATGACACCTCCTCTGGACATTTAGATGACTGATTTTGTATAAATCAATATTGAGTGCCACAAAATGTCAGAAAATACCAAATGGGGAGAAAAGAATCAATAGATAACCCTGGAATTGAATGAGTGATGAATAATCTTTACCAACTAAAATAAATTAAACCAGGAAAAACAAATTAAAGTAACATCAAGAACCTGGCTTAAAACCACAAAAAACCAATATAATTTAGAGGTAAGACCACTCGTGACAAACATGCTGTTCATTTTTTTTTTCCAGGAAAGCATTATGACAGGAACTACAAAATAAGAGCTAAATTTGTACCTTCTAGCTTCTGTCTGAACAGCCATAATTTTTTAAGGTTCTACAACAAATAAACTCCAATTTGCAGATGCAGACCATGCGATAACCTAGCAACCATGAAACTGAGCACACATTTGATTAACACTTTTGGGTTCTAGGGGACAGGGGTAGGGAGACAAATTCTGTAATTTATTTAATTCATTTTAGATTTCAAACATGCCTCTTAGAGCTATCAAATAAACCATAAATTAATAGACAGACCAAATGTCAGAATTCAAATCCAAATGTTTTCTTAGTCCTAAACTGGCATCAGAGATAAATCCAGGCCTGTAACAGAAATCAAGATAAATGTCTTTCTTCATAACTAAACAGATGCAAAGTGGTTTTTCACATTATTTTATAGCTCGTGGATTCTAAGATCATGAACTAAACACCTAATATGTGCTAGGAACAGTGCTGGGTATTAGAGATGAGAGGTGAGGAACACACATCCTTGCCCTCATGTGAGGGAGACAGCCAGGTAAGCAAATCATCTCAGCCACAGTAATATCTGAACATGGAGAAGGAAGGATGCTGGCATTGCCCCAGGGATCCATCCATCCCAACCCCCTATGCCGACCTAGCTCAACGCCAGGAGGTCCGCTCCTGTTGCCGTGTCCTTGGAGAAGGCAACGTGGAGACCCTGCCCCAAACCTGAGTATATAACCTAGGCTTAAGGTTTTTGGTGGTGATGTTTTTAAATCAAATAGTTTCTGAAAGGTCTCTACAGGAACACAGACCACAGCACCAACAAGACTTCACAGCACTCTGACCCATGAATTCTTTTTTCTTTTTAGATTCATTTCCAAATCCAAATATCCATGGACACCTACAGGACACTGATGCCCACACAGACAAACTCTCCTCTGCTAGATTCCAGTCAATGATTTGTATAAACAGAGAAATTTGGGGACAAGGGGTTTTCTAACCTAATATCCCCAAGGTGTCTAAATTCGTACTTTCTAGCTTCTGTCTAAACAGCCATGATTTATCTAAGGGAGCCAAAAGTCCCCTTAGAGGCCAACCAACTAGAGATCAGCAGAGATGTTAAGTCTTTTGAATGTCATTTAACAAAAGATGTTCCTTTGGAGAGCTGCCTTTCTTAAGACAGAGGGACAGAAGCACACACAAGCAAAGAGATTTAAAAATGCAGCTTCTGTTGGAAGGTTTAGGGAGTAACTGGGGACTGTATTTCTTGGACTTGGGCAGAACGAGTGCCATTCAGGACCGTTTGAGTTCTACCCCATTAGAAGAAATCCTTCAATGTTTCCAGCCGTAGTTCCGTCTCTCAGGCAGAGTTGTGGGCCACTCTTATTTCCTGGGGAACGGCGGAGGAGGCAGGGGAAAGACCTCTTCCCCAAGAGGCAGCCCACGTGAAGCAAAGATACAGCACTTAATATAGAGGCAACTTCTCTGAAACGAAGGCCGCCACTCTACCTAGAACAACACTAGGAATCAGGAGAGTGAGCAGATTTAGAAACCAAATTAAGGCAACACCATCCTGTAGATGGTTGTTGAAACATAGTAACTATATCAAACCTTGAATCGTGTCCCTGCTCTAGAAGATGCACTGGGCCCAGCCTTTGTTACAAGGGTAGACTTAGAGGCTAAAGGATGTTGAGTGTTTACTACTCGCCATGCACAGCAATCTTTAAGACAATTCTGTATGAGATTATCGTTATCTCTCTTTGACCGATGAGGAAACTGAAGCATGAAAAAGTTGAATCATTTTGCAAAGTTCTCACGGCTTTAAGGGAGGGAATCCAGGACCCAATGGGTGATTCCAGAGCCCATCCTGGGAGCCACACTCCCAACTGCTTCCCTTCTTAATCGGCCTCCAAAGCAACCACAGGTAATGATGGCACCAGCGTCAGATTGAAGATGCATCCCAGCCACATCCCCAGATGCTGAGGATGTAGGGATCCACCCAAAACAAGTGGAAACAATGGATCCTTGAAGGTGTGTGGGAAACGCAAAGGCCCGAAAGAAGGCATAAGACAGAGAGCAGAACCCTCCAGCCCAGATCCCTCAGGCTCAGGGCAGCCGCAGTGAGCTCCAGTCTCCCTTCTGGTCCAACAAAGTACAACTTTGGGTACTCACAAAGTTGTTTGCTTTTAACAACCACTTAATGCCTTCTTTTAAAAAAGAGAGAAGAAGAAAGCTCGTAAGTATATAATAAACTGGAATTATAGCTGCTGTTCTGATGTCGTGTGTTATTTTTGGCTGACTGTCCGGCTCTTCTGGATTCTGTTGGTAGGGTGCTGAAACTCGCTCCAGTAACACAGGCTGCCTGCTGTCCCCAGAGGACCCTGAGGAAAACGAGAGGAACTATCTCGCCGTCTTCAGCAGACAGGGGAGGTTTAACATAAATAAACTCCCACTTCACATCTTCTCCAAAAAGAATCCATTCATTATCTTTATTTCCGACATGGTATTTATGAATTTCCTTGCAGCAAGGCCCAGCAGGGCAAACGTCACAACTCCGTGGTGAAATATCATGTGCATTTTCTTCTCCTCCCAGGAAGATTAAGGCCAATGAATAAAAGAAAGGGGGATGTGGCCCCTATATTTAGCTCTCCTTACAACATCATGTCTCACGGGTATTAAAAATAGACCCAAATCACTTGAAGACATTCTGAAAAATCAAAGGCAGAAGAGCTTTCCAAGAGGAAGGTTTAAATGTTTTCTGCTTTCTTTCTCGTTGAGATTCTTAAGGAGCAAAAGCAGTGGTGTGGGCCCCCCTCTTCCTAGGAGGCCGAGCTCATCATCCCCTCAGCTTCGGTTCTTTGTGGACTGGATTTTAAGAGAAATCTGGGCTGGCCCTTGGCAAAAAGTGTGAAATAGTCTGTGTAGAGAAATTCTCCTCTCTTAACAACCTTCCCTCCACCCGGAGTCCTGACACTCCCAAGGTCCCTGTCAGAGAGAAATCAGCTCAGATTCAATTCACTGAACAAATATGTGTTATTTGTGATGTGCCAGGCGCAGTGCCAGGCAGGGCAAAGTGGACGGAGGGGAGCAAAGGATGGAACGTCCTTGTTAGAGAAAGCGTCAGGTAATTCCCCGAGTAAGGAAAGCTTTCTGAGGACCGCAGGCAACACAGTTCGAAGAAGAGAGAGTTGCCATCTCGCTGGAAGGAATCAGAACGGACCTTCTTCTGGAGGCAGCACTGGGAACAGACAATGAAGACAGTGTGGGGATGTGGACGCGAAATACGCGAGCCCAGGCGTGGACGAAGATCAGGAATTAGCTTAGCGTAACGCCGCTTCTCAAAAATAGATGCCTAGTAAACCCGGAGGAAAAAGTTTTCTAGAAGCGAAAACAGGAAGTTCCAGCTGGAGAAATCACAGAGAACTGAAGAATGTAGCCTCTTTCAAATCCTGCAGGTCACCAGTTATGCAACTTTGGGCAATTACTTCCCTTCCCTGGGCCTCACTTTCATATCTGTAAAATGGGGATCATGCTCCATTGGGCTGATGTGCTGATTAAATCATAATATGAATAGATAACTGGCTCAGGATTTGGCACAGGGTTCATGGAAAAGACTCAAGGAATGGGTATAACTCACTCAACTGGGAGCAATTTAAATGAGATCATATTCTAATATGCCTCTAATCACACGCAGTACCCACTCCCCTGGCAGGAAGCCTTGATTAATATTAGGGTATGGCGAGAGTAAGACAGAGTGTCCTTTGCTTTCGTAAATGTCTAATTTCGGACTACCTTGTGGCTCACACCACATTACAAAGGAAGAAGACCCCACGGCCACCACCAGTTTCCACTTACCCAAGCAAAGAAGCAACCTTGGGGGGAAAAGATCTTTTTAATGGGCCTTTATGTCAATCCACAGCAGGGAAACTCATCACACTTTGGAATCACTCATACAGAGTTTAGTGAAAAGTGGATGAGCATTTTCTGAGCTAAGGTAACGGGGGAAAGGGCCTGGGGGAGGTTAACAGTGAAGGAACAGAAATAGCAGGGGTGAAAATCAATGTTTGTTGAATAGTGCAGTGTTTCTCAAACTTTCATGTGCCCACGGATCCCCTGGGGATCTTGTTCAAATGAAGACTCTGATTCAGTCGGGCTGAATCATAGCTCCCAGGGTATATCTATGCTATTGGTCCATGGACCACACTTTGAATGTCAAGGGAATGATGTTTCCATCTGGTTCAAGAAAGGACTGAGTGGGGGAACCAGGAGAGCCCCCAAGGAAAGAAGGGCAACTTGAAGAAGAGTAACGTCCAAACAAGATGGCAAGAATACCAGATGATTTGAGAGGCAGCCAAGCCAGAGAGGTAAATACAGAGACACGATGTCCAAGGGGAAGGTTTTCAGAATAGAAGAGGCCCCAGCTCACAAACCTCCAGTGCATTACTCACATTGGCTGTTGAGTCACTCACAGCCTTTTAAAATTGTGGATGGCAAACATTTTAGAGAGTGCAGCGATAACAAAATGTGCTCCCAGCCATTAACTATGAAGCACTAACTCATTTCAGCAGCCTGACACAAATTATGCTCCGCACTTGAAAAACAGCTATTGATCAGTCCCTTCTTTCTCATGCCTTCCAATACTCCAGATCAGCACTTCTATGTGCTCCCCGCCCCACAGATGCCTTTACACACCTGGTTAGATCCTTCCCAAACCCAAAGATGTCCCCCGAGACTTCACTCTACTTTCTTCTAGATTTCACCTTTGAAAAACCAGCCAAGAAAGAGGCAAACCAAAGCTATCTCTTTTCATTTCTCTACATATCTGCTTCCTAGGAACGTCCCAATGTCTTTTATTTTCTCTACTCATTAGAGACACAAAGGCAACAAATCACTGATCTATCATTTCCTGTGTTAGAAGATAAGAAACTAAGAGGGCATGAAAAAGACAGAATGTAGAATTAGCCTTTGAAGAACTAAATCAGCTTCAGGGGAAGATTGAGTAGTAATACTCTGAGCACCTTAAGCAGCAGCTTGAGTATCAACGAGGCAAAAGGAAGTTCATGGTCCCTCAAGTTAGAGTAATGTGTATCTTGCCTCGTCTCCTTCTTAATCTCAAGAAAAACTGACGAAGCATGCAGGTCTGCCATGGCAGACTGACTGCAGAGATGGATGTCCCCAGCTCTCTGTCTCTCCCTGCATCCGCGCCCTTTGCCATATGACTCTGCAGCTTCTTCCACTGAGAAGTGGAGAACACCTCCCCATTTCTTTTTTTTTTTTTTAAATGTAATGCTCTAAGAGCTACATTATTTTTTTATATATATAATTTTTTTTTTAAATCTCCCTTTCTTCACTGTTAAACAAGCTACTTTTTTTTTTTTAATTATTTATTTATTTATTTATGGCTGTGTTGGGTCTTCGTTTCTGTGCGAGGGCTTTCTATAGTTGCGGCAAGTGGGGGCCACCCTTCATCGCGGTGCGCGGGCCTCTCACTGTCGTGGCCTCTCTTGTTGCGGAGCACAGGCTCCAGACGCGCAGGCTCAGCAATTGTGGCTCACGGGCCTACTTGCTCCGCGGCATGTGGGATCCTCCCAGACCAGGGCTCGAACCCGTGTCCCCTGCGTTGGCAGGCAGATTCTCAACCACTGCGCCACCTGGGAAGCCCCACCTCCCCATTTCTTGAAGCTTGGCTACGTTGTCTCTCGCTCTAGCCAATACAATATGATGGAAATAACAGTGTGGGCGTGTGATCTGAGGCTAGTGGCCCTTGCATACTTCTCTCTCTTTTTCTTCTGCCTTCACCAAGAGAACAAGTTTGGGCTAGCCCATGACCACTTAGAGCAGAGCCAAGCTTATCCTCTGACTCGCCAGCCCCCAGCTGGCCCACCAGCTGGCCCAGACACAAAAGTAAGCCCAGCTGAGATCATCTGAGCCTGCCTCAGACCAGAAGAACTGTACAGATAACCCATAGACTTATGAGAAATAATAAACAGTAGTTGTTTCAAGCCACCAAGTTTTGGAGTGCTTGGTGATGCAGCATTATTGGGCAAAAAAAAAATAACCGATATTGCGTCCTTTGGAAAAGCCATGATAAAAAGTCCAGGTATACAAATAATTCCAACAGGGCACTGGCTTTCCTCTGACAAAACTATTAATGGACATAAACACATTATAATAACATAACTGCATCATTTATAAAACAAAAAGCACATTAGGGGATTAGATAATAAAAACACATTTCTATATTAGTTCTCATTTTTCAAAGGGTTTAATCTATTCATTAATAGACTATATAAATTTGTGCAAATTTTTTCACAAATTTGGTTGGTCATTCCTTCTTTTGTGCATTTGTTTGTTGAGGATTATGGTGAGCACAGCTGTGAGTCGTGTACTGTGGAGGCTCTAATAGCACATTAGTCCCTGATCTCAAATAATTTCCATCTAGCAGGGTTGACAAAAGCACATATTCACCCTTAACGCATTGCAGGGAACATGTTATGCTCTTGCTGCCATCTCTACCGTTTTAAATCTTACCCATCTTACCAGGTCCAGGTGAAGTGGTTCTTTCTCTTTTTCATCTTCCCTAATCCTACCCTTATTTTTTTCCTTCCCCAGCCATAAGTAAAGTTTCTGAACTTTCAAAACACATTTTGGGAGGCATAGAGCAGGTTCAGGCAAGAATCCAGGGAAGTCATAAAATTTAAGGTTAAAAAAGAAGCTTTATAGCAGATTGATCATGAAAGCCCTTGAAGATTGGTTGCAGAGTATGTGCTTGATTTTATAGGCAATAGGGAGCCATGGAGAGCTTCTGAGAAAGGGAGTGACACAATCAAAGCTATCATTCAGGAAGCGTTATTAAGATGCCTCAGGCCCTTACTTAAGGATCATGGAAGCCCCAGGATGATGGAGTTTCAGAAAGGATGAGATGGTTAGTTGCAGGTTCTGCATAGAGATAAAACAGGATGAAAAATCCATTGGGTTTGCCAGGCAGATAGTCTGGTGACCTTGGAAAGGAAAAATTCAATAGAACACAAAAAAAGAACGGGACGGAGTAGGTAGGTGAGAAATTCAAAGTGCCAGTTCCCATCCCAAATTCTTCCAGAGAGGAGACAAGGTTGACCGATTGAGAGTATTTAAGGATGCAGAGCATTTGAGGGAAGATTACTGTCAGCCTCCCTCTGATAAATGGCTTTGGCTGGTCTAAAAGACCTAAGAAACCCTAGTGATTCTCAAAAGTGCCTTACAGGCTGTTTTGTGGAGAGAAGGGAAGCTTGAGGTGTCAAGGGGTACAGGTTAAGTGGGCAGGATCCTGATTTCTTGCTCCCATTTCAACAAGCTTCATCCCATTTATCTTCCTTATGTTCTGAGGTTCCATGCCAGAATTTCATTGGGAAAAAATAGGGTTCCTTCTATTGATTTAAAAATTATAATAATTTGAAAACCATTAAACCAGATGATTTCCATGATCCATCCTGGCTCTAAGATAAAAGTCTATACTAATTATCTTCCAAAACATAGAATGAGGAAAAAAATCAGGACGTAAGCACCCAACACCTCTTGAACATATTGTAGGTCAGGCAGTGTGCTGTACACTTTCCTTGGGTCCTCTCATTTAATTCACACCACAGATCTCCAAACTAGGAATCATTAGCCTCACTCTGAAGATGATGAATTGAAGCCCAGAAAGATCCAATAACTTGCCCAAAATCTCAGTGCTGACTACAGAGCCTGGGCTCTGACCACAGCTGTACACATTTCCATGCACACTTAGTGGCTCCAGGAACTCATCCATGAGTTCTCAGGGGCCTCTGAATTTGAATTTCTAGGAAAACATACAGGGGTGACTTTGGGCAGAAGATGCTACTAAACTTAGGAAACAGAAGGGATATATTGAGAGAAAGAGATAGGAAGAGGAAGATTGAAAGAACTGGAAAGAATTGGAAAAAACAAGATTAGAGCATTAATGGAACCTAGAAGTATTGGTGAAAACAAAAATCTTGACTCTGGAGCTGTAGAAAACCACACACACACACACACATGCACGCATGCACGCACACACACACATCCCTATCTGCACCCATAATGCCATTTCTAGAAAGGATATCTACATAACAGAAAAGGCATTCTTTACCCTAGCTTGAAATAGATTTTTTTTTGGAAATAGATTTTAATTTGGAAAATCTAAACTCCTTGGTAAGAATTAATTATTAAAATACTATAGCCCCAATGAGGCCTTGTCTAGTCGATCCCATTTAAAACTGCACCTCTCCCCAAGTCCTTATACCCCTCTCTGCTTTATATTTTTCTCCATAGGACCTAACACCATTTTTTGACGCTGTATATATTATTCCTTTGCTTACCGCCTATCTCTCTTCATCAGGACATAAGTTCCTTGGGCAGGAGTTGGAAAGGAGGTTTATTGTCATTTCTGTGGTTGTTCCCTCTGTATCTCTAGCACCTACCATAAAGTCTGGCTCCTACGAGGCAGTCAGGCACTCAATAAATATTTGTTGAACAAATGAACATGTTACTTTGTCATGATATTTATGGAATAAGCCTTTATATCTATTCATTCCCACCCCACCTTATGGTATCTGAAACGTTAGCATCCCCATCAATTACAAGTCTATTTAGCATTTATATGACACTTCATATTTAAAACTCACTCTTCAATTATTGATCCCCACAATCGACCTTGAAAATAGATGCTGACAAGTGGTGTAGCCCACACCTCTTTTCTTTCCTAGGCCTTCACAACAGATGTGAGCAATGGGGTGGGAAGGAAAAGCAAGTTCGAGGATGTGGGAGAAAAGGGAAGGGGCAGGGATGCGAGGCACAAGGAGTTGTTGAAACTCCATTCCCTGGTCCAACTTGGCCTCCTAAGAAGTGGTGGCACAGAGCCAGAGATCCTCCTCTCCAGCTGCTACAGATGAGTTCAGCATCCACACAGAGGAGGAGGAGAAGGAAGAAGCCCCAGAAGCCTAGAGAGGACGGGAGGCGCAAGGGAAGGGGGGCCTCCCAGCAACCTTCTCCCAGCAGGGATCTCTGCCTCTGCCCTCTAAACTCTCTATCCTTTTCACAGGTGACAATCAGACTGCACATCTTTCCACACCACTTCCTTGCTTCCTTGGTGCTCTGCTATCTACCACAGCAAGCTTGAGGTCCTGGGCCTGGATGTGAGTGCCCTCCCCCAGCCATCTGGTCTACCCACCTATCTCAGCCACATGACTTAGCCTTAGGTGGGAAGACCAATGGGCCACTTTATGTGTGGAGATGACCCAAGTGGTAAAAAACAAACCACCAGATTTTAACCTAAGAGCTCGATATGCCCTGCTTCATTTCCAAATATCTCAACCCCTTGGCTTTCAGGAAGAGGTTGACCTGAATATGGAATCAAGTGGACATTGATATGTTCCCTGAACTGTACATATTGAACAAACACCTGTCTAAATCACTTAATTTAGTAACATAGGACTTAAAGCCTCAGCTCCTAACCTACCACACCCTTCCCAGCTCAGCAACAAGCATCACCAAATCATCAGGAAAATAATCAATAGGAAAGGAGGACCAGGCATTTGGTAGTTAGGTGGGTATTTTTGGATGAGGCAAGAAACACAGGTAGGAACAACCAGATCATTTTCATAAACTTAGTACAATAATGTTGGCCATTTCTTTGAAATTTCTAACATACATTGTGTAAAAAAGCCTTTCTTCATGTAAAAGGAGAGGCAACTAACACTTGACCAGCACGTTGAGTATCTCCAATGTGTCCAGCACTATGCAAACTGCACACAGAAATCATCTTACTTTCATTTCTCAAGGACCCTATGAGGTGTATAGCATAAATCTCATGAAGGTATACCTTCATTTAACAGGGGAAAAGACTCATAAATGTTTAATAACTTGCTTAAGTTGCCACAGTTAAAAAGTGGAAGAATCAAGTCTGAAAACCAGGCCTTCTGATTTTCAACCCCATTATATATAAACAATTTAAATACTGTTTTATTTCCCACCAACTTTAACTTTTTGATCATTTCTTGTTTTAAAAGCTTAAGGGAGGGGCTTCCCTGGTGGCGCAGTGGTTGAGAATCTGCCTGCCAATGCAGGGGACACGGGTTCGAGCCCTGGTCTGGGAAGATCCCACATACCGTGGAGCAACTGGGCCCGTGAGCTACAATTACTGAGCCTGCACGTCTGGAGCCTGTGCTCCGCAACAAGAGAGGCCACGATAGTTAGAGGCCCGCGCACCGCGATGAAGAGTGGCCCCCGCCTGCCACAACTAGAGAAAGCCCTCGCACAGAAACGAAGACCCAACACAGCCATAAGTAAATAAATTAATTAATTTTAAAAAAAAAATGTTCACCTCCTAACTCAGGAATACTGTTTTAAAAAAAAAAAAAAAAAAAAAAGCTTAAGGGAGAAAGCATTTAAGGCATTTAATCTTTCTTTGGTGTTACTCTGACATCACACCATTTGCACTGCCCCGGGGAGATTATTGCAAACATGATTTGTTACAATACTGTTTGATCGCTGGGTATTTATTGAACACCTATTGATTGTTAATAGGGATTCCTAGGTGACAGAAAGAGTGGGAGAGCCAACTTTCTTTATTCATTGTTTTGTATATTGACTTCATCATTTGAAGCCTTCATCTTACCCTCATGAACATTCTCTAGACATATTTGATTCAAAGACATGTTCACTCCACTGATGTTTCTAATCTTCAGTAAGTCATATATTGTATACACATCAGCTAGTGAATACATTTAAAAAGATATTTTTGATACACATAAATTCACACTGCATGATACTTCATGGAAGAAACTTCCAAACAGCTAACTTGCTACCAGGCCATTAATAAAAATGTTGCGGCAACTGCTTCTAAAAGCTGGCAATTAGCTACAATGATTAGACAAAACATGGTTTCACATTAAATTAAATTGATATTTAAATGTAATTGTTTTTAGCTCTGTGGTGTCAAGGTACTACATAAATCCATTATTACTACTATTTAACAGCAATGGTAACAACCACAATAACTCAACCAAATTTTCCAAGATTGTAATTCGCAGTGCCCTGAAGAAGTTAATTGCATACTTGGAAGGTGAGTTAACCCTTTCAAGCCACTGGGATCATTTAATGACAGTTCTTGAAAGAGTTAATTGTCTTCCAAATGCCTCCCAGTGGAGAAAGTTCATATATATATATATATGTATGTATATGAATAGTATATGTAGTCATATTCATATATGTATATATGAATATATAAATATATGCATATAATATATACATATATGAATGATATATCATATGCATATTTGACTAATATATGTATACACGAATATTATATGTATATATGAGTATTATATATATATGAATATTATATATACATATATGATATAATATAAAACAGCTCTGAAGAAGTGTATTAATTTACACTTGGCTTGATTAACTCCAAATAGTTTTACTCCATTTCTAAAACTAACTGAAATGTCAACACATTATAAAGAGAACTGTTAGCAATTCAAATATAAAGTTATTCATTACTTTAGACAAAACAAACAAACAAAATAATAAAACCTTTAGAAGACAGTGGTGAGCTTTCTCTGAGGACTTTGAAAAATAAGAAAAGTCAGTAATTTCTAAATGGGTAGAATCATCTGTTCTGTGTTGCCTAAGTTGAACTAAAGTCTCCAACTCAGGGAGGCAAAACTCCAAAGATTTCACTGTCCACCAGGGACTACAATTGCATCAAGTAGAGCCAGTGTGAGGCAACAGAGAATGGGAGGTGATGTGGCAAACTGAAGGGAATATGTCCTGTTCAAGGCAGCTGGAGCTTCACAGTTCTAGGCAAATATTGTCCTGTAGGAATATGGACCCAGAATTTATATACAGTTCCATTTCTTAGGCCCAAAATCTGAATTTTTTTTATTTTGAAATTTCATGATTTTTAAAACACCATGTACACCTAACAAAATATGACCACAGGCTGGATTTGACACATAAGCCTCAAGTGTGCCCGTCTGCCCTTAGTGGTTTTCTGACTTCAAGTCTAAGTTAGCAGGTAGAACATTTCTAGATGTACACCCAGAAGCTATTTATGTCATTATGCCTTGGAAATGTAGCCAGGTAGAGGGCTGTCTGCTTCCAAGAGGAAAAAAAACAAAAACAAGACCACATCAGTGCCATGATCATTCATCACTGTTAATGTGGCTGATGATTTCTATTTCTTCTCTAGGTTTTTGCTGTAGTGATCTTGCCCTGGATGCATCACTTGGAGTCACTGGTGACATAATTCCAATAGAAATCTCATCAAAACCAGCCACCCAATTCATCCACAAATTCAAATACACTCATTATCAAGTGAGGCGAAAGAACATGAAGACCCATCCCTTGCCCTTCTCCACTCCTTTTTTAACCAGAGACCACTCCACCCCAAGATGTGTCACAGGAAGCTGGGGCAAGAGAAGCTGTCAAAAATAACTCCTGAGAGAATCATGGACATTTTTTCCAGTGACAAAGATACAGGAAGGGCTATTATGTTTAATATAGGTATTAGATAGAAATAAAATGCTCAAATCCAATCTTATTCCAGAAAGCTTCCCTGGTTCTCTCACTTCTGAACTCTCAGGTCAATTTATACTTTCTATCTTGAGTTATGATTACTTAGGCATATGTCTAATTTCCAAATTATAGCAGGGTTGCTTTTAGAGCAGAATCCATGTCTAGTTTATCTCTCTGTTCCACAAAGCAGTTAATATGTACCTAGTACATAGTAGCTATTATTCAAATGTTTGGTAAGTTGATGGCGGGGTGGATGGATAAATGGAAGGAAAGAGGAAGGATAGATGGGAAAATCTCTATCTTGACCGAGAGAACAATATCACAAGTGTAACTAGTAGAAATATTTACTGAGCAAAAGCAAACAAACAAATAAGCAAACAATCCTTATAAATTGCTTTGTGACCAACAAGGCAGATAACGAATACTGGATATTCATTACCCAATAGCCATATGCCCTCTTTTTCCTTGTTGAGAAAACCCTTTATCTTAGGGAACAGGGATCCCTCTCCTTACCATAGTCCAATCCTGGTAATTTTATTGCTTGTTAGTCATTTGTTTGGGGGAGGAGAGGGTCAAGTGGACCAGTTCTGATCAATGAAATTTAAGATGAAGCCTGCAGAGTTTGAGGGAGGAGCTTCCTCTGTATGGAAAAAAAAAAGATACAAACTTACAAGACTTTTGCCTGTGCCTGTCCCTTTCTGCTTGCAACACTTAGTGTAAAGACATGATACTTGGAGCTGTGGCAGCTATCTTGAGACCATGTGGCAACAGGCATGAAGAAAAAGCTGAGAGTTTTAGAGAAGAAGGATGGAAAGAACCTGTCTTTATAACACTGCTGAGCTAACGAACAAACCCTGAGACCACTTATCTCTCCTGTTAAGTAAATAATAGATATTAAGTAGATACTTAATATCATAAACAACTATCAGTTGGGTTTTCTGAATTTTACAGTAGAAATTATTCCTAACTGATACAGCCTTTCACTCAAAGGCAGATGATAATAAACAACCACAGCCAAGATGATAACGGAGCAGAGAAATGAGTGGCTAGGTCTGAACGATTTCCACTAACCTACCCTGCAGCAAGGCAAAGTCTTGGGGGAAAAAAAGCAGAATTTTAACTATAATAGTCGAGCACCTCCTTACTCCATCCCGTCAGGCAACCACACACACCAAATGAGTTTCATTCCTGAGACTGACAACTCAGGGACTCATTCTTTCGTTCCCATTTGCCTCAAATCCCAGTCCTTCGGCATGCCTCCTGGACACTATTTATGCAGGCTTGAATATATGGCTCACATTAGAACAAACAGAACTTCCTAAATTGGGCAATTTGTGACTTTGCACCCCAAGTTTCACTCACTCATCCCTGATTTGAAATGCACTAAAAGCACATTATTACTGTTTAAGATGCAAACTACTGCCCTGAAAAATATCACTTTTTACCTGAGGTGAAACCAGTTATAAGTGAATGGTTGGGCGAGGGTAAGGTGCGTTGATAAATAGAAATTCCTTAGAACCATGTGTAGGCCATTCTGCTAATATGATGAGGCTATACTTGCTAGTGGATTAATTATTCTTTTCTTCTAACTTAATCTATTTCATACTTTAAGAAACCAAAATGTCCAGTAGCCACTATGCTTGTGACAAACAAACACAATAAAAGCAATTTCTCCAGTACAAAAAATAAAGCATTCCCGGTAATGCACTTTTGAATCCAGCATACCTTCCCCTAATGAGGTTTCAGCATGCTATTAATAACACTAATGAGACTTTGTCTTGCCCGTGTAATATATTTCCTTGATATAGCCTTAGATTCTCCATGTTGTGTGGAAAACTAACAGCCTCAGAAAGAAATGTCGTCTAATAGCACATTAAAACCAAAAGCACAATTAAATATAAATGAAGTCAGTAATTTAATTGCACAATTGTCGCTTTAAAAAATTCAAAAGAAAAGTAATGATGTCATTTTTTTCAATCGGTAAATAATAAAAGTGCTTGTGGGGATGGTACAATATTTAAATAAACATTTTTCTGGTAAAGGGTAGGTAGCAAAGACAGTCAGACGTGCTTAGGAAAACCCTGGGGCTTGCAAAAAAAAAATGGAGTATCTTGGCGTACATCATTCTGCCCATGTGATACATGGAGACAAACATCTCAATTTCCATATTTTTTGAAAGTGTATCCCATATTTGGAGGGTCTTCTGATTCTGAGCATTAGCAATCAGGATTCACATTATTCCAATTAAAATGGAATGCCAAGTGCCAATGCATCTAAGAGGCTCTCTAAACAGCTCCCGGTGAAATGAGAACCCTATGTTATCAGAAAGGATATCGTTTTCATAGACGAGCGATGGAGCACTTTCATGCTGACCAAGTATTAGAAAATCATTAAGGGCTATTCTTGAGCTCCTTCTTATCCAGAGACTGACCCAACACATCCTCCCTTTGATTGTCCTCCCTGATAAGATCAGAGACATGAAACTTTGTCTACAGGAAGATCTAAAGGAAGGTTTCGGGCTTCACTTCACATTGATTTTTATTCAATTTCAATCAAGAACATACCCAAGAAATTTACTTACTCAATTCCAGCATTATGATAAGGAGAGTGGGGGGAAGAGGCTTTTTAATTTTAAGTTAGCTATTATCTTGCCTTCCAGTTCCTGGAACTGACACAAGCAGGTCACCTGAGCACATTCTCTGATGGAGCACCTAGCTGCATGTAAATATCCTAAGCAGATCTGCCCCTTTGTTGTCACTGGCTTTGTGCTTGATATTTACAGCAATTTGTATACAGGACTTTCGTTTACTTTATCCCAAATAACTCTCCAACAAGTAACTCATTTAGTCATCTGCTCATTCCTTCTTTCAACAAATATTTATCAAGCACCCTCTCTGCTCCAGGCACAGTACTGGGCACTGGACTTACGTCGTTAACAAGATGGTCACATCCCTACTTTCAGGGGCTGACACTAGCGCACTTGGGGTCACAGATGATCAACAAGTTAGCAAATAAAAAGATCATTTCTAAAAGCAGTAAGTATACTAAGAATATAATAAGAATAATAAAAATATGAAAGAAAATAATACAATAGAAGCTCAAGAGTAGAGGGCTGCCATTGTGGTCAAGGAAGAATTTTCCAGAAGCTGACGTGTGATGAGGGACAGCCAGACAATGCAAAGATCTGAGAAGGGCACTCCTGGCAGAAGGAACAGCACATGCAAAGGCTCGGAGGGGAGAATGACTCGGCAGGTCCAGGAACATAATGAAACAGGCAAGATGAGTAGGATGGTCCCGATTTCACAAGGGATGAAACGAAAGCCCAGACAGGATTTTGCAAAAATTCACTGGAGTCTCAAACTCAGACCTCCTCAACCTTTCCCCGACGCCACAGCCCTGCACTTCTCAGGTTAAAACATTCTGTCACACGCTTTGGTACAGGGTTCTGAGTGGCCCTTGGGGAACCCAGCCTCAGAAACTGTGCTGCATTTCCCACTGGGTTCTCTTCCAGACTTCACAAAGTTTAAAAAAAAAAAATGATGACTACACAGCGAAGTAGGTAAATTATCATTGGAAAGAAATTGTTTTAGATTCCTTTGAAAGGATTACATCTGGACTGAGCAGGGGAATTCCCAGAAAGCTTTTTGAAACCATAAAGTAATAACATCCCCATAAATAGAGAGCTTTATACTTTTCCAAGAAGACCAAATGGCCTGGATTCGAGTTCTGCCAATGCCTTTACCAGCTGCGTGGCCTTGGGCTCATTCTGTGCTGCGGTTTCCTCTTTAGTAAAACAAAACTAATAGCAAGACCAACGCTGTCCTGTTGCTGTGAGCATTAAGTGAGCGAATCCACGCGAGGTGCCAGCGAGGACAGGGTCAAGTGCATACTAATGTCTTTGGATGTTGTTGTTGTTTATCAACATTATTTCTCGAGGAACAAGTTCACCAAGATGAGAAACAGACCAAAAACAAAAAACAAAAAAAAAAGCCCTTTTCGCCCCTTTTTTTCTTATTTGTAGAGGGCCTTTTGGAGAACAGCTATGACATGTTTAGCATTTGAGGTTTTCTCGTCTCTTTTGCCTAGAAGTGCCTAGTGGGCAAAGAATGTGTCTTTTTAATTAACTTACAACAGCGCCGGGCACACAACAGGAGCCGGGTGGCTCCCCCGAAAAGAACATCACCCCCTCTGTAAATATCTGCCACTTGGTATGAGGATAAAATGAGATGACAGAGAAGAGCACACTGTGAAACTGAAGTCCCTTGTAGGAACAAGACATAATTGTTATTAATAATAAATAGTCATAATAAGCAAGAGCAATACATGTTGGATGAATTATCCCCACGTCCACTGCCATAATGGAACAATAACCTAAAAGTTCTAAGCATCTCTTACAGCGTCATCACAAAAGTCCCCGCTCTGTTACACAAGTTGGACCTCGTTTCTAATTCCCACGTCTCCCCGGCACCATCTCTTTTTATGCGTCCTTTGGAATTCCTCACGACGGGAGCAACAGCTGTGTTAGGCCAACCCATCATTCATCTTGGTGCCCCTCGCCGTAACTCAAAAAGCCTGTAATCACTTGGAAACCAGCTCTGATGGTAGGAGGCGGCCGGGCAGACTGAATTTACAACAAAGCCCTGCCTGCAGAAATCTTCCTGTCACCTGCAGGCCACATAAACCATTAGCATCCCAGCCATCGCGCGTGGTCAATGAGCTACACAGGCATTTCAAAACCAAACACTTTGCCGCTATTTATGGGCCAAGTCAGGGATTCCAGCAGCTCTCTGATTTTCTTGTCGGCCTGCCAGAAGAGAAGCTACAAAGAACAGCTGTGTTACCCACCCTCCTACAGTTGGAACGTTTGAAGAAAATTAAAAGTAAAATCCCCAAACGTTAAAAGGTGCTGCTCCCCGACGTCGGCTTCTCCTTGCAGTGGCCCTGCAAACACTTTTAGCTCCGCTGCCAGCCCCTGTCTCCTGCTAAAGAGGAAATTGACAACAGAATATCATTTTTGTCTAATTGCCCTACACAGAGCTCTCACCAAAGGCAAGCCACAGTGGAATATTATTATTTTTAGAACACTACCCGGTTTTAACATTTTAGCAGCCACATGATCTCTTAGAACCACAATGGTTCTAAATGAACCATTTTACCCTATTCCCAGAAACAGATAAATATAGACACACACATATACATATATTTTTAAATAAGCCCTTTACCCTTACACAAGCTGATAAAAATATACTCCAAAGCCGTACCTACATCTATTTATAAGTACACCATATACACATGGGATATTTAAAGCGTGGACTGGTCCTCGGAATAGCTTTTTTCATTTGCATAGAAAATTAAGTAAAGGTCAACACAATGAAACGTTTTCTAAGTCACTCCTCTTTATTAGGAAGTTCAGGATAATAGGCTCCAACCTGAAAAAAAAAAAAAGTCAGTGCAATCTAAAAATAACAAAAGGTGCATAACAAATTTGTCCTCATTTTGTTCTTAATAGAAGGTGTTTCTAGTGCATTGGCGAGAATGACCTAGCAAACGCATCACCTTGTACAGTCAATTTATTCCTTTATCAGACAGTCATCAGGGAGGGATTTTGTTTTGCATTGTCTCAACATAAAATGGAAGGCCAAGCCTGCTTTCCCTGATTCCGTGAGGGAGGCTCATTTGTCAGGAAACCTTTCAAAAACACGATTGATCAAAACCAAGAAGATGAGACCCGGACGTGTTCCTCCTGCCGCCCTCAAGCGCTGCTCCCACTGCTGGGTATGGGAACCTCTCAGTCGAAGCGCTAAGTCCAAAGTAGGACCCCTTTTGGCTTTCAATACCACCGCTTCACCAGAAACACACAGAATGTTCCCCCCAAATTAACTGTTTCCCGAGACGTGAAAGCCCTGGGCTCAGAAGGCAGGAATGTGCCCTCTCAATTTTTCGGTTGTAAAACTGAAGGGAGGAAAGATACGGGGGCTGCTCTGTGGCCAACGAGCAAACTGTCAGGAGCTCAAAGGAGCGTGTAGAGCCATCCACAATGGTCACCTCTTCATTTGCACCTCGCTATCTGAACAAGCCAAATGAAAAGCTGAAAACCTGGCCAACTTTACAATAATATAGTATACACACTTGGCAAAAGAAAATCACAGAATAGAAACTTGTTGGAGGATTTTAATTTGGATAATATGGTGCATGTTTTCATAGGGAGAGCAAGAAACGAAGAAGTGGATGCTTTGATCCATTTTTCTGTGTCTGGGATAAGTTCAGGAGATGTGACTTCCACGTAAGCCATCCTTTTGGCCCAACAAATCCATCCTGCCAAAACCCTCCCCCTCTTCACTCACTCAAACACCCCCAAAATCATCTTATAAAAGGGGCCTGAACTTCCTCCACTGGAAACATATCCTTTGAGTCTTAAACACTTTCCTGGTCCTCACAAGTCCCCTTCGTAGGTTATAAGAATACCCAGACAGATGACACTGTAAAAGGCCTGAGAGCAATTTAAGTAACAGAGGAAGGCAGCTGAGAACAGGAGAGGAAGAAATGTACCGGCGTAGAATACCTGCTATGCACCAGCAACATAACATTATATTGTTTCATGTCACCTTTGCAAAAAACTCTTAAAGTAGACATTTAACACCACCATCTGGTCCCACCCCAGCCAGGCGGGCCGACAGGGATATGGGTAGGGGCGGCTCAGACACACCAGGCACGGAGAGTCCCTCCACGGACCTTGGCAGAGGCAACAGCATGATATTCACAACCAAGATTTAATGTGTGCTGACTCTGTCCTGATTCCTGTCCATATGTGCAATCTCTCATTTAATTCCCGTAAGAATTTTGAGATAAGCTTTGTTCCCATTTTAGAGATGAGAAAATCAAGACTTAGAATAAGTAACCTGCCCAAGGTCTCACAGCTACTAATGGCAAAACCAGGCTGCAAACCAGCTCATTAGACCCCTCTGCTTCACGCTCTCCAGCAGTAACAAGCAGGAAATAATTCAGATTGCTGGTCTCATTCCGGCAAGCTACTTAACCTCTCTGGTTCTCAGTTTCGTCACCTAAAAAACAGAGGTGGTAATAACCACCAGTCAGAGTTACTGTGAGGACTTAAGATTACACATCCGGGCCCTCCAGTGTGGCTGCATCAGAGCCCAAGCAACTGGGTGGCTGAGGTTCACGGTCACTGGACAAAGGTCTACAGCCCCTTCAGAGAGCTAGCTTTGGCCAGGAAAAGGCCAGTGAGAAAGAACACAGGCTTCTATTGGAATGAAGGCTTCTTCCGCCATCCCTCTGTTTTGAACAAGTGAGAACACCAACTAACTCTGTCCTCAGGAACCTCTGAGCTTGATCATCAGTCTCAGGGGTCCCACTCACTAGAGTTTACCTCTGGTCCCTTCCTGCTCCTTGTCATCATTACAGCAGTTGCCTAAGCACAAGGCAACATCACTAAGGACTCAAGACAACTGCCACTGAAGGAGAGAAGCAGATCCAGCCAGAGACCCCACCGGCACCACCTCAGACTCAGGAGCCGTCCCTGCCAGGCTTGGGCACCCTGATCTTCCCCTTACTCCTTCTGGACCACCAGCACGGGTGACCAGAGGTGAGGACTACAGAGAAAACCACAAGCCCCATCCACAGCTACATATTTTAAATAGCATCTCCTCTCTGCAGTCCTACGTGGGAGGGAAACATATGGTCCTACATTCATTATACTCCTGAGTTTAGGTTTGAAACATCATATTTTCATTACAAATAAGCTTTGATGACACTGCCTATTGCAATAATTTCAATGCATGGTTAATTTCATCTGCAGCAGTGGTGAGCGTGGCATACCAATTTACTGCCAGATGAGAACAATCTGATTTTAGCATCTTAACCCTGAACTTGAATTCCCTTTCTTCCTGAGAACCTCGTTTTAGCAAGACTTGAAGTGACGGGGAAGAGCACGTCACTGACGGTGACTCAAAGAGTGGAAAAGTTGAAGGGGGAGGCAATTTGCTGAGGAACTTTAATTCTCGACTTGGGGGAGGAGGGGAAGAAAGTGGCAGAAAGTTTGGGGTCGGTGTGACAGTGTGCTTAGAACTTCAACGAGCGTGTCAAGTCTTCGCAATTTGGCTGGCAACCTGGCAAGAGCAGATCTATTTGTAAGGTTCCTTTCTGCTGCATCTGACTTCAGGCCAAGCCAGGAAGCAGCAAGAAAGGCTTCACTCATGGAGACCTTTGTTCTGGGCCAGGAAGTTCAGAGCGAAACTAAAATGTGGAATAATGTAGCTGGTGGACGGGGTGGAGAGAAAGGTATGCTCACTTCTTAGCTCCTCTGTAGGAGCCAGAATATAATATATACATATTACATATAATTTATAATTATATAAATTATATATAATTTGTAATATATATATAATTTGTAATTATAGATAATTAATATAATATATAATCAATTCTATATTGATTACATGTTTCTATATTAATTATATATTATTAATAATTACACAATTTTATTTATAATGTGTGATTATATTTAAAATTATAAATATTACTATATATTATATTACTATACACTGTACATATTATTATATGAAATATATTATATAAAATATATATACTAATATATATTATTTTTTCAACCAAACTGCTTCATTCTTACTTGGCAAACTTTTCTGCAGCCATTTGGCTACATTTCATTTCTTCTGTCATTCAACAAACACTTACTGAGCATGTGCTAGGTACTGGGAAAAGAAAAGGGTACTGAGAATATGGTCCCTGTCCCCGAGCAACCCAGAACTAGCCTGGGACACAGAGTAGAAGGAACCAATTACAGAGATGTGATAAGTTGTTCAGATGTACCAAGAATTCTGAAGAGGAAGTAAGTGACTCCTCACAGGGACTCGGAGAGGTCTTCAAAGAGGTGGTTAAATAGAAATTGAATCCCCCCCAAATTAAGAGGAGTTAACCAGAATGATGCCACCAGACAGAGCAGCCCTTACAGAGGCCCAGAGGCTAACCACAGCTTAGTGCTGACATTTGAGGAGCTACAGGTATAGGAAAACCCCAGGATAGCATGTCGTGCAATAATGTGAATTTGAATATAAGATTCGGCTCCTGCCCTCTCTCCAGTCCCAGTTCTCAAATGGGGACAGCTAAAGTGCTTTGCTGTGTGTGTGTGTGCACACGCATGTCTGCCTGTATGCGTGCACGTGCAAATGGCGTTCATGTACATAAAGGAAGGCTGATGCTGGATCCCACATGCCAAGTAACCTCCCATCCCAATTGCTCCAGAGTGGGCCAAAGAAACAGATGACAACCAGCTAAGATTCCCAGAATCACTGCTGCTATCCTGACCAGAATGGTTCCCATCAAGAACTAAGCAAGAGTAGACCTCCACCACCAGGCTGTACCAAACCACAGGAGGGACTGGGATGCATTTGGGTCTTGCAGCAAAACCCCTGAAACCTGTGTGCCTCACTGCACTGGCTCTCCCGGTCATTCCGTCCACCTCGTAGCTCCCACCCCCTCATTCCGCACAGTTGACTTTTGGGAATCCACTGATTGCACTGTGGAAGGTTTTACTATAGGGGGTTCAGTGTGAATAGCATTGGGACTGGTGGGAATGGAGTGCAGGGTAGAAGATAAGCATAGAAACAAAGCCCTGATTATTAAGAGTTGCATATCCCATGCCGAAGAGTTTGGAGTTATCTTAAGGTCCAAGCGGGGGACCAGTGAGTGACTATAAGCCAGGGATTCAAAAGCTGTGCACAGATGCAATTTGTTTGGCCCATACAAAGTTTTAAAAATCAAGACATTCTGCATAAACCTGGATCTTTCCTTAAGAAGCTGGGCTGACTTTCTCATTAGCTGGAATAGCATTGCTCTTTTTGTCAGGATATGCTCCCCTAGTCACCATAGGCCCCATCATACCTAATCAGATTCATGCCTTTGGTAAACCTGATCCCTTCAGGAACGTGGGTTTTCTTTTTTAAAAAAAAAAAAAAGAAGAAGAAGAAGAAGAGGAAGAAGCTTTAAAAGAATCAAATTTGCATGTTACAAAACTCACTCAAGCAGCAGTGTCCAGAATAGGTGACAGGAATGGGGAGGGGCTGGAGGCAGAAGAAACTGTCAGAGGGTTACAGTGATCATCAAGGTTTCACATGCAGAACCCAAGGAAAAATGTCAGAAATGGCTCTGACTACACCTTCAATAAGCACACTGTAGCTGCATATACCATCTTACAATGCTAACCCATAACCCCATAATCTAAATGCAAATGTCGAGGTGTCAGAGCGGCACCACAGTTTGACAATACTGATGGGAAACACAATAAATACCGAGGCAAATACACCAGTCAGAAGTAAAGTAAATTGATAGTACAGCTTAGCTGGGATCACAAATGAATCACTCTAAAAGCAATTTTGTCCTGTTGTAAAATGAGATAAACACCTACTTGCCAGTTATTTCAGGAATAACACAAATCAGCCCATCTGTCTTAATTCAGTGGTACTCATCATACATTTTTTAAAGTTATCACTTCCTCAAGAGTCATCCTACTTGATGCCAACAGACACCTTACAGTGACAGTCTGTGGCATGACCTGCAGTCTGGGTGTCACTTCAAAGCAGCATTGAAACCCTGAGCTACACATTTTTACCGGAAGTGACTAGTTTTCTAGAAAGCCGGGGAGGGGGCGCCCTCAGTAGTTAGCCAGATACAGTCTTCAAATGACATTGGAGAGGTAGCTGAAGGTAGAAACATATTTTTTTTTAGGAAGGAAATGCAAATGTCAGAACAGGCAACAATTTACTGCAAACTAAATTACTAATCAATATCTGATAGTGGGACAGACTGTCCACCAAGGTTGTAAGAGTCATATTCAGCACATAACGGGAGATGCTAGAAAGGGAGCCTGCTCTGTTTAAATTGTATTCGTGTTTTGTACTCAGATATAAATAAGCTTGCTGATCGTATCACTGTCTCAGATTTATGGTAAACACAGGAGAGCACAAGAATTTCAGAAAACCTCCCTGGGTCTTGCAATTTCTCAGAGTAAATACTTTCCACTCCCTCCTTGAATGAAAGAAAACAGGGGATGAGAGTCTGAAAAACTCCTGAAATTCACAATTAGAAACTTAAGGCTCCATAGACAATATTGGGTTAGACAGCCTGAGGTTAGGGCAGCACTATGGGAAGCTCAAAATATGTTTTATGACCAACACAAACTGCATGCAGAATAATGATCCCCTGCTCTATAGAGGTCAACAATGGTATTTTACACAGCTTAAATTAATCATGATGTGGATAACATAATTAACCCCCTCTTATCATTATCATTCTGGGCTCTCGAGAAACTTGCCAGGTCCTCCCTCCGTGAGGGAAGGAGGTTCTCCAACAAAATGCCTGTAAACATATTTTCTTGGCACAGACAGCGAGCATGCAGAAAAGGTTCCTCCCCATCCCCTTCCCCAAGGTGGTCTCCAGGCAAATATTCACTGCCTTTCTGATTATATAATATGGAGCTGTGGACTCCTGGCCTCTGAGTCTTCCAGAGGAGCCACACACACCCCAAAGCATCTGCCATTAGTTTTGAAGATACCACAATGCTGAGCACCCACTCTTCTCATAGGAGCGGTTCTGCAAGTCCAGCTACTGGTCTACTTGGGTGATGCTACCAGACTTCAGTGGAAAATTCCGCTCCTGCCCTCCTCCTTTCTCCTTCCCTACTCCCTAATATGCTTTATTTGTAATTATCTCTATAGGAGAGACCAGCAGTTTATAAATAATGGCATCAAACCCACAAAGTTGCCAAAAAGTTTTATAGATTATTAGAAGTTCATGTAAGAAGAATTGAGAGACAAAGACTTCACACCCCAAATTTATTCAATGTGATCTTATTTCTACAGAGGGCAACTGGCTCCTTGGTTCCTTGAGGTGAGGCAAAGGGTTATGTCTCATATATCTCACCTGCCCACCTCCCTTGAGGGGGGGCACAGGGCTCCTTGAATAAATCACTGAACAGCTTTCCTTGCCTCTATGAGAGTGAGACCAAAACAAGAAGAGGGTAAGCTCCGAACTGTAATTTTCTAAACCCTTGGCTATGAAATGAATGTTGCCCTTTAATCTTCACCATAACCTTGTGAAGAGTCATCACTACCCTCACTTTCACAGGTAAGGAGAAAGAATGTTGAGAATCAAAGAGATTAAGTGACATGCCCAGTGTAGTGACTGCCCATTGTAAGCGACAGAACAAGACTCCAATCCAGACCTCGCTGGCTCTACAGCCCAGTGTAGATGCCAACAGTGCATCATTCGACAATGACTAATTTCTCCTCCCTCGGTGAATGTTGACACAGTAATTTAAATCATTGACTGGGCCTGGCTTCTCACCACACACAGACACAGTCATTTTTCACGTGGGTAAATTGACCCAAAAGGTCTTCTAAGTTAACTAAGCAGTAATGCCCTTTGCAGTCTAAAGTTACACAAGGGACAGAATCATTTCTGTAGTTCCTCGGATGAAACATACCTTAAAGGGACCAAGAAACGGTGAGTGTTTTATTTGGGATGTGTGACCTCAAGAGGACTGAGTAGAAGCCTGGTAGCAAGAAGAGATGGGTACTCTCCTTCATCATCCCAGGACAAGTGCACCTCAGAGGTAGTGAGGCAGGAACCAGGTGAGTTTTCCTGGCTTTTTTCCCCTGCCTGAAGATGATGTCTAGGAGCTGCCTAGCCATGAAAGCAGAAAGCCCCAAAGGTTACCCCATGTGGATAAAATCATCAGCAGAGGTGGGGAAAAGGTGGAGTGCATGCGGTGCTGATGATAATTATGACTTCCCAAGGGCTTCGTTCCAGGTATATTACCTGAAAATTTCAATCCTGGAGCTCTCTCTGTTCAAGTGAAGGAACTGCCACAGAAGCTGGCTGACCAGCCAATCTCTTGGACACAATTACATTTTTATGTTGAGGTTCAAGAAAACTCAGGGCATCAAGAGGACTTCTGGGCACCACACATCACACCCAGAGCCCCTCTCTTCAGGTTCCATTTGTCAAAGGACGAATCAGCCGGTGTGGCCATTTTCCATGCCTATTTCAATAGCAACCATGCTTTTCCTCACACTGTGGTCACCTCCCAAAGTCCTAGGTCACAGCTGACTAAATGAGCTGGATAATTAAAAGAGGGGATGAGCCATGCCTGAGATATTTCCTGCCTCATCAAGAACACCATGCCCTTTTTATCAATCTGCTTGGTTTTTTCTTTTTCTTTTTCCCCCTTTGAAAAATGATTAGCCTTGAGCAACTTCCAAACCATGGCACCCTCCACCATTAGCTGTCATGGCCAGAGTATTTGAAAAGTTTCAAATGTGCCCTGTGCTTAGAAAATTCAACTAATAAATCCTGGGGTGGGTGTGGGAGATCAGGAGCCTTTCCTGGGTTGTTTTGTTTTGTTTTTACATGAAAAACCTCAATGTGTTCTTCCAAATTTGAAGATTTTCTATCACAACAAAGTCTTTGTTTAAAAACATTTGTATCTGGTGGGGAAGAGGATGGAGTTGGGGGTGGATCATTCTTTGGCAATTAAAATTTCAAGACAGCAATTCTCAAGGATCATATGAGATATATATATTTTTAAATATATATAATATTATGTATATATATACACACACATATGGTGCATGTATATGGATATATATATAATATTATATAACATATACAGATAGAGATAAAGATACAACTTCATAAAAACTTAAGTTCTATGACAACTTTCCACTACTTTCAGGCTTTTAACAAAAAACATTCATATTTCTCCAGCACGTCACTCTCTCAGAGGCCTTCACGTGCAGTGGCTCACCTGAGCCCCACAGCAATACCTGCCTACCCACCTGCATGGCAGGTAAAAATACCATCTCCATTTTAAAGATGGAGAAACTGAGGTTCAGAGAGTCTGAGCGACTTGTTCGATGAAATGCAATCCCATAAGATGGCCAGATCCAATTTGGACCACGAACTCGTCCACCTAGAAATCTCTTTCATCTTCCTATTATGCACCATGACCTCCAAATTACTTCACATCTCCAGGCCTGAATTTCCTCATCTGTAAATATTTTAAATATTTATTCTAAATCTACCTCTAGCTCTAACATTGGATGCTTCTATAAATGAAAATCAACTCATGCCACAAACTACTCAAGACTCATCAGCAGCCACTCACGACCTACGAGACACAGTCCAGCCTCCTTTGTAGAGGGGACAGGCCCCACTCATCTCTCGGGGCTCATCTCCCAGGCATGACCCCATCTCTTTGCCCAGATCCAGCCTGCTGAGCCAGGTGGTCCGTACTTTTTTTTTTTTTAAAGACACCAATTGTACTTGAACATTTGTTTCTTTCATTCATTCATTCATTCATTCATTCATTCATTTATGGCTGTGTTGGGTCTTCGTTTCTGTGCGAGGGCTTTCTCTAGTTGCGGCAAGCGGGGGCCACTCTTCATCGCGGTGCGCGGGCCTCTCACTATCGCGGCCTCTCTTGTTGCGGAGCACAGGCTCCAGACGCGCAGGCTCAGTAGTTGTGACGCACGGGCCTAGTTGCTCCGCGGCATGTGGGATCTTCCCAGACCAGGGCCCGAACCCGTGTCCCCTGCATTAGCAGGCAGATTCTCAACCACTGCGCCACCAGGGAAGCCCCCGGTCTGTACTTTTATTCCCTCCGCCAGGAACATTCTCTTCACCACCACTACCACCACCACTCTTTTTCCCCAGCAAAATCTGCTGAGATTTCCCCACCCACTTCCAGCAGGAAGTACTTCCTGTCCCTTTCAGATAGAACGGACCATTTCCTCATCTCGGACCCTTTACCACCCTTTTGTCACAACCCCTCTCCCGCTTTATTGCACTTCCTTACTTATATGCCCACCCCCCTTGACTGCACCCAGGGGCCATGTCTACCTTTAGAACCTAGCACAGTGTCAGGTGCACAGGGCTTGGGGGAGAAATATACGTTGAATGAGCAGACAAAAAACTTGTCATCTGAAGTACTGAAAATGGTTTGAATCCGAGTGCCAAGGTTCTGTCTAGCACCCAAAACATAATCCATTGGTTGCGCTGAAAGCATTAAGAACTGACTTCACTAATTCTGTTTCCACTCTATTATTACGACTATAATCAGTCAACAAAAGATAAACGACGTCTACAAATGCCAAGCATTGTTCTGGGAGTATACATCATACCAGTAAATAAGGTGTAGTCCCTGCCCTGGTAGAAATCAGATGGTAGCTGAGAAGCCAGGTATGTAATGTACATCAGTAACTACTGCAATAGGACACGTGGTGTGAGAGGGAAATTTTATGCTGGACCGCAAAAATGAGAAGGTTAAGCATACTTCTATTTCCCCAACTAAATAGATTGGACAAATGGAAAAGAAGCCACTTACTTTGATTCTATATGTTTTCCCTTTTGCAATTTATATGATTTGCCAAACAAAATAAAACCACATTAGTTAAAACACCACTATTTAAAATAATAACCAGAATGTGAGGTATTCTAAAGGTGACCTTGGTTCTATTCTTTAAAAAGGAGCTTAATACGCCAATTAATGCTGAAAACAAGATCAGAAAGGATGCCCACTCTTCTCAGCACTTGAGAAGGAACCACTTTGTATACAAACACACCTCTCACGATATAAGCAGAGGCCAGAAGCCCTGATACGTAAATTTCGAAACATGCCACCAAATCTCTAAGGCACAACTCTCTAGACAGCATGGCATGATTCTCATACACACTTGAGAATAACGAACCCACATTTATGTTAAAGCACAGCACATGATTCACTTTGTTATAAAGCAGAAACTAACACACCATTGTAAAGCAATTATACCCCAATAAAGATGTTTAAAAAATAAATAAATAAATAAATAAATAAATAAATAAAATTTAAAAAAAAAGAAAACATAGCACAGTTTAGGCTTTTCACTAATTCACACTGGCCTCCCTCTGAGTTTGTCTGGAGCATTCACTGAGTGCTGAGAAAGGCACTTCTCACGCATTATCTATCGAATCCTTCCAACAACCCAACGTAGGTGGTGTTATTATCAAGCCCATTTTGAAAAAGAAGAAACTGAGGCAGAGACATTAAACATTAAACACGTCCAATGTTGCAATTTGCAAGGGGTGAAACCAAAGTTCATTTTCAGTCCTTTTGGACTCCCTACACTCCCTAGTCATCAATAAGCTATGGTACCTTCGTGGGGCTTTACCAGACCAGAAAAAATAAAAGCCATTATCAAAATAAATTACCAAACCTCTTATTGTTTTTTGAAGAAAGTGAAAACTGCTGTAAAGCTCATTTTGAAGACGGCTTGGAGTCCCCATGACTTTGCTGGGACAATATGCAGTGTTTCCCCTCTACGTAGCTAAATGGCACAGAATTCTCAAGTAATCCAGCAGCTGCTAACCACCATTACATTGTTTAGTCAGCGACTGTACCTCAATGACTTTTTTCTCTTGATATGTGCTTAGGTTACCAAGAGAAATCTGAGAACTTGCTAATGCAAAATTCATCTAGTGCAAAATGTTTTCCCTCTACCCTCTGCTCTCCCAAAACTGACCTTAGCCTTGGGGTCCTGATAAACATTCCTTGATTTAAAGCTTGATTCAAAATCAGATGGAGGGGGTTTCCCAGGTATTCACGTATTAACATTTGCAGTTCAGGTTTTGTTTTGTTTTTTTTTTTCTCCCAGACAAACAACATCCTTTCAAAAGGCTCCTCTGGTACCTTCCTCACCTGACCTACCTAATTTAGAGCTGTCCCTGGTGCCATCATGGTGGCGACGTGGCTCTGTGATAGCTAATACACATGCATACTTACTGCTGACATTTAAAAACATTCCTAACAGTTTGTGTGAGTACATGGTAAACAGATGCTGTGGGATTTTTTACCCATTATCAGTCATCTCTGAAGACTGCAGTCAAGTGACAGGCTTTTGAGGTTTTTCGGTCTAACAGAAAGAGATTTATTTTTAATAGAATATTGATATTATGGTACAAAATGGCATTTGATGTTTATCCCCCCCCCCCTTTAGCAATGCAGTTCAGCTTGGTGGGTTATTTTGAAGCCCTAGCACCCTCTATTCTATCTGTTACTCTGTTCTTTTTTTCCTTGGTTGGGGGGAAAGTTGCAGACTTTTATGAACTCTGATTAAAGTACCTCCATCTGAATGCAGATTAAAAGTTCCAACACCTGAGAGCTCAAAACCAATGAATATTTATACCGAAAACCAGCAGATGAATACACTCTAAATCTTCAAATGCAAGTCTAGTCATGGGTTTTATCTTATTTTAGGACTTACTTTTTATTAAAATGAACTCTTGCATATTTACACTACAGAAATAAATGTTATTTGGAAGCACAATACAGTGGAGACCTTACAAATGCATTGCCTCTGGGGAAGGCAACTTCTTTCCTCAAGCAGATTTTTATTTCTTTATCACGTCTTCGTTGAAGAAAGGATTCATTGTACATGATTGGCATAATTTGGGAACCCGAAGACATACTCACTGGGGAGAGATTATTCATTTCGTGGCCAAGAAATTGTGAGTCCCTCCATACATGGGGGATTTCATCGATTTAACAATTTTCACCCTTTCATTGGAAACTTCGTTCTGGACTGCTTCTCTAGGATGTAGAGATTGTATAAACAAGCACAAAGGAACATTATTTCAGAAACAAGTTTATCTGCCTTCTCTGTGAGGTGGCCTAACACATTTTGGTTTTGAGGTATATCCTTAAATCATGATCTGTCTTTTCAGAATGTAATCAGAGTGAACAAACACTGGCCTTCAGGACAGCTAGCTCTAAGAAGTGGTAGTGGTGGCACAGCCAGGCCAAAGTTTGATGATGCCAGAACCAGAGATTCCCTACCAAGCTTATGCAGTAACACAAGTGAAAGTAACCACTGCCACCTACCAACATCACAGGATAAGTAAATGACTCCAAAATGCATTAAAAAGTGATTATTTCAAAGATAGAGAAATCTTCTGTCTTAAAATAACTAAGCTGGAGGTGAAAAAGAAACCCATTCCTTCCCCAATCCCCTTGCAACCTCTTGCTGTTCATTAAAGTGCAGTAAACCTCACATAAAAAGTCAAGTGGGCTTATCAGAATTTGGGGAAATACAAATTTTGATTGAACCCACCATGCATCTTGAGACTTCTATGCCCTCACGACACTGAGGAATGAGAATGTGCAAATTTGCCATCATGTTCCCAAACTTATTCCTTCTTTTTCATAAAGTAAGCTTAGAGATAAATGTTTACAAATCAACCCAGTCGTCATTTCTTCATTTTAATGCTGAAACGCTTCATTTTGATTGCCGCCTTTTTGACATTTCACCAAGGAAATATGTTTGCGTGTTCGCAATGCCATTGAATCAGCAATTAGATCTCCATATTCCAGATGTCATGAGAGTTTTCAATGCATCGCCCAATAAAATTTATTTCTGAACTTTGAAAAAAAACCAAACAATGTACTTTGTATAAATTAAACACATTATCCTTATTTTTCTAATTGCTACATTTAACACGGTCAGGGCTTGAACTTATGAATTCAAGGATTTCACATCATTCTATATAATATTTTTTCTTGCAAGGAATACAATTTTGGATTATTTATGGGAGTGGCTTAGGCATTTTGATTCACTAATTTTTTTACCCCTGGTGGGACAAGAGACATGGAGACAAATTTATGCCATTAGCAGCATGCTGCACTCTCCATCCTTACGAGCCTCTCTTGAGCCTTGGCCGTCTGGCTGAAGCAAGAAGTTTATTGTCAAAAGTGGACAAAGAAAAATGTAATTCTGGTCTCATGCATGCCTTCATTAAGATTTTTTTTTAACTTCTTAACTCCCTTCCGGCAGACCTCACAATGCTCTCATTCTTCTTTAGCTCACAGGGCTAGCTACAAAATACAGTTTCTGCGACTGCTTGGCTATCGTGTGTCACTGCAAAGCAATCCAACGCCAAACTTTTCCTCTTTCACTCCTTGGTGAACTGAATATACAGCTTCCCAGCTCTTTGCAATGCACTCTAACTGACTCTTAAAAAAATACAATAAACTAAAATGACTATACAACGTGCAATTCGGCACCACCGGAACATTTAAATGGCAGGGCAGAGGTACCGCTGTAAGGAGCCACCTTGGGGGACTTCAAGTATAGCTGTGTCAGGGAGAAACAAGTTTGCTCCAGGACTCTGTTCACCTGAAATGGAGATACACACCAGCTCTTCATCTTCATGAATGGAGGAGCATGGCTAAGTGAGTAGAGAAATCCTTCCCTAAAACCCCCTTTGCAGGGCACGTCCATCACCACAGAGGACCCTGGCAGACAGCAGAGGTTCTACTCCTTCCATTATTCCCAAGACAACTCATTGGCATTTTCTCCTTTAATAAGAAAAATGACACAATCCAGTGCTCCTTCTGATGGAAGGATTTTGCTTGGTATTTACCCAGTTCCAAAGGGTAACACAAGAAGAGCTTGACTCCTTGTTCTCTTCCCATCCATAAAATGTTTCGTAGATGTCTCCATCTAGCCCATCCCACCTCCTGAAAAATGTGCCCGAGCAAAAACTCATCTGTTGGTAACAGAACTGAAAATGCTTCATTCCGGCTAGAAGTGGTATGAGAGCTGCTCCTGCTCCAGCAAATTTATTTTGCCTTTCAAGGGTTTAATTGCACACAACATGGTGCAGTTTTGATTAATCCTTCAGAACTTAATATATACTCTGGGTGGGGGTGGGGGGGGTCCAATATGTTGATTCTTCATGCATCGCTATCATGGGAGTAACCAGAATGCGTTTAAACACCACAGGAGGTACACTTCAACTTACCTGGTCCTGCCAAGGGTAAAAAGTGCTCATTAATGACTCAGTCCAGGAGGGGAGCCAGCAGAGGGGGTGCTGCCTCTCTGACACGATTTCTGGTTTGCTTGGCAGTCACGTTTCCCTTGGGGAGGTCCCAGGTGAGGTGCACACTGGAATCTTCCAGGCTTATGCCCTGATCATTTTAATGAGAAAGCAGCATCAAAATATTGGCACCTTGCATCCAGCCAACATATGGAGCCACTGTACAGGCACTTAATTGAACTCATTCAAGATTATGAAGGGTAGAGTCAACCGGATCGATGAGTGTTTATTCTGTGAACTTGGGCTCTGAAGAGGTGATGCACAGGTGATAACAAGTCCATTTGCCATTTTCACAGAGAATGATCTTTTAAAGTCTAAATTCCATGTTCCTGTAGTTGGATTTCTGACGAAGCACATGGGAAGTCTACGAGTTACAGTGCATTAGTAAACATGTGGACGGGTGTCTTAAGACCTTATGGTTTGAGTGTAACACAAGCAGACTCTAAGTTACCAACCCTCCCCAGAAAGTCAGAATCAGAGGTGAAGAACCACAAGAACAGTGCTATGGAAACGCTGCACTTGTGAAGTCATTGTACCAACTATCTCCGGGAGGGAGGTCTGCTTCAGCAGAAATAGAGAAACGAAATAGAGCACAGAATGTAGAACCAGAGAAGGATTCAAGCCTTGGCTCTGCTTCTCTCTGTGTAATGTTAAACAGCCTTTTCCAGACTGTTTTCTCACCTAAAAATTACAACGTTGAACCGATGCACAGGGGCTGTGTTACAGGCTGCACTGTGTCCCACCCCAAAATCCCTATGTTGAAGTCCTAACCGCCAGGACCTCAGAATGTGACTGTATTGGGAGATAAAGCCTATAAAGAGGTTATGAAGGTAAAATGAGGACAGATGGGTGGACCCTAATGCAATATAACTGGTGTCCTTATAATAAGAGAAGTATTAGATACAGATCCACACAGAGGAAAGACCACGAGAAGACAAAGGAAGAAGAGAGCCATCTGCAAGCCAAGGAGAGAGGCCTCAGAATGAACCCTGCTGATACCTTGATCTTGGACTTCTAACCTCCAGAACTGTGAGAAAATAAACTTCTGTTGTTTAAGCCAACCAGTCTGT
Organism: Eubalaena glacialis; assembly: GCF_028564815.1. Lineage (NCBI taxonomy): Eukaryota > Metazoa > Chordata > Mammalia > Artiodactyla > Balaenidae > Eubalaena > Eubalaena glacialis. The sequence continues at coordinate 51,485,483 of NC_083720.1, forward strand.
GGTGTTTTGTTATGGCAGCCCAAGCAAACTCATACAGGCTGTTCTGAGTCTCCAGTGCAATCAGATATAATAGGTGCTCAGCATGGCACAGGTCTTCAGAGAATGTTAGTTCCCATTCCAGTCTCTCCAGTCCGATTACACTACACAAGATGCACAAATGGAAACAGATCAATTAGGATGAGTTGCCTTAATGTGATACAGTAAGGACGGAAGGAGGAAGTCACCTTCCAAAATTCAGAGGCCAAGCCTTGCGGTCCATGCCTCATCTACTGGACCATTCTGCCTCTACAAGAAATGGAAGCACAGTGGGCATAGGGAAGCACATTAAACAAAACCCTAGATGACATTCCTGGCTTCTAGCCAAGGGCAGATTCATATCTCAATGTAGCTTCAATATTTCTAAGCCACAAACAAGGGGTCAGAGGGAGATCACTGTGTACAAGCAAACAGCTTTTTCAAAAATCCCTTCTCCAAAGTGCTAGCCAAATAATCAAGCAACGTCTAACCCATTTTTTTCCCCTCCTATCTACACAAAACTACCTGACAAGTCTATGATGAAATTAACCCAATTCCTAACTACCACCCCCCAAAAAAGCCATCTCCCATGATCGTGAAAAACGTTCCAGTCATATTCATAGACTGTCATGCAAGCATTTGAAGAGCTTCATGCCAAAGAGAAAACCAGGGCCCCATATGGCCAGGGTTATTGTGGAACCCAAGATTCTGAGTATAAACTCTCCACACCCATGGTCTGTGTGCTCACCAGATTAAACCAGCTATGAGACATTTAAAAGTTAGAACAACAAACACCCTGCCAGGTTTGCAGTGAAACTGCAGTCAGACAGGGCCACCTAGTCATGTGTGCCCCTCTTAATCCCCCCCTGAGGGTCAGGTAACACATCAAGAACCTGAGAAATATGCATATCCACCCACAGCCTGTTCCAAGTCAGTTTCTCTCGTTAAGTCAGGTGTCTCTCAACCTCCAATTCTTGGCAGTTTCAGAACCAGAACCAAAGGGACAATTGGACACAGTCCAATTGCAGTGAAATTCGAAGTTGCCTTAGATACACCAGGGTATACAGAGCAGGGACTTGCTTACTCAACATATAAGTTAAGGTCAACAAGGGAAGGAACGTTTCCTGTTCACAAATCCTTTAGGGCTGTTTGTTTTGGGGCCTCTGGTTGTTCCTGGTGAAATCCCAAAGTATATGCCTGGGACTAACCAGCTTGGTCACATGAAATGCATTCTCCTTTGCAAATCACTGAAGTCTTACCAGGCCTAACAGCATTCAGTTCCTGCTTGTTCTCACTAAGAAGCGAAAGAATAGAATCGTCTCTCTTCTCAGAACAGCCAAGGCCTTTGACCATTCCAATGGTCAGCTTTCCCGTTAGCCTGCCAACTCAATTCAACTAGAAACATCAGGAGAAATCCGTGTAAATGCAAAGATCTTAGTGTGTGCATATGAATATGTCTCACCCTGCCTGGAAACACAGCAGGGACCGTCTATTAAGTGAGAGTATTGATTTTGAGACTTGCTTCTTTAACCTACAAGACACTCCTTGGTTTCATATCCAGTACCTCTTTTAACTTCTGTGTTTTGGGCCCTATATTGTGATCCACCGAGGGAAGCTTGTTTCCATCAGCAATATCTCCGTGTAAACTCCGTGCAGGTCTCCGGTACAGTTTTTCTTCCTCTGAATCAACAGTGGATGCAAAGTGGGTTAAGCTATTTCAGAAGAATCGAGTTACTAAATTGTTTTTCTCTACCATCAGAAACTTTTAATTACATATATTTACTAGTAAGTTTTTGCTAGATGGTTATTAAAAAAATCAACTGACATTAATGGCTCCAAGTGTGAAATACAGATTGCTTGAGTAAACACTGCTTTCTTCTTTTTACAGTGTATAAGTGGAGAGAAAAACAGACTTTTGCTATTAATTGATGCAATTTCACCCAAATGATCCTGTTTAGTGAGAAATAAACACAATCTCAACATGAAGATTATTGTTTGCTGTCACCCTGACTTGTTTCCTATGCTCATGGCCCTGAGGATACCTGAGGATTCTTGACGGTGCATGAAAGGATCTTGTGCGTGTCCCACACAAGGGTGCCCGTCCTTCCTTCCTTCCCACATATTAATAAGCATTTGAGCAAAAGCATCAGGCAAACTGCACACTCAGTGGCTCACAAGGGAAGTGCTCATTTGTGGGCTTAAATGCAGGAAATGAGCACACCAAAAAGGAGGTGTGTAAAACCCTGGTCCATTACGGCTCAATTATCCACAGGATTAAACCTGAAAGGCAGCATCTCTGAAACAAGTTCATCTGAACACCCAACTGGAAGCCTCTCCAAAAAACAAACGAACAAAAACAGGCTGGCTCCTTCCCAGTAGAGAATGGGGAAGAGCTGGGGTATCTCCAGGTACCAAGCAGAGGTGAACCCATCTTCTGCCCCATCACTCCAGAGGTCATGAGGAGATCATCACTCAGCCAGGAGCCAAAAACTGCCCGAGATGCCTGCCTGACACCTGGCTGTGTAGACACTAGACCACAAAGGCATAGGTGAGGGAATGATTCACCCTCAGCATGGCACCAAGGGTAAACACCATGGTGGAGGACAGAACTGGAAATAAATCCAACAGGCATGTCATCTTCAAATGCAAAGGATGCGCTCAGAGATAAAGGTGGGGACAGATACAGATAAACCCGAGTCACATTCAGGAAGGCATCCATCTTGGGTCACGCATCTGATCACGGGCCCTGTAATCACATTGCCTGGCAACAGGAACAGGAAATTTCTTTTGTTCACAACAATGCCAAGGATCTGTGATTTCTTGGCCTGATCGTTGGACAATGCTACACTGGAAACTTTCTGAAAATAGCACGCTTCTCAAATGTACGTATCGCCAGGAGAGAACTGAGATAATACACTCTGCCCTAACTTAGTCACATACCATGAATGGCTCTAGAAATTCCTAAAAGGAATGCCAGGACCTGGTTGTAAGGGAAGCTGAATTATATGCCAATGACTTAAAAATAGGATTCTGCTGACGAAAAGGGAGACAAAGAAAGGTGCATTTCTTTCTTTGTGCTCACATAGCCGAGAGAAGCGTGACTTAGGATTCTTTCAAACCATCAGTCCCTGATGAATATACATCTTCAAAAACCACTGAGCAACACCAGCTTTTCAGGCTAGTAGGAGACATTGCCCCCATCCCATCCCACCTGGAACCACCCCCAACCCATCCCACCTGGAACCACCCCCAGAAGAAACCAAAGATAGACAGTCCCATCCAAAAATGATGAAGGGTGTTCTTGGCAACACAGATTTATCTGTTTTTCTTCTCCTCCAAACCATATTGAATGATTCCCCAGATAACAGAAGAACTAATAGGAGGTGGGAGAACTCTAGGGAAGGCTAATCACTAAACACAGGCTTCAAACAGCCATTAGAGGTACCAGAAGATGCTGAGCCAGGATCCTTAGAGCAATGAATTAGGGAGAGAAGTGGGGAAATGAGGAGCAGGCAAAATCCCTCACTCCAGAAGAATTTCAACAAAACTCTGACAAAATGCCTTCTATAGTTCACAAGATGGCGGGCACATCAAAGAGGCCCAGGGAGCGAGATGGTGGCCAACTGGCCTCCAAGTCCACACATTCAGTCCCCTGCCTATCCTGAGCTTGCCCACCCCTCAAGGAATGCATTGCTAGAAGCATCTACACAGCTATCTCCAGCAGCTGTGAAGTCCTTCCATCTTCAGTGTTGCCCCTGTGCTCAAGTACTGCTGGGCTGATACAGTTTGACCCCAGATCTGGGTTTTACTAACCAGCTATGTCAAATTATGCATTTCTCAGAGGAACCGGCAGGGCCTCCATGCAAAGAGGATAGAGGTAGAGAACATGGGCTCCAAGGAATTACTTTATTAAGCAAAAGCAGGAGGCCCTGAGGGAAATGGTGTATGTGTTCCCCCTTCCAATGCAGAGGCTTTCTTATAACCAGCTATCATTTCCAACTGACCACCGAGGCATGAAAAATTCAAATGAGAGACGGGCTGGTAAGGAAAGTTGCTCGATTTTATGGCATATCTTACTTGCTTAGAGGCAAAATCTGTTGCTGCATTTGGACTCCTGAGAGAATGGGCTGCAGCTCTTGCTTCAGGATCTAAAGATGTAACCATCTGAAGCAAAGAAAGAAACACTCAGTTTCCTCCAGTGAAAATAAGACACTGCAGGTTGATAGGTTCTAAGAACAGTTACCAGGGAAAAGGGACCACACTTCTAATCAGGGCACAAAATCTGCTACCAAACAGTGGCTCAAAAAGTTTGGCATCGTGCTAAAAATGATCACCCATAAGACAAAGTTATGACCCTTTCCTGATGAGCCACTTTGAATAATATCTCAAAATATTATTCTATTATAAGAGAGTCAGCACGTAGTGTTACATTCACTCAAAATTAAATCATCATGGCCCACACAGTACAACCACCTAAAATAACAGTGTTCAGGGGTAATCCCTTCAGCAAAGATTTATTGAAACCAACCTCAATAAAGTATTCCAGGCACTGATCTAGGCCCTGGGGATCAGCAAAAAAGAAAAGGGACAAAATGCCCTGCTCTCATGGAGCTTACATTTGAAGAGGGGTGGAAATGGAGCAGTAAGAAATAAGCAAAATACATATTGTCAAACAGTGGTAAATACCACAGAGAAAAACAGAGCAGGCAAAAGAGAAAGAAGAGTGTTGGCGTTACAATTTAAAAGGGGAGGGAGTGGTCAGGATCTCCTAAAGGAGATGAGGGCATCGGTCATGTAGATATTTAAAGTAAGAGTTTCCTAGATGTGTGCAAAGGCCCTGAGGCAGGAAAGAGGCCTGTTTGAGTAACCAAAGGTATAGTAAAGGTATGGTAAGTGAGGATATGTAAATTAGAATAGCATGAGACAGTGTGAAGATGAATAGATTATATGTGTGTATATACATATATATATATATATGTATATACACAAAAGATGTATATTATAATGTGTATATATTATAATGCATAGGTATATAGGTATACATATACAATGTATATATATATGTACATGTGTATACATATAGTCTTACATAGTTCTATGACTGTGCCAAGTATTTTGATCACTCATTTATTGAACATCTATTATACGCAAGCAACTGTGCTAGGAATAAGGTTGTAAATAAAACAGACGCTGGTCCCTGCTCTCAGGAAGGCTTAAATCAAATCAGAGGCAAAACCAAGATCTCAGAACTCCCACTTGGCACTACAGCAAATTGGGAAAGAGCCAGCAATGGATTTCAGGAACCGGGCAGTCTTACCCCAAGTTTTCCACAAGCGTTAAGCAAAACTAGCAGGTAAACTGGTTTTCTTTAGCACGCTCTTGACTGAACAAGGAGTCTATGTGCTTTTCACTTATTTGCATTCATATTTATCAATACATTCAACCAGCCCTACTGACCACAGGCCCTATGCTGACCCAATACTAAGAGGTAAAGGTGTAGAGGTGGAAGAAAGTTTCCCCTTAAGGAGCTTCCTATTTAATGAGATAGACTGCAAACAATTACAAGTAGACAGTGTCCCAAGAAAGTGCCTGCACAATTTAGTCATGTGATGATTAACTTGTAGCAAATAGGATAGATAGATGTTAACTGTTTTGATCACCTTAAAGTCACAAATATTCAGAGCCCTCACCCAGTGCCATTGCATACGATTTATGATGTTAACTTCAGAAAGGTGTATATGGTCCAAGAAAACTCTGGTGTAGGAATATGCAGGTCTGTGATTAAGAAACAGGGAAACACCTGTTCGATAGCTTTAAGGATAACTTCCCAGGGGAATTGATGCTGGAGGTGACTTTTAAAAGAGAGAGTGAATTGGAGCCTTGGAATTACCACAAACAGTCGTCCCTGGGTATCCACAGGGTATTGGTTCCAGGAAAACACACACACACACACACACACACACACACACACCACAGATACCAAAATCCAGTTGCTCAGATCACATAGAAAAAATGGCGTAATACAGTCAGGCCTCCGTACCTGCAGATTCCGCATTCACAGAAATTCTATCCTCAGTCGGTTGAATTCCTGGATGCAGAACCCGCGGATATGAAGGGCTGACCGTAGGAATCTGCAAGCTGGCACTAGCACGCATGGAGGGGAATTCTGAGCTCCTGGCAGATGGTGAGACCGATGCAGAATGAGAGTTCCTGGGAAAGGGCACCAGTCTTCCTCCTGTGGCCCCTCTGGTCTGTCTCCTCTCCCTCCACTTTCTCCCTGGTTGTCGGTCCTCCTTTGAACCTTCATTGTCACCTCATCCAGACAGTAAAAGAATAGAGCCAGCCTCCCTACAAAATTGATGCACTGTTCGAATAAATGTTAGTCCTCCTCTGATGTTGACATTTGGCAAAATAACCGAAGTGTTATTTTGTTTCTCAGCCAGGGGCAAGCATGCTTTCACGCTCATGCTCTGTGAGGGCAATAAACATGTTTCAGGGTCTTTTTACTTTTGGTCTCTGGATCCTTGCCAGCCAGGAATAATTAATATCTTGGATGACTCCCCACTTTCCCACGCATCCAAGGGCATCTGTTTTATGTAAAAGCTAGTGTTTGTTGAATATATAGATTTCATACCTATATTTATATAAGTTATATATTACATTATACCAATATATATTTATATATGTATATTATTATACAATAATATATTATAAACAATTGTAACATAGTAATACATAATAATATATTTTATTCATATACATATATTAGTGTTTGTTGAGGATATATATATACACATGTGTATATGCCAAGCACTTTACAAGTATTTACACACTTAATCCTCACAATTTCCCTATAATCACCTCTACTTTTAGAGGAAGGAGGAGACAAAGTACGTTGCCCAAAGTCCCTCAGCCTATACCAGCAGGCACAACCAGCCAACTCCATTCTTCACTTGTGAGAGCAGGGTGCCTCACGCCATCCTCCCTGGTAGATCATGCTCTAAGCATCTCTACCAACAGATAATGGCACAAGGATTCAGCAAGTCTCAGTGCCTTGCCAAGGTCACACCATCAGACCCTTAACTTCCCTGAATCTACTGCTGGTTTTTTCTGTGAAATCATGGTACTCTGAAAATCTTTATGACCAGAATGGCAGACATCACCATGGAAAAGCCAAAAACTGCCCTTCCCAGCCTTGGCCATCCCCTGTGTAGGAGAGGAGATGTTAAAAAATCAACTCACTCACAGAAAAACAAAGTAATACTACCTTCTACATGGGTTTATAAACACCCAGTATGAGACAGCTAGAGACAGGAGGATAATTCCAGATGCATAATGAACAAACAGTAAATTTCGTAGTGTGGGCCTTGTTTATACTTCTGCCATCAACTTTAATGATGAGCCTATTTATGCTAAACTTCACTACATTATCGGAGTCATTAGTGCCTATAAGTGAGTGATAATGTGCTTGAAACTTCCACAAGTACGTGGGGCTTTCTCTGAGCCTACATTTCAACGTTGGGAGATGCAGGGCCAATGAGTATTTGCATACGAACACCTAGCACAACTATTTGGTATTATGACCCAGAAAGCAGCGCACTGGCCAAACAAGTTTGGGAATGTGAGTTAAAGAGAGCAAAACAGATGTATTTAACCTCAAAATCTGTAACACAGTATAAAACGTTAATGTGTCCTTTCTCCAAGATGGAACACATCATGTCACATTTTCTGAACACTGACCAAAGAAATTTGCTTCAAAAGAGGACCTATCTGATTATTAGTCTATTGAAACATCAGTGTAATGGATGTTGAATCAAAGAACTGTAGCAAAGCCAGTATTTAAGTATAGCAAAGAATAAACAGAATATGCATTGGTTCATCACTTAGCATTAGCCATGTGTATATTTGGGCATGGCCAAGTTATCTGTCCTCATGCGCAGGTCCTCCTAAGGATGCACATGTTACCAAGCATGCACATTTCTGCAAATGTAAAGTCCTAACGGAAAAGGACTCAATAAAGTTAAAATCAAAGCTTCAGCAAAGAGCCTCAAACCTTTGCGTGAGTGTTTCCCCTCTGTCAATGTGAGCCAGAAGTTTCACGTAACCTCAAGTATCCCTACACCTTTACCCCCTGACTAGGAAAGCACCTCATCATTAGATCCTAAAAGCAAGTACACATTAAAGATTCCAGTCACCATCAGCATTTTCCCCAGAGGTGAACCACGTTATTAGCAGACAAGCTACATGCAACCTCAGTGAGGCCTGAAAGATAATCAATACAACAGCCAACACTGGACCTTACGAGCAGCTCAGAATGGGGCCGGTTGGAATGGGGCACTAGGACATTCTCACACGACAGACCTAAGCACCTTCTGACAGTGTCCCCACATCAGAGAGGTCCTCCCCAACCACCTATGTGAGGTTACCGTCCCAGTGGCTCTCCAGCCCATCTCCCTGTTGCTGTCTTCTACAGCACTTACTGTCTAATATTATTATTTTTCTTTTTTATTGCCTGTCTCCTCCCACTAGACTATATGTTCGATGAGGTCAGGGACATATCTGTCACATTCATCACCATAGCCCCCATGGAACAATACTTGCCACAGAACAATCACTCAGCAAATACCTGCTGCACACTGAATGAATGTTCTGCTTTCAGGAAACCTTGATTGAGGGGACCAGATCCCCTGCCTTGGGGAATGACAGTCCTGTTTTAATTTCCTGTCCTACCTTGACACAATTATCATGCCTCCTTACACTCCTCTCAGCCCCAACCTAACCCAGGGCAAAAGAAGTAAAGAAAAAAGGGGGCAGGGTAAAGGAGGCAGAGCTCTGGTGTAGAGATGACATCACACGTATCCTTGGGCTCATCCACTATGCAGAAGGTCACGTGCTTCAAGACGGACCCAGTGGTAACACTCCCTATGAGAAAGGAGCTCTTTCCTAGCTTCTTACATCAGAGCAGACAATGCCTAGCATTTGTACCAGCCCTCTGGCCACAAGGAGCTTGTCAAAGCCTTTAAACATTGGAGAGGACCCCTCTCTGTGCCTTTTCTTGCATTGGGCATATTTTATTGCCATTCCTGCCCAAAGCCTCTTCTAAAGAATGTGAATCGCTCAAACACCCTGTAAGGTCTGACTGCCCCCTCACCCAGTCTTGGCCAACTGAGTAAAGAAATGGCCACAAGGTCACAGACAGCCAACCTGCTGACTGATCAGTGGCCGATCAGCTCATATTCTCCTGAGAGATTATCTAAGGGCCACAGAGACCATCATCCACAGGTTGTGGGCAATAGAACTGTGAGGTCTTAACAAATCAGGACGTGCAATATTGGCCGATAAATGAGCAGAAGCAAACCAATCAAAATACAATGGAGATGGAGAAAGCAGGAATGAGATACTGTGGGTGCCTTCTGTAGTTAAGAAACCTGCAAAGCCAGGCCCCACCGTTGTAGACATGACAAGAGATGCTCTCCACTCCTAGCAGATGCCTAACTCCAACTCACCTGAGGTCTGAGCAGTTTTCATTTCCTGTGTCTGTGAGTTTGCTCCTCCTCCAGCCACATATACCCTCTTCACTTCAAGTAGCCTGTGTGGCCTTTCCTACCTCACAATCAAACCTTGGATGGAACACATGCTTTGGGGCTAAGATGCATTTGACATCTTGTTCCTTTATCTGTGTTCTCAGGACTATCCCCATAAATTCTGTTTTCCACCCTTCCTTCATGGCTCTGCTATAATCCTACCTGTTCTTTTTTAAAATTTATTTTATTGAATTATAGTTGATATACAATGTTATGTTCATTTCTACTGTACAGCAAAGTGATTCCGTTATTTACATATATATATTCTTATTCATATTCTTTTCCATTATGGTTTATTACAGGATATTGAATATAGCTCTCCATGTTATACGGTAGGACCTTGTTGTTTATCCACCTTATATATAATTGTTTGCATCTGCTAATGCCACACACCCAATCCATACCTCCCCCACCCCTTCCCCCTTAGCAACCACAAGTCTCTTCTCTTTGTCTGTGAGTCTGCTTCTGTTTTGTAGATAAGTTCATTTGTACCATATTTTAGATTCCACATGTAAGTGATATCATGTGGTATTTGTCTTCCTCCTTCTGACTTCACTTAGTATAATAATCTCTAGGTCTATCCATGTTGCTGTAAATGGCATTATTTCATTCTTTTTTATGGCTGAGTAATATTCCATTGTGTGTATATGTGTGTGTATATATATACATGTTACACTGTGTGTGTGTATATATATATATTCCATTGTGTGTGTGTGTGTATATATATATATTTCATTGTGTGTGTGATAATATATCACATCTTCTTTATGCATTCATCTGTTGATGGACATGTTTCCATGTCTTGGCTATTGTAAATAGTGCTGCTGTGAACAACGTAGGGGTGCATGTATCTTTTCGAATTATACTTTTGTCTGGTTAAATGCCCAGGAGTGGGACTGCAGGATCATATGGTACCTCTATTTTTTAGTTTTTGTTTTCCATGGTGGCTGCACCAACTTAGTTACCTCCAACAGAGTAGGAGGGTCTCCTTTTCTCCACACCCTCTCCAGCACTTGTTATTTCCGAACTGCTCTTTAACGCCTTTTTTGAGCCCTAGTAGAGGGAACACAACCCCTTACAAACTCAGGCATGATCTCTGACTCCATGTGATACCCACTGAAATTCCTCCCCTATGTGTTGAGCATCTACTATGTGCTCTGTCAGGTTCTGGGAATATGAAGAGGAAGGAGACACCATCTCTCACCACGAGGAGCTCCTAGTAGGATGAAAAGGAACCAGCACACCAACATAAATTACAGCACACAGTGTGAAAAACTAAACAGAGCAACAGGGGTGAGAGCCCTGAGATTGCTTGTGTAGGTTCAGGGTCAGAACTGGTGCTGTGGAGCTTCAAGATGGCGGAAGAGTAAGACGCGGAGATCACCTTCCTCCCCACAAATACATCAGAAGTACATCTACATGTGGAACAACTCCTACAGAACGCCTACTGAACGCTGGCAGAAGACCTCAGACCTCCGAAAAGGCAAGAAACTCCCCACGTACCTGGGTAGGGCAAAAGAAAAAAGAAAAAACAGAGACAAAAGAATAGGGACGGGACCTGCACCTCTGGGAAGGAGCTATGAAGGAGGAAAATTTCCACACACTAGGAAGCCCCTTCACTGGTGGAGACAGGGGGTGGCGGTGGGGGGAGCTTCGGAGCCACAGAGGAGAGCGCAGCAACAGGGGTGCGGAGGGCAAAGCGGAGAGATTCCCGCACAGAGGATCGGTGCCGACCAGCACTCACCAGCCCGAGAGGCTTGTCTGCTCACCCGCCGGGGCGGGCGGGGGCTGGGAGCTGAGGCTCGGGCTTCGGAAGTCGGATCCCAGGGAGAGGACTGGGGTTGGCGGCGTGAACACAGCCTGAAGGGGCTAGCGCGCCACAGCTAGCCGGGAGGGAGTCCGGGAAAGTCTGGAGCTGCCGAAGAGGCAAGAGACTTTTTCTTACCTCTTTGTTTCCTGGTGCGTGAAGAGAGGAGATTAAGAGCGCCGCTTAAAGGAGCTCCAGAGACGGGCGCGAGCCGCGGCTATCAGCGCGGACCCCAGAGACGGGCATGAGACGCTAAGGCTGCTGCTGCCGCTACCAAGGAGCCTGTGTGCGAGCACAGGTCACTATCCACACCGCCCCTCCCGGGAGCCTGTGCAGCCCGCCACTGCCAGGGTCCTGTGATCCACGGACAACTTCCCGGGAGAACACACGGTGCGAATCAGGCTGCTGCAACGTCACGCCGGCCTCTGCCGCCGCAGGCTCGCCCCGCCTCCATACCCCTCCCTCTCCCGGGCCTGAGTGAGCCAGAGCCCTCGAATCAGCTGCTCCTTTACCCCGTCCTGTCTGAGCGAAGAAAACACACCCTCAGGCGACCTACACGCAGAGGCGGGGCCAAATCCAAAGCTGAACCCCGGGAGCTGTGCGAACAAAGAAGAGAAAGGGAAATCTCTCCCAGCAGCCTCAGGAGCAGAGGATTAAAACTCCACAGTCAACTTGATGTACCCTGCATCTGTGGAATACCTGAATAGACAACGAATCATCCCAAACTGAGGAGGTGGACTTTGGAGCAATGATATATATTTTTTTTCCCCTTTTTCTCTTTTTGTGAGTGTGTATGTGTATGCTTCTTTGTGTGATATTGTCTGTATAGCTTTGCTTTTACCATTTGTCCTAGGGTTCTGTCTGTCCTTTTTTTTTTTTCTTTTTAAGTATACTTTTTAGCACTTGTTATCATTGGTGGATTTCTTTTGGTTTGGTTGCTCTCTTCTTTCTTTCTCTCTTTTTACTACTTAAAAAAATTTTTTTAATAATTATTTTTTATTTTAATAACTTCATCTTATCTTCTTCTTTCTTTCTTTTTTTTTCTTCTCCCTTTTATTCTGAGCCGTGTGGATGACAGGCTCTTGGGGCTCCAGCCAGGTGTCAGGGCTGTGCCTCTAAGGTGGGAGAGCCAAGTTCAGGACACTGGTCCACAAGAGACCTCCCAGCTCCACGTAATTTCAAATGGCGAAAATCTCCCAGAGATCTCCATCTCAACACTAAGACCCAGCTCCACTCAGTGACCACCAAGCTACAGTGCTGGACAACCTATGCCAAACAACTAGCAAGACAGGAACACAACCCCATCCATTAGTAGAGAGGCTGCCTAAAATCATAATTAGGCCACAGACACCCCAAAACACACTGCCAGATGTGGACCTGCCCACCAGAAAGACAAGATCCAGCCTCATCCACCAGAACACAGGCACTAGTCCCCTCCACCAGGAAGCCTACACAACCCACTGAACCAACTTTATCCACTGGGGACAGACACCAAAAACAATGGGAACTACAAATGTGCAGCCTGTGAAAAGGAGACCCCAAACACAGTAAGTTAAGGAAAATGAGAAGACAGAGAAACACACAGCAGATGAAGGAGCAAGGCAAAAACCCACCAGACCTAACAAATGAAGAGGAAATAGGCAGTCTACCTGAAAAAGAATTCACAATAATGATAGTAAAGATGATCCAAAATCTTGGAAACAGAATGGAGAAATACAAGAAACATTTAATAAGGACCTAGAAGAACTAAAGAGCAAACAAACAGTGATGAACAACACAATAAATTAAATTTAAAATTCTCTAGAACGGATCAATAGCAGAATAACTGAGGTAGAAGAATGGATAAGTGACCTGGAAGATAAAATAGTGGAAATAACTACTGCAGAGCAGAATAAAGAAAAAAGAATGAAAAGAATTGAAGACAGTCTCAGAGACCTCTGGGACAACATTAAAAGCACCAACATTCGAATTATAGGGGTCCCAGAAAAAGAAGAGAAAAAGAAAGGGACTGAGAAAATATTTGAAGAAATTATAGTTGAAAACTTCCCTAATAAGGGAAAGGAAATAGTTAATCAAGTCCAGGAAGCACATAGAGTCCCATACAGGATAAATTCAAGAAGAAACACGCCAAGACACATATTAATCAAACTATCAAAAATTAAATACAGAGAACAAATATTAAAAGCAGCAAGGGATAAACGACAAATAACACACAAGGGAATCCCCATAAGGTTAACAGCTGACCTTTCAGCAGAAACTCTGCAAGCCAGAAAGGAGTGGCAGGACATATTTAAAGTGATGAAGCAGAAAAACCTACAACCAAGATTACTCTACCCAGCAAGGATCTCATTCAGATTTGACGGAGAAATTAAAACCATTACAGAAAAGCAAAAGCTAAGAGAATTCAGCACCACCAAACCAGCTTTACAACAAATGCTAAAGGAACTTCTCTAGGCAGGAAACACAAGGAAAAGACCTACAATAACAAACCCAAAACAATTAAGAAAACGGTAATAGGAACATACATATCGATAATTACCTTAAATGTAAATGGATTAAATGCTCCAACCAAAAGACATAGACTGGCTGAATGGATACAAAAACAAGACCCATATATATATGCTGTCTGCAAGAGACCCACTTCAGACCTAGGGACATATACAGACTGAAAATGAGGGGATGGAAAAAGATATTCCATGCAAATGGAAATCAAAAGAAAGCTGGAGTAGCAATTCTCATATCAAACAAAATAGACTTTAAAACAAAGACTATTACAAGAGACAAAGAAGGACACTACATAATGATCAAGGGATCAATCCAAGAAGAAGATATAACAATTGTAAATATTTATGCACCCAACATAGGAGCACCTCAATACATAAGGCAAATACTAACAGCCATAAAAGGGGAAATGGACAGTAACACAATCATAATAGGGGACTTTAAGAGTCCACTTTCACCAATGGACAGATCATCCAAAATGAAAATAAATAAGGAAACACAAGCTTTAAATGATACATTAAACAAGATGGACTTAATTGATATTTATAGGACATTCCATCCAAAAGCAACAGAATACACATTCTTCTCAAGTGCTCATGGAACATTCTCCAGGATAGATCATATCTTGGGTCACAAATCAAGCCTTGGTAAATTTAAGAAAATTGAAATCGTATCAAGTATCTTTTCCGACCACACGCTATGAGACTAGGTATCAATTACAGGAAAAAATCTGTAAAAAATACAAACACATGAAGGATAAACAATACACTACTTAATAACCAGGAGATCACTAAGGAAATCAAAGAGGTAATCAAAAAATACCTAGAAACAAATGACAATGAAAACACGACGACCCAAAACCTATGGGATGCAGCAAAAGCAGTTCTAAGAGGGAAGTTTATAGCAATACAATCCTACCTTAAGAAACAAGAAACATCTCAAATAAACAACTTAACCTTACACCTAAAACAATTAGAGAAAGAAGAACAAAAAAACCCCGAAGTTAGCAGAAGGAAAGAAATCATAAAGATCAGATCAGAAATAAATGAAAAAGAAATGAAGGAAATGATAGCAAAGGTCAAAAAAACTAAAAGCTGGTTCTTTGAGACGGTAAAATTGATCAACCACTAGCCAGACTCATCAAAAAAAAAAAAAAAAGGGAGAAGACTCAAATCAATAGAATTAGAAATGAAAAAGGAGAAGTAACAACTGACACTGCAGAAATAAAAAGGATCATAAGAGATTACTACAAGCAACTATATGCCAATAAAATGGACAACCTGGAACAAATGGACAAATTCTTAGAAATGCACAACCTTCCGAGACTGAACCAGGAAGAAGCAGAAAATATGAACAGACCAATCACAAGCCCGGAAATTGAAAGTGTGATTAAAAATCTTCCAACAAACAAAAGCCCAGGACCAGATGGCTTCACAGGCGAATTCTATCAAACATTTAGAGAAGAGCTAACACCTATCCTTCTCAAACTCTTCCAAAATATAGCAGAGGGAGGAACACTCCCAAACTCATTCTACGAGGCCACCATCACCCTGATACCAAAACCAGACAAAGATGTCACAAAGAAAGAAAACTACAGGCCAATATCACTGATGAACATAGATGCAAAAATCCTCAACAAAATACTGGCAAACAGAATCCAACAGCACATTAAAAGGACCATACACCATGATCAAGTTGGGTTTATCCCAGGAATGCAAGGATTCTTCAATATTTGCAAATCAATCAATATGATACAACATATTAACAAATTGAAGGGGAAAAACCATATGATCATCTCAATAGATGCAGAGAAAGCTTTCGACAAAATTTAAGACCCATTTATGATAAAAACCCTCCAGAAAGTAGGCATAGAGGAAAATTTCCTCAAAATAATAAAGGCCATATATGACAAACCCACAGCCAACCTCGTCCTCAATGGTGAAAAACTGAAACCATTTCCACTAAGATCAGGAACAAGACAAGGTTGCTCACTCTCACCACTATTATTCAACATTCTTTTGGAAGTTTTAGCCACAGCAATCAGAGAAGAAAAAGAAATAAAAGGAATCCAAATGGGAAAAGAAGAAGTAAAGCTGTCACTGTTTGCAGATGACATGATACTATACATAGAGAATCCTAAAGATGCTACCAGAAAACTACTACAGCTAATCAATGAATTTGGTAAAGTAGCAGGATACAAAATTAATGCACAGAAATCTCTTGCATTCATATACACTAATGTTGAAAAATCTGAAAGTGAAATTAAGGAAACACTCTCATTTACCACTGCAACAAAAAGAATAAAATATCTAGGAATAAACCTACCTAAGGAGACAAAAGACCTGTATGCAGAAAATTATAAGACACTGATGAAAGAAATTAAAGATGATACAAATAGATGGAGAGATATACCATGTTCTTGGATTGGAAGAATCAACATTGTGAAAATGATTATACTACCCAAAGCAATCTACAGATTCAGTGCAATCCCTATCAAACTACCAATGACATTTTTCACAGAACTAGAACAAAAAATTTCACAATTTGTATGGAAACACAAAAGACCCCGAATAGCCAAAGCAATCTTGAGAAAGAAAAACGGAGCTGGAGGAATCAGGCTCCCTGACTTCAAACTATACTACAAAGCTACAGTAAACAAGACAGTATGGTACTGGCACAAAAACAGAAATATAGATCAATGGAACAGGACAGAAAGCCCAGAGATAAACCCACTCACATATGGTCACCTTATCTTTGATAAAGGAGGCAAGAATATACAATGGAGAAAAGACAGCCTCTTCAATAAGTGGTGCTGGGAAAACTGGACAGCTACATGTAAAAGTATGAAATTAGAACACTCCCTAACACCATACACAAAAATGAACTCAAAATGGATTAAAGACCTAAATGTAAGGCCAGACACTATAAAACTCTTAGAGGAAAATACAGGCAGAACACTCTATAACATAAATGGAGATGGAAATAAAACCTCCTAGAGAAATGGAAATAAAAACAAAAATAAACAAATGGGACCTAATGAAACTTAAAAGCTTTTGCACAGCAAAGGAAACCATAAACAAGACGAAAAGATAACCCTCAGAATGGGAGAAAATGTTTGCAAATGAAGCAACTGACAAAGGATTAATCTCCAGAATTTACAAGCAGCTCATGCAGCTCAATATCAAAAAAACAAACAACCCAATCCAAAAATGGGCAGAAGACCTAAATAGACATTTCTCCAAAGAAGATATACAGATTGCCAACAAACACATGAACGAATGCTCAACATCATTAATCATTAGAGAAATGCAAATCAAAACTACAATGAGATATCATCTCACACCGGTCAGAATGGCCATCATCAAAATATCTACAAACAGTAAATGCTGGAGAGGGTGTGGAGAAAAGGGAACCCTCTTGCGCTGTTGGTGGGAATGTAAATTGATACATCCACTATGGAGAACAGTATGGAGGTTCCTTAGAAAACTAAAAATAGAACTGCCATACGACCCAGCAATCCCACTACTGGGCATATACCCTGAGAAAACCATAATTCAAAAAGAGTTATGTACCACAATGTTCATTGCAGCTCTATTTACAATAGCCAGGACATGGAAGCAACCTAAGTGTCCATAACAGATGAACGGATAAAGAAGATGTGGCACATATATACAATGGAATATTACTCAGCCATAAAAAGAAACGAAACTGAGTTATTTTTAGTGAGGTGGATGGACCTAGAGTCTGTCATACAGAGTGAAGTAAGCCAGAAAGAGAAAAACAAATACCGTATGCTAACACATATATGTGGAATCTAAAAAAAAAAAAAAAAATGGTCATGAAGAACCTAGGGGCAAGACGGGAATAAAGACACAGCCCTACTAGAGAATGGACTTGAGGATACGGGGAGGGGGAAGGGTAAGCTGGGACAAAGTGAGAGAGTGGCATGGACATATATACACTAGCAAACGTAAAATAGATAGCTAGTGGGAAGCGGCCGCATAGCACAGGGAGATCAGCTCGGTGCTTTGTGACGACCTAGAGGAGTGGGATAGGGAGGGTGGGAGGGAGGGAGACGCAAGAGGGAAGAGATATGGGGACATATGGATACGTATAACTGATTCACTTTGTTGTAAAGCAGAAACTAACACACCATTGTAGAGCAATTGTACTGCAATAAAGATGTTTAAAAAAAAAAAAAGAGAGAAGAAATATAGGCTGAAAGGTATATCCAGATCCATGAAACTAAAAAATCCTAAAGAGGATCAACCCAAAGATACTACACTGATACACATTACAAACAAACAAACAAACAACCAAAAAAAAAAAAAAAAAAACTGGTGCCTCTGTGTCTGTAATGAATCCCACATTCAAACGGGGCAAGTCCGGGGAAAGGATTAGTTGCTCATCATATCAAAGCTAAAAGTATATGCCCAACACAGAAAGAAATACACTTAGAAATGCTGCTGTCATGTAGACATGGACATGATACATGTTTGTCAAAGCAGATGAAAAATATTTCCTCTCTGTGAGTAAGGACATTCACAAACAGGATCTGAGACAACCCATTAATGACACAAGACTAAATGCCGCTCTAAATGCAACGTAAACACATGTGCTTGATTTATCAGTCAAATCTCTTAACATGCTCAGTGGCATCAAAGGCTGTATTCAAATCATGCCGTGCCCCAAATTTAATCTCTGAATGGTCTTCCCCTTCACCATGCCCATTAAAATTATTATTGCATGTATCTTTAAATGAGGAAGCACGCTTAAATGAATGACAAAAATAAAATTGGCAAAATACAAAGAGAATGCTCACAACTGCATGGAATTAAAGGATAAAATAGTTCTGATCAAGAGTTTTCTATATGAGTATAGTTATTATTAGCACTATCTGTCTCACGTGGTAAATCAAGAATAATGATGATATGCTATCTATATAGAGTTCCATAATTCATTATTTGCTCCTAAAGCCAATATTCCTAAAAGGAAAAACCAAGGTAAGCAGTATTAATGAATCGTTGGATTTAGAAGTTTTATGAAGATTTTAATGTCTAGCATCTTTTATGACAAGCTGCTAATAAAAAACATAAGTTGGCAGTGAAAAGACAGAAGCTGGGTCTAGAGAATTAGGCTGGGGTTAAAGCAAAAAGGCCTATTGGGTTACCATTTGTATTACTAATTTGCTTTGTTCATTTAGGGAATCAATTTGTTGCCATTAAAGGCTTGGGTTTCATATACTTTACAATTTACACACATTTCCTGATGTGAAAGAGCTATGCAGTTTGTAGGAGCTCAGACAAGCTGTCCTCTAATGGTCCAATAGATGCACATGTTCTTACAATGCACTTGCAAATAGAATGGAAATGCCACCATGCCTACCATTCTCCATAAATGGGAAAAAATCCTGAGCAGTGTTGAAACTTGGTTCAGCAGGTATATATTAAATAAACCAGATGTGAAATAATAGAAATTAAGAGGGTCCTTCCTAGCCTGAACTATTTTCATCTAAATCTAAATCTAATTTTTCCTTAACGTACAGCAAGCCCCATGAGAGAATTTGAAATTCATTGATTTGGAATAGGATGGATGACTATCCTTCAGGAAGGTGGAGTATCCCCAACTTTTGGGACAAAAGAGTTTTTACAGATCATAGTAAATCAATAACTCATAGACAGTATGACTTATACCGAATATCCTTCCTTAAGATGAAAAACAAATTGTGCATTACGATCGTTAATCAATAAAGAGCTAACAAATCAGCAGTGTAAACAGGATGAGAGAATCTTATTTCATCCTCAGTCACGAACTGAAGAGATATACCGGGCTGTGTTCTGTGGTTAAAAATTCCTCCCGGGATGGTGTGCTTGCGAACTATTGAGTAAGAAGGTCAGTGGAGACCAACTCCCTCTGGGATCTGCAATGCAGAAAGGACAAGTGGGTGGAACATAAAAGGGCACACTACATACATATCAGTTAATGTATTATTCTCCTACAAACTTCCTTTAGCAAGTATTTTGGTGGCTTTAAAGCCTCTGTTCTTCTCGTGAGAGCAAGAGGGAGACTTCTTGCTTTAGCTTTTCATTAAACGATGTTCAGAAGAAAACCTATCAACATAGACTAAACACTTCACATTAAAACTGGAAGGCTTGACCCACCCCATTTAGCCCAAATCCTTTGAAATTTTACAACCAAGAGGTCCTTTCTTTTCTGTTGCCAGTTAGCTCTAAAAGATTGTTTTTGGAGTGTAACTCTTCAATTGCAAAAACTCCAGTGTGTACTGCACACAGGAGATACACTAATTGGAGCCATCCTTTGAGTACTTGGAGCATTAGGACTTACGTAAATGATGCTCATTTTATAGATGAGGCCTCTGACACTCAGAAAGGTACACTGACATGCCCAAGGTTGTACAACTGAAAGAGGCAAAGCTGGGAGTCATATCAAGCTAGTCTGAATCCAAAGTCCATTCTCTTACGCATGACACCGCTATAGCCGTAACGGGATCAACCTAATTTTCCACTGTCTCCCCACATACCCGCCTCTTCTCTATTCTCACACATCTCCTTTATATCCCAAATATGCCTTGTACTTTCCCACTTTTATAGTTTACCACATGTAATTCCCTGTTCTGGGGTCCCCTCCACTTTTTAAAATCTACCATTCCTCAAGGTTCTGCTGTAAGCACTGTCTCCCCTAAATTCCTATTGCCTCTGGTTGCTGCCAACAAAGCATTTCTACTGCCATCTAATTTTCATTTCTCTACATCACCTCTCCTTCTGGCCCCCCACATTATATGTTGCCTGGGGGCAGAAACTGTGTGCCTAGTGTTTTAATCAGCTCAAGCTGCTGTAACAAAATACCATAGACTGGGTGGCTTAAACCACAGACATTCTCTCACAATTTTGGAGGCTGGGAGGTCCACGATCAAGATGCTGGCAGATTCAGTTCTTGGTGAGGACCTCCCTCCTAGTTTACAGATGGCAGCCTTCTTGCTGTGACCTCACATAGTGGAGAGAGAGAGGGCTCTAGTCTCCTCCTCTTCTTAGAGGACACTAATCTCATCATGGGGGCTCCACCCTCATGACCTTATCTAAACCTAATCACCTCCCAAAGGTCTCACCTCCAAATACTGTCACACTGGAGATATGACTTCAACATATGAATCTTGGAAGAACACAAACATTCAGTCCATAGCACCTAACTAATATCTATTGAATGTGCATATTTTTGTGCTAAGCACTGTTCCAGGCTCTTTATATTGATTAGACGTTTTCATTCATTTATTCACCACAATTACCCTATGAATAGGTTCTATCACTACTCCTATCCTACAGATGGGAATACAAAGGCACAAAGTGTTTAGTAACAGATCCCATACATCATGGAGTTAATGAATGTACAAAGGCCTGTGGTTCCAGAGGTCATACTCTCAACGTTGACACTGTAGCATCCCCATATATGTCTATGCTAAAAGAGCACCTAGCTAAGTGCCTCAGACATAGGCGAAACCAAATCATTGCAGAGTGGTTGGAACAGTCAATCAAGCTCAGAGTTTGTGGTCTCAGGAAGCATCTGGTTCATATGTTTAAACAGTAAGGCACAGAGAGGGGAAATGCATGGCTAGAGCTGGTCTTTTGTTATGGAAATTGAAGAAGAAAAGCATTGCTCCTCAACTGAGGGACTTGTTAGCTACTTCAAGGTTTTTCTTTCTTCTTTTTAAGCCACATCCCCCCAAAAACATAAAGGTAAATTTTAAAAGAAGCTTTTTCTTAACTACAAAGGCCTTGTAACTATGTCTCTTTTCTGTCTGTACTTACATATTTAAAAAGAAGCAGCTCTAAGGGCAAACTAGTTCCTTGATTGGTATTAAAATCAATGAAACGCTGAAAATCAGCCTTCCATTCATGCAAACATTTACGCAGCACCTGAAATGTGTGCAACACAGTGAGTGATCATGGACACCATGATGTAAGTCAACACCTGCGGAGAGGGAGGGTAGCTTTTCACACAATGCGAAGTATACCACCACATGAAATACAGAAATAAGGAGTTATGGGAGCACACAAATGAATCAGAGATGGAGTTGGGACTTTGAGGCTGAGAATAATCAGTAGCTACCTTCTTCCAATACCACAGCATGAAATGTGACGAAGCCTTTGTCGAAATATTTGAATAGTTTGCCATTTATTATTATTATTATTAGTCATAGCTATGAAGTACCTTCCAATGATTGCAACAGCCATTAGCTAAGTTCATTCATTAACTCTTTATTAAGCATTCCCAAAGTTAACTGTTGAGATTGAAGCACTCCTAACCTAACTCTAGGTCTTCAACAAATAAATATCTATTTACATCTCACAAATAAGTTAGAATTTCTCAAATCCCACCTTGTTTGCCACTCAGCAACACTTCCATGTGCTAACACTTCTGTTCAAGACAGAAGACATTAATTAAATGATTAGCCTGAGCTCAGACATGTAAACAAACACAATTCATGAATTTGTTAATTGTTCTTCCCTGCTGTGGACATGAGCTATTGTTAGCAACAGTAATAATAGCGCTGACTGATTTCCAAGAGACACTTTGGATACAGAAGGCGGAATGAGCTCAGGGGTGGCGAAGGTGCTGAAGAGGAGCACAGAGTATTCTCTGAAGATGCCAACTGTACAATCGCTCTATTTATACAGTCACGTGGAATACTTGTCAAACAAAAATAACCTAGTCGATGGATATGAGAATTTGCACCAAACACTGACAATTCAATTGTTTTTGCCAGGCTCCCAGCACTCAGAAATAAAATAATTTAGATAATATCTCCAAAAAAATGCCATGCTTTGAAAAAAATATCAAGCATTAGCCCCTCCTCTCCTTTCAGCAACAGGAAGATTTGATCTGAATAAAAATGAAACTAGACGGTGCAGACTGATGTTCCAACATTTCCCACGATTTCTTTATAAATGAACTATAAATAGCAATTATCAGCAGACATGTGTACCCTGGACATGGAAGACATACGCTGGTTGACAACAGGGTTCCAATAGGAAATACGAGGATAACTAGAAAGCAAACCAAAGTATATTTTCTGCTGTTTATTAACATGTCAATTACTGCTTGGTCCATAAAAATTTCATAAAATCCTGTAAACATTTCCCCATGTTCTTCATTCACATGAAAACCTAATGATACTATTTCCTGTGCCATGTTAATGGGGGTTGATGGTGACTCTGTTGATGAATGAAGTGGCGTGATCTGATTTTTATGGGCTGGGCTGTAGGTTTTCTATCACTATAAGCCTGGAAATAAGATCAAATTGAAATCAAACTGGGCCATTGGCCCAAGAGAGGAATGCTCTCTGCCAAGCAAAGACAGAGTCCTCCAAATGACAGACGGGGTGGGAAGGGGAGGAACAGTAGGGAACATACATACTTGAAAGGGAGGGAAGGGAGAAGTGAATACAGGACAAAAGATCCCAGAAAAACCAGAGTTTCTTACAAAGAAATACAGAGGACCATGGGGCAAAGACAGGAACCCACAAACTCAAACTCAGGAGCCACCTTTCCCTTTAAGACACTTGAGATTGATAATCGCTGTTACTTTTAATGTTCTACAAACTTCAAGGCCCAGTTTAAATCCCATCTCCTCTCGGAATTTGTCCAGTGTCACCTCCTGCATGATGTGTTTCCCGTCATCTTGTGAACTCATACCACAGTGATTCTACCACAGTGATTCTTTTGCTGTCTTGGCTCTCCAGCCAGACTGTGAAATTCTGGAGGGCAGGAGCTGGGCTTCACACCCTTCAAATTCCCCACAGGACCTGCACATGGCATCCCTCACACTGCAGATGCTCAAAAACACACTTGTCAAATAAATTAATCAAGCAAATGACTTTCTTCTTTTTTTATTGAAGTACAGTTAATTTACAGTGTTGTGTTAGTTTGAAGTATACAGCAATGTGAATCAGTTATACATATAGATATTCTTTTTCAGATTCTTTTCTATTACAGGTTATTACAAGATATTGAACATAGCTCCCTGTGCTACACAGTAGGCCCTTGTTGTTTACCTATTTTATATATGGTAGTGTGTATCTATTAATCCCATACTCCTAATTTATCTCTCCCCCACGTCCCCCTTTGGTAACCATAAGTTTGTTTTCCATGTCTGTGAGTCTATTTCTGTTTTGTATAGAAGTTCATTTGTATCACTCTTTTTAGATTCCTCAAATAAGTGATATCATATGATATTTGTCTTTCTCTGTCTGACTTACTTCACTTAGTATGATCATCTCTAGGTCCATCCATGTTGCTGCAAATTGCATTAGTTCATTCTTTTTTACGGCTGAGTAATATTCCATTGTATATATGTACCTCATCTTCTTTATCCATTCATCTATTGATGGACATTAAGGTTGCTTCCATGAATTTCTTCTAATAGTCATAGAATCTGAACACTTTTATTGTCTGAATGGCAGAACTTAAAAAATTACGAGAAAACTTGGGGAAAATACTATGGGAAGAGTATTCTGCAAGTCGTGGTGGTCGGCACTTAAATACAACTCAAAATATGTGGCCAGCCAACTTGCTTAAAGAACTTCCTCTCTGCTTTCTACTATCAGATTTTCCCACTGACATCAAACAAGGTGAAGCGCATGTCCTTTTCCCTTCACAATGGAAATGTAAAGGGTCATCAAACCTTGAATGAATGAGTGCATGAATGAATAAGCAGGCACTTGGGAGCTGGGAATTCAAAACTGAGTGAAGCTCTCATCTCTGCCTTCATGAAGCACACAATCACCCAGGAAATATAAAGTAAGACACAGATATGAAAACCAATATTGTGAAAGGCAGGGTAAGATTAAGTTCCAAAGCAAAAAACAACAATGTTGATTCAAATAAAACAGGTAAGGGCATGAGGGAAAGCCCCTTGGAGTAGTTGCTAAGTCTTGAGCTAAGTCTTGAGACATGTACCAGAATCCACCCACCAAGTGAGGGGCAAGGGTGTTCCAGGCCGCAAAAGCAAGAACCAGCACAACGTAATGAAAAAAGTCCAGGCTTTGTACAGTGAAGATCTGGGTTCTAGTCTGATATCAGCCTCTTACAAGATGGATGGCCTTGTGTGAATCACTCTCTTCTCTGGACCCCAGTTTGTTGATCTTGAAGTAGGAAGGTTCACTGCCAACTTCAGTGGATCCTTGTAATAAATGTGATGATGCGAAATTGCCAGGCAAAATATTTTGCAGAAGGCAGAGGCTAAAGATCTCAGGGTGTATCTGGGAAACAAATCAATCAATGAAGTATTTGCAAGAGGGACATACTATGGACCCAACACTCACTGCCAAAACACAAGGAGAATATGAGCAATCAGTATATTTCACTTCCTGTGAAAGCCTTCATGAAGCTTGTAGTCTAGTTGCCAACACAGAAACACCAAGGCAAGTGTGACCCAGGGCTCAGTGGAAACTAGGGTGACCAGTCGTCCAGGTTTGACCCAGACAGAGTGTGCTCCCAAGACCTGGGATTTTCCATGCTAAAACCGGGGGAGTCCTGGGCAAAGCATCATGAGTTGGTGACCCTACAGGAGACATGCAAGTTACAAGTTCTGCAAGAGCTCCAAGAAAGGAACTGGTACTAGAATTTACATAATTGGGGGACTTTGTAAAATAAGGACTTTTTAGACCCCTACACTCAGCTATTTCTCTATCTTTCTGTTCGCAGAATTCTGAACATTTTTTGGAAGGAAGATCCACTCACCTTAAAACTCAAATTTAAACAGGACCCTGAGCTTTGAATATGAAACCTGGTTTTCAGGTTCTGTTGGGTATAGGCAAACACTGTTTTTCTCATTTTGAAGATGGATAAACTGAGCTCCACAAACAGGTTAAACTACCTGTTCAAATCAACGACACAGCTGGAAATAAAACCCAGTTTCTTTACCTCCTGGTTCAGTATGTATTTTGGGATATATAACATAGGCTTCAAACAGTGTTTAAGTTCTATTTAACCTTAGTGGGGAATATTCCAATTAACATATCCACCCCTAGGGTGTTTCTCCCAGTTGAAATTTTCTTCCTTTTTTTTCCGTAAAGTAGAGACACTCTCCCACCAACCCCCCATCTCCTTTTTTTTCCTTACTAAAGCTGGAAAGTGCCTGTGCCTTTTTGGCTTTCTGCTCAATTCAACTCAAGAGAAGCTTGAAATGTATTCCATTTTTTGTAACAGTTAGGAGAGAACTGTTAAGGGGTGGGGAAGATCAATCACTTGTGAAAAATGCTAGGTGTCCCATTATGGTATGATAAGTTCAGCTGCATAGCATATGCATTTTTTTTTTTGCTCTCTGAATAAATGGCAGAAGTCAGTTCCCCATAAATTCAAAATGTATATTAGAACATGAAATCATATTTTAAGTGGATTTCACATATTGCTTCTCTTCATCATTCTAAATACCAAAGATTAAGCTTGCCACTTGCTCTGGAGGTCTTTTCTCTCTCTCTCTCTTTTTTTTTTAACTTTTGTTTAATCAGATATGAAGAGTGGTTGGTGGCCTTTATTGCTCAGAGCTACCTGAAAAGGAAAGGAAGGGAATGAGCTCTGCTTGCTGTCTCCGTTCCAAACGAGATTTATTTTCATTATGACTGTTTCTAGCCTCTTTCAAAATGGCACTGTCACCCAAATGGTGAAGCTGACCAAAATATCTTTTTACTAAGCTAATTCTGCTCCTCCTTTGATACAGAACACTCTATTTTTTTTCATTTATTTTAAACTCTTTCAAGGATCCCACATAGAGGCAGTGTAGTACGGTGGTAAAGAATCCAGACGTTGGAGCCAAGATCTTTGAATTTAAATCCCAGCTCTGTCGCTTCTTAGCTCTGTCACCTTGGGCAAGACACTTAACCTTTCTGTTTCAGTTTCTGTAAAATGAAAGGTAGCCACTCCTTTGATCATCATCAATATTGCTCCCAGGAAAACCCTCTCTACCAGACTCCTAGCCCAAAATGGGTCCATTACTCTGCAGCTATGATCCAGCTGTCAGTGTCTTTCATCTTTTTAAAATTTTTCTCCTCTTAATTGATCTGCAAAACTCACCATCTTCTCCTAGCAACACCCCCTGTGGGCTCCTTCTCCTCTTCCTCTAAACATCTCAACTCTATCTCCTTTCTCTCCTAGAAAACCTCACCTGAGCTTTAAATAATATCCTCAATGTATACCTTTTTTTTTTTTTGGCTGCATTGGGTCTTCGTTGCTGCGCGCAGGCTTTCTCTAGTTGCGGCATGCGGGGGCTACTCTTCCTTGCGGGTGTCCGGGCTTCTCATTGCGGTGGCTTCTCTTGTTGCAGAGCACAGGCTCTAGGCACGTGAGCTCCAGTAGTTGCAGCACGTTGGCTCAGTAGTTGCGGCACACAGGCCCTAGAGCGGGTGGGCTTCAGTAGTTGTGGCTCACGGGCTCAGTAGTTGTGGCGCACAGGTTTAGTTGCTCCACGGCGTGTGGGATCTTCCCGGACCAGGGATTGAACCTGTGTCCCCTGCATTGGCAGGCGGATTCTTAACCACTGCGCCACCAGGGGAGTCCCCTAAATGTATACCTTTAACAGTGATTGCTCCTCTGAACTCCTGGCTCACATACCTGCCTCCTGTCCCCCTCCACTTGGATGACTAACAAACATCTCAGTGGTAACCTGACCTTAGATGTCTCCCTGAATGCACACCTCCAGGCTCCTTCCGACCTCGGTAAGTGGCATGACCGTCCATTCTGTGGCTTGGTTCCAAAGCCTAGGAGTCAGCCTTGATTTTTCCCTTTCCTTCACCCTCCCAAATCCTTACCCCAAGACCTCCACCTCTCAAATCTGCCCCTATCCGACCACATCTCTCCATTTTTATCGCTGCCATTTTAGATTTGGTCTGGATCTTTGTGGTGTCTTCTTACTTCAATTTTTGCCCCTGTACCCCACCCCACAATTTTCTCTCTACTCTGCAGCCACAGAATTCAGAGAACAATTAAAAGCAAATTAGATCTTATCAGTTCCCAGTTTCATGACCTGCCCTTGTCCACTGGTCTGCTTTTACATTTAGAATAAACTCCTGTCTCTTTACCCTGACCTTGTCAATGACCACCATGAGTGAGCCTCTGCCGACCTCCCCACATTTCTTCCCCTGCTCCCCCTACATTTACATTCTCCACTTCTTTCTGTTTTGTAAATAGTCCAAGCCCATTTCTACCTTAGGAGGTCTTTGCAATAGCGGTCTCTGACCAGAATGTTCTCCTCAGCCACACCTCTCCCCCACCCAATGCCAGAATCATTCAGGTCTCTATTCATAGTAACATCTCCAAAGAATTTCCTTGCTGTTCTACCTACAATAGCCTCAGCAGCAGTCACTTTCTGTGTCATTATCCAGCTTTATTTTTGTCATAAACTTCATCACTATCTGAAATATTATTTCTTTGTTATTCGTGTATTACCTGTTATCCCCCCAAATTCCATGAAAGTAGGCATCTTGTCTAGGTTACAATGCTATTTCCAATATTTAAAAAAGACCAAGTACATGTTATGCTCTCCATGTCTTGGTTGAATGAATGAATGAATGAATGAATGAACTTTTTAAATCTCTTAATTCCC
The DNA here is from genome assembly GCF_028564815.1 of Eubalaena glacialis. Lineage (NCBI taxonomy): Eukaryota > Metazoa > Chordata > Mammalia > Artiodactyla > Balaenidae > Eubalaena > Eubalaena glacialis. The sequence continues at coordinate 51,514,007 of NC_083720.1, forward strand.
TGAACTCAACCACATTACACTGGTGAGATGTTTTGCAGGCCTAGATAATTATATTGTAATTAGACTGAAAGAAAGGCATTTAAGTTGTAAATTAACAAGCAGATGAATGAGTGTTCTGAGGACACTGGCCACTCGTATATTGTCTGCAGAGTGAAATAAACAAGCCAAATCTGGCTGGAATTGTTGTGGGACAGCTTGACTTGATGTAAGAAAAATCTTTTTGATTTTGAGGGTCATGAATAATTGAGAGAGGCAACAAAGAAAGGTGCTGGCACTCAGTTCCTAAAGCACTTGACAAACAAGAGCCCATGATTTGCCTTCAATGTTTCGGTAATTTGTTAATGTACTGTCATTATTAGTGGGCTACATAACCTATAACATAAACATATTTCATCCATTCGAAGATGCACATTTTCCCATCTCTGATATCAGAATGTATCTTACAATTGATAGTGCATGATAGTTAAATTGGCAGCATCTTTTCTTAGTGGTATATAAAATGATGGTACTTAACATACGGCATCTTAGACTCAATAAAGTATAGTGATTTATTATAAGTTACATTCATTGAATGCTGGCTTTGGGCAAGCACTTGCAAGTGTTATCTTATTAATCTTCACAAGAAGCCTATAGAATAGGTAACATTAGACTTATTTTATAACTAACAAACTAAGGAACATGGAGATTAAGTAACTTTTCTTAAATCATACAGCTTCTAAGTGCTAGAGCCTAGAATCTAATCCAGATCTATCCAACCCTCAAGCCAATTCTCATCACCACTCTACTATGATAACTATTAGCTGTTAAATTAGGTTCTGTACATAAAATACAAACTCACAAATGAGTCACATAGCAGGTATTCAATTCATGTTAGTTCCCTTCCTCCCTGCTCTTTTACATTTGCCTGAATGTGAGAGCACGAACTGTGCTCTGATTCCATGATTTATGTAAAACCTCTTAGAGGGCAAGCTTTGGCAGTCAGAGCCTGAGGTCCAGTTTTTTGAAAAGATCTGAACCCATATCAAAGGCAGGAAGTTAGCTTGGAAATCAGTGGGACCATATAATGATTGGGCTGCTGAAGGACCACTCCCTGATGAACAGGGCTGAGCAGAACAGCCAAATTAACCGCCTGCCTCAGTCTTGACTCAGCGGGATGCTAAAAAGATTAGACTTTGGAAGTAGGTGGGTCAGATGTACTAGAACAAGCATAGGAGGTAGAGCACAGTAGGAAATGCATTGGTTTTTGAGTCTGACAGTCTTGGGCTCAAATCCTAACTCTTCTTCTTAATGTCTCTGGGCCTTAGTCTTCTAATCTCTAAATGAGAGGAGGTGCTATTTCCACTACAGGATTGCAGTAAGGATTTGTTTAGGTCGCAAGTATTTATTGAGCATTTTCTATGTGCATGTGAGATACATCATTGAGCAAAACAGATAAATATCCCTGCCTTCATTTGGCTTACATTTTAGCAATTAGTGCTAATGGATGCAGAGTGTCCAGCATATTACTTGGTGATTCGTAAATAAAAGTTATTGTTAAAACTATTATATAGGAGTATTCACATCCGATATTGTGATTAGAACTGCTGTCCAGTTGAAGTTCACTCAAGAATTCTTAATGGAGCGCCAAACTGATCCCATCTCGGGGCCCTTTGTGCCTAGGTCTCCTCTGCCAATAGCCTTCTTCCCCAAGATCGCCACACGTCTGCCTCCTCATCATGCCATATCTGGTCCAAGGTCACCTCTCAGAGGAGACGCTGCCTAAACCAGCCTCTTCTTCCTGGCCCAGCCCCATGTGTCTATCACCTCACCTTAGTTATTTGCTTCAGAGCCCTCACCGCAATCTGAAATTCTCATTTTTAAATGTGTTTGCTTGTTTACGTATTTACTGTCCTATCTTCGACTAGAATGTGAGCTCCCTGAGCACAGAGACCCATGCTCTTTGCACCTAGAACAGGCCCTGGCACTTAACATTTACATGAATTAGCATCAGTGATACACCTTGCCTTGCTAGAAAAGAGCTGTAATGTATAAACATGGTGAGTCAAGGATAAAGCTGGCGACCTCCGGAGCAAACACTCAAACTTTACTACCAGCAGCCAAAGCAATACAGAGTTAGCAGAATGCTACAGAGGCTGGCTTCCAGATCCTGAAAAGACAAATCACTTCATTTCATTCCGAGACCTGCAAATTCTTAGAATCGAGGTGTTCAAATCATTGCACACTGAAGACAACAAAACCAATGGGAGCATAGGAATAGGATTGAGGTTGGAGATGATGAATTCAGGTCTGCTTGATCATGGAACTCCTCTGAGAAGGCAAGCGTGGCAGCTAGGAGAAACGAATGTCTGTGGTTTATTTAGCCTCAAAAAAAAAAACCTTCTGACAATATTTCAAGTCCAGGGCCATTAAAACACTGAGTCATCCTGGGATTGCGGGAACTAGCCTGACAAGGAAAGGGGATCAATGAATCAACAAGAAATTTATTGAACACGTACTATATACCTAACCTGCATCAAGTGAATTGGCTTAAAGACAGAATGCAACAAGAGAGAGCCCCAGAGGCTACACTGACGTTAGCCTTCTTTAATATTTTTATAAATGATCTAATATAGTAGTATGCACCCAATTCTCCAGCTCTGCTGAACAAACAAACTCTTCAGGTTAATGAAATACTGAGCTGATTGAATAAAGGGGCAGAAAGAGTTCACAATGCTACCCGATGCACAAAAGAATAGCAAAGGAGGAGCTTTGTGAGTGTAGAAAACTGTCTTGAACAGGCAGGAGTCCTGCCCCCCTAGGGAGAGTAAACTGAAAGGTTATGGAGGCCAAGGGCCTTATCTATCTTCTTTGTCACTGCATCCAGAACCTAAGACATAACAGGTGCTAATTTGGTGAAATAGAGGGGGAAAGGCACTAGACAGCTAAGATATGCCTTCCATTGGATTTCAAGGCATAGGTGGGGTAGAGGCACTGGATAGGAGGAGGAGAAGCTAAAACTGTGCTCATAGCCAGCCTTGTTTCTTCATTCCTGAGACCTGAGCAGACAATGGGTTGACCGAGCAACCGTCAAGACCCCTGACTCTCCTGACAACCGGGAAGAAGTGGGACAGAGAGAAGAAGGTGGGTAATTTTCAGCCTGAACAAAATGGCCAACACAAGAAGCCTCTGTCAGATGAGAACATTTGGAAAATCAAGACTCTCCTGCTTCCCTCGGTCTAGCAATGCAAGATCTGAACAGCTAAGGATTTTCCTTTGTTGCATGATCTAAAATAAACATTTGACAAGTTTGATATCGCTGGGCTTTCAAATTATACCACGTTGTCACTGGCGCTCAGCAGTGACACTGTCTGTGGTCTAATTTCCTAATTTCAAGAGGCTCCCCAGACAGAAACCTGAAACTTAAACAACAGCACAAGAGGAGAAAACTCGAAACCGTTTCATCGGGAATGGGCTTTTTTGAGAATCTCTGGCTCTGTCAAATGTTCTCCCTCCTGCTGCCAAAAACCAGGTGTTAGCTGGGAGGAGTAACTATGGACGATGTGTTGGGAGACGGCGGAGATGTTTTAACCTGTGCACCTTGCTGTGCCTTTAGAATGAAAAGCCAAAGTGGGGACTGAGCCAAATCTTCTTCCGGGCCTGGAGGAAGGCAATCACAGAAAAGGTACGGCGTAGATTCCTCAAAACATGAGGGAGGCAGCTGCTGGCTGCAGGATGAGTGATTAGAAAAGGAGTTTGTCAAAGAGCCAGAGCTACCCTCCAACTAAATGATTCCCAAGTTCTACTGGCTGGTCTGCAATAAGGAAGAGCATGACTGAGGATTACGATGGTCAAGAAGCAAGAACACAGTATTGTTAAATGGCCCAGGTCCTCCCTTAGCAAACAAATCTAAAACACCAGAATCCTGACGACTGTATTCAAGGGTCCCTCTTCTCAGGACCAGCCACATGCTCTCACACCTTTGAGCTTTTGCTCGTACTTCTTAATTCTAGCCTGTTCCCACCTAGAGTGTCCAACTTAAAAACACAGTTCTATCCCTGCCTTCAAGACCCAGCTCAGATTCCATGCAAAGGAACCCAGGCTTTGGAGCAGGGCTCATGAGGAATCTGACACCAGGTCCATCCCGCATGAGATCTGTGCCTATGGGAAGCCACTTAACTTCCCCCAGCCATTCTCCTCACCTGGAAAATGGAGCTGACACGATCTATTTCATTCACAGGGTTACAGATACCATGGGAGAATTAGAGAGAACAGAGGCGGACAGGTAGCAAATTCTAAATCAGCACTACAAGCGGGTTTTAACTGAGAGTAAAATATGAAGGAGTAGCTAAGGGAAAGAGGCAGTTTGCAGAGGTTCAGATGGTAAATTTGGAGGTCAGGGAAGGGATTGGCAGGGAGCTATCATGTCCCTGAGGACCAGCCATTGCATAGGGCACTGGGAGATACAGAGGTGAGCAAAAATATGACCCATTCACTCAAGAGCCTTCAACTGAATGAAAAAGAAGTGGCCTTTGGAGCCAGGCCCACTTGGGAGTGAATTCCAGCTCAGCCATATTCTAACACTTGGTCCTGGGCAAGTGATTCAAATTCACCCAAGCTATACTTCCTTAGCTGTAAGATGAGGTTAATATTAGCTACCTCACAGCATTCTTCTAAAGATTAAGTGGGATACCTCCGTAAGAGCCAGTCCTACAGGAGAAGGCATAGACTTTCCTTATTTCCTTCTTATTGGAGTTTTCTGCCATGCCAGAAACATCCAAGTGTTTTGTTTTCATAAAGGTAATAATATAAGATTTGTGGAAAACAGACACCAAGTGTATTTTTTTCCATCTCCCTTTCTAAAAAAATACCAGTATACAAACTATTGCCCTATGTGTATTGGTTTGGATGAGCATTGTGGCCTTCATACAATATTCTTTACTTCTTCCTGAAAAATAAAGGATCTAATGATTTGAATGCTTCCCCTGCCCTCATGATCAACAGCAATGCTGATCTGTGTATGTTTCCACTAAATTATGTGCCATACTAGATAAAAGATTTGTTTTGAAAAACAGCCACTTCCAAAAATAAGAGAGTTTATCAATTCCAATCATTCTTATCCAAAATTAGTTGTCAAGTTTCAATGGCTGAAATGAATTTAACAACATAAATCTGGTACCGCTGCTGAATGACTAATGCAACCCTGTAGAGCAGGCCTGAATGCGCAGCCCTGCTGGGGTTCACCAGCTACGTTTAAAATATCAGCACTTTTGTGTTATAATAGAGCCTATTAACAACACTTGACTGACATTAGATGTGGTCAAACTAAGCATCAATTAAAAAAATATGCTGACCTCCCCCAAACTTAAGAAGCCATTGTCCCACACTCACCAAAGGGAAATCGGAATAATTACTGTGGTGTTATGAAACCAACTTATTTGACCAATAGACAGCAATATTTTTTCACTGCCACAAAAAAGCCAGCAAATACATTATGATGCTCTAGCAATATTGATATTCATAAAATCTCATTAGGCCAACTGGAAGTCAAACATTAGCCAATCATGCTCCTGACTCCTACTTACAGATCAAAGTTAAAGACGTGCTTTAGCCAGTTAGAAACAAAATTGAATTTGAGATCCGCATGGCTCTCATTAAGTAGCACTCTGTTAGGCTGTGTTTAAGACGAACAGCCCAAAGGGAGCTTTTCCCAAACCAACAAGAAGACCTCCTTCCCACATCAGACTAGAAATACCATGACTGTTCATTCATTTAAATAAACACATTTTCAAGCAGGCTGGATTTCCATTGCCCTGCCTTCTCTCTTGCTCGGTCATTTCACCTTAAGCTGATTTATTTACGGCAAAATGAAAATCCTGTTTGAACCAAATAATTCTCATTTTCCAAGTACACATCTCTGTATTGTGTCCATAGTACAATAGGCAACTATCTTCCTTGTGTGTTTCTTTCTTTCCTCTGACATTAGCGCTTAATGAAAAGGAAAGGCAAATAAACTGATTTAAACAGGTGTTATGAGTGAGCTGAGCCTCATGCAGAGGAAAACGAAGTTGAGTCAGGCGGTAGCGGAGTTGAGCTGGCACCCGGTGCAGAAGCAAAATCTCAGAATCCTCAGCTGTGGGGATAGAGCAGGGACTCCTTTTCCTAGATGAGACCATGTTTTGAAATTCCAATAAGCAGCACATGCCAGCAAAATGCATCTCCCCTCATGCCGAGACGGTTCACTGCTTCTTCTACATCATTTATAGCCCACAGCTGGGGGTTATTCCACAGGGTCGCCAGGCCAGGGAGCAATACCCAGAGACTGACAGCTTTGAGCTGAGCCTCATGTCCTCAAACACTGACTGTATCTCCATGGTGCCATGTTATATATGTGTGTGTTTGTGTGTGAATCCCATCTGGTTGGTTTATACAAGGGACATCAAACAGAAAGAGGTTGATGTGATTTTCTTGTACCCTTTCAAATGAGTTGCTTTGGAGGATCTGTTTTAAAGTATTTGTTTATTTATTTATTTGTGGCTGTGTTGGGTCTTCGTTTCTGTGCGAGGGCTTTCTCTAGTTGCGGCGAGCGGGGGCCACTCTTCATCGCGGTGCGCGGGCCTCTCCCTATCGCGGCCTCTCTTGTTGCGGAGCACAGGCTCCAGACGCGCAGGCTCAGCAGCTGTGGCTCACGGGCCCAGTTGCTCCGCGGCACGTGGGATCTTCCCAGACCAGGGCTCGAACCCGTGTCCCCTGCATTGGCAGGCAGATTCTCAACCACTGCGCCACCAGGGAAGCCCCAAGATCTGTTTTAAAATAACTGAGAGCTTCACAACATTACCTACAAGGCACAGCCTTCATTGCCTGACAGTGCATGGGGAAAGCATGAGTTAGTCTATGCCTTGTTCCCAGTGCACAGATTGGAAGGTAAATAAATCTTCTGACTCTGCACACTGGCAGACCCAGAATTTCTACTGGGGGGCAGAGGTTGGGCAAGCAGGTTGGAATGGGGGCTGAGGGAACCTGTCTCAGTGTGACACTGTGCATGGCAAGTGCACCGTTTTGACAGAGCAGATTCATTTGGTGTGCGAGGGGAGCCTGCCGAGGGGACGTCTCCAAGTCTCTCCAAGCTACTCTGATATACCTACTAGGAGTAACTACAGTTGTCTCTTGGTTAGTATCTGACTTGACTCCTTTGTAAACCTCTTAAAACATGGAAGCATTTGAGGAAAGGAAAATAATTTAACCAAAATATTAGAAGCTTTCCTTTTTTACAACAGAAATTTCCAATGGACATATTACCAAAGAAATTCTAAGATGAAAAATTATAAATTATTTTTCATTTAAAAAAGAACTGGATGCTGGTGTTTAGGATCCTGTACTTGAAAATGCATGAAATTTGATCAAACTAAAATTATGACAACAACAGGCACAACTTATGCAAAAGTATTATGATGAAAATTTTAAAAACCTGTGTATAGAAACTTCCAATTCATGAAACATTTTCAAATAATATGAACTCTCTGGATCTTTGTTGAAACTCTGTAAATGAGGTGGACAAGATACCAATATACCCATGCTGTACATCACAGAGGAAACTGAGGCTCACAAGTCAAGTGGATTGCTTGCATTCAAACATACAGTAACATGAACGAGTGCATCCCAGTGCCCCAAAAGCAGCTTCAAGTTCACAGCCTCTTCTACCATACCACAACTTTGTCTCCTCAAAAAAATGTTTGTGTTAAAGATAACCCCTCTGGGTGTAGAACAATTCTATCCCAGTAACAATGAGAACTCCTAGAACCTAGTTTTTGGTTTCCAATACCGTTCTCCAATAAAAGAAACCAGAGATCCTTGCATAAATGCCTGATTCTCAGACTGGAGCAAGAAATAAACTCTGGAGTATCTTGCAATGCCAGAAAGTAAGGAAGTGCTCAAACACACACACACACACATACACACACACATACACAATGATGGGAGCATGTCAAAGGAACCCAAGAGCCAACCAAAAGAGTTAGCAATTGCCAAAGCTGAAACAAAATAAATAACACAGATTACCTATTTCTTAGAACTCGGAGTATAAAGTAAATATCCATGCATCCCTACTGATATAAGTAAATAATTGAAATAAATAAGTAAATGAAAGAGAGGAGACAAATATCCCATGCAGCAAAATTCCAAATAATTTCTGCACATTCGCCACCCTCAAAGAAGTGGAGTGTAACTTCAGCTTTTTAAGTGTGGGCAGTGCAGTGAGAATCCCTTCCTTCCAAAGAGTACAGTATGGGAAAAGGAAAAATAAAAGAATAACTTTACAGTGGAGAAACCTGCCAAACACTCCTTCAGATCAAGTTCAACATCAGCAGTGATAAGTCATGTTAATAGTATACACCCTTGACATGATGTGATTTACCTCTGTCACCTTCCTCACAAAATCCCATACGCTTAATCTAATCATGAGAAGAAAACATCAGACAAATCCCAATCGAGGGACATCCTGCAAAATGCCTGACCAATCCTCTTCAAAACTGTCAAGGTCATCAAAAACAAGGCAAGTCTGAGAAACGGTCACAGCCAAGAGGAACTTAAGGAGCCGTGACAACTAATGTAATGTGGTGTCCTGGATGGAATCCTGCTGCAGAAAAAGGACAGCAGGTAAGGAATTAAGGAAATATGAATAAAGCATGGACTTAATAGTAAAGTATCAATAATGGTGCATTAATTGTAACAAATGTACCATACTAACATCAGATGTTAATTATAGGAGAAACCGGGGGGGGGGGGGGTTGTGGAGTATATAGGAACTCTGTATTACCTTTGCAATGTTTCTGTAAACCTAAAACTGTTCTAAAATTAAATGTTTATTAAAAAAAGATGTGTGTGTTGTCTCTGCAACAAAGCCACATACATGACACACAAACCATTTTACAAGATCTAAGGATGGGATTTAATTCAGGGTAAACAAGGAAACTTAACTATGCTTTCTGTACACTGGCCCTAATGGCAGCCCTAAGCCTTCAGGTATCTAAATGTTTTATAACGAATATTTTAAATCTATAAGATCCTCCATAAGCTGTGGGTCATCCTTCTTTACCACTGAGCAAACTAGTAAAAGATCAGAGGCAACAGCTGCTAAGGAAACAAGGGAAGCTTGGGGAAAAAAATGTGTTGCAGGTGGTCCCAACTGTGCTCCCTGATTCCAGCCCCAACAGTACTCCACTGAGTGGTGGCGAAAGATGAAAAATCAGTGAGTCACTCACAGCTGGGGGAGTAAAAGGAAACAACTTCTGCTGCAGTGTGTGTGTACCCGGTGTGAAAGAGATCGGAAAATTGTAACTCCAAATGTCTTGGGTATTGACAGAGCAATCCATGTGGTGGCTAAGTGGACATTAATGTACTATACAGTACCTGTCGGAACCTAACAAACTAAGTTATTTTCCCTCCTACCTATACACCAAGAGGATATAATCTACTGAGGGGAAAAAAAGAATTCTTGATTTTTAAATTGAGCTAAATTGCAATGCCCGGGCAGGGAGGGAGGCCCAAGTAAGACTCTACTCAGTGAAATGAGATGTGCTGAGCTCCTCTGAGCCTGGTCACTTCACATCACCCACCTCCAGCAAACGCCGGGCAATATTCCATCAGCTTGTTGATGGAGTGGAGGCCCTCTGACATCTGCTCTGATATCCCATCTTTTTAGTGCCGAACAGCATTTTCCTGTCTCAAAGAATCATGGTGCGGTCTCAGTTTTGCAAGAGACCTGAAAAACTCTTGTATTCAGCAGATCATTTGATACCTGATGCATCACCATAGGATGTCTGCCAAAGGATCCTTCAGCCTCTCTTTGGGATGAGAACCTCACTACCTTTCAGGGCATGTCCCGAGGGCATCATTGTCCTTTCTTGATCCAATTTCTCTGACATCCTCTCTTACTCTTACTCCCCCACTCCAGCCACCTGATCTTCTCACTGTTGCTTGTGCACTCCATGCACACTCCTGCCACAGGGCCTTTGCACTTCTCTCTTCCTCTACCTGAAATGCTATAATGCCATATACTCACATGACTTACTCCCTCACCTTCTTCATATCTGCGCCCAAGTGTCCCCTTCTCAATGAAGCTTTCCCTGACCACCTCATTTTAAATTGTCCCATTCCCACCTTCATCCCCAAAACTCTATCCTCCTTAATGGCTTAATTTTTCTCTACAGCATTTACCTATCTATCTATCTAACCTACTATATACTTTCCTGTTTATTTCTTTATCATCTTAGTCTCCCCTCTAGAATATAAGTTCCCTGAGGTCAGGGTTCTTTGTTCACTGTTGTACCCCCAGCACTCAGAACTGTGGTTTGCATATGTCACTAAGTTCATACAAATTCATGAATGAATAAATGCTTAACTCTCAGCAAAACTTTCTATTTGTTTGAGCAGCTCACATTTATAGAAACCTTATCCACCACCCCTATTAAAAAAGTTAATCCATGACATGCATATATATGACATTCCACTTTAATGGTATTATAAACTTTTTATCAACATGTCTTTTAAGACTAACTTTCGGTGTAGAAAATACAATCACCTTATGTATTAAAAGTGATGTTAAAACTGTTTTCTTTTGTTTCTTACTTAGGTAGTGAGTGGGGAAATTCACAAATACATGTGAAATTCACTTCTCATCTCTGTACTCCTCTCGTTTACATGGAGCCCAGCCCACTGCTTTCCATATATGTCCACACTATAACTTGTATATGAATGTTCATAGCAGCATAAGAATCAAAAGAAAAAAGAAAAAAATACAAATGTCCATCAACTAGTAAATGGAAAAACAAAGTGCGATGTGTCTATACAAAGGAAAACCATTAAGCAATAAAAAGAAATAATCTACTAATACACACCGCAACATGGATGAACCTTCAAGACATTATGATACATGAAAGAAGCAAAATTCACATAGTATATGATTCTCTTATATAAGAAATGCCGAAAAGGCAAACCTACAGAGACATAAAGTAAATGAGTGGTCGCCTGGGGTTAAAGGTGGGATTGGAGCTTGAGGGCAAATGGACATGAAGATTCTTTCTGAGGTGATGGAAATATTCTAAATGTGGATTGTGGCGATGGTTGTACAATTACGTAATTTACTAAAAATCATTGAGTTGTACACTGAAAACAGGTGAATTTTATTGAGTGTTAAATATACTTCAAGATATTTAAAAATGAAAAAAAAAAAAAAAACTGTTCAGGAACCAGCCAGGCACTGTCTCACCATTACCATTGTGTCACAAGTCAATACATCGGACAGAGACAGAGGAAGAACAGCCCCAAACAGGGGTTCTCTACCAGGGCAAAAACTAACTCTAGTTTTATCAGAGTGAGAAAATGCTGATGACACTGAACCCCAAGATATATTACAGTATCACAGAGGAGCATTGAAAAAGAAGTTTAAAAGTGGTCTCTGCCTTTCTGGGTATTTTTCAACTGAAAGAAATGAGATGTTCAGATAAACTCCCAATTTAAGAATATCTTAATTCCTGAGCCCCCAAAGAGAGAGCAATTCATCAAGCATTTATTCGTTCAATTTCCAAGACATATAGTGAACATTTACTTTGTGCAATCACTTGCTAGGTGTTGGCGACACACAGATGCATCAGACACAATGAAGCACGGAATAGCTCTGATACTGTCACTCAAGGCTCAGGAAGATCCAAAAGAAAACCCCCAGTTCTCTCTCCCTACAGCTGAGACTTCCTGGGAGGATAGAAGAGAGGGCTTTGGCAAGCTCACAAATATATCTCTCTCCAGGATTCTAAGAGAAGGATTAAAGCCCTAGAATGTGCTCCTGGGTTGACCAAGAAAGAAGAGAGGGCCTGGGGTGTTTTATATGTAATTCCCTCCCTCCCTCGAAGGCATGGCCTTCTGGGTTTCTGCTTCCCTGTCAGTCTCTTTTTTCAGGCAGACAGTTCATCTGTTGAAATCAATAGGTAGGAAATCAATAAAATGCAAACATGGCACTTTACCCTTGCTGGTTTAGACTCTCTCCTTTCAATCCTGAAAACACCGCAGCGTTTCCTTCACGTCAGCCCCCTTGGTGACTTAAAAGCCTCTTCAGTTTTTGCCATCTTACCGTTCTCCTCGGCTCTGATATGAAGTCACCTTGCTGTTTATCCAAGGAAGGTGACTATTCTAAAACCCAGGGACTCTGTGTCCTGCATTCAGTCAACCACTATGAACTGCACATTGTATTTTAGTCCCTTGAAGCTTTCCCATCAGCCCAACAGAAGATGGAAGTAAATGTGGACAGATTGTGTTGTCTGCCCAGAGTGGTCAGAGACGGCCTATGATCGTAGACAGTTCTCTGTCCCGGGAGCCATTCAGATGGAGGGCTCAGGATGTGTCAGGGATCCTGGAGTCAACAGTCTGACAATGTTCAAGGTTGGCCTACACGACCATTAAAGTCCTTCTGATTCTGAGATTTTGTTATTCTAAATGGGCGTGATAGAGCCATATATTACGAAAGCAAAATAGCCATGGTCGATATTGGTCTGGACAAAGAAGCCCCCTCCCCACAGAAATTTCTAGAAACATCTGAAGAGAAGCAGATTGTCGAAGACCGGAGAAACAAGTCAAGGAGGTGGGGCCTGGGTGCATTAGTATCAGTGGGCCTACATCTGTACAGAGCAGCTGGAAAAGTCAGAAATATTGGGATACATTATGAGGAGAATAATATAGTATGGTGGTCGAGGTTTGAGGCTGAACTGGGTTCCCGTTTCACTTCTGCCATTCCCTACGGTAGCTCAGCAACCTCATGCAAGTTATATAACCTCTTCTGGACATTCTCAATTAATAGGTCAGTTGGGGGGCCTGGGAGTCTGCATTTAACAAGCAGATTAACAGAGGACAGAATATTTGTCTTAGTGCCAAACCATTTATTGTTGGTTTTGTTCCTTGATAAGCACTCATCATCGAGGTCCTGGCACATGCCAGAACCTTGCTATAGTAATGCACATGAGACATGCCTCTCAGGCCTCTCAATTTCCATGTGACACCGTGACAGTTGTCCCCATTTTAAAGACAGACACTGAAGCTCAGCCAGGTAAGTGACTTGCCCCATTAAGCGTCAGAGCTGGGGTTCCAACTCACATCTTATGACTGCCGCCCAGGGCTCTTTTTCCATGATCTCATGGTGCCTCAGTAATCTAAATTACTCCTCTATCAACAACTCCAAGACCGATGATCCGGGCAGCCATATGGGACTAGTCATGGGATCTTCCCAGACTAATTCTGACATGTCTTTCATAGCAACAAAGAGCAGCTGCATTTCAAATACGATGTCACTGGCTGGAAATGGCACGCCGCCCAGTGCATGGCCTCTTTAGACATCCTGTGAAAATGTCCTAAGAATCCTCTTGCAAAGTGTTTATTTTCTCTGGTAATACTAAATACAAATGTTGTCTCCCTGGAATCTGGTAGCTTGGGGCCTATGTATAACTTTATAAAAGTAACTAATGCCTCTACACAGTTCCCTACAGAGGTCTCACTATATATATCATTAGTTCACAAGCTTCACTGTTGGGTAAAAATGCCATTAGAAAACATATCATTTACCCAGTAGACTGAAATGGATCCCAAGGAGCTCTTCCAGTCTATCAGGTAATTATGGGGGAAACCCTTTATTATCTACCGGAGAAAATGGAATGCCGCTCCGGGGGGCATGAAGGTCCTTCCTCGCTCTTCGTAATAAATAGATGATCTCATTTTGTGATAACAACCATTGAACCTACTCTGATTCCTGGGGCTTTTTTCAAACATCCTTTTGTTGCTTTTCTTTTATATATATATATATATATATGGCTAATAGCTCCAAGCCAACCATAAATAATAAAATACCTAAAAATTTCATTGTAATCCTATTCATAGCTCTATTTAGCAGAAGGGAGTACAAAATCCTCTGGAATCTCATTTATTTCACAACTGTGGTAATGACCACTTAAACAGGCAGCATATGGCATCCTCTTATCTCCCAGGGCCTTTGGAAGCTTAGAAGCCACAGGCCCAGAGTCAACTGACTCTTCAAATGCAACCACTCTGGGGACTCCAACTAGAAACACAGTGAATAACAAGGACTTAACCTTCACTCTCGTCATCTCAAATCTTGAGGACCACTGGGCTAGGACTTTGCTTCCTCCCAAAAAAAGCCACTCTTCAGAGCCTTAGACTGGAGTACGGCTGTATCCCCTGGACCTACCATGGTCCCTGGCATTCTGAGGCTCTGCGATAAAGGTGTATTGCATGAGAAAGTCCCTTCTTCCAGCTCTAACATCCTATAACTCAGTCACTATATTCACTGCTTTGTTCCAGCACCTAGAACAGTGCTGACACAGAACAGAATTACCTTTTTAGCTGGTGATGTTTCTTTCCTTTTTGCAACATGCCTCAACTGCGGTATTAACACGGCCTTTACTTCTTGAGCCTCCATCATCCCCCACTGTGCCACCCACAGTGAAAAACTGTAATGGAAGGAGGCGAATGGGAACATGACACAAGACTCATCCTTGAAAGCAGAATGGGGAAAAAGAGAGCAAAGAGATGTTCAAAGGCAGAAGAGGATAGTGAAGGTTACAATAGGGAGGGCTAGTGAGGAACCAGCAAAGAGACACAAACAGAAGATGGAACCTGTATATTTCCCGACCATGCAGAGTGTGCAAAGCACCGTGCTAAACACACCCCTGAGAGGCATGAAGAAGAGCTATCGCTTCTTAGCCAAAGACCCACAGCACTCATCAGAGAAGAGTCAACCTCCTCAGAGAAGCATAACCCAGGTTAAGACAATAATAATAATAGTAATGCCAACTCAGAGAACCACGTGGAAACGACAGAACTGGAGACAAGAAGGCAGTGCCAAGGAGGAAAGGTCAAAGGTGAAGAGTGCAAGCAACATACCTCAAACCACGGGAAGAGTGCCCGTTTGCTCTATTTTTCACATTCTCCACAAAAGTCAGTCAAAAGTCCTCACGATTTTTGGAAAGAGGTCTTAAAACTCAGTCTTTATGACTCTCTGCTGTCTTAACACTAGACGGGAAGCTCCTTGAGGGCAGGGCTTGGGCAGTGTCTTCAAGCCATGGAAGAATTCTTGGGCCTCTTAGTGCCTAGTAGACACTAGGCATTCTGAGGGGTGACAGGCATTCAAGTGACAAAACACAGTTCCTCTGTCTTCAAGGAGTTTACCATCAAAAGAAGGGAACCAATAGGAAACATGGTGCTTTAATTACATCTGGGATATCTTAGGGTAGACACATGTAATGGGTCAACCACCACTTATATGCAATAATGCAGATTCCATTTCCAGGAAATTATCTGCAATCTTGAAGGTTACCTTACAAGGGAACAGGTTTCTCTTTATGCCATACACAGGTTTTCTTACAGTAGTATACTGCAAATAGCATGGGGGGAACAGCACAACTGAAAGCATCTTTAGTGGGATGTCTCGTGTCTTTAATCAACTATATGAGATTTTGGTTAAAAGATAGCCTTCAGGAAATGAGATTCCCCCTTAATCCTCTTTGCCCCTCCCTTCCAGAAAAAGAAAAAAAAAAAAAAAAGAAATGAGATAGAACTCCATAAACCACCATTATTTTTTTCTTGAACTGAAATGCATCTCTTTATTCATTAGGCTCTCTTGTTGGAAGCCAAAGTAGGATTGGATCAAAAAGGGTGGCGAAATGTGAGAGAATGCCCTCATCATGGCACCCAAATATTCATTTTAATATACAATTATTTAGCAACGAGTATTTGCAACTCACTGAGATTTAAGTAAATTCCAACCTATGCCTTCCAGAGTCATACAATCCAGCGCTGGAACACTTTTGCTAGAGGGGTTACCTGCTATTATGATATCTAGGTGTCTGTACTTTAAAGCAATGCCTGTAATGAATAAGGGCCACAAGTACTAAATGGCATGTTGCTGCTAGTGGTTTTTTAGAAGCATTACTCAAATAACATCATAAACACATGTGAGACTGCACAGCAGAAGAAAAGAAACAGCAAATGTACCGAGTCCTTTCTTGGAAGAGCTAACAATAAGACCTTCATTATTGTTTTTTTTAAAATCTGACTTTGTACAACATCACAGCATGCTCTACAATCTTACTTGAAGCAGTTAACTGTGGGGTGGGGGGGAGTTGAATATTCCTCGGAAAAGACTGTCCATTTCTACCTGCTAATGGGCCAGCTAAAATGACCATTTATATGCACAATCATTTACCTGATGCATAATACTTAACTCGAAAATTATCACTAAGAGGTATTGCCAGCGCCAGCATTTGAGCACAGGGTTTTGGTGCAAATGCTAAAGCATTTCTACAGATAATGAAGCACTCAACAAAGTGCCCTTTGTTAGACAATAAAAAATAAATGACTTCAAAAGCCATCAACAGGTGATGAAAAAAATATATTTTATAGTAAAGCAGTTGGAGATTTGGGGGTCAGCTCATATTTCACTATAATGGGTTTGTTTTGTCTTTTGTTTTTCTTTCTCTTTTAATCACAACCTACTCGGTATTCTCTACCTATAGCTTATCTTCGTTTTTTTATTAATAATAAAAAGAGCCACTGTCATTTATGGACTCTTTCTTTGTGCCAGGACTGGGCTAAGCAGTTTGCAGTCACTATCTTATTGACTCTTTGCATCTCTTTATGAGGCAAGTTCTGTTATGACGTCCTGTTCTACAGAGGAATTTGTGCAAAGTCAGCACAAAATCATACCTTTTTAAGAAACTTTGTAGCTTTCAAAGTGTTTTGACATAGTTGGTCTGATTCATGTGGCCTGGTTGTAGCTTTGAGCACTGAGGGGCTAGTGTGTGTGTGTGTGTGTGTGTGTGTGCACGCACATATCTTTTTTTAGATACAAGAATACCACAACCTAGAGAAGTGAAGTAACCTGTCCAAGGTGACATGTTTGCCAAGTGGTTGTAATAGACTACACCAAATGGCCACAATGCTTCACTTCCCTGTAACTACTCCCCTTTGCAATGTAATTTTGCTGTTCCTCCCACCAAGAGGTGGAGTCTCTTTCCCCTTGAATCTGAACTAGCCTTGGGATTTGCTTTGACCAATCCAATGTGTTAGAAGCGGCCACGTGCCAGTTCTCAGGCTCAAGAGGTCTGACACTTTTCTGTGCTCTATTCGTCAAGAGAATGAGCTGTGCTAGCCTGATGGATGGTGAGAGACATATGGCCCAGCCACCCCCCTCATTCCAGGTAACGAGCCCCAAATCAAAGTGCCTAGCTAACCATCAACTCACTGCAAACACGTGCGTGAACTCAGAGGAGACAAACCCAAATTACAAAACCACAGAACTGTGAGCAAAAAAAAAAGATCATTATATTTAACCATTAAATCTTGGGGTGGTTTGTTACATAGCAAGAGCTGACTGACACAGTGGCAGTGCTGAAAACAGAGTTCAGAAGTCAATGTTTTTTATTTGCTACAGAAAAACTAGATTACTTTCTAATTAAAAAATAAATATCGGGTGTGGGAGGGTTAAAGTAGCACTAAAAGATAAAAACATGGAATTATTTGATTTAAACAAAAGGTAGGGGTTAATTAATCCTCCGTGTGTGTTTCATCACCAGATCATACCCACCATGCTACCAAGGAATGATGTCTCCCTAGGATTTACCATAGCTATTGCCTTACATCTCCAATCTATCAGTGCTTCTTCCTGCCATGAGAGACTGCATCCACGGTGACTACATGCCCAATTTGAGCTCTGAAAATATAATGAGCATGAAAAACTTTTAGCAGTATTTACACACATAAAATTACATTTTTAATTAACATTGTATTAGCTCAATATTCTCCAAATCTTATTCATTTACATATCACTTTCACAATCTTTGCTAATCTGCAAACTACCAATATTGTTATTTACTGAATATTTTTCTTTAAATGAAATTCAAATTGACTCACGTTTTTTACTTTGCTTAATCCTGAGATAATAATCATGAGATCACTTGTTTTGTAAACTAATGATGTATTTTTCTACATAACTGTTAAAATAAAAATGCATACATTCATCTGTGTACCATCTAAAATCATCCTGCTTGCCATACTCTGAGAAATATTGCATGACCCATATTTCATTGACTTCAACTCTTTACCTTTGACTATTAGCTATAGGGGAAGGGCAACTTACAAGGCTTTTCTAGGCCCAAGGGAACTCTGATGGAGATGACAATTCCATTGGTCACTTACTTGACCAACACCCTGCCATCTGAAGAACCATGAACAAATGTTCTAGCCCTGGGCCCAGCAAGCAAATGCTATTTCATTGGTCTCAACTGAGTTTTTGACTCTTTTTGGCACTCTTGATCTGAATAAGCTATCACCAGGCCCCCAGATGGCTTTGAGGCCATGAAACTGTTCATTCCCATCCATGAGGACTAGAAGATGGGTTTGCAAAAGTATTAGAATGTTCCCAATGCCCTGCATCATTTTTTTAATACTTTTGATCCTCAACATAAACCTTTAAGTAGAAGCATTTAAAGTCGTGGTTCCTGTGTCATTTACAAAATCAAGACTCAAAAAATGACCTCTCTGGGACTAAACAAGTTGCCTCTGATTCATCCAAGTAGGCACCTGCCAATCCACAATAAACCAGCTCTAGCCCTGGGAACATATTTTTGCCCCTTCAATTATTGCCCACAAACAATATCAAGGAAATGCCACAAAACGGAGTAAACCTTAACTTAATCAAAACATTAAGTAAAAGCCTCCATGGTTTCTTTGAGAATAAGATGGTGGACTTGAGTGAATTACTAACAGCTAAAAATCACTGTAATCAGGAAGTATGGTCTAATGGGTTAGTATCTACAGGAGGGATCATAGGGTAGGGTGTTAGAATGAAAAACACAGGCTCAAATCCTCTCTGGGCTGAATCCTAATTCTGTCTAAATATCTTGGGTAAATTATTTAGTTTCTCTCTTATTAGTTATTTATTTCCTCCATGTATGCATGGTGATAATAATGGTCATTACCTTGTAGGGTTCTTGTGAAGATTAAATGAGCTAATTCATTCGAAACCCTTAGAACAAGACCTTACATGAGTTAAGTACTTAACACTAGCTGTCGCTGTAAGTAATTCTGCTAATTTCCTTTTTATGTCAATATGGGATAGCTACTTTGGGTGTCACAGGCTCTATCCAGCTCCACATGTTTGCCAGCTCCTTGAAGGAGTGTGTATAGATCATGCTGATTAACTATGTATGGGTACCTGAAGATAAGAAAGAGAGCTCATACAATAGATGTCAGAACGAAAGATCTAGGATACCTTGACAAACAGAACCTTGGGCACGGAGCCAAGAAAACTCAACAAGGATAAAAGTAAAGTCCCACATGGTCAACTATAATAGTTGAAGCAACTCTAAGGAAAATCTTGCTTCATAAAGTCTGGTTGGCCAGTAGCTGATGTGTGCTCCCCGACTGAGGCAGAAATGAAAAGAGCCATTGATGCCTCCCCTGACAAAACAATACGGAGGCCCATTTTCCTGAGAAGAAACGTTTCTGCAAGCCCTCAGGCCAACAAGATCACATCTGGTATAAGGTGCTTTGTTCTTGGTGCCATATTTTAAGAGGAATAAAATGAATAGCAGGCTGGATAAAGTATTGAAACCAAGCCACCTGCGGAATGGCTAATGGCCTCAGGGGTATCTCCACTTGGGCAAGAGAATCAAGTCAGTCAATATTTATGGGCACCTACTATGTGCCAGGCCAGGGCACCAAGAATCACATGGTGAACAAGACAGACAGCATCTCTGCCCTCAATAAGCTTACAACCAGTGCAGAGAGTGACACAATAAACATGTAATCAAAGAAATAGCAAAAATTACTTTAGGCCCTGAAAAGTGCTGCAAAGAAGATAAAATAGCTTATGCAATGCCTTTCTAAGGAAATGGCTCCAAGTGGAAATGATATAAGGACAACCAGATGGGAGTAAGGAGAAAACGATATGTTAGATGTAAAGCATTTATCAAAGTGCCTGGCACATGGTACAAGACTCCATCGCCGGTAGTGGCATCAACAATAACAACAGCAAATATTTCTACAGCACTTACTGAATGCCAGACACTGCTCTAAGCTCTTTACATGCATTAAGTCATCTTTGTTGGGTAGGAATCCTTATTACCCCATTTTATAGGTAAAGACACTGAGGCACAGGGCACTTAGTAAGTTGTCTACGATCACACTAGTTACAAGCTAACAAGATCCAGGCTCTGGAGCAGGCAGCCTGACTCCAAAGCCTAGGCTCTTGGCTACTATGCCTTCCAAATACTGAAGGATCATCTCATAATCTCATTGAAAGGAATTGTCTAGGTACTGAGTTGGAACAGAGGGCAGAAATAGAACCAAAGTGAGGGAGTTTCTTTAAGGTCTTGAAAAATAGCCTTGTGAATATGAATCAACAAATGGTCCTTGCACACCGGCATGTTTCCTTCACCCTGGTAGGCATGAGACCGGTGAAAACCACATGTTTATATTCAGAATAGACTTGCAGCAAGTGGATTGGCATTCCTGTAATATAAAATCATCTTCTCATGGGCAATGGTTTCCCTTCCTCCCTCTGTTCTTTCATTCTCCCTTCGATGACCTTGTTACCTATATCAGGAACATCTGATCTTGAAAAGGATCTGCTAGTGATAAAAGGAAAAATGCAAGATTCGACTTAGTGCCTTGCCTGGAGGAGATGTTTTTTTAATGAAATGTTACAGGAGTCTAGTTTCTGGGAAATAATCAGTTTGCAAGTTGAAGAAAAAACATAAAACTCCACGGACACAAAGACTGGTGTGAAAAATACTTGCTTACCCCCCCCAAAAAAAATTGCCTACTGAATCTTCCTTGGCTGCATTCCTAAAATAATGCACTGCCTTGACATCCTGTGTCCAACTTTCTTAGTTGCACTTCTGTCCTCGGCCATCATTAGAGGAAGTGCGGAGTTGTAAAAGCATTGCTGAGCTACCTGGAATTGGGGATACAAATTCTAGGAAGCCAATGGATGATAACAACAAC
Organism: Eubalaena glacialis; assembly: GCF_028564815.1. Lineage (NCBI taxonomy): Eukaryota > Metazoa > Chordata > Mammalia > Artiodactyla > Balaenidae > Eubalaena > Eubalaena glacialis. The sequence continues at coordinate 51,535,046 of NC_083720.1, forward strand.
AATAATAGTAACTAACAATTATTGAACAGAATAACGTATTTGGCACTGTTCTAAGTATTTCACCTGGAGTTCAGTACTTTTATTATCCCCAATTTGGAAATTAGAAAACTGGCTTCTTAGGGAGAATATGTAAATTTACCAAAAGAAAAAAAAGAATATTCTATTTTCTGGTGAGACAACAGATGGTCCAGTGGTGAGCACTGAACTATATTTTTCTTTCTCACCTCCCATGGGTCTTTAAAGAACTCTGAAACTAACATTGAAGAGGTATTTGAGAAATTAACCAGCCAGTTCTTACCAGGTGTTTAGTCCATACCTGATATGTGGGCGGTCTCTTAGTTTTGCAACCACCAACCCCATCAGGTCGCCAAGGGCAGATAGGGTGCCTCCCAAGGACCTAGCTGAATACCTTGCACATAGTAGGTGCTCAGGAAATACCTGCTGGTTGACTAGTTTCCTCCTCTAGGCCCAGCCTCTGCCTGGGGCCGATGATAGTGAGGATGTTATTCTCGGTGCTGGTGATGGCTTTCTCTCCTTATCCACCATTACTTTTCTGCTCTTTTTTTGTCCTTCAGGGTCCAACTGAAGTTCCATTTGGCTCAAGAAACATAGAAGGAGGGGCTGAATCCCAGTCTGACTCAGAGATATCCCAGCTAAAATAATTTTCTAGAGTCAAGAAACTGCTTTTCTCCAGGAAAGAAATGATGAGGAAGAGGGAGAGGGTGATAAGAAGAGGCAGAAGGAGAAGGAAAAAGACCAGAGGAAAGAAAGAAAAAAGAATAGGATGGGAAAAAGAGAAAGAGACAAGAGAGCTATGTACCTCTCCTGTCCCTGTCTCAGTGATACTATGAGCTTCTTGAAAGGCACTGTGTTCTCAGAAGAGGATTTTTTTCCCCAGTCTAACAGGTGTGGAGGCTTAATTATTATTTTAACAGTGTGTTCGAGAAAAGTACAGACACTGATCTATACAATTACTCTCCTCAAATACAGACATTTGCCTCTGTTTTCACACATATAAAATGAAATCATCAGATGTACCAAATGTTGACATTTTCCCTCATGAAATACCAGATATTTCCTGAAACTTGGGTAATTATGTCCTTCACCACCCTCCACAAAAAAAAAAAAAACAAAAAACTCAGCCTGTCACAATGTAATTCCAAAATCATTAAAATTGTTAAGTTATATACTTGAGAAACCAAGAGAAATCGAGAAAAACCAAGAGGTGGATGATTTTCTCATCTTAAAACTGAAAACTAGATCAGTCGCATATTGACAAAGCAAACCTTGGAATTCTCCAAAAGAGCTAGGATGAGCATGCCTCCAGAACCCCGGAAACGCTCATCAATGAAATTGCAGCATTTTTAAAAATATTTATTTATTTATTTTTGCCTGCACTGGGTCTTCGTTGCTGCGCGTGGGCTTTCTCTAGTTGTGGTGAGCGGGGGCTACTCTTCGTTGCGGGGCGCGGGCTTCTCATTGCAGTGGCTTCTCTTGTTACGGAGCACAGGCTCTAGGCGCAGCGGGCTTCAGTAGTTGTGGCACGTGGGCTCAGTAGTTGTGGCTGGCAGGCTCCAGAGCGCAGGCTCAGTAGCTGTGGCGCACGGGCTTAGTTGCTCCGCGGCATGTGGGATCTTCCTCACCAGGGCTCGAACCCATGTCCCCGGCATTGTCGGGCTGATTCTTAACCGCTGCGCCACCAGGGAAGTCCCTGCAGCATTTTAAATGTACACAATCATATGTAACCCCCGGTCCTCTCAAAGGCAGTGACATCAGCGTAGTAGTTCTCCCCTTGCCAGCCTAAGAAACAAGGTAGAGCAGCCGCCAACTTTCAGTTCAAAGATTAGGCTCTTTGTAAGGGTGATTTATTACATGTTTATAGCTGGAGAGAACAAAGATTTTTTTAGTTGAGAATATTACTTTCTTTCAGGGCTTCGGGATTTTTACCTTCTTCCTCTCCTTTAAAGCAGCAAAAGCGTTATACGTATGAGGAATCATCCCTGGGCTAGATTCTATTTACAGATATTTGGGGGAGGGGGGAAAAGGAAAACATTTCTTAAAGCAATCTTTGGTTACTCATGTACGGCAAGTTCAATTTGAATGTTCATGAATTTGTGGCATGTTGATACCTCTGCTGAACGTGTCAATTATCAGACTGCAGGCAGATTGGAGCCTTTAGCCCTGCATGAGGCAGAGAGAAGGTAGGAGAAAGAAGACAGAGAAGGGGAGAGAGGGCAAAGCAGACCAAGAGAGAGATAAGAGAGACACATAAACGAGAGACAGACAGACAGATGGAGAAGGAGGCACATACAGTGCCAAATGCCTCAGAATGCAAAGAGGACCCTTCTGTGCGACCATTAAGTTACAGTCGAACAACCTCAGAGTGAGTATTTGGGCTTCAAACAACCCCACCCGTCACCTCCTGCATCTGTGCCTCATGAGGCAGGATCACCCAGTTATTAAGAGTGTGGGCGCTTCTGAATCAGACACCTGGGTTCAGGCCCATCATGTGCCACATGCTTATGTCGCATGTGACCTTGGGTAGTTTATTCACACTCTCTGTGTCACAGTGCCCTCAGTCTACAAATGGAGCCCACCAGCAGGGCTATTGGAACAATTAAATGAGTGTGAATGCAGGTAAAGAACCTAGAACACTGCCTGGCACGTGGGAGGGAAGGACTCAGTACACATTTCCTGCTGCTACTCACACCTTATCATCACATTATCATCTCTGAAGGTAGGTTGCAAAGAGGTTGCTACCCAGTTCCAGCCACTTGGAGCATGTGCTCCTTTGCGTGGGGGCATGATGGCTCTTCTAACCCATTCAGTGTCACTGGTCACCAGAACCATGGGCGGGACCGCCAAGGAAAGACAGCCACTAATTGCCAGCAAAACTTGTGTACCTGCTTGACCACTGAAACTGCTTCTGCATGTGCAGCCAGAGGTGTTTTCCAAATGAGCATCTACCTGTGAAAAACTTAATGTGCTTTCCTTTAAATACACCTATTTTTTCATTGCCAAACACTGCACCACCTAGAGAGAGGACAGTGCAACTGCAGCTCCCATCGCCTCCAGGGACTTTGGGGTTTTAGGGCAATAAAATGCCATGAATACTAGTCCTCTTTGCTATGCACCTTAAAATGATGTCACTTGTCATCTGGAAATACCCTCCTTGACTCAAGATGATGATAATTGCAGTGATGATGATGGTGGTGATGGTGGTGGTGATGGTGTTGGTGGTGGTGGTGGTGATGGTGGTGGTGGTGGTGATGACGGTGGTGGTGGTGATGGTGGTGATGATGGTGATGGTGGTGATGATGGTGATGGTGGTGACGATGGTGGTGGTGATGATGATGGTGGTGGTGGTGATGGTGGTGATGATGGTGGTGGTGGTGACGGTGGTGGCAATGATGGTGGTGGTGGTGGTGATGATGATGGTGGTGATGGTGGTGATGATGGTGGTGGTGATGATGACGGATAACATTTATTGAGCACTCTCCATGAGCTGGCACTTCTCTACATGCTTTACCTAGATTATCTCATTTACCCCTCATGAGTACCCTAGGAGATGGGTAGCCTTTTATACCCATTTATATAGATAAGGAAACTTAGGTGCTGAAGAGTTAGGTATCTTGCCCATGGTCACACAGCAGGTGACTCCAGAATCTTCACTCTTAATCACCATATTAGGCTACCTCTAAAATTATCTAATAGAAAAATCACTGGTTTGGGAAATCCAATTGCTAGTTCTGGTTCTGCCCAACTACTTTTTCATCTATTTAACTAACCTGGCTTAAGTCACTTTGCAACTTTGGTTTCAGTATCTTCTTCTAAAAAAGAGTAGCTTTTACATTAAATGTCTGTTAAGGTCTCTTCCAGATCATCAATTGTATGATTTATTCATTCATCTAGTAAATAATAATTGGGGATTAAGCATCTATTGTGTTATAGGCACTGTATTGGTCCTTATGCAACAGGGGTGTAAAAACAGATATGTTCCCTACCTTTCTGGAGCTCATGGTCTAGAAGAGGAGATGACGTTAAGTAAGCAGACAAGTAAATATATAATGACAAATTTTTATAGGTGCCCTAAAGGGTAAGTACCAGGGTCCCATGAAAGAGGATAATATGAAGAATCTGATTTAGACTGAGGGATCTTTTGAGGATGTGATATTTAAAATAAGGACTTCAAGATAGTAGAAGCTGATTAGTTTAAGAGTCCAAGAAAGGTATTCCAGGTTGAGGGACCAGCATATGCAAAGGCCTGAGACGGGAAAGAATATGGTGTATTCCAGGAACTGAGAAAAGGCAATTGTAGTTAAGACATAGTGAATAGGGGAGAAAAGTGGTACCAGACAGATCTGGAAAGCAGGCAGGTGGCAGACCATTGGTGTCTTTGTCCATCCATGTCCTGTATCCTAAGACTACATCAGAATGCTAATAATTGCCACAGTAGACAAGTCTTCCCCATTCCCATCTCCAAGGCCTCCATCTCAATATCAGGCTTTCCCCAAGGAAATGGATATTGAGCTTAGGGATCAGGCAGAGGCACTAACTTTTAAGGAACTCCCAGGCACCATTAGTGCTTTGACAACATTTACCTATATTATTCTCTTCACCAACAGGAATGGTCCTGGGGGAAATAGAGTAAAGAAGGGAAAAATGGACAACCACCTGGATAATTCAAGTAAAGTTTCCAATATTGCCTAAAAAACTGACCTGAGTGATCCAAATAGCTACTTGGATTCTCCATTTCACTCCATATATGTAGATACAACTGTGAACCCATCAAGAAGCTCTGCTGTACCCTGAGAAAGCCCTACCTAAGTGCTTTAGCCTACCCTCTGGCAAGACTATGAAATAGGAAGCATTTGGTAATTTTCCTCTTAGACTTGCAGGTCCTTCTAACATCACCCCTTCCAGGGAGCCTTCTCTAATTGCCCCTCTGAAGTCACTCCTTTGACTACTATAGTTCTTGCATCATACCTGCATAGGTGGCTATCTTACTCTGACTTGCACTCACAAGTTGTTCACTAGGTGGTGAGCACCTTGAGAGCAGAGTCTGACTTAGTCAAAGGTCTCCTTGCTGGAACCTGGCACAGTGGCTGCACAGAGAAGACCCTCATGCTCCATGCATTTAGTTTAATGGATTTAATCATCTGTAGCCCTAAATCTTTCATTGCCTCCCTCACCCCATCCCTACCAGCCTGCCCTGAGCACCCCACCAAATGATTTCACCTGGCAACTCTGTTCCACCATTTCTCAGCAGCCCCTTCCCAAGCACACCTGCTCTGTGTCCCATTTCTGCAAGGTCCTGCCACTGCCTGCTAGGTTACAAGTGATGGAAATTGGTTGATCCAATAAATAAATATGGTACTCAGCTAAGGAGTTTCCCTCCCAGGCAATCTCATACCATAACCCAATCAAGATGTCCAGAGTTACAGAAAACTTATAAGAATTGTGAACTTCTGGACAATAATGGGGGTTCTCTGCTGCAGGCCAGTCTCTGGTAAAATCACAACACATGGGTGGCTACCAACTCTGCTCATGGTTACAACTGACCTGTAAGTAATCTCATGAAAACAATAAAAATAATTATCTCCATTATTTCCCGAACCCCTACTAACTCTCAGGTGCTAATCCTCTCCAAGCCCTATAAATTAGGTTTTATTAGCCCCACATTACAAAGGGGGAAACTTAGCCTCAAAGAGATGAAGTGACTTCTGCATGCCATGCAGCTGAAATCCCAAGGCAGGTTTCAGCTGCACTCTCCATCACCTGGGCTCTTTCTACCCTGCCTCCTCATGCCTCTAGAAATAAAGGAAAACTACAGCCAGTGGCCAACCCCCACTCTCTTCTCAAGCTCAGCATATTTCCTGCTGCTGGAGGAAAGTGATGAACAGCTGCAGCATCCTCCAGAGGAAGATCAGTCTGCCTTTCATTGGAAAAAGAGCTTCCCAGAGAAGAACGCAGAAGGAGCTTATGTGGAGCCCAGCACTGCCCCCTTCCGTGAAACAGGGCAGCACAGCCAATCCAGATGCCATGAGAGGAACAGATCCCACCGCTGCTGGGTGAAGAAAGCTGCAGCCCCTCTATTTGTGTTCATAGTGGACAACAGGCAGGTCTCCATAGTTCTCAGCACCCACCTGGGACATTAACAAGGCATGAGACTGTCACGTGATCCAACATCCATGAACGAAGAACTGAGCTCCATGTGTTCTTTGAGCAGAAGTTACAACTCATCAAAACGGGGTCAATGTCAGCCTGAACATGAACGAGGGAAGGGAAATAACATCCAGTAGGCACCAGGTACTGGGATGGGCATTTGATATACCGTATCTCTGAACTGCCTCCAGAGAAGAAGTATTAACTAGAGTCCCACTGTGCAGAAAAGGAGACTGAGGCTCAGGGAGGTGATTTACAAAGGCTGACATGGCTAGCAAATGGTAGATTTTGGTTCCATGCCCGCGTCTGTTTCACTCCCAGGCTGATGCTTTTTCCATTATACCATAATGTCTCGCCTTTGCATGCTTTCTGAACTCCATTTGTTGTGATTTTCAGCTGCTTGGATGGATTGCACACTTGGAAATCCACCAAAAGCAGATCCTACATCTTTAGCAATCCACATAAATGCTAGGCCAAATTCCAACCATCTTTTTCACAAGAGAACTCTCCACCCTGAGTAATGGGGCTTTAAAAAAAGAAAAGAAAAGAAAAGGAGAAAGGCAAAAAGTAATTTGCAGAGAAGGCCTGTGTGATTCAGATGGGTGTGGGTGGCCGAAGCTGGCACAGATATAATCACAGCCCATCGTCAGAACAATGAAGCCATAAGTCCAACTTCTGAAGAATGCCATTCGTTCACTCCACAATGATTTCTGAGTGCCTCATTTCAACAGAGCAAAGCACTGTGGGAGTGACAAAGGAGCAAAAAGCTTGGGCCCAACCCACAGGGAGTACACAGCACTCGCATTCAGGTTCTCAGACATGAAAACGGGCATCTATAGTGAGGAACATTACATTTTTCAGACATACCTAGATAGACACCTGTGATATGAACCTCTTCCCCTGTCTCTAAGCTTATATGTTTGGCCCATGTCTCCACTAGGATTTCTTCCTTATTTTCCTTTCTTTCTTTCGTACTCCTCTAGTTCTATTTCCTTACCTCTCTGGTGGAATGTGTAGTGCAGGAAAAAACGTTGTCCTGGAGATAAAAAGTGTCCATCCAGCTCTGTCATCTTCTAGCTATGTGACCTTGGACCAGTCTTTATGTCTCCTGAACTTCTATTTGCTCAACAGTAAAGGAAATGTAATAATCCCTATTTCAAGGGTTATGTGAGGATTAATTGAGATAATAATAGGTGAAAGTCCTTTGGAAAACAGCAAACTGCTAGAAAAAAATGTCCACTTTTACCACCAATGCTAAGATTTATTAGATTATTTATGTTAATGTTTAATATTCAGCTGAACAGAAAGCCCTGCCAATTGGCCGTCATTCTTTCTGGTTTTCCTTGGGCAAAGGCTGGCTAAGCAAAAAAGAAAAGCCAGACAAAGAACGCTATTTCGTGAATTCTTCCCCAAAAGGACAGCATTGTAAGTCTGCCGTGAATAAAGAGTGTAAATTATATTCAGCATGATATAAGTAATGACATATCAATTAACTGTGTCAACAAGGTCTAAAAATATGCAAATTACTGTACTTCAATTAGAAAAATCTACATCCTTAGAGAATATTGTAAATCAGGAAATTTGGGAGACATTAAGAGTAATCAGTGAGGGAAAGCATGTACTTTTTGCCGTACCCTATTTTTATACCTACATAATGAAATAATTATAGCTACACTGTATTTATGCCTCTGCAAAAATATTAAAATCTTAAGATCTTTACAATGATAAGTTAAATCTGTATTATGTTTTCAGACAACATTAATTATAAGGAAAAGAAATCTATTATCATTCAATATAAGTAAGTTGAAACTAATTTGGACATGTAAATTAGAAATGCTGTTTTTTCTCAGTACCAGAACGTTAGAAAAGAAGAAGCAAGAAGAGATATCTAGATCAATTACTGAGTCTATAAATGCAAAAGCTTTAGCATATTAAAGTTGTAATGCAAATTTAAGAATGTTTAGTAACTTTTCTCAAAAATATCAAACTATTTGGTTTTTGCATTTTAGAGGTTCTCCTGGTTTTCTTTGTTTAAAATGCATTAATCTATCTGTTTGGGATGTATTTGCTCTTACCTGAGTTGGCCCCTAGCTGTAACTCCCAAACAAACTGCAAGAGACACGGCTGGGATTGTATAAGGTGATGCCAGTTTTCAATGACAGGGATATTCACCACAGTAACAGAGGAGTGCTACCTTTGCTTTGAAATTCAATTAGCATCAATTACAGAGATGCCAGAGGAATGCAAGGGAAAGAGACAGAGGACCCCATCAAAAGCAGCTCACCTCTCCCCAGCCTTCCAGGGAAGTACATCCCTTCGGAAAGTCCTGCAGTAAGCCTCCTTGGCAACTGATGGGTTTTACCCTAACTAATTGCAAGCTATATGAGGCTTCATCAGGAACTGAAAATTCTGACCCCATAATGGTTTTTTCCCGCGAAGTTTCCATGCTCTGCCTCTTTTCCACGCATAGGGATGCCGTTTACGTGTCAAGACCCAGAGTTCAACATCATCTTTTATAAAATCTACCCCAGCAGTTGCAAGCAGAGTCACTCCTTGCCCTAGCTTTATGAAGCCTAGGGCATTGTGACTCTTAGTGTGTCCATTCCACAGGCTAGGAGCAGCGTGAGAACAGGTATGGTGCGTTTTCTCTGTTCGTGCTCCAGGGAGGCACAGCAACTCTTACAAAGCAGACACTGGATCAAGAGTACACCAATAAACAAAAGGAAGGAAGAAGACTGGGCAACTCTCTACCTGGAAGAATGTATTCTATCAGCGCTAAGTGTGAAAACTTTCATTAAAGCACCCAGTACTGATTCAACTCTTTCCTTGGTTAAACCAACGAAATAACCAGAATTCAAGCTGCTTTAATGAAAAATGGGGAAGAAGGTGAAGTTTACCTTCACCCTCAGCATCCCTTTTCTATTCTCCAACCCCACTTCCCCCAGCAACTCCCATGAGACTTCCATTCTCTGCATGCTTTCTTTACCTGCCCTCATCTAAGTCTGCTTCTCTAGAAAACATCTGATCAAATTGCTCACAATAAGTGGCAGGGTTTACTATAGCAACCCTTCCAGGAGTTTTGTTCTGAACATGGAATAAAATGTTATGTCAAAAGAACCAAAAAATATAGCAGAGGGAGGAACACTCCCAAACTCATTTTACGAGGCCACCATCACCCTGATACAAAACCCAGACAAAGATGTCACAAAGAAAGAAAAATAAAGGCCAATATCACTGATGAACATAGATGCAAAAATCCTCAACAAAATACTAGCAAACAGAATCCAACAGCACATTAGAAGGATCATACACCATGATCAAGTGGGGTTTATCCCAGGAATGCAAGGATTCTTCAATATACACAAATTAATCAATGTGATACATCATATTAACAAATTGAAGAATAGGAATAATATGATCATCTCAATCGATGCAGAAAAAGCTTTCAACAAAATTCAACACCCATTTATGATAAAAACCATCCAGAAAGTAGGCATAGAGGGATCTTACCTCAACATAATAAAGGTCATATATGACAAACCCACAGCCAACATTGTCCTCAATGGTGAAAAAATGAAACCATTTCCACTAAGATCAGGAACAAGACAAGGTTGCTCACTCTCACCACTATTATTCAACATTCTTTTGGAAATTTTAGCCACAGCAATCAGAGAAGAAAAAGAAATAAAAGGAATCCAAATTGGAAAAGAAGAAGTAAAGCTGTCACTGTTTGCAGATGACATGATACTATACATAGAGAATCCTAAAGATGCTACCAGAAAACTGCTAGAGCTAATCAATGAATTTGGTAAACTGTTAGGATACAAAATTAATGCACAGAAATCTCTTGCATTCCTATACACTAATGATGAAAAATCTGAAAGTGAAATTAAGGAAACACTCCCATTTACCATTGCAACAAAAAGAATAAAATACCTAGGAATAAACCTACCTAAGGAGACAAAAGACCTGTATGCAGAAAACTATAAGACACTGATGAAAGAAATTAAAGATGATACAAACAGATGCAGAGATATACCATGTTCTTGGATTGGAAGAATCTACATTGTGAAAATGACTATACTACCCAAAGCAATCTACAGATTCAATGCAATCCCTATCAAACTACCAATAGCATTTTTCACAGAACTAGAACAAAAAATTTCACAATTTGTATGGAAACACAAAAGACCCTGAATATCCAAAGCAATCTTCAGAAAGAAAAACGGAGCTGGAGGAATCAGGCTCCCTGACTTCAGACTATACTACGAAGCTACAGTAATCAAGACAGAATGGTACTGGCACAAAAACAGAAATGTAGATAAATGGAACAGGATAGAAAGCCCAGAGATAAACCCACGCACATATGGTCACCTTATCTTTGATAAAGGAGGCAAGAATATACAGTGGAGAAAAGACAGCCTCTTCAATAAGTGGTGCTGGGAAAACTGGACAGCTACATGTAAAAGAATGAAACTAGAACACTCCCTAACACCATACACAAAAATAAACTAAGGGGCTTCCCTGGTGGCGCAGTGGTTGAGAGTCTGCCTGCCAATGAAGGGGACATGGGTTCGAGCCCTGGTGTGGGAAGATCCCACATGCCGCGGAGCAACTAGGCCCGTGAGCCACAATTACTGAGCCGGCACGTATGGAGCCTGTGCTCTGCAACAAGAGAGCTCGCGACAGTGAGAGGCCTGTGCACCACGATGAAGAGTGGCCCCCACTTGCCTCAACTAGAGAAAGCCCTCTCACAGAAACAAAGACCCAACACAGCCATAAAATAAATAAATAAATAAATAAATAAACCCAAAGTTAATAAATAAATAAATAAATAAACTCAAAATGGATTAAAGACCTAAATGTAAGGCCAGACATTATAAAACTCTTAGAGGAAAACATAGGCAGAACACTCTATGACATAAATCACTGCAAGATCCTTTTTGACCCACCTCCTAGAGAAATGGAAATAAAAACAAAATAAACAAATGGGACCTAATGAAACTTAAAAGCTTTTGCACAGCAAAGGAAATCATAAACAAGTCAAAAAGACAACCCTCAGAATGGGAGGAAATATTTGCAAATGAAGCAACTGACAAAGGATTAATCTCCAAAATTTACAAGCAGCTCATGCAGCTCAATATCAAAAAAACAAACAACCCAATCCAATAATGGGCAGAAGACCTAAATAGACATTTCTCCAAAGAAGTTATACAGATTGCCAACAAACACATGAAAGAATGCTCAACATCATTAATCATTAGAGAAATGCAAATCAAAACTACAATGAGATATTACCTCATACCGGTCAGAATGGCATCATCAAAAAATCTACAAACAATAAATGCTGGAGAGGGTGTGGAGAAAAGGGAACCCTCTTGCACTGTTGGTGGGAATGTAAATTGATACAGCCACTATGGAGAACAGTATGGAGGTTCCTTAAAAAACTAAAAATAGAACTACCATACGACCCAGCAATCCCACTACTGGGCATATACCCTGAGAAAACCATAATTCAAAAAGAGTCACGTACCACAATGTTCATTGCAGCTCTACTTACAATAGCCAGGACACGGAACCAACCTAAGTGTCCATCGACAGATGAATGGATAAAGAAGATGTGGCACATATATACAATGGAATATTACTCAGCCATAAAAAAGAAATGAAATTGAGTTATTTGTAGTGAGGTGGATGGACCTAGAGTCTGTCATACAGAGTGAAGTAAGTCAGAAAGAGAAAAACAAATACTGTATGCTAACACATATATGTGGAATCTAAAAAAAAAAAAAAAAAAAGGTCATGAAAAACCTATGGGCAGGACGGGAATAAAGACGCAGACCTACTAGAGAATGGACTTGAGGACACGGGGAGGGGGAAGGGTAAGCTGGGACGAAGTGGGAGAGTGACATGTGTATATATACACTAGCAAACGTAAAGTAGATAGCTAGTGGGAAGCGGCCGCATAGCACAGTGAGATCAGCTCAGTGCTTTGTGACCACCTAGAGGGGTGGGATAGGGAGGGTGGGAGGGAGGGAGATGCAAGAGGGAAGAGATATGGGAATATATGTATATGTATAGCTGATTCACTTTGTTATAAAGCAGAAACGAACACACCATTGTAAAGCAATTATACTCCAATAAAGATGTTAAATAAATAAGTAAATAAAAAGAACCAAGATGCAACAGAGGAATTTCAGACACTGGTGGGGCAGGGAGTAAGGCACATTTCTTGTCCCCCTTAAAACACACACGCACGCATGCATGCACAATCAGGGAGCTACATGGTTTGCCTGTGTGAATGTCAGCTTTGATGGGTACAGATATTTCTTAAAATGGGACTGTACGAAATACTTTTTAAATGACCGCTTAATTGGTGGTGGGAATGGGGCAAGAGAAAGGATGCTCTTTCAACTGGGAGAAGCTAATTTTCGGCCTAATAAATAAATACCACCACATCAAAATCTTTTCCAGCATACTTTCTCCAGTGGAATGGAAAATACGGCTAGCAGTTGAGATTTAAAAACTAGCATCCTTCCTGGTTCACCCAGTGTAAATCCTGGCTTATAACAGGTGAGTTTGGGGACTGATGGTGTTTGACAAGCTAGTACTTACCCCCAATTTTGCAGGCATATGGTACCTACTCCTTGAATCCACATGGCTCAAAGTAATTCATCTGCCTTACTTGTTTAAGAATTTAGGGAGGTAAATATTGGGGCCAGATTTGCTTAATCAAATGAATTTCCAGAAAAACGGGAATGTCAAAGATCAAGGAAGCAGGATTTAAAATAACAATTTTAAAACCGTTAATTCGATACTGTTCCTTATGCAAAACCATCACATTATCATGCTTTTTTCTCTGTGTTATCAATTAATCCATATTTTTCTGCTCATTGTCTTCATTTTCCTCATTCTCTGAATTTTTATCCCTCACCATCCATAGTTTTGTGTCTTAGATACTCTACGGTTTATAGCAAAAGTACCAAGTTCACACGCAGCTAAGGTTCTGCTGATTGATCATGCTAATAAAGAAATACACTCAAGGTTTAATCACCAAGTGTAGCCCGAACTTCAGAGCATCAAGGATCACAAAGAAAGGAGTTCCAATCTTTTATTTAAAAGTTGAGGAGTCAGGATGAGATGACACCAAATCTGCCTGTCTGATGCGAAAGAGGCCAGGGGACTTTTCTCTAATTCATCTCATCTGTTTTCTCACTTTCGGTCCTCAGAAATAGAGAGAGCATTTACCCATCATAACTTCTGACTATCAAAAGTTAATTTTATTGAATGCCACAATCTATATCCTGGTGGTTGCGTCGGATAGATACCAGATTGGGGTAAGGATAAATTCTACAACATTGACCGAGTCATCAGTCTTTGTAAAAATAAAGGGAGAGCTAGGGAGGAAAATCAGTCACCCCTCTACCACTCCCAGAGAAAGAAAAAATAAAAATAAAAACAAGAGAGAGAAACACATGCGGTAAACATAGCCCACCTTTCATTGCAGAGCTCCTGCTCGGTATCCAAAGGCTTTGCAATTATTTGGCTATTACTTATCTTTAAACATCAGCTAAAGAGATCTAGCGTTTTGGAAAGGTAATTATACCGTAATGCAGATGGTAGTAATAACAATTACCCAAGATAAGCCCTTGCAATGATCTTTACAAAGCAAAGCAAAGCAGAGCAGAAGTAGTACTGACTCATGAAGGACCTCCAGTGGAGAAGGTTGCAATGCAGGAGCCAGGCTCTAAGCACTTCCTAAGTTTAAACAATTCTTGATGGAGAGATAATTTCTGATAGCCGCTGTTTGCCATGAATCCTACCCATCTCAAATGGAAAATGTTTCTCCCCCTGCCCCGTGCATGCCAAATTTGGCCCCGATTCCTATATCAGAAACTGCCTGCCACACACATTTCTGTGGGGAAAGAGTTATCCTACAACATGATAGTTGTTGAAACAGGGGGATCTAATTGCTTAGAAATCATTAATTGCTATAAATAGATGACTTCTGGGAGTCAATGAACTATAAGCAGAGGAGACAACGTGTTTGAATGTCACGCCTGTGCTCTGGATATTTTTATGACTTGTCAGTGGTTCCGTAAAGAACTCGCACAGCAAAAGGTGCCTAGTCAACCTGGACTGATTGAAATTGCCAGTTAGAAATAGATCGTCCCTCTTTTAAACCTTGACCACCCTTCTAACAAATCAGGATGTGCATTTATGATGCATTACTAAGGAAACTTAGCATCAGCCATCCAAGAAGGAAAAAAAGGAGAACACAGAGGAGGCACTATCTGATCTTTGCTATTTTCCAGGGCATAAAATAACAACCCGTCATCTACCTTTTGCAGGTCATTTTTATCACATTGCAGGCCAAAATGAAATCTGACCTCCATTTTCCAGCTACGCTGGTGAGGATAAATTTAATGCATGCAGAGCAAACGAACGGGAGGCCCAGAGAGAGTCAGATTAGTGGGATTATTCATTTCCGAGTTTCCACAAGGGAAAGGGGCATTTCTCCCCTTAGAACTTTTGTCATCTTCCTTCTTCTGGGTCCTCCCTCTTGACCACTTGGCCTGAGTAATTCCACACACAGCCCTTCTGCCTTCCTACACCACTAGGCCCTTTGCTCCTGAGACTTAAAGAGGAAGGGCCATCATTTCTCTGAGTCATCTCATTCTGTGATCTGATCAGGGGGCTCATTTTTTCCACAAAGCAGTAAATAAATCCCATAAACACCTCTTTCAGAAACCCCAGCACTGAAGCAGAAAGGTGCCACCTTGAAGAGGAGAAACTACTATGGAACCCAACAATCCCTCATGGCTTCGCCACAGGAAACGCAAAAGTAATTGAGCGGCCAGGTAGCAGTTTCTTACAAACCTGATGAATTAGCTAACATCCCCCTTAGCTGTAGAACTGGATTTTATGAAGGAAGCTTACCTTTACTTGCAGCTCACCTGCTAGAAAACATGGTTAAGCAGAGGGCATTCTGACTTAAAGCCGCTCCCATCACAAAGCAACAAAGAGTCTGTGACCTCGAACATCATTTTCAAAACCCTCAGTGCCCAGGGGAATTCTAAACGGCCTCAGATTCCTGTTGCTCCCTTCCTACTTTCTCCCTCCCACACAGACTTACCAAAGCCAAAAGCAACTTTTGACCAGAGCTAACTTCAGCACTATCGAAGTGTGGAATCCAATTGGTCCTCACTAGAAGAGTTGGCTGTGATGCAATACTGTCTTGTGAAATACAATTGCCCTTCAGATCTGCATGAATTGGGATCTCTGAACAACCAAATTATTTGTGAGGTCTGTTTCGATCATAAGTACACATGCATGCATTCATTTAAAACCTCAGTTTTATCCTACCTCTCCTCTGTTCAAAGGCATCCAATTCATTCATTGAGAATGAATGATAAACCCCTTACCTTGGCTTACAGGGTCCCCGCTCCTACTCCGATATCATCTCCTGCTCCCTCCCCAGCTCACATCTGCTCCAGCTGTTTCTCTTGGCTGTTCCTCAAAAAATGCCAAGCACACGCCCACCTCAAGGTTAGGGTTGGGGTTAGACTTGCTGTTCCTTCTGCTGAGACACCTTTCCTCCAGGTGTCCACAGCGTACTCTCTTTACACTCAGGTCCCCCATTCAAAGAGTCCTCTCCTAACTCCCCGTTATTGACTGGAAACCTCTCTAGCATTCTCTGTCTTCGTTTGGGTTCCTCCAGCCAGAGGCAAGGACCTGTGACCAGAATGTTTATCTGAAAGGTGATTCTAGAGAGCTGGAGTGAAGGAGTGGCAGGAGAGAAAGCCAGTGCTGGGCGAAGACGAAGCTGGGGACCACAGTGGGTAACTGGAGCTCAATCCTGCTGGAGGGAAGGCTGCTCCTCCCAGGGGGTGCCAACTCCTCAGCTTTGGAGAAAGTGCCGCAGGTGGGGGGCTGTCATCAGCAAAGGAATCTCGCTCAGTGGCAGCTGAGGTCAGAGGTGGGCTGAAGGGCCGTGATGCAAGGCAACATCAGCCTCTGCTCGCTCTCCCTCGCCTTACTTGGATTTCTTTCCCTGCAGTTTTCATCCCCTGACGTAGTATACATCGATTTGTTGATTTACTTATTGTCTATCCCTTTTCCATCCCTGCTACCATCCCAACAAACACATCCATGTAAGCTCGAGAAGAACAGACAGTTCACAGGTTGGTTCTCTGCTACATCTCCAATGCCTAGACAAGTGCTTAGCAGATTTTGTTGGATGAATTAATTTATTTGTTCATGCATTTATATAATACCCATTGACTGGGCTGTACCTGGGCTAAGTGTTAGTGTGTCAGAAGTGACAGGAGCTCAGTTCTACTACACAGCTGGGGCCCTAACAGGATTCAAACAACACTCGGGAGGGAGAGACGATGCCAAGTATTTTTTTGTTGTTGTGGTTGTGGTTCTACGGAACCTAGCACAGGCCAGGCACAAGCAAGGTACTCAAGAGATGCTCGGGCTTCCCTGGTGGCGCAGTGGTTAAGAATCCGCCTGCCGATGCAGGGGACACGGGTTCAAGCCCTGGTCCAGGAAGATCCCACATGCCGCAGAGCAACTAAGCCCACGAGCCACAACTACGGAACCTGTGCTCTAGAGCCCGCGAGCCACAACTACTGAGCCCACGTGCTACAACTACTGAAGCCCGCATGCCTAGAGCCCGTGCTCCGCAACAAAGAGAAGCCACCGCAATGAGAAGCCTGCGCACTGCAATGAAGAGTAGCCCCCGCTCACCGCAACTAGAGAAAGCCTGCACGCAGCAACGAACACCCAATGCAGCCAAAAATAAATAAATAATTTTAAAAAAAAAGAGAGAGAGATGCTCATGAATTGAGTTGCCTGCCTGTCATCCCTTCCCTGGAAAATCTCACAGTCCAGCCATGGAAACAGCTACAGAAAGTAATAATAATATAACATCGTAAGTGCAACAAGTGAGATCTATACAGAGAGCCATGAGAACAAAAAGAGGGAACAACAAAGAATCTGGGGGAATCAGAGAAAGTGTCCCAGGGGCAGGGATATTTTAATTGGGACTTGAAAAATCAGTAAGAGTTTGCCACTCAAAGGCAATAAACGCATTCCTGGCAAAGGGGATGGCTTTTACGATGTTCAGATAGCATGTGACATTACACAAATCTGGAGCATGAAGCAGGTTGGCAGGGGTTGAACTTGTAACATAGCCTTCATCAGCCAGAAATAAATTCCCTTAAAAAATCAAAAGTGAAAGACTCTGATACCAAGTGTTAGTGAAAATGTGTAGAAGCAGGCATTTTCTTACACTGCTGGTGGGAATGTCAATTAGTACAACGTTTTTGGAGGACAATTTATTGATATCTAGCAAAGTTGAAAATACAATTCCCTCACCGTTGAGCCATTTTACTTCCCGGTACTTGCCCAAGAGGGACGTGCTCACAAGCAAAAGGAGAAACATCCGTGAGGATGTCGTTAACAGCGCCATTGATAACTGTGAAAAACTGGGGGCAAATCTAGGTCTCCATCTATAGGAGAACAGATATCTTACCTATGAATAAGCAATAAATACACCACAAAATTTGTGTATAGAGGAGTTAAATGAATGAACTAGATCTACATCATCAACGTAGAGAAATCTCCGTTATAATATCGAGAAAAGAAAGCAAGTCAGAGAAGGATACATGCATCATAATACTATTACGTAGATTTTAAAATTCACAAAACTCTAGGCTGTTGGTGGAGTCTATGCCCACCTAAAAAATCAAAGGATAAAAACATGTATAGATCCTGTAGACTTAGTGGTTACCTCTGAGACGTGAGAGAGGCTAATGGGATTAGACAGGAGGCAAATGGAGCTTTAATATATCTGAAATATGTTATTTCTTAAGAAAAAAAAATCCAATGCAAACGTGCCAAACTGTGAGCATTTGTTAAATATGGATTTTGGACACACGGATGTTTTTAGGCGTTTGTTACATTCATCTCTGTGCTTTTCTTACTGTTCAGAAAGATTTCATAGTTTTTAAAATGGCCAAAGGAATTTCACTTGAAAGGTAGACTTATTTTATATAGTTTTCATTCCTTGGCCTCATTTTTATTGCGTTGACTCTGTTTTCTATATGAAAACAAAAAGTCAGGGACTATTTACTCTATTCATAAATTCAACCATTCACTCCAACAAGCATGTATTCAGTGTCCATTATGTAAAAAGCTACCACTTCCCATAACTATAGGGGCTTCCTGTGAACCCAAAAGACAAAAATCCCCAACTTCAACATGTATATAATCTGTCTAGAGTCAAAAGATGTATACATTCAAATAGCTCCCAAACACCTCAGTAT
Source organism: Eubalaena glacialis (assembly GCF_028564815.1). Taxonomy (NCBI): domain Eukaryota; kingdom Metazoa; phylum Chordata; class Mammalia; order Artiodactyla; family Balaenidae; genus Eubalaena; species Eubalaena glacialis. Next base: position 51,553,546 of record NC_083720.1, read on the forward strand.
ATAGAAATTATATGTCAGAAAACTACATCACCATAATGCACTTTATTTTTTATTAGTATGTGGCTGGTATCAGTGTAAAACAAGCTTGGAGCCATAAATACAATATCACGTCTCGGCAGCTGTCAAGATCTAAAAAAGCAATGGCAGAAAAGGACCTTACACACTCATAAGGACTTATGCCCTAAGGCATAAGGACCTTATGCCCTTCTTGAGGACAAGGAGTCAAAAGTTACACTGCCAGCCCTCACCCCCACTAGCACAAACATGCTGGCGAAGAGAAAAGGAAGACAAATGGTGCGTCCCCCCAACCTGCATTGTGTTCAGAAGCGGAGTCAGCCATTTTTAAAGTCATATAGATTATTGCGGCTACTTTCTAGGCCTGGTCCTGGGAAGAAGCAACTCCAGCCAGGCCCCTGGTCTTTTGCTCAAATAAGACCACGGCTCAATATTCCAGGGTCAGGAAGGAGAGGGCACTCACTCTGTCCCTGCTCTCTTCTGATCTCATATAATCTAGCACTTACTTCCTTATTAACTTTAAATTATATAAGTAATATAAAAATACATTATCCTTATGAAACAAAAAAAAGTCCACATGTAAATATCATGGAAATCTCTCTTCAATGCATTTATCTACATCCATGAATATATACTTTTTAATATAAATGGCTTATAGGGAAAGTAAAATTTTTTTTCACTTGACAATAGTCTTGGCAATCTTTCAATGTCGTTGCCTATAGTTCCATTTACAGGCTTCCTTTAAACAGGTGCAGAATACGCTACGGTATGGTTATAGCATCATCGGTAAGCATTCCCATACTGATCGACATCAAGAGCGTTTCTAATTTCATTGCACTTTCAAATAACGCTGCAATTAATTTCCTTGTAAAGCTCAGTTCTACACAGCCAGGCACTGTTTTGTAGCCGCTTCATGTATCTCTGCCTCGGGCCCCAGTATGACTCAAACAACAGTCAGGAGGGAGAGACCGTGTCACGTTTTTTTTGTTATGGTTCCTCTGAATGTAATGCAGAGCCAGGCATGTGCATGTACTCAAGAGATGCTCGTGAACTGAGTATATTTGTGACCTTGGTGTCCTCACTGTCTCTAGTCCTCTGATAAGTGGAGTGTACCAGGGTGAAAGCTGACAACTGGCATCTTATGCAGAGAAGACACTTTAATAAATATTAAATGACCCCAACAACTTGAATAAACCAAAGGATGGTGCCAGAAAGTTGAAAACTGTCCATGTGGGTCAACTCTCTTCCTCTTTGGCCTTTTAGGAGCAGAGAGGACACAGCCCTCTCTGCCTTGGACAGACAGTGGGCCCATTCATCATTCTGCCAGGCCCCTCCAAACAAGATGCCTGCCGGCTCCTCTCTCAAGTGGGTCCAGGCAAGGTCATTACCTGGCAACATGAACTCTCCTTATCTCCCTGGTCCTGTTTCAGAAAAGAGTCATTGACAGCAGGGATTCGATCTCCCTTCTAAAGCCCTTTCCCAGATAAACAAGCTTTAAAGAATCCACCGTGTGCACGACCTTTTGAGAAGCCAAGTCATCAAACGGGGAGGAGGCTGAGGAGATGACTGCCCCCTCACCAGGAAAAGGTTCTCTCTCCAAAAAAGGTTTGTGGCCCAGGAAAGGACTTGCAAGAGAGAATGCGGATCCATAACAGCAGAGGCAGCTCTGAAAATGAACCATTATCAATTTAACAGGGCACGGCTTTTAAAATCCAACCCGTGGTCCACACGCAGGAAGACTTTATGATGGAAGGGAGCAGATCGCCGGCCAGTGGAAGCACAGAAATCCCTCCCGGGACTGTTTTCCACTAAGAATGGACAGTACTTGAGATTCATTCCTTCAATACAGAAATAATGAACCATTCAAAGAAAGTGAAGGAAGAAATAACTAGAGAAAGATAGACAAGAGAAAGAAAAAGAAAGAGAAAACAGAGAAAGAATAAAGAAGTATTTACAAGTTGGGCTTTAAAATACAAAAGCATAAAACATCTTTGAATATGAAAATCTATCTTTTTGCCTGCAGACTCACAGAGGGCGAGGCAATGATGAAACCCCGTCGTGAACGTCTGATGGATAATGTGAGGATCAAGGAGATAAAGCAGGCAAGTTGCTCTGAGCTCTTTGAAAGAAAGGGAATAAGCCAAAGTACTGATTTAGGAGTGGTTTAAATTCTGGATAACTTAAATATGGTGAGCTTGACTCTGTCTATGCTTATGGGTACTTCTGAAGTGTTCACTGGAATAGGTATTGTTCATTGTTACTGTGAAATTAAGTTGCTGGAGTAGAGCATTTCCTCTAAAAATAAATGCTTTAGGGATCTGCTTATCATAGATGGCGAACCAAAACCATCCTTGAGTCAACTCCTGCAGAGACTCTGCCTGGAAATGAGATAAGTCAAGGATGTAGGAAACTGAATTTTAAAAGGAAAAAAATGGCATATAATTAGGAAACTGGCAGAATCAGCCAAGTACTGATCAACAAGCACATCATGAGGGCTTACCATGAGCACAGCATGATGTGGATAAAACTCACACAGGGCCAGCGAAGAGTTAAAGGACTCAGGGAGCCAGCAGGAGCTTTTCTGCTAAGACAGCATATGGTTTGATAGCAGGGGAAACATCTGCCTATGGATCACTGTAATTTGGTCCTTTAATCAGTGCCAATAGGCTGACCCACTGGAATATAAGCTTTTTGAGGGCAAGAGTTTTGCCCGTATTCATCATCACTGTATCTCCCTGCTGGTAAATAGCAGCTGCTTAAGAAATATTTATTGAGTAAATTAAATAATAAATGACAGGAAGGAAGGGAGGAAGGAAGGGAGAGAGGGAGGAAGGAAGGACTCGAAGAAAAGAAGACACAGAAGGCTATCTTCCTCGGTGAACAGCCTTCCTAGGATAATTTTCCTGGAAACTATCCCTTCCTATAGCCACATACCCCACAGCATCCTGAAAGACAGAAGCAGAGAATAAGAGCCAGCAGGAGAGCTGTGAACGTCAGTGTATGTATGAGCACCAAATTCATCACCCTTCTTTTGCAACGCCATAATGTTTTGTTCACAACTCCTCTCCGGCACTTACCACCACTCTGCTTTATTTGTTTATGAGTTTGTGTACCTGACCCTGCCCATTGAGAAAATGGGCCTGACAGAGACGTACACAGGGGGCTGTCAAGTTCAAAACTGAATATTGACCACAGAAAACTCTGTGCAGCAGACACCATGTTTTCTCTTATTTCTCGATGGGGTTAGCCATGTGTACACCTTAGTGATGATGATCCAGGGCGTCACCCAGCCCGCATATCCCACACTAAATTTTCTTGCTCATATTTCTAGTCCCTTAAAACATAGCAAGGGCTCAACATGTACCTTTTAAATGCATGAAAACTTCCTTTCAGACCAGACTAGCAGTGGTTATCACCAGTGTTATCAAAAGAGTTGACCAAACCAGATGGAAGACATAATTAGTGAGACCCTAAGCTGAAAACCTAGAATTACCAACCAAAAGGAGAGACTTCAAGTTTACAGATATTTTCTTTTTTTAGCATCTTTATTGGAGTATAATTGCTTTACAATGGTGTGTTAGTTTCTGCTTTATAACAAAGTGAATCAGCTATACATATACATATGTTCCCATATCTCTTCCCTCTTGCGTCTCCCTGCCTCCCACCCTCCCTATCCCACCCCTCTAGGTGGTCACAAAGCACCGAGCTGATCTCCCTGTGCTATGCGGCCGCTTCCCACTAGCTATCTATTTTACGTTTGCTAGTGTATATATGTCCATGCCACTCTCTCACTTTGTCCCAGCTTACCCTTCCCCCTCCCCGTATCCTCAAGTCCATTCTCTAGTAGGGCTGTGTCTTTATTCCCGTCTTGCCCCTAGGTTCTTCATGACTTTTTTTTTTTTTTTTTTTTTTTTACATTCCACATATATGTGTTAGCATACGGTATTTGTTTTTCTCTTTCTGACTTACTTCACTCTGTATGACAGACTCTAGGTCCATCCACCTCACTAAAAAGAACTCCATTTCGTTTCTTTTTATGGCTGAGTAATATTCCATTGTATATATGTGCCACATCTTCTTTATCCATTCATCTGTTATGGACACTTAGGTTTCTTCCATGTCCTGGCTATTGTAAATAGAGCTGCAATGAACATTGTGGTATATAACTCTTTTTGAATTATAGTTTTCTCAGGGTATATGCTCAGTAGTGGGATTGCTGGGTCGTATGGCAGTTCTATTTTTAGTTTTCTAAGGAACCTCCATACTGTTCTCCATAGTGGATGTATCAATTTACATTCCCACCAACAGCGCAAGAGGGTTCCCTTTTCTCCACACCCTCTCCAGCATTTATTGTTTGTAGATATTTTGATGATGGCCATTCTGACCGGTGTGAGATGATATCTCATTGTAGTTTTGATTTGCATTTCTCTAATGATTAATGATGTTGAGCATTCTTTCATGTGTTTGTTGGCAATCTGTATAACTTCTTTGGAGAAATGTCTATTTAGGTCTTCTGCCCATTATTGGATTGGGTTGTTTGTTTTTATGATATTGAGCTGCATGAGCTGCTTGTAAATTTTGGAGATTAATCCTTTGCCAGTTGCTTCATTTGCAAATATTTTCTCCCATTCTTACCATTGCAACAAAAAGAATAAAATATCTAGGAAAAAACCTTCCTAAGGAGACAAAAGACCTGTATGCAGAAAATTATAAGACACTGATGAAAGAAATTAAAGATGATATAAATAGATGGAGAGATATACCATGTTCTTGGATTGGAAGAATCAACACTGTGAAAATTACTCTACTACACAAAGCAATCTACAGATTCAATGCAATCCCTATCAAACTGCCAATGGCATTTTTCACAGAACTAGAACAAAAAATTTCACAATTTGTATGGAAACACAAAAGACCCCGAATAGCCAAAGCAATCTTGAGAAAGAAAAACGGAGCCAGAGGAATCAGGTTCCCTGACTTCAGACTACACTACAAAGCTACAGTAATCAAGAGAGTATGGTACTGGCACAAAAACAGAAATATAGATCAGTGGAACAGGACAGAAAGCCCAGAGATAAACCCACACACATATGGTCACCTTATCTTTGATAAAGGAGGCAAGAATATACAGTGGAGAAAAGACAGCCTCTTCAATAAGTGGTGCTGGGAAAACTGGACAGCTACATGTAAAAGTATGAAATTAGAACACTCCCTAACACTATACACAAAAATAAACTCAAAATGGATTAAATACCTAAATGTAAGGCCAGACACTATCAAACTCTTAGAGGAAAACATAGGCAGAACACTCTATGACATACATCACAGCAAGATCCTTTTTGACCCACCTCCTAGAGAAATGGAAATAAAACAAAAATAAACAAATGGGACCTAATGAAACTTAAAAGCTTTTGCACAGCAAAGGAAACTATAAACAAGACAGAGAGAGATTTAGTATAACCTACAGACATTTAGCAAATGATATCTGTCATGAAAATTATAATGTGAAATTAGCAAAAGAAGTAACTTGAAGCAGATGTTCAAAATGTTCACCCTTGACCTCTCCACATGGTAGATCAGCACACACATGTCCAGATTCTATGCTTCCAACACAAATAAGAGCAATCGAGGCTTTTCTTCATGGAAACATGATCAATGGATGGTACAGTTTTTGCTCTAAACACAATCCCCATGTAGAAAACACTGAAGTCATAGTCAAGATATTTGGGAATCCTTCTGCTGCAGGTTCATATTGGAAAGTCTGTTACTATGGTTAATAAACCATGCATTTTCGGCATAAAGTAACCCACGTTCAATAAGAACAATGTATGGTTAAACACAAGAAACTTCTGACAATTAGAGATTTAAAGTAGGTTTTGGGGGAAGCTAACCTTGAATTACTAAAACTCAGCTTTAAAAGGCAAGGCCAAGTTCAGCCAAGTTTCTCTCTTGGCTGAAGGCAACTATAGCTCCATTCTTTGGGCTCAGGGCAATAACGTTTCCACACTGGAGGCAAGACTTGGAAGTCAATTACAGGAAATCACCTGGGTCCTTTATGCCTGAAACCATCCCCTGGTAAAGATGTGGAAATTTTATTAAAAAGATAGAAGGCCATTTGGCCTAGTAAAAAAGCCAAGTTAAGATACCACAGAAGGAGATATAAGCAAATCACAAAAGTATGAGAATGGGAATATATATCTGGGCCAGACAATTCTCACCTAATTAATAGGTCCACAGTTTTGTGTAACAAAAATAATGGTAACTTAAATATCTAATAATAGAAGAACAGTTGAGTCAAATATGGTTTACCCACCAATGAAGATATTAAACTGCTATAAATTTGCAATAACACAAAAGCATGGCTATAAGTTACATGAAAGAAAAATTAGGATACAAAAATGTATGTGCAACAGGGAACTATATTCCATATCCTGAGATAAACCATAATGGAAAAGAATATGAAAAAGAATACATATATGTATAACTGAATCACTTTGCTGTACAGCAGAAATTAACACGACATTGTAAATCAACTATATTTCAATAAGATTTTTTTTTAAATTTATGTGCAATATTATCTCAACTCTTTTATTTGAACCCGTCTATAGAGAAAAGCCTGAGACCATATTTTAAAAAATGCTAACAGTGGTTGCAATTAGATGACAGAACTTTATGTAACTTTTAAATATTTTCTTTTGACTTTTTAAAAATTTTTCTGCATTTTTCACATATTTTCATAATTGAGGAGAAAAAAATTGAAACCCCCAGTTCCTCAGTTGTTTACTTCCTTTGAATCTCAACAGCCTTTCCTAGACACAGTGGGAATAAAAAGGCTGGCTGCTCTTGCTTTCAATTTTTTTTTTAATATTTTGATGTGGCTAGGCAATTACATATAATTTAACATAAAATCAGCCTTTGAATGATACCAGACAAGGCAAAATGGAAGCTTCTATTCACTCATTCCATTAATACCTAAAGAGAGGTTACTCAATGAAGTTGAGAGGCAATATGTTTTTGAATACATGCTTTTCGAACAAAAGGAATATTCCAATTGCATATCTCGTTTACGTTAAACGAGAAAAGTCACATGCCTACTTACATACACACCTCTCTAACACACTCCCAATACCCATACAAACACAAAAACAAGCCTATACTGTTAATTTTGCTTTTATAAAACATATTCTGAAAATTATAGGTTTGAGGTGCTGAAAATTTGAAGAACATAAAACATCAACGAGTCAGAAAATGGTGGAAATTTTTCCTCTTTTTTAATGTTAAGATCCAGATCATCAACAGTCATTTGCTGAAAAGAAACTTGCTCATTTTTAAACAAGACAGAAATTAAAACTGATGTAGCTCCTGTGTTTGTTTGAGTAATGACGCAAGCAGGCATTAGTTTAAATCAGCTATCGCTGCTGCAATCAATTTTCAGTTAAATTTATCAAGCATTGTTATGCCTGGCTTATTGATGATTTTTGATGTATTCCCAACAAAAAAAAAACTTCCTCAACCTCATAAGTTATCTTTTTTTCATAAAGCCACAAAAGAATTCTAATTTTTCTAAAACTAGCCAGAGGAAACAAAGAATAAATCAAAAACCTGAAACCAGATAAGCAAACTTGCGTTATGAAATGGAATTCAGGAAAATATCATGACAGCAAGCATCTCAGTCAATTCCAAGGGAACAATTAGACAATCCTGATGATTAAGTTTCTGCATTTCCATTGACTAGATCAAATTATGATGAATTCCCTTTCCTTAAGCTTCAGGTCATTAAGAAGAGTTTGAGCTCCCTTTCCTCCCTTCTTTCCATGGTAGAGCCAAACATATGCAGTCACATTGAGCTGCACAAGGGGCCGGGGGCCGGAGAATTTCTGGGAGCGCTACCTGGCCAGGACCATTAGGTATGATTCTAAAGCAGACCAAAAAAGATAATGATCCCACATTTTTGATGGCTTAAAAGGAAGAACACATGCATTCATGGCTTCACAACAAACAATTATTGACCACCTATTACATTCCAGGCTGAACTAGGCAATGATGATCAAGTGATAAATAAGACAGGTCTTGTCCCTATTTCATGGAATCCCTAGTCAAACTCACCAAACATATACATATACATACACAGAAGTATCTATACTTACAGTATACATTATGATAATATGTATCATTCATTGAGTGCTTACTATGTGCCAGGCAAGAGTCTGAATGTTTTATACAATCATCATCATAATCAAAATAACAGCTACTGTTTATTAAGAGCCAGGAACAGTCATTGTGCTAAATTCTTCATTCTTATCATACAAGAGTTCTCCTCCCTTGTATGTCTTATCATGATGAGGAAAGAGTGGCTTAGGGAGGTCGAAGGAATTGCTCAAGGTCACAGATAATAATGGCAGAAGACAGATTTGAACACAGGTCTACCTGATTCCACCCCACACTGGACCACCACGGTCTTCCACACTGGGCTTTGTCAAAGTCCATTGGCGGTGAAGCGCAAGACGTTAAAATTAGACGTGATATGCCTGGGGACAGAAGACATCCCAAGGCTGATAACATCACTGAACAGCTGGACTTCTGTTCTGGCTGGCCAATCTCAGGAGCTGCTGGACACAGGCTAGAACCAAGCCCAAGGGTCCTCTGGATGAATTTCAAAGGGCAAGAAAAAACATCTTCCAAACTGGTGCTGCCTGATGTCTTCTTCTTTGACATTAGCAAGGAGAACATTCCTAATGATTACCCTAAAACAGTGGTTCTCAACTGGGGCAGATTTTGCTCCCCCTTCTCCCAACAAGGGACATTTGGCAATGTCTGGAGACATTTTTCTTTGTCACTCTGGGGAGGGTGTGCTACTGGCATCTAGTGGATAAAGGCCAGGGATGTCACTAAATATCCATAATGCACAGCCCCTCACAACAAAGAATTACCTGGTCCAAAATGCCAATAGTGCCTCTGCTGAGGAACCCCACCCTAAAGTATCCCTATGCTGCCTAGTGGATTTTTCTAAGAAAATGAGCCATAGGAATGAACTTTGTGCTCCTAAATTGCCAAGAAAGGAGTATAGACTAGACGGCAGTCTTCAAAATGGAGTGTAGCAAGAAAATAGTATGTCTTCCATTCATCTGTATGCATCTTTATGTTTTTATTTCCTGTGTATGTTTTATAATGTTCCTAAAATAGTAGTACAATAGTACATGCAAATAATTTGTGTATAAACAAATACACATTTATTGGAGGTAAATGCACAGAGCGGTAAAAACACATAATCAACAATGTTGGAAATGTAGAGAAAGAGCTATAGATTTGGAATCAAGGAGATCTGGGATCCAACTCAACCTCTAAATATTAAATGTATGACTTTGGTTTAACTGTCTGTAAAATAGGCATAAGAATACTCATCCCCCCACCCCAGGATTGTGTGATGAATTAAATTCAACTGTGTATTGAACACCTAGCACATAGTAGCTGCTTAATGAATATTCATTTCCTTTACCCTCTTTTTCCTCCCCTGTGTTTTAGGTATAAAAGCCTGGGACAGGTCACAAATTCCCTGTCCTGAGTGTCTTCATCTATAATCAAATTATGAATATTCCATCTACTTGACAGAGTTGGCATGAAGGATTAAATTAGAAAAATTGGTATTAAAGTGCTACCAAAAATACAAAGGATTTATAAATATAAAGTTGTTTTCCTAAATTGTGATCGTACAACCTTTTATCAAGGGTATTCCTGATAATTACTCCTTTGCCCAATTTGGAAACTCAAAGATCAACATTCAAAAAGGAAAGGGCTTGATTCTAGTAAATCCATGTGGCTTTTTCTTTTCTGCTTACACTATTTCACCATCTCAGCTGAGAGAGTGCTTAAATATTGCAAAATCAGGAATTTCAACAGTGGTATATTCAGTTCAACAGCATGGTGTTTGTTGGTTTTTTGTTTTTTGTTTTTTTTTTCTTCTTCTAGAGGGAATTGATTCACAGGCTGTGAAAGCACATTGCATCACAGACTGACCACGCAGAAGGGCCCAGAGGCTGTGTACCTCCCGGATGGTGCTGACGTCAAATTGCAGGGCACGTGGCCCTGTGCACTCCCAGCTCAGCACAATTCTCCCACACGCCTACAGCCTGGGATTCGTGCTCCATCACCTACAATTCCAAGTGCGCATTTTTAAACTTCTGAAGGTGAAGTGTGTTCATGCAAGCACTCTTCACAAAGGTCAAAAGCAGGCGGGAGCCATGGCGTCCTCATTGGAGGAGCCTGAGCTCTTGGACCCTCTCCCAGTGGGAGCCTCGGAGATGCTGGGAACTCAACCCCAACCTGGATCTCGCTGGCATTTTCTGACTTTCTCCTCCCACTCTCCCTAATAGAGTTAATAACAATAATAGCACACCATTTCAAAGCACTTTAGATTTTAAAAACCTGTAATGAATATTATCTCCTCGATTCTTTGAATTGCAACGGCTTATTTACTTACTTATCAGCCACTAGACTCTGAACTCCTAAGAGCATGCCCCGTGACTTGCTTCCGTCTTGGTATCTCCAGGGCCTCCCTAGCATGTGCGTGGCTCATAGTAGGTGCTCAATATCCATTCCTTGAAAGCACAACTAGATGAATGAATATTATAATCCTTACCTTAACCGTAAGAAACCTGAAACCCAGGGACCATAAGTCGTGTGCTCAAAAACATGCTTTTCTAAGTTACAGAGACAGTCCTAAACCCAGGCCTTCTGACCTCAATTTCACCAGACTTCAATATAGAAGGCAATTCCTACCTAAGGGAGGGAAATAGAAAGAAAGCTGAATGTTGCTCTCCTGAGTACAGCCTTGAACGAGCTGCCAGGATATAGGAGGGGGCACAAACAGAATCATCGAACTCACTATGCCAATTCTCTTCCCATGTCCCCTACATGCATTTTGTCCTAGGGAGATAGGCGTATGTGGCCCTGGGTGCATGCATGGCTGGCATGTCTAGGAAATGATGAGTTGGACCCTAACACCCCACCTCAGTTCAAGGTCTGACACCGTGCTGGCCAGACCTCAAGCTCTGGAGTGAAAGGGGCTGAGATTGAATCCAGGCTCAGCCACTTACACATGGTGTCACCTTGAGCACTCTCTGTCTCTCCATCCCCTCATCTGTAAAACGGGGAAAGTAATATAACTTACTTCATAGGGATGTTCTAAGGATTAAATGAGTTCCATTTTTTTAAATGCTTAATACAACGAGAGGCACTCAGTCATAGGATAAGAAATACTAGCTATTGTTATGCTTGCACTGGCATATTCTACCTCTGTGATGCTCTTTCCTACTTGTTTCATCACCTATGCCAGCCTACACCTTGGTGTTACTCGATTGCCTGCCTACGGCCCCACCTTTCCCTGAAGCATCTTCTTTCTAAGCTCTTTCTGAAAATCTCCTCTGATCATGTGACTCACTTGCCTGAACACCAATGGCTAAGATGCTGCCCAGATTCCTTCATATGACTGTCCAGACCTTTCCCAATCCAACTCCAAGCCTGCATTCAAGCCACATCTACCATGCCTTTCTCATGTTCTACTTCCTTGATCCTTGAGCACAGCCTATGTAACATCAAGAACGTGCATTGTTTGACTATCCATGCACTTCTGATACCTGCACAGAGCTATAAAAACATTCTAGGTGATTTAAACATACGTTCATGGAATTAACTTCATAAAATAACTGAATACTGAGTAGTGTCATGATTAAGAGCCTGGGCATGGGTGGCAGGCAGATTAGAGTTTCAATCTCAACTCTGGCACTTATTAGCTCTGTGACCTTAAACAAGTTACTTAACCTCTCTGAGCTTCTATCTCTTCTTTGGTGAACTACAGCTATTGTCTGTTGTATAGAATATTGTGAGAATTCAATGGAATAATGTAATTCAAATTAGTTCTCACAGTGCCTGGTGCATGGTACACTCTCAAAGAATGGCAGCTAAAACTAAAAGTTTCTAGTGTACATCAACAGTAAAAAGGCTTACGGTGATAATTGGGCAACTTGTTGAGAATCCTGGAGCCTACTTGCATATCAAACTAAGCCCCCTAATGCATAAGCCCCCGGCGAGAACCGCAAGGCCTGCTTCTAGAAAGCCAGTGAACATATGCTCTGAGACAGCTTTAAATAAGCACAAAGCACTCAGCAACCCACACACATTCTCCAAGCCCGTTCTCACCCACGGAAAGCAGAGAAAACACCGGTCATCATCATTTCCTATTCTCTTAGCAGAAATGACTATGGCCTTGGGCAGGAAAGAGTGTGGTCATTCCAAGTCTATGACAATGGCCTGTCCAGAGCCTCTCCAGGCCAGCAGTGATTCAGAGATGACAGCAGCTGAAGATAGAGCCCTTGCTGGTGGCCCACTGCTAGCCTGACCTACAGCAAAGATCTATCAGTGGTCCCCAGAGAGGCTCCATGTCACACTTACATCCTGCTCTGGGTGACACACAGCCTCTTCTCCATGGCCCAACCGTCTTCAGCTGACCAGAGCACAAATGAATATTTAACTCGAACTCCCATGACCTATTGTGTATATAACCTTGTGTACATAACACTTATATAACTCCAGCCTACTTAAGAGCGACAACTCCTGATGCATAGCTGCACAAAGAGAAATGCATGACATTGCAGTCTTTCTCCTGAGAACTAGAAGTTGCAAAATGATCCTTTTTTTAATCAGGTAGCTTGAAAAAAATATGAGGCAACTAGAGCGTGTGTGTGTGTACACGTGCACGACTGTGTGTGTATGACACAGAAGGAGAAAGAAAAAGGAAGAGATTCCTCTGTTTCCAAAAAATTCTTAATTGATTATCTAACATGGCATGTTGGCTCAGGTAATTTAGGAAATTGAAATTATATGTTTGTACAGAGATAATCTATGCTTAAAAATATCTGGCATGGTAGGAGGAACACTGATGAACAGTTTAAAAACTTGCTTCGTGCGGGCTTAATATGGGGCTAATTCAGAATTACAGAGTTGGAGGGTTATGGGACTCAACATAAAATGTACCAGTTCACTGAGCACTGTAGCGATCAAGAAAACACACATAAAAATTCCGATAAGAACGGAATGTGAGGCAAAAGCACAATTTCCTCCCAATCTGGAATATCAGCAGGATTTGCACTCGTTGTTTGTGGTTTTCGGGGGTAGATGGTACATTACAGTGGCGCATCAGCAGTAATGCTTCATGGCAGCTCCTCGGAATACCATCTGCTTCCCTGGGAACTGTTAGTATAGTTGTAATTATCTACTTCTAAGCACTTTATTGAGAATATCATTTGCAAATTAATCAACTACAGACCCATAAAACAAATGACACGCCTCCCCGAAAACAACAGCATTATTTCACATTATTTTCCAAAGGATTTAGGAAAGCTGAAGGGGATGTGTGGGCAGGGGGGGTGCGTTAAACATGCCTCTAAACCTCACCCTGTGTACATAAGTTGAGCTGAAAGAGTTACAGAATTGGGTGTTCTAGAAAGGTCTTTGGAGGATTTGGGCAACGGAGAAGAGGAGGAGAGCAGCAAAACCTAAGAGATGGGTCACATTACCACGTGAGACAAGAGGCTTGAGAGAGACTCCAGCTGACAGCTACACGATGGTGAAGACAAAGATTTCCAGACTCTTCTGCAATCGCTCCCTTGACTACAGTGTGTTGCCTTCTCAGTCTTGCCCTCCAAACCTTCCAGCTGTCCGTAGCGTGTGGATGGCCCCTCCATCCCAGGCCTTTTTTTCCCTTTGTGAAAAATTAATTTTTATTTATTTTAAGCCAATATCTTTCTGAAATTTGAATTGAAACTAAATTTTAATAATGCAAAAAAATACTAGTTAAGTAATATAAATATGGCAGGAAATATATATCAGAAATTCAGCCAAGGCCATTTCTGTCGGCTACAGGAGGAGAAGCAGGAGTACAGGAGGAGAAAGAGGAAGCACTGGATCTCTAATCCTTAATTCTCCTGCCATAACTGACCAAGAAGGTAAAGCTTTGAAAGCAGAAAAGCAAAGAGGGGAAAAGGCAAAGTCTCTAAATGGCAGAAATGACCCAGGAGTCAGGGGACTCAGGATTGAGACAAACCCCAGGCAGGCTGCCCCTCACTCTGAGTAAGCGGCATACTTGAATGGGTCTGAACCATGAGTCTTCAAGTCTGTGGCTTCAACCCAGAGGCCCAGAGCAGAAAAAGAATCCCAGTCACCATCACAGAAAACTCTAAGTGCACCTTCTGTTAGCAGCAAATCCGAGAGCTGAGGGAGAAGGAAATATTCACTGCCCTGGCCCTCCCCCGCAGAGGCACTGGCTCTAGTCTGGGAATAGAGGGGGTCGGTCTCCCCAGGACATGCCCAGGCTCTCAATAAACAAATGGCTTCAGACCCTCCTGTGATTTCCCCACCATCTTGTCAGTTCAGATGTCACACAGCAACAGAGAGCCAGAGCCACACCCAGAGAGAACGGCTTGTCCACATTTGCATGGCACATGGACGATGCTGGTACCTGATCAGAGGATGCTGGTATCTGGTCAGAGGATGCTGGTACCTGGTCAGTTTAAGAAGACCCAAGCTGAATTTCACTGATGGAAATAATGGTTTGTTGGCCTCATTAAACAATTTTTACAAGAATGTACTAGGGTCTCTCTTAAGAGGGGAAAAAAAGTGTTTAGAATCAGACAATCCTGGTAGTAAATCTTACCTTTGTTAATGACCAGTTACTTAATCTTGAGTAACTGGTCCTTGAGTTTACTTTTTTTATTCATGGGAGTTTGATGTCTTCTTGAAGGAGTTTATGTGCAACGTTAAAATAACGCTACATGTGCAGCGACATGGATGGACCTAGAGATTGTCATACTGAGTGAAGTAAGTCAGACAGAGAAAGACAAATATCATATGATATTGCTTATATGTGGAATCTTAAAAAATGGTACAAATGAATCTATTTACAAAACAGAAATTGAGTCACAGACGTAGAAAACAAACTTATGGTTACCAAGGGGGGTGGGGGGGGCAGATAAATTGGGAGACTGGGATTGACATATACACACTACTATATATAAAATAGATAACTAATAAGAACCTACTGTATAGCACAGGGAACTCTATTCAATACTCTGTAATGACCTATATGGGAAAAGAATCTAAAAAAGAGTGGAAATATGTATATGTATAACTGACTCACTTTGCTGTACAGCAGAAACTAGCACAACATTGTAAATCAACTATACACAAATAAAAAGTAATTTAGAAAATGAAAAAAATTAAATAAACATATTTGGTTACGGGAGAGAAGGCGAGGCAGAAGGAGGAAAAAGAGTGAAATGATGCTAAATCATTAGACACTAATTTGGAGCTAAAATAGAATGGCAATAAAATATATGAATCTAAAAAAAAAAAATCACACACTCCACAGCGAGCATGACTCTTTCCCTCCTCTCACGTCTGTGTTGTACGAAACACCTTGGACCCTCCTAGGCACATACTCTCCTGCATTATTATATCTCAAATAAATAGCAAATAGAGGTATGGAGAAAATAACTGATTCACTTTGCTGTAGAGCAGAAACTAACACAACATTGTTAATCAACTACACTCCAGTTAAAAATTAATTTAAAAGAATAAAAAATAAAATAAAATAATGCTACACTTACTATGGAAGAAAAAGGAGACACAAATGAAGCCTTTTCAAACAAACTTAGAGAGGTTTGTCAGGGAAGAGGTGGGAGAGAAAAATGAAATACCACCACGTGGTGGCCCATGGTTCTCCTGTAGGTCCAGAGGGAATGACCAAGACGGCCATAGTAGGGAAGTGCCCACATCGAATTAATGTAAGAAACCTGTATTGAGCATTTACTGGACTTAAACCGATTGGATTGTCATACATTGGATCTCTGTAAAAATGTGCTTTCCTATGGAAAGGACAAAGCCCACGTCCTGTTTGTTCTCATAGCCCATCCCAGACTAGACAGTGAGATAAACCAATGTCGTAGGCATGGGGTTAGGTGCCGTGGAGAGTACACCTCAATCAACTTTTTCCAGCTCCTGTTAAAATACCTCTGAGGCTGGTATTTTCACCAGTTATATTTCAGGTGGGTATCATTTATCCAATCTGACCAGACCTCCCTACTGTATGGAACCACCTCACACAGAAGGCTTATCCATTTTGCAGCTAACTTCTTATAAGATGGTACATCATGGGGCTGACTTACTCAAAATCAGCTCTTCTGATTTTTCTGAGGAGATAATGAGGTCCTTCAAGAGTTGAAAAGATCCACTGAGAATTATGTTGCCCTTCAGCTTCTTTTCTGGCCCAAATTATTTCTTCCATGAAACATAGCTTTAAATAAAAAACACTCAGAGGCCCCAGCCTCTCTGTTATTCAAATATTTGAGTGGATTTAAAGGGACAGTTTCCAGAAGCTACAAATGAAACTTACTACCAAAAAAAGGGTAGAAAGAAAATCTTACCCAGGAAGGGATTATGTTAGGAGCACCCCTTGGACTTTCTGATCATCCGAGATTCTTCCCAACCCAGAGAGTTTGTCAGGCATCAAGGCTTGGTTTTGAAACTGTGACCTTGGGTACATTAAGCTCTTTGTGTTTATTCCTCCTCTTTTTTTTTTTTTTAATTTAATTTTTATTTTATATTGGAGTATACTTGATTTACAACGTTGTGTTAGTTTCAGGTGTACAGCAAAGTGATTCAGTCATACATATACATATATCTATTCTTTTTCAGATTCTTTTCTCATATAGGTTACTATAGAATATTGTGTAGAGTTTCCTGTGCTATACAGTAGGTCCTTATTGATTATCTATTTTATATGTAGTAGTGTGTATACGTTAATCCCAAACTCCTAATTTATACCTCCCCCCCACAGTTCCTCTTTTTATCCCTCATCTTAATACAGAACTAAGTAATATAACTACTACCGTTGTAAAGACTACATAAGAGATAATGCATGCAATGTGCCCAACACACAGTAGGTCCTCACATTAGGTCTCCATCCCACAGAGTCTGGGGCAACCCTTGGCAGACTCTGGAACGGAGGTAACGTGTGTGAATATATGCATATGATACTTTGAAGCTGGGAGAAACATAAGTTAGGGATCTGAGGGAATGAAGAATTTATTTGTCCCTTAGGTATTTCCTCCCAGAGATCTCAAGCAAAACTTCAACTGGCACGTAGCACATCCATGTTCATAAGAAATAGTAGATCATTAAATCGATTAAAGAACTGTAGTACTGCCTTAACTACCAGAGATGCAAAGGTAGTATTAACAGTTTGTTGATAAAATGTAGGAACCTAACCTTCATTCTTGATCATATTCTCTTCTCTAGGCCATTCCACACCTTCACAGAAGTAGGCCTTGGGGACACTGAAATGTGTCGACCTAGAGAGACCTAGGTGGAGGCTATTGCCATTGTTCAGGTGTGAGAACTTGAGCCATGGAGGGTGTTAGATGGTGTTCATGGGGACAAGAGAAGGGGCCCCATATGAGGAAACAGGGAAAGACAGAAACATCAGAGCCTGGCAACTGATTTGAAATGGCGAGTAAATTTTTTTTCCATTTTTAGCTAACGTGTGTTCTTCTAATGTTTCTACAAGGAACGTGTAACATTTATTTTAAAAAACTGTTAAAGTCAATGACATATTCAAAAAAAAAGAAGGCATTAGTGATTACTAGAAGGCTTTAATCTTGAGTGCCTGGGAGAAAATGCTAGTGCCACTGATACAAACTTAGAAAATCACCATAAATAAGGTTTCCAGAGTATGGATTGGAGAATGGTGAGAAATTTATCCAGAGACATCTTGAATCTAAAATGTTGGTAGAGCATACAGCAGCAACTGACATACAGCATATGCCCAATAAATGCTTCTCAAATGCATAAATAAATGACATAGACCATCTGCTCTGGGAATTAAGGAACAGCTAGAGCAGACTCTTACCAAGCCTGGTACACAAAAGACTAAGTCGTAATTGTTGTCACAGAAAAAAAGAGATTCCATGATGAGTTTGGAAAATCCTAGACATAACCATTCACACCAGTTTCTTCCCACTTTGGAGGGTACAGAGAAACTGGCAGTGCAAGGAAAGAAGGAGGTGGCCCCTGTCACCTCGGCCAGGATGCAGGGCTGAACCAGGTCATGTGGGTCCCCCAAGAAGCTGACAATGCGTCATATTTTCCGAAAGGCATTGAAGTGTTGGTTAAATATTTCTTTAGAAGAGTGGCAGAGAGTTTCAGACAGGAAGAGGGCAAGAGGTAGCAGTACTCAGTCCTTTCTGTAACGTCCCCAGCAATTCAGCTCTGGCCCAAACCTCCCCATCTTACTCAGCACACCAGTTAACTGCTTCCATCCTCCTTGGAAGGCAGGTTATGGAACATCCACTGTTCCCCAATCTACCTCTTGAGATGATGAGCCCCAAGCAGCACAATCATGGCACTCTTTCCAACCACATTTTAATCTTTGTCCAGAGTGGAGTTCTGGCAGCTAGACATCATCTTCCCTTCACCCCCAGTGCTGTTTAAATGTCCCTTCGAAATTGGTGTCCCAATGACCTGCCCTGCTGCCCACCCTTGGCTCCACTCTAAGGAGACACATATGCATAATCTCAGTCCTTTTCTAGGGCCATCACCAAGTCCAAGATGGGGAACACACAATCCTCTTCCAACTAAAACAACTATAGTGCTGTTTGGGTGGAGTGAGAGAGGGGTACTTAATTTCCCCTCAGAGTTCAAATTTCAGCTGATTCAGAAGTAGTGATGGCAGAAAGGTGAACAGACAGGGTGACTGGTACCAGTCCAAACGTCCTGGCGATGTTTCACAGCCCCGTGCCCCTTGGAAATGGAGCCAGGGAGACCGCTATGCTTTTCTGCAAGTGCCAGCACACTGCTGGGGGCAGTCACACCTGGGCCAGCATGCTCTGAACTCTTGTTACCTGGCAGCAACCATCCAGAGTCTCTCTACGACGCTGAGAGTAGCTGTCAGACCAATACCTGCAGGCTGGGATTGCTGCATTCCCAGGCAGAATCTCACAAACAACAGCAAACAGGTCATCTGCTCCATCATACCGGGCTCTTGCTTCCCTTGAATTGTTCAGTGATGGAGTCAATTTTCTGTCGCCATCTGCATGGCTGCCTCTACCCCATGAGAGCAACCATCAACATAAAGTCTCATGGAAAGGGTCCTGCTCAGTTAACAATCAATCAATCCATGAGTTGTCTCCATTATTCCCTTAACACTTACTTATCTTCACTAAACACCTGCAGCCACTGGCTGGACTCCAGAGGCCCATCTCCCCTCCCCCAAATATGGGCATTCTGGAGACTAGTTAAAAATGTGTGGATAGAAATGGTGTTTGGATATTTGACGCTCTGTGAGTGGGGCCTTGGACCTGGTATTGGAGGCCATTCAGACATGAGCCAACATAAAGGCCACTGCCACACTCTGGTGCTAACCATCCACCATCCCATCCCTTCTGTTGAGAAGCCCCTTGGAGGGGCCCTTCCTAATGATAACATCAAGTAACAGGGTCCTACCTTTAAGAAGGGATTTCTCTCTTTGAACCGATTTTAGACAAGGAGTTTAAAATTTTCACTTCTTAGAAATAAGTCCACTTACTTTACAGTTCCTTTGTAGAACTCCAGAAACTACCATAAGAAATAGCACATCCTATCCCCAGATGGGGAAAAGAAAATGAGGATGTCTCCAACGTTGACCAAAATACTGTGACATTATTTTTTTTAATCCATAGACAAATTAAATCTTAATTTATTCTACTTTCCAAAGGAAAATTGTAGAGGGGAGAGATCACAAAATTAAACAGTGAGAGAGGCTGGGAGTCATTGATTTGGAGAAAGAGAAACAGGAAAAAGATGGAACAAGTTCCCAAAAAACTTTCTGAGTTTGGACTTTACTTAAATGTTTATTACATTTTATTAAAATTTTATTACATATGTAGTACTAGTAGTAGCTAATTTATTGAATGCTTAGTATGCACCAAGTACTGATGTGCATTTTATAAGCATTAGTTCATTAATTTTATTTAATCTGTACAGCATATCTATGTGGTAGAGTGGTATTATCCTCATTCTGTACCTGAGGAAATCGGACAACCTGTCTAAGTGACAGCAGAGCTAGGATTTTATCCAGGTCTTTCTGACACTGAAACCTGTGCTCTTACTCACTGGGCAAAATTATCTTCCAAACAAGAGTAAAATTTCATATAAATAAAACATAATACTAATTCTTGACAACAAAACACAGAGGAGATATTTGCCTGTGATGTAGAAGCACAGAGGAAATACATAAAATGGTAAAGTTTGAGGAGCAATGGAACAAGTGTAATTAAATTAGCTAGTTGAAATGATTTGTTTGTTCCAATAACAGTAAGACCTTTCTTTGCTCAAAGTTCACCATTCTGGGCGGACAAGAAACAAAATGTTCTAGAAACATCCCAGATGCTGTGGCATTTGGAACATTTGCATTAATTTTAGCAAGTCCCAGTGTTTCGAACATCTGCCTCACTGACAGACACCCATTGATAACACTGGGGAGATGGTAAAGGGTACTATCTCCAAGGGCAATGATATCATGGGGGTGTTTGGCTCAGGACTTGAGTCAAAAGGCAGAGGTGGCTGGAAAATGTGCTTTCAGCTGGCAAGAGAGTAAATCTCATCCTCTCATCCTAGATGTGGAAAGTGAACTCATTACCGTAGAGTAGAAAGTCCTCCAAGACCTAACATCTCCATCAACCTCTGCAACCTCCTGTACATTGCAGTGTGTTACACTGGTAGCAGGAAGTAACTTGAGGTAGTTAACAAAATATGCTCTAAGCCAGACTGTTTGGCTTGGTATCCCAGTGTTTTTACTTACTAGATACAACAGCTTCTCTGTGCCTCAATTTCCACATCCATCAGTGCGAATAATAATAATAATAATAATACCTATCTCATGGGGTCATTGTGAGAATTCAATGAATATACAAAGTGATTGGATCTTTTTCCAGCAAATGGTTAATGCTATACACGAATGTTTGTTGTCATTATTATCATGTGTTCAAAGTGATTAAACTGAATCCTTCCTAAAATATCTAGAGGCAATAGATTAGTGATCGCCCGCAGCTGGAGGTGGCAGCAGGGATTTATTCAAATGGGCACAAGGGAACTGGTGGAGGAAATGTAAATGTTCTAAAACTGGGTTATGGTGGTGGTTGCACAACTGTAGAAATTTACCAAAAAAAAAAAAAAAAAATCCTTGACTTGCACACTTACAAGGCTTGAATGTTATGGCATATAAATTATACTTCAATAAAACTGTTGGGGGGAGCTGGGGGAGGAGGTATAGATTGGGAGTTTGGGATTAGTAGATGCCAACTATTAAATATAGAATGGATAAACAACAAAGTCCTACTGTGTAGCACAGGGAACTATATTCAATACCCTGTGATAAACTTTAATGGAAAAAAATATGACAAAGAATATATATGTATAACTGAATCACATTGCTGTACAGTAGAAATTAACACATTGTAAATCAACTATACTTCAATAAAATAACTTTTACAAATAAAAAATAAATAAAACTGTTTATCAAATTAAAAAAAAAAATTCTTCCTTACATAGTCTGTGACAGAGACAAGCAGTGTCAAAGTTCCCAACAGAAATTCTTAAAAATTTCAAGGTTAGACTGTAATACCTTTTTTAAAAATCCTTGGGAAATGGCAAAAGTCTAATCAGATTTGTCCTTAGAAACAAAAATTGATTTTCTTTTTCAATAATTCTATTAACTGAATCTTCTCCTTCACTCCAGCCAAAGACCAGAATTTGAAGAACAATTCCAGTCTCTGTCACCTGAGTAAGATAATCTTACATCACTTTGTCAATAGCAACACGTTCTACTAGCAGTTTAGACACATCACTCAATTTGCTACTAATGTAATTTATACCACCTTCTAAATAATCAAAACAATGCAAATATAAACCTGTTATGCATATAAAATTAGCAAAACCCAAAACCAAACAAAAATTCATAAAACCTAATGCTGGCAGAGTTGCAATTAAGCACAGATACTCAAGCATATATTTTGGGTAACAGTCTAAAATATTTTAATCCTTTTGAAAAACATAGCAATATGCTTCAAAAGCTTTTAAGTGTCTGTCTGTATCCCAATGAATTTATACCAAGGAAACAATTCAAAAGATAAAAGTTATAGGCACAAAGACGTTCACAGCAGGGTTATTTGTAGTAAAGTAAATTATGTAAATATAAATGTAAAGTAAACGTAAGTGTAAAATAAATATACATACTATGAACTGTTTTATTTGTCTCAGTTTTAAGATACCTTTTTTGGTAAATTTTCAACATTTCTGAAATTAGACTGCATCTTACATTCATTGCATACATTTAAAGTGGTAATATTTCTTCTCTTCCTTGAAAAGCTGTTATGAAAGCAATGGTGCATCTTAAAATCAGTAGCATCTTATGATCAAGAAAATGCAGTAGCCTGCAGTCATTAAAAATAGTAACTATAGATGTTGTTTAAAAACATGAAAATATCGAATACAACCATATTAAATTTTGTATGATTGGGGGTTAGAGTAGAAAGCAAGTAGACAAATGCAGGTTGACTTACAAGTAATATTTTTCTTCCTTTCACTTAGAGTTGCATGAATGTCACTATGATATTATGCATGTGTTAACATTTCTTCTTTGTTTTTTTTAAGAAAGAAACATGCTTTCACTGATATTCACTTCCCATGAAATCCTGGGCAGAAATATCCTGAACAAGATAGGAGTAAAAGCCACCTAAATGCCCTATTCATTGTAGAAACAGAAACTTAAGAGTTTTTAGGGACTTCTCTGGTGGTGCAGTGGTTAAGAATCTGCCTGCCAATGCAAGGGACATGGGTTCGAGCCCTGGTCCAGAAAGATCCCACATGCTGCGGAGCAACTAAGCCCGTGAGCCACAACTACTGAAGCCCACGTGCCCATGCTCGGCAACAAGAGAAGCCACCACAATGAGAAGCCTGCGTGCTGCAACGAAGAGTAGCCCCTGCTCACCGCAACTAGAGAAAGCCCACGCACAGCAACGAAGACCCAATGCAGCCAAAAATAAATAAATAAATAAATTTTTTAAAAAATCCTATTAAAAAAAAGAGTTTTTAATCCTTATCTCCTCCTTCCATTCCAGGAGGGGTTGTGTAGGAGCAGGCTGGGAGAAGAGCGGGGTGAACCCTGAGGACATTTACCCCTGCAAGCTACAGTGGGTTGTCAGGAAGCCTAAAACAAAACAAAACCCCCTAAGGTAGATTATGGGACCTGTTCAGACTGCACACCTACTGCCACATTGGACCAAAGAGAATTGGGCTCCATAGCTAGAGGAGGAGAATGAAGATAAGGCGGTAGGAACACAACTGTTATTAAAAAATGAGAAAGATGTCAGGAAGTTGATGTGGAGGCAGGAAAAAAGAGAGCCCTGGAAGGAGAAATAAGTTAGGAAGAAAAGAGAGAATGAACTAGAACATCCTCAAAGACACATGGTATAAGTCCTCACCAAGTATTTGTTAAAGGAATAAACAAGGGAATGAATGACTTCTATATGCCTAAATGCTAATGCCATGCCTGGCCCATAGTAGTTGCTCAATAATTCATTCAACCACTATTCATTCATTCATTTAACAAATATTTACTAAGCATCTGTTATGTGGCAGGCAATTATCTAGGCAAGGTAGACAAAGCACTGAACAAAACAGATAAAAATACATACCCTCAGGGAGCTAACACTCTGGTGGGGATGGAGCAACGTAGAAAGGTGGGTAGAGAAGACTGACTATAATAAACAAGACTGTAAAACATACAAAACATTAGATCATGATATGTGCTGTGGAGGAAAGGCAAGAGTCCAGGTGGATGACAGTGCCTGAGAGTGAGGGAGAAGCTTACAACTTTAAATAGAGTGTTCAGGGAAGACCTCACTGAGATGGTAACATTGGAGAAAAGACTTGAAGGAACTATAAGAGGAAGCCATGTGGATACCTGAGGGAGAGGAAATAGCACATGCAAAGGCCCTGAGGTGGGAATGTGTAAAGCCTGTTCAATGATCAGCAAGGAGGTCAGTGTGGGTGGAGCAGAGTGATGAGCTCAGAGAAGGAATGAACAGGTTGGGGCCTCCGAGACCATCTTAAGACCAAAGCTTTTACTCTGTGTGAAGCGGATAGCCAGTGAAGAGTCTGGACCAGAAGGGTGACATGATCTGACCAATTTTAACAGGATCTGTTGCTGTGCTGAGAATAGTCCGTAGGGGAAAGGAAAGAAGCAGGGAGGCCAGTTTGAAGCCTATTTTAATAACCCAGCTAAGAGTCTTGGACCAAAATGATAATTGAAATGCACTGAAAAGTGATTGGATCTGGGAATATTTTGAATATGGATCCCAAGAGGTTTGCAAATGGATTGGATGTGGTGTGTGATAGAAAGAGAGAGGTCAAGGGTGACCCCAGGTTTTTTGGTCTGAACAGATGCAAAATGGAACTTCTGTGTGCTGAGATGGGAAAAGTGGTGAGAGGAGTAGGTTTGGATGGAGAAGGCCAAGAGTCCACTTTGGGGACACTGTAAGTTTGCAAAATTATGAGATAGTCCAGCACATTTGTCCTGTTGACTGGTGTTTAGGTTGAACCGATATCTGAACAAATGCTCAAAAAACAGAAAAGTGAAAAATGAAAACAGAAAGAAAGGAGAGAGAAAGGTAAAAAATATAATGCTGTTAATAAAATAAAAGAACTTTGAAAACAAACTCATGGTGACGAAAGGGGAAATGCGGTGGGGGGAGGGATAAATGAGGAGTCTGGGATTAACATATACACGCTACTATATATAAAACAGATAATCAACAAGGACCTACTGGAGAGCACAGGAAACTCTATTCAGTATTCGGTAATAACCTCTGTGGGGAAAGAATCTGAAAAAGAATGGATATATGCGTATGTATAACTGAAGCACTTTGCCGTATACCTGAAACTAACACAACATTGTAAATCAACTACACTCCAACATAAAATAAAAATTAAATTTAAAAAAACAAAATAATAAAACGAAAGAGAGGGACGCAAAGAGAAGGAACAGCCTCTGAAACAGGGAAGAGAACAAGTGAGGAGAGGGGAGCGCTGGTGCTGAGCCCATGCTGACAGAGGTCTCTAACCCTCCATCTCCTGTCAGTGGAGGTCTGAGTTTCCTCCCAGCCCCACTTTCACCACTCCTGCTAAACTAAGAGCCTGCATCCTAATCTGCCGTTGTCTGACACTGTAAACACCAGTGACAAGATGATTTCTCGCACGTTTGTCTATAATGTGTTTATTCCGCCCGGGCTGTAGGATGGTTGGAAATTGGAAATCTGGGAGCAGGGCAGAGGCACCCGGCCCTCTGCATCACACGCTGTCAACCCTGCCTGGGTCTTCTTAATCCTCGTTTGCCATGGAATAGGAATTGTTCCAGGCCCTTCCTCTGCACTCCTGACTTGGGCAGGCTGGGAAAGGCGGTTCACCGTGAATAAGGAGGATCAGGAAGACACGGGCAGAGGGAGGATGACGAGGCAGGAACTCACTGGCCAGCAGCTCTGTCTTCAGAGTCAAGGGGAAATGCTGATGGAAAACAAAGAATTAGCTCCTCTGGAATAATCCTGGGAAAACTGTCTCCCAGCCTTTCCTTCTGAGTTGATTTCTTTCGCTCTGTGTTTGGAGAGAGCTGAAGTCACCCCCAGAAGTCCTGGGGCCCAGGTCTCAGCTAACACTCACTGTGTCATCTTGGGCGAGTCACATAACTTCCCAGGACTCGGTAGCTCATTTGGAAAAATAAAGATAATTAGCGTTTGCCTGCCAGAAGGCAGGCTGACGGGCCAGATGATCTGGTTCAGGCCCTTCCAGCTCTAAGGTCTATGATTGTGTGATGGTTATAGAAAGTGAAATGCACAAGGGCAGGAGTTTAGAGATGTGTGCAGGGAACAGATGTGCTCGGTCACCCTCCTTCTCACAGTAGAACGTCTTATGGCATCTTTAGCAGAAAGCGAAAACCCCTATCCTGGCTCTTTATTCTGTGAGAAAACCATGTATTTTGTATTCAACCAGAACTGCGTTTAAATTCTTGCTTCCAACACTTCTAGAATTATAACCTGGGGAAAAGTATTTAACCTTTGCACGTCTCTGTGGACTCATCTGTAAAATGAATATAGGAGAAGGCAAAGATTTCTGGGTTGCTGAGAGGATTAAATATGATGATAAATGTAAAACACTAACTCTATCAGTCATGGTCCAGTCATAACAACAGAGATCACTCTGGGTATTTTAAGGATTGAATACAGAGGAATGTTACTGCAGTGATGGAAGAAAGCCCAGTATGCCTTCACTTCCAACCTCAGCTCAGCTGCCAGATCTCCAAACCCCAGCCTTGATCCTACACTCCAGGGTCCCCTGTATCTGGAAGAGAAAACTGGGCATGAATAAAAAAAAGCTAAGGGCAGATTCCAAAGAGGAAGGCAGTGAGCATCTAAACCGTGGAAGTACAAATGGAGGTGGGAGGCCAAAAATAATTTACAGGGTTGCCTAATGAGAGAGAAGCAACTTTTCTTTTCTCTGTTTCCATGCAGGAAAGATTTCCCTAGGGAACAGCTGCCTTTCCCCATCCCGTTACAATGGGGCAGTGGAATGATCCACTTAACTTGAATTTAGGGAAAACAATCGAGTACGCTGAGCTCAGCTCCACCCTTCTCATCCTCAGCATGAGCTACCCTCAGGGAGCTGGCATATTCCAGCTGGTTATTCCACCAAGTGCCAGAGGTGAGGGGGGCCTATCCTTCAGTGACCAGGTAGATCAGTCTACTTCACCCTGAGTAATAGTGATGGGCCATTTGCCTCTCTTGGCCAAGCCTGGTATCAGCAGCAGTGGAAATGAAGATGGCCTCCATTTTGACTCCTTGATTTCTCAATTTGTTCAAAACCCAGGGAGGGAATAAAGATAGGACTGCTCAGAAGTCCCCAACAATGAAGATCAGCCCTGGTCTTTGATTTAATGCTCTAGCTGCATGCATCACTATTATCACTAACTAATTAAGGCTATAATTATTCATGTCATCAAAAGTAGATATTTATCACCACAGTTCATTTCTTTGTTTGCCAGCGGATTTATCTTTCAACTCCTGTCATTGTCACAGTCACCTAGGAAATTTGTTTAAAATACAGATGCCCGGGCTCCAGGCTTTGGGATTCTGAGTCAGTAACTGTGTCTTCTATAAGCACTCCCAAGGTATTCCTACACTTTGAGAAGCAAGGTGTATAACTAGTGGTCCTCAATCTTGGCTTCACTTTGAAATAACCCGAAAAGCTTTTAAAAATAATGATTACCTAAATCCCACTCCTAGAAATTCAGATTTAATTGGTTAGGAATGACACCTGGCTCTGTGGACTTTTAAAAGTTCTCTAGGTGATTCTAACATGCAACCTGGGTAAGACCCACTGGTATAGCCCCTCAAAAGAAATCTTTCTTTAAGGTTGTTGTTGTTGTTTTTAAAGATCTTTGCTGTTGTTGATGGGAGGAAAGGCTTTCTGTTCACTGAAAGCCTCCTGGTGTCTGGAGTTCCTCTTCCTCTGCAGGACACAACATGGTAGCTGAATCCCCAAAGTCCCAGCACCAGCATCAAAGCGTAATACCGCTCCATGGCAGCCCAGCTCCTCATGCCACCTTGCTCCACTGTGGTTCTAACTTGCTTTCAGATGAAACGCAATTTCCATCTCTTTAACTAGATGTATTGGTGTTATTACCATTGCAGTCCTATTGATCGCAGGGCTGCTCTTAGCAACACATTCCAATTTTATCATCCTTAGTCATTCTTACATGAGTATATGTGTAGAAACAAGCTCTGGTATTTAAACCAGCACACAGTTGGGGATGAAAAGGATCAACTGCAAATCTCTAACCAGCCTGTGAAATGAATCCAAAACAATCAATGCCCCCACTTCAGGGACTTTTCTCTTGGTCCTCTAGATTTTCCTTCTGGGGAGAAGCATGGGTAGGACAAGGATCTGAGACCAAGTTTAATGGGAGTCAGTTCCCATTTTATGAACTGTTTCATTTTATAGATGAAGGATGCAAGGACAAGAGATATAAATTAATTAACTTAAGTTCGTCAGCTGGTTAACGGTGGAGCGGTGAGCAGCACATACTCTTTCTTAATCCCCATCTGGTACTCTTGGACCCAGCCCATATGGCACCTTTCTTTGCCTCAATATTGGGTCTGTAACTTCAGCCATGAGTCCTCCAAGAGAAGAGAGGAAATCTGGGGACCATAGGATGGGTTCCAGGGTAGAATGACTCTGGGCAGTGTGAGAAGAGAGAGCGAACTCAAGGTAGAAGTTAGGAAAGATCTAAAAGTAGAAGAAAGCAAAGAAGGCCACTTGCATCTTGCTGTCTTGAGACAAATGTGGGTAGGATGACAGAGATAACTGCCAACTGTACATGTCAAGTAAAATTAGCTCTACTAGTATGGATTTCAAGATATGATATAGAAACAAGGGTCCGGGGGAGGAGGGGTGACAATCAAAGGGCTATACCTCTCGGTGAGAGGCACAGGAGAGTAAGGAACCAGACAGATGATCAAATTTATAGAAAAGAAGAAAAGGTTTTATTGTTTGACAAGGGATGATGTCACTGCAACTTTATAATTGGAAAGCTCTCATCAGATATGGAAGAGAAACAGAGAACAAATAGCGAACGATCCAAAGCAAGATGTAGATGAGCAGTTGTAGGAAAAAAGGGCTCCAAAGCGCTTCCAAGAGAAAGTCCAAGTCCACAGCCTAAATCCCAAGTCCCTGTCTGACTCAGCCACTGTCCGTGTCCTTAGTCTCAGGTGCTGACACTCCACAACCAAAGACCTCTCTGCAGCTGTGGGCTGTACTAGTAAAATAAGGCCAAGAGTCTGGAGTAAAAGCCCTGGGCTAAAAACCCAGTTCCACCATTCACTCATTTTGTGACACCAGGGTGGCGACTTTATTTCCCTACCCATCATATCTCTTGGGATATTGACCTATAAACTCCACTAAAAATTCTGGACCATTCAGAGCCCTGATAGCCAACATTCCAAAGAGATGTAAGGCCTTCTCCAGTCTGGTCCGGTCTCTCTCCTAAGGGTTCCCAGTACAAAGGATTTGCCATGCTCCCCAGAGGGGTCCACCCCAAAGGGCTCAGTCCCAGAAATCTTAGGAGATGGAGCTCACATGGGGGGACGTTACCCAGACTCAGAGCCTTCTGGAGAGGGAACTGTAATCCTCCCCAAATTAGCTGTCAAACGGCAATTTGTAAGGGAGTTCAAATACCTATTTCCAGAAACTTCCACTCAGGAAGAAATCATATTTCCATGAGGGAACACAAAGAATGAGGGTGCCACTAAACATTATTTGGGTATTTGGGACATGTGCTTTTTATTTTTTGCCAACTCAAAATCCAGTCCTTTTCTTGTCAAATATAATACTGCCAGAGTGCAAGTGACAAGACATACAATAAAGTTGAGGAAGAGAAACACAAAGACCTAGATAGTAACCTATTTATTTTCCAGAGGAAAAAAAGTAACAACTATTCTGGCAAAGAAAATAGCCCTGCATTTGGTCTCTTTATTTTTTTATTTTTTTTCCTGTTTTCCCCTCAATTTAAGAGAACAACTTTTCAAATTCACACAAAATGGTATACCCTGTCTGCTTTTCTGTGGCTATCTTCAAATACATAACCTTTCAGGTCACCACAAAACACTTTTCTGAAATATGTCTCAATCTGTCTTTCAGTGTGACAATGAAATTACCAGTCAGTTCAGCATGTGACGTGACTGAATTAGGCTGTAGCTGACCAACTGCTATCATCATCATACTCCATTCTTTACTTCCTGGCCGGGGGAGCGGGGGCGGGGGGGGGGGGGCGATCACTGCAAAATCCTGGAACAGAATCACAGCTGATTATTTGCACAAGGGAAGTGACCCTGTGGAATTACACTGTTCCCTTCTCCTAGAGATCTCGGGTCTGGAGAACTACTGATGCAGAAGCAGGTTTGCTTAAAGTCTTCTGTCACCACTTTGCCAGCCTCCAATTTGTGACTCCATTAGTTACATACCCGTCCAACTCCCTTTGGACTGGTAGCGGACACCTTGGAATGTCTTCAGATGAAAGTTATATAGAAGTACTTGACCTTTTTTAAGAAACACTGATCAAGTTTGCCTTGACTATTTCACTGTATCACGGGAACGGTCATAAATGGCATAGAAAAATTCAACAGCTGCTGGGATCAATAAGCTGTTCACTCAGAAAAAAATATATATATATATCTATATTACGTATATAATACATAATTGCACTTTAAAAAAAAATTCACAAAGACTTGCTGCTACTCCAAGTAGAATTGGTTTTGTTCTTATGCTTGTACAGAGAAGCTGGCTTCCAGCCGGGCCTGACTGAGGAATACCCACAGGATCAAATGAAATTCCTACCATGTACACCATCTTTTTGACTTAGGGCATTGTCTCTAGAAATATTCTGTTAAAATACAACTATTTGATCTAGAAGGGATAACATACTGAGTAATTAACAGGTTCTAACACATTTGCATGGATGTGTTTATTAACATAGATGGCAGAAAGTAAATCCCTAAGGATAGGGATCCAAGGCAGACAAGTGTGATGAAGAGATGGGCGGAGCAAGAACCCAGGGCATGACTGAGAATGTCCAGTAGTGGCTAGAATAGCCACAAAATGTGCCCCAAGGCTGCATCAGGGCCCTGGTGCTGGAGAATCGCAGCATTGTCTGCTTTTTCATACTGCCCTGGGCCCCCTTTCTTCTTGAGGAAAGCCTAGAAACAATGTATCTCCAGTGTATCTTTGGAATTTGTAGGAAGAGCTCAAAAGGTCTCACTTAGAGGTATGTGCAAATAAGATGAGATTGGAGAATTTCCTCTCCAAGGCAAAACAAAGAAACAAAAATATTCTAACAAGTCACCCAATAACCAAGCAAATATGATATGTTGGCCTGTTCATGTGTCATAAGCCTTTCACATACACATTGTACTAAAGAGCACCTCCCGCCCCCCTTTCTCCCTCTCTCTCTCATTCCCCACCCCCCCACACACACACAACCCCCTCCTCTCTCCTTCTTTCTCTCAACTGGATTCAGAGGAAACTAACACATTGTCCCAATGGTCCCAGTGAAATTCCAACCCAAAGAAGTGGCTGGAGGAAATGCGTAGATGGAGAATACCCTACATGTGCCAACTCGAGAGGCTCTAATAGCTGGAGACTCCCTCAGTGACCTGCAGTGAGGACACACACACACACACACACACACACACACAGTTTGGCAAATACACCCGTTTGAAGACCTTCCAAACATTTCTCTTCTCTCTCCCGAATGAAGCTACCTCGTTGTCAATGAGATTTTAAATAAAATTGAAGCATAAATTTGCTTCAACGGTCACATAGGTTAAAAAAAAAAAAAAAAGAATTAATAGCCTAAGAAGCTGGGGCAAAAGACCAAAAAGTTAAAGCGCTTACAAGGCAAATAATTTGAAGAGGCAGGATAAAATCAAAAACAGAATTTAAATGATCCCAGCCTAAGAATTTATAAAAGACCAAGTCCTGACCTATGACAGAAATGAGAACTTTATTGGGCACGTAATTCAGAAAGGCAGGAAAGGCTGATACACAGAACACAATGAATGTCAGGTTAAGGATTTAAATCTCAGTCTGACAGGGTCGGGAAAACCAATACAATAATGCCAACGAGAAGAAGAGGCGAAGGAGAGACGTGCTGTGCAAATCTAGTGCGGTTTAGAACTTGGACGGCATAATTAGCCCACGCTGTAATTAAGAATCTAGAGGGCCTATTGAAATGAAAGCACAATGGGCAGATTTGGATTTTGCTGCATGGAGCCAGAATACTTAACGCAGTAAGAGTTTTCCCCGATTTTGGCTAGATCCTTTCATAGCTGACAGCCAGCAAGGCTTATAAACATCCTTGTGCTACCTGTTTCATAACAATCGCGACTGACAGAAGGGAAATATTTTAAAAGTCCTTACATGATGGTTTCATCTTTGAGTTTTCTATCTCACTTCAGGAAAACACTTTTTTGGGTTATGATTTCACCATCTGATCACAGGAAACTGAGTTCATTACAGGCATGAGGTCAAGGCTGAGTTGATCTCTAAGCCAATGATAAACTGGCATTACAGGCTCGTTTTATTTATAGAGACCCGTGATATCAAATTAGATGGAAAGGAGGAGAGGGAAGAATTTAGCTTTATTTAGAATAAGTGTCTCTGGAAGGCATCCACAACCAGTTTTCTAAAGATATAAGACAATGCCATGGGTTCTGCCTTTGCCTTTAGGAAAATCGGAAGAGGAAAGTAAAACGCTTACACACTACTGTGATTATGAGCTAATTCAAAGGACCCATCTTCATATGAAAGTAAAGTAACCTGAGGAAAATAACTCATTTTGTCCATTTCTACTGCCCTTTCATACAATCCAATAAACAGACCCTAGGGGTCACTGACTCAGCTTGCCATACTAATTGGGGAAAATGAAACAAAGAAAGATAGGATTTTTTTCCTGGTTTTTTTTTTTTTTTTTTTTTTTTTTTTTTAAGGATAGGCCTTTATTACAACTAGTTGCAACGTGAAAATAAAACATCACATGCTAGAGAACTCATGAAGAAATGTAAGCCTTCACAAGAGCCCCACAGCACAAATTCTTGGTTCCTGCAGTTTCTGCAATGCTCATTAGGGAAGATTTTTTAAGACAATATAAGAGCCCTTCAATAATCTCATTAGGAAATGAGGAATCTCCATCAAGAAAAACTCCACTGGCTACTTGACACCCATCAAGGTACCCAGAATAAAAAGAAAGGATGTCAGAAAAGCATCCACTTTTGAGTTCAGAGTTCTTAATCCAAGGGAGGCGGTGACTTTAAGAAACTCTTTGGTGAAACTGACATTTATAAGAATCAAGAAAGGAAGCCTTCAGTAAAATGTGGTAAGCAGAAGCTCTTGGGCCCTTAATATAGTTTATCTTTCACATAAAGGTATCTTGAAAACCTTTACACAAGTCCTTTATGAGGGAATAATTTCTGAGCTAGGGCAGACAATGGTCTTTCAAATCCATTCTCAGTTTAGAAAGCATTTGTAAGGAGGATTTTTTTTCCCAGCCACCGCATGAGAAGTGTGTGATGCCCTTGGAAATCT
Organism: Eubalaena glacialis; assembly: GCF_028564815.1. NCBI lineage: Eukaryota > Metazoa > Chordata > Mammalia > Artiodactyla > Balaenidae > Eubalaena > Eubalaena glacialis. Next base: position 51,586,834 of record NC_083720.1, read on the forward strand.
CTGTAATTAACAATAAGCCTCTTTCACAATTGCAAGTGGACCCTCATACCCTAAAGTAGCACTGATGCTTCTATTTCTGACCTACACCCTTCATTTTATGCAGTGTCTTTGTAAAAACCAAGGGCAAGAACAACCTGGAGAGAAATTTTCAAATTTTGGACTAGGGCCACCAAATCAATAATGGTGGAACAAAATGAATTATCAACCTCCACTGCTTCAATCACAGGGAAAGGCAAGGAGTTAGCCAAAAGAGAAACTGCGGTCAATGTTAAGACACAGAATGAATTGACTTTGAGGTAAGCTTATATCTAATTAAATGAGACTGGGGGCAAAGTCAAGGTAGACTCATCCGCAGCTGATAAGGAAGTGATCAGAGGCAGGTGACTCAGCTCAGTTGAACTGCATTTTCCAAACTGGAAAGGAGAGCAGAAAGTGTGATGGGAGGAGGTGGGGAGCCCAGGGAGGAAACTGCAAGTTTTTCAGAAGGTATTTTCCCTCATCCTGGTACTGTACGTAGTAAATATCTCAAACTCTCACCACTAGCAATTAATGTCCAAAGGTTCAACAGGAGTAAAAAGGAGCAAAACCATTGCTGTGTGGGGCTGGCATATCAACTGAATGCAGCAGGTAAATAGAACCAGTGAGGTATACCTACCATTGATTTCTAGTAGTGAACCTAGGTTTTAGTGGTGAACCCTTTGCCATGCTCGTGGAAGCTTGTCATGAAACTACGGTTCCCAGACTCCTGGATTATACCATCACCAGCCACCCACGTGGTGCCATGTGAGTCTGGGAGAAAAAGAACAAAATAATGCCATTTGCATCAACACGGCTGCAACTAGAGGTGATCATACCAAGTGAAGTAAGTCTGAGAGAGAAAGACAAATACCATACGATATCACGTATATATGGAATCTAAAATAGGACACAAATGAACCTATCTACGACACAGAAACAGACTCAAGGACATAGAGAACGGATTGTGGTTTTCAGGGGGAGGGGGTGGGGGAGGGATGGAGTGGGAGGTCTGGGTTAGCAGATGTGAGCTTTTATATATAGGACGGATAAACAACAAGGTCCTACAGTACAGCACAGAGAACTATATTCAGTATCCTATGATAAGCCATAATGGAAAAGACTATGCTAAAAAACGAATGCATATATATGTATAACTGAATCACTTTGCTGTACAGCAGAAATTAACACAACATCGCAAATCAACTATACTTCCATTCAAAATAAATAAATAAATAAATAATAAAGGCCGAAGACACTCCTGGTGGTTTCTTCATGTATTCTCTGTGGACTTGGCACTAGTAGAGTCATAAAATGGGATCCAACTGCCCACCAATGATGACACCCCTTTTTTTTAGAAGAAAGGGCATTTCCAAGGATTCCATGCAGCACCCTGAGTTGTACATGGAGATGCTGTGTCTGACAGCCCAATCAACATCTGCTTTTAGCCCAGAGGCCTTGCCAGGACCAAGAGCCTGAGCAAAGAAATGAAATCCCATCTTTCTTACCCCACTCACCACGTCCACACCAACCTCTAGTGACCCCTGTAACTTGCGCTAAGGAAAACTGCACTCAACTTTCACGCAGACACTCAGATCAGAAAAGCTACAGGCTTTTTCCACTGTGCCCTGAGCTTTACCAACATATATTAACACTTCCTGATCCACTTGCAAACACACAGTGTTCTTTAAATGTGTATAAGTGACACTCAGTGCTTTTGAAACACTCTTAAATAAGCCCAGGATGACTCACCATTTTCTGGTCCTATACTGCTAATTATATGTTCAAAAATCCCTTTAAAAGTCACAAAATCTATCTTGGTACTCTCAATGCTTTTAAATGGCAGAAGGGTTGGCCATGAAGGAGTAGGCCTAGCAAGGCCAGTAAGAAATTAACATGAACACTGAGACAGACTTGGGCCCTTCTATAGACCTAAATTCACAAGAGTGGTGCACGCCCTTATCAGGAAATTATAGATCTTATTATTGGGGAACTGGGTGGCAGGTGCCAAAAACATTTAAATTCGCTCCATTTCTAATTCATGAAGCCCATTGTAGCTTGGTATTATGGTTTTATTAGATTTGTGCATTTATCCAGGAACCTATTATTATAATAAAATACAAAATACAATTATTGTTTTCTTGCAGTGAGAACCTCAGAATTATCTACCAGTTTATTGTTTCCCCATCAAAAGAAATCCCGAGTTTAGATTTTTTTTAGACTTTTAAAGAAACGTTGCTTCCTCTATCTATTTCCATTATAGTTCTTGCTTTGTGCTGCTTAACAGGAAAAGAAAGAAGAAGGAATTGAGATGGAGGCCATAAGTCACAACTGTTTTCCTTTAATTACAGTATTATACTTATATTTCTCATATTTTCTACCATTATCTCTGCCCAGCCAAATCTCCATTCCTCATTCAGCTCTCATTAATTGAGATGGTGTTTGGGGAAAGCTGATATATAGATGCGAGTTTCATATGGCCAAGTGCTCACCTACTATTACACACCAAATGGAGTTCAATACCCGTAATGGTCAATTTAGCTACTTGTCATATGATACCCACTCTTCATCCATCCCTCACCGATGCTCTTACAATTCCTCTTTTCTCCTCTCTCTTTCCACTTCACATTATTATTTTCTCTCTTCATCAGAGAGTGAAAACGTTTTAGAAATACTGAAGGGAATCACATCAGATGTGAGACACCACAAAATTATGCTCAGATCACTGATTTTAGAGTTGGAAGGGGCCTTAGAAATCGTGTCGTCCAAACTCTCATTTTCCAGATGAGGATAGCGTGACCCAGGAAGATCACACTGCAGTTAGTTAGGGACAGAAGTCAGGACCTGTCTCCTACTTCTTAGGTCGCTACCAGTGAGTCCTGACTTTGTGCCCAATAGCCAGGGCATCATCTCCCATAATCTTCAAGACAACCTCATGAAGTAGATGTTAATACTGCTTCCATTTTGGAGATGAGGAAACTGATGCACAGAAAGGTTAGGTATTTGCTCAAAGACACACAGAGAATAAGTGGCAGACTCAAGATTCGAACCCAAATTTGTCTAATTATAGAGACTTACCTCTAAACACTACACAGGACTATCTTCTCAATATTACCATGAACTGCCCTTATCCTGAGTTATTATATATCCACATAAATAAAAACAACATTAGTGGTGCTATTTTACAGTAAATAAAATAAAGCACAGACTTTGGAATGAAAAGGTGTGGGTTTGACTCTTGGCTCTGTCATTGATTAGCTAGGGAACTTTCATCAGGATCATCAACCTCCTGAGAGTAAGTACTTCGTTGGCCAAATAGAGATAATAATAATAACCTCCTCGAAGGATTATGCTGAAAGCCAAATAAGGTCATTCAGCCACTCATCAAACATATACTGAGCACCAACTATATGTCAGGCACTGTTAAAGTGCTGGGTATGCAGCATCACCACTCCTGTGCCCCATCTCAAACCCAAACCCAAAGCAGCAAAATAGGTGGTTGACAGCAATGGAGGAGTGGAAGGGACCAAATGGTTGGTCTGTGTTAGCTAGAGAGAGAGGTGGTCTCGTCTGTCTTGCTTTTTTCTCTCTGACTCTCCATGTCTCTGTTTCTCTGCATTACGTGAAATACAAGAGCTTTACAAACATAAGTCATTATATTAGTCACTGGAGTGATTATATAGTACAAGAAGCTCTCCATTTCTTAGGAACCTTCTACCTGTCCACCACTGGGCATTTTCCCTCTTCAGAAGATCTCTTAAGTGAATCCAGTCAGACCAAGGGTGTGTGTGTGTGTACGTGTGTGTCTTTGATTACTGATTCCCCCTACTTTTAGATTTAGATACTCTTTGGAAAATTTTATTGTACTTTCTATAGATACTTTTCCCCTAATTTACTAAAGTTGAGGAAATACTAATAGTTAACATTTGAGCCCTGACTATGTTTCAGGCACTGTACCAACACAGCACATGTAGTATTTGTAGTATACAACTACTAGTAAAAGGAGTTGAATATCAAGCACTTCATCAGAAATTGAGACTCCTGACTCTAAAGAAGTTTGCACTGGAAAGTCAGATTCCACTTACACAATTGTTTCACCCACACAGTCATTTTTTTATTGAGCATCTACCATGGACCAGGCACCTAACTGTCCCAAAGACGTTTTGCTTTCACGGAGCTCACAGTCTGGGGAGGGGTACAAACATGCAAATGCACCATGATGAGAAAACTGGGCTTGTGCTATCATCGAGGTGAGGTGTTGTAGGGCGCACAGAGAAAAGACTGGTGAGCTCTCTCTTACAAAATAAGGGGAGGCTTCCCAAGCCTCCTCTATGAAAGCAGACCTCAGACATTTAAGGGCTGGGTGTGATCCTAGTTGCCTCTTCACCACTAACTTTCTGTGTGATCTTGGGCAAGTCACCTGACTTTCTTGCCCTTAGTTCCCCTACATCTAAAGCAAGGTTAGGGATAGAAAAGAAGGCTAAGGCTACCCACCCTCGCACAATTATGAGGATGACCCTCTTCTGAAGCAGTTAGAAAATCTACACACGTAAGGGGGAAAGCGTTCTATAGGCAGAATTCAGGCTCCATGGTAAGTAGTTGCCTTGCCTTTGGGAGTAAAAAATGGGCTGCAAAAAACAAACCACTTTTCTTTGAACTCTGGACTCTCCCTCAGGGTGGCCATTGGCTGCACACCCTGAAACGGGGCACCAGGGGGATGCTTGAGTCTGCTGGCCCCTTACTACATCTCCATTTCCACCATCCTCTCCACGCGCAGCCTTCTCGCAGCTCCTGTGCCCCGTCCTCTAACCCAAACCCAAAGCAGCAAAAGAGGTGCTGGTTGACGATGGAGGCGTGGAAGGGAGCAGATTGCGAGTCTGGGTAAGATGTTTAGGGAAAGGTTGTCTGTCTGTCTTGCTTTTTCTCCCTCTGACTCTCAATGTCTTCGTTTCTCTGCATCATCTCCCCAGACTCTCCCCCTCATCCCCTGCACCCCCACTCTCCCCAGTTTTATACTTGAATCCCAGTAAGTTCAACGAATGGAAGGTGAACGTCACTCTATGTTAAAATGCTTTGCATCAATGGAAAGTGGAGTCCAAATGCTGGTGACTATTATTAGTTCACGTTAATGCCGTTAAAAGCCTCCCGGTAATTTTCCAGAAAGGTATGTCTTATGCTGAGGTCCACAAGAAGATATAATAGACTTTAGAAGAACTAGAAGCCAAGGAGAAGGAGTCTTAAATCAGAGGCTTAGAGACACAGAAGTCCTTAGGAAGTTCTGTGTGTCAGGTGAGAGGAGGACTTGAAAGCTTACTTCTCTTTTAATTATCTGATGCTCACACCCCCCTCCTTTGCTGCCTTCAGCCTGAGCTGATAAGGAAAGACACCAATAAATATCCTGCGGTCTGAAGGGAGAAGCTATGTTTCATGGGACTCCCTGCTTCTACAGCTGTTGTTAAAATATTACTGCTAATTAGCTGGCTAGTTATATATAAACCCTTACAAAGGAGTATTTTTACACAATCATAAAATAAATTAAACTACCAAAAATTCATGCTGTTAATTAAAATAACCCCTGTAGGAGGGGGAAAAAATCGCTACAAGGCTGAGGTAAACAGGAGGCAATTTCACAAGCACAAACTGATTAATTTTATTTCCCATTACATGTATTTGCTAATATCATCAAAATTAGAAAATAAAGCAATTTTGCCTTGACAGTAGTTCAAAAGGAGGCAGTGCCTAGCAGAGGAATGTAGCTATTCAGATACACCCTTGGCCGGAGGGCAGCTCTCAAAGACACCTCTCCGGACAGACACACACCAGGTAGGGTGAGAGAGAAAGGGGGCACCTCCCCAGTCCCCAGAAGCAGCCTCATCCAGCTCATGGAACATCCATGGCATGACCTGTCATAGTCACATCCCCCTCCCAACCAAAGAAAAAAACATGAGGATACAGGAGAAACTAGGATGCTGAGGGGTGGCGGGAGGAGGATGTAGAAAATGAACTCATCTACCCCTAGTTCCAGAATGGCCAAGATAGTTTATTCACAATTTATTAACACTGTTTGTGTATTCTCTCTTGCATGTTTCTCCTGCCCCAGATATTGTAATGGGGTTGCACTATTCTAAAGTTTGTGTGTAATTCCTATATATAAGTAATTGCCCAAATCCTTTGTGGGTCATTCTTTTATAAAAGATTACAAGAGGTTAATCAAAAAGTCTAGAAAATACTTTTGTACCCCCCAAAAAAATGCTATTTAGGAAAGAATGAACTCAACCTTCAAGTTCTTGCCTCTTTGCCTGCCAGCCAAGTTAAATGATAGACTTTAATTCAGCTGGGGAACGCCTCCAGACACATAACATTTTAATCACCCCTGATCTCTCCACCCCAAGTTGTTTAAAGCAAACATTCACCTGAAAATATATTCCTAAAAAGCCTAGATACACTACTTTATATCCCTTTTCGTCAACCAGAAATATTCTCAATTCCCTTGGACCTGTAATTTGTTTGGTTATTTTATAGCACCTTGAAGCAGGGTTTATTCACTCTTATACCCCTTAAAATTCATCTACAAGCTCAAGCCTTAGGTAGTACCTAGTTTTATGGATGGCTCTTCACAAAGACTCCCAGGCTTTGTCAACAGGACACCAAACAGCTGGAAGGAGAGGTAAAACTTCAGGCCTCACTCCAGATGTTTCATCTGTGCAGCTCCAAGTATCCAGATGTTTAGAGGGAAAAAAGAACAGCATTTTTATAAACGCTGCCTTTGACAAAGAAAATGAACAGATGCATGAACAATCCAAAAGAGCAGATAAAGTGGGAACTCATGGTTGGCTCTGTACGTGTTGGAATATTTTATTCCTGTCCTTTTGTTCTGCTGTAAGGTTTTCTTCCAAGCAGCATTTTGTATAGATTCACGATACCATTAGCCAGTATTTCCCCAGCTATTAAGGAAGCAATAGTCAGGGTGTCTGAAATGCCAAAGCCCCAACACAAAATCCTGTTGATGCTCTCTCCTTAAAAGCTCCAGCTCACCACTGCTGCCCTGATGAAAGATCTCTTTATTCCTCATCCTGACCAGCGCACAGCGCTTCAGTCAGATGTTCTGGCTTCCGATCTTCACCTCCACACAGCAGCCAAGTGACTGTTCTAAAACTGCAGCTGAGTTTCTGTCTCTGTCTTCCCCAAGGCCTCATTTCAGGATGAAGCCCAGCACCTCTGCAGAGTCTACAGGGCTCTTGGCCAGTGACGCTCACCATTGACACCAGCCCTGTGCTCCAGCCCACGAAGGATAACTTGCTGTGTTTTGGAAGATTCCTGCAAATCTTCATGCCTGCCTGTCTGTGTAGTTGCAGTTGTCCTACCCGGAACACCAGCTTGGAAGACGGCCACTCTTATTTCATAAGGATTCAGAAGTTGCCTTCTCCATAAAGCTTGCTATGGCCTCACCAGCAGGGTCGCTCGCTCCATCCTCAGCACTTAAGCAGCATCTATCTCGGTGTGTTCTCTCCATCCGCTGATCTGATCTGGTCCATATCTAACCATGGCCAAGTCTGTCCATTTACCTCCTAAATAGCTCTTTAACGTCCCTTCAACAGCCTTGATCTTAAGACAAAGACCAAAATCGATAGTCCCTGAAGCCCTGTTGATCACATCCACACCTGCTGTCTGGACTCCAGTCCTGCTGGCCTTCATCACTCCCTGGGTCCCCATGTTTCCTCCTGTTTCAACACTTGCCATCCCCCTGATTGGGATACTAAACCTACTCCTCCCCTTCCAACCTCAGAACATTTAATTCCCACTCATCCTTCACAGCTCAGAGAAAACAGTCTGTTTCATGTAGAAACACTTTCCGATCCCCCTTTTCCACCCAATTTGAGTCAGCTTTTGTGGTTATATACACACAAAACCATGTCCCTTTCCATCAGTACACTTAAGTTAGTGCAATCGTCTTATATATTTGTTAAGGTGAAATTTTGATTAATGTCTTTCTCTTCCATTAGGCTGCAAGCTCCGTTGAGAGTAGAGATGGTATTCTTGCTCCACTGTATCCCCAGCTCCTGGCAAGGTACCTGGTTCATCATGACTGCTCATGTTTGTTGAATGAATAAATGAATGATTTACATCCATGAAACATATCACTATGACCATAATTCGCTCCTTGAGGGCAGAAGCTATACTTTATTCATATTTGGGTCCCAGCACAGGTGGATCCTCAGAATGCACTTGCTGAAGGAATACTGGGTGAAGATACAGAGAGGCAGATTCTATGCTCCTAACAAGCAGAGAGAGCGGACCAGCAGTTAAGCATCTTCCTTCACTTAACTGTGAGCTCCCCGTTTCTAGAATCATTCAAGGACAGGACAGATGGACCACATCAGAAATGGTCTAGAAGCAATTCAACCAATGGACTTGATGATCTCTCAAATCCTTTCCAACCCTCATGTTCTATGGTGCAACTAGAAAGAACTAGAAAGAGGGTAGGTGTAAGGAAGAGAGATCCGCAGAACATGAGTGAAATTGCAACTCCCTCCCTCCCAGAAAAGAGAGTTTCAGGACAAATGGGAAGAGCAGGTTTTCGCCAAGGTTTTCTTAATTGCTGGCAGGTAGCAGATTTGAGAGGCTCTGTTAAAATATGCGTGTGATGGCTGGAAGGGAGATGTCAAAGATAACCGTCTCAACTCCCTGTCTGATGTCTACTCCTTCATTCTTAACCCGGCCCTTATTTCTAGATTTAGATATAGCTCAAAAGAGACTCAGACTTTGAAGACCCAGGCAGAAAATTGTGCTAGTCACATGGAATCATTTTGACTGTTTTCTCAGCTGTTTCCTAAGAAAACAGATTTAACATTTGTCACCTTCATTCCGGAATAAGGAAAGAGATTTCACTTCCTCCTGAAGCAAAAACCACAAGGTGGATTTGGCATTTGTTGAGTGTGGAGTGGGGTTCAGATTAATGGTGTGTTGAGGGTTTCTTTGTTTTTACAATCTTTCTATATTTTCCCATTCAAGAAGCTAAATGAATTGCCCACGCCTTTTCATGGGGCTCCCTAATAGAAAGATCCCACCGGGAAACTGTTCTCCTCCATCCCCCTCACCATTTCTCTTTCCATTCTCCCTGTTTCACATCTTTGGCCATAATTAGTCAGCTTCTGGAATATAAGAATGGCTGGAGGATGGAAGGGGAGAGGAAAAAAAAAGATGAAACCAGAATTGAGCAGCACATGATGAAAGGGGGGCCACAGGACTGCCTTTTATTTCTCTGCATGTCTAAATTGACAGTCATAATATTTCCTATGTCAGGTCATATAATCAGATCATCAGTTTTTGAGCATGTATATATGCCATATTCTTTATACATATTAGTTCACTGATTTTCAATTACCTTATAAGTTAAGTGGTATTATTGTTATTTAACAGGTGGAGAATTTTAGGCTTCAGTAAGCTAAATATCTTGCCCAGAGTCACATTAATTAGTGACAGTTAGGGGTTGGAGCCAGGATTCAAACCCAGGTTTTCTGCCTCCAAATCCAGGTCTGATACCTATATCCATACATCTCAGAGAGAGTCAGTGAAATTTTTCATTAACAGAGACCCAGTTAGCTGTCATACTAGATCAACCAGGGGTAGTTTTGCTCCTGAGGGGACATTCAGGAATGTCTTGAGACATTTTTGGCTGTCACAATGGGTAGGTGCTGCTGGCATCCAGTGAACAGAGGCTAGAAATGCTCCCAACATTTTACAATCCACAGGACAGCCGCCCACCACGAAAAAAATGATCAGGTCTGAAATATTAATAGCACCGAAGCTGAGAAACTCTGTGCTAGATGCTCCCATTATTATGTAAAATGGTTCTCTGCCACCAACTCATGACTTTCTGTGTTAAACAGGGGAACAGTTCGTAACTTCTTGATATACATGTTTAACGATGTCTGGAATTGGCCAAGGTTCTTTTTAAGAATGTTAAAAAAAAAAAAAAATGAGGAAGAAGTAACAAAAAGAAGGAGAAAAAGAAAATGAACAAGAAAAAGAGAAGGAGACAAGTAACATTAGACACCTACACTGCAGCATTCAACAGCTGGATCACATTACATGGAAATCTGCCGCAGCAACAGCACACCAGGCTGCTTTTGCGTCTTCATGAATAACGCAATGTGCTGGGTAAATGCTTTTCCTCATTTAGAAACAGGTAGTTAATGGGAATTGAAGTGATCAAATGCTGTGTACCCCAAGGTTACTTACATCTCAGGCCTGGGTGGCCCAGAGCTCATAAATAAAGCATTGGAGCATCTTATTTTAGGCCCCAGTCAGATAAGCAAAAGCTTGCATCATGTGAGCCGAGCCCACAGCGCGATATGACACTGAGCCTGCTAATTCCAGGACCTCTTGGAATGTGACATTTCGAGCACAGTACACCGAGTTCATGCCCTGCGGAAGCTCCATGGCCCACCAGGCCTTAACTTTCCATCATCTCCTTGATTCAGCTGCCGCGAGAGAGTCTGCCACCGAGCTGGATTTTCAGTGATGCCAAGCTCCTTCCCTACTATGCAGAAGTTAACGTGAGGCATATTTGCAACTTATAACTCTGATTTACTCACTTGCTGGGACGAGGACCACAGACGGCTTAACAGCCCGCCAGCTCGCACAGACCACTCCCTCGGAAAAGGTTTGGCCCGACTCATGACACAGCTTGGCAGCTCAAAAAAACAGCTGCCGGACCATGGCGGAATGGGGAGTTGAATATAAGAAAAGAAAAATGTCTATTCTTTCCCTCAAATTTTTACATGTAATTATGTAATCATATCCCTATTCAGATACTTTGACATAAATTGTGCTTTAACTGAATTGTTGCTAATTTGTTGTTTTATTATTAGTTCATGGCTTGTTTGTCGACATCTACCCACAAGCCGTGTGCAACACACACACACACACACTCACAGTGACGCTTAGCCATACTAGTGTTGTTGCTTTGAAAATAATGAAAATGTTCTCTGTGAATAATTCCTCTATTTGACAGAATCACAAAATTTTTCCAAGAGTGCTTATTCACATGGTATACAAATGGCTGTATGAATAACTCTAATGCGATAATTTGCTGGTGTTACTGTTTCTTTTCTCACAGACTTCCTATAATCTGATCCTATCAATCAAATAATATATTCTCTGCATGAAATAAATTCTCCCTACTATAAAAAACCAGCTCCTGTAATAAATATATTTCCCAGTGATCAGTATTAACACTGTTTCTCATTCAGATCCTGGCCCCAAGAAATTATCTTCAATATATGTTTGTACACTTGCATCTGGGGTAAGATACATGCTCTGAATTTCCTACAAGGTTGTATAATTAGTCATTGACTAAAAGCCACCACCCAACTACCATGAAACCATCTTCTGGGAGAAGGGACACTTCCGTCCAGCACACATCACCTCTCCCATTCCACTTGGAATCTGTCTAGGTATCAACTCCTTGGCCTCTAACACTGTTTCTCAAAGTGTGGGCCTCAGAACACCTGCCTGTTAGAAGTAAAGATTGTTATCAGCTTTTTAGGGTGCATTTTAGAAACGGTGATTCCTAGATGCCATGCCAAACCGATTAGATCTGACCCTCTAGGGGAATCTGGATTTTCAACAATATGTGCAGGTGAAATTGGCTTTCTTCTTTGAGTCTTGAGGAATATGGACTGAGGGGTAGAGGAGAGAAAGCAAAAGCATATTACTAAACAATTTTCCCTGGAACAAGGGATGCAAATGAGATTGTGGAAAATGTGCTCATTAACTCACTGCATTTGAAGTAAACTAATGTCAAAGATTTCATAGTAAAAATCATCAGTTGGCTAATGCCCTACATCCTCTCAACCTACCAAAAAAAAAAAAAAAAAAAAATCTGGTCTTCAGAAAGATAACCCCGAGGTTCCACAAAAAGAAAGAGGCATGAAAACAGAGATATAAGCATTTTTCCATGATATCCTTTAGAATGAATTTTCAACTGCAAAGGTTTACAAAAAAGTTTTCCTAGCTAAAACTCCACTTACCCCCAAGGCTTCTAGTTCTAGTTCTATATTTTGCCAGATAATCAATCATCTCTTTGGTTTTCTATCCCAGCTCATCATCATTGTGATGACAGAGTAAAGTGACTTTAATTCAAAGTTCCAGAAGAGGCTCAAAAGTAAGACAATAACCTAATTTACACCAAAGAGATCAGCTCTACCTTCAGAATTAGACCTGCACCCACACAGCACACCCAGGGGTTGCTGACTTCAAACACCTTTGTTAACTTTATTCCAGGTAGTTGCTGAGACTGGCTGAGTAAGTGTATGCAAAGTGTTCACATAGCAACAGTGCAATCACTGCAATCATTATTAATATCACTTATTAATATTGTGCTGTGGTCCTGTGAGTGGAGTCACAGGGCCTGTTTCACCCACCAGCCCACAAATGAAGGTATCTGAGGATACAAACTGGCATTCAACCATTCTCATCAACTCAAATGTACACACTTGGGGGGAAGAACTGTGTTTTCTGTTTCTCTGTCCCCCTAAATCACCTGAAAACTAGTTGGGCATATAGCTGCCCCTGAAAGATACATGTGTCATGATAAGAACCATCGCATGAGGATTGTCATCCAACCTTGGTCTGTGGTTACAAAGACCAAACAAAGCATATTTTGAACCTTCTGCTTCCAACACAGGGACCTGGATTTCTTCCCCAAAAGACTCAGAGATAAGATGGCAGCCTCACTACACCTGGGCAGAAAGTATATCACGGGCAAGCTCCTTGCAAATTCAGATCCTTTTACTCCAGAAGAACAGAAAAGGAAAGTGTCCTACCCTCTCCCAGGAACCATGACACCTCTGCCTGGATCCCAGCTGTATTCGAGATTTACCGTGTGGCCTTGGGCAGCTCATTTAACCACTCAGTGTCTTAATATCTTCCTCTGGAAAATGAAGATGCTACCTACAGCATAGGCACAGCATTTCAAGGTTAATGCGTGAGGCTGACATTGAAACACAACCTTGCAGGGGAATGTCTAATTTGGGGGAAGAAGTCAGGCACAGCAGTGCATTCCTGGTGGTTATAACATATGCAGGATCGCAAAACTGGGCCCTAAGGTTAGCAGCGCACATGACGAGTGCAATAAGCCATTCACAACACACCACCTGGAGTCTTTTATTGTTATTGCCAAGTGCAGTTGATAAGCAAACAAAGCAAAGGGGCGGGAGCCCTTATTTATCAAATGTGTTGATGCAGATCTGATATTGACAGGCAACGGGCCACTTTTATATTCAGATCAATAAATCCATTTCATAATACAGTACAATCCCAACACTTCGTTCCCAAATCCATCCATCTAGATATTAGAAATCCATCCTGCTTTGCCTGCAGTCTGTCAAATGTCACCACGGAGTGCAGAAGCCACCCTGCCAAGTCTATATCCTGAACTAAATCCCAATGGAAACTTCCCAGATATAAATAACCACTATGAACATACAGGGAAGAAAAATAGCTATGAAGTTTCACTCTTACTTTTTTTTTTCCTTTTAGCCTGTGACAAGTAAAAAATCATAGAGTTACTCGCTCTCCAAAAACAATCTAAAACCGGAAGGTTTAACCAATTCAATTTTCTAGTCACTGTGACAACTATTTTCATCCGTGGAACAGCGTCTGGGGCACGTATACAGGACTAATCCCATCGTGCTTTCACGGGCAGGCCCCACTGGAAACTCTGAGGGAAGCTTCCGTTCCTGGACTCACCGTGGGCAGTGGCATTTGATGACACTCAGAGTCTCATGCCATGAAGACAGATTCCTTATTTACAGTCAGAGAGGGGGAAACCTTCCTTCTACTTGGGAGTTGATTATTGAGATCCTGGGGAGTCAGTTGTGAGGAGAGTCCAGTTTAATAGGGAGTGGGGAAACCCACTCAATGCTTGCAAGGCCCAGGAGAGTAGCATAAAGAAAATAGAAAACTGAGCTTGAAAATCGGAATATCCAGCCTTGAATCGTGCGGAGCTAAGAATGTGTGGTCTTGTTTAAATCATTTGGCCTCCCTGAGCCTCGATCTCCCATTGTCAGCAGGTGAAGGGGGTTGTGAGAGAATCAAAGGGTATGAAAGCCCCTGGCACAATGCCTACCACATAGTAAGTGCGCAGTAAATATGTGCTGAAACACAATCTGAAACAAGAAATACTGGATTACTGATATCACTCCTTAACCAACGGGCATAAGCTTAATGTACTGAATGCACACCATATGCCAAGCACTCAATGGTGGGAATAGAGAGGTAAGAAGACCAGATTATGATGTTTGTCCTCAGGGTAAGACAGAGAAAGTACACAGGACTGGATTAGGAGACCAGTCATCTCTAAATATGAGACCCAGATCCGGAGCCTGAGGGGCAGCCATCCTACCCACACCCAGGTTTGGGGGGCTGTGAATTATCCAAAAATGCATTGCCTAAAAATAACTGGTTACACTCTGGTTTCTTGCAACTTACAGACTTAACTCCTGTGCTCATTTGCCCAGGATATGCAAACTCATTTTAATATTAGCCTCACACAGGTTGTCAGGAAAATAATTCTGCTGCACATATAAACACCTAGGCATGGATTGGTTTAGGATTATCTAAATATCCAACGGAAAGAAAGATTCAGGGGCAGACACAAGTGCCATCCTGGAAAGCTGAAGGTAAATTAAAGTGCCATATAGAGATAGCACAGGGAGATCAGCTCGGCGCTTTGTGACCACCTAGAGGGGTGGGATAGGGAGGGTGGGAGGGAGACGCAAGAGGGAGGGGCTATGGGGATAGATGTATACCTATAGCTGATTCACTTTGTTAAACAGCAGAAACTCACACAGCATTGTAAAGCAATTATACTCCAATAAAGATGATTTTTAAAAAAGCCATATAGAGGATTCAACTCTTTTTCTATTGAATTGCATTACGCATTTGCATTCTTGGGGCACGGACTCTTTGAAATGTGTCTCATGCACAATAAAAAGAAGAAGTGGAAGAGGTAGAAAAGAGAAGAAAAGAAGAAGGAAGAGGAAGAAGGGGGGCAGTGGAAGAAGAGGAGGAAAAACTAAAAATCTCCCAAACAGCCCAGATCTCAGTCCGGCCACTACACAGACATTCGGCGGTGGGGGGAGGGGGGGAGCAGATTTTTTCGCCTTCCCAAAGGAGCTGCCGGAAATGGGAGTGAACTCAGCAAGCTACAAGGACTTCCTTCTCCACGCTTCCTTTCCGAGGGTAAAGAGACTTGCTTCTTCCCCAGAACTTAATTGTTGTTGTTTTACACAAGAATGATTTAGAGGCAACAGTCTCCTGTCATAGCCCCAATCTCCCCTTGCCCCAGAATTTCCCAGGCCAAAATCATCTGGGAACCAGACACAGGATTTTCGTCATATTAGATGTCCCCCCTACTATTATTTGTTTCATATGACTCATTTAAATCGTTACTTTTAAAAATTTTATTATTGTTCTAGGCAGTAATATCTATAAAACCATGGTTTTTATTGTGCTAGTTATATTTTCCTCATACACATTGAGATAAATCATTACTGTTAAAATAGCATAGCATAGTGGTTAGAAGTACAGATGCTGACTGCATCCAAATCCTGGCTCTGCCACTACTAGTTGTGTGATCCTGGGCAAGTGACTTGACCTCTCTGTGCCTCAGCTTTATGGTCTGTTAAATAATACCTACTTCATAGAGTCACTCTGAGGATTCAATTAGTTAATATTTGTAAAATACTGGTATTGTCTAGAAACTTCTACTTGAAGAACACTATTGGGAACCCTGAAGGCATTCAAGTATACACCGTCTCTTACCTCAGGATTTGCCTATGTTGTTCCTCTTCTTGAGGATATTCTATTGCGTCCTCTCCCCATCCCATCCAAAAGCCAAAAACAAAAGCAGTAGACAACACACCCTCATTCCTGCCTTCTTAAAAGCCTATCCATTTTAAGGTCCATTTTGAATAGACACAATAGTAATTACAAACACTTACTGAGCATCTATTACTTTGCAAGCCCTGTGCTCAGTCCTTTGAATAGATCATCTAATTTAATTTTCATTTTTTACCCTATGAGGAGGGCCCAAGCTTAAAGAGCTTAGGTAAGTTTTCCTAAGGTCCTACACCCGGTGAATAGAAGAGTCAGGATTCAAACCCAGGTCCATCTGACTCCACAGCCTACGCTTATCCCATTAAGCCATGAGGCCCCACCATGAAGTTCTCTCTTCCAAGAACCCACCACAGCGTTCAGACAGACATGAACTTTCTTTCCTCTCCCATTGGACTTAGTAAAGTCCACTTTACAGTATAATTATTTACTTGTTTGTCTTTCCCCCTCTGTTATTCAAGATAATCTTTTCTATTTTAAGCATTTTGGAAAGAAATCATCCTAAAATTTCCCTGAATTTGAAAAAGGGCTACATTATGCTGGGCTGAATATAACATTTTCTTGACAACTCCAGTCATCTTCATCAATGACAAGCCCTATGATATCCTATGCTATAGATGTGACTTTAGGGCAATTTTTATCTGTGTGGTACAGGGTGACTGTTAAAAAAAATCAGACTCATGAGCCCCTCCCTGGATCTATTGAATCAAAATCTCTGGGGTAAGGACCAGGAGTCACTCAAGTTTCAGAATCACTGCCTTAGGCTATGTATGGGCATTTGACCCTGCTTTATACTCCTAGACACCAACTGTATCTTAGATCTTGTGTCTGTTTTTCATGGCTTTTCCAACCTCTTCCACCCTGCAAGTTGACAGCTATCGTTTCTCACTGCCAACCAACATTGCAGCATAAAATTTTCCTATTTTATCTTCTAGCTGCCAGTGCTATGGTTTCCAAGCTCTTTCTTTTTACTTTTAGCACACTTTCCTGAAAATTGATTCTTAGGCAGATGCCAGTGTAAAGCACATAATATCAGAGCTATTCTGATGCAACAGGGGTGAGTGGCTTGGATTCCAATGCTGGTCCCACTCCCTTTCCTCTGCCCTCCCCCTTTGCCACCATCCATGGTGGTCCTGAGTCCCCTCCCAGATTCCCTATGCTTCACAGATAGCACTTCCAAAACCACTGAAATAATGCAACCTTCTGGGGAATCCTGCCACACACTTATAGTGACGGATACCTTATTTTTTATAAATATTCAAGATTATCAGAAAAGAGTTTTCTTCATGAAAGTTTGTCAGTATAATCTAAAGTCAAGTGTGTATTCTTTTTTATTTGAGATCATATCACCAAATTTATAAATAGCCTCTATATTATGTTTACAAAGTCACCCCTTACAGTGAATATTCTTAACGTGGGAAACGATGATCGCATTGTATTAGTATGTGGACTATCGTCTACTTTTGAAAGGCTCTCAGAAAAATAATGGTCAAGGAAATTTGCCTTTTCAAGAAAATCTGTCCTCTGTGAAAGAGAACATAAGAGCATCCAGAAAAACTTTCTAACCTTTTAAAATTTTAGGCATCTTATATTGGCCGTGTCCTAAATAAGTTAGTAGTATAAATAGTCTAAAAATAAGTTTCAAGCAGCAGTTAATAAACTTGAAAAAATATTTAGGCGAAGTTCTCTTATGCTCTTTTTGGATTTTTCTTGCAAAATTTATAATGTCAGATGCAGAATTTAGGAAGTAAATTTAACATTATGTGCATTATAAACCGGGGCACATGGAAGGTACATGATTTCTCTGGCGAATTAGCATGAGGTTCAAAGACACGTCTAGAGAGAGAGATATTATCACTGTGGCCAAAGTTTGACACTTAATGAATACAGGTAAAATGTGTACAGAGTGTTCCTTTTACTATTCTTTCAACTTTTCTGTAGCTTTGAAATGTTTCAAAATAAAATTGGGGGGAAATGTTCAAACACACATACAAATGAAGCACAGTCATCGGGGCCTGGACTAGGGTGAAGAAATTGAGGCATCTAAGGAAGCACCTGCAGGACTCGGAGGGTGAATGCCTCCTTGGCACTGGTACAACTCCGAGAGTGAGTATCTCCTTCAATTTTGTACCATAGGTGCTCACTTGTATCACCCTAGCGTTGGCCCTGGTCTCAACCTTAGCAAATACACATGCTTTCTCAAACTGACTGTAGTAATCCTAAAGAGAAGCAGCTTACAGTCAATGTTATCCATGCATTGATTCCTTCATTTATTCACCAAGCATGTATCGCACCCCAGCTATATGCTAAGTGACCACTCAGCTAGGAACCTATTCTGTGCTAGTAAACCATTTTGACACTCGAACAAAAGAATCTTAAACCAAATTCCTGCCACTCATTTATTCATCCATGTGTTAGGTGCCAGAGACACTGTGATGACAGATCAGTCCCTACTAAAATGTCTTACTATCTGCCAGACACTGTTTTAATGTTATTATTTTCATCATCATCATCATCTATTGGCATGTCTATTTTCCCAATTCCATGGAACTATTTCAAGGTAGGGAATGAATATTATTCATCTTTGTTTTTTTGACACCCAGGATGGTGATAGATAAAAGTATTCAGTAAATATTTCTTGAATGGATGAAACCATAAATCTACTTATTTGTTCTTCCTCAAAGATTTGTCACATTTAGATGACTATGAAACTTCTTCCCAGATTGCCTGATATTGTAATACTAGCTAACATGTACTGGGTGCTTACAACCTGCCTGGTATTTCCTAAGCTCTTTCCATATATTAACTCAATTAAGCCTTGCAACAAGGCTAAGAGTCTCCTTTTACCAATAAGCACACAGGAGAGATTTTGTATCCTTCCAAGGGCCGCACAGCAGGTAAGAGGCTGTACCAGGGTTTGAACCCAGGACCCCAGCTCTGGAGCCTGCCCACTCAGTGACTCTTTTAAGTCATCTCACAATTCTGACCCAAAGAGGTGCCCCCCTACCCCAAACAGCACTCATCTTCAGCTTACTTTTCACCAACTATTTCCTAGGAAGATCTAGAGGGCACCAGGGACCCTTTTAGTGAAATGATCCTCAACTCCCATGGCCAAGTCAGACTTTGGGGGACTTCCTGCTTAATTTCACCTTGTCTAAATATAACCAGCTAAAAATAACCCAAAAGGGAAGTGTCTCAGAACCGCCAGAGGAGCCGCAGTACACTGCAGAGGACGTGATGTGAAAGAATGATCCAGCCTCCCTAAAACACTGAGATGCTTCCCAACCCCAGCCAGTGGCATATTGGGATGAAAAAACAGAGTCTCCAATTATTGAAATACCACAGTGTATTTAATTATGCAATTGTCTTATTGTATTAACAAGAGCTAAGGCACAACAGCAATTGCTGAGATTTTTGCAAATTTGGAACTGCAGGATTTAGTCTTCCCCTCAGCTGACTACTTCTCATGAGTCTGTCCATTTTTCTGGGATTATGGAAATGATCTTATTTTTGAACTGCTTCATTCAGAAATCGAAAGTAAATCAGACCCCCATTTTTGCCACTCCTTAAAATATGACCCCGCTACTGACTGAGCATATTTCAAGGGAAAAGATCTGCAAATTCACATGATTTTTGTTTTCACCAATCACTTCAGGCTCTTTCCTCCCTTGAAATTCAAGTAAATATAATGTAAAGTATAAATTAAATAGCAGTTATACAAATTACATATTTTCAATGATGCGAATACATTCACAAATACATTCCTATCCATCTGCTTAATAAGGACCTATCCCAAAGGGTTCCTGTATCAGACTGTAAAACCCAGAGTATTTCATCAAAACATCTAATATAGGTATGCTGTGATATTATCATGCACTTCTATTTGCCACCATCACCTCAGCAAATATGAAATATAATCATGCAAAATTAAACATTCCATACATTTTCTATTCATTCTCTAACACTCTCCCTATACTCCAAAATAGGCTATCACACTTTCAAGTTTACAGGGACAAAAGGTAAATCAAATTTCTTGTTTCTGAAAGCATTCCAAGTAATAGGTCTTTTCACTTTAGGCTTTTCATCTAAGTATCACCAGGCTCTTTACACATAAAATATAATTAATCCATACCGTTGGCTACATCCCTATCCAATGGGAATCCTCCTTGCTGATATTCACTCATGGAGAAGCATACCTGCATTTTCTCAAGCTAAATTTGGTCCAGGCTATTAGGAATGATGTTTCATTTACTTGAGCATGACTGGGAGGCATAATCTTATGTAGGAAAACCTGGCCCCTTCTCCCAAATAAGTGATAGCTAAGAACACAAACGCGGGCCCCCAGTTGCCTGGTGTTTGAATCCCAATTTGCAATCATTTAGCTGTGAGATGATGGAGCAAGTCCCCTTTGCTTTCCTGAGCTTCATTTTTTGCAGTAGTAAAATTGGGATAATCACAGTACCTTTCCCATAGGTTTGTCAGGCAGATGAAATGAGTCACTCTATGTAAGTCACCTAAAACATAGCCTCGTCCTACCCAGATATGACACCTGATACCTTTCAAAGCCATTTCCCAACGATGACATCACTGGGGTCTCACCGTCTTCCTGGGAAACAGTGGGAGCAGATGCTATGATGCCCATTCTACAGGGGAAGAAAGTGAGTTTCCGACAGAGCTCCTGGTGGTCAGGACTAGAACCCCTGAACCTAGCCTAGGATTCTTCCACTATTTCTCTTTACATTCAGAACACACTGACTCAGTGTCCCAGACAGATCCCTGCTTATGTTTCTTCGGGGTGGTGGCAGGGCTGGGGAGAGCGTCTTGTTTCAAACCCCTGTTTCTGTTGCCAGGCTTGTCTTGCATAGCAAAAGAGCCCCCGATCGGCAGAAGACACACCAACAAGACTGCCTTAATCATGCTTTCTGCTAACTACGAAATGAAAGTTAATTTCATGCCTTTCATTCACAGACAAAAAGGTTCAGAGCTGCTTAAATTCTCTTCAGCCCAATGACAGTAAACAGGAGGCTTCATGTTCTAATGCTTGAAATCACCCTTCTTATCTCAATATATTATTTACGCACTCGGCTTAAAATAAACAGCAACTTGCAAGTAGGTGAGTGGTCTCAACCAGGATGAACCTTTTCTTTTTTTTCACTCTGACAGTTAACTTTAAAACATCAGTAAACGACCTTAATTCACTTCTAACGAATTAGTAGGTGACTGCTGCATATCCAGGAGGCAAACAGATTGTATTATTAACCAGAACAACATTCTCCCTGTCAGTCATCTGCACCTCACAGAGGGACGTGGGTTTTGCCGTGTCCTTACTCAAACCAATCCATGGGCGCATGGGATTCCAGACGATTCCTTTGAGGTCATTCTCTTCCAGACCTCTGATTAGATCTCTTGACTCTGAGATGCAGAATGGGGCCTGCAGAAGGGAGATTCTCAGTGCTGCTTGTTAAGAAAGATGTAGACAATGAGAACCTTCCAGAGGGGTAAAGAGTCGGGAAGTCAAAGCAGACAAGCTCTGCTTGTGGAGGAAACTGATGCAGGGGGACCCAATAAGTACCACCAAATACTTGAAAAAGGATGTCACTTTGGAGGAGGAAGACTGGTTCTTTGTAGGGATGGATAGTAAAATTAGGACCCGAGCGTGGAAGAGACACAGAAGGTGGATTTGGGTTCAACTCAAGAAGGAATGCTCTAACAGAAAAGAGTTGCCTCTCGTGGTAGTAGGTCAGCATCTGGGGGTGCTCGGGCACCCATCAGATGGAATCCTTAGAATTGGCCAAGAAATAGGACTAGAGATGAGACATGCATGGACCCTTCCAGATATAAGATCTTACAGCCTTGGAAATCCCAGGGGGACTCACTAAAATGGGCTTCGCTAAGCAGTCACAACCCTTTTAAAATTTCTCTCTGTTTGGAGTTTTTAAAGGGTGATAGCCACCGTTTAAAAAAATATATACCATGAGTTAAGCTGGGCATGTCTTTGGCCAATCTACAGTTGTTTACACAATACCAGAGCACTGGTTGACCTAACAAGATAAAAGTATGTCCCATTCAGCAGGGAAAATCAGTTGAAGCAGCTGCTGTAGGATTATACAGTTTCTGCCTGCTCTTGGGTTTTGTGGCTTGCAGGTCTCGGCCATTCCATGGACAGGAGTCCACTCCCAAGTCACCTGGGCTGTCACAAGGTCACAAAGGGGTGATCCACACTTAGCTCACCGCTGTAGCCTCCTCCCCCAAACCCAAGTCTGAAAACGCAATACTTAGCAACTTATCTAAGGAATGTCTTGTTCAGTTTCATCATTAACAAAACATCGCTGACCTCAGTGAAACATGCAGTGTCTCCCTGAAACCAATCCTTTCTCTGAGACACAAATGGACTGATCAAAACACAGAGTTAAATGCAAATCAAAAAGAAAGGGAGAGAGAGGTGAGGGAAGATAAATACAGATACCTTGCATTCATATCCAGGGTTGATATCAACATTTTTACACAATATGCAGACATGTATTCTTCCAAATTGTCTAGTAAACATTAACCAAATATTTTGAGGGGTGGGTCAGGCTCTTCTACATCCAACATATTGACAAACCATGAGAGAGTTTAGAAATGTTAAAGTCTTCAAAATAAGTCAGATTCTCAATATTTGGGTGTGAAACTTGGTGTTACTGATTCCCTAATATGGCAAAAAACAGACATCTGATATTTGCACTTTGGAGTAACAGAACATAACATGACAATAATGTGGTTATACTTACAAAGTACCCTTCATCCATGGGGCTCCAATTTTACCAATATTAGTTCACTGATTTTCGCAAAAAACCTGAAAGGCAGAGGGTAAGTTTGTGTTACCCCCACTTTGCAGATGGGGATATAGAAATGCAATAGGAGAATAAATTATTGGTCTGTTATAGTGAGAGAATTCAGTAACAGGAGGACAAGAATTACAACTTTCATCTTCCGTGTCAGAAGGCAATTTGACCACCCATCTTTTCCTTGGGGACTGATATTTCCCATGCAATTTCCACCACGATCTCAAAGTATTAAACACATTCTACCCAGAGTAAGACAGTGCTAAACGGCACTAGGTCCAAAGAGCCCAGAGACCAATATTCCTTTAATACCAGAGAAAAGGTTAAAAAAACTCCCATATCCGTCTAAACAGGAGGAAAAATTAGATTGACAAAATACAATCATCCAAGTAAAATTTGGCCTGAAAATAATGTTACTACTGTTCAGTTTGTTACATACATACTTATGTTCACATGTCAGCATATGGACCTGTCTTTAAAAATTATTCCAAGGAAGTCAGAAGCTTCAGAAGTAATCTCGCTAACAACATTTTTAGAAGGGTGTATTTTTAACAACCCTTTCTAGGACACCCCATCCTTTCTACCACTCTCAGGCCATTTATTCACGCATTGACCAAATAATCAGTATTTACTGAGTTCTATGTTTAAGTTTAGCACTCCATGTGATTTCTTGGAGGACACAAAGATGTGTATGACACAGGTCCCATCATCAAGATACTTATAATCTTATGGTTCAATGATTCGAATACAGTAACAATCTCTCTGATCTAAAACACTCTGGAAAGATTTGATGGTTTCTGGACACTCCTGGTGAGTCATGGACACCAGTCCCAGAAGGATGGTTCCTTTGGGGAATGTGCTCCAACAAGATGAGTTTGGGCTCTGTTTATGAGCCATACTACTTGGGATTACAGAAATGCTAAAAACTGTGTCTCCTTAAAAATGTCTGACCCAGAGTCTTCCCAAAGCCCATGATTTGAGGGTCATGATCTCTCCTACTATCTTCATGTCCGAGCCACACTGACCTCCTTGCCTGTCCCCAAATACCTAATCACAGGTCTTTTGCCCCTCCAATTGTTCCCTTCTCTTGGGAAAAGCTTCCTGCAGGTATTTCCATGATCTCTGTTCATATCCCTGCTCAGTGATTTCTCCCCTGAACACTCATCTAAAATAGCTGCATTGCTATCAAAAAGTCTGCTAATAAAGACTGTTTTATTTCTTCTTTTCCAGTCTAGTCTAGTGCCTTTAAATTCTTTTTCTCACCTCCAGTACTCTGTTGAAGAGAAATGGTGAGAGCAGATATCCTTGTCTTATTCCAAAACTTAGAGGGAAACATTCTTTCACCATAAAGCTAAACTTACCACCCGACAATTCCACTGTTACCATTTATTTCTATGAAATTTCCCGAAAAGGCACATCCATAGAGACGGAAAGCAGATCAGTGGTTGTCTGGCCCTAAGGGAGAGAGCCAAGATTGACTGCAAATGGATTGTGGTGATCGTTGCAGAACTCTGTACATTGACTAAAAAATCATGGAACTGTACACTTACAGTGAATGAAGTTTCTTTCATGTTAATCATAATAAAGCTGTTATGAAATGCTAAAACAAAAAACCAAAAATAAAATAAAACAGCTGCAACTCAGCAGGCTCCATCCCCTTACTGTTCTTTCTCTTTCTCCATGAGGCTCCCCACAACCTAACATTATTGGTCTTTACCTGTTTTTGTTACCCTATGCCTCACCCACTAGGATATAAGCTCCATGAGAGTGGGGACTGTTTTGTTCACCACTAAATCAATCCTAAGGTCAAGGCACCCCATAAATACTGGTTGAATGAATGAATCACAGTGCTGAACTGGGTGCTCGGCCTTTCTCCTGCATCTTGTTTTATTCTCACTGGGATACTATTATAATTACTAACAAATACATCTCAAAATTGGCTCATAATAGGTTTTTCCACCTAAAGGGAAAAAAATCCACAAATAGTCAATGAAATGTTTCTGAAAAATATAATAAACACCCATTTTTAGCACTTTCCCTTCACTTGATTGTTCAAGCACTGGGCCAAGAGTCAGGTAACCCTGCTCTCCGGCCAGCATCGCTGTGGGCTGCTCTGTGGCCCTGAGCTCTTCACCCTCCAGGGTCTTTGTTTCCCAGTGGTAAAATAAGAAAGCTTAAGAAGCTTATTTCCAGGCTGCCTTCCGGTTTGGAAACTATGGAGATCAACATACAGGTGATGGGCCAAATTATACTTTTACATCTTCTGATTTCATACCACTTTCTAAGTATAAGCTTATCTCAAAGGTAGCGAGGTCATTTCAACGAAGCAAGACGAAATCCCGGAGGGAAGGAGTTGATTATCTAACCATATCTACAAGCATGCCAATTTTGGAGAAACACCACAGATATCACCAAAAGCTTGTTCCCCACCACCATGCATGATCACACCACCAACATACAACAGACATGCAAAGACAGATGCCACATCAGCTGATTATGACATCTTGAGTTACAGACATTTCAGTGGGGCCTCTAAACAGATTTCTTATTTACTTGCACATTAATAAAACTCGCACCTTTGCCAGTCAGAATTTTTTCCCCAAGCATCTGAACATCCAAAGAGATTTAGAAGCAATTAACATTCGCGAGTAACAGAGCAATCAACAAGGGAATCGCTAATGGGACTGGACAGAATCCAAAAGCAGATATTAGGATAATAGTGAGTCCCTGACATAGGTTATAGTGTTAATTCTGGAGGGCAGACTCGTGGTATGTTTTCAATAGCTTTGTGGGGCCTGCTGTCAGAGCCACATATGCCTCCTCTATATATGGCTCCTAGTCCCCCCTACGACATACCTTTTTTTTTAACTGCTATCGAAAAGAAGGCATTTTTGCATTGTTATAACACAACCTCTAGCATTAATGGTATATATTGAATTCAAGTTTATTTTTAAATTGCCTACCTGACAAAAATGTTAAAATGTCATTTTTTCCCACTTTGGGTCTCTAGACTATCTTCACCTGTTAACTCTCGTAGCTAGAGGCCACAAAAATAATAGCTATGAATTTCCACCTAGACGCTTCCCCAATAAATTTTGCCTCTTACTTGCGTGCACACGCGTTGATACATCCCAAGTACACAGAGAGACATCGGCACTCCCATTCCAACGAGCTCTATGCCTGCCTCCCTGTCAGTTTTTCTGACCTGTTTTCATAAATATCACTCCAAAATCAGCACACACACACCCCTTTATCTTACCCTACCAGGAGAGTCTCTGGGTAATAGAGAATGTTTCCATTGTTAACCTTCCTGCTTCCGTTTCCTTCATCTCTCATCACTACCATCCATCTAAAATACCAATGCCAGGCAAATCGATCTTCACCTCCCTTTGGACCACATTCCTGAATCCTTGCCCTGGCGCTCCTTCTCCCTCAGCCTGAAGTGCGAACGGCTCAACCTTCAGAGGCTGGACCTCTCCAGACCCACACATGCCTCTCAATCCTCAACTCCCCTGCTAGCCTTCCTGTGGGGTCATCTTGTCACTCTCATGACCATGACATTCATGTCTAATCACGGGACATCTTCCCTTACGTATGGACTCTGGACCCCAGGTGGGCAGAAAACCTGGTTTATTCTCATTTTTCAGTTTGGGTGTAATTCATCACTGCTTATTATGGTTTGCTTCATTCTGTGTGGCCTAAGAAAATAAATTCCTTCCAAGGTTGGGCTTTTAAATTTTTTCAAATACTTTAACGTTAGATACGAGTATATAATTGGATAAACACCATTCATTTGGACAGTAGTAATATTTTTCTGGTGGTTCTACAGCATTCATGCTCTATTCCATTTCTTTCTCCTTCTACTTTGCTGTTTCTAGCTATGAAAGGATCCCTTCTTAACAATTCAGCTTTTTTTTTCCTTCACCTCCCCATCCCAGCACACACCCATTTATGAAAATGTATCCCTATTTAAAGCTTTGGTTTATTCCCTGAATACAATCAGCCACTGATACACAATCTGCCACCACCAGGCTGTGCGTGCTAAAAGCCTGTTTTGACAAAGATTTTATACAACAGAATCCAAATTAAAGGGAAGTTATCAACAGACCCATACTTAAGAATCCCTCACTTTATCTCTGTGGCAAGTAGTTTCATATTCCCAGCACCAGCCCCAAGGCTGGGAGACTCAAGCTTCTGAGGGCCTCCATGGCACACACACACATCTCAATCACCCAATCATCACCTCACCTCCCCCAGCTCCCTCCCCATCCCAAGTAGCAGCAGTTGAGATTAAGTGCTTCTGGGGCTGTGGTAATCCAGTCAGGGCTGGGTGTGCTTCAATCTCTACCATTCCATTCGGCTGGAAAACATTTTGGCAGGATGCCTTTCAGCTGCACTCTGCATCCCGCGCTGGTCCCGTGTTTATTTTCGACTGCTCCGCAGAAGTGAAGGTAGCCAAGGGCCATCCTGCCCCGGGAACAGGGCTTCACCTGCCTTCTTAAACCGCAGGATATCAGAAGCACTCCTGGCATCAAGGAGTGGAGTGAGTGTGTGTGTGTGTGTGTGTGTGTGTGTGAGAGAGAGAGAGAGAGAGAAAGAGAGAGAGATTCTGATGCACCCACCTACAGCTGGGGAGCAGGGAGAGCAGGGGCAAATACTGCACAAACACATAGTTTTTTTTAACTTTAAAGATGAAAGGAAACCCATTTTTCAACCCTTTGCCTTACCTAAGCACTAATCAAAAATATTCCCCCCATTCTATATTAGTCAAGGCTTTTCAGGGGTCCTTATCCTTTCTAGATCCCTTTGGCTATCAGATGTAATCTATGGACCCCTTCTAAGAAGAACGGTTTTCAAAGGATTACAAAGGAGATTAATTACATTGAAACATTTTCCATCCTGAGTTAAGAAGCCCAGCGGGGTGTGGTTTTAGTGGATGGGAAGTAGAGATGCTGTCTGGATTTTTATTTTTTGAACTTGGGACTTCTGCCCTGGAGACTTGTGCTGGGAGAGTGATGGGTGGTGGCAGAAAGCAGAAAGTGGCCTTTGCATACTGTCCCCGTGACTGTACACCTTCCTGTACACAGGCTTTGCAGCTGTTTCTGTCTTGCAAACAACCCAGGCCCATGAACCCAGAGCCCTTCAGTATTTGATCCACTGAAATAGCTAAGAATGTAGACTTCCTTTATTTACAGCCCTAAGTAGGTTTTAACTACTCGTGAGAAAGAAGCAGAGGAATAAAGAAATCCATTTGAGAAATTTTGGAAAAGTAGAACAAATGGTAAAAAAAAAAACCCTCTATTCAACCATTTATTCTTTCACCAAATATTTACTGAGCACCTTCCTTAGATTCACAGTGGTGAATAAATGACCTATAGAACTTTCCAAGGAATTTACATCCAAATGTAGGGAGACACCCTGTAAGTAAATACATAAGTAAATGTAAAACAAGTAAACATATGTCTAGTGGTGATGAATGCTTCAGAGAAAAACAAAGCAGAGGAGGTTAGGGAGTGTAAGGACATGAACTCATACTTCATTATAGCATTTATTTCCCCATTTCATGTCACTAAATATTTGTTGCCAAGCTCCTACTATGTTTCAGGCCCGGTAATGGGCTCTGGGGAAGCCATATATGTGTGTGTGTGTGTGTGTGTGTGTGTGTGTGTAGATGGATGGATGGATGGTTGGATGGATAAATAGATATGGATATGGATATATACACATCACACACTTAATTTCCAGTTATTTGCATGTGGAGGGTACACAGTCTTCACCAAGAGGGGTCTGTGTGTAATGGTGCAATCTGACTGCAGTTTCTTTTAAAGGGCAACTGATGAATGCCTCTAAAGGGTCCCCAAAGCGGGAAGGGTGCACTGGGGTCTGTGTCTGCTGTGTTGAAGGACATGGGTGTTGGAACCATTGAGAGCCCTGCTTCGGGGTCCACAACCATGATCCTCCCTCAGCTCCACCACCTGCCTCACTGAGTGGCTGTAAGCAAGTTACATCACCGCTTTGGGCTTTAGGGTCCTCATCTACAAAGTGAGGATCCCAGGTGCTGTGGAGTTCAAATGCAGTCAGGCAAGGAGAGTGGCCAGCACAGTGCCTGGCACGAGGAAACTGACAGACGAGTCCATGCCCCCCTCATCTTCTCATCCAGGAAAAACACGCACACCAGAAATGCAAAAGCCCCCAACAAATGGCTGTGCACCCAGAGTAAGGATACAGTAAACGCTTTTGCTTATTTGTTTTCTTTGTTTTTTGACCCAAGTAGTTCTATGGAATATCAGATGGTACTTTAAAAAAAAAGGCCACAATCAAATAAGTTTTAGAAACAACAAATGAAATGAAGCAACATGGGTCTTTACTTCAGGTTTTCCTGTTCTGTAATACGTCGATGTGAATCACATAGCTCCAAGAAATGTGAACAATGGCATGAGTGTTTCCCACCTTATATGACCCTGGAACCCTTTGGCAAATCCTATACAACAGTCATTCAATGGAACCGACTTCGGGAAATATAGATTTGCTCTAAGAATAAATGAATCAAAAGATAAGGAATCTATACCGTCTTTGGTTCTGATGGCTTTCTTTGAAAAGGCAGACTTGGGCATATTTTCTGCAAACCAAGAAAGCCTGGTGGCAGTGTTTCCTATCCACTGGACCACAGCAACTTCTTTTCCTAGAAAAGAAGTCGTTATTCTGGAACCACCCTGCATTTGGGGGAGGTGTCGGCAACATCTGAACACTTCTCATTCCCCAGGACAGGTAATTCCCCTATTTTCTTCAATAAATGGGCTCAGACTGTCATACAGAGTGAAGTAAGTCAGGAAGAGAAAAACAAATATCGTATATTAACGCATATATGTGGAAACTAGAAAAATGGTACAGATGAACCGGTTTGCAGGGCAGAAATTGAGACACAGATGTAGAGACCAAATGTATGGATACCAAGAGGGGAAAGTGGCGGGGCGGGGGGGCGGGGGGGTGTGATGAATTGGGAGATTGGGATTGACATGTATATACTGATGTGTATAAAATTGATGACTAATAAGAACCTGGTGTATAAAAAAATAAATAAAATAAAATTCAAAAATTTAAAAAAAAAAACGAGTTTTGTTAATTATTCTCTTGAAAGCCAAATCCTCTTCTGGCTACATGGGGAATCCTGCTACTTAAAGTCACCCCGGGTTTTCTTTATCATCTGAATGCTTCACAGTGAGCGTGCATTACTTTCATAAACAGAAGATCAATGCTGGGGGAAAAAAGAAAAGAAATTCTGTAGAGATGTGTTGGTACACCAGTGATTAGTCCAAAAATTACCTACCTGCACATGAAGATTTTTATATATGGGGTTTTCCTGAAGATCTTACTTAATATTAGTACACTTGATAAAACTGAAGCAGAAGGGGTAGGCAAGGAGGAAACTGGGCCAAGATTGTTCCTCACATGCTTAGAATTCAATCTCAGGAGGAAGGAATCACCCACATTCTCCCATTCTCCAAGGCAAAGAGAGAGAGAGAGAGGGAAGGAGGGAGGGAGACGAGGCAGGAGGAAGGCAGGAAGGGAGGGAGGGATGGACAGAGAGAGAGAGGAAGGAAGGGGGGGAGGGAGGGAGGGAGGAAGGGAGGGAGGGAGGGAGGGAGGGAGGAAGAGAGAGAGAGAGAGAGAGAGAGAGAGAGAGAGAAGAAAGAAAGAAAGAAAGAAAGAAAGAAAGAAAGAAAGAAAGAAAGAAAGAAAGAAAGAAAGAAAGAAAGAAAGAAAGAAAGAAAGAAAGAAAGAAAGAGAAAGAAAGAGAGAGACAGGGAGGGAGGGAGGGGAGGAAGAAAGAAATAGAGAGAGAGAGAAAGCAAATGAGAGAAAAAAAGCAGGAGTTGTTGAGAAGCCTAAAGTGGGGGGAGGGGAACACAAACCCACAGATGAAGTTGACCCAAGTCAGTACAGAAGGCTTGGTGCAAGGGCTCTGGCATTAATGGGATTTGGACCGCTAAAGACCTGCGAATCAAGTACAGAACATAACCAAGATGCAGGAGTTATTTGTGAAATTAATGTCTTAAGTAACATGAAGCTTGGACTTCCGGGGTGGCGCGGTGGTTAAGAATCCGCCTGCCAATGCAGGGGACACGGGTTTGAGCCCTGGTCCGGGAAGATCCCACATGCCGCGGAGCAACTAAGCCCATGCGCCACAACTACAGAGTCTGAGCTCTGGAGCCCGTGAGCCACAACTACTGAAGTCCGCGCACCTAGAGCCCGTGCTTGGCAACAAGAGAAGCCACGACAATGAGAAGCCGGCGCACCGCAAGGAAGAGTAGCCCCCGCTCACCACAACTAGAGAAAGCCCGCACGCAGCAACGAAGACCCAACGCGCCAAAAATTAATTAACTAATTTAAATCTTAAAAAAAAAAAAGTAACATGAAGCTTAACTCGCAGGGACAGTCGCAGCATTTTGCGTGACTGCTGCCGGCTGGTGGCCCGGCTGGGAACCGGAGCTGCCCAATCAGCAGTAGCCTCCCACCTGGGGCAGGACCAGCTAGGTGAGCCTTAACCCAGAGGTGAGCTCAGGAGAAGCTGGTGTGTGTGTTGGCAGGGAGACTGTGCTGCTCCCTGAATCCATCAGTAATGCAAATGGTATACCTGGTGGGGGGAACCTTCTGAGCCTGAATCCTAAATCCTAGATTTACAGAAACGTTGCAAAGATAGTACAGAGACTTCCCATATACCTTACACTCAGCGTCCCCTAATGTTGGCATCTTACTTAATTGCATTACATTTGTCAAAACTAAGACATGGTTTAGAATGGTTTAGAATGGAGCTTTCACTCTTTCAGTCAGTCTTGCATCAATGTCTCCAGGGTGTCTGCAGCCATTTGGGGTCTTGAAGATACTGGGATGGACCACACAAAGCCCCTGCTCTCAAGGAGCTTACATTCTCCTGGAAGAGGGAAAGCCAACAAGTAAATAAGAATTTCTATTGGTTATAAGACACATGAAGAAAATCAAAAATAAAAGAGGAAGAGAGAGGGCTCCCGGGGGCGGGGAAATGTGCTCAGAGAAGACAGCTCCGAAGAAGAAACATTTAAGTGAAGACTCGAATAACAAGGTAGACCCCACCCTGCCAAGACCCGGAAAGCACAGTGGAGGAGGGAGCGGGCAAATCCTCCCTCAGACTAAGCAGAGGCCACCATCACCCCTCACTTCCAACCAACTCAGCTTTCGGCAATACTAAATTCAAAAGCTCACAGACGTGTTTAATTTTAAAATCTTAAATTGCGTACCATGCCTGCTAGGAAAATCTCTCCTGAATCGGGATATTTTTAGAATGGTCCACTTCAGTTTCTTGAAGTACTTTTTTCCCTGTTCAACCAGAAGACCCAAATAGTCCAGGTAACATCAGCCTCCGCTAAATACCTGAAACTGCATTCATCAGACACTTTTTAAAAATTGGATCTTACTTCCAAGCTGAGTGACTTGATCACTCCCATAACAGCATATATTACACTGATTACGGGATTATTCACATGCCATTTCGAAGAGGTTGGGCAACATTTCTCAACATCGCACCCACCAACAAACGGCGTGGTAAACGTGATAAATGGGATGCCAAGATTCAAATGCCTTCCATGTCCTGATACCATGATAAAATGCCTCTGCACTCTTTTTCTTTTAACTGATGTTTTTTAAAAAGAGGGAGAGAGGAGTAATTATTTTTGGTACAATACAGCTCAGAGAGAAGAAAAGAAAAAAGCACCAACAGGGTCCCAAATATGAGGCTGTTTCTAGGATCTGACACACCCCAGGCACTCAGTAAACATAGGTTCCCCTCCCCATACTCCTTGCCTGAGTATACCCTGAGCATTTATTTTTATATCAATAATTTGCCAACAGCATGTTCATTGGCTCATTTTTTTCTAACTGCCAGTCTAGTGCCGTGTTTTCAACATGCTGGCAATTGGTTCAGCTTCATCAATTCGTAAGAATGGCTTAGGGTGAGAACGGGGGTGAGGAGGTGGAAGCTTTATAGACATGATTCACTGCTAATCGATGATTAGCACTTTATGCTCAAGACAATCAAATTCATATTATTTTACACTTTAAAAGTTTTTAAAGGAACACTTATTAAAAGCCAAAATGAAAACAGGGCATCACAAGTTCAAATAAACCATAAATTAGACAAAGAAGCATAATTCTACTGAAAACCATTTTATTAGCTAATCAACGTGTCATTTTTTTTTTCTATTGGCATCTACTTACTGTCATACAATTTCCATAAGGGCGCCATCTGTATCTATAAAAAGAATTATCTTTGTGGTGATCTAGCAATCTACAAAAAATGGTGATATTTAACTTTTCTTAAGGGATCAATTTTAGAATTGGGTTAAAGGATTTATAAGACTCTTTTTCATGATGACCCTTAAAAGGACTTACCCATACATTTTTGTGATGTTAGAAGCACTTGAAATAAAGAAACAAACAAACAAAAAAAAACAAAATGTAATTTTGATTTATTAAAATGTAAAGTTCTGGATATTGACATGTACGTATTTTTAATCCAGCATAATGGGTCCCTACTATAAAGTCCAGTAAAACAATCATAAACAAAATATTTTGTTTTTTCCATTTTGGCTGAAAGGGCAGGTAAATTTTCAATGTGATCTGATTTGATGCCGCATGCTAAGAGAGAACCCAGTATTTGCCAAGTTCGCTGCTTTGAGTTGAATCAGCATCCGGCTAGTTCACTCATTTATGACACATGATCAAACCATGCCTTGTCCAGTTCTTAACGCCAGCCTTGCAAGGTCAAGGCACTGGCCTAATGATGGCTAGTCAAGCTGGTGGGAATGAGCCAGCAAACCCCTTACCACTAATGGAATAGAAACTCATAATAGAAGCCCTTCTGTTGGACACAGACTTCATACATAGATGACAAAACATGGGTGCAGGGAGAGATTTGTTTAAAGAGCTTTTATGGCTATCAAGTAGGACCTCAGAGAGAAGAGTTTTTGGTTTTACAAAGGTACATTAACTTCAGCTTTGAGTCAATCCGAAGAGCAAGATACAGTTTGAGAGAATCAACAAAAGACAAAAGGCTCACTCTTGGTTAGGACGCAAATTTCTCCACTAGTAATCAATTACTTTGTAAATTTAATTTTAAACAAGATTCAGAAGGATTATGATTAAAAATCTATATGACAAAAAAAAAATCTATATGACATACTAACCAACAAAATAAAAAGGCAAAAAACTGAAAATGACTCTGCTACCCAAAGCAATCTACAGATTCAATGCAATCCCTATCAAACTACCACTGGCATTTTTCACAGAACTAGAACAAAAAATTTCACAATTTGTATGGAAACACAAAAGACCCCGAATAGCCAAAGCAATCTTGAGAACGAAAAATGGAGCTGGAGGAATCAGGCTCCCTGACTTCAGACTATATTACAAAGCTACAGTAATCAAGACAGTTTGGTACTGGCACAAAAACAGAAATATAGATCAATGGAACAGGATAGAAAGCCCAGAGATAAGCCCATGCACATATGGTCACCTTATCTTTGATAAAGGAGGCAAGCATATACAGTGGAGAAAAGACAGCCTCTTCAATAAGTGGTGCTGGGAAAATTGGACAGGTACATGTAAAAGTATGAAATTAGAACACTCCCTAACACCATACACAAAAATAAACTCAAAATGGATTAAAGACCTAAGTGTAAGGCCAGACACTATCAAACTCTTAGAGGAAAACATAGGCAGAACACTGTATGACATAAGTCACAGCAAGATCCTTTTTGACCCAGGTCCTAGAGAAATGGAAATAAAAACACAAATAAACAAATGGGACCTAATGAAACTTAAAAGCTTTTGCACAGCAAAGGAAACCATAAACAAGACCAAAAGACAACCCTCAGAATGGGAGAAAGTATTTGCAAATGAAGCAACGGACAAAGGATTAATCTCCAAGATTTACAAGCAGCTCATGCAGCTCAATAACAAAAAAACAAACAACCCAATCCAAAAATGGGCAGAAGACCTAAATAGACATTTCTCCAAAGAAGAGATACAGATTGCCAACAGACACATGAAAGAATGCTCAACATCATTAATCATTAGAGAAATGCAAATCAAAACTACAATGAGGTATCATCTCACACCGGTCAGAATGGCCATCATCAAAAAATCTAGAAACAATAAATGCTGGAGAGGGTGTGGAGAAAAGGGAACCCTCTTGCACTGTTGGTGGGAATGTAAATTGATACAGCCACTATGGAGAACAGTATGGAGGTTCCTTAAAAAACTAAAAATAGAACTACCATATGACCCAGCAATCCCACTACTGGGCATATACCCTGAGAAAACCATAATTCAGAAAGAGTCATGTACCAAAATATTCATTGCAGCTCTGTTTACAATAGCCAGGACATGGAAGCAACCTAGGTGTCCATCATCGGATGAATGGATAAAGAAGATGTGGCACATATATACAATGGAATATTACTCAGCCATAAAAAGAAATGAAATGGAGGTGTTTGTAATGAGGTGGATGGAGTTAGAGTCTGTCATACAGAGTGAAGTAAGTCAGAAAGAGAAAAACAAATACAGTATGCTAACACATATATATGGAATCTAAGGGAAAAAAAAAAAAAAAAAGAGGTCATGAAGAACCTAGTGGCAAGATGGGAATAAAGACACAGACCTACTAGAGAATGGACTTGAGGATATGGGGAGGGGGTGGGGTGAGATGTGACAGGGTGAGAGAGTGTCATGGACATATATACACTACCAAATGTAAAATAGATAACTAGTGGGAAGCAGCCGCATAGCACAGGGAGATCAGCTCGGTGCTTTGTGACCACCTAGAGGGGTGGGATAGGGAGGGTGGGAGGGAGGGAGATGCAAGAGGGAAGAGATATGGCAACATATGTATATGTGTAACTGATTCACTTTGTTGTAGGGCAGAAGCTAGCACACCATTGTAAAGCAATTATACTTCAATAAAGATGTTTAAAAAAAATAAATAAATAAAAATAAAAATTAAAAAAAAAAAAAAAAAAAAGGCAAAAAACAAACTAATATTTATACTTCATTGATTGATTCCTTAATTAGTATGGGTTCATGGATTTCTATCAAATATCAAGGACCATATTAAGGATCAGGCACAGTGAACAAAACAGACACAGTCTTTGCCCTCCTGGAGCTTACTGTCTTTAAAAAAAAAGTATGTGTGAATGAGCAATTGAGTGGAAATTTACCAAATCATATTAGTGATTTAATTAAGATATGTAACTACTCTGTTTCCTCTCTCGAATATAGTTTTATTGCTTTTAAAATCTGAAACATTTATTTTAAGTAATTTGATTATGTACTGGGACCAGGAAGTAATCTTTCTGGACTTGTTTTTTGTTTGTTTTTTGAAATGTTATTCATTGCAATGTTAACTTTTGAAGAAACTTTGACCATTGAATATTTGAAATATGTTACTAAAATAGAGAATGTTTAGGGAAACGTAACAAAAAACATATTCAGGAGTGGAAAATGGGTCTTCTTGGGGAAGGATAAGGAATTAGGCTCATTTCTCCCAAGAAATAACTTGATTATTATCTCTGTGGGGAATGAACAAGTAAGAGAATGAACTCTGGGATCAAACAAGTTCTCTCTTCAAATCCTGGCTCTCCCACTATGTAGGAGAAGCTCTCCACATCTCAGTTTCCTTATCCATAAAAGGGGCATATCACAAGAACTACGTGAGTATAATAAATGTAAATAGCTTAGCAGGTAATCCTTAGCTGCCTTCATCATAACACATCATCATCATCATCATCTATCCCGAGGTAACAATCTATCCCGAGAAAACACTAGAACTTAAATCACAACTCCCTGGCTCAAATCCTAGCTCTTCTCATGCTAACTTTGCAAACTTGGATAAAACTCTTAAACTTCTGAGTCTCAGTTTCCCCAGCCCTAAAATGGACCTAATAGAACTTATTTAATGAGATAATATATAAGGAAGGATCACATACATCATCTCATTATATACAGGACACTACTAATTTTACAGGAAAGCACATTCTGACAATAACATACCATAAAATGATCTCTTTTTAAACCACCCAGGTTAAAAATTCCCAGAAAGATCATGAACTTGAATTTCAGCTGCACTATTCACTAGACGAATAACATCTCTTAAATTCTCTGGGCACTGGTTTCTAGTTAGGAAAATAGCATACTCATTGTGAGGATTAGAAATTAGACGTGCAAAGTGCCCAGGAGGGTCTGGCACATCACACATATTCACTGATAGGTAACTTCCATCCCTCTCTGTTAAACCGTGATTCATTTCATTTTTAGTATGTATATTCCCACACTCTAAAACTCCTTAAATGAAAAGCATTATAAATAACCTTGGATGATCTTTAAATAATTCTTTATGGTTTAGAGGGGGGAAAAAATCTATAGAAACATCAAATATCCAGGGTGTCAAATATACAGTATAATCATTTTGTATGATCACTGCTAATACAGTTCAATCTAAATTGCAGTCTCATATTTGACATAATTATACATAACCAAACACTAATAAAAATTGCTGCCTTATATTTCAAATTAGTAATTATGGTAGTAAACATTAACAACATGTCAGATATAAGATGGTGATTTGTTCTGAAATGTATTAGAAATCATTATACTGTATGATAATTTTAATTACAGCTGGGTAGCAAGAGAGCAGGCAGCGGTTAGGGCTCTAAGTGCATTATGGGAACCAGCAGCTCTTCAATTCAGCCCTAACTCTGACTCCCTTGATTTGAGTTCAGGAAATGCACAGTTATTTCTCCACCTTTAAATAGTGAACACAATTCCCTCTGCAGAATCAGTACTATCACGAGGTTTGAAGCCATTTTTCCAGGGTTTTAGAATCC
Source organism: Eubalaena glacialis (assembly GCF_028564815.1). NCBI lineage: Eukaryota > Metazoa > Chordata > Mammalia > Artiodactyla > Balaenidae > Eubalaena > Eubalaena glacialis. The sequence goes on from NC_083720.1 coordinate 51,624,491, forward strand.
TTTTTCTATCACTTTCTAGCCATACAAATTTGACTGACAGGAATTTCTCTGTGCCTCTGTTTTCTCATCTTAAAAGTGGAAAACATAGCAGTACCTAACTCAGAGAGTGATAATAGCAGCTAAATTAGATCATTCTGTGGGCAATGCTTAGACTGGCACCTGGAACATAGTAAGTCTTCAATATATAATAGTGGTTGTTATTATCATTTTATATTAATATCCAGATCAATCATTTTCCTAAACTTAATCATAGTGACCAAAGGTCCTATGTAGAGTAGAAATGTGCTAAATGTTAGCTTCTTTCTCTCAGGACACTGCAGTCTTCAAAATTTGGTCGTTCTCCTTTCCTCTCTCCTTCCATGTTTTCTCCATTTCTTTTTACTCACTCTGTTTTGTGAGTCAATGGGAAGACCCCATTCTTTATATTTTCACCTCTCAGGAATGTCTGGCTTTGGCTTATCCTTTCATGGCATCTGTTTCCATGTTGTCCTTAACATTGACCTCTAAACAAAGCCATGGCCTCTAAGCATGGTCCAGTGTCCAGACTCCACGCTCCATTAATGATGACGGTGGAGAGACTGAGAAACTCCACCGCCTGCCACGAGACGGGCAAGTATATGAGCCACGAGACTCACAACCCCACTCATATTACAAGTTGCCACACCTGACATCTGATCACTAGGCTCTAATTTAGGAACTTAATGCCCCTCCCACCCTGCCTACGCACCGCCCCCCCAAAATAAGTGAAATTCATTATTCTAACATTTAAACCATTTGTTTATTCAGAGTTAGGGATTTCTACCACTTTTAAAGATCCGTGGATTTATCCAATTTAAGAAAAAAAAAAGATCTCGGGGCCTTGCCACATCTGTGCAGACTCACCCGCCTCCAAAATCTCCATGCATTTACATGGTTTCCTACAAAGTCGGGGAGAACTCCCAGCATTATGATAAAGCACCTTTCCTGTCTACATTTCCATACTGTTTCAGGGAAAATATTCAGGGGAACAGACTGGACTGCTAATTAGAGAACTGTCTGAAACCACCATGAACCACATTTCCATAGGTGCAATAAGCAAAGACTCTTCATTAAAATCACTATCCTCTGCAAGGGAAAGCTGTTTCAAGCACAATAGATCTAATTCACAGGAGTGATCATGCAGACCCAGGTACAGTATTCATTATTAACTTAAAAAGTATGCCAAATCAATTAAAAACCATTTTAAAGGGAAGGAATAAAATTTAGTTCTACCTAACCGCAGCTCAGCTCTAATTTATCTTCCAGCCACTTTCAAGGGATTTTACTTGGTCCTTAATCTAACATTCACTGGAAAGGGTAATTCTCATGAAATTACAATGGCATCTCTTGCATCATTTAATGCAAATGTTCCCATTCTTCGGAAATGGAGAGCAGCTTCTCCAATAAAGACCTCCTTCAAGGTGTAAAGTGGAAGAACCCCGGGATCTGCTTGAGAAGAATAAAACATCCCGTTTCAGAAGCTACTCAAATTTAAAACTCTGCTTGCACCCCTATGACAGATTGTATTCCAAATATAAGTTATTCACATGTTTGTTATAAGGCGAGGCATATGAATTCCTGCTGTGTCTTTCTTTACAAACATGTCAAGACTTGTGAACCCTCAATGAAATGCAGCATTTTAGAGGCAGAGAGGAAGCTACAAAGATGCCAGAAAGAAGAGGCTCCTTTCCTGGGACTGGGGCTTTCTTATGCTAGTGATAGTTCTTATTATCAGAGATATTATATCATCTCAAAACCTATTATATCATCTCAAAACCAAATGGGGCTTTAGAGGTCATTGAGATGAGCCACTTCTGCTCACAGACGAAGAAACTGAAGCCTGAGAGAAAACAAGATTCGTCCAAAGTGTTAGGGCTAGTGAGGGGCAGAGACAACTGGGCCCAGGTCTGGCCTGGCCACCCCACAGCTGCCTTCCACTAGTGCCATAGAGTTGACAAGACTCTAAAATAGACTTTGCCCTCCTGGGGCACTTTCGTAAGTCCCATGGGGTGCCAACCTCCTGGTGTTCAGATAAAAGTTCTGAAAACTTGGAAGTGAGCTTATCCCAGTAGGATATTTTTAGTCATGCTATTGAAACCGAGTCCCCCTAAAATTGATTTCCCCTGCCGAATTCATCATTAACTTCTCTATCCAAAACTTTATTCTCTTTCTTGTACCACCCCCTGCTCCCCTCGGGATTATGGAGTAGCAGAGAAAAGGGGGGATTAAAATAGAACAGGACCCTGTGGTAAAAAAAGCCCCTCTGTGTCTCCCATTTCTTATTTGTAGAAAAATGCTTTAGTCTCCCAGTCTTCCCTGAGCTCCAAAGAGCAGATTCAAGAAGTTACTACTTAGGGAAGTGAAGGATGCAGGAACAAAGGAAAAGGAGTCAAGAAACAATAGTTCAGTGATAAAACAGAGTCCTAGCTCCTCTTCAAGGGATATACTTAATAGTCTGAAACATATTCTTGAATTCTTCTGCAGGAACGAAGACTCGCACCCAGGTGGAGGATGGTGACTACAAGCATGTAGACCTCAAGCTGGTTGGAACCAGAAGGTTGATGATTAAGATACCTGAAGCACCACCCTGTTACCTCATCACCAACCAATCAGAAGAAAGTCACGCCCCCTGCAACCCTCAACCCAAATGTTGCCTTTAAAAGCCCTTCCCTGAAAGCCATCGGGGATTTTGCGTCTTTTGAGCATGAGCTGCCCATTCTCCTTGCTTGGAACCTGCAACAAATGCTGTACTTTCCTGCGCCGCAACCTGGTGTCAGTAACTTGGTTTTGCTGCACAGCAGGCAAGCAGATCCAAGTTCGGTCTGGTAACCCTACAGAAGTTAGTTGGATTGATTTTACATTTGGCATTTTTTTAACTAAGGCTCAGGAGTACAATCTTTCTCATTTGTTAACTCCTTTTCTCCCTTACACCACTGTTCACTAGTAACCAGAGGTCCCAAGCAGAAGATATCCACTTCCTACTCAATCCCCAGTCTGGGGCTTTCTGAGTTGGTGAGAACACAGTCATCTACCCTGGTTTAGTTTAAAGCAGGGCTCAGCAAACTTTTCCTGTAAAGGGCCAGATAGTGACTATTTTAGTCTTTGCAGGCCATTTGGTCTTTGTCTGAACTACTCAAGTCAGCCACTGCAGTGCAAAAGCAGTCACAGACATTATGTAAGCAAATGAGCATGGCTGTGTTCTGATGAAACTTTATTTATCTATGTTGAAATTGAATTTCATATAACTTTCACGTATCATGAAGCATTATTCATCTTTTTGATTTTTATTCAACCATTTAAAAATGTAAAAACCATCCTTAGCTCGTGAGCTGTACAAAAACAGGCAGCAGACCAGATTTGCCTCGTCCCTGCTATAGTTTGCTAACCCCTGGTTTAGAGTTATGAAAGTACCCGCTGCAAAGAAAACTTCCTTTTCCTACCCAGATGCTCTCTTTATAATTTGCTATCAGCACTCACCTGGCTCATCCACATTTTCTATTAAATGTGCACGTTCTTCCATTGGTGTGTGATAGGTATGATTTCAGTGAGATTTTATCCCACTTGCTAGTAACTTCAGTTATCACACAGTGCTCCTGAGTGGGGTATCTTCCTTGATGGGAAATACAACTGAAAAGACTAACTTGATCACCAAGAAACAGTTGTGAAATTATGTCACTATGATACCAATCAGATGAAAGAGAAACATCCAGCCATGGGACAGTTGATATATGTTCTACTACTGGATTTTTAGCCTTCATACATAAATATTGCTTTAATTTCAGAAAGAAATATTTTAGTTTCACCTATGGCCAATATTAGCACCAACAAATCAATCACTGAAATCATTATCAATCTTTTGTCTGTTCAAAGAAGTAAGTAGGAACCTTCCATTTAAATACCTTTACACACAGCACAGCTCTACTGGCATCAGCATATTACAAAAACCAATTTTCTTACATCAACTTCTATCTACTTCTAATTCTGTAGCATAGCTCTGGGGAGTTGCTACAAGGTCTGTGTAAACTGAAAATCTAAATAACATTATGACGCCTATTACAGAACTAATTTATAATCTAATACCCCAGTTGAATTTAATATCCTATTTATTTATTCAAGCAAAATATCTGGAAAAAATATGTCACATCATAATGTAGTTGTTATGAAAATGGAAAAATAAAACAGAATTTTAGAGAAGGCATGATAATTGCTAGGGGCAAGTATGAGCAAGAATTTCCAAGCCCCTCACACAAAGGAGAGGCAGTGACGGGAGCCCTTTAATAAATAGAATTTTTGCTTTATAATGCAATTATTGTCAAATTTAGTATTTTACATCAAATTTACAACTTTCAAATGTGATTCCTATTAATGTTATCCGCTCAGAGCTACTGCAGCATAAAACTGTTGGCCAACAGATGCCACCTCATCAACTGTCTTTAACAACTCCTTTCCCATCCTGGATGGAAGAACCAAGTTTATGACAGCGTTTATAAGCACGCCCTGCCAATACAAATGCACAAGTGATGCCCGTATATATTATAATACATACGGGCTGATGGAAATAACTCTACAGAGGCTTCTAAGAACATTAAGTTTCGTGCTGATTTTTTTATCTTAAGATAAATGGAAGGAAGGAATCAAGGAAGGAAGGTAAAGAAGCAGGGAGGGAGGAAGGAAGAAAAAGAAATAAGGGAAGAAAAGGAAATAAGAGAAGAATGAAGAACAAAAGGAAAGAAGAGAAGGAGGGTATTATGACATTAGAATAAGAAAAGCTATGGAAAGCATAAGTATAAAAACATTGGGTGGTGATAATGACATCCTACCACGGATGCTCCTAGCCATCAGGAAGCTGGGGATGATTTGATGAAAGTTTAGTGAGGCTCCACAGTACATTTACAGGGGAGTTGCTAAGACTCAGAGAAAGGGCAGCAGTACTGGAATCACAGTCAATAAGGAAAATGCCTACTGCTTGTTTTTTCTTGAGATAGGAGCCATGTTTTTAGCAAGTAGCAGCCCCAAGTTACGCTGGTCTAGGTCCCAAAGCAGGCACGCACCCAGGTGCACCCCCATGCTCACACTGATGACTTCCAATCCTCACAAAAAGGCAGAAGCAGCAGCCATCTACATTGCAGGCTCTCAAACCCTGAGGTCCTTGAGTCCTGTTCCAAACCTGCATGTCTGGATTACGAGCCCTACACTAGACCGCCTAGTGATTCTGACGCACTTCAAAGTTTAAGAACAAGTGGCCTCTGTGATCATACTTGAAAGGCATCTGGGAAGAACACTTTGGCCTGGAAATTATAACACTGCTCTCTCAATATCCTCAAATTCCATAATTAGCAATTCATTCTTTTGCCTTTTAAAGATTTTTCTGGTCTCCACGGGTACTGAAACTGAACTCAAATATAACAATACCTAGAAAAAAGAGCTTAAGTCCTTGTACCAGATGATGCCTTGTTAGATACTTAGGCCCTGCAGAAATTAAACAAGGCATCACAAACAGGCAAGAAAATGCCACATAAAAGGAGGATATCAACGATACAGGATTAGACTCAGTTCTGCACACATAAACACACATGGGTTGTGTGATCACATATAACCTCTGAGCAAAATGCGTGGGTGTCAAGGGTCAGGCAACCCAGCTTCATCTAGTTCTGCTGTATACAGTCTGACATCAAAAGCAATTCACATTCAGGTCCCTCATGTGTTCCAGAATGTACCCACGTCCAAACGGGCCTGCCTTCATGGGTATCCATTTTCAACAACATACACATGGAGATTCTGGTGTGAGAGTTACGCTCTCTCCTGACAGATGGGCCTCCTCTGATGGTTTGCCTTCTCCAGATATAGAGCTGGCCCCCCACTATTTCCCAAGCATCCCTCCTAGGGTGGATTCTGTCTCCCTCCTCCTCCTGCCATTAGTGTCAGCTCAGTGAGGCTGCCTGGGAACTATGAAGACCACCTCTTCCCTGAACAATCCTACCTGCTCTTTGTGAAAGGTACACACATGCAACAGAAACCCAGCTCACCATTCTATTGATTATTACCTATAAATCTCACTACTCGTAAAAAGGCTCCATGAAATACAATCCAGGGACATAAATCTCTCTGAGAGAGATGAAATCTGATGAGAAATAAAATTCCTTCATTTCATTTATTCCCTTGTTTAAAAGACTGACTTTCCAATCAGCTGGGAACATTAACATGAGATGGTTGGGGGACGGCGACAAAGCACAGGTGGGGGGCTCAGACCAACACGAGAGCAAACACTCCCTGTGCCAGCCCCTCAGTGTGTGTCACCAGCAAGTGACATTCTCTCTGAGCCTCAGTTTTGTCACTCTACAATAAGTGGGATAAACTCCCTTGCACGGCTGCCATGAGATCAAATTCGATAGACTATAATGTACCACACATACATTAGGCACTCAAGATGGTAGCTATTACACACAGCACATCTCCACCTTTAAAATTCTTTTTAATACAAAAAAGAGAAAGAAAATAATTAGCTACCCCCCCAAAATCCATACTTTCTTCCCACAAGACCACGTGATGGCCCATAAGACGGTTTTATTCATTTAACAGACATTAAATAAGCATCAACTATGTATCAGGCTTTGTCCTAGATCCTGGGAGTTGTTCAGGCTTGACCTCCAATTTTAAATTTTTATTTTTTTTTATTTTTTTTTATTTTTTTAATGCTATTCTTGTCTGCTTACATTCTTTTTATGTATGTATGTATGTATGGCTGTGTTGGGTCTTCGTTTCTGTGCGAGGGCTTTCTCCAGTTGCGGCAAGCGGGGGCCACTCTTCATCGCGGTGCGCGGGCCTCTCACTATCGCGGCCTCTCTTGTTGCGGAGCACAGGCTCCAGACGCGCAGGCTCAGTAATTGTGGCTCACGGGCCTAGTTGCTCCGCGGCATGTGGGATCTTCCCAGACCAGGTCTCGAACCCGCGTCCCCTGCATTGGCAGGCAGATTCTCAACCACTGCGCCACCAGGGAAGCCCCTTGACCTCCAATTTTAACAGGTGACAGGACCAACAATTAAGGTGACACACAAGAAAAAAACAGGTGGTGGGAAAATCATAATTTTTGGCAAAAATTCTTATACTGCACACAGGCCCGGTCCCCTGTGTCCCTCGTGAATCTTGAAGAGAGCGTCTGCCCTTTCAGAAGCCTTCAGAGACCTCCAGCCCAGTTCCTCCCCCTGGGTTCTCTTAGCTCCTGAGTGAAGGTCAGTCTCTGAATTTCCACATCGTGTTGCCACTGTGATTCAACAAAGTGACAAACCCCTACATTGTGAGCTTTATAAGGACAGGGACAATGGTTGTGTTCACGTCTTATCTCCTCCCTCCTCAGAAGAGTGTCTGCACATAGTACTCAGCTTGCACCTCTGAGCTTCTGCTTCCAGAACAGAAAGCCTCACCATCAACATCCTTCCCTCCATCACTCCTAGTGACCAGAAAGTCAGTCCCTGAGTTTAAGTGGTTGCGTTCCAGATACATTTCCCCACAACAACAAAAAATGACAAATAGAAACCGTTTGTTTCCAGAAGAAGAAGAAAAGCTTACAAGGCTGAGAAAAATGTTGGCATTAGCACTCACTTCAACTGTCCAGCAAAATCTGCCATGGCTTTTTCCCATCTGATCTTCTGGGCCTTCTAATCCTATATTTCCGTGATCGACCACGAGGCAAAAACCACATTCTGCTCTTTTCCACTTTGCTTCAACAATAAAATGGTCTTTGGTTTGAGTGAGTCAAGAGCCTGTTGGTTTCACTTTTTTCTCTATAAATACAGTATATGGTGCAAATGAATAGGAAGTCTTGAATCGACCAAATGCTGGGCAAAGATCAAAGCAAGGTTGAGTGATTTCACAGGCATCTTGAGAAAGAAAGAACATGAATCTATTGAGTGGTCCTTGTAATCCCATTCTTAGGTCACACTGAGGGAAGTTTGGAGCTGGAGAAAGAACATGGAAGAACAAGATGATGGGGAAAGAGGTAACAGGGAGAAAAAAGAAAAACTCCTTCTATCCTGTAGAGTCAGGCCAAGCATTTGCTACCGTTGTGTCTAGCTCTCTAAACCAAAAAAAGTAAAATCAAAACAAAGAATGCACCAGCCAGAGCCAGGCAGACTCTCCCGCCTTGATTCACACATGGTCTCCTCGCTCCACACTCCCACCACAGATGGTGACAAAGCTCTGACACATGCAGCGCCCTCAGGCACTGAAACTTCCTCTGAGTCCCTCTGCAAGGGTGGCTGGCGGGTGCAGCTCTCCGCTGCCGTGGGGCAATCTCTGCCCCCCATTCTCTCTGCATCCCATCAAAATGGCACACCATTAGAAATATGCTCGGGGTGTGTGATTTGGGGCAGATAGTTGTTGGAGCCCCATATGCTTAAGGTACATAACTGGGCCACTGAGAAAAAGGAATTTAAGCATTCTAGAAAACAGCAGGAGAGCAAATTGGCCTTTCCCTCTGAGAGCTATTATTAGAGAGGCCCAGCCCAATTCAACCAGAAAGCCAATATCTAGCCCATCCATTCTTCCCCTGCAACAATGCCCCCAACATCCCACCCCCTTTCAAATAGGCCTGTGCTGATGCATCCCAGCTAGACACACAAGTCATCTTTAATGCTGACCACTGGCTGGCAGAGATCAGTGGAAGCATCCCTTCTCATATAGCAACTTCACGGTCCAGAGTTTAATTTCACATAATACCGAGAACTCCCGGAATGTGGCAGTACATTTGATGTGTACTCGTGGAATTTGGCAACCAGCTTGCTCTTCTCTTTGTGTACCTCCTGAAGTCGCAGCTGCTGCCTAAACTTTGTAAATAAATGCTAAACAAATGCCAAATAAAGAAACCAACTTCCCAGGAAGCGGAAAGGGCAGGAGATCACAGTTTTTGTTCTCAGAAATATGCTGTGACCTGCTTCAGAGCTGCATCTTGGCAGCCTGGGTGTGTCTCTGTTCTCCTGTGTCTTGAATGCTGTTTTACCTCAGAGAGAGAGAGAGAGAGAGAGAGAGAGGGAGGGAGGGAGAGAGAGAGGGAAGGGGTGGAGGAGGAAAGAAGATTTGAGGGAGGAAGGGACAGAGAAAGGAAAGGAATAAGCTAGGGGAAAAAAGCCTTTTTATTATTCATCCCCAATTAATGAGTAGAGAATGTTGGCTGGGAAGACAAAACACAGTCTTACTATTTCTTATAACACATATTTCTATGGAAATTAGAGATTTTAGAGTTAATTTTTTCAATGGACTTCATCTCCAATCATGCAATGAGAAAACAGGTTTCATTTCACTTGACTCTCAACTTTTCAGGCATGGACCCATTGCACGTATGAAGACACTGCTGGGTGAGCCTTCTTATTGCTCCTGGTCCTTTGGCCTCATGGGACATGTTTCTCAACATCAACTCCTTGCCAAATCCGGTGGAGTTAATCACTCAACGTACTCTGGTATGTCACAGTCTGCGTTCTCTTGGGCACAGGTAATGCACAACGGAATCAACCAACCAAAGATGGAGAAGCCCAACATTTCTCATCACGGAGGAAAATATACTTTACAAGTGGGCTGTCAGGCAGCCACCTCTATTTCCCTGCCTATCTCAAAGGATACATCCATCCCAGATGCAAGATGAGAAACCAGAAGGAGGTGCAGGCATGATATATAGACTAGATGTGACTTACAGCTCCTCTCTGCCTTTCAGATTCTGGCTGCTAGTGACTCAGGCCAAGTAATTTGGGTAGCAATGATGTTACTTATAGCTACTATCTACTGAACACTTAAATGCCAGGCTCTGTGCTATAGCACTTTATGTGTCTTGTCTTCTCCCAATAAACCTGGAGTTCTATAAATGGCAAAGATCTTGTCTCTCTTGTTTTTCTTTTTCTTTTTGTTTTTCTTTTGGTTTGCCATTGTCCCCACCACATAGTAATGACTAACACTTACAGAGCGCTAAATAGGTGCCAGCCACCGTTCTAAGGGTGGTAAATACAGAAACTCATCAGAGCCTCACAACAACCCTATGAGGTAGATACTCTTGTTATCCTCATTTTTTACAGATGCTCAGAGAACTTCAGTACCTCGTCTAAGTAAGTGGTGAAAACCAGAATTCAAACACAGATATTCTGCTTTTAACCTCTATGCTATTGCAGGATGTTTACTGTACCAATAAGTAATTTTTAAATGAATGAAGGCTCTAAGGTAAGCATTACAACAATCTTAAGGGGAAAATATGACTACCCTTATCTACAAAGTTGGCAGCTGAGACTCAGAGCGGTTAAGTAACTTGCCCAAGGTCACACAGCTACGTGTGCAGAATGAGGACTCAGCTTGGGTCTTTCTGACATGGAGGCCCATGCTCTTGAAACAACTGTAATATTTTAAACCATGCGACCAAGCAACTCCCTCTTCAGTGCTTCCATTCAGTGACTCCATTTCCCCCATCTGATCAATAAGAGTATCTATATTTGCAACCAAAAAAAAAAAAAGTTGTTTATGATAAAGCAGATACATCTCTTTATGGGTCTGCATCTGTTTTTTGTTTTCCCCAATAAGCTGTATAACAAAAGAAAGGCTGATATTGTAGGTGACAAGTGAGAAGTGGGTCAGGCAGCTCTTTGATTTCAAGGGAGCCTGTCCATCAGAATTTGTCACTGATGAGGACCTTCTCTGTGTGGCTACTTCTGTAAGGAATGTCTCCACGTCAGGCTCTGTACACGGCTTACCCAGTATTGGAAAGACTTGATGTCAGGAAGACAGAACCAAATGGTGCTGATGACACACCTTGGCTAAGCAAGGACCTCAACCCTCTCTCTCATCCAGGCTCAGGTCTGGGAGGCAGGGAGGTCTTCCTGAGCCGTGGAAAACCTCTACCTTCGTCCAGCACTTGCTCCTAAATGACTGCCCTTCCATCTGATTATTTTTCTTCCATACACACCTGTCATCGAACTCTTCATTTTTTAAAAAGTTTTAAAAATTTATTACTCCTGAAGCGAGAACCTGAGAATGAGCCGGTGATTAACGGAATCATTTGACTGACCTTCAGGAGACCCAACCAGTGGGTGATTGATGAAATGGCTACAGGTTTAAGCAGAAGGTCAGCTTCAATAATATGGCTGTTACTTCCCGTGGTCCTTACAAACCAGCTCAGTCGATGGCCTTCACTTCTCCTTTGCAACAATTTTAAGGCCAAGGCATCTGACTGACTCCACCACATTCCTACCTCTTGTGAGGCTTGTTATGTAGTGACAAAGACGCAGTGTTGGTATCGCATCCAAAACACTCATGATCTAACAGCAGATAAGATTGTTCTCAACCACTGAGGGTCCCTGTTAGTTGTTTTCCCACCATATCCAATTGACCTCCCACGGAGGCCCAGCAGGAGGTTACCTGGACGGCAGTCCTTCCTGCATCATCTAACGAGCCCTGCCGTCCATAACTGCTGCCCCTTTCTTAAAACGGGGGTCAAAAAACCTACCTGCCCATCATCAGATAATTAAAACATTAAAGTTTTCCTTCTAGCTGGTAGCATTTGAACTTGAAAGAGGGGACAAAAGAAGGGAAAAGACTTCATTAAAATCTTTTTCTGGCAACTTCTAAGGGTTAGATAAATCTTTAACCTCATCAACATTTAAGAATGCACTTCAGATTTTCTCTGCAAAGTAACCCAATAAATAGGAAATAACAACAGCAGGAACCAAGAGACCACTGTATCACTTTGCCTGCAACATCTCAAGGAGTCCTCAAAGGTTTCCTAGGAAATCAGGTTAGGAACAGAGGCTCTGGTCCCATACTACTCAGGATGAAATCCTGGTTCTTCCACTGACTATCTGTGTGACCACGGGCAAGGCACTTAACCTTACCCTGCCTCAGCCCTGTACACACAGAATGGGGATAATGATACTCAGTTCTTAAGACTGCTGTAAGGATTGAATGAGTCAATGCATATAAAGTGTTAGACCAGGTCTGGGCATGTGGTACGTGCTCAGGTAAGCACTGTATATTATTACTATCATTAATCCAGTTTTATAGATGAGGAAACCAAGGCTTCAGGAGATTAATTAAATGACGTGCTCAAGGTCGTGACTACCGAGTGGAAGGAAGCATGGGGATTTGAACCAGGTAGTCTAACTCCAAAGCCCAAGTTCTTAATCACTCCCTTAGTTTCTTCATGGGGACAGTTTTTAGCTGTGAGTTTCTGGGCCCATAGCCTTCCTTATTAGCCTTGTGATATCAATTGAAGATGGATATTTAAAGGGGAAAAGATCACAAGGGCAGCCCAAAGCCACGACCAGAATGGAGGGAGGTACTTCCCGGCGTCTTGGTCAGCAGTGCAGGGCTGCCCCCAAAAGCTACAGACTTAGGCACAGCTCTGTAGCCCTGCTCCATCTCCTCCAACCCTCTACAAAGGAGTGAACCCTCCCGGTCTGTCCGTGCCTTGAAGCAGTAATGTGTCAGAATAGTTTTCACCCGTTAGAAAGGAAAGAAGAAAGTAACAGATCATCCACTGAGGTAAAGAGGGCATAATCGGTGTAGTATGCAGCCCTTTCTATTAACAGGAACTTGCATTTGTAAGGTCAGTCTTAGGCAGAGGAGGAGAGTCTGATGCCTAAATAGGGTGGCTTAGATGTCATAGAAAGACATCTAAGGCATCTTCCCCAAAGAAATGTTTACCCACTGATGTCTTGCTATCCGTGATTTATGCTTTCGCATTTAGCCTATATCCATTCAGTCCTCCTCTTTCAAAATGCAAATATGCCTGTGATGGGTAAGAAATTAAATTCCTGCCCGCAGTGGTGCCTGTGTTCCTCGGATCCCCTTTCCACGTGGCAAAATACACAAGCACATGGATGTCCTCAGGGAGGAATGAGGAATAAAATAGTGACAGGGGGCTCTGAAAAAGAGGCTTGGAGAAGGGAAACAAAAACCAACATCAAGATACTACCCAACAGAAGCAACCTGATTTGACTTTTCATAAAAGAGAAGGAAATACAGGGCTTAACTATATTGGGTGCTTTCATGTACCACAGATTACAGCATTGAGCCTGAGAGAGGTTAAATGACTTGGCCAAGATCACACAGCTAATAATGGGCAGAGCTGAGATTTGAACACGTTTATCTCCAAATCCCATGATCCTACCCCTGTCCTCTCTGCCTCTCTATATTAAACTACCTGCTAATGCAACTCAGAAATGGCTGTGGGTCTCTATTTCTAAACCAGAATTTGTGCTCAATCATTCCTTTGCAGGTCATCGTGTTTACAAACTTGTCCCTCATCATATATATTCTTCATCTCTCCACCACTTCCAATGCAGTCATGAGGATAAAATATGTGATTTTGTTCCTCTCCATAATTTCTCCTCCAGAAGGCTATGGTCATAGTATGAAGCAGCAGGGATTGCACTGAAGCTTAAGGAAAAGCAAAACTATTAAACAACAGTCCATCCCTCTTCAAGAACTCTGCCCAAACTTTCGGAGGAAACAATGATTCCTACTACAGCAGCAGCAGTCCCCTAAGAGTCAACCAGCAGCCAAGAGCAAAATACCTGAGCCAACCATGCCTTCTCACCCTCCTTACCAATCCCCTGCATGCAAGGATATCTCAGTGGGAAAACATCTGCTACAGAAAGGGTAGAGGTGAATGGGACATGTAATTGCCCAAGCAGTCAGTACCCGGAGACCTAACTAGAGTCTCAGGCTCACTGCCTCCACAGGAAAGTTACCCAAAGCTACAGGCTTCTACTCACAGAGGGAAAGATGTGGAATTGTCTCTTCTTCAGCCTTGATCTTCTTTTTTTGTTGATAGAGACCACTTCCCATCACAGAGGCAAGAAGGCCTAATATTTACCTTCCTAGCCTGCCTTACAACTAGGACATCAGTATACATCCTAATCATGTCCACGGGGATGTAAGGGGAAAGTCTTATAAGCGGCTCCTGAGAAAAGTTTTCAATTCTAATAAAAAGAGATGCCCAAGAAGAAACTCTCTTTCTTGCTTTTGGAATTGAGTGTATGATACCTAGGGCATCCATCTTAGGATCATAAAGGGAAAGCCCAGGGACCAGCAAATGCACAGAAGATGGCTGAGTGAAGGCACAAAGACAACCTGGGCCTGGATGATATTACTGAATCTCTGATCCAATTCTGGAACCACCTCTCCTCCAGACTTCTTATGTATTGGTTATCAATTGCTGTGTAACAAACAGCCCTAAAGTTTAGCAATTTAAAATAACAAACATTATCTCACAACCTCAGTGGATCAGGAATCCAAGAGTGGCATAGGTGAGTGATACTGGCTTGGGGTCTTCCACAGGCTATAGTCAAGGTGCTGGTCAGGGCCGCAGTCATCTCAAGGCTCAAGTGGAGGAGGATTTGTTTCCAAACTCATTCATATGGCAGTTGGCAGGCCTCAGAAGATCCATTTCCAAGCTCATTCACACAGACCACACCACACGGCTGCCTCACACCATGGCAGCTGGCTTCTCCCAGAAGAAGCAATGAAAGAGAAAATGAGGGAGAGTACCCAATATGGAAGCCATGGTCTTTTTTATAACCTATTATTAGAAGTAGCATCCTAGGGCTTCCCTGGTGGCGTAGTGGTTAAGAATCCGCCTGCCAATGCAGGGGACACAGGTTCAATCCCTGGTCCAGGAAGATCCCACATGCCGTGGAGCAGCTAAGCCCATGCACCACAACTACTGAGCCTGCGCTCTAGAGCCCGCAAGCCACAACTACTGAGCCTGAGCACCACAACTACTGAAGCCTGCACACCTAGAGTTCGTGCTCCGCAACAAGAGAAGCCACCGCAATGAGAAGCCCGCACACTGCAATGAAGAGTAGCCCCCGCTCGCCACAACTAAAGAAAGGCTGCCCACAGCAATGAAGACCCAACGCAGCCAAAAATAAAATAAATTTAAAAATAAAAAAATAATAAATTTTAAAAAAGAAAGAAAGAAAGAAGTAGCATCCTATTACTCCATGCTATATTCTATTCTTTTAATGCAGAGGTTCTCAACCTTGGCACCACTGACATTTTGGGTTGGATAAGTCTTTGCTCGGGAGGTTGTCCTGTGCTTTGTAGGATGTTGAGCAGCATCCCTGGTCTCTACTAGATGCCAGTGTTACCATCACCACCTCCAGTTATAACAAAAAAAGCCACCAGACATTGTCAAATGTCCCATGGGAAACAATCACCCCCAGATGAGAACCACTGATTTATAATGAGTCACAAAATCAAGGGGAGAGGATTACACAAGAGCATGAAGGACCAGAAGCCAAGAACCACTCACTGGAAGCAATTTGGGTCCTGCATACCACATCTTGCTTTATAAGATAATCAACTTCTTGAATGTTTAAGCCACTTAATGTTGACTCTTTGGTTATTTGAAGCCAAGAGCTCCCTAACCTATACAGAGGGAATAGCCATTTATTTTCTCTATTAATAATGCTATTACTTAGTGCTGGAGAGGGTGTGGAGAAAAGGGAATTCTCCTACACTGTTGGTTGGAATGTAAATTGGTGCAGCCACTATGGAAAACAGTATGGCGGTTCCCCACAAAACTGAAAATAGAGTTGCCATATGATCCAGCAATCCCACTCCTGGGCATATATCCAGAGAAAACTCTAATTCAAAAAGATACATACACCCCAATGTTCATAGCAGCATTATTTACAATAGCCAAGACATGGAAGCAACCTAAATGGCCATCGACAGATGAATGGATAAAGAAGATGTGGTATACATTCACAAGGGAATATTACTCAGCCATAAAAAAAATGAAATAATGCCATTTGCAGCAACATGGATGGACTTAGAGATTATCATACCAAGTGAAATAAATTGGAAAGAGAAAGACAAATACCATATGATACCATTTATATGTGGAATCTAAAACATGACACAAATGAACTTATTTACGAAACAGAAACAGACTCACAGACATAGAAAACAAACTCATGGTTACCAAAGGAGAAAGGGGGCAGGGAGGGGATAAATAAGGAGTTTGGGATTAGCAGATACAAATTACTATATATAAAATAGATAAACAACGAGGTCCTACTGTATAGCACATATTCAATATCCTGTAATAAACCATAATGGAAAAGAATATGAAAAAGAATATGTATACATATAAATATGTATGTATGTATAACTGAATCACTTTGCTGTATGCCAGAAACTAACACAACATTGTAAATCAACTATATTTCAATTAAAAAAAAATAATAATACTGTTACTTTTCCCATCTTTCAAGAGTTTAAGTAAAATATCAGGCAAAGCATCATGCTTACCAATGAAGTGACTCAGCACTAGTGTCCTAGGAAAGAACCATTATCTTCCATTTCAGACCAATAAAATGTTCAACACCATACACACATGCACACACAAGTTTCTAAAGGAAAGACATCAACTGCCCCCATCTTATGCATTTTCACTACACGAAGAAGACCTGAAAGTCAGAATACAAAGGACAACAATTGTTTTAAATGGTACCTCTTCAAAAAAGGAATGACCCGTATCATACCAATTGGGTTTTTTTTTTAAGCATTTAGTAAATGCCACGCACTCAGCAAAAGACTACTCCTGATTTGCCTGGGTATAGAGTCGAAATGCACAATGACCTACCATTCAGAAGACATAGGCATGGACTATATAGCAAAGGAGAATGACAGCTAGCTGATCCTGCAGCACCTTCTCTCATATTTGTGTCCTTTCACCACATCCCCACATCTCTTTTGGGTGCCCTTCAAGTTAAATCCTCTTTAGGGACCTAGCAACTCTTGGATGCTTCCTCAACCCATTCCAGTTCTTTGGCTAACCTCACTGTTACACCCTCAAGCATGCACTATATTCAATTTACCAACAACCCTGGTTTTCATCCTATAGATCCTTCAGGAGCTGTCCACTCGTTACAGTCTCCCAGGAGCGAAGAGCTCCTTTCTACCTTATGATGACCCTGGCGGGGTTTCTTAAGCCCCAGGCTGTAAACAAATGGTCCTAAGGAAAGACCATATGGTGATTTTTATTTAAAAACTAAGGGTCTTTTTTATTGGTCTAACCCATCCCTTTCCAGAGCTCCCTCCGGAGATTACAAAGTCTGTAACAGACATCCGAAACCAATTATCAACTAAGGGGCAGTAGTCCCAGGAATAACTATGGAGTTCAAGATGAAAGGCTCAAAATGAAACCTATTTCCAACACAAATATCTCTTAGAATGGTAGAAATCAACCTGGGGGGTGAAAAAACATTATTGTAAAATATGTTCTATGACACTGTAATGATTAACGGCATTTCACACTAATAAAGCTGACAGGAAGAGGATATGAAAGACTAACGAAAGTGCAAATACAAATTTCCTTTTAATATCGCCAGCATTTTTCTACAAGAACAAGACATGCACCAACAGGATAAGAGGAAGAGCTGTTTTAAAAATCCAAAATAAATAAATAAACAGCAGTAGACATCAACGGTACAACCAACTGAATAGCAAGTCCTGTTTGATAAATTCCCCAGAGAGATACTGAAAATATGGAAAATATTCCTTCCTCCTTTTAGTCGCCAATCCTTTCTGCTGACCAAGACTTTACCTGATAACATGGAATCTTACTGTTTGCAGAAAAAGTTGTCTGAATCAAGAGTCCCACCTGTCTGTTACATTGGTCCATTTCAGCAAATCCGCACCCTACATCTCCTTTCTCATCCTTGCCGGCATCCTTTAAGAGCTGAGCCCTCCCCTCCAACATGGCTCCCATCTCCTCCAGCCACCTGGACCCTTCCTTTTCTTGACCTCGCCTACCCTCCCCTCTGTACCTTCTGTACCTTCCCCACATAGAAAATAACCTTACATGGTTGCATTTGTTAACTGCTATTTTATTTCACTTCTTTCTCTCTCTAACTCCTGGGATGAGTGATCTATGCCCATCTTCTCACTAGACATTCCTCACTCTGGGGAGGCATCTGATATGCATCATCTACTTATACTTACTACTTGGGGAGACTGACCACTGGGAAGTCATCAGTAGCATCTTTCCAGCCAAACCCCTGAAGTCTTTTCTCATTTCTTATTCTGCTTAACTTCCCAGGGCATTTGACATTGATCACTGCCACCTGCCGCTTCTGATTTCTCTCCCACTTCTCTGAGCCCTTCTTCACCTTCTTCCTTACTTCTCCTTTCTCCCTCCCAGCTTGACTGGTCGACAGCCTGCAAAGCTCAGTCTTAACTCTTCTGTTTCTCCTCCTGAATTAGCCTCCCTAAGCCTCCATTTCTTTCTCTATACAATGGAGATAATAGTCGTATCTATCTCACTGAGTTGACCTGAGAAAAAAATAACGTAATTAAACCAAGTAAAGTGCTGAGAATGGTGCCATCCCAAAGTCAATGTGATCTACCATCAGGATTTCCTCGAATCCCCATTCTGTTCTCACACTGGAATGGAAGCTCTAGGAGGGCAGGGACTTGGTTTGGCTTACTCCTGTATCTCTGGCTCGTAGAATCATGCCTGCACATAGTAGGTACTTAATAACTATGTACTGAAATAATGAAGTGAAAGAACATTTCAAGTAATGACTCAATGCTGGTGACTCCCAAATACAGCCCCTTATTTCTGACTCTATTTGATTCCAATTTTGAGACACATTTGCTATGACACAAGAGCCATAATCTGCCTAAAATTTAACTCGATATCTTTTTTGCATCTGATTCCTCTTTGCAAAGTCCTCATTTTTATTAATTTGAAACAACCATTTTCACCATTTCCTACAGACAAAATTTTGGTTCACATGTTACTCTCTCCTCCCCTCCATTGCACCCTCACTGTTTCATGGACCCATTCATCCTTCTCTGCTGTCACTTTAATCTGGGTCTTTATCCCCCTTTCTGCCTCTCAAATAATCACTGTGACCTCCTACATGGTTTACGTACCTCCAATCTCCCTAAAGTAGCCCACCCATTTGCTAGATAAATCCCCTGGAAATGGGTGCCCAGAATCACTCTTTTGTTTAAGAAGTTTGTCTCCTTTGCTTTTTCTAACAGGTCCAAACCCTTGAGCCTGACAAAACTGCCTACTTAAAATTCTCTCTCTCTCTCAATATCTCTTAATGATATAATAAATTAACTTCTTCCCACCATTTCCCCCATCTCGGTTTTGTAGTGGACAAGAGGTCATGTGCAGCCATTCTATGTCAATGTGTATATGATGTAAATGTTAAAGAGTACTCCTTGAACTTGAACTAGGATGGCTTTAAACACTGAATGATAGCTGTGGCTGCTAGTCATTGGGCTCCCGCTCTCTGCCAGGCATGATGCTGAGCCTCACACACAGCCTGCAGTATTGCATTTACTCCTCACAGAACCCTAGGAGGCAGGGAGTTTTATCACCAGGTACAAGAATCCTTAGGCTCAGAGAGCCCACAACTTGTCTCCAAACATGCAGCGACTGAGGCAGTAGAACTGGCTTCTGTCCCAAGGCCAGCTGATCCCAAGACCCACGCACTAGAACAGCCTGAACGTTTAAGCTGAACTCAGGGGCCAGGGTGCCTGGGGTGGAGATCAGCGGACGTGAAGAATAAATAAATTAATTAAAAGAGACAAGGAGCAGGAAGCAAGTAGTAAGTCAGAGAGAAACATCTGGCATGAAATCAGTGAAGAGGGGAAGAGTTGGAGAGAATTCTTCGGAGAACGTGAGAAATGAAGACATAAGTGAATCTGAGGAGGAAACGGCTAGAGCAGCTGGAAGACACTAAGCAGGGCTCCTGCAGAGGCAGAACAAAAAGGGGTATCACTTTGGATGCTAGGCAACAGCAGCACGGAAGTCTGGTGAGAAGGCCTGGCTTCCTCAGAGATGGAAAAAAGTGGGTGAAGAAGAAGGAGAGAGAGAAGGCAGGGAGACAGACCAAAAGGAGGACACAGGCCGAGATGGCTAGACAGCTACGTCACCACACAGGCTTCTCTGAGACTTACCTCCTACGCAGGGATGCTCTCAAGGGTTTGACCTCTATTCTCACCCCTGCCTTGAGATGAAGCCCAGGAGGATACATATAAATCTCCAAGTACAAAATAGCCACTCAAAAAATACTTCCTGCCCTGAAAGAGGGAACTGTTATGAGTTGCTTTGAATGCCCTGATTATGTCCATACTGGTTACTTTCGAGAACAGAGGCGTTAAGAAGAGATAAGAGGTCAGGACTGCTGTCCACTATTCTACGGAAAATGTCAATTACAAATAAGCAGGTGGCCAAGACCTGATGTTCCATCTCCCAGACATGCCCTTTCCCCGAGAAGCTGCAGGAATGTCACCCAGCCATGCCTGCCTTGCTTCCTCACCAAGTCGCCCTCCGCCACCTCCACCCCCTCCCTGTCTACCCGGTGCCCGTGCTCCTCTTGTATCCTTGCTACCACTTCAAAGCCCAACCTTTCTTCAAGGCCTAACTCAGGGATTATAGTTTTCCTTCAGGCTTTCTAGAACGCTCTTGTTCCCCAAGTACCTACCTCTTGCTCTGAACTCAGGTACTACGAACCACCCTAAATTGTTTTCTGATTGTTACAGGTACCATGCCTTCTCTTTTGAACTTAAACCCAGATCTCTGAGTACAGAAATTGTATTTTCTCTTATTTCTTCCCTACTGCATTTTCTTAGAGAAGGCCTGGGCCAAAACTGAGGCTCCCTTTATAGTATGAATGAGGAGATAAATATATAAATGCATGAAACTTTTAGAAACAACTTGGCAGGTAGAAAACCCATATAAGCACTAATTGTTGTTGTTGTTATTATTATTATTATCATTATTATTATGGCTACAGTGCCATGCCTTGTACATAGTTGATGCTCAGAAAATATGACTTGAATGATGCCTCAGTGTCCATTAATATACGGTCTCTAAAATGTATACTTTTATCTTCTCTGTGGAAGGCTTAATTTTTATGAGCTTTTATCTCTAAAGTCACTCTTTGGGAATAAATATTGCATATCGACTGCTACAAATTTTCTTTTCTAAAATAAATAGGAAGCAATTCAGAGGTATAGTTAGATCACAAGTTAAAGAATAAGTGACAGTGAGCATAAACCAGCTGAGTTGCCACCAAGAAAGCCCACTGAGGTCTAAACCTTCCCCCACCACCCCCAGACAAGGTTTCTGTGGGTAGATCCTCATTGGCCTTTGGAGATTTCTAACAAGAGTCAGCATTCCCATGGGTCTCTTCATCCATGGACGCCAAATCACTATGTTGTCAAAGTTTAATCTCTCTCTGTGAAAGATAAGAAACCAAGCAAAGGATTTCCTTTTATTCTTTTTCCCCATGATCCCACAAAGATGCAATGACAAGGCAATAGGAGCTCCCAGTTCTCTGGCACCAATCACATCTGTAACTCTGGGATGACTACCATCAGGTTTTTTGAAGGTGGCAGCTCTAGCTACAAAGGCTATGCAGAAACACAGCACAATCCCAGGCCCCTTGCCCTTCCTGGGCCCCGCCTGCTCCAGCAAGCCCCTGGGAAGGCTTCTGAGGAGGCAGTTTCATGGGCGACTGGCCATGCCGTGGTCCATCAGAGGCATCAATCACTGCTTTCAACCCAGCTGCCTCTCCAATTAATGCAAAGCTGTTTAGTTAGTGCCTTGAGAGTTGGGACTGAGAAGCAGCCTCAAAGAATATTCTTTAAGGATAAAAGCAAAACCTCTTTCTATTCCTTATCATGAGATGTTTTTGTGTATTTGTTTTCATTTTTTAAGTTTATCCAAAAAGGAAGAGGATTGTAATAATCTCCTTCCCTCCATTACAACTTTTAGAGATGTTTACCAAAGCCAAACCTCTTTTGACGTTTGCCAGTTGCTAAATAGAAGTTGTTTCTCCTGCCAAATATACCCTCTCTTTTTTAGTGCTTATAAATAGATTATATATAAATAGGATGAGTTAATGCTGTTCATCTGATGAAACAGATTAAAATAGATGAACACAAAATTAAGGTAAAACAGGGTTCTATTGGAGTTTGTGGGAAAAGCATCAGAGAGAGCCTCGTGCTAGAGGCACCAGAAAGTGGAGAGAGAAACCCAAATTTATCCTGAAAGGAGTATTCTTGACTTTACCAGCAAGATTCATAGGAGTGGTTGCTATACAGTCCCACATAGGGTGGCCAGCTTTAGAAAATAAAAATATAGAATGCCCAGTTGAATTTGAATGCCAAATAAATGACAAATAATTTCTTAGTATAAGTAGGTCCCATATATTGCATGGGACCTTCTTATACTAAAAATTATTCATTGTTTATCTGAAATATCATTTAACTGATTGTCCTGTATTTCATCTGTCAACCCTCACCCCAAAGAATTTAAGTTGATCCTCAGAAGCCAAGGAGTTAATCCTTTTGGCAAATTCATTCAAAGGCCAGACGCTTTTGTCTAAATCAGTTAGGTTGGCAGAAAATTTGCTTGAATGATTCACAAATTCAGGACCTAGCAGCCTTCATGGCAACATGGTCGGTGGTCATCACCATTATGAATTTTACCACTTCAGCAGTCCTAGCTGTGTGTATCTGTGATACATGCTTTAAAGTAGTAACCCATTCATATTTCAAACAGCAAATAATGTTATCATCAAAAGCATCTTCATGGTTGTGCCCAGGCTCTATGCTAGGTGTTTATAGCTCTAGCTCATTTAATCCTCACAACTCTGTGAAGTTGGTATTATTCATTACTTGGCAAGTTGCAGAAACCTGTCCAGGGTCACACAGCTGGTAAATGGAGATTCCAGGATGGACATCAAGGTCTGTCCCACCCCCAAGCATATGTTCTCCTATCTCACCAATCAAATCAACACATTATTTTTTTTTCAACTGCAAATGTGCAATGCGTAGAGGACTGTCTTAAATACTAGGGATTGATTCTGGTTCATGGCAGGGGAAAAAGACAGAAGACAAGGGACTGGAGTATTGTTAAGAAGACAAGACAAATGCATTGAAGTACAATTAATGAAAGACAGCAAAGAACTGTCAAAGTGACTCTCACTTGAAACTAGAAGGGTCCTGGGGATCAAATCAATATTACTAATAATGAGCATCATTTAATAAACACCTGTTAAATACCAGGCACAAGGTAGGCATTACAACCTTACCAGTATAAATGGGAAAGTGAGGCAAAGGCTGCATAGCTTTCCCAGGGATGCCAAGTAGTAGAGCTAAAAGAATTAAACCCACATCCCTATGATCACTCTCCCACAAAGCCCATACTCTAAACCACTAGGCTGTGATGCCTTGATATAATTCTTCTCAGAAATGTACTTTTAAAAGCCTCTCCTTTCTTTCCATGAGCTTCTCACAGCTTTCAGCTCGCTGCAAAACACAAACATACAATTTACCCTCATGGGCCATCAAGGGGATGTAAATACTCCATAAAAGCCAATGAACAGATTTCAATCATCCATATGTAATCTTTGTATCTAGAAGAAAAGGGTCACTGCAAAAAAAAGATTCATTACCATAAGGTCAACAAAAGCCAGCCTCAAGTGTTTGTTTCCATCTCAGGAATCATAAAATAACTAACACCTGGAGCTCATCATGAGCTTTGAGGGAAGTAAAGGAAGTGAGTCCCCCCCCCCATATCTTGATTCCATTCAGTCACCATCGAATGAGTATCCCATTTGTACACAGGAAAAAAAGTGGCCAAAACAGCCTAGTTTGCCTGCATCTAAAGCCTCTACTGCTCCATGACAAGAGACATGGAGACAAAAGAGAAATGTGTCACTGAGATGTAACCACTCTACTGTCAGCTATGTTCTGGGTCAATCAGGGTCCTTTGCTTGTAAGCAACAGAAACCAGCTTTGGCTAATGTAAGCCCAAATAATTTTTTACAAAGAGAGAATAAGAGGACGTATGATAACCCACAGGACCAACTGAAAGACTACAGAGTCAGGCTTCAGAATGAACACAGACCTAGATAACAGGGGACCCAGAGAGCAGAGAGCCACCTCCATGGAGACATATTTTAGCCCCAATTATAGTCAATATTCCAATTCCTGGGAGAGAAAAAAGCAAAATCCATGTGCTATTACCAAAAAGAAAAGGAGAAGTGGTCAGGGAAAACATAATGTTTTTGCTTTGGAAGGCAAAAACATCAAATGGTTACAAAAATATTGTGTAGCGGTTACAGGTGCAGACAATGAAATCAGACTTCCCAAAGTAAGAATCCTGGCTCCGAGACTTACTGTGTAACCTTGGATAAGTTGTTTAACCACGCTGTGCCTCTGTCTTCTTGACTATAAAATGCTAATGATAGGGCTTCCCTGGTGGCGCAGTGGTTGAGAATCCGCCTGCCAATGCAGGGGACACGGGTTCGAGCCCTGGTCTGGGAAGATCCCACATGCCGCGGAGCGACTAGGCCCGTGAGCCACAATTGCTGAGCCTGCGCGTCTGGAGCCTGTGCTCCACAACAAGAGAGGCCGCGATAGTGAGAGGCCCGCGCACCGCGATGAAGAGTGGCCCCCACTTGCCGCAACTAGAGAAAGCCCTCGCCCAGAAACGAAGACCCAACACAGCCATAAATAAATAAATAAATAAAAATTTTTTTTTAAATGCTAATGATAATAGAACATATCCCATTTAGTTGTGAGGATTCAAAGAGTTAATCCAAGTAAACTATTTGGAATAGTGTTTACTGTGTTGTAACTACTCAATAAATGTTGGTCATCATTCTTATCATTGATCTACATGACTGCTCTTGACCACCATGATTTGAGGATTGTTTGTTAATGCAGCTTCACCTACCTTATCCTGACTAATATGGGATTCCACCTTCATAACGGTTTAGTCCATTTCAACCAACACCTACTAAGCACCTACACATATCAGATTCTGAGTTTGGCATTGAACACTCAGAAAAAGACACTGTCTGAGCTTAAAAATGTAGCAGGAAATGTATAGTGTCTCTATAAAACATGGCTTTTACTATGCTCAATTCCACACCAAAAACAAAACCTAGAAACAGATGTCCAAGAGACACAGTTCCTATAAAGTTCTGGGTTTTACTGGTATCTCGCATACAAATTTACTCTTCTCAAAATGTAAACATCTAGAAGCACCCATGCCTCCCTTCTGTGAAACAGCATTTATACTACATATGTGTTTAATAAATGTGCTTACTAAATGTTTAATGATAAGAACTAAACAATTCCTCTCGCTACAGTAATAGAACAGCTAATAGGCCAGGTGGACTGAGCAGTAAAAAGAAGTACAGAATTGAGTCAACTAAATCCATAGGTCTCATTACCAAGAAGGGGATAAAATATTCTATACCAAAACCAATGCACAAATGCTGCCAAAAGTCACAGCCAAATATACAGACTGAACACAAATAACAGCTGTGGTGAAAATTTTATGCTCTTTATTACACAACTTCTCTAAGGACCTGATTTTAAATTCAGTCACTGATTTCCTCATTTGTCAGCATGGATTGCCACAGCTGACCACAGAACCTAGTTGACAAATGGGACTTTTGCTATTAAAAATTATTCACTCAAGCCATAATTTCCAGTGGAATAAAAAATATATGGACATCACAATGTTAAAAGTCTATGTCTTGTGCGTGAGCATTATTGCCTAAGCAGTTGTAACAGAAGGGACTTAGCTCTATCTGGGGTGTAGGCTTGTTCACAGAAGTAAGTATATGGGATTTGTTAAGGTTCCACAGTGCCCTGGAGCAGTATTTTACTAAATAAAGCCCCTTCAGGGGGCCAAAATGGCTAACCACCTTGCTCAACCCTGGTGAGGTTAAAGAGCTAGCTCACTGTTTGGAAAATGTGGGCTACAATTTGGTCTTCCTTCTCCAAATAAGTCTGAATATGACTCTTATTTATGATCGTGAATACGGACTGCCAATCAAGTCTCTGTGGCACAGAGCAAGACAAACAAAGGACATCCCAACCCAACACGTAAGTAATTTCAGTCCTAGGGACTATCACAAGCCTATTTAACTAGGCTGCTTTCATCCTTCAGGAAAGACACATCTTACACTAGAATATGAATAGCATCACTAGAGACAAGATCCAGGCCAGAAATTCCTTTTTGAGAAATATAAAATCGTTGTAGGTTAATTGTATATCAGTTAACCTCCTCTATAAGAACCATGTGTATTGAAATTAGAGTCTGCATCAAAAATCATGTGGCTTTTTATTTGTGATGTGCAAATTAAACATTTTCATATTTGCAATTTAAGCTTTTACTTAATTCATCATTTCCAATCTGATGAGGGTCCCACGCACCAAGGCCTTCTAAAGGTCAGGTCTGATTAGGTGGGAGCAGCACGAAATAAATGTGAGGACTCTGGAGTTCCTGCCTTCAGTATCTACTCCCAGCTCCTTCTTCAGGAACAGTTTGCATCAGTTATTTGAATCTTCCTCACATTTTTATACCATTGTTTAATTTGCCACATTTTGCTATATAGGACCTCATTATCTAGAAATAAGGCAAAACTGCCTTACTACTGCTTTTATGGTTTTTTTCTCCTTTAAGCAATGGTAGTTTTCTAAACAATAGCATTTTTTGCATAAGTTAAAACCACAGGATATAGGCATATTGGCATATATACCTACTCGTGTGAAACATGACATAAGCATATATCAAAATACGTGATTGTATAAAAATAAGTATGTATATACACACAAACACATAACTACAAATGCACAATATAAATTTCCAGCTAGATAAATTTATTTACCTTTGGCATCTGGCAGTAACCTGACATCTGCAATAAACTGGTTACTAAATGGACCCATCAGCTTATAAACTGGTATATGTATGCCACAGAGAATGTCTACCTAATATCTGTTAGGGAGGCTGCCTAACCTAAAATTCATTCTCCCATCCTGCTTAATAATAAAGCCCCAGTTTCATTTAGAGCACCAAGGTGCCCAGTTGAGTCTACATTTCATAGCTTCCCTTGTAGCTACGTGTGGAGAGGTAAGTTCTGGCCAATGAAACACAAGCAGAGGTCATTGACTGAGATGTCCAAGAAACTCCTTAAAAGAAGTTTAAGGAGTTTTAAACTGGAACACACCCCTTTTTTGCCCTTGCCCTTGCCCTTGCTTTTCTGTCTGAAACATGGAAGTAATCATCATCATCATCATCATCATCATGGAATAATAATTCAGCCACTGTCTTTCATCTTGAAGATGAAAACCCATGCACTACTAATGAAAGAACAGAAAGACAGAAAGACCTGGGTCCCTAATACATTTTTGGAGCTACCATGTCAGTGTTAAAGGGCCTATTTCTGGTCTTCATTCATAAAGAGAAAAATACCACCCTTAATTTGTTTATTTATGACTTAATTCAGTACGTATAAAGGATACCACACTAAAAGTCAAAATAATAATTTATGAGCCCATTAATGGCAAATAAATGAATACAATTCAGATTTTACCTTAATAAAAGCTGGTTTATTTTTCAATATTTATCATTAAAAAGAAGCATAAGATCTTTCAGACCCCATAATTCGGAAGGACCTTATCTGGCAAAACCATCCAAGTCCAGGGTTAATGAGGTTCATGTTGATGAGAACTGAACTCTAGCTGTTAAGTAAATAATAACACCAGTAGTGCTTTAGAGCTTTTCATCCCTAAAATTTGTAGCAAATTGCAAGTAGCCCTATGGGGTAGGTAAAATTACTGACATAATTTTATTGACAGAGAAACTGAGTCATCAAGTCATAAAATAGCCTGGGGTCTATTTAGTAAATAAGCAACATCAGTTGAGAGAGACTGCAGTTAGTTTCTAAGGCCATCAAAGAGGATTCTTTAAGGGTCAGCATTTAATGAAACATTGAAAATGCACCCTCCCCATACCCATCATTATCCAAAAAAAAAAGTATGTGCATGTGTTCAAAGCAGGCAGCCAAGGTTTCTTGGTTCTTAGAACCAGTGACTGCCTCAAATGCAAAGATCCTGAAGTCTTTTTATCATTTCTTGTCCCCTTAACCTAGCACAGGGCTGGGCACATGATCGGTGCCCAAAAAATGTTTACTGAATGAACTGCCATTTTCTAGAATCATCCTGTGGGCCATGCTACTTGTGAAATTCAACCTTCACTTTGAATCAACGCTATTCCTACATTAGGGGCAGCCCTCCCTTTTCTCTTCATGCCCCTTGCCCCCAGGTTGTCCCTCTCGAGGCAGACACGGCATTCTCATGGGTCCCTCACCACTCTAAATTCAGGCCACCTCTGAAAATCCATCTTCCTTCTTGATTCATTCTTCAGCATGAACAATGAAATGGTTTGATTATAGAGTAATAATTGATGGTTATGATATCTGATGTTGTATAAAAGGTTTGATTTCACGGCTGCATAACTTTTTACAAAACATCATATACAAAAAAATATATATATATATGTCCTGAGTAATATCCTTGCTGGAATACTTTATTTCTAGAGGAGAGCTGCACTGCCCACAGAGACTGATGGGCCACTTTTAAATTAGCAGGAGCTGAAACATCTGTTCTCCCCTTCCAGGCCGTTGTTATGAACGGTCAGCATCTGGCCAATCTCTTCTTTGCCCCTGCCCTCCGGGCCCTCTTGGCTACTTGTCTTAAACTTGAGCAATTTGACAGGGTGTTTGATGGAGGTGGCCCTGAGGCAGAAGGCTGGTTTTATTGAATCAAAATGCTGTAGCTTCGCTGAAGACCTTTCATCCAACCACTGTTGAAGGCCTTTGAGGCCCTCATTTACAGCAGGTGGATGAAGTGAACTTCCCATGGTCACCTAACAAGTCAAGGGCCAGGCAGGGCATTCCATAATCAAGTCCAGCGGCTGTGAAACCTCCACTTCTGCCATTTGTCATGCACACTCAGTGTTTCTTAAATAGCAGTTAGGAATTATCTATCCAAAGGGGTTTCTGGGAAAACAGGGGGTCGGAGGAATACAGTTATGGCAAGAGAAATGTATCTCTGCCCGGGGACACAGGCTCATGATCGGATTCCAACTTCTCCAAATGAAGAAGAAAACCATCTTAATAAACATTATTTCCCATTTTCAGTCTACTTCAGAAGTCATTATATCCTTGTACCTCTCGGTCTAGACTCAGATAAAGAAAAAGAGTAATAACATCAAGTCAAAGGAAGGTTCCCTTTCCCTGCCATGAAAACCCAGACCCCTGGGTTGAACTCCCGCCACATTCAAAAGTCACCCTTCCTCCACAACTTCCATCTCCCGTCCACCAGACACCCAGAAATGTCAGCTAGACGGAGCGGTTGCAATCCTCTTGGAGAATCGTCACTCTATTTCCAAGACAGAAGTTATTTTTGCACAAAAGGGAGGGGGAGAAGACAGAGGAGAGGTTATTTACAGAAATTAGTTGCAGAGAAAAAAAAATGGGACTCTAAATGGAGAGATGATCAACATAGAAATATGTGTTAGAGCCTAATAAGAAACACATGCTTCACGCAGTACATCTGAATATAACCATTAGCAGCCTGGAAGAGAGGCTGTTTACTGTATTAAAGCTACCTTTACTGGTTGTATAAAAACAAAAAAGGATTGTATTGGGTCCATCACACTCCCATCTTTTCAATTACAGAGATAGAACAATCTCAGATTCCGAAGCTAACTACAAATCAAAATTGTGTTATGTTATCTGCTGAGACACAAATGGAAAATAAATACTGTTAACTGTCACTTTCCATTAGGTAACAGAAATTCAATTACATTTCAAACAAGCCTCCATGTCAACAGAATAAATCTGTTTCATAAATGAGCAGGTAACCATTTTTGATTCCAACTTCCCAAAGGGAAAAAATCAATTTTAATCACAATTCTTCAATTTTTTTCCATATGAACGTTTTGGAGTCGAGTACATCATCTGGTCTAATAAACAGTGTTGTACAGAAGAAGGGAAAAAAGCTGAAATTGGTTGTTGTTTGTTTCTGGTGCCTTTTAAACCAGAGACTCTTCATGTGCAGCTTAATTGAACTCTGTATTGTTCTGATGCTTTCACTTTAAAAGCAAATGTCAGAAAGTGGGGAAATGCACAAGCGAGATGCTGTCTGCGGTGGCGTTAGTTCCAATAAGAAATGTACATAGGGAATATGAATCAGTTTTAGTGGCAGACCTTGAGAGGGGACACCCTTCCACAAGCCCCACCCCAACTCTCCTTGAAATGTAAGGAGAATCAGGAAAGACAAGTTTCTGTTCTGGAAGATTCAGTCAACCAGAGGACGAGCTGACAAATCTGGGATGACTGAGAGAGCTTGAAGTAAATTGCTCACTCAGTACATGGGTATTTTGATCTATAAACGCTTGCTGGTTACCGGCTTGTGTTGCAACGGGACGGCCTTTTGGAGGGGAGCTTTTTACATTTTACTTGGCTCCTAATAAATGCCGAAGGGTACTGATTCCCAATAATGGGCCCCCAAACTTATTATAGCTTGTTACAGGACAAAGTACTCCCAACAGCTACTACTTAGAGTCCGAACTATGACGCAGGCACTGCTGCAAGTACTCTGCGCAATTATTTCATTTAATCCTCACCAGCAACCCTGTAAGATAGGGCTCAATCTTATCTCCATAAGTGGATGGCGGCACCGAGAGGTTAAGTACCTGTCCGACTTGCACAGCAAGAATATGGCTGGGCTGGGATTCAAGCCCAGTTAGTCTGACTCCAGAGTCGGTCCTTGTAGCTGTCTCCCCGCCAGACTTCCAAATTCAACCCTCCTGGGCTCAGCAATGTTTTAAGTGTTCTAAGTGGATGACCATATGATTCATCGACCAAATCAGAACACTTTTAAAAGCGAAAAGGGATTCTATTAATAATTGTGCCAAAACAGAAGCAAGCTGGAACTGTCCTTGGCAAATAGGTGAACACGGCCCCCCTAATTATGAAGAAGGTATACATGTTATAAAGAGAGTTTGAATGATAAAGGAAGACCTTAGCAAAAGTCATGTGTTACTGGCTTTTAAGAAAGGGTAGAGGGGGATAGTGAGCTGACCCACTCATTCTAGAAACTATTAAGCCCCTGCTCTATGTCAAGCACTGTGCTAGGTGCTAAGATTATGGCTGAGAATAAGTCAAACAAGGTCATTGTCCCCTTGAAGTTTACATTCTAGTAGGATGTTGTGAGGTTCAAAATCAATTAAATGAGATAATATGCACAAGAACAGTGGTTTGAAGGCACACTAAAGTGGAATATACAGTAGACCCTTGAACAACATGGGTTTGAACTGGGCAGGTCCACTTATACGTGGATTGTTTTCAATAAATACATACTACAGTTCTACACTATCTGCAGTTGGTTGAATCCACGGATGCAGAACTGAGGCTACAGAGGGCCACCTGTAAAGTTATACTTGGATTTTCAACTGCCCGGGAAAGGGGGAGGGAGTCAGAGCCCCTAACTTCTATGTTGTTCAAGGATCAACTGGACACCCAGCTATCACTAAGAAGCAGGGCATTAAGGTGGAAAGAATAAGAACTGGGGAGTAAAATAGACCTGGATTCTAATTTGGCCTTTACCACTTAACTGTCTGTGTGACCTTGGGCACATTAACGAACCACTCAGAGTCTCCATTTCTCTATCTATAAAATGTAAATAACAATATCTTCATCGCAAAGTGGCAGTAAGAACTGTATCTAATGTATGTTACATGACTTCCACAATGTTTGCCACCACTTAAAACATGGTAGCCATCATCATTACTGGGATGTCTTCTGGGTCCTTGTACACTGGAGTAGATTCAAAATGCAACAAGCATATAGAATTTAAAGGATATTTAGCTGGCTGAATTTGTACAACATTTGAAGGACCTAAAGGAGATAAGCATGGTGAAATCAGGGATATGTCCTCAACCTATGGAAGAAATCTGAATGACACAAAAATGGAAGAGGTGAAGAATAATCAGTACCCATAAGTTAAGAGAACTCCTGTCATCACAGGAGCAGATGACCAAAAAGGGAACAAGGGCAGTATGCTCGTTGGGTTCTTGACTGGGTCACAGATTTACCCCACGACCTTGGTCAACATAGTGAACATCCATATTCTAGCTCCCTTATCTGCAACTTCTGAGTGATGATCTAGGCCAGAGGATGGCAAACTTCTTCTAAAAAGGGCTTGAGAGTAAATAGTTTAGGCTTTACAGGCTACACAGTCTCTGCTGCAACTACTCAAATCTGTCATTGTAGCGGAAAAGCAGTCAAAGACAATACATTTAAAATCTGGCTGCAGGATCTCTGAAAACTAGGACTATGTCTTATCATCATTATCTCCCCAACATCTCACTCAGTGCTTAATAAAACTCATTGAATGAATGAATAAGTGAGTGAATAAATGAATCATAAAGCAAAGTTGAAGCTCTCAGTAACACTATTTTGAGTAGTGTTGGTATTTTCAGGTTAATGATGGAGAAAAGAGCAAGAGAGAAGAGTCAGCAGGACTTAGCACTAGCAATAAAAAGGTAAGCATGAGCCAAATAGGGAGTGGGAAGCTAGCAAATGCTTTTGAGAAGGGGTGTGATACGATCAGGTCAATATTAAGGAAAGAATATTCTTAGGTATTGATATATTACAAGAGGGAAGCACGCTTAAAGACAGGGAGACTATTTATCCAGGCAAAAAGGAACCAGGGCCTACACTAGGGTGGTGGCAGTGATATTGAAGAGTATAAAGTAAAAACATTTTAGAAATAGAATCGACAGGATTGAACACAGACAATAAGAAGGAAGTTTACACTAAAGATACCCTGTGGTGTTACGTGTTAGCATGTTGAAGGACAATGATGATAGTAACAAGAGATGGCTTATGGGGTGGGAGTGATAACATGGTGACCATGTTAAATTTGACATGTCAAAATCTGGAACATAGGAGAATTTATCGCTGATCAACAACTAAGTGTCACCCTCCCCACCCCCACCCAGTTCTCCAGCTTAGCTACCATCTCCCAACAGAAGAAAAATAACCTTCAGAGTCTTAGTCAAACACACTGAGGAAATCAGTAGTCACACTATCTACACATGGGCTGATTTATTAGTCTAATAGTCCACCAGAAAAGAGGTTAGCTTGGCTTCTTTTTCATTGACTTTAGTGATCTTTCTTTTTTCTCTATGTTCAATAACCAGCTATTTAATTCTCTCAAACTGTACTAGAATTTCTCTGAAGATTGGTAGTCACTGGCTTGTAGGATGTCTAAAATCCATCTAATTCTTCCTTAAAAATTAAATCATCTATAACTTTCCAATCCTCTGGCCTGGCTCCCTTTCTGTGGGATATGCATACAACCACCAACAGTGGTCCTGTGATATATACCCAAGTCCCTGCAGTACTGCGGGTGGCTCAGGGCTGGGTCACCCCTATGACTCACCCCAACTTTGAAACCACTGAGTGCCCAGTTTCAGTTTGAAGGTCATTGCCTTTGATGGCAAAATAAATAAATAAATAGAAATGAGGGGATTGGCTTCCTCTTTGCCCATACCTGCCCCAAGCAATAAGTTTATCTTTTCATCATCATCCAGAGGCAAATCAGGAAGTTGGCCCAGAGTTCAACTTCTCTTGCTTTTCCCTTTAAGAAAACCTCCTTCCCCTAACTGAGGCTCACTGGTCATAGCATGCTGTAGCTTCTGGTTGTTGTAGCATCCAAGCTACGTCCCTCAGAGTCTTGCTCAACAGCTGTGACTATGGCTGTGGTGGCAGAAAAGTGGTCCCCCAAAGATGTCAACGTCCTAATGCCCAGAACATGTGAATATGCGAGGTTACACAGCAGAGGGAAATGAAGGCTTCAGAGGGAATTCAGAGTGCTAATCAGCTAACCTTAAAATAGAGAGATTATACTGGTTATATATAATGGTTATATATATATGGCTGTGGTTAATCACTCATCACAGTGGAAGAGGTATTCAGAAGAGAGAACCAGAGAAATGGCAGCATGAGAAGATGTCAGCTGGATGTCACTGGATTTAAAGACAGAAGGAGGTCACAAACCAAGGAATGCAGACAGCCTCCAGAAATTTGAAAAGGCAAGGGAAGAGATTCTGATCTAGAGCCTTCAAAAGGAACACAGTCCCACCAAAACCTCGATTTTAGCCCCATGAGACCCATCTCAGACTTCTGACCTACACAACTGTAAGATAATACATGTGTGTTGTCCTAAGCCATCAAGTTTATGGTAATTTGCACAACAGCAATAGGAAACTAATAGAGTAGCACGTGCTGAATGATTTTCGGGGTTATGCCATCATTTTTTCTACCCAGTTATACATCTTATCAAATCAAAAGCTGCTTTCAAGCACTGCCTTATTCATTTTTCCATATTGTAAAACAAATATGATGCACACATGGTAGGTGCTTAAAATTTTTGTTGCTTTCACTTAACCAAAAAAAAAGTTATAAAAGAAGGACTAAAAAAGATCTACGCCGAAATGTTAGTGGCTATTCAAGTGGTGATACTCTGTGAGGGTTTTATTTTCTTCTGTAGCAAGGTAGAAATAAATACTTTCAAGATTACTTTTAGAAAGAGTCCTGTTTTCATTTGGGACTATTTCTAGATAAGTCTCTTGGGGTGGAGAGGAGACATGGAGGGTTTGCACAAGCAAGACCCCAAAAATCAAAAGGACCAGTTAATAACAGCTCTGTTGCGGCTAGCCCCGGGTCCAACATTCATGGCTTCCCTCTTCCCACCTTTGTAAATAGTCTCTCTCTTAAACCTTGCTCAAATTAGTCTAACTCAAGTGTGACTTGACTAGAGTCAAGTGTGACTAAAGTGTGACTCTGTTTCCTCTTGGGTGTCTGACTGGTACAGTGACCTAGTACACACACACACACACACACACACACACACACACACCTGAAAGCTGTTTCTTGAAAGTTTCAAGAAAACTTTTATCTGGCCATGCCTTATGCTGCCTCACCAAATAATCAAAATTTATTTCATGACCCTCATTTTGAAAGACCCCTTTTAGACTACATCCATGGTAGGAAACACAGGGGGAAAAAGCCTAGTTAAGTGTGCTCTGTATTGGAAAAAAAAAAGAGAGAAATTTGGGACATAGGAAAGAAAAAAGGGGTGGCGGTAGAGAAGAATAAAGAAAATGGCCAAGTAATATGGCAAGGCTGTCAAATGGCTGATAAGAATAGGCATTTCTATCTTCAATTTGAGGTGATTTGTTTTGCTCTAACTTAAGCATCTTCCATCTCCCAAACCCTTAAGTAAAGTTTGCTATATATACAAATGCCTTGCATGCATGGATGTGGGTTTGTTTGTTTGTTTGTTTGTTTATTGAAAAGGGGAGAGAAAATTGAGTCAAGGAACAAAAGGTTCACTTCCAGGTCTATATAGTTAAAGTAGGAAGACACCCATGAG
Organism: Eubalaena glacialis; assembly: GCF_028564815.1. Classification (NCBI taxonomy): domain Eukaryota; kingdom Metazoa; phylum Chordata; class Mammalia; order Artiodactyla; family Balaenidae; genus Eubalaena; species Eubalaena glacialis. The sequence goes on from NC_083720.1 coordinate 51,659,828, forward strand.
GCATCTCCATGGTCCAGAGGCAGTGGTACCATGAAAAGGGTGTCAAGTTCCCACAAGTTGTATACTGGGGTTTCACCCAATCTGTCAAGACACTGGAGGCAGCTCTCCCCATGGGACACTTGGATACAGTTCTTTCTTTCTGCTTATATTAAATTTTCTACAATAAATATCTATTACTTTCATAAAGAGGAAAAAAGTCTTCTCCAAACATTTGTTTGAACTGAATGATGTCAAAGGCACATGCTATATGCCTGGCATTGTGGTAGGCACTCTTGTGAATTTGAGGCAATTAATTCTAATACCTGTCCTTGGTCTCAAGAAGCTTATACTCTCCCCAAAATAAGGGGAAGCAAGGAAGGAGCTGAAAACAATTCTATTTTGCTACTGGACATGGTTCAAAAAAAAAAAATCAGGAGAGTTAAGAGTCATCGAGAAACACAAGACTAAAAGGAGCATGAGTTGATAAAGGCAGATTCTCTGAGGAGCCCAGGTATAGAAGAGGAAAAGGAAGTCTTGATTTAATACCAGCAGAGGAGCTGGTCCAGAAGATGAAGTTGTTGGAGCCATTAATTAACAGTGACCAGAGCCCAGCTGACTCATGAGCCCACCCTCATTTCCAGTGCTGGCTTTTTTCACTAGCCTGCCCTGCCTGTTTTAACAAATAGCCAAGACAGTACTATAGCAGTGCTATACCCTGCCTCATCCTTTAGAGAGTGGATAGGACACAGACCCTGGTTCCAGAGCTCCAATGCCCAAATTCCCTGCCTTTCCCAACTAACAGGGAGTACAGCTATTCCCTCAGGAAAAAAGAAAAAGAAAAGTAACTTTGAAAGCATGTCTTCCCTAAGGTACATTTAAATCAGGTTAACTAAACACATGAAAGGATGCTCAACATAACTGATCATTAGAGACATGCAAATCAAAACTACAATGAGGCATCACCTCACACCAGTCAGAATGGCCATCATCAAAAAATCTACAAACAATAAATGCTGGAGAGGGTATGGAGAAAAGGGAACCCTCTTGCACTGTTGGTGGGAATGTAAATTGATACAGCCACTATGGAGACAGTATGGAGGATCCTTAAAAAACTAAAAATAGAACTGCCATACGACCCAGCAATCCCACTACTGGGCATATACCCTGAGAAAACCATAATTCAAAAAGAGTCATGCACCAAAATGTTCATTGCAGCTCTACTTACAATAGCCAGGACATGGAAGCAACCTAAGTGTCCATCGACAGATGAATGGATAAAGAAGATGTGGCACATATATACAATGGAATATTACTCAGCCATAAAAAGAAATGAAATTGAGTTATTTGTAGTGAGGTGGATGGACCAAGAATCTGTCATACAGAGTGAAGTAAGTCAGAAAGAGAAAAACAAATACCATATGCTAACATATATATATGGAATCTAAAAAAAAGAAAAAAAAAATGGTTCTGAAGAACCTAGGGGCAGGACAGGAATAAAGACGCAGACATAGAGAATGGACTTGAGGACATGGGGAGGGGAAAGGGTAAGCTGGGACGAAGCGAGAGAGTGGCATGGACATATATACACTACCAAACGTAAAACAGATAGCTAGTGGGAAGCAGCCACATAGCACAGGGAGATCAGCTCAGTGCTTCGTGTCCACCTAGAGGGGTGGGGTAGGGAGGGTGGGAGGGAGGGAGATGCAAGAGGGAGGAGATATGGGGATATATGTATATGTATAGCTGATTCACTTTGTTATAAAGCAGAAACTAACACATCATTGTAAAGCAATTATACTCCAATAAAGATGTAAAAACTAAAATAAAATAAAATAAATCAGGTTAACTTTTTTCAATTTGCTAGGTTTAGGGTCATATTCTCTTGCCTTAATTTTTTAACAAGCACAAATGTTTTTTGATTTATGTAGTACGGAGGGATTAATTATACTCTTTACCACATGGACAGTATGGGATTTGTTTGCCATCTATTTGCCTTGGAGTTCATCTCAGAAAAATTGACTGTGTTAGTAAAAGGCTGCTTGAGCTGAACAGACAATGGCTTGCAAGCTGCATCCAAAGACCTCGGGTTCTACCAAGGTGTCTCAGGGGTCAAGTGTGAGAGCGAGAGGGAGGGCTGTAGACCATCTCACTTTAAGTAGAGCTATTTGAGGTTCTGCATAATATTTCATTGGAAATAAAAGAGGGGAAGGTTTCCTGTAGCTTAAAAAAAATTGTAAACCACTGATTCTCGTTCTATTTGCTCATTTCACAAATGGAATAAAAGGGGTCCCAAGAAAATGGGAGACTTACCCAGGATCACCCAGCTAACTGGTAATGGAATGAAGGTGAAATCTCTAAGAGGACTGATACAAACAGAGAAAATCACAGTCATATCAGTGATTTCTTTCAACCTTTCAGCATGAGGTATCAGAAAATGGAAAAGACTTGAGGAGTTAGTATATTAAAGAAGAAAAAGGCCCAGTACTCCTGGTTTCATTCATTTATTCAACAAACATTATTGAGTACCTTCTATATATCAGATACTGTGCCAAGCACTGAGGAAGAACAACATTCAAGATAGAAAAGGATGTCTTCTAGGAGCTCACACTCCAGTGTGAAAGAACAAGAAAAGATTACAAACAAATAAATAAACAAAATAATTACAGATGTGATACACGCCACAAGGGAAATAAACAAGATGAGGTAGTAGGTAAGTCTACAGATTGGTTAGGAAAGGTCACTTTAAGGAGCTGATAACCTGAATTTAAGCAGAAGGAAAAGAAAGAGCCAGTAATGCAAAAGGGTTAGAGAGAACATTCCAGATAAAAAGAACTCTAAGTGAAAAATCCCGGAAGTGAGGAAGACTGGGACTCATTCAAGAAACAGATAAGGGGACAGTGTGGCTGGAACCTGGTGGAGACAGTGGCCAACATGAGGTTGGAGAGGTGAACAGAAATCAGATCACATATGACCAGGCGGACCATGGTGAAACACTTGGATTTTATGCTAAGAGCAAAGAATCTAAATCACTGAAGAGTTTTTTGACAGAGAGTCATATAATCTGACTTATATCTGAAGAATACTCTGGCTGGTGTGTGACGCCTAGTTTGTAGGGGATATAGGGTAAATGCAAGGAAGACTAACATTGAGAGGCTATTGCATTAGTCAAGGAAAGGGATAATGGTGGTAAAGGTGGTAATATTAAAGGCAGAGAGAAGTGTATGAATTCAAAGGATATGTTCCATATAAAGCCAATAGGATTTGCTGATGAACTGAACGGGGAGGAGGAGCGAGGAAAAGTGTGCTGAGTGGCTCCCAGCTGAACATCAGGGGGGATGGTATTTCCATTTATTGAGATTGAGGGGAGGGATATTTTGCATAGAGAAGTCAAAGTATTCATTTCAGGTATATTGTATTTGAGATGTATACTGGATATCCAAATGGAGATGATGAGTAGAACTTTGGATATACACATATAGAGCTCAAGAGAGTGTTGAGGGATGAAGTTGAAAATGTGGCATCTGTAACTTGGAGATGGTATTTAAAAACTTGAAGTTGGGGAGATTCACCTCCAGTATGGCTGAGAATGCTCCTGTCAGATTGACCATCCCACAGATAAGAGCTATAAACTCCAGACGAAATACCAAAAACAACTACATAAGGCTCTGCAAAGTAAACAAAAGTAGACAGATTCTAGAAAGGAACTGTTAGATTTTAGAAAGGAATTGATATTTGGAAAAAGATATTGTCATAGATGAGTTCCCCATTTTTATGGTTTTTAGCTTATTTGGGGTGTGTGTGTGGTGGGGGTGGGGGGGGAACCTGTCTTTCTGGCCTGAAGAATCAGAGGACAGCAAATCTCGGTGACCCTGAATCACAACTGATGAGGCCAACTGAAAGCTCCTCAGCTAAAGATAAAATACGTGAACTAAGATTTCAGCTGCTGCTATCCAAGAAATAGAGTTTTCTATCTGAGTTCAAACAAATTAACTGCCTACTAAAACAAAACAAAAAAAATCAACTCTTTGAAAACTATAACAGAATCCAGAATCTCCATGACAAAATCTGCAATATCTGGGATACAATCTAAAATTACTCAACAGATGCAAGAGGGAAGTGATATGGGGACATATGTATATGTATAACTGATTCACTTTGTTATAAAGCAGAAACTGACACACCATTGTAAAGCAATTATACTCTAATAAAGATGTTTAAAAAAATAAAAATAAAAAAATAATAAAATTACTCAACATACCAAAATCTAGGCAACTGTGACCAGTATTAAAAAAAAAAACAATCAATGGAGAATAACCACAAGATAACCCAGATGTTAGAATTAGCAGACTATGCTTTTGGAACAACTATTAGAAATCTGAAGTGGATAATGTGGGGAGGGATAAATTGGGAGACTGGGATTGACATATACACACTACTATATATAAAATAGATAACTAGTAACAACCTGCTGTATAGCACAGGGAACTCTACTCAACACTCTGTAATGGCCTTTATGGGAAAAGAATCTAAAAAAAAAAAAAAAAAAGAGTGGCTATATGTATTTGTACAACTGATTCACTTTGCTGTACACCTGAAATTAACACAACACTGTAAATCAACTATACTCCAATAAAAATTTTAAAAAACAAAGAAATTTGACCAATGATGTAAAAGAAAGCATATTTGTAACGAATGAGTAGATAGGAATCTCACAAAGAAAAATAAATACTACCCAAAAAAAATCAAATGGAGATTAGGAACCAAGATGACGGAGTAGAAGGACATGCTCTCACTCCCTCTTGTGAGAACACCAGAATCACAACTAGCTGCTGGACAATCATCGACAGGAAGACACTGGAACTCACCAGAAAAGATACCTCACATCCAAAGACAAAGGAGAAGCCACAATGAGACAGTAGAAGGGGTGCAATCACAGTAAAATCAAATCACATAACTGCTGGGTGGGTGACTCACAGACTGGAGAACACTTATACCACAGAAGTCCACCCAATGGAGTGAAGGTTCTGAGCCCCAAGTCAGATTCCCAACCTGGGGGTCTGGAAACAGGAGGAGGAATTCCTAGAGAATCAGACTTTGAAGGCTAGTGGGATTTGATTGCAGGACTTCGACAGGACTGGGGAAAACAGAGACTCCACTCTTGGAGGGCACACACAAAGTAGTGTGCACATAAGGACCCAGGGGGAAGGAGCAGTGACCCCATAGGAGACAGAACCAGACCTACCTGCTAGTGCTGGAGGGTTTCCTGCACAGGCGGGCGGTGACTGTGTCTCACCGTGGGGATAAGGACACTGGCAACAGAAGTTCTGGGAAGTATTCCGTGGCATGAGCCCTCCCAGAGTCTGCCATTAGCCCCACCAAAGAGCCCAGGTAGGCTCCAGTGTTGGGTTGCCTCAGGCCAAACAACCAACAGGGAGGGAACCCAGCCCCACCCATCAGCAGCCAAGAGGATTAAAGTTTTACTGAGCTCTGCCCACCAGAGCAACAGTCAGCTCTACCCACCACCAGTCCCTCCCATCAGGAAACTTGCACAAGCCTCTTAGATAGCCTCATCCACCAGAGGGCAGACAGCAGAAGCAAGAAGAACTACAATCCTGCAGCCTGTGGAACAAAAACCACATTCACAGAAAGATAGACAAGATGAAAAGGCACAGGGCTATGTACCAGATGAAGGAACAAGATAAAACCCCACAAAAACAATTAAATGAAGTGGAGATAGGCAACCTTCCAGAAAAAGAATTCAGAATAAAGATAGTGAAGATAATCCAGGACCTCGGAAAAATAATGGAGGCAAAGATCGAGAAGATGCAAGAAATGTTTAACAAAGACCTAGAAGAATTAAAGAACAAACAAACAGAGATGAACAATACAATAACTGAAATGAAAACTACACTAGAAGGAATCAATAGCAGAATAACTGAGGCAGAAGAATGGATAAGTGACCTGGAAGACAGAATGGTGGAATTCACTGCTGTGGAACAGAATAAAGAAAAAAGCATGAAAAGAAAGGAAGACAGCCTAAGAGACCTCTGAGACAACATTAAACGCAACAACATTCGCATTATAGGGGTCACAGAAGGAGAAGAGAGACAGAAAGGACCCGAGAAAATATTTGAACAGATTATAGTCGAAAACTTCCCTAACATGGGAAAGGAAATAGCCACCCAAGTCCAGGAAACGCAGCAAGTCCCATACAGGATAAACCCAAGGAGAAACATGCTGAGACACATAGTAATCAAACTGGCAAAAATTAAAGACAAAGAAAAATTATTGAAAGCAGCAAGGGAAAAACGACAAATAACATACAAGGGAACTCCCATAAGATTAACAGCTGATTTCTCAGCAGAAACTCTACAAGCCAGAAGGGAGTGGCATGATATACTTAAAGTGATGAAAGGGAAGAACCTACAACCAAGATTACTCTACCCGGCAAGGATCTCATTCAGATTCGATGGAGAAATCAAAAGCTTTACCGACAAGCAAAAGCTAAGAGAATTCAGCACCACCAAACCAGGTCTACAACAAATGTTAAAGGAACTACTCTAAGTGGGAAACACAAGAGAAGAAAAGGACCTACAAAAACAAACCCAAAACAATTAAGAAAATGGTCATAGGAACATACATAGCGATACTTACCTTAAATGTGAATGGACTAAATGCTCCAACCAAAAGACACAGGCTTGCTGAATGGATACAAAAACAAGACCCATCTATATGCTGTCTACAAGAGACCCACTTCAGATCTAGGGACACATACAGACTGAAAGTGAGGGGATGGAAAAAGATATTCCATGCAAAAGGAAATCAAAAGAAAGCTGGAGTAGCAATACTCATATCAGATAAAATAGACTTTAAAATAAAGAATCTTACAAGAGACAAGGAATGACACTACATAATGACCAAGGGATCAATCCAAGAAGAAGACATAACAATTGTAAATATATATGCACCCAACACAGGAGCACCTCAATACATAAGGCAACTGCTAATAGCTATAAAAGAGGAAATCGACAGTAACACAGTAATAGTGCGGGACTTTAACACCTCACTTACACCAATGGACAGATCATCCAAAATGAAAATAAATAAGGAAACAGAAGCTTTAAATGACACAATAGACCAGATAGATTTAATTGATATTTATAGGACATTCCATCCCAAAACAGCAGATTACACTTTCTTCTCAAGTGCGCATGGAACATTCTCCAGGATAGATCATATCTTGGGTTACAAATCAAGCCTCAGTAAGTTTAAGAAAATTGAAATCATATCAAGCATCTTTTCTGACCACAACGCTATTAGACTAGAAATGAATTACAGGGAAAAAAACGTAAAAAACGCAAACACATGGAGGCTAAACAATACGTTACTAAATAACCAAGAGATCACGGAAGAAATCAAAGAGGAAATCAAAAATACCTAGAGACAAAGGACAATGAAAACACAATGATCCAAAACCTATGGGCTGCAGCAAAAGCAGTTCTAAGAGGGACGTTTATAGCTATACAAGCCTACCTCAAGAAACAAGAAAACTCTCAAATAAACAATCTAACCTTACACCTAAAGGAACTAGAGAAAGAAGAACAAACAAAACCCAAAGTTAGCAGTAGGAAAGAAATCATAAAGCTCAGAGCAGAAATAAATGAAATAGAAACAAAGAAAACAATAGCAAAGATCAATAAAACTAAAAGCCGGTTCTTTGAAAAGATAAAAAAATTGATAAACCATTAGCCAGACTCATCAAGAAAAAGAGGGAGAGGACTCAAATCAATAAAATTAGAAATGAAAAAGGAGAAGTTACAACAGACACTGCAGAAATACAAAGCATCCTAAGAGACTACTACAAGCAACTCTATGCCAATAAAATGGACAACCTGGAAGAAACTGACAAATTCTTAGAAAGGTATAACCTTCCAAGACTGAACCAGCAAGAAATAGAAAATATGAACAGACCAATCACAAGTAATGAAATTGAAACTGTGATTAAAAAATCTTCCAAAAAACAAAAGTCCAGGACCAGATGGCTTCACAGGTGAATTCTATCAAACATTTAGAGAAGAGCTAACACCCATCCTTCTCAAACTCTTCCAAAAAATTGCAGAGGAAGGAACACTCCCAAACTCATTCTATGAGGCCACCATCACCCTGGTACCAAAACCAGACAAAGATACTACAAAAAAAGAAAATTACAGACCAATATCACTGATGAATATAGATGCAAAAATCCTCAACAAAATACTAGCAAACAGAATCCAACAACACATTAAAAGGATCATACACCATGATCAAGTGGGATTTATCCCAGGGATGCAAGGATTCTTCAGTATACGTAAATCAATCAATGTGATAAACCATATTAACATATTGAAGAATAAAAACCATATGATCATCTCAATAGATGCAGAAAAAGCTTTTGACAAAATTCAACACCCATTTATGATAAAAACTCTCCAGAAAGTGGGACAGAGGGAACCTACCTCAACATAATAAAGGCCATATACGACAAACCCACAGCAAACATCATTCTCAATGGTGAAAAACTGAAAGCATTTCCTCTAAGATCAGGAACAAGACAAGGATGTCCACTTTCACCACTATTATTCAACATAGTTTTGGAAGTCCTAGCCACGGCAATCAGAGAAGAAAAAGAAATAAAAGGAATACAGATTGGAAAAGAAGGAGTAAAACAGTCACTGTTTGCAGATGACATGATACTATACATAGAGAATCCTAAAGATGCCACCAGAAAACTACTAGAGCTAATTAATGAATTTGGTAAAGTTGCAGGATACAAAATTAATGCACAGAAATCTCTTGCATTCCTATACACTAATGATGAAAAATCTGAAAGAGAAATTAAGGAAACACTCCCATTTACCATTGCAACAAGAAGAATAAAATACCTAGGAATAAACCTACCTAGGGAGACAAAAGACCTGTATGTAGAAAACTATAAGACACTGATGAAAGAAATTAAAGATGATACCAACAGATGGAGAGATATACCATGTTCTTGGATCGGAAGAATCAATATTGTGAAAATGACTCTACTACCCAAAGCAATCTACAGATTCAATGCAATTCCTATCAAATTACCAATGGTGTTTTTTACGGAACTAGAATAAAAAATCTTAAAATTTGTATGGAGACACAAAAGACCCCGAATAGCCAAAGCAATCTTGAGGGAAAAAAACGGAGCTGGAGGAACCAGACTCCCTGACTTCAGACTATACTACAAAGCTACAGTAATCAAGACAATATGGTACTGGCACAAAAACAGAAACATAGATCAATGGAACAAGATAGAAAGCCCAGAGATAAACCCAACCCCTATGGTCAACTAATTTATGACAAAGGCGGCAAGGATATACAATGGAGAAAAGACAGTCTCTTCAATAAGTGGTGCTGGGAAAACTGGACAGCTACATGTAAAAGAATGAAATTAGAACACTCCCTAACACCATACACAAAAATAAACTCAAAATGGATTCGAGACCTAAATTTAAGACCGGACACTATAAAACTCTTAGAGGAAAACATAGGAAGAACACTCTTTGACATAAATCACAGCAAGATCTTTTTTGATACACCTCCTAGAGTAATGGAAACAAAAACAAAAATAAACAAATGGGACCTAATGAAACTTCAAAGCTTTTGCACAGCAAAGGAAACCATAAACAAGGCAAAAAGACAACCCTCAGAATGGGAGAAAATATTTGCTAACGAATCAACAGACAAAGGATTAATCTCCAAAATATATAAACAGCTCATGCAGCTCAATATTAAAGAAACAAACAACCCAATCCAAAAATAGGCGAAGACCTAAATAGACATTTCTCCGAAGAAGACATACAGATGGCCAAGAAGCACATGAAAAGCTGCTCAACATCACTAATTATTAGAGAAATGCAAGTCAAAACTACAATGAGATGTCCCCTCACACCAGTTAGAATGGGCATCATCAGAAAATCTACAAACAACAAATGCTGGAGAGCGTGTGGAGAAAAGGGAACCCTCTTGCACTGTTGGTGGGAATGTAAATTGATACAGCCACTATGGAGAACAGTATGGAGGTTCCTTAAAAAACTAAAAATATAGTTACCATATGATCCAGCAATCCCACTACTGGGCATATACCCAGAGAAAACCATGATTCAAAATGACACATGCACCCCAATGTTCACTGCAGCACTATTTACAATAGCCAGGTCATGGAAGCAACCTAAATGCCCATCGACAGACGAATGGGTAAAGAAGATTTGGTACATATATACAATGGAATATTACTCAGCCATAAAAAGGAACGAAATTGGGTCATTTGTAGAGATGTGGATGGATCTAGAGACTGTCATACAGAGTGAAGTAAGTCAGAAAGAGAAAAACAAATATTGTATATTAATGCTATATGTGGAACCTAGAAAAATGGTACAGATGAACGGGTTTGCAGGGCAGAAATAGAGACACAGATGTAGAGAACAAACGTATGGACACCAAGGGGGAAAGCGGCGGGGGTGGGGGTGTGTGTGTGATGAATTGAGAGATTGGGATTGACATGTATACACTGATGTGTATAAAATGGATGACTAATAAGAACCTGCTGTATAAAAAAATAAATTAAATTTTAAAAAAATCAAATGGAATTTCTAGAACTAAAAATGAATATCTGAAATTCTTTTTAAAAAAATCATTAGATGGGCTTAACAGACCAGACAAATGAGTCAATGAACTTGAATATAGATAAATAGGTAGTACACAATCTGAAGAACAGAGGGGGAAAAATTTTTTTTTAATGAACAGAGCCTCAATGGGGTAATATCAAAAGGTCTAACATATGTATAAATAGAAATGTTAAATAATATCACCTAGGAGGACAGAGAAGAGGAGGGGTCCAAGGAATATGCCCTGAGGGGGTTCCATCGTAGAAAGAATCAACAAAGAAGATGGAGAAGAAATGCTTTAATTTTCTTATCCATCAGAAAATCCACTTTGATGTTTTGCTTTTCTCTTTGTCTTATATCTACAAATACAGCAGCCAAAACAAGTCAGATGCGGGAACGGACTTTCATCTACTAAAGTTGCAACTTACTGACACTATCAATACCTCTGCCTCTACTCTGTTACTAAGACCTAACCAGTAGTGTGAACTACAGTGATTTGTTAAAGCACAAAGGGATTTACTTTCCTAGAAGTTTTATTTTTAGTTTGTTTACTGCTTCATCTCACAATAAAACTGTGGATAACATTCATCCCGGAATTCTACCATGAAAAATCCCCTGAAAAAGAGATTCCAAATTTTAATCCATAATCAGAACAAAATTCACACCAGACAAAAGTTAAAACAGTGACCAAAAAAAAAAAAAAAAAAAAAAAATCAGAAAACCAGCAAGGTTCAGAAGCTTAGTGAGACCAAAGAAAAAGGACATTTCAAGAAATTGAAATCCATTCCAGTGTGAGGCTTACAGAAGAACAAACTTTAGCAGGTGAGATGTAAAGTGAAGATTAGAGAGGCTTAAAAATGGTGTTTGAAAACAAACAGCCAATGATAACAACAAATAATATTAAATTCTTTAAGTACATCAGAAATAAGACTGCTGCAAAGGGATCAGTGAATTGGCTAGACAAGCAGTGCACAAAAGAGATATTCAAAAGGATAAGGAGATTGCAGGGAAACTAAATAATGAATTTGCATCCGTTTTCACACTGGAGAATAAAGCAATAGAGGAAAGGGAGGAAAAACCTTATTATGTGAAAGAGAGGCCCAGCTTAGATTGAGACATCAAAGAGAACCATGAGTCAATGAAATGGTAAAAGAAGGTATTGCCATGTTCCAGCCAAAGCAGGAGGCATTCACCAGAGAATCCAGAAGTGCAAAATGTTTGTAATCTCTGATTCCTTATAGCTTTATCATTTAACATTTAAAAGGCTTCATACTGCAGTGAACTGCAAGGCAAGTTACACTCTACCATGGTTGGAAAATATACTTGATTTCTATGGTAGAGTGATCTCCAAACAGCAAAATACCCAGCCAGTATATTATAACTCAACTGGCTGGTTGATCAGAAGTTAAACAAGATTCTGGAGCTTTAATCCAGCCCATCTCAGAATGCATGGAAATGGAAATTGTCATATATGTCTAGTAGGAGGATAAACTGGTACCACCAGCTTTGGAGAACATTTGTAATATCTAATAAAGTTTAAAATGTATATGTGAAATGAAGCACCAATTTCACATTAGGTGCAAATGCTAAAGAAACTCTAGGAGAAATTACAAGATTACTCATTGCAAGGTTATTTCCAGAGGTGAAAAATTGGTAACAATATAAATGTTCATAAATGGAAGAATGGATAAACAAAGTATATTCATACAATGAAATACAAGAGGAAGTTTTCAACTCCTAAATTAACTAGATCTATATGTATCTGCTTACATACACTTCAAAATCACAACATTGAGTGAAAAAAGCAAGTCAATAACACCTAAAATTATAGAATACATTTTTTACATATTCATATTTTAGGTAAGTAAAAAAATACACTAGTAAGATACACAACAAATTCACATTATGGGATGCCTCTGGAAAGATTGGGAGGGTCATGGAACTAGGGATGGATTGAATATTTCACTTTATCTTTTGAAGATCTATTTCTTTAATAAAAAATTTGAGAAAAATATGACAAAATATTAGCAATGATCAATTCTGGGTGGTGGTAACAGAATTTTTGTTATAGTACTTTTTTTCTTTTCTTTCTTTCTTTTCAATTTTCAGGGAAAATAAAAGTGTTCTGTCTATCACCTGGGTACAAAGCTTAACTTTATTAAATTGCTTACTACTGAATGTACTGAGAGCTATTAGTAACCCAAACTCAAAATTTGCCTTGGAAATCTAAGGTGAAGGCAGAAACATTCTCTTCTGCTAACTTAGATCATGATACTATAGTCAGCATCTCTTCAGTCCCTAAGGCTGCCTGCTTTCCACCATCCAAGAATTCATGAAGAATAATTAACAGCTCTATGGCATTCCATTTTTGCCAGAAAGTTTGACTCCATTTTACAGAATAATCAACAGAGGCCTTAGGTGTTAAGGAAAGAAAAGAAATCAAAACAAACTAGAACTCAGGGGTCCAGACCCCCTTATGTCCAAAAGACTTTCTTCCCACCGCTATGTTTAATATTTGGCTGTTCTCTTTGGATTGAGTTCATAGAGTCAAGCCCAGAGATGACAAACAGCTGACATCTTACGTACTACTTCTGAACAATGATACGTTCCTGGAGCCTATGTTGAAAGGATGCTGATGCCACTAAGGTCAGTAGGAAAGTGTCATGATGGATTTGCAATGTCTGCATGAGCACAGGAGTGGGGGAAGAGGAGTTGTAAACCAAGCATCTGCTCTCCCAGGTTTAGCCACTTGAAGAAAATAGCCTTGGATAGGCTAAAATTGAAAATGCATGGTGTTTTTTTATGGTATTAGGCCCCAAACATCTTACAGAATTCCATCCAAGAGTGCATAAGCTGCTGAACATTCAAAAGTACACCTGGGATACGAGATACATCAATAAACCAAGCCTTTCTTCACTGACCAGCTGGGCTCAGGCCAAGCCTTCACATGCCAATGACCCTGCGGCAGTGGTTCTCAACCAGGGCCAATTTTACTGCACTCCCAGGGGACATTTAGCAACATCTGGAGACACTGTGGTTGTCACAACTAGGACGATGCAACTGGCATCTAGTGGGTAGAGGTTAAGGATTCTGGAAAACATCATACAGTGCAATGCACAGGACAGCCCCCAAAGGAATTATCCAGCCCAAACTGTCAATAGTGCCACAGTTGAGAAACTCTTCCCTGAAGGTCAGAACATTTGCAGGTTACACTGCCAGGGCCTTGCTGGGCATTCAAAGCCAGACAAAACTGGGGCATTCTAAAGGTTCCATCCTGGACCTGCTCTTCAGAAAGGACACTTCATATCCAAGGGCGCTGTCCTGCATGAAGAGCCATAGGTCGGCATGCACCCAATGCCCCAGAGGCCAGGCCAAGGGAGCAGCTTCTGAAGCCAGCGCTTTTCATTCCGACCCTTGAGGTTGGGGGCTCTGCTCCATTTGTCTCTTCTGTTGGATCCAGAATGATTTTCAGGATCATTAATGCTCTCACCTGTCTTGGTCTAGCTCGAAGATCACAATTTCTTCCGAAGCAAGGGGTCAACCAAAGTGATGCTGCATTTGTCAAGACCAAATGTTTCTGCCACAGCGGGTTCCATCTTGGATGGGCAGAGACGCCTATAGCAGGGCTAAGGGGAGACAGATACCAGGGCCAAATGAACCAACCACATCTCTGTAGCTGCTGAGTCAGCTTAGCATCCATGTCAAGACTCTAAACCAGTTAGCACAAAGTCCCAATGCTTTACTTTCAATGGTTATTTAGTGGGCTATAATTCAATAACCTGTAGTCCTGTCACCCTCTTGAAGCAAAAGGAAAGAGGCATGATTATGCTGCTGAGGGGCCTTCACTGCAAATGAGCTTGTTCCTCAAACACCAATCTAAGGATACTTTTCAGAAACCCTCCATGTCAGTTTCTGTAACGGTGTCTTCCCACAGGGGCAGCTGCAAGACCCAAAGTCCACACTTGGCTCTGCCATTTACTCATGCAAGATCTTGCCTTTGACGTCTCTGAGCTTCCATTTCGTCTTCTGCAAAATGGGAATAACAGTGCCTACCTTTAAGGACTGGCTTTGAGAGTGAAATGAGATCACATGAGATCACATATATACCTTGCCTGACACACTGTAAGAACTCTGAAAATGGAAATTAATTCTTGAAAGTCTTCTGGAAAGGTAGGCATTCATTAAGCTACCATGTCTTGGGCTAATTCAGTACAGTTATGACAGCAAACATTCCTACCATTTCCATAACCCTCCAGCAGAACCCACATTCATTTCTGCTATGTGTGCACTTGGGGGGAGAAGAAAGTTACTTTATTTTGATTCAGAAAAAAAAAAAGAAATAGAGGTATCAAGCTGTAACTGAGGACTGTTCCAAGCACTTTGTGGCTTAATCCTCACCATCATCCTACAGATAAGTAATATTATCCCCATTTTACAGATGAGGAAGATGTGGCTTAAAAAGTTTATGTAAGTAGCTCACCCATGGTCACTCAGCTAGTTGGGTAGCCTTTAACCACAGCTGCTCACCTCTATTCATTCATTTATTTGTTGATTAATAAGCATGTACTGAATCTAGCTATATTCCAACCCTATTCTAGGCTCTGGGGATACAGAAGTCATTCATTCAGTGGGTATTGATTGAGCAAGGCCCTGACATTCAGCAGGAAAGTATGGCCAGTCTGGTGGAGTGAAATCAAATGTCCACAAGTGCTGTGGCTCCATGATAGAAGGCTGTAGAGGGAACCAGAGACCCCCAAGGTAGAAGAGGTCCTACTTGCTTTGAGGACTAAAGCAGGGAAAGGGATGAAAGAATAGTGGTCCAGAAAGGCTTCATAGCAGAGGGGACTTTGAGAAGTCCAGTTTTAGCAGGACTTAAGCAAGAAGAGGAGACAACAAACACCAAAAGAATTATCCCTGAAAAACCTGCAGGTAGATGGCTACTTGGCACCCTGTGGACAGAGAAACCAGTTGTTTGGCTGGACTTTTCCCTTCAGAGCTGGCTGCCACACTCCACAGCCCCCAGCCCAGCCCCGGACAAGCAGCCATCTTTACCCAAGTACAAGAAAAGAATAAATTCCACAGAAAGGCATTTCAAAGCACCTACCAAGACGAACGTGCACTCTGGCCTGGTTTTTTGTTTGGGAAAATTGTGTGCTAAAAACAGCAGATAAAAAGGAATCTGTGGGTATAATTTATTTAGACTTTCTAAAGACTGTGAAGAAGGTCTCTCTCATAGGAGGCTATTAAGGCCAGGCAGGCAAGTCGGTAACTACAGGGTGAAAGGTAAAGTTCTGTTGTGATTAAAGGCTTCTTAAGCTAGGGGAAACAAAGAGCGGGAATAAATAGCCAATTCTCCACAAGGGATGCTAAAAATAACGGGGCTGCTCAAAGATGAGTCCTGGGGACAGCGTTGTGCTATCTATTTTTAATGATTTGTCAAATGAAGTACAGTAAATAGAAAAATGCAGGTAGCTAATAACAGGACAGTGCACGGTAGATTGGAGAAAGCACCCAGCTGGTAGAGTATTAGGGAGCCTGGCCCAGCCTGGACCTCTTAGTACTATTCTCTGGGCCTCAATTTCTTTACCTGTGAAATGATGGGATTACACATGATATGGCCTAAGGGGTCTTAGACCTGTGAAAATAGTTAAAACCCTTCAACTTGACGTTAAGGTCGAACCAGAAGGAAAAAAGAGAATTAAAAAAATTGAGCAATCCATGATCAAAAGGAGCATCAGAAAAGGCAAAGGAAACATTTTCGCCCTGCTATTTTTGTGTCTTGATTGGTCCAGAATAAGTGATAACTTCTTCACAGAAGGCTATGCGCATCCCAGTGGACAGCTTCATGAGAATGCCTATTCTTAGTCTGGCATCATCAAAAGTGCCAATAAACTGTATGCAGCATTTTTTTTTAAAGCACTGAGAGATACACAGAAAAGTATTATTAGGCTATGGCCTAAATCAGCCCAAACAACAATTACTGGTTAAACCGAGGATGTGTAATTTGGAGAGCCTCTGAATCCCTTCTCTCCAGAAACTGCAATCTGGTTGATGAATTTACAAACACAAAAGAGATGACTCAGAAGTTATCACTAGCTGTGCCACATTGATAATCCAGCCAATAAAGTTTGAAGAACTTCCCAGATAAGGTAGGATGTGAGCATCACCTTCAAGGATAGATACTATTTCTGAGAATGGAGAGGAATGGGGAGATCATTCCAGATTTAAAAATTAAAAATAAAAAATCTGGAGCAGAGAAGTAAAAAGAAGAGATCAGAAATGAAGTCATTGATTTGAGAAAAGACTTAGTTTGTCCTGAGATAAGAGTTAACATCGTTGTGAAAATAGAGAAGTGTCAGGAAAGATAAAAAGTACAAATGAAGGGACTTACCTGGTGGGACAGTGGTTAAGAATCTGCCTGCCAATGCAGGGGACATGGGTTCAATCCCTGGTCTGGGAAGATCCCACATGCCGCGGAGCAACAAAGCCCATGCACCTCAACTACTGAGCCTGCGCTCTAGAGCCCGCAAGCCACAACTACTGAGCCCACACGCCACAACTACTGAAGCCCACGCGCCTAGAGCCCATGCTCCACAACAAGGGAAGCCACGGCAATGAGAAGCCCGCACACCACAACGAAGAGTAGCCCCCGCTCGCCACAACTAGAGAAAGCCCACACACAGCAACGAAGACTGAATGCAGCCAAAAATTAAAAAAAAAAAAAAAAAAGTACAAATGAAGTAATTAATAGATGAGGGTTCATGAATATGCCAGATGGACATTCTTAGTTACCTTGTGCCACAATGCAAGACCAAGGAAACACTCCATGAAATTAAAGAGAAAAAAATTAATGGGTTGAGGAAGCGCTTTTAACATCACACAATTAGTTCTGGGGATTCACTGCTATAGGAACTTTCTTCCCAAGTAGCTTAGTGAGCTTTATTTTTAATAGAATTATATGTTCATACCAGTAAGAGTTCTATCTGCAGTTATGGCTAATGTTATTAATACTCATAACTCAAGACAGACATTTGGGGTCAGGAAGAAATCTTTCCCTCCCATTAAATTGTTGCCGAATGAGTTGAATGCACTCCAAGAAGGATATGTTACTTTTCTCTAAAATACCTGTTTCTATCCACAGGGCTATCTCTGATTTCATAGCAATTCTTTTTTTTTTTTCTTTTCTCGGTTACTTTTTCATGTTTGTTGCCCAAAACGCTGGCTCATCAAAAAGAGAGACAATTGCTCTCTAAGAGTCATTCTGGACCCGGGTGTGTCTCACATGTAAGACAAGGCCTCCAGAAAATACCAACACAAGACACCTGGAATGATTAACGCTGAACGGCAGGAGGACCAGGAGAAGGCATCCGAACACTAGAGCGGACTTCTCTCCATTTAGTTGGTAAACTTAAATTTCTAAATTATGTCTTTCCTTAGAAAATGTTTACTTGCTGTGAACCACTGCCACTAGCTCTCTCCAGCCTTCTTGGGACATCTTGTTTCCGGCAGGTTTAAGCAATGTTCTCTAAAATTATCCTCTATCTTCAACATCATAAAAAGGAAGAAAACATTGCATTTTTTTTACATTCTAAAATGAATAATAGAGTTTTCACAAAAAATAAATACAACACCATAACTAATATGCCTCATAGATTCTATTCTACTCGATTTACATTTCCTTAGTTCTGACGGAAAGTAGACAACCTTAGCATTCAATATTAGTCACAATATATACACTCCTTCCCTTTCTCCCTTTCTTTTCACCATAAAGCAATGCATTTAAAATGAAGACTTGGTTTTCACTCTTTTTGACATTCCTGAAGTATATTTAAGCATTAGGAACTTGAAAATATGTTGCCGGGTAATGAACATCCTTTGAAAGCTATAGGCCTTCTCATATAAAAACAGAGATGGGGTTTGATGCTCAAGCTGGTAAACATGTGTCTCCATTGCAAAAAGCTCAGAGAAGCTCCTGGGAATATGTGTAAAGCCTTTACATAAGAATGTGTCTCACCGCGATAGTGAGAGGCCCGCGCACAGCGATGAAGAGTGGCCCCCGCTTGCCGCAACTAGAGAAAGCCCTCATAGAAACGAAGACCCAACACAGCCAAAAATAAATAAATTAATTAATTAAAAGGGGAAAAAAAAAAAAACAACATTAAGAATGTGTCTCAGCATGTAGTGGAGATCATCCAGATTTTACAGATTGCAGCCAAGAGAAACATGCATAGACAACTATAGAAGCTAGGTAATAAACTTCTGTATACCTGTTTGTTATTTTGACAAAAATTACACTTGGGCAAACAATGTCAGTAGCCAGAAAATGCCTTCCAGTAAGCCAACCCTAACAGTCCTCTAAAATTACAACGCTATTCCAGCAGTTTCCAGAAATCAGCCTTACAAGGCCACCAAGACATCCGGGCCCCCATTTTCTCTCCCCTAGTCCCAGCTGTACCAACAAAGAGTTGCCAAATGTAGGGCCTGACTCCTCTTTGTGCAAGCCTGAATTATCTAAGCAAGCTCTGAAGAAGAGGAAATTCATTTCTCTGCTAAGTCATCATGTAAAGCTTCCAAAATAGAGGTGCCCTTCGAAATAAATTTGCTGGTGTCGATTCCCTCATCCTAAACGATACTGTGTAAGAAGGATCAAGTGATTAAAATGAAGCAAAAAGAAAGAGGTCACCCAACACCTGGCTTTTAAAAACTGGGGAGATTCCAGGCCTCAGAATGCTTGGAAAACTAAAATGTGTGTGATGCAACCATCAAACCCAAAGGCCTTCTTCAAACTTGTGTCCAATTAAAATGCATAATCCTATAATGACGAAGCTGGCAGCCCCTCAGTAGTTTGACTCATGTTCCTGCTAAATATAACTGAAGATAGGTTTTCCACTAGGAACTACTGTATTATTTTCTCCCAAGTGGGAATCAGAAACGAATCTCAATATATAAAAAAGTCAAAGCAAAAAGGATGATACAAGTATATCACTGACTTTACTTTTTTCACAGCAGTACCCTGCTGGAACCACTATTCCAGAACCCAGAGAGGCACCAATAAAGATGTTTATGGACGGATAGGGAAATATTTGTCAGAAGCTGTACAATGTAAAAATCACCTCTATCTGCTACATACAACTTGACTGAAATGATTTAGTCTTAATGTATGATGATGGACGTTGGTTTGTATTGTTTAGCTCTGCAAAGGCCACTGCCAAAGAGACCAGTATTTCAACGGACTGCTATTTCTCTCCAATTCAAATGAAAAGAGACTTCAGAACAGACAGCACTCAGCAGGAAGCCTATTAGAATTCTTTGTAAGGGCTACACTTGTAAGGAGCAACTCTGGACTTGTCCATAAAAGAAAGAGCAACAAAGTGCTCAAATCAAACATTTCACGGCCTGCACGGGATTGTTTTTGCTTCTAAAATAGATGGTGGATTAATGGAGAACAATGACCTAATAGGAGCATCAACCATTTTTAGAACATAGCTGCCCCAAGAAGTCTTACAAGGAATTATTCCAACGATAATGCTGTAGAACTCGTTACCCACTGAGTTAAAATCAGCTCAAATCCATTTGCTCTTAATGCAGAATTTCCTGATTATAGCCTCCGCTTATTTTGTCCACATACCAAATCTGCAAATGGTTCTTTCAATTGGTGACTTTGGAGCTTGCTTTGCCGGTGGCCGGGGTACAAAATTATTTTCTCCCCTCAGATGAAGCGTATTTGAAAAAAAAAAAAACATTTGGTGAGAAATGCATTTTGAAAACGAAGCTTGAGTGGTAGCTTCACTACAATGGAGAAGCAGAAAATAATCAAACTGCAGCTTTCCTCTTGACAACCCTGATGGCTCATCTGGTGACACTTCAGACACTTTATTCCCAGCTGACTTGTTCTTATATGTCATTTTTAACTTCACATTTTTTTGGAGGGAGGAAAGGATCTCTTGGATGCATGTGTAACTGTGTGTGTGTGTGGGTGAGTGTGTGTGTGCACACGCGTGTGCAGAGATAATATTAAACTGGCATGTACTTGCTTCAGACTGTGGTATATTGGCTTATGTTCGCTTTTGCAAGAGCAGATTGTTAAATTTGCAGGAATTCTCCAAGTCCATTGACATCATAAGGGTGGCTTGAAATTGACTGTGGTGGGAGTATTTACACTACAGAAATCGACATGCACTATGAGTCAGCACTTAGTCAGGGCTCCCTCCAAAAACTTCCAAAAACCTGGGAGTTTTTGGAGGGACAGTCAGTTGTTAAATACGCACCAGCCCACCTCTGACCACTGCTATGCCAGTTGTTTACATAGGTGTCCATCCTGATCCGCTACAGTGTCCACTTTGGTCACACCCAGCATTTTTAATATCACCCTCATACACGTGTAACCAAATAATGTAGTTGCAATGACTACTTTTTCTTTGGATGTAATCATTGAAAAGCAGCTCATACTATCACAGCATCCATTATCAGAAATATATACATATATATATATATTTGAGCATGGGGTTGGACCTCAGGTAATCTGTGGAATAAATTCTGAACGGCTTAACTGCTGGTAGATCCCAAACAGATCATTTAGGAAGGAAGAAACCATGCTGGGCCTTAGAGAAAAACAAAATGAGTCAGTTCTTGCTGCTGCCTTTGGCCAGCCCAAACCCTGAAGTCATCCAGCATGGGGGAGATTTTCTAGTCAACCAATGCAGCGCTCATCTGCTCAAGCACATCCAAAGATAAATGATGGGAGGTTACACACAACACTGAAGACTCCCCCTCCCCACAAAATGGAAATTAGCAGGCCCCCAAATCAGAGCATTAAAACAAAGATCCGCCAACATGTGATTTTAGTAAACAGAGTAATTTGGGCTTTTGGAGAGCATGAAAATTCTGTCAGGGTTACAATGTCTTCTACCACAGACCTTAATTTCCTCTGTCATGGAGAATATGATTAGGCTCAGTCCCATTTGATTGTAGGAAACGTCAGTTCCCATTAACAAAAGAGGCACAAGGAAACATGGTGCACATTTTTAACCCCTTTGGGCAAGGAGGATTTTTTTCAGCCCAAACTTCTCATTAGCAATATTCAAAGCTTTTAAACCCTAGCTAGGAGTTTACAGGAGTTCACCTACTAAAATCACCTCCCTTCCCAGGGGAGGCTATTTTTGTTTCAGTGTTGACAGAAGAAAAAGTGAAGGTCATGTATAGGTTCTTTTGTTTTGTTTTATTTTGTAATTCGAGGGATTTTTTTCCATACCACCCACCCCAATCTATGAGAAATCCCGCTCCTTGCATGAATGGAGCTTATTTTAAATGGTCTGATTCTTTGAGGGCAGTTGGGGGGGGGGGGCGGGGAGGAATATCCTTTTGGCTACCTGCATTGCTTGGCCATTCGGCCCATGAACTGGTTAGAGCAGGTGGTTTTCACGGGCACCGGGAAATTACAGTCCCAGACCCAAACCTGTATCACTAAACACCACCGCCTCGGGCTGTTCGCTACAATTCCACTGGACCCTCGGCAGTTCAAACAGGACACCTGGGTCAGGCTGCGAGCTTAGCAGGCACAGCTAACCCTGGCTGCCCAGCAAACAGTTTATGTTGGGGAGCAATCTAGAGATTTCCTAAGATAAGGATGCTATTACAGGCTGACAAATGTGGAAAGGAGTAGAGTGGGCAGCTTTTGTCCAGACTGACCCCGGGCGAGCATGCTAGGATTATTGCTGATTGGGGATAAATGGCAACCAGTGATTTATCTGTTCAAGTGAAACCAGCCAAGTTCATCCTTCAACACCATCTCCCATCTCTCTTTAAGATATTTTTTTTTCCTTCTTCTTCAGGCAAAAAGACTTTGCAATTTTGGGAACTCTTCAAATACCATCATTCCAGTGAACCCCATTACCCTTAGGATAAAATCTGCAGTCCTTAACCAGACTTTGACGCCCTGCACGCTGGGGTCCTACCCACCTCGCCAGCTCCAACTCCTGCCACTGGTCCCCGCAACCTACTGCATCAACCACAAGGGCCGCCACTCAGGTTTCTGAGTGACCCGAGCTCCGCTCCACTTCCTGCCTTAGCTGATGCTGGGCCTTCCTCTTGGGGCTCTTACCTGGCAATTTCTCCTTATCCTTCTTGTTCCAGATTGAATGTTATCTGCAGAGACTTGGCTAGGTCCTCCCCCATTATGATCTCCTGGGGCCCTTAGCACAATCACAAATAATTAATTATTGGTGACTATCGGTTAGAAATTTCGCTCCTCCATTGGAAAGGACTGTGTCCTATTCACCTAGCACTCGGTGCAACACAGAAATTTGAATGCTCAAGTTTTGAATGCTCGCCAAGGTCAAATGAATGAATGAATGAAGTAGTTGCGCACGAGCTACTGATTGCCTATGAGAGAACCTAGCAAATAAAACAGCCGAACAAAATCTTCATTTT
The DNA here is from genome assembly GCF_028564815.1 of Eubalaena glacialis. Taxonomy (NCBI): domain Eukaryota; kingdom Metazoa; phylum Chordata; class Mammalia; order Artiodactyla; family Balaenidae; genus Eubalaena; species Eubalaena glacialis. Next base: position 51,682,912 of record NC_083720.1, read on the forward strand.
AAGTGTGCACAAGCTACAGAGTGAGTTTTCCCTCCAACCCCTCCTCTCCCACCATTTCAACACAAAGATTTCAGATGACCCCGCCATTCCATCAGGGTTGTCCTATCAAATCTCCTGCCTGGCTTTCAAGACCCTCCTTTATCACCATCACCACAATAGTTAACATTGAGTGTGTTCTACGTGACATGTGCATTGACAAGTGCTCTCTCCTAACCTAGGCACTCCTCAACAGAGTCCATAAAGTAGGGTGGCAGATGAAAGATGACTCCAGATGGCTACAGACTCTTTAACATTCCTCCCATTGAGAGGTGGGGTCTTTATCCCCTTACAGCTGAGCTGGCATGTGACTGTTTTGACCAATAGAGTGCACTGGAAATGACGTCATGCATCTTTCCAGTTCCTGTCTTGGAATGCTCACTCTGGGGGAAGCTAGCTGTCATGTGAGAAGTTTGAGTCCCCTGAGAATTGTCATGCAGGGAGGAAACCCTAGCTGGTCACAGGAAGAGGTCCTGGGGAGAGAATGCCCAGCCAGCCATCAGCTGTTGCATTCATCCCAGTACAGGTGCCAGACATCCAAATGAAGATGGCATCTTGCACACTCAACTCAGTGGAGCCTTCACTTGACTCCTGCCCCAGCAGATCCCACTGAACCCACAAAATTGTGAGAAGGAATAATTATTTGATGTTTTAAGCCACCACGTTTAGGGGAAGACTGCCATACAGAAATAGATAACCAGAACACATGAATACTATTATGACCCTTACTTGACAAATGAGGAAAGTGAGACACACAAAGCCCACAACCACACCGTTGGTAAGGAGTGGGGCTGGGAGTCCAAGCCGGGCAGCCTGGCTTCAGACCCTGGGTGCCCTCCCATGATGCCACACCACTCCACAGCGATCCACCTTCTCCACTTGACTCCTAGATATAGTCTCCAGCTGCCCTCCCCTCTATAAGGGTCCCCTTCCCTTCTCTTCTGCCCACCTATCTCATCCCCTTCCTCTGTCATGATCCCCTCTCTGAATCCGCCACTGATGTTCGCTTCCTCCAAGCTCTTTGGCACATTTAAAGACAGCATGTAGCCTCATCTTTCATTGCTCTGGTACTACATTTCATGCTACATACTCTGCTTGAAGGCCGAGACCAAATCTTTTCTTTTTGCCCATCTTTCAACAGAACCTTGCCCATCCTTACACTGCCCAGCACAATGTACATACGATAGGACATTCTTCAGCCACACTGCCCAAGCCCATTGCCTTCTGGTAGCCTCTGCATTTACAATTCTCTTTACTTGGAAGGTTCTTTCTTAGCTGTCAGCCTGAGCTGCTCCTTTACAGCATTCCCATCTCGGCTCCTATCTCCCCTCCTCCAAGAGGCCTCCCCTGACACCCCTATCTAAACGAGCCACCCTTCCCCACTCCTAGACGGTCACGCGCCATCTCCTAACCCTGCAGTGTATTATTTAGTTATGTATTCCTTTTCTTATGTAGAAAACAAGTTCCAGAAGGACAGTGAACTTGCCCATCTTGCTCGTTGCTCTAGTCCCAACACTAGGACAGCATCTCAAAAAAATATTTGCTGAGTAAATGAATAAATATTTGTTTACTGAATCTTCATTTCTTAGGAAGTTCCATCAGGAAGCAGGCTTCCTAATGTATATAAAGCATCTTCCCCTAACATTTCAGTTGCATCTCTACTATAACATACATCCTTCCATTTCTCATTTAAGAAACACCTCCATGTGGCCCTAAGGTAAACTCCACGTTTAGCCAGATGTTGATTCTGGGCAGTAGCTCACATGATGCTTTGTTATCCAAGCCACCACTGACCATCCTGTATGACTGAGGCTCTCTGGGGATCAGTGGCTTTAAAGCCGGTCCTCAGAGGTGTCTCTAGGATGATTCCAAGGAGAGAGGGAGGCTGAGCAGGCCTACTTCACAGCACTTCATGCATTAGTAAAGGCCACATAACTGGAGATGATGACATGACAGTATTAAATCCAACGGAGGTTGGCTGTGCTTACGACTGTAAACACAGAGATTCAACCCAGTATCGGGAGCAGAGTAAACTCTCAGTAAACATTTGCTGAATGAATGAATGAATGAAATATTTTTGCCTTGTATTTTATCGCTTACCACTTATTATTTCAATATGTACAAGAACCCAGAGTGCATCTCTTATTTTGTGTATGTGAAACCTACCAAAGAATAGTAGCTAAAGAGTTGTAAAATTATTTACACTAATTGGCACAAGGCAAAACTGAAATATAAATTATCATCTATACTACCCAAAAGACATAATATGCAGACGGTGAAGTCTATAGAGGACAGGCTGTAGCCTGGGGGGCTAGTAGATGTGACACTCTGTTAACATCAATTAATTTTCTCAAGTGTAAAGTTCAGAAATTAGCCTAGTTTCACTGAGCCTCAGTTTCCTCATCTGTACACTGAAGACAATCTCTTGCCTATCTACCAACCTGAAATATTCATAATGAGTCTAACATAAAATAATAGATAAGCAAATACTTTGCAGAGTTAAAAGTGTGGTAGGGATATGAGCTTATGACGTGTCCTGTCTCCCCATCTTCCTGACTTTTCGAAGACTTCAAATACCTTTGAAATATTAAAAATCAATTTAATGTATTATTTGCTTTCTCTAAGTTTCACGAACCATTCACAAATGACAATTACACATTTGTTCCAAATGTTCCATCAGCAAAATATTTCCTAACCCTTTTATAAGTCTTCACAAATACTTTGATTTTGTTTTCCCCATTTTTCTGCAAAGGATCCTATGATATAGAGAGCTTCTCAATCTTACCAGAGGCTGAGGATAAGTGAGAATAGCAAAACAAAAGTCAAAACTCTTGAGCAGCTAGTCTGTGGATTGCATTATAGAGCCGAAAGCCACTGGGCCTACCAAATAGTCACCAGGAGAGATGTCAGCACAAAAAAAACTGGCCTAATGGTCCTCAAGGCAGTGGCGGGGGGAGGTGCAGGGGGAATCAAAATCACCTGGAGGACTTGTTAAAACACAGATCACTGCACTTCACCCCCAGAGTCTCTGATTCACGATGTCTGGGATGAGGTCCAGGATTTTGCATCACTAACAAGTTCCCAGATGATGCTGATGTTGCTGGTCCAAGGTAAATGTAATTATACCCATTTTCTGTATTAGGAAACTGAGGCCCCAAGTATAAGCTTGGCTCTAATTCCAGCTTGTTGATTAACCAAATCAGTATAGCCTTCAGAAGGTCAATTAACCTCTCCATGGCCCATTTTTTTCAATTACTGAAAAAATATTACCTGAGATCTTGTGAAGATTAAAAAGACATCATGTCTAAGAAGTGTTTAGCAAAGTCAAAAGCAGGTGCATTTCCCAAAAGCTCCTCTATCACAGGACTCGACCTGCTGGAGAATAACTAAGGTAGAATTCCAGGAATATCAGCAAATACTCATCTTTTTGTCCTTTTTCTATTTGCGTGGGAAATTTTTAACCACCAGCTTAGCAAAGTACTCCACCATCCAAGCATTACCATCCACAGGGTTTGGTTTTTTTTTTTTAATTACTGAATTTGTTTTTCCAAGAAATTTCTTTATCTGCTGTAATGGGTGTCGGGGTGGGGGGCCATGGATGGGGGGTTAGTTATTATATATTATATATACATTATATATTATATAATATAATTTGTATATATTATATATACAAATCGGACACTTCCCCAAGACACTTCTTAACTGAACAGCCAATGTTTCCTGGGTTGTGACACGCAGTTATGTTGAAGAATAGTATGAGCGTATCCTCCTTTTGTATAAGGTTTTCTGATTTGGCTTTCAGAGGATTCAAGGTATTTGATTTCTATATTTAGAAATCCAGGGCTTTTTGGTATGCTGCAAATCACGCTGAGGCAAGATTAATTGTAAGCACTTGTACTTAAAAATTAGTTTCAAGAATAAGAACCTTCAGAGATTTCCATATTGTATTCCACTAGAGTATCATTAAGGGAAGCAATTACTTATCAGGATATACTCAAAACAACTTTATTGCGTTCGGAGGAAATAATGGGAGCTGTCTGTCTAAATTACTAGACAGGGGCCCTGGAAATCACTTAGCATAATTCTTGGCATAAGGTAGGCAGTCAATAAATGGAACAGGAGTCACGTAAGTGACCACCTAGTATGTGTTAGGTGTTTGTACATGTTATGTCATGTGGTCTTCATCATGGCCCCTGAATTTGGTATGACTATGTTCATTTGTAGATGAGGAAACTGAGACTCATAAAAGTTAACTGATTTCACCAGTTCATTAGGTAAGTAGGTGAGTTAAGCTGCCAGCCCACAGGTGCTTGAAGCCAAAAGCAATTTTCTTTCCACTACACTCAGCCATTTCCTTCCTTGCTTCTATCCTTCTTTCCTTTTTGTCTCCTGCCCTCTATCAAGCTCCTCTCACAGAGACCAGAAGTCTTTGTAAATGCCAGCCAGTGACAAATGCTAGCAAGCCATTCCCAGTTCATGGATTGGTTCATAGTAGGAAAAAGTGATCCCTCAAAGCCATCCCTGAAAGGTCTCAGAATAAAATATGGAATGCATTTCTGAATCCTATCCCTCAGTGCTCAGCCATAAGCACTAGGGTAACTTTCAGAGGATCCTGTATTTAGGAAAACAAAGTGTTTGTGTGTAGACAACAGTCACACGACAGTCCATCACCCAGGGCCGAGATTCCCAGCTCGGTATGAACAAGCTGTTCAAGGTGACAGAGATGCATGGGAGGAAAAACTGGTCTTGTTTCCAGTTTGAATCACAAATGCTTCCTGGAGAAAGAAGTCAGGTGGATATGCCCATTTATTTATTGCCTAATGATACCACGCTATATAAAAATAAGTAAATAAAGAAAAGTAAAGCACCTACTGATTTATTAGTTGATCAGAATACATGTAGGTCCAGAGCAATACAGGGGCTAATTGAGGACTTTCTCTATATTCCCCCCAAAACACCAGTTGTCTTTCTCTTCTATTTTTTTCCATTTTTTTCCATTCCTATACCACCATCCCTCTTGCCTCTTAATGGTTTCTGTTTTTCACAATCTGTCTTTCTCTCAATCTGTCTTTTTGGCCCTCTCTTCGAGGACTCTTTTGTCCTCATCTCCTGAGTGCCTTTTCCCTGGTATTTTGTGTCTGGTTCCAAGAGGAGATATCCGAGTGGCAGCATTTCCACCCCCCTGTTGGCAAGAGCTTTGTGTCACTGTGTCATTTCAGACGCATTGATCTATCGGCTTCTCCTGCTCCCAGGAGAAGGGGGTGGTCCAGGTGTAGGCTATTTCCTCCTGAAAATCACGCTGAAAATTGTGCCCAGTGTCTCTCTTTAAATGGATTATGGAAACTAGATTTTTTTAGGGGTTCTGTCTTTCTAATTACAAAATTAATAAACATTTATTCAAAGTACAGAAAAGTATGGAGAAAGTAATCACTCAGCATTATTGCAGTATGGAAGCAATTACTGTTAAACGTGCATATATTTTATTCCTGCATTTCAACACATATCATAAATTTGCATATATCACTAATTTTACTTATATACCTACATTGTCCATGCTATTACAATTCTCAACATTATTTTTAATGGCTACATCTTATTCCAATATATGTTTATACCAAAACATACTGAATCATACTCCTTTGATGACTAAATAACTTAATCATCAAAGAAAAATAGTTGGCTTTTTTTTTTCAGTTTTCTGCTGTTCTAAATAAATGCTCCCATGAACAACTTTGTGCAAAAAGTTCTTTCTGAACATTTCAATTATTACCTTAGGAAATAATTTTAAAAGTAAAATTGTTCGATCAAAGGTTATGAGCATTTTTAAGGTTCTTTATATTGTTTAACTGCAGTCCAAAAAATGTGTGCTCTCTCCAAATTCCTTTTTATATATTTTAGAAAGACGTTTTACAAAGAAAATAATCACCTCCTGATTTGTCATCAGGGAGAAGGCCCAAAAAATCGAGGTCCAGGGCTTCCCTGGTGGCGCAGTGGTTGAGAATCTTCCTGCCAATGCAGGGGACACGGGTTCGAGCCCTGGTCTGGGAAGATCCCACATGCCGCGGAGCAACTGGGCCCGTGAGCCACAATTGCTGAGCCTGCGCATCTGGAGCCTGTGCGTCTGGAGCCTGTGCTCCGCAACAAGAGAGGCCGCGATAATGAGAGGCCCGCGCACCGCGATGAAGAGTGGCCCCCACTTGCCACAACTAGAGAAAAGCCCTCGCACAAGAAACGAAGACCCAACACAGCCATAAATGGATAAATAAATAAATAAATAAACCCAAAGTTTAAAAAGAAAAAAACGCAAATAAGCAAAACTTTAAAAAAAAAAAAAATCGAGGTCCATCTTCACTCTGACTCACCAGCTGCTCTCCGCACACCACCTACAGAGGGTCAATAGCTTCTGCTCTCTAGGTTTTTTGCAAGACAAGTCAAATGAAGCCATTCTCTTATTCATTCATCCGACCAACAGTTGAACAGTAGTTGAGCTGTTATTTGCCAGACCCTGTGCCAGGTGCTGAGGACATAAAGAGGAACAGAACTTCATCCCTAACCTATACGAACAGTGGTGTTTGGGGGCAGACAGACATGTAAATGAATGACAGCACCACGAGACAAGGGCTCCACAGAGGTGGGCCTGGGTGCCCCAGTGCTCCCACAAGGGCATCTGTAGGGGGCGGGGGAGAGGGGGAGCCAGAAAGACCTCCTGGTGGGGATGACACCTGACCATTCCCCCAACAACGTAATAATAGTTACTCTTTCTGAGCACTTCCTTTTGTACTTACAAGCATTTCCTCATTTATCCTCAGATCACCTCCATTAAAGAGATACTATTGCTCTTTCACAAATTTCACAAATGTGATCTTGGACAAATAACTTGTCCAAGACCACAGAGCTAATAAAGGGTGAAGTCAAATGTGACCCCAGATATAACTTCAAAGCTTTACATCAAATGCAAACTATTACATATAGAATGGATAAACAACAAGGTCCTACTGTATAGCACAGGGAACTATATTCAATCTCTTGTGATAAATCATAATGGAAAAGAATATGAAAAGAATATATATATGTATAACTGAATCATTTTGCTGTACAACAGAAATTAACACAACATTGTAAATCAACTATACTTCAGTTTTTAAAAAGAAATGAAAGTTGTACTCAAAGTTAACATAAAAAAGTAAACAAGTTAAAATAAATTTGGAGTGATCAAAAATAAAAAAATAAAAAAAGCTCTACATCAAGCTGATCCATGGCTCACTACAAAGTCTCCATCAGCCCAAATAAAGCTCCTGAGATGTGAGCTCCAACTCCGTGGTTCCATCTGTGAAGACAGATTGAGGTGCCTTCCCCCCAACTTGCCTTCTCCCAGGCAACCTCCCTTGCTCTGTCCTCTCCTTAGCTCTCTTATCACCCAGCAGGACTTTCGTTTTCTTTTAAGCTGGGTGCAACTGACATTCCGCTCTTTGCCCAGCCTGGCCATTAGGGTATAAATTTGTTCTAACTGCAGAAAACTGATGGAATGAGAAAAGGATCAGTGATGACCCTCTGGACCCCAGCTTCTCTGTCTCTAAAGCAAGGAGATCCAAAATGATGATGTGATCACAAGCACTGAAATTGAGACTGTGATTAAAAATCTTCCAACAAAAAAAAGCCCAGGACCAGATGGCTTCACAGGCAAATTCCATCAAACATTTAGAGAAGAGCTAACACCTATCCTTCTCAAATTCTTCCAAAATATAGCAGAGGGAGGAACACTCCCAAACTCATTCTATGAGGCCACCATCACCCTGATACCAAAACCAGAAAATTATGTCACAAAGAAAGAAAACTACAGGCCAGTATCACTGATGAACATAGATGCAAAAATTCTCAACAAAATACTAGCAAACAGAATCCAACAGCACATGAAAAGGATCATACACCATGATCAAGTGGGGTTTAATCCCAGGAATGCAAGGATTCTTAAATATATGCAAATCAATCAATGTGATACAACATATTAACAAACTGAAGGAGAAAAACCATATGATTATCTCAATAGATGCAGAAAAAGCCTTTGACAAAACTCAACACTCATTTATGATAAAAACCCTCCAGAAAGTAGGCATAGAGGGAACCTACCTCAACATAATAAAGGCCATATATGACAAACCCACAGCCAACATCGTTCTCAATGGTGAAAAACTGAAACCATTTCCTCTAAGATCAGGAACAAGACAAGGTTGTCCACTGTCACCACTATTATTCAAATTGTTTTGGAAGTTTTAGCCACAGCAATCAGACAAGAAAAAGAAATAAAAGGAATCTAAATTGGAAAAGAAGAAGTAAAGCTGTCACTGTTTGCAGATGACATGATACTATACATAGAGAATCCTAAAGACGCAACCAGAAAACTACTAGAGCTAATCAGTGAACTTGGTAAAGTAGCAGGATACAAAATTAATGCACAGAAATTTCTTGCATTCCTATACACTAATGATGAAAAATCTGAAAGAGAAATTAAGGAAACCCTCCCATTTACCACTGCAACAAAAAGAATAAAATACCTAGGAATAGGGGGGGTGGGGGTGGTGGTGTGATGAATTGGGCGATTGGGATTGACATGTATACACTGATGTGTATAAAATTGATGACTAATAAGAACCTGCTGTATAAAAAAATTTTTTAAATAAAAATAAAAATAAAACTTAAAAAAAAAAACAACACCTAGGAATAAACCTACCTAAGGAGACAAAAGACCTGTATGCAGAAAACTACAAGACACTGATGAAAGAAATTAAAGATGATACAAACAGATGAAGAGATATACCATGTTCTTGGATTGGAAGAATCAACATTGTGAAAATGACTCTACTACCCAAAGCAATCTACAGATTCAGTGCAATCCCTATCAAACTACCAATGACATTTTTCACAGAACTAGAACAAAAAATTTCACAATTTGTATGGAAACACAAAAGACCCCGAATAGCCAAAGCAATCTTGAGCAAGAAAAATGGAGCTGGAGGAATCAGACTCCCTGACTTCAAACTATACTATAAAGCTGCAGTAATCAAGACAGTATGGTACTGGCACAAAAACAGAAATATAGATCAATGGAACAGGATAGAAAATGCAGAGATAAACCCACACACATATGGTCACCTTATTTTTGATAAAGGTGTCAAGAATATACAATGGAGAAAAGACAGCCTCTTCAACAAGTGGTGCTGGGAAAACTGGACAGGTACATGTAAAAGAATGAAATTAGAACACTCCCTAACAGCATACACAAAAATAAACTCAAAATGGATTAAAGACCTAAATGTAAGGCCAGACACCATCAAACTCTTAGAGGAAAACATAGGCAGAACTCTCTATGATATAAATCACAGCAAGATCCTTTTTGACCCACCTCCTAGAGAAAGGAAATAAAAACAAAAATAAACAAATGGGACCTAATGAAACTTAAAAGCTTTTGCACAACAAAGGAAACCATAAACAAGACAAAAAGACAACCCTCAGAATGGGAGAAAATATTTGCAAATGAAGCAACTGTCAAAGGATTAATCTCCAATCCACAAGCAGCTCATGCAGCTCAATATCAAAAAAACAAACAACCCAATCCAAAAATGGGCAGAAGACTTAGATAGACATTTCTCCAAAGAAGATATACAGATTGCCAACAAACACATGAAAGGATGCTCAACATCACTAATCATTAGAGAAATGAAAATCAAAACTACAATGAGGTATCACCTCACACCAGTCAGAATGGCCATCATCAAAAAATCTAGAAACAATAAATGCTGGAGAAGGTGTGTAGAAAAGGGAACCCTCTTGCACTGTTGGTGGGAATGTAAATTGGTACAGCCACTATGGAGAATGGTATGGAGGTTCCTTAAAAAACTAAAAATAGAACTACCGTATGATCCAGCAATCCCACTACTGGGCATATACCCTGAGAAAACCATAATTCAAAAAGGGTCATGTAGCTAGTCGGAAGCAGCTGCATGGCACAGGGAGATAAGCTCAGTGCTCTGTGACCACCTAGAGGGGTGGGATAGGGAGTGTGGGAGGGAGACGCAAGAGGGAGGAGATATGGGGATATATGTATATGTATAGCTGATTCACTTTGTTATACAGCAGAAACTAACACACCATTGTAAAGCAATTATACTCCAATAAAGATGTTAAAAAATTTTTTAAAAAAACAAGAGTCATGTACCACAATGTTCATTGCAGCTCTATTTACAATAGCCAGGACATGGAAGCAACCTAAGTGTCCATTGACAGATGAATGGATAAAGAAGATGTGGCACATATATACAATGGAATATTACTCAGCCATAAAAAGAAACGAAATTGAGTTATTTGTAGTGAGGTGGATGGACCTAGAGTCTGTCATACAGAGTGAAGTAAGTCAGAAAGAGAAAAACAAATACTGTATGCTAACACATATATATGGAATCTAAAAAAAAAAAAAAATTGGTTCTGAAGAACCTAGGGGCAGGACAGGAATAAAGACGCAGACACAGAGAATGGACTTGAGGACACGGGGAGGAGGAAGGGTAAGCTGGGATGAAGTGAGAGAGTGGCATGGACATATATACACTACCAAATGTAAAATAGATAGCTAGTGGGAAGCAGCCACATAGCACCAGGAGATCAGCTTAGTGCTTTGTGTCCACCTAGAGGGGTGGGATAGGGAGGGTGGGAGAGAGACACAGAGGGAGGCGATATGGGGATATATGTATATGTATAGCTGATACACTTTGTTATAAAGCAGAAACTAACACACCATTGTAAAGCAATTATACTCCAATAAAGATGTTTTTAAAAAATGATGGGGCTTCCCTGGTGGCGCAGTGGTTGAGAATCTGCCTGCCAATGCAGGGGACACGGATTCCAGCCCTGGTCTGGGAAGATCCCACATGCCGCGGAGCAACTAGGCCCGTGAGCCACAATTACTGAGCCTGCGCGTCTGGAGCCTGTGCTCCGCAATGGGAGAGGCCGCGATAATGAGAGGCCCGCGCACCGCGATGAAGAGTGGCCCCCACTTGCCGCAACTAGAGAAAGCCCTCGCCCAGAAACGAAGACCCAACACAGCCATAAATAAATAAATAAATAAATAAATAAACCCAAAGTTTAAAAAAAAAAACACTTATTAAAAACAAGCAAACAAACAAAAAACACCAAAAAACCTTTTCCTGAAAGTGTTGGGGAGTGCCGGTCTTTAAAAAAAAAAAAAAAAAAAAGATGATGTGTGTGGCTTCCCTGGTGGCGCAGTGGTTAACAATCCACCTGCAAATGCAGGGGACAGGGTTCGAGCCCTGGTCCGGGAAGATCCCACATGCCGCGGAGCAACTAAGCCCATGAGCCACAACTACGGAGCCTGTGCTCTATAGCCTGTGAGCCACAGCTACTGAAGCCTGCGCGCCCAGAGCCCATGCTCCGCAACAAGAGAAGCCACCGCAGTGAGAAGCCCGCGCACCACAACGAAGAGTAGACCCCGCTCACCGCAACTAGAGAAAGACCGCGCTCAGCAACGAAGACCCAACGCAGCCAAAACAAAAATGATAATAAATAAAATAAATTTTTAAAAAATCTTATGTATAAAAAAATAAAAAATGATGATGTGTGAGCCCCTTTGCTAGTCTCATGGTGTAAAATTCCACGAGCCACTGAACCACACCATCAGCATTTAGAGCCACTACTAGAATGCAAAAGCGAGGGTTTGGTTCAAATTGAAAAGGCAGACACTTGTGGCCTCTTCCAATGAAGAAGAAAGGAAGAGAAGTGTTTTAATGATGTTTTTTAATCATTTCCTCCCAAGCACAACAATGAGAATATATTTGCCGGAGAATGAAAAGAACACAACACCAATTTAGTGCACAAAACTACTCTCAAACCTAAGGGCTGGTCTCACATTTTTCATTAATTCCAGGCTGATAACTTTCAGCATTAGGCCCCGGTGCTTCATCCAACTCAAGCTTCCTAGAAGCACACAGGCAAATCAAAATTTCTTTGGGTTTGCCAAGAAGTTTTTCAAATATGGAGTACAACTCCGGCTGCAAGTCATTTATTGCTGCCTTAATTTCACTGTCAACCATACATTCTCCATTAGAAACTTCCATCCAGCAACGCTGTTAGTTTTCTCCTGAAATTATAGAGACTGAATACTCATCTTCCTATGTGATGGCAACAAAAATGGTCTCAAACATAGCTTGTCAACAAAAGTACAAAGCTTAAAAAAAAAAGAGCCAATAGCTTAATTCCAAAGATGCCACTTGGATCATATCCTCCCATCCACAAGAACCTTCAATGCCTCCCATTGTTTACAGAATTCAATCCAGTACTTCTAAATTTTTTCTTATTATAGTAAAACATATATAGAAATAATATACATAACATAAAATTTACCATTTTTACCATTTTTAAGTGTGCAGCTCAGTGGCATTAAATGCATCCACATTGTTGTGTACCCATCACCACTATCCTGTACCCACGAGAAAATAACTCCTCATTCCCCCTCCTCCCAGCCCCTGGAAACTTCCATTCTCCTGTCTGTCTCTAGGCATTTGACTATTCCAGGTCCCTCATATAAGTGGAACCACACAATATTTATCCTTCTGGGTCTGGCTTATTCCCTTAGCTTAATATCTTCAAGGTTTATCCATGCTATGTATGTATCAGAATTTCATTCCTTTTTAAGGCTAAATAATATACCATGTATTCAGTCCAGTATTTTTTGCATGCCATTTTAAGCCTCCACAAAATCATTCTGGCCTGATTTTTTTTTTCTTTTTCTTCTTCGTATTTACTTTCCATTACATAGCTCTGTGCGCTCTGGGGTAGAAAAATTAGTGAGGAGTTCCTTGCTTCTTCCCCAGGAATTTCAAGCCTCTTCCCCTTTGCTCACACTGGTTCCCCATCCCAGCACACCCCACACCCTGCCTTCTCTAATCTAAATCCTGGTGGTTGCATGAGCTCAATTCAACACCGGCTCCACCACAAAGATCCACTGGAGCACGGATCAAGAGAGATCTATTAAGCACCCACTAAGCTCAAGGACCCTTCAATTACAGTCAGACCAGCTGTAAAATGTGTGCTTTCACAACAGCAAATGGAAGTTCAAGTACCTTCCTGAAAGCAAGAGAGTTCAGAATACACGTGTCAATTCTTTGGTAGTCCCTCTTTTTGTTAAAATTTTTTAATGTTTCTTATTTATGCCAGGTAATAATATGGCTAATGTGTACTGAATACACGTATACAATAAAATATATTGCATGTATAGTCTCAGTTTTTCAATGTAGTCCTGAATATCCTTTGGGGGCAGTAGACTATTTCTAATGTAACCGGTTTGAACTGAAGACAGATATCACTTTTGTTCAAAGAATAGGACAATATTTTCTCCTCTTGATTTCCCTTCCAAGTTATAGATTAAAATATATTAAATGGTATCAATAAACTGACAAAAAAAGAAGTCACAACTGTACCTCTTTTTTTTTTAACAACTGCACCTCTATTATTTAAACTGCTTCCTGAAAATTCTGACTGGATATTTCTCTTTAAGATTTACAATGGCGCAGATTTTATATATCTTTTTTTTTGTGGTTAAATTAGTAATAACAGCATTAAAATCTTAAGAACTGTACAGTACTATATTTAATTATCTTCTGCCATAATTACACTGATTAAACACAGCATAAGAGACCATAAAGATAGATAAAACATTATGGCTACAAAACTGTTTTTTAATGTCCATAAAATGACTATTAAGCCCTAGGTGACTAAATTAATATCACCCATACAATTTTATGGGATTTCTGTCCACATCCAACAGTATCATTTGCTGTGACGGCAGATTTTTTTTTTTTCGTAGCAGTATTGAAACTTGAACTAACACTTTTCAAATAGATGAGAACACGGTGGGCTGACTTAGTCAACTTTACCAGAAGAGGATTCTGTTTGGCCAACACTTCAGGCTAATATCAACTGTAGACATTTAAACCCAGTGACCACCCCACTTCCTTTCCCATTTACTCCTCACCCCAGCAGGCAAACAAAGAGGTAACATTTGTTTGATGCATTATCCATTTCTTCATTTCCTTCTAAACATTATCTCCAGAGATTTGGGCTTACACTGACGGCACAGGCAATCAAGGGAGCAGATTTACATTTTCCATCTGAAGAACGAGCCTCTGAAACACCCAAGGACGTTCATACTGAGTGACCCGTGCTATTATAGAGATTAAAGAACATGACAAAATCCCAAGAAAAATTCACTGTAAAAGCTAATCCTGTGGGGAGGAAAAGAAAACTATTTGAAAGCTTTTCAAATATAAAGAATAGTTCCCCAGGATCATAATTTAGCAATTAAAAAATTATATATACATATATACATACAATCAGCAGAACTAAAATAAGCCTACTGATCTAAATGCATTATCACCACTAAAAATGTGCACAGATTTTTCTATCGGTGCTTGCAAAATGAAAATAGAGTTTAACAGTAAGATGATTCTTTTATTAAATCAACAAATATATTTTAAGAACCTATTGTGAACCAGCTAAGTCCTAGATGTGGTAGATAAAACAGTAAGTAAACAAAATCAACACAGACTATAGAGACAGACTTGTGCTTGCCAAGGGGGAGGAGGGAGGAGGGAGAGGAGGGAGGAGGGGGAGGAAAGGATTGGGAGTTTGGGATTAGCAGATGCAAACTATTATATATAGGATGGATAAACAACAAGGTCCTACTGTATAGCACAGGGAACTATATTCAATATCCTGTGATAAACCACAATGGAAAAGATTATGAAAAAGAATATATATATATGTATAACAGAATCACTTTGCTGTACAGCAGAAATTAACACAACTTTGTAAATCAACTATACTTCAATAAAATTTTTTTAAAAATCAACACAGTCTCTGGGACCTTATGAAGCTTACAGTCTAGTGGATGAGGCAGTAAACAAACAGTGATACAAGTAAACTGTGATAAGTGTTTTGAAACAAAAGTTAAGAGTACGTTGAGAAAAAATAACAGCAGTATTGAATTTAGATTGTATTGGAGGCAGGAGATCAGCTTGTCTAAGGAAGCAAAATTGAAGACATGAGGACGTATAGACGTTAGGTTGAGGAAGGCATCAAAGAAACAACATTCTAGGTAGAAGAGACACATGATTAAAGACCCTGAGGTGAGAATGGACTTAGTGTGCTTGACACACTGGCAGTACACATGTACCAGGAAAGCAGGGTTCAGATCCGTTTTAGTTGCCACTTGCTCACAGAAGTGTCTTGTTCATAGAAGGCGCTCACGAACTACCTACTAAATGGCTGTTAAGTGAGTAGATGTGGCCAGTGTTCCTGGAGTTCAGTGAGCAAGAAGGGGAGCAGCCTGAGATAAGGCTGTTCACCCAGGCAGAAGCCACATCATGGAGGGCCCTGCCGCCGTTTTGAAGACAGCTCCACTGCCTCACCACAACACCCAACAAACCCACAACCAACCTCTTTCCTCCTTTACTGACTAAACCCACAGACTTCCTATGCCTTGTAATATTCACTTATTGCGTGGTTTTCAAAGGCAGAGGCCATTTCTTACTCATTTTTGTGGCCCCTGTGACTTGCATGGAATAAAACGCGTGGAATAAAAGGCACCTGAGTACTTAATGACTGAACGTCCATGCATGGAGTCCTTGGTAGGGACCAGGTCGTGTCCTAAGCACTTTGTAGGCACTAGCTCACTCAAGTTTCAAAAATATCTGCAATAAGTGTGTGTGTGTGTGTGTGTGTGTGTGTGTGCACGTGCATAAAAGAGAGAGAGGTTTTCCTTATTTTTGTTTCCAGTTGCAAGTGAGAAAACTAAGGCTTAACAGAAGGTTAGGGAACCTGCCCGGGATCACGTTGCTGATGATCACCCGATCTTTCACCTCTAGAATCTGTTCTCTTATCTATTACCCTATGCTGCCTCCCTCAACCAAACTCTAAAGATAAGAACCCCACTGATTTCTCCTTCAAAGAGAAATATACATAATGGCTACCAGATGATACATAAGGGAGTCTTTCCTTTATTATATTACCAAGATTTAAATTCGTGACGCAAAATGTATTTTCTTCATTTGGGCACGGTAAAATAAAGAGGATTGTTCTTTAAAGTAAATGGGTGAAGTAGATTTCTTCCAATTACACTAGGTTTGGGAACAATGCAAAAACTTTACAGACTCCGTGACTCAGAGCCTTGACTTCTTTGGGTTTCCTCATGGGCATCCAACCCAGTTTGATCCACTGGGACGCCTTGCTTTGCTGGCTGCTAGAGTAAGCCCCTGACTTCCTGAAGATCATTTTGTGGTAGAACTCTGACATGCTTTCCCAAAAAACAACAATTTCCCCCCATATTGGTGACAGAAAACTGGGCTAGAGAGACTCGGACTCTGACCCACTGCGGCATTCTCATTTTCTGATGTTGTCAATGAACTTCAAACTGAGCTCTGAAGGTCAACTGGCTCCTGGGATTCATTTGGAGGAAGGGGGGCCAGGGAACCAGAATAGAAAGTTTCAAAATAGCAAAAACCACCATGAAAACACTCTGCTTCTAGAGTCTCCTGATTCAAACCAAACCTTTCTTCACAGATGAATTATCCTGTACCTTTACCTCCCATGCAAGTTTCAATGATATGGCAGCAAACACAGAAAAAGTGATGCAAACCTAAAACTTATTTGACTGCCTGGATTAAAGATAACACCTTGTATGTATATGCAAATAGTTAGGGCTGAGGGTAGAGATTCGATGCTACGTTTTCAGAAAACTATTTAGTCTGTACAGCAAAGCTGTCCTGAAATCTGCCCTGTCTCTGAAAAACTAAAGAAAAACTAATAATAATGAAATGTTCCAAATGATTACAACACCAATTTCAGATTAAACCAAGAGCAAGGATATCTACACCTGAGATGTAAGGAAAAAAGGAGGAACGGGACAAAAACAGTTCCCTTATCTAAATCACCAATTCCCTCATGAGAAGGTGTAAAATAATAGCTCACACTTAGTAAGCACTTACTGAGTGCTGGAAAGCATGCTTTCATGAGAACATATTTCATCTTCCTATCAACCCTATAAGGCAGGTCATATTATTATCCCATTTTACAGAGGAGGAAACTGAAACAGGCAAGTTAGGCAACATGCCAAAGTTTCACAGCTAATAGATACGACTTGAACCCGGAAACCCTGGCTTCAGGGCCTTTGTCACCAACTACAACACAGCCTCTAGTTCATTATGAGCAGAACATGGAGAAAGGACAACAAAAAGAGCTGTTAGAAAAGAACAGATCAGGTGGGGTCAGGAGCGAGTAGACCTGGAGACTCAGACGCTCAAATTTAGGTTAGAGGACAAAGAGTTTAGGAAAAAACCCAGAATTTCTGAGCAGAGTTGTGATGTGCTGAAAGCAGTATTTAAGGCAAATTATTCTGACTACAGATGTTTTGCTTGATATGGAGTGTTTATAAAAAGCCATCACAATGCACATTAAATAATTCAATATAAAAAATTAGTTAACAGAAATAAGCCCAGATATAATCCAAAACTCCTTCCAAAAAAAGACACTAACTACCCAATGTAAGAAGTGTTTAGTCTTAAGTATTTAAAATTATTTTATTGTAAGAATTGAGCTGAGAGGGGCAAAAAAAAAAAAAGCTTTCATGGTACAGAAAACATACAGCATCCTGATTTAGGGCATAGTGTACTCTGAGACTATTTTCTAACCAAAAAATCACAGTTGTTTTTTTCTTTTTTTAATATGGTCTTCTAAAAAAAAAGGCCTCCTGTAGTCAACAAAGAAGAAAGAGGTTTGCAATTTTTTTTATTTCAGTAAGGATTTTATTCTATCCTGGGAAGCAGTTTCTGTGCAGAGCTGCAGAGCTGGGTACTGTATTGGTTGGGCTCTAGGGTCGAAGTCAAAGCCTCGAAGGGTGTTATAAACCTGATGGGCATAAATCAGGGAGGCCCCAGAGGGATGAATTTGGGGTCCATTGTGTTGCTATTGCAACTCCCAAATGAGGCACTCTGGGACTTTAACAATACAGAGTCACCAGAGAGTGGAGCGGAGAGGCCAGGAGAAGCCTGGGGTATGAGGGACGGGGAGAATGGAAGCTGACCCAGAGGCAGAAGTGGGTAGGGGGAGAGAGCCTGGCATCTGCAGAGCAAGTTACAAGCTGGGGAAAATAACACAGAGACATCAATCCGACAGAAAGCAGAGAGATATCGGGCACTGGCCCCAACCAGGAACTAGGTTGAGGGGGCAGCTAGGATAGGAATGGCCAACACGAGTGGACAGAACTCCAGCAGGTGACAGAAGAGAAAGTTCTAGAAGCAAGCTCTAGGGAAGGGAATTCAGAAGAGCTAACGGACTAGGATTCTACATCCTGTGGGCAGGGGTGATCAGAGGTGCCAGTTTCACCCCCCAGATCTCAGCGGCGGGTCTAGCCAGGCACACACACTGAGCTCTAGCCCTCAAGGTCTAAGGACTTGATTCTCAAGCCGCAAAGGGTGCTGGGCATTCTCCCCGACCAACCCATAAGCAAATACATGTCACCAACATCCGACTGCCAGCCCCAAACCTAGGCATGTGCTCGGTGACCTTGGAGTTTCCCCCTACCTGCGGAGCACGGAACTCCTTGTTTACCAAAACCTGTTGGTCCTTTTAAACAGCTTCCGCACTCCCTCTAGACCGGATGCTCCTCAGAAGCAGGCAGCACTTTGTATGCTTCTTTCCTACACTTGTGGAACTTAATGCTGCAGAGTGAGTGCTTTAAAACCACCCATTAAACAAATCCTGTCTGGAGGTCTCCACCAGCCTTAAGGCTGAATTAAAGAAGCCATCTCCCAGCACAGGTGGGGCAGGGGTTCATTAGCTGATAGTCAGTGTTCTCTCTGGACAACATGCAGGGCTGTTCAAAGGCTGGCAGAGGATCTTGGGATTTCAGGGCCACGTTGCACACGTCTAATCCAACCGGCATTGCCAGCAGCAGAACCAAAATCTGGCTTACTGCGGTAGGATCTGCAAAGCCAAGTGACCCTTTAAAATAATCAATCATTTTTTCAAATCCTCTTTCGTCTTAAATACCAACCTGACTCCTTGGCTAAGAAACTAGGTGTGTATTCTGCAAGCCACAAAGCATTGCCGATTAGTAATCAGAGAAGCCAAGTATACAGATGGGAACCTGAGTGGAGATTGAGAGACGAGCCAATCGGTCTGGGTCCCCCCGTCCCACTGTGGGTTTTTCTTAAAAAGTCAGGGACGATGTCCTCCATCTTCATCAATATTGTATCAACCAAAGAAACAAGTGGTTCCATTCTCTTGTTTTCTAGAGCAGAAACTGGCCAAGTGATTCTATTCTCTCGTTCACTGGGGTAGAGGACTCGGCCACTGCAATTTTGATTTCCTGACTCGTGAGGCTTGCTAAGGACAATGCAAGAGTGGGGCAGAAGATGAAAAAAACATATTTTTTGGAGGTTCAGAACCTCACTATGTCACTTACTACTGCTTTAAGCTCGGAAAAGTTGTTGAACCTCTCAGAAACAGTTTCTTATCTGTACAGTACGATACTACCTACCGCACAGATTGAAATAAGGTTAAGTAGGATAATCAATATCCCTGGAGCATTGGGGATGCTCCATTAACCTTCATTCACGTCCTCTTGGCTCTCCATCACCCAAGTCTTCTGACGTTCTAGAAACCCAGGACCACAGGTGGGAATTTGTTGAAACACTGGAGCTAGAGCATTTGATTTTGAAAAGAAATGATACGGCCCTTCCTGATTGGGTTCAGAAAGCACCTTATCAGTAGGAAAACTCTAGACCAGAGAAACTGAGATGTATTGGTCTGCTATTGCTGCTACAACAAACTACCTCAAACTCTGTGATTTAAAGTGATACAAATGTATTACCTTACAGTTCCGTCCATCAGAATTCTGGTCTCGCCAGGCTAAAATCAAGGTATTGGCATGTCTGACTTCCTTTCTGGAGGCTCTGGGGAGGACCGTTTCCTCATGCAGTGGGGTTGCTGGCAGAATTTAGTTCCTGGCACACAGCCCCTGTACCTCAGGACCAGCACCGGGGCATCATATCCTTCTCATAATGCCCTTTCTTTCCTTCTCACCACGGCCAGGAAAAGTTCTCCGATTTTAAAGACTCACATGATTAGATTGGGTCCACTTGGATAATCCAAGAGAATCTCTCCATCTCAAGGTCTGTAACCTTAATCATATCTGCAAAGTGCCTCTGGCCATGTCAGGTAACATTCACAGACTCTGGCGGGTTGGCACGTGAACATTTGGAGGGACAGGAGCCTTATTTTGCCTCCCAGACTACTTGCTGAACCTAATTCATTAAAGTGTGCACCAGTTTACACCTAGAATGCTGGGACCTGGGTCAGGGAAGGTTATTGGTGGGGTATTTCTACCACTTAGTTCTCTTCTAATTAGCTAAAATTACGTTTCCCCAGATAGTGTTAAGAAAAAACAACAGTGACATATCATTTAGAAGCGTTCCTTTGTCGTTGACTTGGACTTTTCACAGTAGGCAGGTTCAGCTTAAACCAAAATGGGAAAAAGTGTTCAGGGAATCTGCCCCCAGCAAAGAAAAGCCAGGAACTGTTTTCGTCACCCAGGATCAGCTTCCCTCAGAAAGCTGCAGTGACTTACCAAAGCTACGTTTGTCATGACCTCATCTCTGCTCCTATTTACAACAAACAGAAACAACTCACAATTCATGACTGATGGCACAGGAAACAGGAGCCAAACAGATTTTAAAAGCCTTGTCTATCATCCTTTCTATAGCTTCTGAGGCATGGCCAAGCCTCCACCTTATTAGTCAAGGGACATTCTAAGTAACTTTCCAACCAAGCTAAATAGGCGCGGGTGCCAGAAAAAGGCAAGAAGGGTCGAGTGAGAAGACAAAACGGACACGATGAACCTCGTGCCTTTTATTGGCAAAAAAAGAGGAGCTGCCTGCCACTGATGTCTTCATCCACGGCAAGATGCCCCTTCAATCCATGCCCTCTCCCCTTCTCCAAATTGGATTTATAATCTCCAGCCCCTTATACAGAATCCCTGGTACGGGTCAATGACTGTCATTGTGAAAAACAAGAAAGAGAAAAGCTTACCACTTCCTAATGCTTTTTAGCCCCAAAGCACAATAGTACCTTTTATATTTTTTTCAACAAATGCCTCATATGAAATGATAATGTTAATTTATCTGAGATTATTGGCTAGAAAAGAGCAAGCGCCAGCACCCAGCAGTCACGCACCAGCAAAGCAGCACTTGAACAGCATGGGTGGGGTGGGGAAGAACTGATATTCCTATTGTTATATTAGAATCTTATTTATATTTTGGCCGTCAACTTAAGGCCAGCTGAAGCAAGGCATCCTAAACTTATTATAATCCTCACTACTATCTCTGTAAGAGATAATGAGTTTCCCGAGCATGTGTGAATTGTACTAGGCAAGCTACAGGGAGTCCCTCTCAGTCAATATTTTCATAGAAAGTCACTTCACGGGAAGGCCCAGGGTCTGACCTAAGCTAATAAATGATTATCCTTTGCTACTAAAATCAGGACCCTAATTAAGTTGCTAATTGTTGGTCTCTGTTCACAGACATTAACCTGAGTTATCCCACCATATACACCTGTAAGTAAATTACAGGCTCTATGCTCAAGACGAACCTTCTGTCCAAGAGGATAAATGTGACTTCAGTGTGTCAGCCACACATAATTCTTTTAAGTGACCAAGTGTAAAAGATTCTATTAGGGGCATTTCTCCAAGCAAATTAAATGGACACAAACTCCCTCTAATAATTTATTTCCTCAGTAGAGTCTATGGGCACCACTCTTTGAAAGGCACAGTCTCCTTGTTCATACATTTCTCCTTTATAACAGTAACAGCTACCCTTGCTGGCTTTCCAAGCAGTCTAAGCTAAACATTGTATGTTCATGATCACCCTGAATCCCCACAAAGAACTATGAGGTATATGTTATTACTATGCCCATTTTATAGAGGAGGAAAGGAGGTTTAGGGAGTTCAAGTGACTTGTCTTAGCCTATACTGTTAGTGTCCATCCATATCCGCTCTGCAATGGACTGAATATTTGTGTCCCCCCCGCAAATACATATGTTGAAATCCTAACCTCCAAGGTAATGGTACTAGCAGGTGGGAGGGTGGTGCCCACATGAGTGGGATTAGTGCCCTTATAAAAGGGACCCTAGAGAGCTCTCCTGGCCTCTTTGTACCATGTGAGGATACAAGAAGTCAGCAAGCGAGAAGAGGGCCCTCACCAGATCCTGACCATGCTGGCACCCTGATCTCGGACTTCCAGCCTCCAGACCTGTGAGAAATAAATTTCCCTTGTTTATAAGCCACCCAGTCTATGGTACTTTGTTATAGCAGCTGAGCTGACTAAGACACCCTCCATACTCACAGGTTAGCATCCTTAGCTTCTTCCTAAAGCCCAGACTCTGCCCCAGGGCTTTCTCTATTCACAAGAGCACCTGGGCTTATGCGTAGGGCAGTATGCAAGTGCCAAGGAGTTGATGTTCCCTGTCCCAGGAGCATCCCTCAAATAAAGACAAATGGGAGTTGGTGGGTAATACTCGAGCTTCCTCGCCCCTTGCGTGGGACAGGCTGAGGAAGGTCTGCATGGTTATCCAGAGGTCCCAGCAGAACTGGGTTTCTGGTGCCCCCAGATGTCTCCTGGTCATTAACACACCTTGCACTGGCTTCCTGACCCTCTCCCCCAAGACAGTCGAGGGCCTCCAAATAAATGTGCACCCAGATAAGTAACTGCAACTCAAGTCTAAGACTTGGGGTCAGCTTCTGGGAGAAGTCAACCTACAATATTTGTCCAAGGCCATATCACCAGCAAATGGCGTGGCTGAAACCAAACCCAGGCTAGCTGATGCCAAAGTCCAGACTCCTTCCCCCTAAATTATACCATCTCCTTTCATCACGGATGCCTGGTGTCTTTACAAAAATTCGCCATCCCATATTTGGCATCATATTTAATCAACGTATTCAAGTAGTGAATTGAAATTAGACTTTTCCACATTTTTATTATATATTTGTTCCTGCCCTTATTTCTACCAGCAGCCCTGCTTGCTAAATGAAATAGTCTGTGTTGAAGGCTGTAAAAGGCATTAACTCTGACCTCCCTTCTGATGCAACCATTTCATCTCTACATCCCTGACCTGATATATGGCCACCCTACCTGTCATCTGAGCTATCTCTAGAAATGGTTGAGTCCTTCCTGTTAGTAGAGGGCTAACATTTATGTGTACTCATGATATTTCAGGGGTGTCACACATGTTATCTCACTAATCCTCACAACAGCCCTTTCAAGCAAGTGTTATTATTTCCATTTTACAGATGAGTAAATTGAGGCTGGTAACCTGCTACGGTCATGCAGTTAGTATGTGGCAGAGTCAGAAGTGAAATCCAGGTCTCTCTGACCCTAAAGCCCAAGCTCTTTCTGTGTAACAAACGGTGTTTCCATGTGCCAGGTACTGCTCCAAGGTCTTAAAGTACTAACTTATTTAAAATAACCCTATGAAATAGATCCTATCATTATCCCCATTTTATAGTTGTGATAACTAAGGCACAGAGAGGTTAAGTAACTTGCAAAGGTCACACAGTAAATGGCAGAGGCCATATTCAAACCCAGGCACTCTGGCTTCTAGCCCATGTTCTTAAACACTACTTTTTGTTAACTCTCTTAACCATGACGCTCTTTATTGACACAAATCCTTATACTGCATTTAAATGTCCTCAGTGTCACTTCTGCCTAATGTTCTTAGTTTTGCCTTCCAGAATACAAAACTAGTCTCATCCCTTTCCCCTTGATAAAACTATAAATGTTCAAAGATGGCGATCCTGTTTCTTCTCACAAGGTCTCCACTCCCTAACAGTGCCTTGACTTCGAAACCCTTCACTGTACCATCCAGGTCCTATGGAAACTCTCTATCCCTGTTGCCAACTTCTCAGAGCTGAGTTCCCCCAGGTGTGGCTGGACCACTTCACAGACCAATATGAAGATGACTTCCCATGCCCCAGTGCAGGACTCGGATTAGTGACGCCTCAGGGTGGCTTGGCCTTTTTTAGCATCTGGTTCCCATAAAGAATCTCAGCAAAGAAGACGTGTGCTCATCCTTTTCCACCCCCATTTTCACACACCCATCCTTCTACTATACCAGGCAGGCAGCACGGAAGAGAGGGGCCATTGCAAACATATTGAGTTGGCTACAGACAGGCCAACACCCTCATTTCCTTTGGCATTATTTTTTCACTGATGTTGTGCATTTGTTTAAGGTTTAAAAACAGAGATTTCCCTGCCCAGTTATGTAGCAAACATTTATGGAGAGCCTCTCTATGTCAGCGCCAGTGCCAGGAACTGGGAATATAACAATAGTTGCTGCTCTCCACAAGCTCAAACCTTGTAAGAAAGATAGGCATGACCAAATAAGCTTCATCCAGATTCCCCCTCCCCCTCTCCTCACCTCTAAACACTTCTTGAGTGTTTTAGGCTCAGTCCTTACACCTTGTCCCTTCAGAACACTCTTCTCCAGAGATCCTATCTGGTCCTGTAGCTTGACTACCACCTGCATGCAGATGCCACCCA
Organism: Eubalaena glacialis; assembly: GCF_028564815.1. Lineage (NCBI taxonomy): Eukaryota > Metazoa > Chordata > Mammalia > Artiodactyla > Balaenidae > Eubalaena > Eubalaena glacialis. The sequence continues at coordinate 51,707,601 of NC_083720.1, forward strand.
TTCTGTGCACCTCCAGCCCAGACTCTGCCCTAACTCCACACCCCTGTGTCCATCTGCCCACACACCACCTCACCTTAAGATATCAAAAGGCATCTTAAGTTCAACCTGACTAAAACCACATTTTTGATCCCCACTGTTATGAGTTGAATTGTACAACCTCCAAAATGGTATGTTCAAGTCCTAACCCCCAATACTTGGAAATGTGACCTTATTTGGAAATAAGATCTTTGCAGATGTGATCAAGTTAAGATGAGGTCATACTGGATTAGGATGGGCCTTACTCCAATGACTGGTGTCCTTATAAGAAGAGGGAAATTGGACACAGACACAGGGAGAATGCCATGTGACTACGGAGGCCAAAATTGGAGGGATGCATCTACAAGTCAAGAAATGCCAAGGAATGTAACCACTAGAAGCTAGAAGAGGCAAGGGAGGGTCCTTCCTTAGAGCCTCAGAGAAAGGATGACCTTGCTGACACCTTAATTTTGGACTGTAAGCCTCCAGAACTGGGAGACGATACACTTCTATTGTCTCAAGACATCCAAGTCTGTGGCAATTTGTTGCAGTAGCCCTAGGAAATGAATACATGCCCCCAAAACCCACACCTTCCATCTGAGTGGAAGGTAAATCCACTCCTCCCATTGATCAGGCCAATTCTCCACTTCTTTCACTCTCACAGCTCACATTCAATCCATCAGGAATGTCAACATTCAAATACAACCAGAATCTGACATCTCACTACCTGCACAGCTGCCACTCATCCAGGCCACCATCAACTCTCCCCTGGATCGGAGCAAAGACCACCTAACTGGCCTCCCCGCTGCCACCCTGAGGCAGCCACACTGCGTTCTCCACACTGGAATGTGTGCTGCTGGAATGCATTTCTAAAAACGTAGATCAGATTATTTCACTCCTTGCTCAACCATCCTATGACTCCAGAATAAAATCCAAGCTCCATTCTATAGCTCACAAGCCCTCCTTGTGGTCCCATCATCCCCTCCTGGAACACATCCCCACCTCTATCCATCCCTTGCTCTGCTCCAGCCACACTGATGTCCTATCTGATCAGAGGCCATCCATATGGCACCCCTCTCACTCTCTGTTCCTGCTTATTTGTCTTCTGAGCGCTGACCACCATTACCACCACCTGGCGGTTATGTATGTGCCTGTGTATTGTCTAGCTCCCTCCCTAGAAGAGGGGCGTGGTGTTTCAGCACCGCTCTTTTCCAGGCACTGGAACAGTACCCTGTGCATCAAAGACCTTCAGTACATCTGTTGGAGAGGGCATAGACCCAGCAGCTGTGGTGTCAAAGGGGCAGGACCTAGTTCCACCTTAGAGCTCAGATTTTCTTTTCACCTCTAAAAGGGGAATAATAATAATATCTATCCCCTGGGATAATGCAATGCTTATATATAGCATAAGCCACAGCATAGTTGAAATCAGCTATATTACATAGCTTAAATATGGATATATAAATACATATCTTATATAGAGCTTAAATACAGATAAGGAGTGTCTAGTGGGCAGTGTCTAGTGCAGGATAAGAATTCAACAGAATGCAAGGGCTTCACGAAGGAGGTAGCCCTCGAACTAGCTCTTGGTGGGTGAGGAGTGCGGGAATTGCGGGCAATGAGGCGGGGACCTGCATGAAGTGTGCAGGCAACCACCTGCCAGTGGTAAGTGTGGCTGGAACACAAGTGAAGCACGGCAGGCAGCTAGGGAGGGACAGAAAGAGAAGGAGGTGGGGGGCAGGCGGCAGCCGATGAGAGATGTAGCCGGGGCCAGAGCCCAAAAGGCTTTCTAGGGGACAGGGAAAGACAAAATCTGATTTAAATGACAAACGGGAAAACAGTTTATAAGAAATACATCAGGGATTCAGAGACCCTAAAACTCCCCAGTTTACCTCTGAGAGTCGAACTGCTAAGTTTCCACAGCAATATAGTCAATAAGGCCTGAAAGGGAGACTTTTTTTTTCCTTTCACAACCAGTATCAGCAAGAATCTCATGAACTTTCCCCAAAGGAGATTAATTCATTCTGTCTCTGTCTCTCTGGCTCTCTCTTTTTCTCTCTCTATCTATCTCTCTGCCTCTCTCTCTCTGTCTCAATATACTATTCTATAGATGGGTTGTGCATGTGACACCCTGAGTTTGATCATTTCCTGTTTGAATGCCTCTGTTTTAACTTTTAGGCTTAAAAGATCAAAGAGAAAAATCTAGTATTTTTTAGTGCAAGAAACCCAGGTGAAGGCTAGAGAAATGTATACCCAGGGCTCCAACAAAAAGAAAGAAGCAGAATCCAATCCCATGTAACAACGTCCCCCTCCTGTTGTTAAGCGGGCAAAGACCACACCATCAGCTAGAGAAACCCTGTTCTGACCTGTTAGAAAGTCAAGACAGCAGAAGAGGGAAAGGGGCAGTAGGCTCGCGGCAAGAACATAAAGCATGTCCCTCCCCTTGGACCAGTCTCCTCAAACACAAATGCATTGTCCAGAAGAATTTCCCACGTGGGAATAACGACAAAACAATAACCTGGACTTCAGCCCAACCCCGACATTCTGAAGGAGTTTTTCTGTCATAATAAAACTTTAAGACTAATAAGACCAAGTCCCATGTGAAACTCACATTCCTTCAGGGTTGCAATTTACCCAGAATATTCTTCACAGACCTGTCCCTGGTATCGTATTCTGAAGAGACTCCAGTCATGGGTCCCCACCCACCAGTGTCTACCTTTGAGCTCACCCACTTCAGATACTGGATATGCTCATCTTCCTTTTTTCTTTTTAATATATATCTCCTACCATCTCATTTGGCTGCTCCAGACTCCTATGCCAATTCCAGCTCAAGCACAATCCCTGAGACCTAGCAGGCAATCAATGAAAGTGTGCTGAACTGGTGAATGAATGAATGGATTCATTCATGATCAAAAGATCAAAGATCTGCTTTTCTTGGGGTAAAGAAGTAAACTCACTGAGCGTTTTTTTTTTTTTTTTTTTTTAAGCAGGGTGCAGAGGAAGATGAAATGATTAGGTTTTTTCCCTCCACAAATTAAAGTCCACAGCCAAGAGGTAGCCAATTACAAGCTGCATTGCCTTAAAGTAAAGAGAAGTATTTATTGGTCCCTTTCTCCTCACTTCCAGAAAAGGAGTGAGATCCTTGCTTCTAACTTTCCAAGAAATGTCTAGAGGTGGTTTGCAAGTCTCTTCATCCAAACAGTTACACTCATCTCCCTTAGCTGACATAGTCAAGCACAGTCTGTTCCCAAGAATCCTGGTTAAGCAACTACCGCTCACTTCCACACTTGGATTTCAGTAGAACGATGCCCAGCATGTGATGACCTTCCTTTTATGAGACAAAGTGAGGCACTGGAGAGCACACACAGAGGCCCCTTTGAAATATCAAGCCTGCCAAAAAAACCCTCAAGATGTCCTAAAGCTCACTGAAAAAGAATCAATATAGGACCTTATTTCAAAAGACCCCAATAATCATTAGGAATTTCTATTCAGCCAACTGCCAAGTACAGATCCTAGGGCATCTCCTCACCTGGACGTCATTCTTTCCCACTCTCACTTCAAGCTTTTCTGAAACACTGGATTCTTTTCAGGAAATGTGCCCAGAGACAATGCCTTTATTTCCCACAGGAAACCCCTTCATAGAGTCTGAATGTCTTTTTGGTGAAAAGTATGAAAGTCAATCTCATTCACGTACTCAGAGCATTTATAAACCTTTTGTACGTTCCAATTATATAACACTTTTTGCCAAAGAAAAATTGGGTTGACTTATCTCGGCCCCAATCTTTTATTCAGAGGCTGGGCTCCCATATATGTTGAGACCTAACATTCATGGTGGTTCAATATAAATATTTGGTGCCAGCTTGAAGTAACTGTATCACTAATTACTATTGAATTATAGTGGAAATCATACAGAAGTGCTTATAACATTCAGACTAGGACAAGAATGAGTCCATGTGATTAATGTTATTAACACAGCATTCAGTTCAGTAATATACCATAATGATCCGGCTATTATATTAAAGTGTTACTAAATATTCACTTAGCTCCAAAAAAACACAGTGGGTGTGAGGTTTCTTGGTCAGATTTGGAATTTAAACAGTGCTCTTTGTCGGATTTGAGCCTGGTCTGAAGCCCCAACAAACAAAGTCTGCCTACTAAAGGAATGTTTACAAAAACACAGAAAATACCCACAGAAGGAAGCAGTTTATCATAAACAATACAAATATTTACTTGATTATTTAATGGGTGCCCAGCATGTCTGTCCTTAATGTAGCATTAGCTGACATCAGGAACACACCATATGTGTGAATAATTAATTCAAATTATGCTTTCCTTCCAGTGAGTTCTCTTATAAAGGAGGAGAATTAATGTGGAGGCATATTCAGGAGCAGGGAATTAGAGGCACTCACTCCATGTCTGCCTTTATGGGTACCTAGTTTTTAATACTTCATCCTCATTGTCATCCTGCTGCCAAGAGCTGATGGCATTTGAAATGCTCCTACCGTGTTCCTTATGTAATCAGTAGGATGACTAACACAGCGATTAAAAACCTGACTTGGCTGAAGATTTTCTTATAAGATTAAGCTTTAGAGGCCTAAGATCGCCAGAATAAGTCCACCTCTTTTAACAACCACCACAACTGCAAAATAATCGGCTTGCAAATATCAACAGTGGATGATCCATCATTCCTAGCTTTCAGGAATGGAAAGGGAAGAAGGCCATTCAGATGAATATAAAGTGTTTCTAGTGAAGGTGCTTGAGGCTTATTTATAATAAAGACATTCATACTCTATGAAGGGGTTTCCTGTGGGCAATTACACCGTCCCTTTTCTCTATGAATTAATACATGGCAAACTTTGGTTTGCATAACATTTCAAATGGCAAAACCCTTAGCAGAAGGGATGTTCAGACACAAAGTGCAACATTAAAAGTTGCAAGCACTTAAACCGTATATTCTTGTGATGTTGTTTCCAGGGAGGTTAGGTTGCCTCAAGGGCCGCCCCCCGCCACCGCCCTCCAATTCTGCAAGAGGTGAAGGTCTCTGGCTTCTCCCCGACTCTTATGACATCATGTTCTTACATATTTTTTCTCTAATTGTTCAGGTGAGTAATATTTGGGAGTTTTTTCTTTATAAGAATAATAAGAAAAGAAGACAGAAAAATCAAAGAAGAATTTTGAACATCCCTCTGATAAGGAAACTGATCCTTCCTGAGAGCAAAGCATTCCAGGCCTATTATGTAATTATTTACTTATATATTTTATATATATGTGTGTATGTATGTACCTATATACATGCACGCATTATAGAGTTGCTGTGAGGATTAGATAGTATACATGAAATAATTACCACAATATCCAATACATAAGCTCTCAATAAATGTTAGCCACAATTACAATCCTTGGATTATATCCAGAGCACAATGCTTGCTACACTGTTAGTCCTCAAATATAGCAGATGAATGAATAATTACTAATCCTCATAATATGCCTCTACATAACAGAAGCCTAAGGCTCACAGAAGTTATGTAGCTTGCGAGGGTCACACCTCTGACAAACACTAAATCTAGGATTTGAATCAGATTTGTTTGAGTCCAAAACCCTGGCCCTTTTCACTACATCCTGCTGATTCTCAAATACCTACAATAACAAACTAATGCAGAGATGGCATTGAATAATTGAAAAGTTCATTGATCTACTTCAGATTTCAATGGGACTTCAGACAAAATAAGCCCTCCCACCAAAATAAAGAAAAGGGATCTTCCAATTTATTTTAAAATATTTCGCAAGATTTCTCAATGTTATACAGATGACTACGAAAAATTTAACACTCAAAATCATAAACTTATTCCCTGCCCAGTGACATTTTCTTCTTTCTAATGAATCTGTATTTAAGAGGAAAATTCCAAAAGTGAAACAATGGCAATGACTCAGTAATTCATAGCTCAGTGCTCTATTAGCAATTAATTAAATCTCTCCAGCAATACAGAGAAACCAGTCATCTGCCCTGTATTTATTTTATTTCATTTCATTTCCTGTATCTTGTATAGTCCCCAAAGCAATTCTTTGCAGTCATTTTACCTCCCATGCACAAATCTAATAATCCCTCTTGTTCTTAAGCATTGCGGGTACACAGCATTGTTATTATATTATTAAATGTACATCAGATAAATTCAGTTGTGCTGCATTCTCCAATATACTTTTTTTTCCCCAATCACTTATTTTCTATTTCTCATAAGTAAACACTGAGGTCTTTATTAGCAATAGTTTTTTTTATTTTTTTAACCTATGCTTCAACTTTTTTTCTTATAAGTTTTGTTGCTAATCACAGGATTTAGTCAGTCTCCTATGCACATTCACGACTCTGTAATCTTAACAAGCTATATGCAGATGATTGACAGATAATACTTGACAGGTTCAAAATTAGAGAATATACAGTGAAAAATTCAGAACAGCCAGATCACTTAGTATGCTACCCTTTTCCAATTTGGCTTCTCTCATAATCATCAACTTGGGAGGGAGAGGGGGAAGGGAGAGAACAGGTCTGAACATTTCCTCACTCTCTGATCTACTGGATGAAAACCACTGGGCTTGAACCAGTCTGAAAAAGCCATCGGTCAGAAATTACCTAACCAAGAGTTGAAATTCACACCATCAAAATATGAAGTTGAAAATATGATTCTTCGGCATTTAAACCAAAACACCAGCCTCTCCTTTCTAGAGCCAGCCAAAATATTCTTTTCCATATTTTATTCAGTTTCATTCATTGAAGAGAGTTATCATTTATGTAGCATTACTCCTTAAATCTTTAATGAGAAAAGAAATCATGTCATGTTTATTGAAATGATTAGCCCAATTTTTATTGACTCTGCACAATTTATGTGACAGCTGATATTTACCTGAAGGCTTTCTATCCCGGAAAGGATTGACGGATGAGTTCCCACTATAACATTAGACTTAACTACTAGAGATCTAGCTAAGAAAAGGAGTTTGTTTGTTCTATTTTGTTTTACTGCCCTTAACTTCTTTTTTAAGCCTCCTCACACCACAATCAACAGCACACATCTTTCTCCTGTTTTCAGGAAAATTGGGTGACACAAAGCTCATATCAATTAAACCAGCAGCATTAAATGTTTGGGAAGTGCCAAAGGCCATGCCTACTCAAGCAGATGCTACTCCAAAGACTCTGACCCTGATTCAAGGCAGTCTACTCTGCCCTCCCCCAGATCTAGTTTCAGTCAACATCCCATTGTGATGAATTAGGAGCCAGCAAAACCTAACTTGGGCAGGCCTTTCTTAGAGGTCATTCACAGGAGAATTCCACTGGCACCAGCCATGGGTAGGCCTTTCTGTCCTCTGAAATAAAAGTAAGTATTTTCCTCCCTTTTCTGTTACCTTCCAACTCTGATCATGCTCACAAGATGACAACTATGTTGGGATTCCATCCAGGAACATTTTAGGAGGGGAGAAATCAGTGCCTGAGGGATCATTAGTTGATGTGCACACTTGTGGAGAAGCAACAGGGTTGTAGGTGTTAGATCTCTGCTCTCTTCTGGTGTGGCCATTCAAAATAGGTCATAATGGATAAAATTGTTGAAATGTGGCTTTAGTCCTTTTAGAAAGCAATTGCTGTCCAGAGAAGCATTTGGGTTAATGGTTGGTAATCACTGGTAAGAGCCCAAGGGTTAGTAACTACTCCTGTGGAAGGAAAAGTGGGCACCTGAGGAAGAAATGGGGAGTCCTCAGGAAAATCACAAGGAGAGAGGAGAACCCTGAATTTCCATCAATAGAGAAATGTACACTGAATAATCAGGCCAACTTCGACTCAGCAATCTGTTAAAGGGACAATTTGAAGTCCTGCGCAATTTGAGGGTAGCAATCCTGAAATATCGCTATGGATGGGACAGCCACAGAAGGTTAACAGATACTTCCAATAAGTGATAAAGATATTTTGTAGTCATGGTAACCTGCATGCAAATTTAGAACATTTATTTTAAAAGACTTCTCTCCCCTTTCTCCCAATATCACTTCTAATTTTCTTTTTTCTATATTCTTATCTGAAGCTGGGTAACTAAGATTCCAACAATAATGGAATCTAATTTTTGAGTTTCTCTCTTCAAGATGGAACTTAGTAATTTTAAGGCAGATCCTCTGAACAAGGGCGTTTAAAATATCCATATATTACTCTATGCATTCGTATCATATAATTTACACCACACAAAATGTGAAAAAGACCTTTAAGTGTCCTGTTCCCAATAGGCTGTGCAATAAACTGATTCATATTATAATGAATTTCTTAAACATTAAGCTAAAGGGAGGCAGTTGAAACTTAATATGTATGAAAGGGAGAACTTTTCCTGGAACAAAAATTAGAAGGAAGCATATCCACCAGGAGATGCGCAAGAAACAGAAAGGGAACAGTCAGGAGATGGCAATTTTCTCGTGGCCTGTTAACTCGGTTTCTTTCGAACAGTTTTATTCTTTCCTTCGAAATGAGAAGCCGGGCAAACTCTCCAACGATGGACTGGAGATGAGCCTTTATTCCTGGTCTTCACTCTGCCATATCTTCAGCCTCCCGCTAGCACCCCAGCTGGCTCTGACAAGCACAATTTCAGAAGAGGACTGAAGCCAGGCCAAGCTTATTACCTCTTCCTGAGGCCACTGAGTTTAAAGATATATGGTAATTTGATATCAGCATCGATGGAGAAAAAAGTCCGAAAGGGCATGGTCAGAGCACAGATAATTGTCACTTCCTTCTTTTTGCATATTTCTATTCTGTAAATCTTTTAATTGATCACGCACATCCCTTTTACACTCAGACAAAAAGCCAGCAAACTTATTTTTAAAAAACAGAAAATCTAACAGCACCCTACCTCCTGTTCAAACTCTGAGATAGGGATGGAGGAAACAGTTTCCCTCTAACAGTTCCTTTTCACTGATAGGGACAGGCGGTGGGGGGAATATTGTCAGTGACATGAAAGTTGCAAGTAAATTAATTTGAGTTAGATAATGCCAATACCTTACATCTTAGATGCACTTTTTAATCACTATTCCATTTGTCCGAATTATAATCCTAGGAAGTAGTTAAAAGAAGTCGTATCAGCCCCAAGTCATATAGGAGAAAACTGAAGCTCAGAGGAAACAGAAAAACTGCTCAGGGTCACACAGAGAAAGAAATATAAAACATCCAACTCATTCACTTTTTAAAAACACCATAGCTGGTAGCATGCCATGCTTTTTTAACACCCTGCAAAGCTGTAGCTATAAATGCAGCAAGAATAATTTTGGCATATTTGCTGTCGCATAATTATTCAAGAAGGTACAAGTGCCCTGTCAACACCTTCGATTCAGTCACAATGAAGAAAGGCAGTCGAGACTTTGTCTTTTGTGCCCGCCCACCCACCGAATCAGCAGGGGCTTAGCGAGGCACGACTGTGTGCTATGGCTCAAGGTACCCACTGTGTGAGACGGCTGATGTTGTTAGTTGGGCAAGCGCAGCATTAAACTATGTGCTAGTTCCTTTTCAATCCTGTTTTCAATCACTGTGATTCCATCAAAGAGAAAGTCTTGGCTTGGAGATAATAAACCTTTACCACCTTCCTCAGCCCTCCCAGACTACTACCGCTTCTTAACAAAAGAAAAACAGGTTCCAGGCTCATAACCTTCATCGGGCAACAGTGTCTAGCTAAATATATTAACTTTTTGGTGTTCTCTTAACCTTTATTAGGTATCCTTCTATTTATAGCAAGTGATACTGGTTTTCCATTTAAATGGTAACATAAAATTTCTTCTAGGAATAAATTTCTGGAGGTAAACAAAAGAAGTGAGATAAACATATTAGGTTAAACCATGTGAAACCACTGGTGGCATTTTTTTAGATCAAAAATGGTCAAAAATTGGCCCTTTCATATGATTTGGCCTAATGGATAGAATATGATAGATGGGTAGTAAATGATAGTGATTGTTTATAGATATGACAAATATATAGATATACTTAGAGAGAGATGACATATATATATAGACATATTTAGATATGACTCCGAAAATTATAGTAGATGAATGACTTCAATTTGAGAAGCCTTGTTATTAGGATCATCATCGTATTAGGTTGGAATCTCATTTTTCAATAGCAATACCTTTAATCCATGACAATGTGGCCTTTGATCCAATCAAAGGCCTTCTGGTTTCACTTAGACTGGACCTCACTGTGGCCCAGGGCCAGCCACAGTGGAGAGGCATGTGCTGCAGATGAGCCAAAGAGCAGAAACAAGACTACAGGACATCCCGGCCCACTCTCTCTCATCACCTTCCTCTTGCCTTCCCTCACCTCCAATATGGAAATTATGTTAAACCACCACGAAATAGACAGACCACCTTTCATCTATCAGAAACAATTTCATCCTGCCTCCACACCTTACACACCCTTCTGTCCCTACTATGCTTCCTCCAGAATAATCGAGTTGCTTAGAGTCCTGAAAAGAGTTTTGAGTGATGGTACCTACCCTTACCTGCACTGTCCCCAACCCCTATCCACTGCCTTCTCCAAAGGAGAAGCTATGGAACATCTCTGGAAGAAGGAATCTCAAAAGTTCATGAGGAAAAGGAAAAGGAAGGGGCAGGGGGAGAATCCATGGGGCAGGGGGAGAATCCATGGGGCAGGGGGAGAATCCATGAGTCAGGGGTGAACACGGGAGCCTGCACCTTTCATACGGAGACCACGGAAAGTCAGTAGGATGGGCTCATTTTTACGAATGGCTGCCTCTCTTCAGAAACTCACTGGTGCTACTTATGAAACCTAAGAAAGATACATTTCTCTTTCAGCCTACAGAGTTTGGGAGGAGCACATTTTAATGCAAAGCTCCAAGCTTGTTCCACTCACTCTGAGGCAGCAGCTACACTAAGGACACAAGCTACAGTCTCCTTCCCAGTCTTTTCCCAACCAACTTTGTGACCTTGGCCATGTCACCTTTGGCACTTAAGTAAACCCAAAGCCGACAGGTTGAGTGACTTGGCCAAGGTCACAAAGTAGGTTGGGAAAAGACTGGGAAGGAGACTGTAGCTTGTGTCCTTAGTGTAGCTGCTGCCTCAGAGTGAGTGGAACAAGCTTGGCACTTAAATCAGTGGTTCTCAAAGTTGGCTCCACATTAGAATCAAACCACCTGCAGAGCTTCATAAACAATGCACAATCTGGCCCACACCTGGAAAGTGTTTAATGGGTTAGCACTGTGCCAAGCATTTGCATTTGTAAAGCTGCCCTGGTGGTTCTATTATACGGCCAGCTCCTGGGATGGGCCCTCAGGAGCTTCCCTGAGGGCCCATCCCAGCTCTGACATTCTTGGAGTCCCTGAACCTCACTTAGGGGCTGGCGGCCTTTTCTGGTTTCCACTGGCACTACCTAGCCTTTATCTATAAACACTTTTGCCTTTGCTATAATTGCAGTTCTTAACCTTATCGGGAAAACTGCCAACACCAAAGAGGTGAAGTTTATTCTTCTACCAAAAGGGACTTTGTACTTTGGTGGAAAACTGGCTTTGCAGCTATGCAGACTTGATTTTGAGTCCTACTGTGGTGTCCTTAAGCAAGCTTCTTAATCTCACTAAGCCCCAGCTTTCTCATCTCCAAAATGGGGATGATAATACCTCTTTCATGGACGGTTGTGAGGAGAGAATGTATATATAAGGTACACAAGATGTAAACACTGAATAGGTGTCAGTTACCCCTCCTTCCCTCAAATTTGGAGATGACAGGGTTCTGTGCTCACAGAGGAAAGAGCTGGATGGATGAAGGCCAGTCTGAATTTCCAGGACCCCAAGAGCAGTCTTTGGCTGAGCAGATCAACACCTGCCAGAGAGACACTTAGAGCTTCAAAGCCCGGCCTCCCACCATGAGCCGCAATGTCCTCCCTCCCGTTGGCTGCAGAGAAGCAGAAACAATCCGGTTCATCGCCCTGGAAGAGGGAAGCTACAAGTGTGAACTAACAGAACTGCAGGCCACGAGATAAGTAGGCCAGTCCTGGACTCCTGCCGCCAACAGCGCAGGAAGAGAGAGGCAACCGGTCAAAGGAATGTAATGAGGAAACAGTGGAGTCTAGTGATACTGGGGCAAAGAGCCGTCCGCAACAGATGGAAGAGGGAAAAGATGAGAAAAAGAAAAGATAGTTGCCCTTTGCAGCATTGGCAGGGCCAGGGAATACATTTCCCAGACCCCTGAGAATAAACGGCTAGGGAAATGTTCGGCGCTGCTGTAAGTAAGGTTGCTGTGAAAAATTAGCTTTACCCTCCCCATGCGTACGTGGCAGAGGAAAAAGACTGGAAGGAAACACAAAAATGTTAGTAGGGTTTGTCTCGAAGTAGTAAACTTGTTGGTCATTTCTAGTCTCTTCCATATACATGTCTGCAGATTGCAAATCTGTAATGAATAGGAACGTCTTTTATTTTCAGGGAAACAAATGGAAGGAATAAATGAAGCGTGTCATACAAGTTTATAATGACAGAGAGGGACAAAAAAGTAAAGAGGCACGGGGAAGGGGTGGGGGAGGACATGAGATTATCAAAAAAGAGAGCTGTGTTTTTAACTAGCAAATATGACAGCAAAGAAGCGGACTCACAGATACAGAAAACTAACTAGTGGTTACCAGTGAGGAGCGGGGAGGGGCAATATAAGGGCTGGGGAGTGAGAGGTACCAACTCTGGGGTGTAAGATAGGTTCAAGAATGTATGGTACGACACGGGAATATAGCCAATAATTTGTAATAACTGTAAATGGAAAGTAACCTTTAAAAATTGTATAATTTTTTTTTAAATTTTTTAAAAGAGAGCTGTGTTTTTAAGAAGAGAGCAAATGAAAATTTGGTGGGTTAACCATTCATGAGACCTTATTTCCTAGGAGACTGGGGTCAGAATTTGCCACTGCAAATAGCAAACAAGGCTGCAGTCTATATTTTAACCTTTTTTGCTTGCAGTGTTGACACTGGCTTTCCCAGTGTTTTGGAACCTGGGAATTGCTATGTGATAGCAAACACAAATAAATCACTAAGGAATGTTGATGCAAATGCTCTAGCAAAAGAACCTAGCGTTGAGCACAGACCTACAGAAACCAAAACAAAACCAAGGAGGTGCTTATATTTCATAAAACATCACTTGTCAGTATTTTTCCAATCTAAAAATACATGCAACCTCATACTGGATGTCATGGATTTCGAAGAGGTGATCCCAGATGTCAGAGTTAAAATTTTCCTACAACGTTCAAAATGCTTCCTAAGGCAAAACTATGACAGTTAACACCCCTGGGGAAGGACAGGCTTTCCATGCGGGAAAGCCTCCACTTTCACTAGGCCAAGGTCAGTGTTTCTTTCCTTCTATCTGCCTCTACCTCTGGTCTGCTGGCATAGACCCACTCAGGGAACACAGAATAGCAATCGCACCCTGTTGCTTTATCCTTAGAGGTCTTCCCATGGGGCCTGGCTGCCACAGGAAACCTGTCATGAAGAAATCTATCATCAACCCTGTCCGGTTAGAGGATGTGTGACTTTTAGCGAAAACAGCTAAACAGCTACCATTAAAACTCCTTGTGAATATAGCCAATATTTTACAATAAATATAAATGGAGTATAACCTTTCAAAATTGTGAACTACATTGTACACCCGTAACTTATACAGAATTGTGCAGCAACTGTACTTCAACAAAAAACTGTTAAGAGGTTAGATCTCGTGTTAAGTATTCTATTCTTTTTAAACAGTAACGAAATAAATAAATATATATATATATATATATATATATATATATATATATTTTTTTTTTAGCAGCATATAGTTGGGTGTTGCTTTTTAATCCAGCCTTACCATCTCTGACTGTTTAGATCATTTACTTTTTAAAATTTTCCCATAAATATGCGTGTTTTTTTTTCTTATTAGTCATCCATTTTATACACATCAGTGTATATATGTCAATCCCAATCGCCCAATTCATCACACCACCACCCCCACCCCCTGCTGCTTTCCCCCCTTGGTGTCCATACGTTTGTTCTCTACATATGTGTCTCTATTTCTGCCTTGCACACCGGTTCATCTGTATCATTTTTCTACATTCCACATATATGCGTTAACATACGATATTTGTTTTTCTCTTTCTGACTTATTTCACTCTGCATGACAGTCTCTAGATCCATCCACGTCTCTACAAATGACCAAATTTTGTTCCTTTTTATGGCTGCGTAATACTCCATTGTATATATGTACCAAATCTTCTTTATCCATTTGTCTGTCGACGGGCATTTAGGTTGCTTCCATAACCTGGCTATTGTAAACAGTGCTGCAATGAACATTAGGGTGCACGTGTCTTTTTGAATCATGGTTTTCTCTGGGTACATGCCCAGGAGTGGGACTGCTGGGTCAGATGGTAATCCTATTTTTAGTTTTTTAAGGAACCTCCATACTGTTCTCCATAGTGGCTGTATCAATTTACATTCCCACCAACAGTGCAAGAGGGTTCCCTTTTCTCCACACCCTCTCCGGCATTTGTTTTTAGTAGATTTTCTGATGATGCCCATTCTAACTGGTGTGAGGTGATACCTCACTGTAGTTTTGATTTGCATTTCTCTAATAATTAGTGATGTTGAGCAGCTTTTCATGTGCCTCTTGGCCATCTGTATGTCTTCTATGGAGAAATATCTATTTAGGTCTTCTGCCCATTTTTTGACTGCGTTGTTTGTTTCTTTAATATTGAGCTGCATGAGCTGTTTATATATTTTGGAGATTAATCCTTTGTCCGTGGATTCGTTGGCAAATATTTTCTCCCATTCTGAGGGTTCTCTTTTTGTCTTGTTTATAGTTTCCTTTGTGGCGCAAAAGCTTTTTAAGTTTCATTAGGTCCCATTTGTTTATTTTTGTTTTTATTTCCATTACTCTAGGAGGTGGCTCAAAAAAGATCTTGCTGTGATTTATGTCAAAGAGTGTTCTTCCTATGTTTTCCTCTAAGAGTTTTATAGTGTCCGGTCTTAAATTTAGGTCTCGAATCCATTTTGAGTTTATTTTTGTGTATGGTGTTAGGGAGTGTTCTAATTCCATTCTTTTACATGTAGCTGTCCCAGTTTTCCCAGCACCACTTATTGAAGAGACTGTCTTTTCTCCATTGCATATCCTTGCCTTCTTTGTCATAGATTAGTTGACCATAGGGGCGTGGGTTTATCTCTGGGCTTTCTATCCTGTTCCATTGATCTATATTTCTGGTTTTGTGCCAGTACCATATTGTCTTGATTACTGTAGCTTTGTAGTATAGTCTGAGATCAGAGAGTCTGATTCCTCCAGTTCCGTTTTTTTCCCTCAAGATTGCTTTGGCTGTTCGGGGTCTTTTGTGTCTCCATACAAATTTTAAGATTTTTTGTTCTAGTTCTGTAAAAAATGCCATTGGTAATCTGATAGGGATTGCATTGGATCTGTAGATTGCTTTGTGTAGTATAGTCATTTTCAGAATATTGATTCTTCCAATCCAAGAACATGGTATTTCTCTCCATCTGTTTGTATCATCTTTGATTTCTTTCATCAGTGTCTTATAGTTTTCTGAGTACAGGTCTTTTACCTCCTTAGGTAGGTTTATTCCTAGGCATTTTATTCTTTTTGTTGCAGTGGTGAATGGGATTGTTTCCTTAAAGTCTCATTCTGATCTTTCGTTGTTACTGTATAGGAATGCAAGAGATTTCTGTGCATTAATTTTGTATCTTGCAACTTTACCAAATTCATTGATTAGCTCTAGTAGTTTTCTGGTGGCATCTTTAGGATTCTCTATGTATAGTATCATGTCATCTGCAAACAGTGACCGTTTTACTTCTTCTTTTCCAATTTGTATTCCTTTTATTTCTTTTTCTTCTCTGGTTGCTGTGGCTAGGACTTCCAAAACTATGTTGAATAAGAGTGGCGAGAGTGGACATCCTTGTCTCATTCCTAATCTTAGAGGAAATGCTTTCAGTTTTTCACCATTGAGAATGATGTTTGCTGTGGGTTTGTCGTATATGGCCTTTATTATGTTGAGGTAGGTTCCCTCTGTCCCACTTTCTGGAGAGTTTTTATCATAAATGGGTGTTGAATTTTGTCAAAAACTTTTTCTGCATCTATTGAGATGATCATATGGTTTTTATTCTTCAGTTTGTTAATATGGTGTATCACATTGATTGATTTGCATATATTGAAGAATCTTTGCATCCCTCGGATAAATCCCACTTGATCATGGTGTATGATCCTTTTAATGTGTTGCTGGATTCTGTTTGCCAGTATTTTGTTGAGGATTTTTGCATCTAGGTTCATCAGTGATATTGGCCTATAATTTTCTTTCTTTGTAAGATCTTTGTCTGGTTTTGGTATCAGGGTGATGGTGGCCTCATAGAATGAGTTTGGGAGTGTTCCTTCCTCTGCAATGTTTTGGAAGAGTTTGAGAAGGATGGGTGTTAGCTCTTCTCTAAATGTTTGATAGAATTCACCTGTGAAGCCATCTGGTCCTGGACTTTTGTTTGTTGGAAGATTTTTAATCATAGTTTCAATTTCATTACTTGTGATTGGTCTGTTCCTATTTTCTATTTCTTGCTGGTTCAGTCTTGGAAGGTTATACCTTTCTAAGAATTTGTCCATTTCTTCCAGGTTGTCCATTTTATTGGCATACAGTTGCTTGTAGTAGTCCCTTATGATGCTTTGTATTTCTGCGGTGTCTATTGTAACTTCTCCTTTTTCATTTCTAATTTTACTGATTTGAGTCCTCTCTTTTTCTTGATGAGTATGGCTAAAGGCTTATCAATTTTGTTTATCTTCTCAAAGAACCAGCTTTTAGTTGTATTGATCATTGCTATTGTTTTGTTTCTATTTCATTTATTTCTGCTCTGATCTTTATGATTTCTTTCCTTCTACTAACTTTGGGTTTTGTTTGTTCTTCTTTCTCTCCTTCCTTTAGGTGCAAGGTTAGATTGTTTATTTGAGATTTTTCTTGTTTCTTCAGGTAGGATTGTATTGCTATAAACTTCCCTCTTAGAACTGCTTTTGCTGCATCCCATACGTTTTGGATCGTCATGCTTTCATTGCCATTTGTCTCTAGGTATTTTTTTTATTTCTTCTTTGATTTCTTCAGTGATCTCTTGGTTATTTAGTAATGTATTGTTTAGCCTCCATGTGTTTGTGTTTTTTACGTTTTTTTCCCTGTAATTGATTTCTAATCTCATAGCATTGTGGTCAGAAAAGATGCTTGATATGATTTCAGTTTTCTTAAATTTACCAAGGCTTGATTTGTGACCCAAGATGTGATCTATTCTGGAGAATGTTCCGTGTGCACTTGAGAAGAAAGTGTAGTCTGTTGTTTTCGCATGGAATGTCCTATAAATATCAATTAAATCTATCTGGTCTATTGTGTCATTTAAGGCTTGTGTTTCCTTATTAATTTTCTGTCTGGATGATCTGTCCATTGGTGTAAGTGAGGTGTTAAAATCTCGCATTATTATTGTGTTACTGTCGATTTCCTCTTTTACAGCTGTTAGCACTTGCCTTATGTATTGAGGTGCTCCTATGTTGGCTGCATATAATTGTTATATCTTCTTCTTGGATTGATCCCTTGATCATTATGTAGTGTCCTTCCTTGTCTCTTGTAACACTCTTTATTTTAAAGTCTATTTTAACTGATATGAGTATTGCTACCCCAATTTTCTTTTGACTTCCATTTGCATGGAAAATCTTTTTCCATCCCCTCACTTTCAGGCTGTATGTGTCCCTAGGTCTGAAGTGGGTCTCTTGTAGACAGCATATATATGGGTCTTGTTTTTGTATCCATTCTGTGAGCCTCTGTCTTTTTCGTTGGCACATTTAATCCATTCACATTTAAGGTAATTATAGATTAAGTATGTTCTTATTACCATTTTCTTAATTGTTTTGGGTTTGTTTTCACAGGTTCTCTTCTTCTCTTGTGTTTCCCACTTAGAGAAGTTCCTTTAGCATTTGTTGTAGACCTGGTTTGGTGGTGCTGAATTCTCTTAGCTTTTGCTTGTCTGTAAAGCTTTCGATTTCTCTGTTGAATCTGAATGAGATCCTTGCCAGGTAGAGTCATCTTGGTTGTAGTTTCTTCCCTTTCATCACTTTAAATATATTATGCCATTCCCTTCTGGCATATAGAGTTTCTGCTGAGAAACCAGCTGTTAACCTTATGGGAGTTCCCTTGTATGTTATTTGTCATTTTTCTCTTGTTGCTTTTAATAATTTTTCTTTGTCTTCAATTTCTGTCAATGATTACTACGTGTCCTGGGGTGATTCTCCTTGGGTTTATCCTGCCTGGGACTCTCTGTGCTTCCTGGACTTCGTGGTTATTTCCTTTCCCATGTTAGGGAAGTTTACAACTATAATCTCTTCAAATATTTTCTGGGGTCCTTTCTCTCTCTCTCTTCTGCTTCTGGAACCCCTATAATGCAAATATTGGTGCATTTAATATTGTCCCAGAGGTCTCTTAGGCTGTCTTCATTTCTTTTCATTCTTTTTTCTTTATTCTGTCCCGCAGCAGTGAATTCCACCATTCTGTCCTGCAGGTCACTTAACCGTTCTTCTGCCTCAGTTATTCTGCTATTGATTCCTTCTAGTGTATTTTTCATTTCAGTTATTGAATTGTTCATCTCTGGTTTTTTTGTTCTTTAATTCTCCGCCTCTGCAGGAGACCCTCCAACACTAGCAGGTAGGTCTGGTTCAGTCTCCCCTGGGGTCACTGCTCCTGCCCCCTGGGTCCTGATGAACACACTGCTTTGTGTGTGCCCTCCAAGAGTGGAGTCTCTCTTGTCTCCCAGACCTGTCAAAGTCCTGCAGTCAAATCCCGCTAGCCTTCAAAGTCTGATTCTCTGGGAATTCCTCCTCCCATTGCCGGACCCCCAGGTTGGGAAGCCTGATGTGGGGCTCAGAATCTTCACTCCAGTGGGTGGACTTCTGTGGTATAAGTGTTCTCCAGTTTGTGAGTCACTCACCCAGTGGTTATGGGATTTGATTTTATTGTGATTGCACCCCTCCTACCATCTCATTGTGGCTTCTCCTTTGGATGTGGGGCATCTTCTTTGGTGAGTTCCAGTGTCTTCCTGTCGAAGACTGTTCAGCAGTTAGTTGTGATTTGATGCTCTCGCAAGAGGGAGTGAGCGCACGTCCTTCTACTCTGCCATCTTGAACCAATCTCGAGATATTTTAATGTTTCGTGTTAAGTATTCTTAACATGAATAAATTCTAACAGTGAAATAAAATTTTTAAATATACCATGTTCATATTAACAGTATTATAAATAATTTGCTTACTACAGAAAACCAATAAGAAGAAAATAAAAATCACTCATAATTACCCCCCCCCAACAACAACAACAAAAACTCTTTGCGAATTTTCCCTCCCAAGACACTTCTAATCTAGCCTCATATGTTAGGTTTTGAAGAAAGCAGTATCATTAAAAAAGAAAATAGAGTTGGGGGACGTTAAGGTTAGGCTTAAGGGTTCATGAAATTCAGACTCCACACATTTCAATTAAATGGTACATTGACCCATGTACCAAACTGTACTGAAATCTGCTCCAAGTCCCATTTGTCAAGTTTTATCTGCCAGCATTTGGATTCAAGATGACAGACAGAGTTATAAATCCAATTCAAGATGACACTTATACTGAGCAGTATACCTAGTTTCATCAAAATCAGTTAGCATCCTTAACAGCTGAACACATGATAGACCAAAAAGACAGTTAAAAAGGAAAATGGTATGTCAACTAGTTGAAGCAGGAATTGCTCTTAAATTGTGCTTAAATTAAAATTCATTTGTGTGTCTACTCATTCATTTAGCAAATATTTATTGAGCACCTACTTTATGTCACGTACTGCAGGAAAAGCCAGGGATATGCAAATCACAGGGCAAAGTCTTTGCCCTTGTAGACCTTATATTACGGTGGGGAGGTGAGGGAATAATTAAATAAAATCACTAAAAACTGAGATTAGAGCCATCATGGAACTAAAAAGCGAGGTATGATAGAGAAAAATAAGGAAAGCCTACTTTAGACAGGGTTGCAGGGAAGCCTCCTCCAAAGGGACGTATTTAGGTTGACATGGAAGGATGGGATGGAAGCAGCCACGTTAAGAGCCCAGGAAGAGTGCTCCACACAAAAGAAAGAGCAAACCCCAAGGTCTTAAGTAGGACCTGTTGTGATCATGGACAGACTAAGGATGGGAGGGTGAGGAGGAGAGGCAGAGCAAGCCCACCATGACTCACAGTGTTAAATGGTTACTGGTGGTATTAAGAGCAACTCTGGGGCTTCCCTGGTGGCGCAGTGGTTGGGAATCTGCCTGCTAATGCAGGGGACATGGGTTCGAGCCCTGGTCTCGGAAGATCCCACATGCCGTGGAGCAAATGGGCCCGTGAGCCACAACTACTGAGCCTGCGCGTCTGGAGCCTGTGCTCTGCAACAAGAGAGGCCACGATAGTGAGAGGCCCACGCACCGCGATGAAGAGTGGCCCCCGCTTGCCGCAACTAGAGAAAGCCCTAGCACAGAAACGAAGACCCAACATAGCAATCAATCAATCAATCAATCTTTAAAAAAAAAAAAAAAGAGTAACACTGTCTGGGAATTCCCTGGTGGTCCAGTGGTTAGGACTTGGCACTCTCACTGCCAGGAGCCCGGGTTTGAACCCTGGTTGGGGAACTAAGATCCCGCAGGTCGCGCGGCCAAAAAAGAAAAAAAAAGTTAACACTGTCAGAATCATTTGTGTGGATTATGCAAAATGGGAGACATTGTGCCTGAAAGGAAACTACGCATTTTGCCTTTCTTCTCTTTGTTTTCCATTCACACATTAAATAATACCTAACAGCTCATACATTTCACTTTCTTTGGAAAATTACCACTATTAAATATTATCATCAGTCTCACTAAGGAAGTTTTAAGTGTGATACATAGTCCTTTAATGCATTTAGCACCTAAGCGTATAAACTTCCCACCACAGAAAATGGAAGAGTCCTCCATCAAATCAGTTAACTCCAAAAGCAGTCAGGTATTTACTGCATGGCCTACGGAGCAAATGGCTCTTGGGTACTTCAGCCCTGTGGTGCTGCAGAAGCCATCGGAACTCCATGAAAGCTTGTCACATTCGAGATGTACCCAATCTGCTCCGTGGATACAGGTCAATCCTCAGAGAGACAGAAGGACGTGCCCGATTATACAAAGCATCCTTCCATTTCCCAATCACCAGAAAAGTTGTAAATTTTATGAAATTCCAACCTTATAGTTCTCTTGATTGCTTTTAAGCCATTTGGAAAATAGAATGGATTGCAGGAGAGTTTTCCTAACTAGCTCAGTGATCTTTCCTTGTCATGTCAGTTTGAAAAAATTCACCATTTGACTAAAGGTCAATGCTCTAGAAGTATTTATGGGTGACTAAAAGGGGAAGACTATTAGGGAAATACTTTTTCATTACCCTCACTATTGCACACTTAGTTACATGAGGTACTAGACACACCTGTGCTACATCCTTACCCTCCCTTCCATGTTCACGAACCCATGGGTTACGTTCCTAGGTAGGGGGGTTCTTCTTATAATGAATTTAAGGATACCCCTTAAAGAAATGACTAAATGTTGGTTACATTTTAAATTGTGCATGATTTTAGTTCTCTCTGAGCAATGTTTGATGGATATGTCTTTTAAAAATAGTCAAATGGCCTAACCTTTTAGCAATAAAACTGTGTGCAATAAAAATGCCAGAGGGTACCCGTTACCAAACTGTCATAGGCTGGAGAATTATTAGACCCCATAATTCTGTAGTGCAAAACCAAATTTGTAGATTTTTTTTCAAGTAGAAAGAAATCCAGGAAATTAAATGGAAAGACCTGTAGTAATGAAATATTAAATGCAATTTCAAGTGCACAAAAAGGTCAGAAGCCAAAAAAAAAAAAAAAAAAAGATCTCAGGAACAACATTACTTTTCTTATACCTCATGTATGCCTGAGCTTAAACAGCCCTAGAAACCAGCCAGACCCAGACACGGGGAGTAGTGGGGATGCACGGGAAAGGTAGGAAGAAGCAGCCCAGAACAGGAAAAAGTAAGAACTAAGAGTAATGAAAAGAAGTCAGATAGAAAATATTTCATTTGCTTTCAATTTCCAAAGTTGAAGTCATACTGCATCAACACACATCAACACCAGCAGAAAGGCATAAAAACAAAAGCAAAAGTACCTGGACTTCAACCATGACATGCCCGTACTACCCAAAGTTCAGTCTGATTCTTGGTTCTTTGCACTGTTACAGACCTGGGCTCCTGTTCTTAACCTCAGCATAACTGTACTTCACTTCTGGCCAAAGAGAACATGTCTCATAGGATGGTTTGGTGGGCATTTGGACTCAGTCAGTTGAGATGTGTCTACATGAAGAGGACTACTATTGGAAGCAGTCACTGGAAATCTACAGCTTCAGCTGCAGAACTGGCAGTAATAATTCATTTTAGTAATATGTATTTAGGAAGGGATAGGGGAGATCCAGAGAAACTTTACAGGCAATATTTTAAAATAAAAATCATTGTGTGAATAAAAGTGTCAAATGTTAATATCAGGACACCGTGAGTCTAGGCAGGACACGTTGTTCATGTGGAATATTGTTTCAAGATGCACACAGGGGAAATCCTTATTTTCACACCTGGCTAACTCTCCAGGTCCAATTCTCACACAGTCTGTACACTCTATTTTTTTTAACTTTTTATTTTATGTTGGAGTACACTTGATAAACAATGTTGTGTTAGTTTCAGGTGTACAACAAAGTGATTCAGTTATACATATACATGTATCTATTCTTACAGAATATTGAGCAGAGTTCCCTGTGCTACACAGTAGATCCTTCTTGCTATACCCATTTTAAATATAGCAGTGTGTATACTCTTTCTTTAAATAAGCTACAGAAATCAGATGATCTGTAATTTATGATTGTTACACCTTTAAAACCTTAACAACACGTGATGAAATCTATTTCTTTAGAATATCCATCTGTGTGGTTGCAATGCTGGATGGCAGAAAGAAAGATTTATATTTATGGCCAATTTTTATTTATTCTCACCTATTTATAAATTGGGCTACAACTTCAATAGCCATGGTTAAAAAGAATAATGTCATTCCTAACCACTGCCTTTGACTATAAAAACAATTTCACCATAACAGATAGCACTAAAATACTCCAAGAATAATCTATAAATGAATCCTGGATTACCAGTCTAAAGATGGTGGTTATAAATGATTACATGAAAGAGTTGATGTTACTTTGAAATTCTTAAAGTATGTCTATGGATTTTCGTATTTTATATGTAACAATTTTATGAAGTGATTTTGCCGTTACATAATAGCTTTCATCTTCAAAGCACTTCACAAATATGAACTAGTTACATGAAAAGCTATATTACTGCAAAATCAGAAAATGGAAAAGCTAAGGTTCTCCTAGTAACAGTCACTCTCACACATTCTATATGTTTAATCTACAACAAAGGTTATGTATTTAAAACATGTTTCATTATAAATACTGTTAACAAAACCATCTAAAGGGTTAACAGAGCTTTCACTACACCAGGCAGCTATTACTATCCATAAAAATCTCCCTTTTATGGAATTTATAAATTTGAAGAAATTAGACTTGTATTATGGTAGACCTTCTTTGTCCCCTTCTTCTAGTTCATGAAATCTGTTAAATATCAGTAAAAAGCGATGTTCAACAAAGCTTTATCACGATAAAATTGAAAAAAAATTAAACACATCATGAAGAATGGTTAACTAAATTATGGTATGTTTATGTGATATAATATTATCAAATATAATACAGCCATTAAAAATTATGTTTTTCAAGAATATTTAAATACGTGAGGAAATTTGCACAATATATTAGTTTTTTGAGGGCTACAAGATTATCTATATCCTATTATGCCAATTTTATAAAAGAAATAATTATATACAGGCACATAAGCAAATTGGATGAAATAAATATGGGTAATGGGGCATTGTGATTTTATTTCCTTCCTTAGACTTTATTATTTAAATTTTTGACAATACGGTATATATTTTAATGGGACATATATGTTATTTAAAGGAAAACAAAACCACAATCCTTGGCTCCAAGAACTCACACTCTACTGGAGAGGTAGAAAATGTCCGTCAGTGTGATAATCTCTTTGAGAGTGAGAGCTCAGAGGACCATGGGAGTAGCCCAAGGTAGAGGTTCAGAATAGAAGGAGGAGAACTTTGAACTGGGTCTTGCAACGTAAGCAGGTATTTAATAATAACAGAGAGAGCAGTCTAGACAGAACATATACAAAGGCCCATGTATGAGACACATGGAAACAACAAGAAAAATAAAGAGCTTTCCTGGGGCAAAGAATATGGACAGGAATCATAGAAGATGATGCCGGTGATAGCACATGCTAGATCATAAAAGACCTTGCATATTATGGAAAAGGATCTGACTTCAATCTTTACACACAATGGGTAGACCCTGCTGGAAAAGGGGATGTGGAGAGGGGTTAAGTCAAGAAAGCAATAAGAAGAGAGGAGTTCTTTAGGTCACTGGCTGCAGCAAGCAAATAATTGGAGGAAGGCAATATTAGAGCCAGGGATCTGGGGTAGGAGATTTTGATAGGCTTTTCCCTCAAAGAACAGTGGAGAAGAAAGGAGAGAAGGGGTTCCACAGATAGTTAGGAAATAGAATCAATGTAATTTAGTAGCCAGATAGATGTGAATGAATGAAAAAAAAAGTGTCCAAGGTAATTCCCAGGATTCTAGATGGAATAAGTGAGTGGTACCATTACCTTAATAAAGTGGATCTGGGCACAAAGCCAGTGAGTTTGATCTGGGACATGTAGAATTAAAGGAGACTCCAGATATTCAGATAAGAATACATGGAAGGCTCCATGGATTCGTACACAAGTCATAGGTGAAGGATAGAAGAACAGACTTGAGAACACTCAGCTTATAGCTCTGTGCTTAAAAAATTAGGAATGGATGGAATCACCCTAGAAGACTGGGCAAAGTGAGGAGCCTGGAAATTGGGGAAGCATCATATACTTGGCGACAGGCACAAAGAGCCAGCAAAAATAACCAAGATGGAATGGTCATGGAAGCTGAGAAGCAGAGATTTTCAAGAGGGAGTGAAAGGCTATGGAGGTCAAACAGAAAAAGGCCAACATGCATCATTTAGGTTTGACAATAAGAATGCTCATTTGATAACTGCTGCAGCAGTTTCAGTGGGTGGTATGAACAGAAGCTTATAAGAGATCACGGAATGATTCAGATTTAAGGGGAACCTGAGCATAGGACTCCTTCCACAAACTTAGCTATGAACTGAAGAAGAAAGGGAGCACTAAAACTAGAGATGAACGTAGAACTAGAAAAGAAGGGCATTGATGATTTATGGATAGATGACTAGCAACAATCGCAGTAATGATTACCCAGGAAATACAGTCACCTTTTTTTGCCTAATAAAAATATAGTCATACATAGACAGATGGCCAAAAGACACATGAAAAGATACTCAACATTGCTAATTATTAGAGAAATGCAAATCAAAACCACAATGAGGTATCACCTCACACTGCTCAGAATGGCCAACATCAGAAAGTCTACAAATAATAAAGGCTGGAGAGGGTGTGGAGAAAAAGGGACCCTCCTACACTGTTGGTGGGAATGTAAATTTGTGCAGCCACTATGGAGAACAGTATGGAGGTTCCTTAAAAAACTAAAAATAGAGCTGCCATATGATCCTGCATTCCCACTCCTGGGCATGTATCTGGAGAAAATCATACTTTGAAAAGATACATGAACCCCAGTGTTCATTGCAGCTCTACAAGACATGGAAGCAACCTAAATGTCCATGGACAGATGAATGCATAAAGAATATGCAGTACACTTTCACAATGGAATATTTCCCAGCCATAAAAAAGAATGGGGCTTCCTTGGTGGCGCAGTGGTTGAGAATCTGCCTGCCAATGCAGGGGACGCGGGTTCGAGCCCTGGTCTGGGAAGATCCCACATGCCGCGGAGCAACTGGGCCCGTGAGCCACAATTACTGAGCCTGCGCGTCTGGAGCCTGTACTCTGCAACAAGAGAGGCCGCGATAGTGAGAGGCCCGCGAACCGCGATGAAGAGTGGCCCCCACCTGCCACAACTAGAGAAAGCCCTCGCACAGAAACAAAGACCCAACACAGCCATAAATAAAAAAAAAAAAAAAAAAGAATGAAATAATGCCATTTGTAGCAAAGTGGATAGACCTAGAGATCATCATACTAAGTGAAATAAATCAGAAAGAGAAAGACAAATATCATATGATATCACTTATATGTGGAATCTAAAAGGAAAAAAAAAAGACACAAATGAACTTATTTCCCAAACAGAAAGAGACTCACAGACGCAGAAAACAAATTTATGGTTACTAAAGCGGAAAGGGGGGTGAGGGGATGGATAAATTAGGAGGCTAGGATTAACATATACACACTACTATGTATAAAACAGATAACCAACAAGGACCTACTGTATTGCACAGGGAACTATACTCAATATTATGTAATAACCTACACGGGAAAAGAATCTGAAAAAGAAAATATATATATATATATATATATATATATATATATATATATATATATATAACTGAATCACTGTGCTGTACACCTGAAACTTACACGATATTGTAAATCAACTATACGTCAATAAAAAAATTTTTTAATAAATAAATAAATATATATATAGACATACAGCCACAAAACAAAGATATGACAACACATGTCCAAATGTTTGCTCTAAAACATCAACATTATTCAGCTAAAATTCACACTGGCAAGATCTTTTGTCAGTGTGAAAAAAATCCTGAGATCCCATTTCCAAAGTCTCACCTTAAATTTTTCTGT
The DNA here is from genome assembly GCF_028564815.1 of Eubalaena glacialis. NCBI lineage: Eukaryota > Metazoa > Chordata > Mammalia > Artiodactyla > Balaenidae > Eubalaena > Eubalaena glacialis. The sequence continues at coordinate 51,734,504 of NC_083720.1, forward strand.
TACTCAGGTCATTGAAAGAGTTTGCTAGTATGAGGAATACAATTGATAGCTACAAATAATTTGGGACCAACAATGAATTCATTTGGGGCTAAATTATCTACTGAATGACAAAGATGTTTTGAATTAACTGAATAAGTCTTTCAACATTAAGTAGACCTAAGGTTGATTAGATAAAAATCCATTTGTGCAGTATAAACTAGTTGAAGAAGTTTGCATAGAAATTTAAGAAACTTCATTTTTGTTGTGGTTCTTACTGGGTTAGTTAATTTAATGTTAGGAACTTTAACCCACATTGGGGTCAAAGTCTATACCATTCTTTCCTTCAATTCACCTAAAAATATCAAATTCACTCTATGTGTAAGATCCACAAAAAGATTCACGATTCATTATTTCTAACCCAATAATTCTGCTCTTAGGAATTTATCATATGATATAATAGGGGAAAAATGCTATTTGCACAGATGTGTTCACTAGGATATTATCCAGAAGAACAAAAACATGGAAACAACCTGAAAATTCAACAATGGGGAGAAAACCACATCAATTACGGACATTTACTTAATGGAATCATATACAGTCATTAATTGCGTGAAACAAAGCTGAATAAGATTGTCCACTTTGACTGCAATCATATAATTATAAATTATGTGTGCAAACCAAAAAACTCTTAAAGGTAATATAATACACACACACACACGCACACACAGCTATGCTGTAGAAATAAGAAAGATTTTTGTTTCTTTTTTCAAACTTTCTTTTAATGTTCCTATAAGAACTTTCAGAAGTTAAGAGAAAGGAAGACAGGGGAGAGAGGGAGGGAGGAAAAAGGAAGGAAGGAAGGAAGAAGGAAGAGGAGAACATAACTGAAGATCAAAACCAGTGGAAAGAAAAGTCCTAAAAGAGAAAAAAAGAATTCTAAAATGTATCTTGACATATTTGCAAACTATTTGTTGACTGTGACTCACTTGCAGATTCTGAAGTCCTGTCTAGAACTGATACAAGGTTAAACGGAGTTACCCACTTGCACGTATGACTCATTTAAATGATACAGACGGGTACCCTGTCATCACTACAGTCAGAATCTATAAATGTTAAATATATATTTTTTTGACCAGTTTTACTGAAAACAAAGAAATAAAGATGGCAGACAGTTCCAGCCTAAGTAAACTGTTGGTGTAGTGCTAAAGTTTTCAGGTTTCTCTGCATTCTTAGTTGAATATTATTTACAACAAACTTAATTTTATTTTTAAAATATTTTCAGTAAAATTTTGAATATGCTCAAATAACAACACTAAGAGTCAGGTTAGCCTGAAGTAGCTAACAGGCCTTGCTTCAATTTTAAGCACTTTAGATTAACAAAGGCTACTTCTCAACATTTCCATGAGAACTGAACTTCTTAACGTCTATAATAATGCTTCAGAAAACAATTAGTTATTTTGCTTACAATTTCAAAGGCCTGTAATAGTTAGAAGGGGGACTCCAGAGTCAGAGGGGTTTGAATTCCAGCTCCAACATTATTAGCTTGGAGACCCTCAGTGAGTTACCAGAATGCTCTGTGCCACTGGTTCCTCATTTACAAAATGGGGATGAAAGTAGTATCTCTCTCATGAGGTCTTGTGAATATTAAGTGAGATTAATGTATGTGGAGTACTTGGAGATATGCCTGGAACATAATAAGCACACAGATAATGTTAGCTGTTATTATTATTAGATATTGCAATGATACACAGAAGCATCAACGCTCTGGCCTTGAGGGAGCCTGCATTTATTAACATTAATAATAATGACATAAATAAGGATAATGGTAACTACTATTATACCTTTCGCAGGCATGTCATCATTTCCATGTATTAACTCTTCTGATTTCACTCAGACTCTGTAAGACAGGTTTTAGACACATTATATAGCTAAGGTCCAGGAGAGCAATGCAATTGACGGATTGCCCACAAATTGGACGTTAGTAAGGGTTGAGGTGGGTTTTGCTCTAAAGCTGCAGATTAGAAGTGTCAACCCTCACAACAGGACCCGGGGAGGGGGTGGGGTGCGGGGGGGGGGGAGCGTGGAGGATTGGTTAAGAGTTTATGGCCTTCCTTTTTGCTGACAAAGCAATTTGGATAGGTTTGGAGTTTTAAATGGTATAGTAAAACTTGACTCATCATGACCCCCAGTATGAATTACAAGTAACTTATTTCTTCAGAAAAATGAAAGAGCTGCCAAAAGTAGCACTACAAAAACTGTATTTTAGCAGCAATATCCTAAAAGTTCACAGAATATGATTATTCCTCAGACAAGTCCATGTTTTCAGCTTCAAAGTAAGATCAGAGTCACAAGACAGGAAGTAAGCGCTCTTTTTCCCCTCAAATTCAAATCAAGAGAAGACTGCTGTTTGAAAATACTCATGCTTGCAACAAGAAGGTAGGATTTTTAGCAATTTATATAATAAATTCTGGCTCCTTTTATGCATTACTTTACACAACCAGATGTATTTTTATTAGTTTTGGTCTCACATAAAAACATATGTTTACCGTGGAGAATTATGAAAAAGAAAGTGAAAAAGTCATCCTAAATTCCACAAACTTCAAAATAAATAATCTTAATGTAATGTTTTGTAGATGCGTGATATGCATATGTGTACAACCGCTTATTTACATGCCCCCAATATAAAATTTTATTTCCAACTTCTTGCAGCTCATAACTTCTTAATGTCACACAAAAACCACTTCTTCTGTTGTTGGCATACTATATATGCAGTTTTGTCTGGCTTGCTTTTCATTTAACATTATATCAAGAGCATTTCCCATGTTATTAAACATTTTTCCTGACTTTTTAGATTTGGATACCTCACCTTTTAAAAATAGCACATAGATTCAAGAATGTTCTGCAACTCAAAACTCTACGACATAATATAGAGATCTAAGTTTCATGACCCCCTGCTAACTCCAGTTAACACATGTTAAATTATCTAAAGCAACTGAGGAATTTAATAATTTTACCTTAAAATATCATGTTTGCATGATAAACTCCTCATGTTTGCATTTTAACAGACCTCTTTTGGGTACTTCAAATCTTTTGGCTAGAACAGCTTTCCTTAGCTTTATGATTTTCCCTGCCTAGAAAGTAAAGGTAAAAGTAAAATATTATTATGAAGTTCATATGCCCTTATCTATTGTGACTGGAAGCCTTGTTAAGGGCAGAGACCACTTCTCAATCCATCTCTATGTCTTCTTCAATGCCTTAAAAAATTAATTGCATCAGCCTGTTACCACTTTTCTAAAATACGTGTCCAGGTGAATATGGTGCATAATATTGTACTGTGAAACCAGTGAACAGGTATATACACAAAACAATGATCTCTCTAAACTCTGAGTTTGACTTGGCCATACCTCATCACAAGAGGGACATTACACAGGTATTCAGTTCATATATATCTCCGACTACTCATCCAAATAAAGTTGGGTCATCTTCACCAAGAAATCGTTTCCCTGGTGGGGGTAAACACACATCTAAACCCACAAAAATTCTATTAGCACCAGTTATGTTGTAACACAATGATGAAGACTTTTCTTCCAATTTGCTAGCTCCCCAACTAAAGAAAGGCTTTGCCGGTTCTGGTTGGCATTCAAGCTGTGTGTAGTAGATACGCTGATTTTTAAAAAAGAAAGAAAAAGAACTACAATAATGATGTGGTCTCCTGAGAATATATTTATTTCTGCAGTATAAAACAAAATTAAATTCTTCAATCTCAAAAACTATTAAAAGGTTGTATTTAAAATGCATGAAGCATTAAAAAGACATCAAAATTAAAATAATCTCATAAATCTCTTCATTTAAAAGACTTATTAGAATACAGATCAAGGCAGAAAACAGCTGCCCGGCACTCCGGAGTAGTAAATTATGACTGTTTTAACTTTTTTTCATTTTCATCATTGAAAATTCTTTTCCAGAATAATTGTATTGCTGTAGCAAGACCAACTGTCCCATATATTTAACGTGTGAATAGTAAATTGCTTTCAATGGACTCTGAAACAGATCTGCTGTAAATTCTTTCAAAGATCAGCAGGCCACAGGGTCGTACCCTGGCAAAGGATACAGAAGATACAAGCAGAAATTAGCTTTTAATGTAAAATTGATCAAATTAATTACTATTCCAATTCGGTTTGCCAGAGCACTAGGGATACCCTAGGAAAATCTGATAGCATAAGAGGTTTTTTTTGGCCGTTCCCTTCTTCCCTAGATCTGCCAGCTAAAACCCAAGGAAATGTCAGCACAGCAAGGACAGTCAGATGTGTCCAATTGCCATCAATCATTAAAACCGGACTCTCTTTTGTAAATGACTGACAGCTAGACGAAGTTTTGTTTTTTAATAAAGATTCTCACTCCACAGACCATTCTCACTCCACAGACCATCATGTGTCAGTCTTGACTGTACTAGAGCATTCCTTGGAGTACAATTAAACTATCATGTTGATTGCACCTCAATGCCGTTGAAGCCTAAGGGGAGGAAAAGAAAAGCCAGATGGCTAACCACGAGGCCTGTGATCCCCCTCGTGATACTCTTTAACAATATACTAGGAACTGAGCCGAGCTATTGTTGATGGAAACAGCCAGGTATGCTTTGAAAGTCTTAGAAGATAAAAGGTGTGTTGCCATAGAGCTGCCTCCCATTTTTATCGACCTCCCCTTCCTCAGATGCACTCTGACCTCATTCCTCCTTCACAGAGACAAGATTAGTAAACAGTGGGCTTTATTAGGAGCTGTTTAGAACACCATTAATCCAACTTAATTGATGGTGTAGTGGTACCAGGTCTTTTTCTGCTCTCTTTCCAGAAGACAACATTGGTAGCAGAATTGGACTTCTTTCCAGAAACAGCACCTATCTTTGTAATTCTGTACACTTTCCCATCGCCTTGGCTCATGCAGGCTGAGCAAAGCTTCTTATCTAAGACTCTGAAAAGGATAACAGGACTGCTCAAGTATAAAAACTGCAAGTACTTTATTTATCTCTCTTTCTTTCTGCTTAGATTACCATTATCTCTGGTCACTGAATTTTGTCTTTTGGGCTTCAAATGGAGAGCGAACTCAACCAGAAGGTACAGCTCTAAACCCAATGGAATACTGCTCCATCAGCACCCGTACACACACAGACACATACACACAGAGGCTCACATACACAGACACACACACACAGAGGCGCACACACACACGCACACACACACACAGGCACGCCTCCTTCCAGCCTTTCTTTGGCTTTACCCTAGGGTTAACTTCCTCATGAATAGTTTCAGATGATTCTGTGATCTTCCTTGCAAAATATTATGCTGAAAAACAATTCGGGTTCTACAAGTGCCTCAGTAACTACTACTTACAGTGAAGCTGAAAGGTAAGCCGAACAAATGAGCTGTCTAACCAGGCAAGGTTTCTGCAGAATGGAGGGGAAATTGCATAAAATAATTGCTAACCTGAATTTCAAATCTATCCATTCGTTCTTTCCTATAACCACATGTAAGGCATTGAAGATACCATGGAGATGAATTGAGAAGTGGTCCCTGCCCATAAGTCTTCCAGTTATAACAGAGATGGTCATGTGAATATCTATGACAAGATTAGAATAACAAAAATACTAAATCATGTTTTAAGCAAAGTCTTATGGGCATGCACAATTAATTCTGACTACAGAAATCAGGGAAGGCTTCAAAGAGGAGAAAGCAAAGGAGATCCATTATTAATGAGTAGGGAAAAGAGCACTTACATTTAAGGAACAGCAGGCACAGACTCACAGAGAAGTGAAGTCATCAGAAGAGATCGCTCCTGCCCACATTTTTGTCACGTGAGGACTGCATTCACAATTCTTGCTATAGCCACACACCATCTGTACTAGTATTTGCTTAACATTCTTTTTTTAATTGGCTCCATTTTTACTGAAATAAATTTATTTTTTCAAAGGAAAATTTTCTGTCACTACTATAAATGGAAATCCAGTGTTGCTTGCCCCAAACACCACATAACTATAAAAGCAAATAAATGAAAACAAAACAATGAAATTCTAGCTAAATACTGTTGGAGCCTGCCCTCTCATTATCACGAAGGGGAGCTAGTGGGGCAAGATGTTGAAGATATCCCAACATCAAACAAAGACTTTCTCCTCAAGGTTCTCTGAAGGGTTGAGAGAGAACTCTAAACTCTTCAAAATTCTAAATTCTGAAAAAATCACTCATGGGGTAACTCAGGGTTTTCAAGGCCATGTTAGGGTACCACCTAAAGTCATTCTGAATCATTGTCCTACACTCTGGGAAACACTGAAATAGATCAAAGACCTTACCCCACCCTAGTATGCACCATGGTATTATATATATATTTCTCCCTACCAGCCTATCCTTTATAGAAACTAAGTCATTATTCCTGCATTTCATCAAATCTAAGTTAATATCAATTGTGAGATGCACCATTATTTTATGTGCCACTAAGAAAGAAAAATGCTGCCAATTAAATGATGATACACCATCACTTATAAGAAGCATCCAATTTCAGAGATGTTAAAATGTGGCGGGGGAATGCTTGTTTTGGGATCAATGAGACACATTATTAATCACTGTTGCTTAGAAGCAAATAATATAGAGCTTGGAAGTTAACTGGTTTTCAGAAAACAATGAAAAAGCGTATCTGGTGCAATGTCCTACTTGATGTAACTAGAATAGTAAATTATCATCCTTTTCGGACAAGACAATATAGAACAGTGATTCAGAGCAGAGCCTGGAAGACCCTGGGTTCAAATGCTGCTTCTGTCACTTACTAGAAGTGGCACATTAAATAACTAACAAACTCCGCTGGTTCATCTGTAAATTACTCCATGTATTTTCAATATTTAAACATTTCCCCAGTGGAAAACTAAAAAAAGAACCCTGGGTATTTTCCTGCCCAGATCTGTCAGAACTGATTTTTAATGAAAGCTAAGTATCATTTGTAACTACTAGTATCAGTGCAATATAGTTAGTAAAAATTTTTTCCTCTTTTATTTTTTAGACCCAAAGAACCACAGTGCCAACTAGTTTTAGATCATCACTGCATGCTTTACTAATGCTCACTTACATAGGATAGTACCTGAAGACTGGTCAGTCACAAATTGAGTTGGACCCCGTAGAGGTGGGTTCCTTTGACTTGGTCAATTTACAACCTCAGATTCCAGTTCCTTGTGACTTTCTGTTCCAAGGCTCCTCCTGGACCCTAACAAGTCTATAAATGTGAATTGTCCTGAAGATAAAATGTGGAATGATCTACCCCAGTGCAACCCCTGGGAACAGCAAACTGCTTCTCCTATTGTCAGAGGAGCATCTCCTTAGTTTGTGCGTTACTTGTACTAGGTGCTTTCACACTACGATACAACCTGAGCCTTGTACCAAGCCTGGGCTTTAAACAGGACAGGGGTTATTGCTGCAAATCATGGAAGTCAAAATTGAGACTCAGAGAGGTCACGACAGGATTTTCCCAAGGTCACACCATTGTGAGTAATGGAGATGGAAGGAAGCCCAAATCTGGCTCCAAATGTTCCACTCACTCCATGCTTCCACATCGTAAAAACATTTTTTTAAAGTAATTACACCATCTTGCTGTTCATCCGCGTTCTATCTTCTCGTTTCTGGCTCGTGACTTGTTCTTCACCGGTCCTCCAAGCTCTCACACTAGCCCTAAATCTCTTGCTGACCTCTTGTCAGTGTCGTTGAGATGAAACAAGTCTCTGGGAGACTCAACCGTTCATCGTGTCCGCTCTTTCCGGGGCTGAGTCGGGCAGACACTGGGATCTTGGTCAGGAGCGTGCAGGAGACTGCTGTTCTCAGGTAGAGCCACACGGGGGCAGGGTGACGCAGGATGCAGCCACGCCTGGAATTCCTGGGAGAGAACGAGGGTACAGTCCAAAGCCTTAGGGCAAGTGCAGGACGATGGTGAAGGCTCAGAGGCAGCTAGGCATGGAGAATGTGGTAGCTTACAATGGAGTTGCAGCCACGAATTCTAGATTTGCTTCCTCAGCCAACAAGCTGGGGAATGTTAGGCAAATAGCTTCCCCTGTTAGGTGATCTCGTAATCTCTAAGAGCAGACCCCTCTTTAAGAGTTGTTGACTCAGGACCTTTATAGTCTAGCGCTAAAGAGCCCTGATAGCGTTCTTACTAAGTGTTAAGTGCCTGTGCAGGTTTAAACGAGACAGTGTTTACAAAATGCTCTCAACTGATAGAGAGCCGAGATGGCTGTCTGTAGCGCGCCCTCTAATGGATAGGTGGTATCATCACAGCCTTCTCTATCTTGAAATAACAACAGAATACATATCTCAGTATAAGTCTCATATTTCCCCCTCTGAGTCCTGACAAAGCAGGATTCAGGAAGCCCTGGCAATCGTTTTAGAGGTCAAAGAGCATTGCACTGCTCCCCACAGCTCGTGCTTCAAACGCACTGCATGTGACTCTTCTCTGTGTCACCCCTTTCTCCATGCCCTTTCTGGTTCTTCTGATTCCTTCATAGAAAGATACTCTAATTTCTGCAATTAAAACAATGCAGAAGAATGATATTAACTCAAACATGGAACTTGTGCAAATCCTAGTCCCCATATAGTATGATGAAGAGAGTGCTTGACTACCCACCACATGTACTCTCATATATCCCCTATTCCAGGACTGCCAGAAACATTATTTCTGCTTTATAATTAACACGATAAAGGGTCAATAACTTAATATAAATGATTAATAAACAGTTAAAAAAAAACAACCAAATCACTCCTTGGACTTGGAACATGAACAAAAAGTTCAGGAAAGATAAAATATAAACAGCTAATAAATAATAAAATAAAATGCCAATCCACGCTAGTTATCAAAGAAGAATAAATTAAAACATGACAACTGACTGCCAATATTATAAAATTCACTATTCCCAATGCTGATGAGGGTGACATAAGATGGGCATTTCAGTACACTGTAATTGGTACAATCATCCTGAAAACAATATAGCAAAAGTCTTGTTGGGACTCGTATGTACAAAACATGAGGAAATTCTTAAGGTACGATGGTCCTCTGATATCCTTTCTCCCCTTCCTCTTTAGGAATGGAATCTCCAGTTTTTTTAGCTGGGCATATGTCCATTTGTAATAAAGATTATATTTCCTAGCATCCCTTGCAGCTAGGTGTGGTCCTGCAAATATATTCTAGCCTAAGAAATGGAAGTGGAGATGACTGATGCAAATTCCAAGTAAAGGCTTACTTTCTTCCTCTCTTTTCCTTCTTTCCTACAGTCTGGAATGCAGCTGGATGGCTGGAACTCCAGCAGTCATTTTAGATATTGCGGTGGTTTGAGAATGGAAGTCACATGTGGTGGAGCAACAAAATAGAAACAGCTGGATCAATCACTACCAAACTTTTTAAATTCAGAAGACAAATAAAATTCTACTTTGTTTAAGCCACTGTAATTTGGAGTTTTACTTGCAGCCAATCCTAATCCCAAATAATATATGTATTAATACTGAATGTACAGCAAAATATTTGATTGAAAAAAGATGCAGAACAGTGTATACTATGCTACCATTGTATAAAAAAGGAAAGCAAAAACATTATGTATGTGGAAGCTAGGTCCCTAATGAACCATGCCTCCCATTATCCATACCCTTACATAGACCCTTCCCACATTGAGTCTGAACTTGCCATATGACTCACTTAAACAAGCAGAAAGTGGAGAAAGTGACACTGTGCCAGCTCCTTGCCTAAGCATTAAGAAAGCCTGGCAGCTTCTGCCAAGATGTTCTTTGCAAATAAATAAAAATAGGAAATAAATAAATCCCACTATAGGGGAACATCTACATTATGGCATTTCTTTACTCTTTGTATATATTATACAGCACAATGATTGAGAAAATGCTTACTATATAGAAAGAAAATGATAGCATAAAATTATATTCATATGGAATATGATGTCTACTTTGTAAAAATACATAGAAAATAAGACTTGAATGAATTACATAAAGAGTACTAATATTACTTGCCCCTTACTGATTGAATAATGGTTAATTTATGGGGGCTCCTTTATTCTTTCCCAATTTCTTACAAAGAGCATGTTTTACCTTTAATTTCAATAATTCTATTTTTATTTCTAGAAGTTCTACTTGGGCCTTTTTTGTATATTTCTAGGCTTTCCAATAAACTTTTGATACAGTAGTCCCTCCTTATCTGCAGTTTCACTTTCCATGGTTTTAGTTATCCACTGTCAAACATGCTCCAAAAATATTAAATGAAAAATTTCAGAAATAAACAATTGATAAGTTTTAAATCACATGCCTTTCCAAGCAGCCTGGTGAAATCTTGCACCATCCAGCTCCATCCTGCTCAGAACATGAATCATCCCTTTGTCCAGCATATTCACACTGTATAGGATTCCTGCTCGTTAGTATAGGAAAAACATAGTATATATAGGGTTCGGTACTATATGCAGCTTCAGGCATTCACTGGGGGGGTCTTAGAATGTATCCCCCATAGATAAGGGGGGATAACTGTATATTATTTGGGATTAGTTGATTCTTTTGCTCATGTTTTCAGTTCTACTATTTCCTTGAACATTTTTAACTTATCTCTGTATCATCATAACTCCAATATTTGAAGCACTTGAGGGTCTCATTCTGCTATTTGTTGTTTCCCTTGACTCTTAAATACAACTACATTCTTCATGTGTTTCTAATTCTGGATTGTGAGATCACATGAGACTAACCTGAAACTGTGACGATGCCACAGGGTCTGGGATGAAGGTCCATTTCTCCAGAGAGCATTTGCCTCCACATCTTCCAGGCACTCTGAGCACCACCAGCCCAGGACCTCTAAAGTTAAGATCTCATCTAGATCACTCAGGGAGTCTAAATTCAACCCCCAAAGCCAAAGGAGGGCAGAACTGTTGTTAAAATTTGGGTAAGAAGACATTTTTCCCCAACGAGAGCTAAGTCTAAGATATCTCTCCTGGCCAAAAGGATGATTTTTTTTTTTCCCTAACTCCCTTTTTCATGGAAAGCATAGTCCTTTGAATGCCCTAGCTTTACAGTAGGGTCTCAGTTTCAACTTCCCACATTGCACGGGCCCAAACACTGGTTTCTGGTCCCCAGCACAGTAGTCAGAGCTTAAGAATCTAAGTTTCTGCTCTCAGCAAACACCCTCAGGGCAGAGTCTCAGCTTCTCCTTCACACCCACTTTCCATCTCCCTCTTTATTTTTATGCCCTGGAAACTCCACTCCCTGTTTTGCAGATATCATTAAAAGATGTTAGTTATACTTTATCCAGCATTCTTAGGTTATTTGAGCAGGAAGTTTTATTAGAGTATCTGGTCTACCTGCCATGTAGCCAGAATTGGAAGTGTGGGCTGATATTACTTTTATAATCAAAAAAAAAAAATTTAAGTACAAAATAACCTATCCCTATAAAATGGGGAGAGTCTTGCCTATTGACTATCCTGGAAACTTCCCTTACAGAGGAAGTTGCTAAAAATTATTCAGCACTGAGATGCAGCTCTAGGAAAATCTCGGCACCTTGATGAGACTGAAATTAACCGTTAGTTCATTACCAAAATAAAAGGACATTATATATAAGTCAAGAACTTCCACAGGTGAGCAGAGAAAGCAGGGTACAAGAGAACATCAAGGTGCCAGAATATAGTAGGTGTTCATTAAATAATTATATTAATAAAATAAAAATATCCATGTCTACTAGGCAATATTTTAGAAATGGGTACTAGCAAAGTTTTGTCAATAATTTTATATTTATCATATCCTATTTTTTTAAGCATATAGACATTTACATCAAAGGAATCTCTTCAAATATTCTATGGAGCAATTCTTAAATATTCAAAAAGCTGAGATACATTTCTCTTCCCTTCCTTCTATTGTAACCATCGCTAAGCAATGATATTTCCACAACATTTGCCTTAATTTGTAGGTACAGAAATCTTCATTTTATGTTCTAACGTGAGAATTAAATGAGATGATTCAGGCAAAGCGCACAGCACTTAGCACAAAGTAAGAGTTTGTTACAATGATGGTTGGGGGGATGATGATGGTGGTAATGATTTTAAAAAGCATCAATGTAAAATGTGAGGGAGATACACCAACTGACTGAAAACTAAAATCAATGCAGAGCAAGTGGAACATTCTTTGTTTTGGTCTTAAAACTCCAATAGGGGCATGCTTCAGAGTTGTTTACCTGTATCCAGAGCATCTGAAAATGAATCAGGTCTAAGTAGATACTTAATAAATATTCCATCTTTATGGTAAATGTTAGTGTTGCTATAAGGGTATCACTGTCTCATGAAGGCAACTCATGAGCATTAGGTTTCAAATTTCTAGCATGAGACCAAGATGGACACATGTACCCATGAGTCTGAGATCTCTGAAGAATACCCCCCAACCAGTGTTCTAAGGCCCTGCTCCTTACTGCTCCAGAAAGAGAGATCCATACTCACCTTCAGAGCTGAGAATGATGGTTATTATCTACTCTTCATATACTGTTACCAGGGAGTGGGGTAGGAGGGAATGGGGAGTTGCTAATCAATGGGCATAAAGTTTCAGTCAAGCATGATGACTAAGCTCTAGAGATCTCCTCTACAGCATTGTACCTAGAGTCAACCATAACATATTGTACACTTAAAAGTTTGTTAAGTGGGTAGATCTTAGGTTAAGTGTTCTTACCACTATAAAGTAACACATAAATAATTAAAATTTTAATATACTTTTTGTGGCCAAAATAATTAAATATAAATATTCAAATGATTAAAATATTAGGAAAAAATTTTTAATATAGCTGAAATGCAAAAGGGTGATGGATTTATAAGCTTAAATGATAGGAAAAAACTGTAAAGAAAGAAGTGCATACTTGATAACACAAAATTTAAACTTTTCACTTGAAAAAAATATATTTACTAAGCACATACTATGTGCCGAGCTTGATGCTTCCCGTTAGGGAAGGAGATAGTAGAGTGGTTAAGAGCACAGATCTCTGGGATCTGTCTGCCTGGGCCTGAACCCCAGCTTTGTCATTTACCTTGAGCCAAGCTAGTTAATTAATCTCTCTAAGCCTCAGCCTCCTGGTCTTCAAACAGGCAAACAGCCTCCTGGTCTTCAAACAGCTCTATACTCATAGAGCTGGTGTGGGGATGGATGAATTGCTATATGGGAAGTGCCTAGAACATAGTAAATGTTATGTAAGTCTTAGCTATTATTATCCCTACTTTCCAGATGAAGAAACTGGGGTTGACAGCAGTCAAATTACTTGGCTCGTAAGAGGAAGAGCTGGGACTTGAACTCAGGCAGCCTGACTTTAGACACTTGACAAAAAGCAGAAGCTTGATGTACGCACCCTTTCCATGGCAGCTCTGAAGCCTTTTCCTCAAACGTAAGTGGTCTCACCCCACTGCAGCCAAGGGCAGGACTGCCAAATACAACTCTATTTGGCTGAGAGGGAACAGAATAGACCAAGGGAAGGCCTGTCCCCCTGGCCTGCCCCACTCATGACCGGCCTCGGCCCAGCACAGTTTTAAAACGGACGATGTGGACAAACAGCTGAGAGGTGGAGAAAGAGCAGCCACAAGCCTCTCAAACTCAGCATCTGCTGCTGTGTTCTGATTCCCCGGCCACAGAAAGGGCAGCCAAGAATGAGAAGCAGGAGTGGCTATGTCCTCCCCACCAATGCATATGCTGTTTGAGAGCCCAACCAACAATAATATCCACTGTTTAACGAACACTTCCGGATGTGGCAGGTACCGAGCTGGGTACTTCCCAGGAACTTCATCTGATCCCCATGACAACCTCCTGAGGCAGGTGCTGTCACGTTGTCCTCTCTGCAGATGAGGAACTTGAGGATTCTTGAGATCAAGTAAATTGCCTGAGGGCACAGAGTTAAATAGCAGAGCCAGGCTCAGCCCAGAGCCGGGTCATAATCCATCTAACTGCACTCTGGTGTAGACTGAATGTCTGTCACCCCACCCCTAAAATTCATATGTTGAAAACTGATGGTATTAGGAGGTGGGCCTTTGGGAGGTCATCAGGGTGGAGCCCTCATGAATGAGATTATAAAAGACCTCAGAGAGCTCCCTCATCCCTTCTGCGATGTGAGGACTCAGCCAGAAAGGCTGTCTATGAACTAGGAAGTGGGCTCTTACCAAACATCCAATCTGCCAGTGCCTTGATCTTGGACTTCCTGGCTTCCAGAACTGGGAGAAATAAATGTCTGTTGTTGAAGCCACCCACTCTAATGGCATTCTGTTAGAGCAGCCCAAACAGAGTAGGACACTCTGCTCCAACAGTGCATGCCAGAGAGATGACTGCAATAAAATGGCTCAGGTTGCAGCCACAACGAGCCTCCTTTCCCCGGAGGACTGGTGGATAGAGCCCACTAGTCAAAGACTTTGGAGCCAAAGACTCCAAAATCTGAGCTCGGCTCCTTCTCTGCTCTGCACTCACTAAAGAACTTTGGACCGACTGTTTGTAACCACCACCATATATTGAGAAATTACTATGCGCCCCACATTGTGCTCAGTGTTAGATTGTAAGCCCCGTGAGGGCAGGAATGGGGTCTGTCGCCTTTACTAAAGTATCCCCAGAAACAGCACGATGCCTGGCTATCAGTAGGGGCCGGAAAAATATTTGTAGAATAAATAAATGATGGATGGATGGATGAAAATATTCTCTCTAATCCTTATAACCACTCTGTAAAGTAAAATTTTAATCCTCTGAATATAGGGAGAGAAATTAATTTCAGAGACGTCGTATTCCTGTTCAAGGCCACACAGTTTCTGAGTTATAGCTGAGACTCAAACCCAGCATCTCTAGCTCCCAAATCATAGTCTTTCCTCTGTATTTCTTTTTCCCCAAAGGAGACAATGCCACTCTCCTACCCCACAGGGCTATCGTGAAGGTCAAATGGATAAGGTGTATGAGTGTGTTTTGCAAACTCTGCACTTGAGAAGGTTGATAACTGATTTTAACACAGAATCAAAGCCTAAAGCCAGGCTTCCCTGGTGGCACAGTGGTTGAGAATCCGCCTGTCAATGCAGGGGACATGGGTTCGAGCCCTGGTCCGGGAAGATGCCACATGCCGTGGAGCAGCTAAGCCTGTGTGCCACAACTGCTGAGCCTGCGCTCTAGAGACCATGAGCCACAATACTGAGCCCACGTGCCACAACTACTGAAGCCCATGGGCCTAGAGCCTGTGCTCCGCAACAAGAGAAGCCACCACAATGAGAAGCTTGCACACTGCAACGAAGAGTAGCCCCCGCTCGCCGCAATTAGAGAAAGCCCGTGCGCAGCAACGAAGACCCAACACAGCCAAAAATAAATAAATAAAATAAATTAAAAACAAAAAAAGCCTAAAGCCAAAACAGCACAATTTAAGTGGAATTTTAAGCAGTGAGAAGAAATGGGTGTATTTGAGAGACAAGAGAGCTGTCGCTAGCTTCGAAATCAAACCACACTGCATGCACACCGCCACCCTCTCAGGAGGTGGGTGGTGAGCATAATCCCCAGATTTGGAATTGCAGAGTTGCAAAATTATGCAAAGCGCACCCAAACAGCCTTCTACCCAATGCAGGACCCTCAACAGATTGTCACCTCAACTCTGATAGAACAAAACAGTGACAGCATCACACCAGGAAGAGGTATACCGGGGGTGTGGCTCAGAACCCACTGCATTTATTCAGCCTGCTGCATACAATCCCTTCCCAGAAGGTCTCATGCGCCAGAGACGTTTTTAGATTCCTGGGTGATCCATCTAACCTGTAACTTCCATGGTTAAATCAAATGATTTAATTACACTTCTGCAGTAAATTAGAATTTAGCAACACCTTATATCTAAGGAGTGTACAACACCATGATCATGCCTAGATTTATTTTTTACAGTAGCCTTATCCTCATTTCCCTAATAAGAAGAAACTATATTCAGCATAGAAATTTGCCCAACAAAATTGAAGCCCACATGCAAAAGTGAAGGCTAGATAGACTTCTATCTTCACACTCTTTATCCCCCAAAAGGTGGCTTAAAACAGATCTGATCAGAAAATAGAACACAACTGAATAAAATAATAGCCACAAAAGACTTTTTAAGAACACAAGTAGAATATCAGCCTACACTGGCTAGCAGAATAAAAATCTCTAGTGAGTCTCCAAATCCTAAATCATCAGGAATGGGGACCTACAGAAGACAATCTTTTTATAAAAGGCTGAAAAATTGCCAACTTTTCTTTAAAAGCTGAAAAATTGAGGCAATGCAAAAATGAAAAGATTATTTTAAAACCAGGTGGAAGAATGATGCTCCCAGGACAAAGCACCCACATCCTTAGTCTCTCCCAGATTCAGCAGAGGGGGCAACTCAAAGCTTTCTGGGCCCAAAGCTGGCAACTTACATGAGTGACTTGGGCATAAGGATGTGGGCTGTACCCAGTATGATGAAGCGGTCTTACCTTGATGGAATACAGGCTTGGTATTGCCAGATTTTATTGATATTTTTAAAAAGAAGCTGGAAGTCCTTTCTTTTTGGGGGTGGGAGGAGCTGGAGCAAAACCTTCTGATTTTTCAATGACAAATTAAAAGTTTTGGCCAAGATTTGCAACTGCAACCTTTCCCCTCCTGAGTGACATCATGGTACCCCACAACAAGTCCAAACGAGACTCTGAAGACCTGTTCTTCACTTCCCAGTTATGCACCCTTTCAAAAGGTCACTGAAACTTCTCTGGGCCTCAGTTTCCTCACCTGCAAAATGGACCTAATGGACCTAAGGATGTCTGCCTTATTTATTTCACATAATTTTCCCATGAATCAAATAAAGTAAGCTTTTCAAAAGCAAGAGCCATTTCATTTTTATGTCCCTGGGGCCTGTGCCCAATCGAAATAAAGTTTGTTGAACTGAAAAGTACACTGAAAACTGTGAAGCATCTATCAAATGTCAAGTTTCACACTAAATACTAGTCGTCAAAACCTTTTAAAATTGTATGAAAAGTTTCTATGTGGCATTTTCCAAAGAAACAATGTATTTCCCCCTCCCTCGAAAAAGCTCTCCCAACAAAAGTGACAGTACCTGTTTAGTAACTTGAGAGAGAGAGAGAGAGAGAGGGCTCTTTTATGCAAATTTGATTTCCCTATAATAATCTAGAGCTATTCTGCTAGAAGGAATTATCTCTGCAGCCTGGCAGCTGTGGTAGGCAGTGAATTAAAAATGGCTCTGTATATGGGAAAATCTGTTCTATAATCAGTGCTATTCTTGGAGGGGACATCAATCTAGTCCAGCTCCCATGATGCTCCACTTGTATGAATGACATACAAGTGTGAGGTAGAAACTCTCCTTACATCATGGCTGAGGATGCTGCCCCACCAGAGACTGTGCACCATGACCCTGAGATGGATGGAGACAGAACTAATGGTGGCCTCCAACCAGCCAGTGTGGCCAATCCCCTTAGTTTGGGTAAAAAACATGAGCGGAAAAACAAATCTTTCAACAGTGATTTATTCAACGCAACTCTAATGAACTGCCCAGTCTCAAGGTTACTGTAAGGTTTCCGCCTGTTTTCTTTTCCTTCCTTCCTTCCTTCCTTCCTTCCTTCCTTCCTTCCTTCCTTCCCTCCTTCCTTCCTTCCTTCCTTCTTTCCTTCCTTCCTTCCTTCCCTTCCCTTCCTTCCTTCCCTCCTTCCTTCTTCCTTCCCTTCCTCTCTACCCCCTTTTCTTCCTTCCTTCCCTCTTTCCTTTCCTCCTTCATTCCTCTCTTCCTTTCTTCCTTTTCCTCCCTGCTGTTCTCATACAGAGATACAAGCCTCTATTCCTGAGTCATAAGACACCAGGCAAGGAAATGCTATTCAAGGGCTCTTTGTCCATGGGAAAGGCACATGGACAGAAAAGTGTCTTTAAAATAAGCAACCAACACAGTGCTTTACATAACATGTCATCATGCTCTTAATGAGACAACTGCTTGGTCATTAAAAATACCCTGGCCTTGAGTGGCTAATTTTACTTGAAGTCACCACACGGCAGCCTCAGCCCTCACCCCACAAAAAGAAATTACACTGCAGACGAGTAAAGCCATTATATTCCTCAAAATGAATCCTAGCTCCTTCATCAGACCATAGAAACTTCTTGGAAATCCGCATCCCTGTGTTACATCTGAGGTGTCCTCCTTCTTTCTCTGAGTCAAACACACCATCATTGTGTCTGCTTGGGAAGGTGTCAGGAGATCAAAAAATTAAACTGTGGGTTTGTCTGCATGTGTGCCTGTGTCTCTTTATAACTGGGTGTGAACTTACCCTGATTTAAGTCGCTCAGGATCCTTTAAAATAACCAAGCGCAATGCCAGGAATGCCAAGAAATTGTATCTTCTAAATTGGAACCAGTTTCCCCCTTTCAAGCACTATAAAGAAATTGGCTTTGTCAGCGTGCATTGTCCATGAGCCTAAAGACCCACACAGCTGGGTGCATACATGACCACAGGGGAGGGTCAGAGTCTCCGGAATGTTGGGTCCTCCAGGGAGGACAGAGCGGGCTCCATTTAACCCCCAGTAGAGCAGGGGTACCTGCTTGACATGGTGGAGGACAACCTCTCCAAGTTGATGGAGCGTGGAATCTGCTTTAGACTACATGAGACTGAGCATCCACACCAAGACAGCTCTAAATAGCTCCACAGAGATGCAAGAAATGCTGCTGTGTCCTTCAGGAATGTTCCCAAAGGGAAGCATTCCTGCTCCCCGACAGGGCTCCGTTGTCCGGCCCTTGCGGGTCATTCTCATGTAGCCATTTCTTTATGTTTTTCTTGGGTTCTGTACTTTTGAGGTCTTTCTATTTTTTTCAGCTACAGCAGCCCTAGATACCAGGCATCACTAGGCATGCACCTATCTTTTAGCCCAACTCCACTCCCTCTGAAGCTCTGGAAGGCTCCAAAGTCCCGACAAAAGGCACAAAAGCTGCCTACATTATCACTTCGGTTGGAAAGCAAATCGGGTGGCACTGCAGGGTTAATTTAAAAGACAGCTGCATCCATTTTGCTCATTACTCTTCATGTACAAACTGCAAATTGCATTTGAAAATATTTTCTTTAAAATAAAATTGTCATTTCTGAGCCTCCTGCAGGCATCCAGTGTCTGGGTAAAGCAAGTAGCACAAGTGAAGCAGGGTGTCATTCGGCATGCTTCACGGAGGTAGCAGCCCACGCCCTGCTGACCCTATTGCACAGTGAATAATGCAAAAGGGGGAAATGTTATTGTTCAATAAATCATTCTCCTACATTGGGAAGCTGGGTCAGAATTTGCCTCACAAGCTTCAGAATTCAGTCTGGTGACTCTGGGTTTTAAGAGGAAGCAACTAAATGTGTGACTCCCTAATTTTGTCCTCCCATTGACCTCTTTCGCTTTCTCATGGATCTAAGTTGGTTTCCCCCAGGAATCCTGAAAATGAGAATGAAATTAATCAGAAGGCATTCACTGTCTGGATGTCAGGCACTGGTGGTATGTGCCTCAATTTCCATCTCTGGAAAACAGGGGTGCTCGTAATACCTCTTTTATAGGGTTGTTATGAAAAATAAATCAGTTGATTCATAGAAAGTATCTGATATGATGTCCAGCACATGGTTAGCACACGGTAAATGCAGACATAGATACAGAAACGTAGACGTTACATTTCCTGAGTCTGCAAAACAAGAGGCAACTATTTAAAAGCTTTTTCTAAAAAGGCTCAATTGGAGTAAGGTGCTCTAGACTTAACACCTGAACCCACAAGTTAATTTCAACACCACCAGAGAGAAACTGATTTTGCGTCTCCTGGTGTGATGCAATAAGAAGTACACATCACCACCTATGAAGTGTTTCTACCAAAATTGTAAACCTGAACTTGATCAAGCCTCTGGATCTAACAGTGTCCAAGAGAAAAATTAAAAAGACAGAGGAACATCAGGGTTGCAAGCAACAAAATCCAAACTGTAGTAAATTCAATAGGACAAATAAATTCAACAAATAAATTTCAAGCAAAGAATAAAAAGAGAAGGAGTATCTTAGATTAAAAGAAACATAAAAGTCATATCCACCAAATGCAGTGTGTGGACCTCATTTTGATCCTGCTTTGAACGAGCCAAATGTAAAATACCAGTAGTTCAAATGGGGCAATCTGAACACTAACTGGATATCTGTGATATTCAGGAATTATTCTGAATTTTTTAGCGGCTCCTCCCAACTGAGAGGTAGAGTCTAATTCCCCTCCACTGACCCTGGCCCTAGTGACTCCCTTCTTCAATGGAATGTGATGGAAGCAATGGCAGTAAGCTCGGACACTAGATCATAAGAAGCCTTACAGCTTCTACCCAAGTGTCTTGGAACTCTTGCTCTTGGGACATTCCTTCTTGGAACCCAGCAGCCATGCTAGGAGAAGCCCAAGCCACATGGAGAGACCATCTAAAGAAACTAAGGCATCAACAGCCCCACCTGAGTTCCCAGCTGACGGTCATATGAGTGAGCCACCTTGCATATCCAGCCCAGTCGGATCTTCAGACAACCGCAGCCAACTAAAATCTGATTATAATGGCATTAGAGACCGCAAATGAAAACTGCCCGGCTAAACCCAATGAGCCCACAGAATTGTGAGAGATAACAATAAACTATTGTTTTAAGACATCTAGTTTAGAAGTGGTTTGTTATGCAGCAAAAAAATCAGAAAACTTTACCTCTTAGAGACGTACCCTTCAGTATTTACAGAAGAAATGATATCATACCTAGGATTTTCCATTTAATCCAGTTGAAGTGGGGGGAATAGTTGAAATGAGCTTGCCCCATGTGCTGCTAATTATTAAAACTGAAAAATTGGATCAGAGGGAGTAATTATACTCTTCTTTCTACTTTTGAATTTTTTTGAAATGTTTTCTAATGAAAGTTTTTTTTTAAGAGCTCTGGATTTATCAAGAGAGTTCCAAGACTACAGGGGGAAAGAATATTAGCTATTAGGTGATTCTATGTGGTAGGCATCACAGATGTCATTTAAATGTGTAGTGTTGATAAGTTCATTGGTACCTGTCCATCTACAGGACATCCAACTCTCAGAAGGCAGCAGATAGAGTTGAAATAACCTGGAGTCAAGAGTGGAGTTCAAATCCCAGCTCCACCTCCTTCTGGGAGTCCTTGGGCATGCTCTTCAATATTTCTGGGCTTCACTCTTTCATGTGCAAAACACTTCTCCTAATGAAGTTGCCCGATTCTTAAACAGTTAAAGGGGCAATGTACCCTATAAAGTGCTATAAAAGTATAGATATTATTGTTGCCAGCTGTGATGAAAAAGAAATCATTTATTCTCGAGGTCTTGACAATATTACATCACGAGAGATCATCTGCACACCAGTGTAAATGACATTAAATTTCTGTTCTCTTATCACACAATTCAAGAGCTGAACAGACCTTTCTTCATGCTGGAGGATGCATTTGGTTAAAATAGAAGTCATGTAGGGTATGTAAGGTTCATTTTGGGGGTGGGGTACATCTTGAAGAGATATGCATTCATTGCCTAGGGCATCAGAAACGTGGTGCTATGCTTGGAGCAGAAAATCGGGTGTACAGCAAAAGAGAGGTCAACCAAATTGCTTCTTGCTATGGGCAACTCCACAGAGCATCCTGCAGAGTGAGTGGTTCAGAAACGATTTCAGGACAGTTGGTTATTCTCCCAAACAACACGAAAGAGGCTAACGAGTCATTAACTTCACTAATAAATTAATCCACGAATATGTGAGCTGCTATCTTGAGATAGAATTCAATGTACATCTCTCTTTACGTAGTGAATATAGAGGAAACCAAATATTGTAACTGAAGCAGATTCCTCCATTAACTTGGCTTTCCATTTCAATGATCTGTTGCTATTGAAATAAATTGTGAAAAAAATTAATGAAATCTAACTTCAAAAGGCAGCTTAAATCCACACATTTGCCAATGGCTCATAACTTGCTAATAAAATATAAACAACATGTTAGGTAATATAAAATAGCAATAAAACAAATGTTACTGTAAGACAACTCCTTGCCTTTTTTCCTCTACTAGATTTGAAGCTTTGTGAAGGTAAATTTCTTGTGTATTTAGCTTTCCTATGGCATCAACTGAAATGCCTTAGACTAGCATTTCCCAAAGAATGTCTGCAGATCCCCACACCACCTAATTTTATTGGTGTTGGATTGGTTAATGGTCTCTGGAGTTGTGTGTGTGTTTGGGAAATGCTGGGGTGAACAACCTTAATCAGGTTTTGTATTTGGTGGTGGTTTTTGAATGACGAGCCTTGGGACAGTCCCTCTTGGAACCCAGCAGCCATGCTGGGAGAAGCCCAAACCGCCTTCTTAAATGGTTGTACCATCTTGCATTCTCATGAGTGAGAGCTCCTGTTGCCACACATCCTCTCTAGCAGGTATCATTTAACCTGATTTTTTAAATGAAGAAACTGAGTCTAGACTCCAAATGAAGTGACTGGAACCAAGCACAAGTTCAATCATTGTGCTTTTTACAATTCATTGGAGCAGGAGTCTAAAAGCTAACCCCCAGGGCCAAATCCCACCCGCCACCTGTTGCTCTACCACCTGTGAGCTAAGAATAGTTTTCACATTTTCAAATAATTAGGGGGAAAAAGTCAAAAGAAAAATATCATGACCTGTGAAAATTACATGGAATTCAAATTTCAGTGTCTATTTAATAAAGTTTTATTGGCACACAGCCACGCCTACTGTTTTCCCATATCTGTGGCTGCTTTTGTGCCTTGCCAGCAGAGTCAAGTAGTTGCCAGAGAGAGAATATGGCCTGCAGAGCCTGAAATATTTACTAGCTGGCTCTTTACAGAAAGAGCTTGCCAAGCTCTGCCCAGAAGAATCAGACCCAATTAGAAGTATCATCTCTATGAAGACAATCAGGCTTTGTAAAGGTTTTCTATCAACAAACTCAAAAATGTATTCAAAAGTAGTTTCTTTTTTTTTTTTTAACTTTTTATTTTATATTGGAGCATAGTTGATCAACAATGTTGTGTTAGCTTCAGGTGTACAACAAAGTGACTCAGTCATACATATACATGTATGTGTTCCTTTTCAAATTCTTTTCCCAATTAGGTTGTTACAGAATACTGAGCAGAGTTCCCTGTGCTATACAGTAGGTCCTTGTTGGTTATGCATTTTAAATATAGCAGTGTATACGTGTCAATCCCAAACTCCCTAACTATCCCTCCCCTCCCCACCCTTCCCCCTTGGTAACCATAAGTTAGTTCTCTAAGTCTGTGAGTCTGTTTCTGTTTTGTAAATAAGTTCATTTGTATCATTTTTTTTTTCAAAAGTAGTTTCTATATGCAGCTCCCCTTCTTATAGAACTCTCCGTGCTACTTTTTCCGGACAGCTTAGCATTGTATAGGTGGTGATGCTCCAAGAAGAAAGTATTGAATTTTGACTGCCAACAGTAAAGTGCACTGTCTCTAAGATTTAGACTCTTTCCCCTTCAAGAGAGCAACATCCTGGGGACTTCCCTGGTGGCGCAGTGGTTAAGAATCCGCCTGCCAATGCAGGGGACACGGGTTCGAGCCCTGTTCCGGGAAGATCCCACATGCCGCGGAGTAACTAAGCCCGTGCGCCACAACTACTGAGCCTGCGAGCCACAACTACCAAAGCCTGCGTGCCTAGGGCCCGTGCTCCGCAACAAGAGAAGCCACCGCAATGAGAAGTCCGTGTATCGCGACAAAGAGTAGCCCCTGCTCACCGCAACTACAGAAAGCCCGCGTGCAGTAACGAAGACCTAATGCAGCCAAAAATTAAAAAATAAATAAATTTATTAAAAAAAAAGAGAGAGACAGCAACATCCTGCCTGGCCTCCCTTTTTTTTTTTTTTTTTTTTTTTTTTTTGCCTTAAGGTTTGTTTACACTCAGCAGGAGGAAAGGTAAGGAGATAAAAGCAATGTAGAATGAATAAAGGAAGACAGGCTACAGCAAAACACAGAGAAGGCAAGATTAGAGGAGTGAGCCTCAGGGAAGAAAGTTTACAAGTTAGCAATTGAGTGGATGGAAAGGGAGATTACACCTGGAACACAGTGGCCAGAAGGAAGAATCACTGGAGACAAAATCGCCACAGGCAAAGGTTATTTCAAATGCACAAATCTCCCAACGTGTGGATCAAGTCACTGAAATAATGAATTTAATTCTGGCAATTAGCTTCTTTAGTCGGCTGGGAGCCCTGCTGGCATTTCAACCCAGACCCTTGCTGGGGGGTCAGTTAGAACAGGGGAACACAGGGAGGGGAAAGACATTTTGCATCTGCAATTCCTTCTTTCTGTCACTCACTTCCCAGACAGAGGAAAGGGGAGAAAGGACTCAGGGCCAGTGTCAGCCTGAAAACACCCCTGACACTTTAGGCTCTTGAAAGGCAGAAAACATGAGTTTCTTTTTTTTCCCCTTGCATCCTCAAAGTAATCTTATGAATAATAAAGAATGGTCAATTATTGAACGTTTACTATAAACCAGGCCCCAAATTGAATCCTTTCCACGTATTAACTTCTTTAATCCCTGTAACAACCCTTTGACCTAAGTAATATTCTGGAGACTTTGAAGAGATTTAGAGAAGTCAAATGACAAGGCTGGGGAGAAGCTGGGCTTCGAACCCACAGTGACTTTATCAGCCTCCAAAGTCCACACTCTAAAACCTCCATGAGGCACAGGCTCCCAGTGAGCTAAGAAAATTACCTTAAGCACTAAATCAATCACACATGTTCTGAGCGAATCCAAACTGTGTTCCTTCTGGCCATCAGGCATACTTATTTGTACTAAATTATGAAAATGTTATTTATAAACACCTCTTTGAAACACTGTAGCTTACCAAGTGATTTTATGTACCTTTATCTCATTTAATTCTGCCCGCAAACTTGAGTAGGAACAGAAGGAAACCCTGAGTGCCTTTAACCAATATCTTTTCTCCCCTTCTATTATCTCCTTCCAGATCAGCAGAAAACTACGTGCCTAGCCACCTGACGGAGAGGAGTAGAGAATAAACTATAATATGCATCACTGTACCTCTGGGTTTGCCCAAGGCAGGCCCAGTTTAGGTCCGTTGTCCCTCTTTCACTCTCAAGAGTGCCCATTTGAATTATCAATTATATAGTCACCCTAGCTCGGGGATCCTCAACCTCAGCTATGCAACTGGATCACCTGAGATTATTTTAAAATACTGAGTCCTGACCCCAACCATGTAGATTCTGGTTTGATTTATATGCAGTGAGGCCCCAGCATAGGTATGTTTTAAACGTCTTCATGTGTTTCAAATATGCAGCTGCAGCTAAAAAGTACTGTACCAGCTCTAAACCAAAGTTGTTGGGTGTAACTTCTGGAAAAATTCTTTTAAACTATGTAAAGGGAGCTTACTCAGCTAGGAGGAGGTGGCCTTGGGCCCTTCCTCCTTCTTGCTGGGAATGCTGACATGAGAGCTGGAGCTCAAGTGGCCATTTTGGTCTCTGAGGCTACCTTGAAGATGAAAACCACACACCAAGAGGGAAAACAAAGAGTAGAAGCTGGGGTCATCAACAGCTATAAAGCCATGGACTATCTATAGATTTTTATCAACAAGGAAGAAAAATCTTTCTTTTTTCAAGCCACCACACCAAATGTCTGTTACCAACAGCCAAGTGCAATTCTTAAGTAATACAGTTGGCATCACTATGTTACAAATGAGAAAAGTTGCTCAGGGTCCCACAGTTTCTAAGTAACAGAAGTCAAATGTTCTGACTCCAATCCTATGACCTTTCTGCTAGAAGGAATGGGGCAGAGTATATTTTACGGACAGAGAAAAGGGTTCTCACTTACACACGTGTATCTTCCCAGACAACTCTACTGACATTCTGACCACCTATTTTTGAATCCTTTTCATATGTATTGCCAGAACATTGAACAAGGAGAAGATATGATAAGTAGCAGCTCTTACGAATACATATAAAGTTTATTTTGCTTTAAGAACAGCATGCCCTTAAAATTTCCTTTATACTGTGGTTGTATTCCTGATAAACTTATGTAAAATTTCTTAAATCCCTAATTCTTTTCATTTATTTACTCAACAAATACTTTCTGAGAACCTAGTATGGAAGAGACACTAATTTTACAGGAAAAAGTGTTTGAGAAAGAGTTTGCAGGGTTTACAGAAAGACACATGTTCTTCCCCACGAGGAGTTGAAAATCTGAGTGGGATATAACATGTACATGAATAGCTATAGTGGATGCTCAGTGCTGCTCGCAAAAGGTTGTGGTCAACCAAAGAAGGACAAGATCACCTTTGGCTTAAGGAACCAGGGAAGGCTTCATGGAAGAGGTGGCATTCATGTTTTGAGATCTCAAAAGGCCAACGGGGACAGGCACTTCCGGTCCAGGAACTTGCCTGATCAAGGCTGAAAGGCAGTTATGAGGTGGGTGTGTTAACAAGGAGTCCAGTTGGACTGAAACACAATGTCTGTGCTAGACAAAGAGGGTAGATGAGGCTGGGAAGGTAGTTTAGGGTCAAATTACAAAAAGTCTGGAAGGCCAGGCTAACAGTTTTGGATCTATTCAGTAGACAGTGTGGGTCAGAGCAGTGACCTCGGAAGATTAATTTGCCAAGCCCAAGCAAAAGGAATTAGCCAGGGAGAGAAGAGAGGAAGGGGGACCACGTAAGATGTCACAGCCACAGTCCAGGCAAGAGGTAATGCGCGTCAGAATTAGGGCAGAGGTAGTGGGAACGCAGAGGGAGGCTAAGTGCCAGAAACAGAACTGACTAGACTTGGCAGGATGTGGGAAATTAGACAAAGGCAAGGGAGGAATTGGATGGCTCAAGGTTCCAGGCTGAGGAAATGAGTGGCATTCATTAGAAGTGCAGGTTCCAGGAATGCAAAGTTCTAACAGTCAGTAGGAAGTATAGAACTGTCCTATGGGAGAGACGTCAAGAGTGCAGTTTCAGATTTCTGAGTGATTTGTCTGGAAGCCATTAAAATAGGGAAATAGTAGAGAGAAAAGAAATGTGAAGATAGAAACTTGAGTAATATTGACAATTGCCAGATGGGGGTAAAGGAAGGAAAGAAGAAAGGAAGGGAGGAAGGGAGGGAGGGAGGGAGGGAGGGAGGAAGGGAGACCAAAGATTAGAGAAGAAGGAAAGAAACTAAGGGAATACAACATTACAGAAGAAAAGGAAGACAGGATTTAAAGAAAGAATTGTACTAACAGTGTTAAATCAATAAAATAACATTATCTGTTGGTTTTTAATTTGACGTTTTCTTTCTGGGGGTAGCTTAGCTCTGGTGCTGGATGACTCCCAGCACAAGCCACAGATTTCTCCCTTTCCACAGGAGGGTGTAGCCACAGACACCAGACAAGGTCAGTGGCCTCCAGTGATGTAATAGGAAAACAGGTCCCCCTAGTCAGGGACCTAAAAGCCCTGAAATCTGGTCCAAATTCTGCCTCTCAGATAAATTTCATAACTTCACTGGGTCTCTGTAGATTCATCTATAAAATGATGAGTCAAGATCAATTGCACAAAGATATATAGTCAAGGGTATTCCTTGTAGTATTGTTTTGTTACGGTAAAAATTTGGAAACAACCCAAATGTCCAACAATAAGGAATTGGTTAAATAAATTATGGTCTGTTCATACAGCAGATCACTTTGTAGCCATTAAAAGCTATGATATAGAAATAATTTATTGACACATAAAGATGTGTACAATATATTCTACTTCAAAAGTAAATTATGAGATTATGATGTCTTTTTTAAAAACATATGCATAGAAAAAAGTATAGATGACATAAATGTTTGTCTCTATCTCTAAAGTAGAGAAATGATGGATGATTTTCACCATATTTCATTTTGCTTATCTGTATTTTCTAAGTTTTCTAGACTAAACATGTATTATAGGTAAAAGTTTTAAAAAACATATTTTTTTTAAGTGAAATGGCCTCTATATGGCTATAACACTACCCCTCTCCCTCAGACTACTTACTTCAGGTTTTCTGTAGGAATGCTTACCATATATACATAATAAAAAATAATAGAAATGTTATTCCTTATACTTAATTTTAATTTATAATAACTTATGTGGCCATCCGTTGAGTGTGCAGTTGCAGTCAAGATCCTTCAGTCTACAAGCAGAAAACCTGAACTCAAGAAGTTTTCTTAACCCCAAGGATCCAGCTTCTCCATCTTGTAAAATTTGATGATACTTCCTACCCCAGTGAACTCAGAGTCTGAGATTAGCTGAGCGAAATAAAATATGTGCCAGGCTGTTGGATGAGGTCATTGAGAGGATGTGTTGCTGGTTGACCCTGGAGCTGGACCCAGGCAATCAGAGATTCCTCTCCCCCTCCCCTGTCCTTGGCACATACGTTCCACCCACCACTCCCACACTAGGAGATGTTTCAAGGATGCAGCCTTGAGAAAGTAAGGTGCCATTGAGACCCTCTGGACTGTGTATGTGACAGAACCCCATTAAGGCCTGTTTGTAAACTTTTAAGATTCTGATGGGTGGGGGCAGAAATCTACTCATCTTGTACTGCCCAAGACAAGCTTCGTTTGTAAGTTTCCTCACTTATTAAACCCTCCACTGGTCAATCTGGGGTGGGCTCCTCTTTCTTCAATCACTCCTTGCCCTCTGCATATAGGGCCAGTTTCAGATTTCACCACAGGAACCTCCCAAGGTTGTGAACCAACCCAGCCCTAAACTGTAAAGGGCCACCCAAATAGGAAGCTATTATTACATTCTGGACTTCAAGGGACACATAGTTTTCTAATTAAACATCATGGACTACTTTCAGTCCTCTGGCATTTATCTATTCATTGAGCAAATGTATTCCAAAGTCCTACTATGTGCCAGGCACTGTGGCAGGTCCTGGGGATGCAATGGGAAGTGACATAGACATTCTGTCCACCTTTATGTGCCATTATCTAGTCATTCCCTAAACACCAAGACACAGTGCTGGAGCCCAACAGACCTAATTCTAATTAGAGCTCTTAAAGGTGTTAGGACCCAAGTCAGGTACTTAACCTATCCACACCACCCTTTATGCAACAAATAAGGGTGATAATATCCACCTCAAAAACCTATTCTAACATCCATTTCAAAAACCTATGCTAAAGATTAAGCGATTATACAAAAGTGTCTGGCACAGGACCCGGCACATAGTAGGACCTCAGTAAACATAGCTATTATTTCATTATGAATCCCATTGTTTGCTGAATTAACTGCCAATATACCATGAGCAAATTTTTCTTTAAGTCATTCAATAGCAAATTTTATTTCACCAGACACACTTCAATTCTGATCAATACCACATCTTTTACTACTTAGGAAATAGTTTTGCTAATTCTTTGCCAGAATTCTTATATTTAGAGAGCATTGGGTTGTATTATTCAATTTTCACTCTTTGACACTCATCCGGGATTTCTTTTCTTCTTTGAGACAGCCGTAGGTTGTCTAGATTTCAAATACTTAGCTTCTGTTGGAAAAGGAAAAACAAAAAAATATTCCTTTGGACAATGATTTCTTTTCCCCAGTGGCTAAAAACAGAGGGAAAAGAGCCAAAAGAGGAGGCTGGTATAAAGAGAGATGCCATGAGACTTGCCATCATCCAGAAGTTGGGTTGTCTCTGCTACGAGAACACTTCCCATGGCCCCCTTCAGCAGATAAACACCAAAGAAAAGGGCATTCCTTCTCACTCAGGGACCATCAGTCAGGATACCACCTGTTGCTCAGTTGGAACAGACCATACTGCTTAGATACCATGGAAGTGTGATATTTCCCTTCACTTCCTACTCCCCAACCAACACCAATCTCTAACAAATCTTCAACTGTGTATATATGTGTGTGTGTGTGTGTGTGTGTGTGTGTGCGTGTGCGTGTTACAACACAAATGCAGGAAACAGTGCATCCTAATAAAAAAAAAAAAAAAATTCCTCTCCCCTTTCAGCAGCATCCTAGATACACAAAGTATGCAGTAGAACCTAAAGTGCCCTAAAACCCAGAGAAGCCAGAGGTACCAAGGCTATTCTCTCCCACTTCCAGCCTCGGGGAACTTCCTTAATGCCACAGCCAAACTATGTAACTGTGACCACACTTCCTTATGGCTGCAGCGCCACCTAGTGGCCAGGTGAGCAAGGAGTACGCTCATTCTCATCAATGTGAAAAAGCAACTTCCATCCTTTCCAAAGAGAAACAAAAGTGGCTGCTACACACGACAGCTAGAATTAGGAATCACCACGGTTCTATCATATTCAAATTATTTCCTGATTATAATCACATCCAAATCACTGGGAAGAGACAAGAGAATAGAAAATTCCTGCTCTCATTAGATTTTCATGTCCAAATGCATCCTCATACAAACTCACAAACTTGCACAAATATTTAGTCTAAATCCAGGCATCTTTGTGGCCTGTAAAGTCTTCAAGGCCTGCAATGATATACATAAAATCTTTTTAAAACAAAAAGGAAGATGAAAAATAGGTCTCTAAAGACCTGTAATGAGATTCCTCTTTTCTATTTTCCACAAATTGCTCTGTTGACTTGCTGGCATTTTTGATGTCATCAGAAACTGATAACTGAATTGCAACTTTATCCTGCAGAGAACAACCAAAAACATGCCTGTACGTTGTAAAGATGGCAGTTTAACTAACATAATTTGTTTAGGACTTAACCTGGGGGTATACAACCTAATTCAGTTCATTTTAAACCCAAATTATTCCAGTTAATAGCCTGGTGGAGCTCAGAACAGAATGCGTGCACTGCCGCTAAGTATTCCATATTAAAAATTGTGATGGGATATGCTTTTTTTAATTAAAAGTTTAATGTACATTAACATTTTTAGATGAAAAACTGACAATCCGAAAACAGTTCTAAATTCTCCTTTGATTATTTTTCCCGAGCACTGAAGGCATGATATAGCTACAGAAATAAGCTAACAGTAAAGTTCTTTGAAAGATTATTTTCTGTCATTTCTCACGTGTTCTTTGTTATAACCCTCCAGTGGTTTTCTGGTACAGAGATGAATCGGGTAAAACTCTTAGCTGGGACTCCAACCCACAAGAACTTGACTTAATTTCTGACCCATACCTCCTGGTCAGGCCAACTCACTGTCCCCTGCTGAGACCTACAACGGACCAAATTCTAAGTAGGATGAGTTGCTGATTTCCTGCACTCTTTCTGCATCCACCGGCACCATCCAACCCCCACCACTCACATGGCCTTGCACTGACCCCTTGCTTTGGACCAGAGTAGGGCTGTCAGATTCAGAAAAAAAAAAAGGAAAAGGAAAGAAGGGTAAGACATTCAGTTAAATTTGAATTTCAGATAAACAACAAATAAATTTTAGCATCAGTATGACCCAAATATTGCATAGGGGCGTACTTATACTAGAAACTTATGTGTTGTTTACCTGAAGTTCAAATGTAATGGGTGTTCTGTATTTGATCCAACAACTCCAGTTTAGGTGCCCTCTTGGGGTGTCACATGGTGATCTGGTCTTCAATGCAAGAGTCTTTTTCCCATCCGTTTCTGAGCCACTGACTCCATAATGAAGCCTACCTGTCTACATTCTTTTAAGATGTCCAAGTGACCAGTCATCAAATCAGAGAGACTAATGTTAAGCTCTCTTTCTTGGTACTGACAACAGCCTTAATCAACAGTTCCCAAAACATGGTGTGTGTGCGCAATTAGTAGTACATGACTGAATTCTTTTGTTGTTTTGTTTTCATTGTATTTTTTTTTTTGGTGATCATTAATAATACTTACTACTCATTAATAACACTACTGCTTTCCCATTTATGGTAGTGATATAAATTTATTTTAAAATTTATTTTAAAATAAATTTAAGTGGTTTTTTTTTTTAAAAGAAAGGTGAATGAATATAAGGGAGAAAAGTAAGTAAACAATAGCACAGATGCTACTCAGATAAAGTGATATCATGACAGTGGCACCAAAAGGACTGACGTTTAGGAAACAATGACCTAAAGCCCACAGGCCAAATCTGGCCCCCCACCCATTTTTGTAAATAAAGTTTTATTGGGACATGGCCACAACCATGCGTTTATGTATTGCTTATGGCTGCTTTCATACAACAACAGCAGAGCTGAGCAGTTGCAAAAGAGATCATATGACTCACAGGGCCTAAAATATTTACTCTCTGGCCCTTTACAAAAAAAAAAGTTTCCTGACCCCTGACCTAAAGCATCACTCATCCAAGCTAGTCAAAGGAAAAGATAGAACTTTGAAAGTCCCCATGACAGAGATATTTTTGGACAACCCAGCCTAAAGCCAAAATGGTCCTCCATTTCCCATTTCAGATTCTTTTTGTTAACCTCCTTCCCATGCCTGAATCTGCTGAGGCTTTCATCCTTCATTCTCATGCTTAAGATTCAGAATAATATCTGCTTCTTCCAGTAAGCCTTCCCTTATTAACTCAGACCCACCTACACCCTGAACTAGGTGATAGTAAGTGAAATACACCAACATGCCTTTTATCGAGTTCTCTTTAAAAATACAAAAAGAAAAAAAAAAAAATCTGTTCTTATAGAGAACTATGGCCATATAAGGCAAAGCCTTTTTAATAACACAACAACTCAATACTTTAGTACAGAATATGTTAAAGTTAGCATAAATAGGTAACACAGTAACTTCCATAATCATGCACAAATTACTTCTGAAACAATGGTTAAGCTCTGGAAATAAAGCTTTAATCAGCCGCAAATGTCTGAGTAAGCATAATTGCATCCCGCTAGTTAAACATCCTTAAGCATGATAGAATTCTGATCCCACAGGTCAGCAATATTGCAGCATCTCAAGCCAATTCACTAAGATGAGAAGACACAGACACCTTAGGTTTAAAATAAAATTAAAATACAGCCCCTATTGTGCTGTTACAGTCATTGAATATATCTAGAAATTTTCCCAGCCTTGGAAAACACCACATACATAGATAGATATGTGGATTCCAGCTCAATGTCATCTCCTTGATAAACCTTTCCAAGCTGGCCCAGACAAAATTTGTTGCCCTTCCCTCTGAATATCTATTGACTCTGGTTGCTCTTGAAAGTCCAGTAGTCACCAACATGCCATAACTGTGTACCTGGTGACAAGTCACTGACCTGGTTGCCTCTAAATCAAGGCCTATGTTTGACTTGCTTTCTCTAGCCTAACACATGATAGGGCTAGTTAAGTTTTGGCTAAAAGAAGGGATGAAACCCTCAAAGTTGTTCCAAATGAGATCCAAGGAGAATATGACAAGTTTCCAGTAAACTAGCAGAATAAAACAAAACTAAGTAAATGTTTCTGTACTAATCAAAGAAACATTCCGTTTGTAACCCAGTTTGGTTAACAAGTTATGCCTATCACAGCAAGATACACAATGAGTAGTGTTGGGGGAGGGGTGGATCAATGACCTCTAGCCTTTCCCATTTTCTATGCTTTCTCTTCCTGTCAAGTTCTTATCATCTGCCTATTGCTGCTCTTTTTCTCTTAGAAAATAAGCCAGTATCAGTCATTTGCACATTAGTATGAATAAGATAATTAGTTACCTCTCCCAGTTACCTCTCTCAGTTCTAACAAAGGCAGTAAAGTCATTATCCCAAATTAAAGGAACCAGAAGGATGTGCAACAGGCCAAGGAAAACGTCAAACACAACCCAACTCTGCCTACAAGTCAAGCCTGTTGGGGTGGAAAGTTACCTTGGCTCAAATAGAGATGTACAAAATGGCAGCAGTAATGGTGGGGATTGAAATACATACAATGATTATTTTTAGCATCCTTTCCAGATCTTAGAGTCACTTTGTTTATTTCAGAACATAATATATTATTTGCAACTATGTGGTACATGTTTAAAAGTAGAGACCTTGAGCCAAAGTGAAAAACTTCAAGGAAAATTTTACTGTATTCATGAGAAAGACAAAAACATCCTAAAAAATGTCTGTTCTCTATGTGATTTTTTTAGCCTTTACATGTCTATAGCTGGTTTTTTTATTTGGGTATTTTGGGAGAAGCCTCACTGATTATGCCAAATAGGAAAGGAAGGAGAAAAAAAACTATGAAAGAGCTGTGCTGGCTGAGCAAACTGTTTAAGTAAACACCTAGTAATAGGGGAGCGGAAGAAATGTTAAATCCAGAGGGAACTATATGCCATGTGTTCCAGTATCTATCCCAGTTAGAATGCCACAATCCCAAAGGAGAAGTGCTATAAAAAGCATAATTTGAGTATCAGCTCTCATCATTCAATATAGTTTTTCAACCCTTTCAAAATTACATTGAAAAATCTATATAATGCACGTTTAGATTAATGAACTGTTTGAATCTGGATCAATAAGCACTCGAGGCTCTGTGCCGTTGACACCTGCTGGGAACATCTAGAAGAATGCTTCATGGAGGGCTGAGCCAGTCGGCACTTTGTAACTACAGGGGTTCCACTTAATAAACAAGCAATCTAATATATGACCTCTGCAGATTAATTTCCTGAGAGCAAGTAAATAATCTGGATTCAAAATTTCCCTGATTATGCATATAATTACAGTATCACTTACCAATTAACACACTGATTTAAACCTTCTTGGGATTATGTATTTAAGAGTATAAAAGAGATCATTCTGTCATCATCCAAACACTCAAAAATGCTCTAGTTTGGCAAAGAATCACAGAGAGCATAACTTTCCACCCATCTGATTTCTCTTATGGAAGAAAAAACTATGATGGTAAGATTATAAATGATACCTTAAAATATCATAGACCATAATTATTGTCTCAATAACTGGACCACAATGACACCCATTAGCAAAGGTTTGTACATGACATAATAACAAAGTCTTGGGGAAACTTCATCATCTCCTGAAATATTTCTGTAGAACCACAGATTTATAAAACTGCTTCTCTAGCTCGGATTATTACTATTTTTTAATTTACTGCAGCAACGAGGGTATAATTTATCCACCATTAGACAGTTACATAAATAGACAAAGATATATGGTAGAGATTCTTCCCCACTTTAGACAAGTATAATGATTAATGTTAGTTTGTTATTTCTTATTCCTACATAAAATTTCTCATT
This sequence comes from Eubalaena glacialis, assembly GCF_028564815.1. NCBI lineage: Eukaryota > Metazoa > Chordata > Mammalia > Artiodactyla > Balaenidae > Eubalaena > Eubalaena glacialis. Next base: position 51,769,558 of record NC_083720.1, read on the forward strand.
AAAAATGTTAATATATCCCTTCACAAGGCCACATAGTGATGGGGGAAAAAAATACAGATGAAATTGCTACACAGCATGCATACATATGTAAAAGAAGTTAAAAATAATAAATCAACATGGCAAATATAATGAAGCCTGCTGTCAAACAGTAAAAGCTGTCAAAATGAGGTTTTATTATTAAGAACTTTATATCCAACTGTTCGGCTGAATAAAATCTTTCATATCACCTGTGTACTTTCAGGGAGAGAATTCACATCTGGGATCAAATTGTCATGGTGCCGCATTCCTGATTCCTTCCCCTGGTATTACTTTCTGAATAATTATTTGAATCTCCACAGAAAATGAAAGTTGACTGAAGCTAACTGCAAAATAACAAGCTTTTACACGCAGAAAAGCCACTCTGTGGTGTTTTCTCTAACGGTAAATATTTCAAAAAGGAATGCTTAAGCATTGGAAAAATAAAGATGTCACTGGTTCAAACTCCAGAACTACAGTTTTCTCAGTAAGATCATAACACAAACAATCATAAATATGATTTAAAATTACAACTCTGGCGTAAATATTTAAAGCACAGTCTTAGCATTTTGGCATTTCTACTACACACGACCATTGTATGATGTTGCACAAATGATTTAACTTTTTGTACCCCATTTTCCTGTCTAAAATAAAATTCTACCTCATAGATTCATCAAAAAAATAAAATAAAATTACAACTCTGGGGAAACACAGTCAGTTAACTTTGGACTCCATTCTTATGTCTTCTAGAGAAGTAAAGCCCCTAATATAATGCTTTATGATTCCAGAATATATAATACTGACATTGTGATTATTTTGGAGACATAATAACTAATTATTCAGAAAGAGCAAGAAAATAAACCAATCCAACTCCTCCTCCAACCTTAATCCCTAATTTAAAGGAGCAGAAAATATGGCTTCATAGAATGGGAAGTCCCAAGTGCCATTCCAAAATAAAAGGAACACTTCAAATAAACTTCAATCCCCCTGACAGCATACAAACAAAAACAGCAGCTATATACCAGCTTCTCCCCAAAACAAAACCCAGTGAAATGACTGAGAATTTCAGCTACCATAATCCAACTCTCTGAGACTCTGGGGGTGTCAGCAGCTACTCAATAAAAAGGAAAACTGAAAATAGTACAAAAATGGCTCTTAATAGCAATAATGTATACTTCTGCGGTCATTACCGGTCAGATAATAACCGGCAGTGACCTTCAAACCATACATTATGGTTTAAGTATGGTCTAGTGCTCATTGCAGATGTGTAGCTTAGAAATAAACAGTAAATGCTCAAACCGTTCCAAGGCTGCCTTGCATGCATGGATTTTTCCCTCCCCAGCATTATCACACCAGGAATCTTATAATGATCTGAAAAATATGTACCTAGGGTAATAGTGCTATACTGAAAAGATAAATACCCAGACCGATGTAATCGAAAACACACACAGAAAGCAGTTTTCCTGTAATGCAGGTGAATGTTTTATAACACGAAGACTCGGGGAGAACATTCTGACCTTTTTAAGCCTCAGCTGTCAGGAAAGCTGCAGGGATCTTGGTTAATTTATAAATCCCCTCTACGAAATGGTATAATATTAATATTCCCATTCTGCAGGTCAAAACAGTGAGGCTCAGGTAAACCAAATGGCCTGTTATGGGAGGTAGCAAGGTAATGGCTCTGAGAATTAACCTCTTTGTAGGGCAGGCCTGGGTTCCTGCATTAAGGTAAATTTTTTACAATTTTCAAAGTCCTTCATCACAAATCTATTTGTATTTCTTTCCCACCTCCTGTAAACTAGGGGATTGCGCACATTAAAAAACTTTTTTTTTCAAATGTACAGGGAATGTTGCATCTGTTTTCTTCTTTGTAATTTTTCTGCTCAACAATTTTTTTTAACATCAAATAATCTTTGCAAATGCATCTCTGGCCAACATGGAAGAAACTGTATAGTCTGGGAGCCATGCTTGGTCTAAAGCTTTCTTGGACATTCCATTCCAAGACTCGAGAAAAGAGTTCCACTGCTTTATCAAGAATTACCATTGGTTATTTCTTGGCAAAGCAGTAGTGGGGAAGAGTACAGAAAATTGGGCACTTCCTAGAGTACAGATGAAATGAAACCAGTTACAGCTACTTTTTTTCCCCCAGTTATTTAAAACACAAAAGAAGGAAAACAGTGACCCCAGCTTCCCTCCTCTTCATTTACTCCAATGAGCTAGTTCCTCCAGAGTGGACATCTGCCTGGGTTCCTTTGGGCCACAGTTCTCACCCTTTGATCACAAGTTCATGCCTAAAGCTGAGAACCAGCTCACTAATTAAACACAGGAACTCTTCTGTTCCAAGTTTTCTTACTACCAGCGTTCTCATCCTCTCCTTGCCCACCTGGAAAACAATCTCACTCAACTGATTTTTGGTGGGGTCTTTACTGAAGAAGCTGAGAGTCAACCTTCTTTCGAAGATTTATTGGCTTCATCTTTCCAGGTGGAGAGCTCAGGATCTCCGCCAATGCCAGTGGTGATCAGCCCAACACCATCGGAGCTGCCTCACAGCTGAACAGGCCATAGCTAGGTGGGCAAATACCTGTCTAGGACAGAGGTTCTCAACAGGGGTGACTCTGTTCCCCAGGAACATTGATCAATGTCTAGAGACATTTTGAGTTGTCATAACTGGGGGGATGGGGGGGCTTGATTCTTGGCATCAAGTGGGTAGAGGCCAAGAAACACATGGAAAACACACACACACACACACACACACACACACACACACAAAACAAAGAATTATCCAGCCCCAGGGACTTCCCTGGCAGTCCAGTGGTTAAGACTTTGCCTTCCAATGCAGGGGGTACAGGTTCGATCCCTGGTCGGGGAGCTAAGATCCCACATGCCTCAGAGCCAAAAAAAACTAAAACATAAAACAGAAGCAATATTGTAACAAATTCAATAAAGAGTTCAAAAATGGTCCACATTAAAAAAAAAAATTCTTAAAAAAAAAAGAATTACCCAGCCCCAAATGTCAACAGTCCCGAGGTTGAGAAACCCAAGTCTAGATGCCTTGCTGTTTAGAACAGGTGTCCCCCTGACTCAACGCTGCATCCCCGGCACTTCCCCGGCATCGAGCACACAGAAGGCCCACAATCCGTGCTGGTGGAAATGCAGGCAGTCCATGGTAAGAGAGCACAGGGGTGGGCCCGTCTTCCCCATCCCACCTGATGTCCTAGTGTCTTCCATTTTCTTCTTTCTGTCTCTTTCTCTTTTACTATTGTCCTATTCCCGCTCTCTTTTTCTACTCTCTGTTCTTTCTCTTTGCCTTCAAAAGGCTACATTTGGAGAGTGCTTCACAGTTTCCAAGGAGCTTAGCCTATGTGATCTCCAAAACAACATGACAAGGGAAATATTACATCCTTACTCAATACAGGGTGAAACCGAAGCTCACACAATATAAGCAATTTGTCCAAAGTCACCCAAGTTACTACACTGTAAAGGAGAAAACGGATGTGTGTCCAGCTCCAGGGCCAAGAGTTCTCTCCTGGCAAAGGACGGGCTGGGATATTACCTGGTTGTGCTGCAAGGAGGTGGCTGACCCATGTTCTAAAATGAACTCCAAAATATTCCTAAGTAGTTGGCCAGTAAGAGTGATGTAACAGGAAAGAGACAAACTTCACTTTCAGACCAGCATCTCCCCCCTCTGTCCTGTGATGGCATTCAGGTGCTGAAAAATGGAAGTGTATCCTCCTTATCATTAGCTATACAAATGCCTTATTTTAAGAGCCTTGGGCCATGGGTAATCCCAGGCTTTATGAGATCTAAGCATAATTGACATGGGACCCAGTGCCACAAGCCACTGACCTCATCAGTGAGGAGAGGCCCAACACAAGGGCAGAGACTAGTGTCATACTGCTGCTGGACATGACAAAATATACGTGGAATTTCACTGCAAATCCCCAACTGTTGAGCCTGGATAAGCGGCACAGTACACCTTTGGTCGGTGTCTGGCCTCAGGGGCACTGAGCCGAGGTGGTAAATATAAAAAAAAAATAATAATCAAAGAACTGGAAAGTCAGCTGTGGGCACGCACACACATGTATTCATAACTGCTGTAAAACTAATAAACACATGCATTTTCCTCCACCTCCTGAGTTCTTCTGTGTCCCAGGCCCTGTGCTGGGTAGCAAAGAGACAAAGATGAATTGGCCTGACATTCATCCTCTACAGGGTCTAGTAAGGGAAACAAGACATATCAACAGGTGAATCGCATTCCCAAGAGACCAGTGCCACACTGGAAGGTCAGGAAACTTGGGGATCACCCCACAGAGGAAGCAGTAAGTGGCCCTGCCTAGGGAAGTTGACACGGAAGCTGGGACAAAAAAACAAGGAGAGGTTTGCCTGTGGGAAAGGGGAGCAGCACAGAGACAGCGTGGGCAAAGACATGGTATCGACAGAATCAGACCTGCTCAGCAATAGTGAGATGTATTTTTCCTTACATATGACTTGAGGAGGGTTTTCTTGTGACAGGCCCTGTGTGAGAACCTGTACAGGGAGACGGAAGTGGGACTGAGAAACGCTTTATATGCCAAGCGAAGGCATTCGGACGATACCCCAGAAGCCTGCACTTCTTTTTAACTTTTCAGGGGCTACCCAGATAAGATATACATTTTCCATTATAACCGAGCACTTCCTGACCAGATTTGCAGCTGAAACAAATGTTTTACAAGACAACACTCACCTTTTCTACGTGAAGTTCATTCTGTTCCTCTTCATATTTTTGAATGTTTGTTGCAAGCTACGTAAAATGATTTCATGAGCCACATATCAGTTTTATCCTACAGTTTTTAAACCCTGCTACAAGCCACAGGGAAGCAAGAGAATTTTTTAAATTGGGAACTGACAAAATCAGGTATATTTAGGATGATAACTTGGGCAGCAAGGTGAGAGGTGGACTAGAGTTGGGCACCCTGGGATTAGGGAAGCCTGCTAGAAGCCAGAGTCCATAACAGACATGATCTGAGTCTGCACTAAGGTAATGACCCTGAAGATGGAAAGTAGGGCAAAGCTCTGGAGCCTTTAAGTCACAGAATCAACCACCCTGGGTGACTTATTACAGCAGGAATGAGGGAAAAGCTTCTAGATTGAAAGGTTGATGGGATGACCCCCCCCAATGGAAATGTCCAGTAAAGATGCCTCCAAATTTCAGAAGATATGTCTAAAGATGGAAACATGGATGGAGATGTAATTAGCAGAGATACGATCATTAAAGCCTTGGGGTGGATGCATTCTCCTAGAGGGTCATATAGAAACAGCAAAGAGGAGAATAGACATGGAAACACCAAACTGAAGAACCAGACAGAAGAACCAGAGAGACTGTCAAAGGCAATGGAAGAGAGATCAGTGGCCACCAATGGAAGGCTGGCCATCATCATGGCCTCATCATTATCCAACATGATACTTTATGTTCATTTCCATATTTATTTATTGCCTGCCTCTCCACTAGAATATGATACACTTCTGCATCTCCAGAACCTAGAAGAGTGCCCTCAGCACATAGTAGGACTGAAGAAATATTTTTTGAGTGAGTGAATGAATAAAGAAAGGAATGCAAGCCAAGGAAGGAAAGTATCTCAAAATATGGGAGTTGTCAACACAGGCAAAGGCTTAAAAGAATCAAGAAAGAAGAAGACTGAAAATAGGTCATTAGTTTTGAAAATTAGGTCATTGGTAACCTTAGCAAGAGTCCTTTTAATAAAGTGTTGGGACAAAAGCTAAATTGCTATGACTTCAAAGAAAATGGGGGTGAGGGCACTAATTGCAAGGGAATAGGAGGCAATGTCAAGAGAAGGTTAATCTGGGAGAGGAGAGATGAACGCAATCTGAGATCACATATAGGCTTAGACGAATAAGCCTGAGGAAAGAAACTGAAGATAAAGAAGGGGAAAAGCAACGGAATAAGCCAGTGAAAAGGGTAGAAAGGGTTAGGGAGGCCGGCATACAAGTGAAGAGGTTGTCTTAGCTCATTCCAGCTGCTATAATAAAATGTCATAATCTGGGTGGCTTATAAACAACAGAAATTTATGTCACACAGTGCTGAAGTCTAGGAAGTTTCAGATTAAGGTACCAGCAGGTTCAGTGTGTGGTGAGAGCCTACTTTCTGGTTCACAGACAGCACCTTCTAGCTCTGACCTCACATGGTGGGAGGAGCGAGGGATCTCTCTGGGGTCTCAGGTACAAGGGCTCCAATCGCATACATGGGGGCCCCACCCTCCTGACCAAATCACCTCCCAAAGGCCCCCCCTCCTAATACTACCATAGCGGTTTTAGGATTTCAATATGTGAATTTTGAGGGGACACAAACATTCAGACCATAGCAAAAGTTGACTTTAATAAGCTTTGTGTGTTACAGAAAAGGAGAGAAGGAGTGGATTGTCATGGGTAAATGTTCTGATATATGCAAGGAAAATGAAGGAATCCCCAGCTGATGGATTCATTTTTCCTTTGTGAAAGATGAGGAAAAATTACCTGCATAACCTGCATAAGGTGAGGAATAGCTTGTTTTGAATGGGCTGCCATGGGGAATCCAAAGGTGGCTAATTAGGGGAAAGCAAAGAGATTTCAAGAAGCACTGAGGATCTAACCAAAACTGGAAACCATAATGTTATGGTGGTGTCCATCAGCATGGTTATGGAGCTCCTTTTAGTGATGCTGAAAGCCCAGAGCAGAAGCAGAAAAAAAAGTTGGGTTTACCATGCATCCACAGTGTGGTCTAACGAGGATTGTTCTGGAAGAAAGCCTACCCTCCTTCTCCACCAATAAGAGCAGGTAGTCCCTGTCTTAGCCCCACTGTCCCATCAAGGTTGCTGGGTCCTGAGCATGTCATCATAACTCTATGAGCGTCTTACCAATAACTGTGGATAATAATATTGTTCTAGTCTCACCGACTTATGCGGGGGCCCCAAATAGGACAATTTATTTGAACGACTTTTGCCAACTCCTAAGTACTACTGAGGTCACCCACCTTGCTGTTTTCCCAAACAAGTCTTGTACCATCTTTTTTTATTTTATTTTATTTTATTTTTACTATTATCAACCCATGACCAACATCTTTTTTTTAATACAGTTGTGCCAGGACGTATTGAACACCTACTAGGCACCCGGCAGTCTCCTTCTGTCCAACTATTCCCCTTGCCCCATGAGAATCCCATTTTTGACCTACAGAATAAGGACAATTTACATAGGAGACCCTTAATTCATTCAGTATCTATTTAAATTACTTCTCCATGAAAAGAACTTCTGCCAACTCTAATGCCTTAGAGATGGAACCAAGGAGAGAGAAATTTGCTTTTGTTAGCGGACTCCATAATTACATAGAGATATGTCCACCTGGGTAATAGCTTGTGGGGTTTTTTTTTTTTTAACTTTTTATATAAATGTTTCAGGTTCTTACCTTGGTAGGTTGACTTTTTTTCAATATTAATTGTCTCCATAGTCTTAATCTATAGCAACAGTTCTAACCAGTGTCCCTGCACATTTTTATTTCTTCCTCAGGAGGCTGCTACTAGATAACTTAAATTTTTTAATACCATGAATAAATATTATCTGCCTCCTCTCTAGAGGGGACAAGAGATTCTCTGGAGGGTTAGCGTCAACTCTTTGACAGTTTACTTCATGAAATAGGTTTCTGGGTTTCAGTGTGGCCCATAAGTTTCATAAACTAGGAAAACCCACATCTCCTTTAACCAGTGTTAATTACCATCATCTGCAAAAGGGACCTATAAACCCTCACCTTAAATGCACCTGTCTACAGGCACTGAGTTTATGAATGAGGTCTCTTGCCTAAAGGATTATTGGATAGCCTTTTATATAACGAGTCTCCTCCTCTGTTGATTCACAGATCCCAGACAATGGGGTCACCTGGGATGCTAAGTTGCAGCCATAAATTATTCCTTTTTGCATTATTGGAGCAGCTGCTCTGGCCACACAGTCCAGCTCTCTCCTGTGCCAATGTAGAGGGTGATCTTAGACCCCCGTCACTTTTTAAATAAGCTCTAACTCCTCCCATTCCCGAGCACGTGTTCTGTTCCCTGGATAGCCCAATTTCTACTGCTGAAACTCAAGAAGCTATTAAAGTCTCCTCAACCTGGCAGAGCCCCGGGACCAGATGGTGTTCTCCTGGTTCTTATAAAGCCTTTATTAACAAAATGACACCAAGCCTCACTGGCCTCCATAATGACTGCTTTTCCCACCCACCTAGATGGGGAGGATGACCTGTTGATTGCTATTCTTGTCATCATTGTCAAAACATCTCTTGACCTCCGAATTGCTCTGAATCTTCACTTGGGTCCCTCCAATCCCTTGCAGGGCACTGATGAGAACTGCTCTCTCTCCCCAAAAAGGAAAGAAAGCCAAAGCAAGCGCTAAAGCTAATGAGAAGCATAAACAACAGACTACAGAGGGGGTTTTGCTAGGAATTCACCGTCCCTTTCAGGAATTTGAACAGTTTGGCAATGATGAAGCTTTCGGCAGCCCCTCTCAGGAAAGTCAGAGCTGTTAATTGCTAAGCTGGCCTCGTGGGATCTGCATGGAGGACTCACTTTCAATCGGTGTAGTTTTTCATCATGAGCCGATGCAGCATGCCACACGTAACTCTAAGTGTCGAGGCTACATCAGGGTGCCCGGGATTGCTGAGTGAGTCAGTAAAGGAATACAGAATTTCTCACCTCCAGGTCACTAGTTCAAATGCAAAAGGCCATGGAGAGCCATTATCTTCCCGTGGACTCTGGGAAAGTTTTCAGGCGCTATCAGCTGCCACAAATGATGCTCGCGTGACAAACACTCACTGCACAGCATCTCAGGAAGAGCTTGGAAACTCACGCTCTCCGAGGTCATGTCGGGCTTGGGAAAGCTGAGGCTATAGCAGCCCTTTTCCACCTGTTCTGTGATCTTTGCCAACACCACCAAAATGATCACAAATGCAAATTCCCCCTCAACGCATTTTTGAAATTACTTTAAAGTTCAACAGTTTTACTCTCACCGAATTTTTGTCCACTCATAACAGGCTGGTGGAAACAGGTTAGCAGTTGAAACTTTTAAGATTCCCCCAAAATTCAACTCTGACGTGGGGGAAACGGGCAGAGCCCGTGAGAACTGCCTGTACTATCTGCTCAGAAATGTTAACTCACCAGGGAATTTTCTCAGCACGGGTGCTTTACAGCTCAGGACCTTTTCTTGCTGAATACTGAAGTTATTTCTGGAAAAACAATTCTTATTTCCAAAGTAATATGGCTGGTGACACAGAAACGTCCCTTCTTGTTTATCCACTGTCCATCCTAAGACTGGCTCTTTTGGGTTTAACTCTTTGCCCTCTTTCTTCACCCTCACTGAGAAGTCATCCTCCTCCTGCCCCTTCCTGGAACCTTCTCTAGAAGTACAGCCTCAGACCCAGAACTCAATTCCTGCCTTTGTAGGCAGCACGGTCCTTTCTGCTGGTGGCATGAGTAGGCCAGTGAACCTTCTGGATCCCATACTCCCTGTATCACCCAGAGCCAGCAGAGTGGCTGATACTGGTAAAAATGACAACATAAATTACATAAAGGAATGTTCTGTACTGCAGCAACCCTAGCATTTGTTCATTTCTGCATGCAGGCCAAGCCCTTCCCCACACTGGGTCTTTGGATGAGATGTTTCCTCTCCTTGGAAGCCCTTCCCACTTGCTATGCCTCCTGAACACCTGCGTTTTCCTCAGATCTCACCTACATCACCGCTTCTCCCCTACTCTCCCTGAGGAGGGCAACTAGCCCCGTCACGGCACAGGCACTGACACGTGCGCCCCGGATTAATGTCCACCTCCCCCTCTGGACCACAGACTCCTACGGGGGCAAGACAGCATCCTTGCTCCTCTTCCTCACCTCCAAACCCAGCACCGAGCACAGAGCTGCCACATCGTGGGCACCTCAGAAGTTATGTGTCCAATGAATCAATGACCTCATTTAACATTCACAACAACCCGATGAGCAGGTGATCTTTTTTAAATCTCCATTTTACTAAGGAGGATGCTGAGGCTCTGAGAAGATAAATCACTTGACCCAAACCACACAGTTAATAAGTTGGCAAAAGCAAGGTTGGAACCCAAGGCCATGCGGCTCCCAAGCCCTGCTCTTTCCCATCATTTTATATGACCTTGCTCCCAGGCCTCAGTCAATGCTGTGAAAGAGTCCACATGATTTCCTAGCTCCTGACGTGTCAGGAGGGGCAGGGTGGGCACCTGGGGTGCATCCACCCAACCCCATGCACACCACAGCCCATGGTACAAATCGATCACTCTTCTACTGAGCAAAATAAGGCCTTCAATTCCTTACCTATGCCTATATATTCATGATCAGTATGACATTCCCAGGCAGGGCCAGGACTAGGGCAGGGCCAGTGAGGCACTTGCTTTGGGTGCCAAAGTTAAAGACACATTAAAATCTCATTAACCAAGATATTTTAATGCAATATGTTAAAAAACCGACACACAAAAAAATTGATGATGAGCAAAAAGTCAAAATCTTAAGTCAAGGCAGGATGGGTATTACTGATTTTTCTCCCACCTCAGGCTCTAGTGTGGCTTGGCAAGGCAGTGCTCCCTGCAACTCTCACGGGTAAGCAGAGGTGGCAGACGAGTTGACACCTCTTTGCCACTCCAGTGTGTCTGCCCGGTGAGGAATGTCTGCCTGACTTGCTTTACGGAGAACTCAGCAGAGCAACGTGAACACATGGGTATTTTGTTTGCCAATAACTGATGGTGTCTGTCTTCCCCATCAGATGTGGAACTACACACCTGAAAGTTATAAGAGCTTCCTCTCTTAAAAGACTGGACTCCTTTTTAAAATTTATTTTATTGAAGTATAGTTAATTTACAATGTTGTGTTAATTTCTACTATACAGCAAAGTGATTCAGTTATACATATATATATATATATATTCTTTTTCATATTCTTCTCCATTATGGTTTATCCCAGGATAGTGAATATAGTTCCCTGTGCTATACAGTAGGACCTTGTTCTTTATCCATTCTATAAATAATAGACGGCATCTGATAATCCCAAACTCCCAATCCTTCCCTCCCCTTCTCCCCCCTCCCCCTTGGCAACCACAAGTCTGTTCTCTCTGTCTGTGAGTCTGTTTCTATTTTGTAGATCTGTTCATTTGTGTCATATTTTAGATTCCACATATAAGTGATATCATATGGCATTTGTTTTTTTTTCTTTCTGACTTACTTCACTTAGTATGATAATCTCTAGGTCCATCCATGTTGCTGCAAATGGCATTATTTCATTCTTTTTTATGGCTGAGTAGTATTCCATAATATATGTGTACCACATCTTTATCCATTCATCTGTTGATGGACATTTAGGTTGTTTCCATGTCTTGGCTATTGTAAATAGTGCTGCAATGAACACTGGGGTGCATGTAACTTTTTGAATTAGAGTTTTCTCCAGATATATGCCCAAGAGTGGGATTGCAGGATCATATGACAACTCTATTTTTAGTTTTCTAAGGAACCTCCATACCCTTCTTCATAGTGGCTGTACCAATTTACTTTCCCACCAACAGCACAGGGGGGTTCGCTTTTCTCCACACCCTCTCTAGGATTTGTTATTTGTAGACCTTTTAATGATGGCCATTCTGACTGATATGATGGTGGTACCTCGTTGTAATTTTGATTTGCATTTCAAGACTGGGCTTTTGTTCAGCAAAGCAATAAACAAACATGCGAGATGATATCAGATTGCCTCAATATCTGTGAAGGAAAGAAAGGAGATGAGGAAGGACCTTTTCACTACACAGCTTCCGGGGCCACCTCTTGCCCCATATTCTGTGTGAACAGTGCCCCCTGGAGGAGTGGAGGCCACAGCTCAGGTGTGCAGATGGACAGTAACGGAGGCCCAGAGTGGCCACTTTAGCTGGTGTGGTCAGGGAGGAGCTCTCCAAGGAAGGGACATATAGAACCTGAAAAGTGCATGTAAGTCAGCTCAGAGCTGAGGGAACTAGGGCCCCAGGGCTGGCAAGCACTTGGTGTCTGTCTTAGCTCGGACTGCCATAACAAAATACCACAGACTGGCTGACTTCAAAAACAGGCATGTACTTCTCAGTCCTGGAGGCTGAGAAGTCCAAAATCAAGGAGCTGGCTGACCGGTTCCTGATGAGGGCACTCTTCCTGGCTTTTAGCAGGCCGTCTTCTTGCTGTGTCCTCACATGGCAGAGAGAGAAAGAAGCAGGCTCTCTGGTGTCTCTTTAAATAAGGACATTAATTCCATCATGAGGACCCCAGCCTCACGACTTCACCCAGTCCTAATTACTTCCCAAAGGCCCCATCATATTTGGGGGTTTAGAGCTTCAACATATGAGTTTGGGCACGGGGCAGTGGGGCCCAATTCAGTCCAGAGCAGCATCCAACAATTAGAAGAAAGACATGAGTAGTTAGACATAGTGACCCAGGGAGAAGACTGCAGGGGATGAGGCTGGACATCCTGTAGGACTTTGAAGACCATGGTAAGGACTTTGGATTGAAATCTGTAAATAAAGGAAAGCCACAAGAGGGAGTTAGCTGGAAGATGGTTGATCCAATGACCACATGGCAACGTTCACTCTGGTCCCAGGTAATGAGCTGGTTGGAAGGGAACAGCACAGAGGGTGGGTAGATTCAGTAGGAGGTCCAAGATTGGATCAGGGGGATGCAAAGATGGAGACAAACAAACTGACTCAGCGGTAGAACTGACAGCACTTGGTGATGGGTTTGATGTGGAGGAACAGGGGAAGAGAGGACAATTCTTGGGTTTTGGCTTAAGCAACAGGATAGAATGACTGAGGTAATAAAAGACTGAGTAAGAAACAGATGTGAGTTGGAGTTGGAGTGAAGGGAGCATTATCCCATTCTCTATGGAGCAGGGATTTTCCACCAGAGATGAGGGTATGATACTGGAGAAAAAAACCTACGTTCCTACTGATAATACCCATACCACTGGCTGAAAACAATCACCCAAGATTTTAGTCTCCATCAATCCTCCCACTTGTGTCTTACTCATGGCAATAAAGTTTATTCCCAATAATACTGCTGCAATTTTTTTATTCATCATACTTGTGTTTTAGAATTATCATAGCAGTGAAATTTATATTCAACAGCATTATTACAATTTTTGACTGCTAATGAAATTATTGTTTCTGCTTGTGATGTGTTTTGGAGCTATAATGATAAAAATTTCCTCTCAAAAATACCACTGCAATGTTGATGTCCTCAAAACCTGCCATAAATGACAAATTGCAGAGTGCCTGTGAGCAGTTAATCTCTCCTCTTGGAAAAGCTGGGCATCATGTTTGTATCACGGTAGGATCTAGGCCCTTTAGTAGAAGATAATTAAAATACTAACGGTTGAAACTCACAGTCCAGAACTGAGGTTGCCAAACATTTTTGATCCTGTACTTCATTAGTAAAATAAAACTGAGCACAAATCCCCAGAATGTTTTTTTAATTTATAATAAAATGTGATATAATTTAATTATATATTATTTCTACTGCACTAACATATTATATACATTATAGCCTATGAACCAAAAAGAACTTAAGAGGATGAGATACAAAATAAAAAGACATTGAAATTCTAACATCTTCTTCCCTTTCCCCACTGCCCTCAACACCTGGGTAAAAGCTCAGCAGTTTGGAAAGAATGGGCCTGGAATACTGTCCTCCCCCAAGCCCCTGCCCCGTCTCTGATTCATATGCATCTTTCTCATTCTTTGAGAGAACTGATCTGACCTTGGATTTCCACCCCCTAGGGATAAATGCATCACCCTAAGGGAAGGCTTAGGTGCAGGGGATGTGGGAGGACCGTCTTCATCCATTTTAAATTGGGGGATTTTTGAGTGAGAAGTTTAACTGAACAAAGGGACTTGTTCATAAAATCAAGTTTGAGAACCACCACTCCGCAGAGCAGCTAGGACTCCTTGGGCACACCAGTTAGAAGTTATCCGTATGCTCCCTTCCATTCTCTGTACTTGCTGTAATTTCTTCCTGTTTTCTTCTTGACTTCTTCCAAGTTCCAGGCTAGACGTCATTAAAGCAGCCTCCAATGATGATTCAACTGGTATCGGTAGACACTCAAACCTAGAGACTATATGGCCACAATCTGGGTGTTCCCACAAATGCTTTCACATGAAAAAAAAAGAAAGATTTCCAGAAGAAAATAGAAAACATTCCAAGACAGGGTTAAATAGCTTCTCATCAGCAGGCACAAGGACCCCGCGGTCACTCTGTAGAGGCTCCCGTTGTAATTGCTCTGATCTTTCCCATCAGAGGTCCAAGATGATCCCAATAAAATGACCCATTTACTCAAACAGACCCTGGAGTTCTAACCCTGGATTTGCCGTGGATTTACCAACCAGTCATGGGCAAGTGACCCAACCTTCTGGGCCAAATCCCATACCTCCATGGAGACTTTTTACCCAGAAGGAATTCTTCCAAAAGAAGAGCTGCTTCAGTATCTCACTCTGACTTTCTCTCCTCCTTATCCAGCCTGTTTTGGAGCACTCTCCCAATCTTCTGATCCCTGTTCAAATTCCTCGCCCTATAGCAAACGCAAAGAGAGGTCTCTCTCCTCCTAGGAGTTCCTAGAACAACGATTATCTGTGAGATTCATTTGACAATTAATCCTGAGAGACCTTGTACTGTTGCCCTAAACGGTTACTGTGATGGTGGTAAACGTCATATGTCCTTCCAGTATCCCGAGGTAGACCAGAAGTATCTGCAGGGCAGGAACTCTTTTGCATCTTCCCACAGGAAACGACATGGCACTTGGCACACAGGAAGTGCCCAGGAGAGATTTGCTGAACTCCATGTGCTTCCAAGCTTACTGCCAGTTTCCTTTAACTCCTGTGAAAGGGAAGAGCAGTACGCACCTGGTGGGGCCGGGCCGAGGAGTGAGTCGGCCAGCTCAAGCACAGCACAGGCCACAAGTCAGAAACTACCAGCCCCAGACACATTCACGTCATAGACACATTTATTTAAGAGTGTTAATTACCTTTAGATTTTAAAATTTTGTTGTCAACAGTCAAAAATCAGGAGATGTCACACAAACACACACATACACACACACACACACACACACTAGCAATTAAACTTGGAACACCTACTTTTGTTGAAAAATCAGAGCTCATCACTCTACATGCATCCCTACCTGGGAACAATGAATGGGCCTCAGGGAGCAGCTGTCTCCTCTGGAGAAGCATAGCTTTTTCTGGTTCACAACGTCCTCACCATTCCCAAGCTATTTAACACAACATTAAGTGAAGATCTGAGACAACATAAAAATGCCTGTTTCTTAAAAACAGTCATCGCTTGTTTGTCAGAGCACTGTGGAATGGTAGGGACTGTGTGACAAGCTGACAAAGACACACCCAGTCACCACCCACCCACCCACCCAGCGCACTTCATTCATGTGCTTCCCTCCCTGGCGCTGGCACGTGTGTGTCTCACCCATAGTAGGTGCTTCGGAAACAGCAGTTTCCCGACCCACTTCCCCTGCCCTTATGCTCTTCTTCTAGCTCTGATTTATTCTGTCTTTCAACAACCTAATCGTTTCACTGTGCCCTTTTATTTCCCTTTCAGATTTGTATTCCCCTGCCCCTTTCTGCCTGTGGGATCCTGCTGCTAGGACACTGGAATCAGACCTTACCTCATTCTTGGAGTCTAAGCTACCGCAGCCTGACTGCTGGAGCACAAGCAAATGAGCAGTCCAGTCAGGGAAGAGCTACACCACCCAGAAGAAAATTAATTCCCAAGGCTTGATGGGCCTGGCAGAACCAGAGCCCTACTCAATCACAGGCCCAGGAGGCCGCGGAACGGGGAGGAGGGAGAGCCGCCCTGAATGTGGATTTTGCTGCCTCAGCCCAAGGCTGGCCCCACATCTGTCATGCCCACAGCCCTAGCTATTTGCCAAAGAAAAGAAGGAAGGAAAGAAGCGAAGAAGGAGGAAAGGAGGGAGGGAGGGAAGGAAGGAGGGAGGTGAGAGGTGAGGAAAGAGGAGGAGAGGGGAGGGAGAAACTCTGAGATGCCCAAAACATACCCATCATAGACACAGTTCTGAGCCCAGAAGTGTGGTGCTACCTGATTTTAGCAAAGCTACAAATGCAAAATTCAGCTGGTCCTTAAAATTCAGTAGCCCTACAACAAAAAAGAACTGCTTGGCGGAGCTGTGACATTTAAGCGGTCGTGCATTTTTCAACGTATCAGTTATGCAAAGATGTTTATATTCACTCTCTCCTCAGTCATGTTTCATTTAAATGGAGTGGAAAAAAAGTCTTCCAAAAGTTTAATTAAATAAAATAGAATCATGGAAGTCAACGTTAACAAAAACAGACTTTAGAGGTGAAAAAAAAGTACAAACAAATTACATAAATAATAAGGGAAAAATAAAAGCAGAAGAGTAAACTTAATACATATTCTTGTTATCTCTACCTCTTGTTGTTTCACCTCCAAGTGAATTTTTATCTTGCATTATGTTTCTAAAAATCCAGAAAGAAAAATGGCAGTAGACGACAACATGAAAAGGTTTATGGGAGGCTGAGTCCCTCTAAAAAACGTGAGCGGTAAAGAAAAAAAAAATTCCTCATTTAAAGAGGCAGTTTCTCTTTTAAAAAAATGTGGGGCTGCATGGATAGTTTTCATTCATAATCTTACGAGCATGCAAAATAAAGTTCAAAAAGGTCTAATGGAAACCCCAGACCAATTCAAGATCATCCGTTTCGTTCCTACATTCAGCCATAACAGCTTTAATATGTAAGGTAATGACAGCAGTGATAATGACCTTAACTTAGGTAATCCGTTAGTTGACAGCAGGTGATAATTCCGGCCTTCCTGATAGTAATCCGTTTTTTGGCAAACAAGGGAGAGGGCTATTTGCCACATACATTTATTTTTATGGGGAGGACATGTTTTATAAAGCTGGATACGGGACAGTACAGGTGTGGAATTAATTGTCTAAGCTGCAAAATATGTTAGTGATGGTATGTTAAATCTATGGCACACAGTGGCCCTGACATGATTAAATGTTCATTTCTATTAAGTAACCACAAGCCTGTATTTCCAATTATGGTGGTGAACTGCTTTCTGCTGAGTGGATTAGCTTAGTACTTCATTCTGCTGGTAGTTTTATGATCTGAGATCTTTCATTTTCCCAATTCAACTCTTAGGGCTGCAAAGACAAGCTGCCTGACTTTTAAATAATATATTCCCCCTTTAAATTTCTGCCTCCTTCCATTTCCTAGGAGTGCCATTTCCTGTCACCATAATTATAATAATTTGTATGTAGTTCCTGGGATCACATTTCTAATTGAGTCCTAAATTGGTTAACCTCATGAAGTTATTAATATGCTTTTTTAACCTGCACAAATTATATATTTGTCTGGTTGGTCAAATAATGTTCATTATTACATACATTCTTTGCCTCTCTTCCTCAGTTTTAATGTCACTATTTTGGTTTGCAAAGTGTACTTCATTTTTTTATAATATGCTAAAAATTACAGAACAGTAAGAGTTGGAAAGCAAGGTCTGGGTTAGGGACTGGTAAAAGCAAAGGCTCAGTGGAATAAGAGATCACATTGCACTGGAACAGTAAAAAACAGCTCTGGCACTGGGGAAGGGCCAGTGCAGAAGTGGTGAGAGGTGGGAAGGGAAAGCTCAGGCCACCCAACCAGGTCCTGGGGGGCTGCACCAAGGCATGCAGGAGAACAGTCAGCTCAGCAAGCCTCCACAAAGAATCCCTCCAGAAAACATCCCATGACCAAATGACCAGCTCTACACAAGACCCCCATACATATTAAGACATTCACCCCGATTGCCTAGGCCCAAACCCTGTGCAGACAGTGGCAGTCACAGGTGTGAACATTAAATAAGATCTCAAGACTGAATGTCTCTCTGGCTTGAAGATTCATATAGTCCCGTTTCTCTCACTAGCCTTTTATTTAAATGTTTCCTAAATCATGTGTCAGTAGGCCCATGCTGATATAAAATCAATATCTCCACAATTCCTTTTTGTTTCTGATAACACAACCAGATTGTCGGTACTGGATTACTGAGTTTTATGGGGACTCTGTTCAGAATACCAGCAGTGGGTTTTATTATTATAAAATCATAACAATTTGCATCCACAGGATTCAATTCTTCCAAACCTCTCAAGACATGTGTTGGTATTTGTTAAGCCTTGAACTTAAAGCATTTCAGAGGTAAAAGCATATCTGTAGGTCTTCCAAAGTCCTCAAATCTGGGTGAGCAAAAGGGACATGAAACTATCAGAAAATCCGCCATTATGCATTTCTGAGTTTACTGGGCAGGAAAAGATTGCCTACCTTTGTCAACTATATTCTGATAATCTGGAGAACATTGCTGGTTAAAAGATATTAGTTCAATATCATTGAAATGATTCAGTCCATATCGTTATGATATGAATGTGTGTCTCCCCGAAATTCATAGATTGAAATCCTAACCCCCAATGTGATGTTGTTTGGAGCTCGGGTCTTTGGGAGGTGATTAGGTCATAAGGGTGGAGCCCTCATGAATGGGATTAGTGCCCTTATAAAAGAGACCCCAGAGAGCTCGCTCACTTTTTTCACCACATGAGGACATGTCAAGAGCATGGCCATCTATGAATCAGGAAGCTGACCCTCACCAGACACTGACCTGCCAGCACCCTGACCCTGGACTTTCAGCCTCCAAAATTGTAAGAAATAAATGTTTATTTTTTAAGCCCCCCTGTCTGTGATATTTTTGTTATTGCAGCCTGAATGGACTAAGGCACTGATGAAACAGTTTTTTCTTACACACTTTCTATCACCCAACAACACCTGGTTCTGGAACCTGGCATAAACCAAAGACAGGATAAGGAAGGGAACAGTTGAATTTCTCCACATCCTCACCAACACTTTTTTTTTTTTAATAACAGTCATCCTACAAAGTGTGTTATAACATCTAATTGTTGTTTTGATTTGCATTTCTCTGATGATTAGTGACCCCGAGCCACTGATATACCTGTTAACCATTTGTATGTTTTCTTTGGGGAAATGTCAATTCAAGTCCTTAACCCATTTTTTAAAATCTGGTTATCAGTTTTTTGCTATTGAGTTGTAGGAGTTCCTTACATATTTTAATTCCCTCAAGAAGAGGGAAGAGACAGAGACACTTTTAACATAATAATCACACAGAGGAGTGCTAAGGAGAGGGCGGTATTGCCAGAATGGAAGGTGAAACTCTCAGAATAGACAAGGTGGTTTTATGGACTGAATGTTTGTGTCCCCTCGAAATTCATCTGCTGAAATATAATCCCCAGTGTGACGGTATGAGGAGGTGGGGCCTTTGGGAGGTAATTAGGTCATGAGGGTGAAGCCCCCCGTGATGGGATTAGTGCCCTTATAACTAGAGGAAGAGACCAGAGGTCTCTGTCTTTCAGGCATGTGAGGATACACTGAGAAGTCAGCTGTCTGCGACCAGAAGAGGCCTCTCACCAGAACCCAACCATGTGGCACCCTGATCTGGGACTTCCAGCCTCCAGAACTGTAAAAAATGAATTTCTGTCATTTATAAGTCATCCAGTGTATGGTACTTCATTATAGCAACCCAAACTCACTACAACAGGTGGGAGATGCTGAATTTACTAGAAAGCCCTCTCACATCTTTGTCTTACTTTACAAGTGAAAATCTGACCAGAGCATGTAAAACACCTCCTTCTAGAGCAGGTCCTTCAGCCACTGGCAGCGTCTCTTCTCTGCCTGCGGCTACTCCACCACAACCTTCCCCCAGCTCTCCCCTGGAGACAATCCTGAACCTCCACAGGCAGCCGCCCATCCCAGAACCAGGAGTGCCTTCTCACCCGCTCCATCACATGACCAGAAACACTCTCCTCCTTCCACTGCCAAGTGGCCCAAGGCTGTGGAGAAACCAAAGATGGCTCTTCTTCACAAAAATGCTACACTGGACCCACCCGTCATTGTCCTGCCCAGCACCGCTGAGTGGATGGACGAGGGGCCATCTTAGCCAGCCCCTGACCACCACGACAAACCAGGACCAAGCAGGTGACTCCAGGGCCTAAGCCAAACAGAACTGCCCACTGGGAAACCAAACAAAGAGACAGAGAAGGAACATCAGTTGGGATGGGGCACTGGGGCAGAGCAGTGATGACGTGGAATCAGGACTGGCAGCCAATTAGGCTGAATCTTAGGCCACATAAGTCAGGAGCAAAGGGGTTCCTAAGACAGTGAGGGCACGTAGCCCTTGTCCCAACTCTACAGCGCCCAGTCCTACTTCACGTGACACGTGGCTTCACTTCACTTTCTGACCTTGAATCCCATGATGTCTGGATCCTTGCCACACATCTGCTAACCACCAAAGCCGTGTGTGTGTGTGTGTGTGTGTATGTGTGTGTCTTCTTAGTGAGCTTTCTTCCTTGCAAACAAAAGGAGGAAACATTGGCATGAAACAGCCCCAGAAGATATCCTTCCCCACAGAATATCCGAGGCAATGACCAGCAGCTTCTAAAGACTTCAGCACCAAGCCGTTCTTCAAACTGGGCGATTGTTCTTTACAGAAACCAACAAAACAGAGGGCTGCTCATTTAAACATTTTAAACACTTGTTTCTAAAAACCCCAGAGGGTTCACAGGGTACAGAGTGTGTCCACTGGAGTTGTACCCTTCTCATCTCCCACGGGAATCCAGCCAATCACAGAGATCCACGGGCATCTGCCCTGAATGTGCTACTTAACCTTTGTCCACCATGTAATATTTGAGGAGCCCACTTCAGGTTTGTCATTTGCACTATTACCAGACACTCGGACATCCTTACAACGTTGGGAAACAGAGGCAGCTGCCCAAACTCTTCTTTGTTTAAGGTAATGACTCTCCATCTTTAGTCCCTGCCTCCACCATCTCTCACATCTATTTACACAAGAGCCCCCAACTGTTCATTCTTCCCCTGATTCACCCCTGCCTCTGCCAGAGCCCATCCTCCTCCTCCTCGAAGAAGCCACAGTGATCTTTTAAAAAACATAAATCATGCCATGTCCCTCCCCTGCTTACAAATTCCCAATGAATTCTCGTATCACTGAGGATGGATTCTAAACTCTAAACTCCTCACCTTTCACCTGCAGTCTGGTGGGATCTGGGCTCCGCTGCTTCTATCCTGATGTCCAGCCACATCCCCTCACTCACCCAGTTGCAGCCACACCGTTAGTGCTGCCCACTTCCGGCCAGCCCACAGAAGCTCCAACAAGACCTCCGCAGGGTCTTCCCTTGACTACCCCAGCATGTACACCCCCTCCACACACCCCATCCTCATCACTGTCAATCCCATCACATCATCCTTTTTTATCATCTTCATAGCACTTATCGCTTTCAGAAATTATCTTGTGCCTGCATTTAATTTTATTGTTTTTATTTTGTCTCCGCCTGCAAGACAATGAATGCCACCAAAGCCCGGGCCTTTTTTTCTTGCTCACTGCTGTCTATTCAGGTTCTAAAACAGTGTCTGGAACATGATCGAGCCTCCAAAAATATTTGTGGAAAGAACAGTCCTCTAACTTGAGATTGAAAGAGTTACAGTTTTTCACGTAGTTTGGCTCAAAAGACTTTTTTCCCATTTATAAGCCCAAAATACTAATTTCTACCTTAACATTACTTTTTCCACTGATAATGGAAATAATAGTCACCATCTGGTTTTGAAATACCACTCTATGTTAAATACCTATGCAATCTGCATTTATTATAGGTCAACCAAAAAAGAACTGGCTATTACCTGTCTCCTATAATTTGATTGCATTTTCTGAAGAATCACATTATTCTGGAGTTTTACCTTCTAATTTTCGTTGGTATTATGTTTTTATTCCCTGCAAATAAATGGACAATTTTTTCCATTTTGTTTGCAAACCAGAAAAAAAATATTAAAATCTGAAGCAGACAACAGAACTTCTAGAAATGACATGACTAGTATGTATTAAGGCATAAGGCTTCTCAACAAAAGGCTAAACGTGTTTGTTCCTAGAAAATATTTTATTGAAACTTACCTCATTACCAACATGTCCTGTGGGAACAAATACAGAAGGGGGCAGAGAAAATGGGGTCAAATAGATATTATGGTTTCCCCAAAATTGCCTCTTGTAAGCCTGGTTAGCATCTGTTCACATATGCTGCACCCGTCTCCCTCTTTTTCCTTTTATACTAACATCATCATTAAAGCTTCTGTTTGCTTTCCACACGCCAAGCACTCGTCTAAGCTTTTCCCTTGTATTATCTCATTTAACTCCTAGAATAACCTCAGAAAGTAGATGTTACAATGTCCATTTTACAGATCAGAAAACTGAAAGTTAGTAACTTGCAGAGCTGACTATAAAACACCAGACCTTCACCATCACACTATACGTGGATTTCCTTCTAGAACTTCTACATGGATAGATTTCAATTTGCAGAGGTCAAACCTTTGAAGCAACATAGAATTCTTATACAAATCTGCCTGAGAAGATGTAAATGTTGCAGAGATTCTTTCCTTCCCAGTAAAAATGGAGAAATCTGAAGCTTGAATTATACTCACTAGTAAAAATGATGACAGAATTAATAACTGCTGTGTGGAATTCATCATTACAAGTAACCTTTCTCGCTTCCCTTGATTTCATAAACACTGCATATTAAGTCTGGGCCAGATGCCTACAGACATCTTTGAAGACAGTATTTTATCATCTGAATATTCAGCCATTTGAAGAAAAAAAATAGCTTGTTCCAAATTCCTCACCCTTGTAAATGTTTTTAAGACTTAATAGAAATATAGCTTCGTACCTGTTATTACCTCTCAAATGACCACCCACAAGGCCTCTTCTGTTGTGAAAGACTTTCTCAGAATCCAAAAACTGTCTAAGAAAACAATTATTTCTTTTCATCACGCTTCTGAGTCTGCTTAAAGACAAGAAACTACAGGGAATTTGATTACAATACAAATAGATCTAAGAGTAACAGTAAAGGATGGTAACTAAGCTATAATAATCAGCACTTCAGCTTGGCTTCCTAATCAAATAATTCTTTGATTTTCATGACTTTGTTTAATCTGTAACACCCCTTCCCAGCACATACCATAAACGTTGATTTCATGTTTGCATAAAAATGAATACAGTACTCACATTTGTGTTGTTCCTTATCGACTGAAATTAAGTTCACCATAAAATAAGGATTTTAAAGTTTTCTTAAACACTCAGGGCTCATCATATTTTCTACTCGAGCTACAGAAAATCATATGACTATTCC
Source organism: Eubalaena glacialis (assembly GCF_028564815.1). Classification (NCBI taxonomy): domain Eukaryota; kingdom Metazoa; phylum Chordata; class Mammalia; order Artiodactyla; family Balaenidae; genus Eubalaena; species Eubalaena glacialis. The sequence goes on from NC_083720.1 coordinate 51,792,870, forward strand.
TTTTTAGACTACAGAACATCTTTTTAAAATGCTGGCTAACATCTAAATCAGGCAAGACCCTAATGGCATTTTCAACAAAGAGTCCCTCCTACATATGTACGTAGGTCAGTTACTTATTTATTTTCGTCCATTCTTCTGCCTACATTCCAGTCATTATATTCTATACCATGAAGTGCCTCATGGGACCAGGAGGGTTGAACTGGGTGATGGTTAGTTTTATGTGTCAACTTGGCTGGGCCATGGTACCCAGATATTTGGTCAAACATTATTCTGGATGTGTCTGTGAAGGTGTTTTTTGGATGAGATTAACAGTTAAATTGGTGACTGTGAGTAAAGCATAATGTGGGTAGGTCTTATCCAATCAATTGAAGGCCTTAATAGCCAAAAACTGACCTTCCTGAGTAAGAATTCTGCCATCAGATGGCTTTGGGGCTCCAATGGCGACTCTTCACTGGGTCTCCAGCCTGCTGACCTACTCTGCAATGTTTGGGCTTACCAGGCCTCTACACTTGCATGAACCATTTCTTAAAATACTTCTCTCTCTCTCTCTCAAAACACACACACACGCACACGCACACAGTATGTCTGTTCTGTTTCTCTGGAAAACCCTAAAACAGGCTGTTTCGGGAAAGTCTAACGTTGTTGTCATTTGTATCAGTCTCAGCTTCTTTCTTTAGTTAACAGAATGTATTATAATTGCACACGTGGGTCTAACAAGTTCTATTCTCTCAACCACGTCCTTCAGTCATTCTGCACTAGTTATGACTTGGAATGGGTGAAGGCTAGAATTGTCTCACTTCCTTGCTCATGGTCAGTCAAAAGGCACTAAGGCCACATCATTCGCCACTCTTTTCTAAATCACAAATCCTGAGGTCACTGCTTCTGGAGGACCATTTCCCCAGGGCCTCAAGTAAAAAGATAATTTACTTATTTTTTTCTTAAACTGGAAGTCATACATTCAAATTAACCACTGTTGATTGGGGGTCTACTGTTCCAAGTGCTGGACACATGAAGACAAAGCGTGCTGCCCTCACGAAGCTTACAGTCTAGGAAGGGGGACATGAAAAAATGACAAAAAATATACTATCACTTGGCACTAACAACACTAACAAAGGGCCTGAGATTTCAATCCTACCACTATCATAATGCTGTTTTAGGATGAGGTAGAGGATGCTGGGGGGAATCAACACGGGTTGAATTGTGTCCCCCCACCCCAAAAAAGTTCATGATGAAATCCTAACCCCCAGGACCTCAGAATGTGACCATAGTTGACGACAGGGTCTTTGCAGTGTGATTATGTTAAAATGAGGCCCTTAGGATGGGGCCTAATCCAATATGACTGGTGTCCTTATAAGAAGAGGAAAATCTGGACACAGACACAAACAGAGGGAAGACAACGTGAAGAGACACAGAGAGAAGACAGCCATCTAGAAGCCTAGGAGAAAGGCCTGGAATGGGTCCTTCCCTCCTGGCCCTCAGAAGGAACCAAACCTGCTTGCAGCTTGACCTTGGACTTCTAAAACTGTGAGAAAGTAAGTTTGCATTGCTTAAGCCACCCAGCCCATGGTACTTTGTTACAGCAGCCCTAGCAAACTCATACAGAGGTTAAGCTTACGAATTATGCAGATCAGTGGTTGAAGATAGGAACAAATAAGAGAGTTCACATAAAGGCATAACCAGCCTAACTTGATGGCTGACTTGAAGTGAAAGGAGAAGGAAAGCAAGAGATACTGGCTGACTTGGGTCATGAGTATAGTTAATTATGAAAGCGGCCCCTAATTCCCTCCCACCCACCCCACCTCCCACGCTCATCACACACATGCATGTCCTTGTGGTGTGGCCTTGCAGCTCCTCCCATCAAGAGGTAGAATATACTTCTCCACTCCCTGAATCTGGGCTGGCCTTCTGACTTGCTCTGACCAATAGAATAAGACAGAAGTAATGTTTTACAAGTTCTAAGCCTAGGCCTCATGAGACCTTGCAGCTTCCTCTCTCTTGCTTTTCTTGGGAAACCTGTGGTCACTACTATGTGAATGAGCCTGGGTTAGCCTGCTGGATGATGGATGCATGGATACATGACTCAGTTAACCCCCTATCACCAGCCAACAGCCAGCCATCTGCCAGATGTATGAGTGAGGCCATCCACGGCCAGCTGACTGCAGACATAAGTGAACCTAGTTGAACCGGCAGAAGACCCACCCAGCTGATCTTAGCCCACATTCCTGATCCATATAATTATGTACTTATAAATGGTTGTTGTTTGAAGCCACAAGGTTTTGGGTGGTTTGGTATACTGCAAATGTTAACTGATATGCAGGATGAGTATTGTTGCCTTTCATCCAGATAAGGAATTCAAGAGCAACGCATGAGGAATTCTGTCTTTTGACACACTGTGCTTAAAATATCAATGGGACTGTCAAGTAGCCAGTTGGTTAAATAGTTTTGGAATTCAGGAAGGAGATCTTGCCTGGAAATACAAATCTGAAAGACTGATTTCCATGTGTGAAGAGATTGCCACAGGAGAGTAGGAATACAGTAAAAGGAAAGGAGATCAGAGTGGGGACCCCAGGAACATCATATTTAAGGTCAAGCAAAGCAAGAGTCAATGAGGGAGAAGAGATGTGATGAAAGATAGGAAGATGCCACAGAAGTCAAAGCAATTCCTCAATAGAGTCACAGAAATACCTAAAAAAAAAAAAAAAAAAAGAACTAGTAAGAGTCCCAGCCTTTGGGTATTATGAAGCTATCGCCAGGAGAGTTTCAGCAAGGTGGTGATGGGTGAACCCTTCTTAGAGGTCATTAAAAAGTGAGTGGGAGGGGAGGATTTGTAAACAGTGAGTATCTACAAGTTTCCTGCTGAGGTTGGCACAGAGGCCACCTGCCTGGATCACTATCTGCCCCTTTGTTCCAGCAATCTTTGAGCCACTGAGAGAGACCAGCCTCACAGTCATGCAGATTCTTGACTCTGAAACGTACAGTCACATCAGCTGGGCTTTTTCATGCCATCCAACTAAAGAAGGAGACAGGCACCCTCTAAAGGGAAGTAAAAGGTTGATGGAGGAATTTTTCAAGATGGGAGTGGAACACTTATTCCTAAGTGTATGGAGTCACGAAGCCATAATGATGGATCCAAGTCCTGGAGAGGATGAGAGGGGACGATATTCACAGGTGCAAGAAAAGCCGGAGGTGAAAAGATGGAGATTTCCAGATATGAGACAAAAGATTAAGGGAATTCACATTGGGTGACCATGAATCCTCACCTGGGAAGGGAGCCAGTGGTGGGCAGAGGAGTTGAGGACAGTGGGCAATGTCTGGAGTTGCAGATACGAACAGTGAGTGAGCTTGATGACCCATACAGAGCTTGGTGAATGGCACTGAGTTTGGGGACAATAAAATCACAGTGGCATTCTTTAGCATGACTGGGTTTTTCCAACAGCAGGCAACAGCTTGCATGTAGAAGCAAACAAGGCAGTTGGTTGGACCGACCCAAGACTGGGATTCTGTGGACAGATATTAAAGGGCAAAGGATTAATAAGGGCTTTGAGGTTTTGGCAAGAGAGTGGTTAAAGTGATGTATCGGGTTCTGCGCTGGTTAAAAAAGCAAGGAGGAAAGTATGACTGATGAGCTGAGAAAAAAGGGAGAGCAGTACAAGGACCAGGGATCTTGGAAATAAATAGGTGAGGGAGCAGAAAGGCTATGAGGCTGTAGTCATGTATGATGACACAGGAGTTTAAGGTTCCAGGAGCAGAGCCATTCCAAACGATAAGGTCAGCTGGTGACTGGGCCACTGTGGGAGGTGAAGTGTTGCAACTCGGAGACTAAGCCACTGGGTCCATCCTCCATGCACAAATGCTGAAGATCACCCTGGTGATGACAGCTGGGGGAGAGGGGAGACATGAGCCAAGTGTCTGGGCCCTCAGGGGAAAAGGGGAAGTAACAGGGAGCTGATAAGATGACCAGGAGGAAGGGTAGGATATAGTCTCTGGGAATTTCACGGGGGGCTACAGGAATCACATGGTTTTGTGTGATAGTGGCCAAGTAATGTTCTGGAAGCAACAATGACCACAGCTCCTCTGGGCCTAAGGGGTATGGACAAATGAACAGCCACTGCCCCCACTGTATCTTCCTAAGGAGGAATCAAACTGTACTAAGGGCAAGATTTGGGGAAAGGGAGTTTATATTGTTAATAAACCAAGGGTCCAAAGGCATTATGGAAAAAGCTGTGAGGAGGTCAACAGAGACGGGAAGTGGGGCGAGCCAGTGAGAAAAGAGAATGCCCTTCATTGTGGAATTGAATCATTATTATTTTTGTATAAGTTTTTATTTGCACAAATATCTCTAAGATTTGTCAGATCTGGGTCCAGACCAGACCAGCAATAATGATGCCTTATTATATAGTTAACATTCCTCTTCCCTTGGAAGTATCTCAGGAATGACCAGAGATACTGCTTAGAGTCCAGACTTACTCCTTGTTTTGAAGTTTAAGTAGTTCTGTGAGTGGAACAAGAAAGATTTTTCTCTCCATAGGTCTCAACAGAACATAAGCCAGGAGGTTTTGTAGAGATAATATGCCCTGGAAAGAGAGGAAAAAATGCTCATTTGATAACCAGAGTTAAACTCTTGACATAAACTATTTGCTTGGATCTAGCGTTTTATTCTAGCAGCCCAAAGAATTTGAAAAACTAAAGACGAAAGAAGGTCATAATTGATATAAGCATGACCGCTGGACTGACAAGGTCATTATAAAGGTTTATTTTGAAGTTTTCAAATGGACAAAGAAAAGACTGTAATACGAGGTTCGTCTCCTAATAGCCTCCATCTGACATGTAGCTGCTGGGAGTATAAGTTGGTGCATCTCTTCTAAGAAACAATTAACACAAAAGTCGTAAAAATTTGTATGCCCTTTAACTCAGCAGTTCTACTTCTGGGTATGATCCTGAAGAAATAATCATAGATATGCCCCAGGTTTAGTCATAATTGGTGACAACCTAAACACCCAACATTTAGGAGGATGGTTAAATAAATGGTCCTATAATCATACAATGGAATACTGCAGAGACATTAAAAGGGATATAGAAGCATATGAAATATTACGTGGCAAGTTAGTTATGATTTATTGGGCTAAGATCAGGTTATAAAATTGCTTACACGTGATACCAATGTAAAAATGAAATACTATGTAGGCCTAAAACAAAGAGCGGAAAGATATCCATTAGAATGGTATCTGTGATTATCTTTAGATGTTTGCATTATGTATGGTTTTGATTTTCCTCTTTTTTCTGAACCTTTCTAAGAAAAATCTCCAAAATGAAAATGTATCATATCTATAATAAGAAAAATTAATAATATGCTTTTATCAGTTTCCTAGTATATGATATTCCAAAACAGTACCTTAGAAAATCAGGCTTAAATATATTTTTTAAATTAAGTAGTAAAGTATAAAAGAAGAAAGTATTCCCTATTCTTAAAAATGCAGAACAAAAGAAGTATTTGTCCTAATTTTGAAGAGAAAACTCCCTTTTTAGCAAAAGTCCTTTTTGGGTTGGTGCTTAAAGGAATGTTCCTACCTCTATGTTCTGATCCTTTTTGAAACAGGGGCTGATACCTGTACATTCCCAGAAGAAGTCAAAGGTTATTTTTCTTTTCAAATGATCAATAAAGATTTTAGCACCTATTTTGTGCCCTGCACTGTATTTAATGTGTGAGTCATGCAAATGATGTTTAAAAAAAAACTCAAGGCATTTATAAATCAACTAAGAAAAAGCTGTAACTATTAAATACAACAGATATAAAAGAACTAATAAGAACAACAGCATTCAAGGAGTGCTTCCTATTTATGAAGCCTTCTTAAATACCATATATACCCAAATATAAGATTAGGCATTTTCCCAAAATTCTCCCAAAAAGAGGGATATTCAAGTATCTTCAAAGGCTCTCATATTATAGGACATTCTCTAATTACTTTATTTAAACAATTAAGTAATGCTTGGGGAAGACTCATTAGCCTAAAATGACCTCAGTCTATGCTTTTTTGAGATGCTCTCAGAGGTCACTTGACAGAATCAGTTACAGAGGAGGCAGAGATTTAATAAAGATTTCATCATTGTTCCTGGAGTGAGACCCCACAATGCAAATGTTTAATATCACTATAACGAGCATTTAAAAAAGAACTACCTAAATGAGTATAATGCATATTTATTTAACATTTACTTTATTTCCAGCGGGTATTCGATGCTACTGTAGTAAAAAAAAATGGTTTCAGAAGGCAAGCTCTCCTTCCACCATAATGATAGTGACTAAGAGAGCACTTTATAAACACTCCCCAAAATATCATCACACTCGATTTTACTACTACAGTAAAAGAATGAATATGGCCAAAATTTGGGGGAAATGAACCAGTATTTATTTTAATGCACATAAACAGGAATCAACCTATTGGTTTTTGGAGGGGGTAGGGGTTGCTGTTTTGTTTTGTTTTGTTTTAGAAACTTGTTCTTTAAGGCCAGTTTAATTGGGGAAAATAATCCTAAAACTATTTCTAATGCATCGGTTACTAGCAGGGTCACAAAATCAATTAGTAATGGAGTCCTACTTCCTAAAAAACAAGCATTCGACAAACACTGTAAAGATGATTCCATTCCCCTTTACAATTTTTTTTTGGCTCTTTTCACAACGCTATGTAACCCTTTTAGTTTGACATCACGAAAAGAAAGAAGTAAACAATTTCATTAGCACTGCTGCACGGGCCTCAGAGTGTGTCCCCAACTTCAGAGGCTACGTCACTTTCTAGCTTGGATGACTAATTTTAATCCAGAAAATGTTTAGCAATCCATTAAAGTGCAATAAGATCCAAAATAAAACTTTACGTTTGATTTACTAATTAAACTGTTCTCTTGACATTGTCAACAGAGCAGATTTTAAATGATGCAAAGATCTTAACTTTCAACTAAGTTGGAAAGCTTTCTTGCCTGCTTGTGACAGAACAGAATGGAAAGCAACTCCCCTATTTAGATTACTAACTCACATGATCCCACCTCTGCTAGCTCTGTCCCTATGCTAAGCAAGAGAGAGGGAGGGGTACTGCTGGTGGGAGGACTGTAAACTCATCCCTTGGAAGACCCTTTATAAACTTCCAAAGTTGAAACAATGAGTAGGGCAGACCCTGCCCCCTCACCTGTTCTTCTCTCTATATAACATTTTTTTTTTCTTTCTTGGTACTTCACACAATTTGAACGAGATGATGGATGGATCGATGGATGGATGGATGGATGGACAGATGGAAGGAAGGAAGGACAGACAAATAAATGATAGATTGACGATATGTATATACATATGGAGACAGATACAAAAGAATTTATATATCATATATATTATATATATGTCATGTGATCTATGTCTCTCCTACTAAATTAAAGCTCCTTGAGGGTGGGGATAAGCACAATAAATTGTAGGTACTCAATAAATTTGGTTGAATGAAACAAGAATCGACAAAAAAAAAAAGAACAATCCTTGACAACTACTCCTTGACAAATTCCTTCTGCGCTTTCCTTCTGCCTGGAATGCCCCCTCTGCCTCATTCTCATCTACCCGAATTCTCCCCATTTTCCAAAGCCCAAAGCAAATGTCACTGCCTCTTTAAAATCTTCTGTGATTCTTCCAGCCAAAAGGAAACTCCCCATCATCCAAATGACCACTGCACTGTTATCCACTCCTTTCTTAAAGCACTACCCATTTTCTAACCTTCTCTGCATAGAGGTGAGGTTCCACTTGAAACCCACACCCATGTTGAAGGTAGCAGGTTTTATCTATCTTTGATTTCCCTGTCACCCATCGGTTCATCCACCTGAAGGCAGCCTAGCATGGTGGTTAAAATTAAAACATGGGCTCGGAAGCCAGACATGATAGATACAGATCCTGACTGTACCACTTACTGACTGTGTGACCTTGGTTGTCACTTCACCTCTCTGTGCCTCGGCTCCCTCATTTGTAAAGGGTAATATGCAACACTGATAACAGTACCTATCTCTAGGGTTATTCTGATGACAAAATGAGTTGATCTATGTAAAGCACTTTAAAAGGTTTCTGGAATGTTATAGTAAGTGTTCAATGCAAGATCTCTATTATTATCGACTCAATCTAATGTATTGAGACTACTATGTGCCAGGCACACTGCTGGACTGCCACATCAGTAGGTACTCTATAAATATTTGAGGATTGATGGAGAAGACCTAACACTGACTCAGCTCTTTATTAGTCAGGAGCAAAGGTCTTCCCAGGTCCAAGGTCTCACTTAATCTTAACAACCATTCTAGGGGATGGATGTCATCATTCCTACTTTTATGCAGAAGCAAATGGAGTCCCTTCTGCTCTGAACTGCACAAGCACATATTTGATGGGTGAAAAGTCTCTATAGTGTTCACCTCACAAGCCCTCCAACTTCTAGAGACTTTTTTCCATCCCCTCCTGCAGCTCCCTCAACTTCACCAGAAGCATCCTTTTTAGCATCTGTTCAGCCTGACTCCTGTCATTAGATACATTCTTGTGTGTTTATAATGCACCACTGATTTGTTTCAGACTAAATCGTGGGATCTAAAAATAAAGTGATGTTGAACATATTTCTTTGCATATTAACTTTAAAGAAATAGATTAATCTTTTAGAAATAATCAAAAAATGAATGATCCACTCAGCATGTAGAAGTTACCAAAAAATAAAAAATTAAAATTAAAATTACAACCCCTCAGATTCCCACTTTTCCTCCTTTATCCTTTCTGAATGTATTAATTTAAGTATATACTTCATAACTTTTCATTTTAAAAATTAAGAGGTCTAGTGAGCCTACAGTAAACCAATCATCTTCTTCCCCGGGGACGCTTAAATGAAGGCAGGATTCATTTACTCTCCAAGTCAAATTCCCATTTTCAAAAATGATACTGTAGAATTGTCCTCATCATCCTAAGAGATGGAGCAAATAAGAATAAATGAAGGGGCACATATAATGGTATAAAAGTTTTCTGAAATTTCAGACACTTTCCAACACATCTGTCTGTCTACTACAGGCCAGGCATGATGAGGGATCTTGAACTGAAGAAGGCACTGGTCCTTCCCACAAGGAGCTTCCTAAGTGGTAGGGGAGGTGAAACTTACACATAAACGATGACAACTCAGGATGGAAAGGATTATGGGAAAGACAGTGATGGGAGTGGGACAGAGAAATGAATCCTTGCTGATGTAAAAATACGACTCATCTATTTGATAAATTATTGAAAATGCTTCCCCCTTCAACACACACTCACACACACCCATTTTGACAATATACTTCTTCTCTTTCTTTGCAACCTGAAAACACTCTCACTCATGAGCCCTTGGGTGTTTATCTTAAGCCACCAACCAGCCTTGGTGGCATCATTTTTGTCAATTTGATGTTTTCTTATTACTCAGAAAGGTTATATCTGCAAATAAGTATACATTCTGGTTGCAACACTAAATAATGAGGCAACCTGCAGTTCATAAGACGCAGTCATTCCATGCCACATTTCATTTTGGAAGAGGGAGGGCTACAGTCGACTGTGAACAATTACCAAATCATCAATGGAATTCAATAAATGTTGTTTAAAAAAACTAATTATTTGTTACAATAACCAGCTACTACTGCCACTTTGTATTTGGAGGTTTGTAAACTACTTCCATTTGAAATGTAATTGATTCCATTTTTATCATTTGTTCAAGTTTATGGGGTTGTTCTCATCCTAAGAGATGATAACATCTATTTTCAGCAAATTATACATCATAATTCCTCATTCAAAAGCTGTAACAGAAAACAAAATGCTAATTTATGCTGTAAACAAAACTACAGAATCATAATCATTCATTGTTAACTTTAGGGACTGAACTGCTACTGGAAATAATAAATTGGAGCAAAATGTGGTAGGGGGTGTTGGTTAGACTCTTTCTTTTTGTTTGTGCTTTTTTGGCTTGTTTGGTTTCATTGTTACACAACTAACACACTTTCTAATACGCTTTCAGGCAAGAGATTACATGGGTTTTTTGTCTTCTCCCAGATATAAGCCAGACGTTCTTTGCCCCATAGCTATTACCTGCAGCTGGATATTTCAAACCTACAGGAAGATGTGCTCACAAAGCAATCAGAAGCGCACCAAATCAGAAGCACACCCTAAAAAGGGGCAGTGTATTAGAACCGCACGCCTGCTTCTACGTATGTCATTAAGCTTCCACACCCACATTGCCCTTTACCCCAGCGATCGCCCCCCTTCTCCGTGCCTCTCCCATATAAGCATCCCTCTGCAGCGCCTTCTTGTCAAGGTGAGCCTTGGCAAACTTCCCCTCTGTGTCAGGGAATACATGGAATAAACAAACAAACAGAAGTCCGGTAACTTTAATAGATCAGGTCGATTCTTATTAACCAAAAAAAGAAGGGGAGGGTAGATGTGGTTCCATATCCCAGACACTCTGCTTTCCTTAAGTAACTATCTTCAAGTGAAAAGACAGTAACAGCACCTAACGGTACTTTCTCTTTTCCTTTTTTTTTGAAAAAATATAATCCAAAAGAAAGAAAGATGTTAATATAATTACGTCAAAAATGTGAATTCTTTGAAGGGACCAAAAAGTCACACCGCCGTCTTGAGTAAATCACTTTTCTGCTGCCCTTTCATTTAATGCTGTCTGCTGTCCACATTTACCTCTCCAGTGGCAAAGTGTGATCATTGATTTCCTATGGTCTCTCCCTCTCTGGAAGTTCTGCTTCCTTGATGATGACTACAAAGGGTAGGTGACCCCATTCTCATTCCAATGCACACCCAGCACTTTTACATTTCCACTAGGGCCGCGGGAACGTGAAACTAGAGAGAGACTCTTCGCCCTCTTCGCTGAGACTGTCTTGCTGTAACTACTGACATTTAATGTTTTCCCTCCCCTTCCCACAACTATATTTTAGAAGATCACGATACAAGGGATGAACCACTAAAAGGCATTAGTTCATGATGGACATAAATGTTAGGTGCGTGATTTGGTACAGAAGACACATGTTATAACGTCGCCATGACGAGAAAGGTAAATCTCAGTCTAAATCGCAAACACAGCTATACACAGAACGAACCCAAAATAATGTTTGCTTATAAAAGGAGAGTGAGTTATGCCTCAAATGTATATATATACACACATACACATACCTATACATAATATATATATACATAAGCTAGGGTTTTGGTGCATCTGAATGATTATTTATAAAAATTATTCTATTCGTGTATCTTAAAATTACATTTCTTCTGTAGAGTGTTATCTTCCTGATGCCCACATACATTTGGAATGAGCCCTCCACTAAATCATAATTATCTGATGTTGGGAGCTGGCAATCTGAAGACCCTCTCTATTTCTCAACCTGGATGAACCATTCAAACCTAAAAGAATGGTAAACTCGAACATTCAGTCCATCACCAAGAAACAAAAAAAAAGCATCAGGTAGTTATGGCTGATTTCGCCAAAACAAAAGACTTCAACTCATTCCTAAACAGAATTATACCTGGTTATATAAATAACCAGGAAAAAAAAAAATGAGCAAACTTGGACAAGCAAAGGATTTCTTCATTATTTCATGAAGCTGGTAAATGAATGACAGCATAACAAACTTGCTAGAAACGTACCTATGGCCACACAGCATATTTCTGTTGTACTGGAGAGCAAGTCAAGTGTGGAGAAAGAGTAAGTGGGACTCTGGGCTCTGAAACCAGACTGCCTGGAGGATGTCCCAGTTTGGCCCCTGATTAGCACTGAGGTCTGAGGCAAGGCACTTACCCCTCTGTGCCTTATTTTCTTCATCTATAAAATGGGAACAATAATAAAGGTATCTAATTCATATGTTGTGGAGATTAAAGGAGTCACATACTTTTAATTTGGAACAACATTAATAAATGGTAGCTATTGTCACTGTACTTTGGTTCCCAAGTTTTAGGGTAACAGCACTTTATACAGAAAAGGGAACAAGATTTTCAAGCTTGTACCTTAAAGAAGCTACCCTTGCTGGAAGATCCACAACAAACCCAAGTTATTACAAGTCTCTTTTACTTTTCTGTTTACCTAGGAGAAACCCAATGTTGGAAAAACTGGGGTAAGGTGAGCTGGATTTAGAGGGAGATTTCTAAAATGTATTTGAAGTAAATACATAGAAATGCACCTAAAAACTAGTTTGCAGTTCATACACTCATCTTCAGGGAAATTAAAATGTTTTTAAACAAAGAAGCCCAGTTTATATTTTTCCAGCTTTAAGATATTGGCTTCCTAACAACCTTGTAAACGGAGGACAGTCCCAAGTCTTGGCTCATCTCCGTGGATCCAAGCAGTGTTACCACTTTAAGAATTATGGGGCTTCCCTGGTGGCGCAGTGGTTGAGAATCTGCCTGCTAATGCAGGGGACACGGGTTCGAGCCCTGGTCTGGGAAGATCCCACATGCCGTGGAGCAAATGGGCCCGTGAGCCACAATTACTGAGCCTGCGCGTCTGGAGCCTGTGCTCCGGAACAAGAGAGGCCGCGATAGTGAGAGGCCTGCGCACCGCAATGAAGAGTGGCCCCCGCTTGCCACAACTAGAGAAAGCCCTCGCACAGAAACGAAGACCCAACACAGCCATAAATAAATAAATCAATAAGTAAATAAAATTTAAAAAAAAAAAGAATTATGAAATATCCAGAAAAGAGGTGAAAAAATATTGAATTGTTTACAGTACTTGGACTGGATGGAAAAGAAGTGCTCCTTAGCAGACTGTTCCTGCTTTGGCTATCTATATTCACGGAAGGAGTGCCAAGCCCCACCCCTAACCCCCCCCAAAAAACAGGCAGTCAGCACAAGCGTTCAACAACTTACCCAAATCCATTAATGATTCTGCACTGAAACGTCTAGCCTGCTTGAAAAGATACAGTGAGTACAAAGAATTACAGGTCTTGGCTAACAAAAGTCCAGGGCTGAATTCAAAACAGTCACTGTCTACTCTGAGAAGAGAGTGTGTGTCCTTATAAGGATGCCATTTTCCATTTCTAGTCTGGCAAATTTGAGGGAGTGGCAGGGGGAGGGGGTTAGGAAAGAAAAAAAGTTAAAGGCAGAGTCGAGTCTGCTGGTTATGCCTTTATCACGAACTCAGGTTTAAGCTACCCAGTAACCAAAGAACTGGTCAATCGGGTGAATAAAGTCAGATAGCTGGCCTTGTGGACACCCAAGCAGTCAGCTAATTGGCTTCATTTTTCACTTTCAGTTGATTGCTTCAATATCATACAGACCTGGCCTGCTTCAATTTGGGCTTACAGAGGGACAGCTAAGAAGGTGACCCAGGTCCCAGCTGCAAGCAGGAATGACCAGTGCGCAGTTTCCTGATGGAGACGGAAAGCTTCAACAACTAATAGGAGAGACTCGCAGGTTGAAAAAGCACAACATAAAAAGATAGAGTTGGGTTCTGGAAGCTTGCACTACTGCCATCCCTAGGCGTGAAACTGTAAATTAAAGAATGGTCTGTTGTCTGCTGCGCTGAGCCAAATCAGAGACATTTCATATATGCACTTTAATTGGGGTTTTCATTCTAATTGAAGAAATAAATTCCACCTAAGCAGATGCTCCCTGCCCCACTCTCACTATGGTATGTTTTGCACATTGGCAAGTGGGTGCAAAATTTCTGCAACATGGTCCCTTCAGATATAAGATGGTACTTCCCAGTTTTTAAATGGTAACATATTCGGCTCTAATACACACTGGGCTCTCTCCAAAAAAATCACCCCAATCCACCCTCCCCCTGCTTTAATAATAAAATGTCACAGAATAGCTAAAAACCTTCCAGTCAGCCATGATTCGTGTTTGGGTTTTCTGGGTCTGTTTTTGTGTTTAGTAAGGAATAAAGGCACCAGTCGTTTCCAAATTTCCAGGTCTCTACATAAAGAACCCCCATTTTCATTAGTTTTTTCACTTGCTTGTTTATCACCAGAGGTGTCATAATCATGTTTCTTGTGAAAATGAAAGTAATCAAAATGCCTTGTGATTCCAGGAAAAGAGCTTCTTAGGGAGACATGCCTGTGCTCTACTGATGTTGTAAAAAGGCTTCTTCTACATGGTATTAGATGTTGAGAGCATATCATATTGATCTAGAAATAAAAAGGTTGATTTTTTTTTTTTTTTGTACAGGGAACCCTTCCCTTCATAAGCACTTTCTAACACTAGGAATAGGATTTTATTTTTAATTGAGGTGGAGTAAACAAATCATATTTGAAGAGCATTGCTATTTTTAGGGAATGGAAGATTTGTAAGCTTTTTGGCAGCGATTCAGGTAAAAATCATGAATAAGTTTCACTCTTTCAAATTTGGCCCAGGCCTCCCCCTAGCAGCCCTGCCCAGAGTCCAAGATGAGAGTTAGGGTTGCCTTTGTTTAATTAATGCTTTTTCTCCGAAGGAACAGTTAGGAGCAGGTTTCTTAGTCATTTAACCACGCTCAAATGCTGAAAATGCAAACTGGCGATCAATAAGAACCTAGGTCCTTATACCTATATACTCTTCGTCCCTGAAAATGGTGATAGGGCCGCGATGGAAGCCGCAAGTCCTGGTAAGACTCATTGCCTGGCTGCATCTACCACCAGAGATTAAAGCCTCGGTAGCACTTTGAGGGCACCTTTCTCTAATGATGTACATCTCTCATTTGTTTCTGTACTTTATCTTAAAGTTCATACCGCACCAGTGGAAGAATAAATCAATATTTCAAATAATCTTCCTTTCCCCACCATACAATTCCACTGCACTAAGAGTAGCACGCCACCCAGTACCGGCCTGTGAGCTAATCATCCTCCACAGAGCAGCGCCAGCTGCTTTGTCAGAAATTCTTTCCGATTTTCTTAGCAACATGAGTCTCCCTTTCTAGAAGAAAGATCTTGCCTTTTGGGAAAACGCTTTTCCAAATCAAGTTAAACTAACTTTACCCGAAGAGACCGATAGTTTTCCTCTTTTTAAAACGCCACCCCCGCCCCTTCTCTGGTTCTCTCCTTCCTTTACTCCAATCCTGCCCGCACCCCTCCCTCTCGCCCACCTCCTCCGGTTTCCAAGGAGTTTGCACGTGATTGCCTGTCTTGCAAAATCGGGCCGTAGCCCTTCGCTTTTAAAGGCTCTCAAACGACTTGCTTCCTATCTCGTTAAAAGGTGTTGCCAAACCTCCCATCGCTGTAAAGCTGTATCTCTGTGAGTTTCCTTACACCCAAATCTCCTTTCTCTCTCCCTTGGGAGGTAAACAAAGTGCTGGAGTTTCGCGGCCCAGAGGTGCAGGTCGGAGGTACGCGCCTGGAAACTTATCCTAAAGCAGCTGACTCCCGGTCTCGGGGGCGCGGCGCTGCCAAGGAATCCCGAATCCCGCTCCGGCTTGTGCGGGGTGAGTGGCTCAAGCCTTTCCTACACCTCTCGGTCCTCAAAGACCAGCTGGGGTTGGTTTCTGACTCATCGACAATCTCACACACACACGCGCACACACACACACGCGCGCGCGCGCAGGCGCGCGGACGCCCGCTCCTGGAGAGCTGGAGTTTGCCGAGCCAGAGGGATTGTTGGCTCTCGGCAATCCGGAGCCGGCGCCGGGAGGCACGGAGAGCACCCGAGGCAGGGTGGTCTGGAGAAAGCCCCCAGCGCCTGCCTCGGGCAGCCGGGGTACCCCTCGAGTTCCCCAACCCCAGCGCCCGCCCGACCCCCCCTCGGCAGTTCCTGCAAGTTTCTACTCCCAGCGGGGCCTCCCGTTTCTCGGCTGCCTCGCCTGAATCCCCAGTTCACGCCGCCACCCCGCCCCCCGTCGTCCCCCCTCCCCCCCCACCGCGGCCCCCGCCTTCCAGAGCTCCGCACCCGGCGGGCTGCCGGCATGCTTCCGGGGAGCGGCCCAGACGCCCCCACCCGCGGCGGCAGCCGGCCGGTCTGGCCGGAGCTCGCCGCCGTCTCCCGCTGATGCAGTCTCAGCGGCAGGAGCCTCTCGGAGGCTCCCGGGCCGCCCGGCTGTATTGTTCACTCGGATGGCCGCGGCGCTTTCTGGAGAGCCCACGCCGGAGACGCGAGGTCTTCGCCCGGCGATTACTAGTTCGGCAGTCTCAGTTTCTTGGAAACTGGGAGTGTTGCGGGGGCGGCGGAGCGCATTTTTCTGTCGTTTCGCTTTGGGGTATTGGCTCTTTTGCCGGGAGCTCGCAGGAGCGCGCTGCGCCCCGGGCCCGGGAAGGAGCGCGCCAAAGCCGGCGAGTGCGGCGGGCAGCCCGGCTAACGGCCGAGGCTGGCGGGCTAGGTGGGGAGGAGAGACGCCGCGGCGGCTGGGCGAGCCGGGCAGAACAGAGCTCTTTTCCTCGACGCCCCCCAAACCCCGCTGGCCCGCTCCCCCCGCGGCGCTGGCTCCGCCAGGCCCGGGAATCCCCCGCGCCCCGGACCGCCCACCGAGTTGCTGCTGCCTTTCACCATTGCTCCTTCGCCTCGCCTCCCGCCCCAACTTTCCCCAGCCTGGACTCGCGCGCGTACACACACACACACACACACACACACACACACACTCTCTCTCTCTCTCTCTCTCTCTCTCCCCCCCCTCCCTCGACTCCAGCTCCACTTCCCCGTGTAGTTTGGAGATGACAGATGCCTGTAGACTTTCACCAAACAAGCGGTGGGGGCAGCAGACTACAACAGTTATTTAATTAAAAGGCATTTTTCCTCTCTCTTTCTCGCTCTGGCTCCCGGAATAGCTTCTGCACGCGTAGACCCTGAGCACATTCCTGTCTCTCCAGGTTACCAGTGGCCCACTAACACCCATCTCCTTCCACGCCCCCCCCTTCCGGCGTCTACCCCCAGCTTCTCCGCGCCCCCCGAGTCACACCGACAAGCACACCTCGAGGCCGGCGGCGGGGAGCGTCGAGGGCACGATGCAGCCGGACTGCATTGCACAGTCATCAAAGTTAAGTGTGTGTGTTTGTGGGGTGCTTGTGCACGCCGGGGGAGGCTCGGGGTCATGGGCACCGGAGCATCCACTCTGCCCCCCTCCTCCTCGGGGTCAGAGGACGCCTCCACTTGAGACTGCAGCCATTTTAGGGAAAGAGGTGGCTCGGAGCCCGGGGGGGAGTGGAGGGGGAACAGCACGTCGCGGGGGACTCAGAGCTCCGCAGCCCCTCGGCGCAACTGGAGGGCGGGCAGGCGCCGGGCGCGCAGGGGCGCGGCGCCCGCGGCGACTTGGGGAAGGTTGCGCTCGAGTTCCCTGGTTTTGCCTGGAGTTGTTCGGGGTAACGTGCCGGCTCCTACCTCTCTCTCTCGGGTTCCCGCTGGGCTGGGAGGTTGGGGCGGGGGGTGGGGAGAGGTCTGGGTGGTAGATTGGACAAGGGAGGGACGCAACAGACCCTGGAGACTGGAAAGCTAGTGCTGGGGGAAGGCGGACACCTCCTCTCGCCGGTTGGCACAGACCCAGACGGTGCGACCCACTTGGCCCCCCCAGCCTCCCCACCCCCTACCGAGCCTCTGCTTCCCCGCCGAGTGCCAAGTGAGCGCACGGCTGGGGGCACGGGGCGCGACGCCGACCGGCACCGAGCCACCCCTTACCTGGTTGGAAGGGGTTTCCCAGGAGGAGCCGTAGTTGTAAAAGAAGGAAGAGAAGAAGGTGTCTTCCGACAGCCCGCAGCCCGCCATGCTCTGGATGCAAATAAAATGAGGAAAGAAAAAAAAAAAAAGCACACACACAAAAGCAACCAAAAATTTTCAAAATCAAATTAAACCAATAAGCGAAGAAGAAATTCTCTCGAAAAATAAAGAAAAGGAGGGGGAAGGGAACGGCAAAGGGAACGGAAACTCTCGGCGGTGCTCCCTCTCCGGCTGAGGAGGGATGCTCGGGCTGCCGCTGCCGCTGCTGCCGCCGCCGCCGCCGCCGCCGCCTTCTCAAGACGGTACCTAGAGAGGTTCGTCCTGACTTGAGCAGCCGCCGCCGCCGCCTGTGCCGGCTGCGTGTGTGCGCGCGTGTGTGTGCGTGTGCGTGTGTGTGGTGTGTGCGCGCAGAGCGAGAGACCGCAGGGGAAGCGAGAGGGCGAGAGAATGAGCGAGCCGGGATGGAGGGCGCAGAGGCAGAGCGGGCGGGCGTGTGCGCGCGGGGGTGCGTGCGTGTGTGTGCGCGCGTGTGGCTGGGTGTGCGTCTGTTTGGGGAGCTCACTGGAGAGCCGGGGCCGTCACGTGGGTGCGCTGACTCCGCCGGCTGCCGGGGACAGCCTGTACTACAGCCACGGCCACTAAATAAGCCCTCGCCGCCAGACCTTTGCAGTCCCCACCAGGCCGGCAGCCAACCCTCCCCGCGGGTCTGTGCGGGCCCCGGGACTGCAGGGGGCGCGGGTGCGGCGGCGGGCAGGTGGGTGGGTGGGGAGGGAGTCGCCCCAAGCCTGGACTGGGAAAGAAAGATACCGGCGGGGAGGCACTTATCCCCCGCTACGCCCCGCACCCTCCTGGCCAGCCTTCCTCCCACCCTCTTTGAAGATTTTTTTTTTTTTTTTTTCCCTAAAATTGCTTTCCCGTGCAGGGACCCCTCTTACAGCCACGGGGAAATTATTTTCACACAGTTGCTACGTCTCAATGGGTTTTTTTTCCTTTCCCGGTGCCCCACGTCTCCCGCGCGCGCGCGCGCGCACACGCCGACACACACACACACCCGTGGCCGCCTCCTCCCATCCCAAATGCAAACCCACTTCCTTTTGCTGTAGTTAAGCTAAGTCAATGCTACATCAAACTAGGCTAGGCTGAGAGAACTGGAAAGTGGATTTAGGGGACAATACTGCCCCAGCAGGAAGAAAGGCTCTAGTTTGGCATTCTGTTGATTTAACAGTTTAAAACGTAGAAGGATTTTGTAGCTTCTGCACTGAAATTCAGGCCCCTTGAGTCACAATTCTTTAAATGGAGCTATTTTCTTAAGTCTATTACATGCTATAAAACTGTAAACGGATAACCCCCGCCCCCAAATGGTATTTTAGGACCAAAGCTTTCTCTCAATTTTAGTAATTGAATATCCAAGAGGTTTTTTCCTGCAAAAAGCCATTCCTTACCTGCTCCCCCCAACTTTTTTTTTTAATTTTTTAATTTTATTTATTTATTTATTTTTGTCTGTGTTGGGTCTTCGTTTCTGTGCGAGGGCTTTCTCTAGTTGCGGAGAGCGGGGGCCACTCTTCATCGCGGTGCGCGGGCCTCTCACTATCGCTGCCTCTCTTGTTGCGGAGTACAGGCTCCAGACGCGCAGGCTCAGTAATTGTGGCTCACGGGCCTAGTTGCTCCGCGGCATGTGGGATCTTCCTAGACCAGGGCTTGAACCCGTGTCCCCTGCATTGGCAGGCGGATTCTCAACCACTGCGCCACCAGGGAAGCCCCCTCCCCCAACTTTTTATAGATATCCATAGTAAGTAAAATTCAGATAGAAGTCCGCGTATCAGTGTAGGGTGCTCCTACAAGTATTTGAATCCTTCCAGGACAACTTGAAACAACCTGTTATAGACAATTTATACTGTTTTCTTTCTGAATCCTTTTTCCAAATGCTGCCCATTTTTATTCAAACCAATTGTGTTTTTCCAAGACTCCACACTTCCTCTTTTAAATTCCCCACTTGAGGTCGAAATCCTCTGTGAAATCAACATTTCCACAGCAACCCAGTGATGTCACAAACATCGGCTCATGATTTCAGAGGGGAAATAAAGCAAGAGAAAAGGATCTCTCTTGAAAGACAGCTTCTGTTTTCCTGCAAATGGCATTGCTCCTAGTAGCGATTCAGAAAACATATTAGATTTCTGGTTAAATACCTGTTTTCTTTTTTCTGAGATTAACTTATTTCTCAAAGATATGTCAAATGATCTTAAAAGAAATAGGTCACCATCCTCTTTCCTGGGTTCGTGAAGAATGGTGTTTCAAATCAGTGGTCCCTAATCACACTGGCCACTAGAGATTTTAATAAAGGGGAAAAAGATTTTTTTTTCTAAAAAATGATGTCAGAAAGAACACTGAGAGATGAAATTTAATGTACTAACTTCAGATCCAAACAATGCTGACTGACCTGGCTTCAAAAATACAATAGTTTTTAAGGAGTACTAGACCCACGGAAATTCTGTTCGGTTATCAAAATTAGTGCTGATCTCGCCAATATGAAGAGAGGGGCTTTTCCTCCATCGTTCCTTCTATTGTTTCCTGGATCTCCAGGCTGGGAGAAAGAGGGAAACAGTTTTCATGCCGTCCCCCCTTTTAACCCCCTGCAGTCTCACGCTTATCAATATTAAACGTAAAGGGAATGGAAAATAGAAATGAGGCCCAATGCCTGGGATTTCTTACTTAGGCTTCCTGTCTAAATAAAGTCCTTTAGATAATACTTCTACAGAGCACTATAGAGATTTAGTCTGTAAGGTGTTTTTCATATGCATTTTATCTCAAGTTTACATTCTATTCCTACAGCCACTTACTGCTTCCCTGGTTTCCCCTCAGGTCCCACCTCCACCCCAAGGGAAGTTAATTCTGTCTCCGTGATCCCCTTTCCTATTTGCTGAATGAATAGGTTTATTCCTTACAACAATCCTGGAAGAATCGAGACTCTTTAAACCCATTTCAAAGATGTGGAAATAGGCTCAGATATGCCAAATAACTTGCCCAAGATCACCCAGTGGCAAAGTGTTAGGAAGCTGTTATTATTTTTGTTTTAGAGGTGAGCAAACAGAGGCTCAGGGAAAGACTCTCAGCTCCCCATCCTACCCAGCTAGTAAGTGGCAGAGCTAGGTCTTGAACCAAAGATTTCTGGTTCACGACTTCTCTTTCCTTAAAAAATAGTCTTTCCCATCTCCAGACACACAGGAAAATGGGTATATGGATGCACTGAGCAGGCTCAGGACCTACAGAGACATCCAGGGAGGGAGAGGCAGGAACAGGTGGAAAGAATCTCCTCTGAGCAACAAACAGGGGAACATTTGTATACAGAAGTCTGGCCTCCAGCCACAAACATTTGGCTGCCCTCAAATCTCCAGCTCTTTCTTTTTCCAAACATGGAAGGCCCAAGGAGGGCCACCTGGATAGGCTTCTGATGAAACACCTTCCTCTCCGCCCAGCTTGTCCCTCTCCCAGGGCAGCCCTGCCATCCTGAAAAAATCCTTCCTTGGTAGGTTCGCTCACCAGGTATTAGCACAGTAACGTAGAGGTTTGTTTGCTAGTTCCCAAAAACATAAAAACAAGCCACCCCTTCTACCCCCACTGGGGCCCAGAACAGATGGAGACAACGCCTTGGGAAGCCGAGGGAGCCACAAGCTCATTGAGAAAAGATCATCCCAGCTACCTTGCTAACTCTTTGCTCTGCAGTATTCAGAGATAGGAAGATGGAAACCGCGTTTCATTTCCAAATCCACTGTGGTTGGTTCTCTGAAGACAAACCAAACTCCTGCACGTATTCCTCTGTCATACTGCCAAGTCACGATTTGTCACACTGCAAATGTGTGATTTGTTAAACTGATATATCTTTCCATTAACAAGAAAATCCATCTTTATTCGTAAACACTTTCCCCCCTAAGAAATGTTTTGCATTCATTTCATATTGGAAATTGGTTACTAGTGCAGATGATGCTGGGGTGTTTTCCTTGTTTATAAATGAGTTGCATTAACACTCTCATACCACTAGGGTGTCATTTAGTGAACGGTTGCTCCACTCTGCAGATGCAAGAGGCCAAAGTGTGGTGGATGAGGATAAAAAATGGTCATTTTGGCAAAAACTGCAGATGGGAAGCAGATGTACAGAGGAAGAAGATTTCATTCAGTCTTTTTCCTTTATGAAAATAAAGTCTGCTAATCGGTCTTATTTTAAAAAGCCCTCTGAATACAAACTCGTGTTAATTCCAGGCACAGTGGAAACCAAAATCATCCCTGCCTTCAAGAAGTTTACAGTCTTGGGACTTCCCTGGTGGCGCAGTGGTTAGGAATCCACCTGCCAATGCAGGCGACACGGGTTTGATCCCTGGTCGAGGAAGATCCCACATGCCGCGGAGCAACTAAGCCCGTGCGCCACAACTACTGAGCCTGTGCTCTAGAGCCCGTGCGCCACAACTACTGAGCCTGTGTGCCATAACTACTGAAGCCCACGTGCCTGGAGCCCGTGCTGCACCATGAGAGGAGCCACTGCAGTGAGAGGCCTGTGCACCGCAATGAAGAGTGGCCCCCGCTCGCCACAACTAGAGAAAGCCTGCGTGCAGCAGCAAAGATCCAACACAGCCAACAATAAATAAATAAAATAAATAAATTTATTTTTAAAAAAAAGAAGTTTACACTCTCAACACATGTTGTTTGGTCTACCAATTGGTTTAGTTGCCGATTTTCTTTGTAGTTGTTTAAAACTTTACATCTGCTCATCAAAATTATAATTACCCTGGGGAGAGATTAAAATTAAGAAGTAGTGAGACAAGGAAAAGTTGAGAGGGCAGAGGGATGGTATAGCAAGAAAGAGACAGGGAGATCCCATGGAAAGTGAAGAAAGAAAAGGGCAGGAAGAAGGATGCAGAGGTTCATGCAAAACCCAACTACGGCAGAAAATGAACCTCAAAATAACTATGACAATAGTAATAACAAATGTGTATCGAATGCTAACAATATGTCAGGCATGATGTTAAACGTAGGGCAGTCTTAGTTGGGGCTGCCCTCACCAAAGGGAAGTGCATTAAAGTGCAAGCTGTTTATTTGGGAGGAGATCCTAGGAAGCATAGGTAGGGAAGTAGGAGAAGTGAGAAAAGAAGTGAAGAAAGGATTAAAGCGGGCAACTATGGGCAACCAGAGCTTAATGCCACTTGGGAACCTCTGGGGGGCAGTGGAGGAGGCACCCTTCAGAGTTACCCCACTCGAGGGCTGAGGGCGCTGGGATACGGATCCGTCAACTCCTCAGCTGACGGCTGCTCCCAGGTGTCGTTAACTCCCCAGCACGTCCAACCTGCAGTAAACGTGGGCAAAGTGGGCGCTGGCAGCCAGAGGAAGTCCTCAGGCAAAGGGATGCAGAGACCGCTGTTCGAACCTGGGGCCACATATTTGGAAATGGTAAGGGCTGTGGGGCTATGGGTGAGGCACCAAGAGCATCTGCACCCCAAACATTGGCTCATTTCATTTTACAAAAACCTTTGAAGTGGGAACATTTCCACTTTTTCCTGAGAGAACATAGTCTAGGAGAATAAGAAGGGGCATCTGTTGTTTTTACGCAGTTAACTAACATCAGTTCCCTCTTCTGGTAACAGCCCCCTGCTTTTCCTTTGAGGAACATTCCCTCCCCTGTCTCATTTATCTGACCTAAGCCCCTCACTCCAGGGATGCACAAGTGACCCAAGCTGACCTGATAAGAGCACTACCTCAGATTTTCACTGGACCTATAGGGCTATAGGAGCTGTAGAGGTGTGTTCTTTCTGCCGGGAGAGCAAAGCTGGGAGGATATAAGCCTGGAGCTCTTCCAGGCCCTGTTACACCCACAAGAATGAACCCAACTGCTTGAGAATGAAGCAAGCTCAGAGGAAAGCCAGCACTGAAAGGAAGCACCACAGATTCGTGACTTACATCCTTTGAGCGACTGGATCCAGCCCAACCTGAAGCGAGCCACCACCCTGGACTTTCCAAGTATGTAAGCCAATAAACTCTTCTTTAGTTATATGCCAGTTGGGGCTAAATTCACAGAAGTTAAGCAACTTTGCCAAGATCACACCTCTAATGAATGTGGAGGTAATATTCAAACCCAAGTAACCCTAATTCATTTTGGTGCTATGGCACATGTTCTTAGCTCATGCTCTACAGTGGCAAGTAGTATCTACCACAGGACAGAACTCAGAGCCACAGCACCCTCCTCATTGTCTGGCCCTCACTTGGAACCTCTTTCCTTCCAGAAGCAGCTGCCAATTTGTTTAAGAAGATGATGGATCAAGATGTATCTTGGCTGTATTTGAATTGTTTGTTCCATCAAATCATTAAAAGCGCAACCGTGTGTTAATGATGGTCACTTAAGAAAGGCTGGAGCGGAAGTGACAGAAAGCTTAAAAGGAAAACAGAGAGTTAAGACCTTCAGTTTTTTGATGAGCTAATCAGGAGCTACTTATGGACAATTCCAGTTTTAGTCAGGACTCTTGGTTGTAAGTGACAAAACCCCCACTTCACTGGCTGAAGCAAAAAACAAATGAAAACTTTATTGACTAACCTAACTGAAAAGACCAAGAGTAGGGCTCTCTTTGGGAAAGGCTGGATCTCTGCAAGTCTCAACCTACATCAACAACACAGTTTCTTGGTTTTACTTGCCTTTGGGTTGACCTCATTCTCAAGCCTGCACCAGAGCCTCCAGCAGCGCCTGGCTCACCTCTTCCTTTTTATCAGTAGTCCTAACAGAAAGAGAGTAGACAGATGTCCCTCTCTCTCAACAGTCCCAGCAAAAAACCCTAAGATTTCAAATCATTGGCTCTGATTGGGTCACGCGCCCATCTCTGCGCTAATTATGGTAGCCAGTGGGATACAATGCTCTGACTGACCGGACTTGAGTCACATGCCCATCCTTGGCTCTCTTGGTGGAGTCAGCCCATAAAAGCATGTGAACTGAGACTGGAGAAGATGGGGTCCCCCAGAGGAAAGCTGGGGCACAACTAGTAATCTCTTTCTAGAAGAATGATGATTGGCTGTCAAGCAGACAAAAATGGCAATCATCCACAGCAGCACTGTGGTTGACATTAGAGAAGACTCATGACCTCGTCTTAGTCTTTAAGGAGCTCATACTATGCTCAGAAAAAAGGAACATTACATGTAGAACAACAAAGAAAATATGTAATAATAAATGAAGTGAATTGCAGGTTCTTATTTGCAGGCAACAGAATACATGTCAATGCTTTAAGCAGACAATCTGAGGAAATTCATATCATTCCTGGGAGGGCCAGAAAATTGGGTTTGGATGCTACAAATAGGAACAAAGCAGACAGAAAAAGAAGTGATATGACAGTAGGGACTGGACATCAGAAAACTCTACCACCCACTGTCCCAGAAGAACAAAAAGTCTTTGCCACCTCATTGACCAGAACACCTGATCTCCTGCACTTAGCAGCCACCAAACATTGCTCACTTCTGCCTGTCAGTCCAGAGCAGGTGTGTGCACTTGGGGGCATCTTACGTGCAAAGGGGTCTGGGAATTGTAGTTTTCCACTGTGTGGCCTCCAAGTACCAAAAGGTTAATTAGGAGGTGTTGCAATGGATACTGAGTTAATTTACAATACCTGCCATAGAGCAGATGACAGGAGTTCAGACCGAGAGAAGATGATAAAGGCTGGACTCAGATCACCTGTCACACTGTTTTGTCTGACTTCGCTCTAACATTTGCTAAAAAATTAGAGGATCTCGATGCCAGGGGATAAGATGCCCATAGAAGCCTGTACTCTTCAGACCACTCCTGGACCATACCTGCAAGTCCTGGGTGCCATCTGAAGACAGATGATGGCACACTGTGTCTGTCTCTGGGAGGCAATTAGGAAGAAGTCTTGACCATGATGTATGAAGAACAACCTGGACATCTCCCTCCCCTTCGACACCTATATCTACTGTTTCCTCCCCTTAAACCTTCCACTTTTCTCCAATTCCTCCCCATCACTCTAGGCCAGGCCACTTTCTTCTTTCACCAGGACCTTACAGTAGACTCCTGTCCCTTCCTTTTGTCTCCATTCTTGTTCTCTACCTACCATTCAAACAGAATAAGCTTTCAAAGCACAAGTCCAATCACGGCCTCCCTTCAGTGGCTTCCACTGCTCTTTGGATCAAAGCCCAAATCCCTTAACATATACCCACTATTATATATAAAATAGCTAAGCAACAAGGGACCTGCTCTATAGCACAGGGGACTATACTCAATATCTTGTAATAACCTATAATGGGAAAGAATCTGAAAAAGAATAAAGTTTTAAAAATATATATATACATAAAATGGATAACTGAATCACTTTGCTGTATACCTGAAACTAACACAACACTGTAGATTGTTCAGTTGTAAACACTTCAATTAAAAAAGTAGCAATTACTATTGTTTAAAAAAGCCCCAATCCTTACACGGGCCCCTTCCAATTCCTTCAATCTAACTGTCCTCACCCTCTCCAAGTCTGGCATGATTTTCTATGATCCCGTGTGGCTTAAGAAGCCACAGGAGCCCTGACGATCGGATTCCTACCACATACCTACCTGGTCTCATCTCAAGTCCCTTTCTCCTCTGCTCCTCCTCACGTCTCCCGGCCATACGCAACCTCAGTGCTGCCAACACTGATGTCCAGAGACATCAGATTCTCCACATGGGTGTAGCTTTGCCCCTATGGCTCCGTCTGCCTGGAATGCCTTTCCCACCTTTCTGCCTGGCAAAGACCTCAACAGCGAACTTGGGAGTCACCTTTTGGGGGAAAGCCCTTTGTAAGGGTCCCAGAGGAAAAGACGTGTGTCTCTCTTAGCCCTGCTCCCACCACTCCTATGGTCCACTGCCCACAGGCCGGTCTTTTTCACGTGGATTTTCCCACCTAGCCCAGGACCAACCGATAAAAGTTGACCGAACAAAACCAAATAAACTTTTTTTTTTTTTTTTTTTGGCTGCATCGGGTCTTCGTTGCTGCACACGGGCTTTCTCTAGTTGCGGTGGCTTCTCTTGTTGAGGAGCACGGGCTCTAGGCGCGTGGGCTTCAGTAGTTGCGGCGCATGGGCTTAGTTGCTCCACGGCATGTGGGATCTTCCTGAACCAGGGCTCGAACCCGTGTCCCCTAGCATTAGCAGGTGGATTCTTAACCACTGTGCCACCAGGGAAGCCCCAAATCAACTTAAAAAAAAAAAAAAAAAAAAAAAAAAAAAAAAAAAAGTCTTCCCTCTACGCAGAAAGCAGTAATAAAGAAAATGAGTTCTACTACCACCTTGAGACTTCAATTAATGTGCTTTTCTCCTCGTGAATCCTTGCTTCCAAACAAACAGAACCTGACAGCCCGAATTAAATCATTTATCTTTCTAGGTCTCTGCCTTGGCTCTAACACTAGTGAAGAAGCCTGATATCTCATAAGAAACTGGCAGAAACAAAAGCTGCAGCCCGGTACCCTTGACTTCATCTGGTTTTATAACCCATACATACACACGTGCAGGAGAAATGTTCATCTCCAACTCTTCTTTTACCTAGGCGGAATTAAACGCCAAATTATCAGACTTGATCATTATCAGACTTGTTTCCTCCCATAAACCCTAAAGGGGGAGTGTGTGTGCGCATGCGCGCGTGCGAGCGCCTGCTCACGTGCACGACAGACCACTTTTTCCGACTCCGTCTGTGAATTACACAGTGCAAACAGCCTTGGCAGTGAAGAACACAAGCAGAAATGGAGAAAACTTCTGCTAAATGTTATGTTCCAGTTCCTTCGTATACATTGTAATGGCTTTTGACTTCGAGTGACCTATGGGTTTCCAACCATGGGCCAGTGAGGAAAGATAAGACCATTTCCACCCTGCCCTGTATAATTAAATACCTAGATGAAGTTTTTTCCCCGTTTTGCTTTTAGAGCCAGACAATGCTTGTTTGCATTCCATCATCATATATAAACACCCACAGGCCAGGATAATTGACCTTTGCTGTTCTAGCACTAGCCCCTTAAATCAGGGCACCCTGAACGGCATTTAAGCATATCAGAAGGGCCTCTGTTTATGAAGCCTGCAGTATTTATCTTTTTTTAAATAACAAAAATATCCTCTTTACAGTCTACTATTTGGGAAGAGAGAGCATGGATACAGGCACTCCGTAGATAATCCTCGAATCAGGTCTATGGATTCAGACATCTTTTTTTTTCTTCAAACCTTTGTCTTAGAGCTGCTAAGTAGTCACTAAAGAGAGTGGTTTGGAGGTCGCTTCTACTGGCTTCCCCTGCTGAGATCTGGAGAGTGAGATCCCAGCAAGGAGTAAGAAAGATCAGCAACAGTCAGGGGGGCAGGCAGGCTGTGGGGGAAGCCTGAGGGACGCGGCACAGCACGGCGGGTTGACCAAGGTTTCTCAGGCTTAACTATGTACATGAACCACCCAGGGACTTTGTCACAGTGCGGATTCTGGTAGGGCTAACTGGGGCCTGAGGTTCTGCATTTTTCTAGCAAGCTGCTGGGCGATGCTGATGGTGCTGGCCCGGGACCCACAAGTCAAATGATGAGGCTTTTAGACCTCAGGCTCCCAGTCAGATAGGCCTGGCTGGGAACCACCTCCTTGGTAGCTGGGCGCTCTGGGAAAAATTACTTGACCTCTCTGGGCCCTGGATTCCTTATCTGTTTAACAGTGACGATAGCAACCTCACAGACAGGTCTGCCAGGAGGATTAAATTGTGGAATGCATGTGAGGGGCTGAGTGTAATGCCTGGCATGTCCTAGCGACAGAATGGAGACCAGGGCCCACCTTCCTCACTCCCCGGGAAGTGTGCCTTGCCCGTTTTAGTATTTCATTCTTTTTTGTATTCAATGACTTTTCTTGATTTTATTGTCTCACTACACAAAGGAATACATGTTCGATTAAAGAAAGAAGACTGGAAGGGAGGTAAAGAGGGAGGGAGGGAGGAAAGAACAGAAGAAAATAAGAAAAGACCTATCCCTATACCTCCAGTCATATGTATACACATATTTTAACTAATGGAATTACATTGTCCATCTCATTTTGCAAGCCTTCGTTCTCACTTGCTATATCAGGGTAACAATAGAAACAGTAACGGTCACAACAACAGCAAGAGCTCATCTTCATTAGGCTCTTACTATGTGCCAAACACCCATCTTGCACACTAAGTGCCTTAACTCATTAATTTTCACAACTCTTTGACATGGACTCTTATCAGCCTCATTTTACAGACAAGGCAACCAAGGCACAGAGAGTGTCACTTACCCAAAGTCACACACTGGTCAATGGGGAAGTCAGATTGGAAACCAGGCAGCCTGGAAGCACAGCCTGGGCCTTTAATTCCATATTCTGCACCCTTCATGGGTTCACCCTAACATGCTGTTTTATTGCCTGATTTTTTTTCCCACTTGCCACATCATGAATATCTGTTCACGTTATTTCATATTTTTGCACAACATCATTTTAAGTGGCTGCTAAATGGTAGTATTCCATTGCCCATTTTACAGATGGGAAAAGCGAGGCCTGGCTGCTCACTAGAGGGCAAACAGTAAGAGGAACAACCGTGCCCTGCCTGGGGGCCTAGGCTCCGTGTACCTGAGCATGCCCTCTGGACACAGAGATGCTGACTGAGCACCTACCATGTGCAGGGAATGTGCTGGCCTCAGTGGAGAATGGAAGACCAACAGGATTCTTACTCTTGTGGCCCTCGCTGTCCAGTGAACTGAGCCATGCAATAAAGTCAGTAATTTTTTATTTGGACGAGATGATGTGAGATAACTACTAGAGAAACAATTCTACCCTGTGATATGGCAAATGGAAGGGCTGGTGATCATTTAGGAAAACTGAGGAGGTAAGATTTGAAGTGATATCCAAGTGACAACAGGAGGGAATCACACAGTCATCTAGAGTCAGATTTATTTAAATCTCTCAACGTAGAACAAAAGCTTAATGGTAACCCTAGGGAAGGGTACTCAGAAGTATCATGTACCTACAAAATTCTCCTAACATGTAAGAGAGTGCAGAGTTGGAACAGCAAGGCTAGGGGGCCATCCTGGATCGGTCCTCCATGCAGCCTTAGACAGTCTCAGTCACCCCATCTGCAAAATGGGCTTGGGACACTTACCCGAGGGCAGGGGCGGGGCTGCTGTGAACATGAAATGGAACAACGTGGGAGACATGGGACACTCTAGTTGCTGTTGACCTTGACACTGAGTGTTTGGTTGACCTGGCTGTTGAAGGGTCAAATCTGCGCTATTGAGACATCAATATTTATCAATAGTAGAATAAGGAGATTCCTGAGACCTCACAAGCTATACATATCCGGGAGCCTGTTGGGCATTGCCACATTTCATGATTAAGATTCAGATAATCCTTCCCACATTGTTTGCTAAGTCTCACCACCAGGGCAGCTTAGGACATTCTGAGTAATGACTTTGGCTTCTCATTTAATGTTTACTCTGGTAAACTGAGGGAGAGGGCTAACCAGGGCCCCCTGAGCACCTTTGAGCTCTCTCAACTCTCAGGTGGTGTCACTGCTGAGGTAGAGGCCTGGAGGGGGGTTGGGGTAGGGACTCTTCCTCACACATCTTTGCTCAGGACAACAAATAACACTAACAACGGCCACTACTGTGTGGGCTAAACACTCTACATCCAGCGTCTAACTTCATCCTCTGACCTCTTGTTCTCTCCATTTTACAGATGCGGGGACTGAGGTTCCAAGAAGCTAAGGAGCTTGGCCAAGGCCACACAGCCAGCCACGCAGCTAGCACTGAGCCGGGTCCCTTCCGCATCCCCAGGCTGGTCCTCACAGCAGGGGCTCAGCCTTCCCTGCACAGGGACCGCTCCCCTCCATTTTTCCCTGGTTAACTCCAACCTCGTTTGGATCCCAGCGCTGTCACTTCCTCAGTGAAATGCCCGTATCGTGGGCACACCAAGCCACCTGTCAGAGCTACAACTGCACGCCGTACACACGATCATGGGCTTCCTGTACAAAGTCGGGGTTGAGCCCAGCTCAGATGTCAGGCATCAGAGCTGGAGCAAGTGCCACCTCTCACCAGCTGAGCGCTGGGCAAGTTCTCTAGCCGCCCTCCACCTCAGTTTCCTGGGCTGTAACACAAGGAACATAGGAATCACGACCTCACAGGGTGGCGGCAACGATGAAATTAACTGATGCTGCTACCGTGCTTGGGAAGTACCCTGCAGGTAGCACCCGTAGGAAGGGGGCAGAAGGCCGACACCCTCCCCCGCCCACCCAGGCTCCACCAGGGCAGGACTGTGCCCGGCTCAGCAGAGCAGGCCTGCCACCAGCATCTGGAGAACTCAGTGAGATACTATGATCATCATCCCATTTTACACACCAGCGGTGAGTTCCTGCCCAAGGTCACCCAGCTGGT
This sequence comes from Eubalaena glacialis, assembly GCF_028564815.1. NCBI lineage: Eukaryota > Metazoa > Chordata > Mammalia > Artiodactyla > Balaenidae > Eubalaena > Eubalaena glacialis. The sequence continues at coordinate 51,823,897 of NC_083720.1, forward strand.
GGAGGGGCCGCGCTGAGCCTGGCCCTGAATCCTGTGTGCATCCCCTCTTGGCCACTCCCTGCTGCCCTTTGGGTCTTTCCTCCTGTCTGTGGGGTAAGAGGCCACAGTCTGGGTGGGAGAGGTGGCAGGGGCGCCGCGGAAGCTCAGAGGGAGGCCCATCCTCACACCCTCTCTCCCCAGCATTCCCACCACCCCGCCCCCGAGCCCGCACAGGGACCATGAAGATTTCACCTGGACCCCGTGGTTCCGAGCAGCTGACAGCAGAGGAGCGGAAGGGCACTCCCGGGAGGAGGACAGAGGGCCCCGAGGCGTCCAGACCTCCCTGCCCCGGGCAGTGGGGTCTCCCGCCAGGCCTGGGGCTCCTGGGCACAGGATGAGGACAGGGGACCTCCCAGCTGTCAACTGCCCTCGTATTTTTAACTTGTTCCTTCATTTCCCCAGGGCCTCGCGTGTGGCCTGGGCCTAATGATTTCCTGTGAAAGCTCCACCAGGGGTTTTTTCTGTGTCTTCAGAGGAAGGACTAACCCAGCCAGACCGTCTCCATTCCCCTCCCTTCACCCCCTCAGACCAGACCAGCCCGGCCTTTTTTTTCTCTTGAATTTAAGAGTCTTGCAGACACAAAGATCCTTTTAGCTTTTAACATATTTAATAATTTATTATTTATCTGATATTTTGGTAAATGTATTCCTCAGATCGTGCCTCTGCATCTCCAGTTTCCAATTTGCACCTACCTGACATGGTTTATATTACAATCCATTGATGCTCTCAAGGCAGGGTTTCCTCTTTTAACACTCCTTTATAGCCCTAATGAACTTCTATGCTTCATTTACTCAAGAAGACAGTTCTTTCCCCCTTTTACATTTTCCTGCTCACAGGCATACAAATCATATGTGTCACTAATACAGTGTTGGTTTTCCCTGCGTTGGTTCTTTTTTTAAACATGTTTGCCCTTCAGCCTGCTATTAACCAGTTTCTTCCTACTTTGAAAAACTTGCTCTTTTAAATTTCATCATTCAGTTTTTTTCCTCAGGGATTTTACCCTTTATTAAGAAGTCAAAACCAATTTTGGAGCCATCATAGACATTAAATAGTCTCATGAATCTTTTGTATCCTCCACTGCTCCTGACACAGGGGTGGGCACACAGCAGGGACACTGTAAACACTTGTTGCAACCAGGATGGTCGACAAGCGATTTTTTGCAAGGCAGGGCGGTGCAATGGCTAAGTACACAGGAGTGAAATCTGACTGCGTGGATTGGTTTGAATGCTCATTTTTATCCCACATTAGCTGTGTGACCTCAAGCAAGTTACTCAAAGGCTCTGTGCTTTAGTTGCCTCAGCTCTAACATGGGAATGAGAGTCACTCTACCATCTTCCAAGGTTTGTTGTGAGGATTAAATAACTAAAGCACTTAAGATGGTTCCTCACCGAGCAAGCTCTGAATAAACAGTGACTTTTGTTATCACTGCCTGCCGACTATTTGCAAGACTTTCAGATATTATCGATTACCTTGGATCACAGATAGAATCAGGCAAATCATACTTCTCCCCTCCCCTCAAAATTAAGAACCACACATGATGAAGGTAATAAGATCTTGTTCCTCATTGTCTACACAGGATTCAGGTGTGTGGAATGGCCCCTCTGTGTGACCTCAAGGCCAGCATGTATAAAATGGGAATGATGCTTCATCTCTTGCTGGGGAAAACACCCACAATCCCCGTTCTCAGATCTATCACCTTCATTTAAATAATTTCTCGATTTGTTCGTCTAAAATGAATTGCCCACATACTAGTTCAGAACAGTTGCTAACAAGCCAACGGAAGCCATCGGTCGTAAGGACGGGTCGACTCAGGTGGCAGAGGCAGAAATGCCCACTAGGGGGCGAGCGCGTTCACTCCTTGTTCCCTGTGGTGGCTCAGTCCCAGAACCGGCTCCAGCCCCTTCTCTGTGTGCACTACCGCCTATAATTCCCCACTGCCCAGCTCAGGAAGTTGTATTAACTCCATATCAAACCTGAGAAATCTCAGGCTAACCTGCCCAGGATCACAGAGCTGAGAGGAGAAACTGCAATGGAACCCAGATTTCTCTTACTCTACCAGGCTGCCCCCAGATCCCAGAAGAAGGCAGCCCTCGGCATTGCCCGGAGGAAGGGAAGGTGTGCAGACACCTGAAATGTAGACGCTGACAAAATGGTGGGTCACACGCATCTTCCCCCCAAAACGAGCACAGGATTAGGCCTACGTTTCCCAAAGTGTGTCCCATGGAACATAAGTCCTGGGAGGTGCTCTGTAAAAAGGGTCTGGGGCCATACCAAGTCTGTGAAACATGGCATTCACTATTCTGTCTGAAATACAAAGTACACATTAGTTTGTTAAAGGTTCTGATAAGTCCTGCGGTAAAGAAAACTCTTTGCTTGACTTTGTTTAATCATTAGCATTTCCCTGGCCTACCTGACATCTGGGTTTTTATATACATATGACATCTTTTAATGTTCACTTTGACAAATGCTGGTTTTGGCAAATAAGGAGCATAATGAAAGTGAAGAAAAGGAACTTTACACACGTGAATAATGAACTGATACAGATGTCTCAAGGACAGAGGAAAATGTGTCCAAGCAAGATACTCATGGAAAGTCTGAATTATGAAACAGAACCAAAACCATAAAGAAACCTAAAGTCTTTATGATATGAAAAACCATTTCAGCATTCAGGATGACTCCCAAATATAATCCAGAAGACAAAATAAAATGGCAACCAGGTTGCTTCACACCATGGGGTACAAAACCTCTATTTCATTAGTTCATGCTCAGAGCTAAGATCTTCACATGGAACGATGAGATTGCTATGTTCACCAAAATGATCGGATGTTTGCTAAGACTCTGCAATTAATGGCTTAGAAAAGTACAGTCCATGAAGCATTATTTACTCTAACCAAGACATGGAAACAACCTAAGTTGTAATGGCTTGTACATGTTTCCTTCATGAGTCTATAAGCTTCTCTTGCATATACCAAGGGCCTAAGTGCTATGGTTGGGCAGGACAGACAAGCACCACTGCTGGGAAGGATGGATGGATGGATGGATAAAGAAAATGTGGTATATATAATACAATGGAATACCATTTAGCCATAAAAAAGGAAATCCTGCCATTTCCAGCAACATTGATGGACCTTGAGGACAATCTGCTCAGTGAAGTAAGTCAGACAGAGAAATTCAAATATTGCATGATTTCATTTACATGTGGAATCTAAAAAACAAAAAAAGCAAAAAAAAAAAAAAAAAAAAACCCTCAAAGAGAAAGAGATCAGATTGGCAGTTACCAAAGGGAGGGAGGGGCATGGGTGGGGAGGAACTGGATGGAGGTGGTCAAAGGGTACAAACTTCCAGTTATAAGATAAATACTGGGGATGTAATAGATAACATGATGACTATAGTTAACGCTGATGTATGGTATATTTGAAAATTGTAAAAGAGTAAATCCTAAAAGTTCTCACCACAAGGAAAAAAAATTTTATAACTATATTAAGTAATGGTTATTATGTAAACTTATTGTGGTAATCATTTCACAATACATGTAGATCAAGTCATTATGTGGCACACCTTAAACACATACAGCACTATATGTTGATTACAGCTCATTAAACTGAAAAACAAAAAGAATTTAAACCAGTATTTAAAGGATTACTCAGTTAAACAAATTCAAGAGAACTTGAAATAAATAACTAAATAAATAAATAAATGCATCAAAACACACATAAAAAGAGAAAAAAGAAGAGAAAGAGGAAGGAAAAAAAGGAAGAGGGAGAGAGAGGAAGGAAGGAAGGAGGGAAGGAAGGAAGGAAGGAAGGAAAGGAAAAGAGGGAGGGAGGGAGGGAAGGAGGAAGAACAGTCCACAGGGACAGATGGTGAGACCCACGGCTGGCTCTGAAACCTGCCTTCCCCAGTTCAGTGAGAGGCCAGCAGAGACAAGTAAGGAACCAGCTGCTGCGTCACGGCTGGAGCAGCTGAAGGACTGACCCTGAGTAGACCCGTGGTCAGCACTGGAGCCCAGCAGCTTGTGCTGACCTCATGCCTCAGCACATACAATAAAAACAACACTTGCTGTTCCTGGCAGGTTAAAGATAGGTGCAAATCCTTTGATACTTCTCCTTTTAGTACGTGTGGTCTAATTTCCCTTCCCTTGGATCTGAACTGGCCCTAGTGACCTGCCTGACCAAGAAAATGCAGCAGCAAGAATGTTCTGGGACCTCTGAGGCTAGATCACTGCAGCTTCCGTCAGTCTCTTGGGACACATTCTTGGAACCTAGCCCCTCTTCTGTAAGGAAGACCAAGCAGCCACGTGGAACTCCAGCTGAGCCCCAGCCGTGTGAGCGAGCCACCTTGGAAGTGGATCTGCCGGCCCCAGTCATGCCATCTCAGCCATGGACTAGCCGACGCCGCCCAGCCACGTCCTTCCCAAATAACCTGACCCTCCATGCACGGAATATATGGTAAAATGGTTGTTTTAAGCCACTAAATTTGAGGTCATTTGTTAAAAAGCAATAGATAACTGGAACACAATTTTATTGAGCTACTACTATATGACAGGTGCCAAAGTAGGTGCCTTGTATGTTATCTCCTGTCATTTTCACTAGAGCCTCCATGAGGTAGATATTTAATGATAAATATGTGAGAATAAGTTTTGTCCTTGGGTGAATTTAAAAATTCACCCAAAGTCACATAGGAACACTGTTTTGTCTGTCTCCAAAATCTTTAATGACTAGGAAATTCTTTAGGGGAAGAATCCACGAAATATGCTAGGGATAAAATAGGTGGGAGAAAAGCAGAATGAATGCTGAGTTTGTGTGGGTGCAAGGAAATACACCTCAGATTCTGGCCTAAAATAAAAATAAAAGTTGTAGGCAATGGAGAATTTTCATGAAAACACTCACTCCCTCTGGCTTCAGCTTTATCACTGCTATGCAATGAAATAGGAAAATGGAGGGAGGGAATATTTTCACAATGTTAAAGATTTTTTTTCTTTTAAATTACCAAAGCTAGCACACCAACTGTGCCCTGACGTTTGTCTTTAATAACAGCACCCATGGACGTAGTATCTACTACAGGTAGGCATTGCTTCAGGTCTGTCACCTGTCAGGTAACCACAGGCACATTTCCTTACATTTGTAAGTGCTTTTGAGTTTATAAACCACGTTTACCCACATGCTTATTTCATCATGAGAGCAGATGCTTTTCCTGGGGAGCAGACAGAGCAAAATTAATCAACAATTAATATTTATCAGGTACCACCTATGTGATTGAGAAATATGATCCTTCCTGATTCTCCCTCCCCACTAGCTTATTTCCTTTGCTTTCTTATTTAACAGTTTGCATTGTAATGGCTTGTACATGTTTCCTTCATGAGTCTATAAGCTTCTCTTGCATATACCAAGAGCCTAAGTGCTATGGTTGGGCAGGACAGGCAAGCACCACTGCTGGGAAGGATGGATGGATGGATGGATGGATGGATGGATGGAAGGAAGGATGGATGGAAGAACTGTATGCATAATTAAGCGGTTAAGAGTGGTTAAGACCTGTGAAATCACCCAGTCCTTACTACATTATTGACCATGTGACTGTGGGCTAGGTACTTAACCTTTCCGAATGGAAACTCTATTACTTACTTCCATAGAGTTACTGGGGATTAAATGAAATAATAGATATCTCTCATAGTGGCTGATACACTACTAACTCTCCAAAGCAGAAGCTGTGAAGAGGAGGAGGAAGAGGAGGATGCTGCAGAGGGGGAAGAGCTGGAAAAACAGGAGGAAAAAGAAGTCAGCACAGGGAAATACCTGCTTACTGTAAGAAACAAGCAGATGTTTCTGGCCCCTTCCCCTATGTATTTACATATAATGTGGTATCTGCTTTCTTGTTTGACCATTTCTTTTTTTTTTTTTTTTAATTAATTAATTTATTTTTGGCTGTGTTGGGTCTTCGTTTCTGTGCGAGGGCTTTCTCTAGTTGTGGCAAGCGGGGGCCACTCTTCATCGCGGTGCGCGGGCCTCTCACTATCGCGGCCTCTCTTGTTGCGGAGCACAGGCTCCAGACGCGCAGGCTCAGTAATTGTGGCTCACGGGCCCAGCTGCTCCGCGGCATGTGGGATCCTCCCAGACCAGGGCTCGAACCCGTGTCCCCTGCATTGGCAGGCAAACCCTCAACAACTGCGCCACCAGGGAAGCCCGACCATTTCTTTACTAACTTGCTGGATTGACCGAGGCCACCCAGTCCCTCTGTAAAGCATGCTGACGACGCCCGCAGCCCATGAAATGCTCAGAGCGGGTTTGCTCCACTTGAGTTCGCCCACATATTCCCACAAACTGAATCAAGCTTTTGTTCCCCAAACCTGTGGCTGCCAGTTTAATTCATTCATACAACAGACATTTGAGCACCTGTGATGTGTGGACACGGTTCTAAGCTCTGGTGAGTAAGACAGAGAAGGCCTGCCCTCAGGGACCTTCTATTCCAGTTATACTTCTTTGATTTCATAGTTTAATCACATATTATGAAACCTGTGGGAAAAAGAAGTTCTTGTTCCTATGAAAACCAAGTGAAATGTTTTGCCAAGACTGAGTGGATGCAAGTTGCTAAAAGAAAATTGCTGTTGAATCTGGTGTGGGCCAGATGACCAGACAGTGTTGGGAGCATTGAAGAAGAATCCAGGATTCTGCTTTGCAGGTGTATTAAAAAAGAATCCAAGAATCCAGGATTCTGCTTTGCAGGTGTATTAAAGTTCTTCCCAGCCTTTAAAGAAACCGAAAGTAGAGGTTAGAGATGACATATTACTTCACCGTATGGCTTGTGCAGACAACAAACAAGAAACTCCAATCAACAGACCTAGATAGCGAAGTGGGAAACTGGTGAGGCAAGCGAGGAAGCCAGGGTGCAGAATTTCGGGAGGACTTGCCCTCAGCACCATGCGCGTACAGGGTCGGCACCCGACAGTGAGTGCCTCCTTTTATTTCGTGCCCTAAGTGCCTTACTTGCCTTCCCCCTGGGGCCAGCCCGGCCAGGTGGTCTCAGATCTATGTATGTTTTAAGTTAAAACACTGAAGGGGTATAACGTTTTTAAATATCCATCATTTTATCAACCAACCAACTGGTTCCAATCTTATTGGAAAGGAGAGCTTCTGCAGTATCAAAAATATGTATTCAGCTGTACAATAATGGCAAACATTTATCGAGTGCTTTCCATGGATCAAGCAATGTTCTAAGTGCACTGTGTGTTAACTCTGTTAATCCTCTGCTTTGTTCTAGATACTACTGTTATTATTCCCATTTTGTAGACAAGGAAACAGGCACTGCGAGCTCAGTTGCCTAGTCGCAGTGTCTGGCTGCAGGGTCTGAGACAGCAGTACTTCTGATTTCTTTGAGGAAACCCCTCACTCTCAGAGGCCACATGAGTCATGTGGGGCTCGACTACCCCCGCCCCATGCTCTACCACCAGCCCTGTCCAGACAGTCGGCAGAGTTCCATCTCCCCGGCCAGAGTGATTGGCTCAGGAGTGGCTATGGATCCCAGCTGATGCATCCTGAGACCAGGGCTCCCAAGAAGAGCCACTATGTTTTCAGTTGAGAGAGCTGTTAATGAAGTTGATGAGTTAGTTGGTGGTGTCCCCAAGAGGAGCCTGAAAAAGCCAACACAGAGAGGAAAGCAGAGGCAAGAGGAGGGGAGAGACCGAGTCCCAAAGCCATTGTCTGAGCTTTGGATCGAGCGCTGCCTAAAGCCAATGTACCCCTCGACTTTTCCACTGTACAAACTAATACAGTCCCAGTTTTACTTAACCCTATTTGAGTTGGGTGTTCTGTCGTCTACAACCAAATTTTTTCTAATTGAAAAATTTCTAACCACAATCCTCTTTTCTGGATACTTTGATCATTGAATGAGTATTTGTTGAGAAATTATTAGGTATCTGGTCCAAAACTATATGCTCAAAGGGAGATTATCAAGTTTAAGACAGTGTCCCTGCCTACCAGGAACTTAATAGTCTCACTGGGAGAGATATGCCCACCCTACCCACCCCAACTCCATCAAAAGTTGGATAATATTAGAACTGCCGCAAGGCAGTATGTGCCAAATGCAAGGAGGGATACTCATTGCTGAGGAAGGAGTGCACTGGAGTGGCCTGAGAAGGTAAGGATGGGTCTTGGAGGACAGGGAAGATGCAGCTAAAAGATGAGGAGCACTTAGGCAGAAAGGAACAGAAGTGGTAGACCCCAGAAGCAGACGCTGAGACGACAATGCAGTGTGTGTATTTTATTTGGGAGATAAGCCCTGGAAATACGGGTAGGAAAGTGGGCTCAGGGAAGAGAAGGAAGCCAGTAAAAAGGGCACCATCAAGCTCATTACTGCAAGGGCACTGGAGCTCTATCCAGTGTGCAACATGCTTGAGAATCATCCCAGCTGAGGAGAGAAGAAGGTATTTATCTGCAAACTTTCCGCCCCATACTGGCTCCAGGCTGCTCCTGGGGCCATTATCTCACTGCTGGAAAATCAGGAACAGCCTGGGCAGCCAGGCACAAGTGCTAGTCCCACAGGTCTGCGACAGTCACCATTCTGCCTGACTGCCTTTGCATTGAGCCAGGACAGCCAGAATTTTTGTCCCCAATGGTATCATAAAACCTGTCAAGTGTCTTACTGAAGCCTGGGCAGTTTGGGGCCAGCTGGGAGTGGGAGAAGGGATGTTGGGGAATGGGGTACTATTTTTTTAATGCTAGCGCCCAAGGAATGTTTCAGGAGTCACATGGCAAAGGCAGGGAGTGAATCCAGACCGTCTCCCCAGTTCCCTCCCAACTCTGCTGATCTCTGATGGTGAATTAGGATGAAACAAATCTGCTCCTCCAGAGAAGCCCAGGTGAGCCATTTGATCAGAGCCATTGGATTCACCTTTGTCCTCTGCCCAGCACAGTGGCCCAAATCCCCACAATTATGGTTTTAAAAAGCTGCTGGCCTTGGACAGGTACTTCTTTCTCATTTGCAAAGTAGAATTAATGCCAATTTCTTGTTGGCAACCCACAGTGTGTTTGAAGCATTCCTTGATTTAAGCAGAGTGCCTGCATTTTAATGAAAGATTCAAGGAAGAAATCCACAAACTACACTAAGAATACAGGTGAGGGGGGAATGTCATTTAGGAAGCCCTTGAGTGAGAGGATTCATATCACAAGCAAGATCTTTCCTTCTTTCCTTCATTCAACAAATATTTATGGAATCCCTACTTTGTGCCAGGTAAAGTGAACAAAACAAGCTTCTGCTTTCATATATAAATAAAAATATATACTTATATGTATATATTGTCAGGTAATTTGATGCTATGAAGAAAAATAAAGCAAGGTAAGGGGAGATATAGTGATAGGAGTGTGTGTTACTTGAAAAAGGCCTCTCTGAGCAGGTGGCATATGAATAGAGAGAGACCAAGGAAGGTGAAGAAGGTGGAGGAGGAACCCAGGCAGACAACCGGGGGGAAGGGCATTTTAGAAAGAAGGAACAAGAAGACATTACCATACTGGTTTATAGCTTTTACATAAAGCATGTGATGCAGGTTGCATTAGCTTCCTATTGCTGCTGTAACAAATTACTACAAAATTAGTCAAATAAAACACGTTTATTATTTTACAATTCTAGAAGTCAGAAGTCCAAAATGGGTCTTACAGGCTAAAATCAAGGTGTCAACAGATCTGTATTCCTTCTGTAGGCTCTAAGGGAGAACCTGTTTCTTTGACTCCTCTAGCTTCTAGAAGCCACCTGCATTCTTTGGCTTTTGGCTCTTTCCTCAAATCAGTCCAAACTCTCTCTGCCTCAGTCATCAAATCTCCTACTCTGTGAGGCTCCTGCGTCCTTCTTATAAGGACCCTTATGATTATAGTGGACCCACCAAATAATCCTGGATAACGTGCTCTTCTCAAAATCCTTAAATTAATCACATCTGCCAAGTCCCTATTGGAACGTAAGGTAATATAGTCACAGGTTCCAGGGATTAGGACATGGATGACTTGCGGGGGTGGGTCATTATTCAGCCTACTGGTGTACAGCCAACGGTCATAATGCTGGGACCCCAGAAAAGGATGGCAAAATGTTAACTGTTGATGCAGGGAAATGGATACATGGGAGTTCATTACAAAACATCTATACTTTTGTACAAGTTTGAAAAATCCCATTAAAAAGTCTGAAATCTTTTGAGAAGGACCAACTGAGGTATAAGGGAAAACCTGGCTTTTGAATTAGAAAATTTAAGATCTATTTGCACATGAAGACATGTTCTAACTCATGAGTGATCAGAGAAACGCAACTTGAAGTAATGAGATATGAAGATGGCGAAGATGAGAAAGTGGAATGCCACCAGCTGGCAGAGGTGTGGGGGGAGCGGAGCCTGTGCAGCATGCTGAGAGCAGCACGGCCCCGCTCTGACCTGGCGCCCAGCACAGAGGTCCTCACACAGGTGCACAGGGCGAGTGCAAGGAAGTGTTCCGCTCAGCTCCGTTTACGGCAGTGCAGAGCTGGGGACAACTTGTGTGTCTGTCACTGGGAGCGTGGGTGGGTAAACCGTGGGGCTTGCAACCCACGGAGCACTATGGCATAGTCAGAAGCAACAGGTTCGATGTACCCATGGCAATAATGGACCTTAAAGGCATCACGTTGAAGGAGAAACAAAGTAAGAAACAAATTCTCTGTGAAAAGTCAATTCAAAATACTGTCCCACAAGACAAAAGTCCTCATTTGGAAAGACACATATAAACTAGGAAATGGGACTTCCCTGGTGGCGCAGTGGTTAAGAATCCGCCTGCCAATGCAGGGGACACAGGTTCGAGCCCTGGTCCGGGAAGATCCCACATGCCGCGGAGCAATTAAGCCCGTGCGCCACAACTACTGAGCCTGCACTCTAGAGCCCGTGAGCCACAACTACTGAGCCCACGTGCCACAACTCTAGAAGCCCGTGCGCCTAGAGCCCGTGCTCCGCAACAAGAGAAGCCGCCGCAATGAGAAGCCTGTGCACCGCAACAAATAGCAGTCCCCACTCGCTGCAACTAGAGAAAGCCTGCACGCAGCAACAAAGACCCAACACAGACGTAAATAAATCAGCAAACTATGGCTCTCAGGTCAAATCTGCCCTTTGTTTTTGTAAATAACGTTTTATTGGAACACAGTCACCCATTCGTTTAAGCATTGTCAGGGGAAGCTTATCTGTACAAATGATGGTAACATGCCATACACTAAGGGCCTGATTAACTCAACCCTCTGTGCCAGAGGTTAAAAAAACAAAGAAGGTGGTAAGAAGATCTAGGCTTGAGTCCTCACTAGCTAAGAGAGCCCTGGGAAGTCACTTTTCCTGTTTGCTCCTCAGTTTTGACAACTGTAAAAATGGGGCAGGGCTTCCCTGGTGGCGCAGTGGTTGAGAATCTGCCTGCTAATGCAGGGGACGCGGGTTCGAGCCCTGGTCTGGGAAGATCCCACATGCCGCGGAGCAGCTAGGCCCGTGAGCCACAACTACTGAGCCTGCGCGTCTGGAGCCTGTGCTCCGCAACAAGAGAGGCCACGATCGTGAGAGGCCCGCGCATCGCGATGAAGAGTGGCCCCCGCTTGCCGCAACTAGAGAAAGCCCTAGCACAGAAACGAAGACCCAACAGAGCAATCAATCAATTAATCAATCAATCAATAAATCTTAAAAAAAAAAAAATGGGGCAATATTCATCTTAGAGACAATATACCTGCAAGTGCCTTGTGAATTATAAATGGCTCTTCAAATGTGAAAGTTTCTTATTATCAGGGTAACAAGAAGGTGGGAATGGTATTGCAAACATGGGTCCTCCTATAATCCAATGTTGTCTTCTTCCCAGACTTCCTACTAACAGTGTCTTATCCTTTCTCTTCCTTGCCCACTCTATGGAGACGCTAACGATAAGGAAGTAGCCAGAAGGCAAGGCAAAGAGAAGGGAAACTGCAGACCAACAGGATCCACAAATGGGAAGCAAGCTGGGAAAAAAGTTAGAAAAGCTGATCAAGGGGAGATGGGTTGGACCTGACCGTGGCCACTGTTCCATCAGGCCTCAGAAGAGAGCCGACTTATGAGGTAATATCACCTCATGACATCCGACGTAGAGGGATGAGGGAAACTGGCAATTTCTGGTAACAAGGTCCAACAGCTACCATTGCTTAGATGCTGAGCACATAGCAGGTGTATGCTGAACACCTCACGTACATAACCTTATTTATCCCAAGTACCTCGTACCATCATCCTATATGACAGATGAGAATATTGAGGGTATCAAAGGTTCAGTAATTATTCCAAGGCCACACAACTGGGAAGTGGCGGAAGCAGTTCATTCAGCCCTCACCACAACCCTACGAGGAATCATCACCACCGCACAGATGTGAAGTCACACAGCTGCAAGTGTTTGCGGCAGGGCCTCAGAAGAGTGACGCCAAACGTCCCAACTTTCACCACCACTTCAAAACGCCTCCCTGAGACCCAGGGCCCAGACGACCATTTATTAGAAAAGCCCCTTCACTTTCTCATGCCCTGAGCCATGCCATCCAAGAGAACATTCTAAGAAGTAAAAGCAGACTTGAGTGCTGCTGGAGACCTACCTGCGAGGGGCTGAGCAGCCTGCTGTGCACATTCCCTTCCTAAAGGCGTCCAGCTCCTTGCTGTCGGTAATTGAAGGGAAGGCTACCTGATGTAACTAAGAAGCTGAAATTTAAAGGGGAGGTGGCATAAAGATAAGAAAATCAGCTTTGGAGGAGGGAACAGGACCCTAGGCCTAGTCGTGAAACTTGGGCAAGTCGCTTCTCAAACTCTGTCAAGTTGGGTTTGCTTCTTTGCAAATGGAGACCTTCTTTCCTGCTTGAACCTGACCCACAGTTCCAAGTCATTTACAAATTAATCACAGTAATAATCTACTGGGTACTTGATCCTGGGACTATGCCCTTTTACATATACTATATAATTTTATACTTAATATGAATGTATGAAGTAAATACTAAACTATCCTCATTTTATAGATGGCAAAGCTTAAAGTAACTTCCTCAGTCAACTCAGGATCTGAATCCAAGACTGCCTAACCAAGAAGAGCCCATGATTTTAACCCAAGGTATCTAAACCCTAAATTCACATTAGAACCAAATGGGGAGTTTTGGGGAAAAAAAAACAACAAAAAACCTGATGTGTGGGCCCAATCTTAGAGATTTTGATTTCACTGGTCTAAGGTGGGGCCGGGTTGAGAACCACTGGCTTAACCGTATTACAAGGCAGCCCCCTATTAAAAACTGACCAGCTGCTCATGTCCCATCCCACGTCCATGCACAGAAATGCACCAAGGTGCCTTAATACAGCTATATAACAAACTAACATAAAAAAGCTTCATAATGTGTGGTAAGTGACAATATTCTCAAGCAATTAAACATGGCTCTTAGTTATTCATACTACTTTAAATACAAATGAATATATTTGGCTTTGCAATTTTTTAAAAATCTGAATTTGAAAGGTGTAGCATTCTGATAGCATCATTTTAGGTTGCTGGGTTTTGTTGTTTTTCTTTTTTAAGGAAAGATATAGTAATATAAATGAGGAAAATGAATCAAGCAATAAGAGAGAGCTCTGGTAAAAGAGAGTCCAGCCAACATTCCCACCCATACAGGAGTCCCAAATTGCAAGGGTGACCCTTAGGGTTTTGTTATGTAGAAGTTTACATCAGGGTGATTTTTTGCAAGGTCAAGGTCAGTGAGGAAGGTCAAGGTGCAGTGGAGAGACTTACATTTTCCCTTTTAAATCCAGAATAAGAGTCATTAATCCTTAAGCTGTGCAACTAGACTTCAGCAAGTAGGTACTCCTCGCCAATTTCTAGGTTTAAGCTGAGATTGTCACTGTACATCAAAGTTGCATTCTGCGCTCTCAAAAACAATTTTCTCACCTGCTTATTAGCTAGCTGTGTGACCCGGGCCATTTAGTATCTCTCAGCCTTACTTTCTATATTGAGCAGTAGGAATGATACCCAGGGTTCTGCCCAGTGTTGCTGTTAGGACTGAATGTGTTCATCTGTGCAAATCAGTCTAGCACAGCAGCAGGAAGAGAGAGGGGCCTCACCAAATATCAGTTCTCCACCTCTCCCATGAATGCTCATGCTTGGTTACTGGACATAAGGCATGACTCAAACATATCCTTGAAGGATCTTGGAGCTAGCTTTTTCTGTTAAGAGTTCAAAAGTTTGCTTTAAATACAATCACAACTGTACCTTCACCATAAGCCTTGTTGATTGGATTAGGCTTATGCATCAAATAGCACAATCTCACATAAGACCTGTAAGTGTTGTATGTTACCTGAGTCAGGATGAGCTAAATATACTGTAGCAACAAAGAGTCCCCATACCCCAGTGGCTTCTACAAACATGGGTTTATTGCTTGCTCATTTCCATCTGGGGTCAGCTGGGAACTTTGCTTTGTGTGGCCTCACTCTGGAACAGGGCCATGGCAGAGGGAGATCGGTCAATGGGAATCACACACTGACTATGCTCTTACAGCTTACAGTCTCACTTCTACACTGGCCTCAAGTGAGCAAGTCACATGGCCATACCTAACTTCAAGGGGGATGAAAAAAACTACCACCTGCCTGGAACCAGAAATATTTGCAGAATCACACTGATGACTACCACAGGGATCTTACAGTTTACAAAGCATTTGTCACAATGATTACCCAATTCTCACAATATCCGAAGTAGCAATTAATTAATTATGTGATAATTCAATTATAAGGAGTCAGCAAACACCAACAGAGAAAACCCAATGTAAACAGTTAGGGCAACTCTGCCCACTATTCTGAGTGAAAATGCCTCCAGCTTATGAAACGTTGAACTTGCTGTTTCCTCAAGACGTGTCTGCCTCTTGAAATATGTCTTCGGTAATGAGTGGGATTCTCATTTTGATTGATATTCTCTAGTAAATGGCCTCTGAATGAAGGCCAACTATATCAATTCTCAGCTTAAAAACTGTGATCTTTCAGTACTGAAGGAAAAACTGGTCATTTTTTTTTTCTTGAAATAGCCCAGCATGCATCTCTAATACAGCACCTTCTTGGGGAGATTTAATTTGGACTATATAATGATTTTTGCCTTAAGGTCTGACTTCAGAGTCTGACCCCTGGGTGAAAGATGAGACTTCACTTTATCCCTCTCCAAAAGATGAGGATATGAACAAAGGCTCAGCAGTCAAATAACAAGGACACTGAGGAAGGAAGCTGCTAAAATCCCCATCTCCTCAAGGCAAGTCCCCTGTGAAGGGATAGCTTAAATACATCTCAAGAATTGTGTGGCCCTCTGGGTCTGGCCCCTGGCTCAGTATTTCACCCACCTCTTCCACCCTCAAGATCAAAGTGTGAGGCAGGGGGCTAAGAATAGTCTCCTCTTTTCTTAGTTAATCCTGGCAAGGAAGTGTTCTGGTTTCAAAGCCTGACCACTGGGTGTCAGGCTTCAGGGGGAAAGAAAATAGAGATGGTTTATCAACCCCACTTAATTATGCCAATAGAACCCAAGTGAGATTTGCTAAAGGATAGAAAATCGGCTGGCCCAAGTATGTCAATATGTCAGGGAATGCTCACTGAACTTTCACTCATCTGATTAAATCAATAAATATTTATCTTTTCTACATCTGCAGGAATAATTCATTAGATAGCACAGTGCTGTGCCCCTAATCCTCTCTTGATTTAAAGATTAAAGCGGGGGACTTCCCTGGTGGTCCAGTGGTAAAGAATCTGCCTTACAATGCAGGCGACGCAGGTTCGACCCCTGGTCAGGGAAGTAAAGTCCCACATGCCACAGGGCAACTAAGCCCGCCCGCCGCGACTAAGAGAGAGAAAACCTGCACGCCACAACTAGAGAGAAGCCAGTGCGCCGCAACGAAAGATCCCGCATGCCTCAACGAAGATCCCACGTGCTGCAACTAAGACCTGACACAGCCAAAAATAAATTTAATAAATAAATAATAAATCTTAAAAACAAAAAGATTAAAAGGGAGTGGCCAATTTCTATATCAAGCAATTCTAGAGACAGATCACCCGAAAGCTTCCTGCAACAAAACACCTGAGACGGCAGAAGAAATATAACAAGATCTTTTAAAATGCATAACCGAGCACAGCAGGAAATAGGGGAAATCCCCACGATGGGGCTGGGAGGAAGCAACTGACAAGTCAAGGAAGGATTAGGTGAGTGGGTACGCGCGTCGACATCTGCCAAACTCGGCAAGACAAGGACTGGAGGAATGGGACTAAGGGGTGGAGCACATCTGTGATTTCTACATAAAGCCTCGGCCTTCAAGAAAGCAAGTCTCCAGTGGCACAGGTATGACAAGGAAGTTCAGCTTTGCACTGGCTGGGGGTAGGGTAAGGTGTTGAGGGAAATAACAATGCTGTAGAGATAACTGAGCTCTCCCGGCTCAGTTTTCTGCTCTCCCCACCCTTTACCTCCACCTTCAAGGTTTGAAACCCAGCTCTCACTTAGGCCTGAAATCTTGGGCAGGTTACATAACCTCACAGCACCTCATAAATTTAGTTTATGTTAAGTGCTTCATTAACACAGTACTTGGTACATAAAAGTACTGTTCAAAAATCGTAGGGCAAATCAAAATGTGTTTGATATGTGTTTTTCTTCCAGAGTTCAACGTATTTTTCCTTAAGAAAAAGTCAAAAAATGATTTATTTCCTTAAGTTAAAAAATAAAGAAGTCAAAATTTTCATTATTTGAAAACTGAATGAAAAAGAAGTACACTCCATCTTCAGTTGTAAAGGACCAAGATTTCACATGCTTATAAAGATGCTAATCAAATGATTAGAAAAAAACAGCGTGAAATCAGCAAAGGTTTGAAACTCCCTCCACAATGAAATTACTAAAATAACACACACACAAAATGTTTTAGTAACTATTATCCAAGTTCCCTTAATGCCACTGGCATAGTTTAAAAACAGTTTTTATTTGGGAAAAGAAAGAAATCAAAAGGGATTATAAATATAAAAGCCACCATGTAAGTAATTGCACAGGGGGGAAAGCCCTCACTTGGAATGAGGAAACAAAGCAACAAACTGAATGACCTTGAAGCAAACTTGGTTATTTCAGGGCCTTGATTTTCTTTGAAAATGAGGATTTGAAATCCATGACTTGAGGTCCCTTCCAGCATTTCTTTTGATTTTGACCGCTGCTGCAATGGTGACAGAAGTTATCCATTTGGCCCTCCCATTCCACAAAAACAAAACACACTATCATTTTAAGAGTCAAAGAGTCAAATTCTTGTTCTGAATTTTAAAGCGCTACATTACTGCTAAGGTTAAAACTCCTCTCTTTCAAAAATCGAAAAGGTTGAATCATCAGAGGATAAAACCCATCACCACTGAAAACCAAAGTGGATTTTCAACCTAGTAGAAAATCTGAATTGACAAAGCATGCAAAAATTAGCTCAAATAGCTGCAGCCTTCCTCCATGAGTATCCTGGTAAATGCTTAGTGGTTTAAGTGTTTATTGTTTATGCTGCAGAAAGCAATGAGGCTGGAAGCATGAATGTAATATGCCCAGAAACTAGAATCTTCATTCAACAGGGAAAGAGTTTTCTTCAAATAAAAATAACACAACTAAAAAATTCCAAATTCTTAATCAAAAGGTTTAATTTTTTTCACAGGATTCTTTTTTTGGGGGGGAGGGGTAACACATGGGAGTAAACCACCAACTGTCAATCATGTATTTGCAAAATTCCTGATATTTTACAGTCACTGGATTTACATACATTTGTAAGTGATGTTTCTCCACATACACACACAGTGAAAGACACTGTCCAAATAACTTTTGATGTAAAGTAGAACTTCGAAAGAGACATCACTTAAGAAATCAAATCTTATATAATAGAAATACTTTAAGCACAGCATTCACACATTTGACGGTAGATCCCAAATGCTTATCTAAACAGAGGGAATGCAATCAAGCTGCCTTCACTCAAAATGGTGCCAGAGGGCAACTACCCCATTTACTAGCCACTGATAAGTCATGACAACACTATTTCACAGCCCGTCACCATACTTCTGAAGCCCCCCACCCCACCCCAGGATTCAGGATTTCCTCAACATTAGGGACTTATCTCAAAAGCCTTAGTTCAGAACAGTAAAATAAATAAAGATTGCAATGCCACATTCAGAAACTAGGTAATGGCTTGGAAGTAAAAAGGGGGCGGGGGAGAAATGAGGAACTGTCACTTATCTGTTTTTCTAAGTTTTCTATTTTTTAATAAATAGCAAAACTAAACTTAAAACACTAACTTAAAAAATAAATCTAGCAGACTTAGAAATTCTGTGGGAAACCCAATGGCCATGGAAAACTTTTAGACCACTACTAGTAGGTCTTTGTTCAGACATAATTTAATAATACATATGAACATGGTTATAGTATTTATATTTACTAACGAGAGGAACTTGGCAAAAGACACAATATTCCTTTTCACAATAAAAGTTTTGAAAAGATTCTTTAGATATCATATGTATACAAAAGCTATTAGTATTCATTTTTAATACAAAATAAGCTAATTTCCTTACTTATACCATTTAAATATTATTTTTCTCTCTTCCCTTATGGAACTGGGGGGAAAATGCTACAGAAGAAAAACAACTGATGTTTCTGCTAAATAGTTCAAAAAGTCTTCCGTAAGTCTAAACACCTGCTCCTGCTTGCCTAGCTGTGTCTAAACCCTGTCAGGAGGCTAAAAAAGGAAGGTCAAAACAAATAAGGCCTTTCCCTGGAAACCTCTACAGGACCTTTTGAGAGTGCACGACATCCTGAGTTTCTCTTGTAGACAAATACTTCAGGCATTTATTTGTAATCAGATACTGACTTCAGCAGATTACAGCACAGGATCTATAAACAATCACAGTCACTACACTATCAATTCATAAATATAATGTGGATTATCCATGAAAAACTTGTGATTCCTTTCAATACATTCAATACATTCTTTCGGGATACTTCCCTGGAAGCATCCCCTGGCATATAATAAGGAAAAGAAAGCGTTCAGGTTACTTAAATCTTCTTGTCATATTCACAGTAGTATCAATGTTTATACAGGGGAATCTCTTTCCAGGTGACTTTAGCTAAGAATCCTAAGAGTCAGGGACTAATAAACAAGACAGACCTCTGGAAGGCGGTCACAATAAATATTTCAAATTTCGTGTAAAGAATGGAGCTTTACTCAGGCCCCACAAAATACCCAATCATATTTGTAACAATGGAATAGGAGAAGTTGCTACTTACAGGCATCCACTGGACCAGGTGTTAGTTATATACTATTTCATTTAGTCAACCCAACCCTTTGGCAAAGTATTATAACCAATTTCCCTTCACAAATGAGGACGCCATTAGGTAAGTCACATCCAGTATTTCAAACCCCATCAATCTGTTTCTAAAGCTCATTACACGATATTCCTACCCCATATTACTTGGATAATCTGGTTTCCAGCCTGGTGGTTAAAAAAAGAGTAGGCAGTCTAAGAAGTACCCCCATCACCAGTGAGGAAACAACACTGCAATAAGAAAAGCAAACACAAGAAAGAAAGCCACAGTGGTTAGATTTTTTAAATATCTGCTGAAAAGTTACTGTATACCACACCTAATGGTTAGGTACTAGGGACACAGTGACATGTGACACAGCCCCTGCCCTTAAGGAGCTCACAGCCTATCAGAGAAAAACAGCCTTAAATACTCAATACTCCAAGGACAGAAATGGGTAAGACAATCATCATAATGGCTCGAAATCACAGGGAAAAGCAGTTTAGCGTGAATTAAGTAGGAGGGAATATGATTCACTTCGGTTTGGAAATATTTCTCATCCCCAAACTAAACAAGTAACTTTTGGATTATGTTCACTTCACACTAGCATATCACCGATCCACTTTAAAAACAAGAAATAGTTGCAGTGAAAATCCATACTATAATAAAGCAAGTTACTGGTTAAAAAAAAAAAAATCCCATGAGACCCTTGTAGTACCACTTGAGGAAGAGGAGCACCAGAATGCAGTAAAGTTCCTTTTCCTATTTCCTTGTGAACATTACACCAGAACGGAAAACTAGATCCACCTCGCTCACACATGTGCCCATGTATAATGTGGATAATGTTCTAAACTTACGTGAGATCACAATCCGAGAACCATGCAATCAATCAGGGACTCCAACCAGGCTTTATATATCCAAGCTCCCTAGTACACAGCTCAGGGGAAATGCATCAAGCAGTGCAGGGAGCCCTTAGGCAGCGCGAGGAATGCCAGTTCCGCTGAGGAGTGGCCACGTGACCTTGGACCTCAGTTCTTCTGGGGAGGAAAAAAAGGGGAGGGGGGGAATAATGCAGTCTACCCTAGAGGCAGGAGATTGAGTTCTGATCAAGGACTCTTCAGAGTTCCTATGAATTATTTTAAAAGTTGCTATTGATTGCTTTCTCTTTTCCTCCACCATGCCCCCATCATTTCTACTGCCTTCAGTCTACCTGTTTCTTAGTGAAAACAGGACAATTAACTGTCCAAGAGAGCTGTTCATATAAAGTCCTCTATACTAAAAGATATCCAATATTACCTTTCTCTATAGTAATTAAACAAACTGGGGGAAATTTGCGCTTCAAAGACTTTTCTTAACCCTGATAAACAAAATACCTTGTACCAAAATTGACACGAGCAGATCCCGATCATCACATTACTTTAAGGAGACATCTCTAAAGCAATCAGTACTTTCTGTACAAACTCCTGTTTCTCTGAGGTAATTAAACGTCTCTAATAAAGGCAAGGAAAAAACAGAATCAGGCATTCAAAGCTTAAAAAACACCTTTAAGTCATCGGTCCAGCCTCTCTTAAATGTTAAAAAGGTAAACAATAAGAAAATAAAATGTAAACTATATTTTAAATTACAAAAAAATTCATTAATATAATTAATCCTGGGAAGTCATGATAGCACAAAGCAGCCAAATATAAAGCTTTTAAGAATTTCTAAGTAAATACTTTACAAAATTGTCTTCAGTACATGTTTTTGTACTAAGGAGAACTGAGGCTGTACAATAAAAAGCAAATATACTGAAGTAATACCATACGCTCACTACTGCAATTCAGAAATGAAATTCTAATCATTTCTTCTACAATTTACTGCACAAATTTATCTATCATTCCTTAAACATTAAAATGTTTCCCTTGTAAAGAAGAATGTTAGCACTGGTAAATTCTCCCTGTGAGTCAAATACTAGGTTCTTTGACAAGGTACTATAATATATAATAGAACTAGTGCCAAAGAGCTGAAGTATTCCCCAGCATCTGACCTTAACAATTCTACTTCTTTATGTGATCTAAAATATAAAACACTCACCTCTGTAAGCATTAAAATAAATTTCCACTAGCATGCCTCTGATCGTGCCTCAGATTTGGCTAAGTCAAAATTTCTTTCAACTGCCAACAATTCTACATATGAATAACAAATTAAGCTGAAATTAAGACACCTCTCAGCAAAAACATGACATCTATTACCGAGTGTTTAATGTGTTCACCAATGCCATTAACCAAAAATCGCAAGAAAACAAGGCATAATGAAAATTCACTGCTACTTGATGAGTTTATGGGTATAGTTGCCATCCAAATCTAAATACATGGAATGCATTAAACTTTAAGTATAAAGAACATCTGCTTTGCCTAAATTTTTTTTTTTAATGGCAAGATCTTAAAAGACTTTACCACTTTTCTCCATGCCTACTATAACCATCCTCAACCTGGGGCAGCCTTCTCCCTGTTTTCAGTTCCCAGGCTACAGACCACAGAAGAGGAACCTGAGCAGAGTGAATTTACTATCAGATTCCTAAGATCTAAACCTGCCCATGACTGAAGGCATCCCTTTGATGATCCTTTGCTTACTCACAATCAAACCACTTACCAACTCTGTCACACATTACTCCCTTCCCTCAAGCCTAAACTTGATCTCCAGTGCACACTAAGATCAAAACATTCCCCCACCTCCATCAAAACAGAGGCATTTGAGTTAGGGTCCCTTAACCCTCCCTTCTATTTTCACCTTAGTCTTTCTAAGGAAGTTTTCTCATTTCCTAGGCTAACACCACCAAGCTTGGCCTCAACCCCAGTCTCTCTTAAGACACAGGTTCAACTTTTCCCTAAAAAGGTTAAGCTGGGTCCCCTTCTTTAAAAAAAATATCCCTCCCCTCTTGATCTCAATCCTAACCATGCAACTTCTTGTAAAAAGAAGCCTTGGCAAGCTTTTCCTAGTTCAAAACCCTCTCTCTCTCATTCAACAATGCCTAACAAGAGGGCAGGTTGGCCATGCAAGGGACTCAGGCAAACTGAAGAAAATGTGCCTCCCCTACAGGGGCCAGCCACAAACCCCACTGCGGATTACTGAGTGCCATGCTAAACATCAGGTAGGCCTGTCCTTGCCTGACCTATGAATATTTTGAAAAAACCTTGTGTGATCATTTTTCCCTTTCTAAACAATGGCTCTACTTGGTTTGAAACACCCCATGGTCACATAAAACAGATGAGCAGGCTGAAATCTGGCTCTTTAGGCTACCCATTTGCAGCCTCTGCCTTAAACATAAACTGGCTAATCCAATGATCTTGTAGGTTCACAATTCTCATCTACCCATAAAAGTGCACTATCTAAACTGTTTTATTTCTTGGTTTTTCACCTCTCCAATTCCCTTATTGTAGGTTCTATACTTGTAATCTCTGCCATTTCTCTCTCTACGTGGCAACTAGGATCACAATAAAATGATCTGAAGCCTAGATTCGCAGTTGGCACACCAAACCATTTCATTCACTTGTACCCTAAACCAGCTATCTTTAATGACTCCTTTGCTTTATGTCACTACTTTCTCTTGCCCTTTCACTCTTATTCTTCTGTTTGGGTTCAATCTTCTTACCTGGATTATAATGTTCTAAAAGTGGCTTCGGTGTCCCCCGCTACTTCCAATCTATCCTCTATAGTGAACTCGGATCCACTTTTAATCTAGCTTTTAAAGCCCTCCACAGCTCAATCCCTACCTAAATTCACAGCCTCATCTGACCTCACTCTATAGCATATACATCATGCTCCAGCCAAAATGGAATACTTGCTGCCCCCTTAACACACCATCAAAACTGGCCCTGAATGCCAAGAGCACAAACCATTAAAGGGGGGGGGGGAGGATAAATGGGACTTCATTGGTATTTAGAAGTTCTGCTTTTTGAAAGACACCCTTAAGAAAATAAGTCAACAGGCTGGGAAAACATTTGCAAAACATGTATCTCATCAAGAACTTGGATCCAGAATACATGAAGAACTCAAACTCAACAACAAAACTAATTATAAAAAGGGCTAAAGATGTGACCAGTCACTTCACCAAAAGAGACGTGAATGGCAAATAGGCATGTGAAAAGATGTTCAACACCGCTAAAGATTGGTCGCACAAATTTCATCACAGTGAAATGCAAATGGAAACCAAAATGAGGGACTACACACCTACTTAAATAGCTAAAATTTTAAATAAAAATGGGGGACTTCCCTGGCGGTCCAGTGGTTAAGACTCCGAGCTTCCAGTGCAAGGGGCGAGGGTTTGATCCCTGGTTGGGGAACTAAGACCCCACGTGCCGCTCAGTGTGGCAAAAAAAAAAAGGGGTGGGGGTGGTAATTACAAAACATTGGCAAGAATGAAGAGCAACGAAACACACACTGATGCTGGGACAGCAAAATAGTACAGCACTTTGAAAACTGTTGGGCAGTTTCTCATAAAACTAAACATGCGCTTAAATCTGTTTCCTAGGTATTTACACAAGAGAAATAAAAACCCATGTCCATGCAAACACCTGTATGCAAATAGCTATACTCATAATAGCAAAGACTGGAAATAACTCAACCTTCCAGCAACAGGTGAATGCATAAACAAATATGGTACATACATAATGGACTACTGAATATACCTATTATGCAACATGGATGATCCTTAAGAGCATTATGCCCAATGAAAGAAACCAGACACAAAAAACTACAACCAGTCTGATTCCATTTATGACCTTCTGGAAAGGGCTAAACTAAAAGGACAGAAAGTCTGTGCACTTGCAAAGCTCTTGGGAGTTGGGCAAGGGGATTAGTGAACAACGGGACAGGGGGAAACTTTTTTGGGGTGATCAACAAATGTTGTGTATCGTTTGTGGTGATGATTACACAACTGTATAGATTTGTCAAACTTCAACTGTAGGCCTAAATCAACAAGGTAGTTTGCTGTATGTAAATTATACCTCAATTAAAGCAGAACAACTGCCTCTGGACCATGACTCTTGGCCTGACATGCTGTTAATTGTCTAAGAAATACTTAGTGCCTGTTGCAATCCTAATAATTGTTTGATGTGCAACTAAACCACAGAATTTCCTGATTACTTAACCCCAAAGTTGCAAATGGCTGCCTAGAATCCAGCTTTAAGAGTGAAGAAAAAAAAATCTAAAATTTGTAATAGGGAGATTTAACATATAAATTCGAATTTCCAGCTTGGTTTAAAATACCATCAGGCATTGTCACATGACAGAGCCAGGGATGTGAGCTTACCCCAGTCCTTAACCACTTCCAATGGACTCAACACTTAACCATTTAACTTACTTGGCTGCTTATTTATCTCACTTTACTCAATACTTGACTAATTAATCCTTAACCCATCCTTCCTTTCTGATACCTATAGCTCTTTACCACATTCATCATATCTTGCTTTATATTATGGATCTTTGAACACATTTTAAAAATCCCAACCAGACCATAATTCCAGACGGTCTCTGAATTATCAATCTATTTTTATAGACTCACACAATGCCTTCCGGAGTTGGTACTTAATAAAATGAACAGTGATCGGTATTACTAAGCGATGTATACAAAAATTCTATGAAGGAATACCAATAACAATAAAACTTCTATCAGGGAGAAATGTTAAAAACAAGTTATAAATGTAGTTTTCCCATGAGTTGTCAATCAGGTTCCATTTACTGCAGTCTATTATTAATTATAAATGAAGACTCTACAAAAAATAGCATCTTTTCAAACAGAGTAAAACAGGCCCACATATTAAAAGAATGCAAGAAACTTGCCAAATACAAGTAACTCCCAGGTCTGGGTTAAACTTAGCGTATGACTGATAACAGAGGCTGCTTTTGCTAGGCTAAGTTCAAACACTTTAGAAATGAGCAATTAACAGTCCAAGCTAGAGAATTCACAGTAAGCCAAATAGGAAAGTTCCCAAAATCTAGCCAGTGTATATCAACAGAAGTACTTAAAAGTCACTACAGCAGTAAGTTCTCAATAAACACATTTGCCTTGATGATGGCAAGATAACTACCTGACCACTTGTATGATGGTTATCTTTTACCTACGGATAAAACTTTCACCTATTTTATCCATAAGTATGGTGCGAGGGCACCTCTAAAAATGCCTGGAACCAGACCACAATCCCCTCCTCTACTTTCACTAATATAGGGTAATGTAATCTTAAGTTGCATTAACAGAAGCAATGGCATGTCTGGTCCCCTGGGAAATACAGGTTCCACGGCACTTTGCCCAGCTTAGACCACAGTATTGACTACAATCCAGAGAACACCCAGCAGAGGTTAAGCAGGAACATTCATGATATCTAGAAACCGTATCAAAGAGGAAGGCTGAGGAGGAAAACAGGCTATACAGCCTAAATAAGAATAAAGGAAGATGACAGTTAACTCAAATAACTAAATGGCATCATGCAGAAGAACAGCCAGACTTATTTAACTTTACTCCAGAAGAATTAAAAACAATTAGTTACAGTGAAAGAGTATTCAGCTCAGCATTTCTAAGAGAACTATTAAGATGTCTTCTAAAGTAATGGTTTTTCTCTTAAGTATCTGAGCAAAGGGGATGGCCATTAAAATCATTCAGAAAAGAATCCCAACTATTTGCAGGTACCTTACAAACCTAAAATTCTAGAACTAAGTTATATACTATATTAAAAATTCAGCATAGAATCCTTTTATTTTTGCAATTCTAGCTAAATGGATTGATTACAGGGTATGTATTTTATCCTGCCCTATACCCCCAAGCTGTGTTCATTTCCTTGGCCTTTACAGGCAGATGTTCTACTTGCTGATGGTCTTCCTTCCTTATGCTACATAGTCTGCACTCTGTATCTAGGGGTTCTGTATCCATGGTTGGTTGAATCCAGGGATGTGGGACCTGTGTTTACAGAGGGCCAACTGTACTATGCCATTTTATATAAGGGACTTGAGCATGCACGGATTTTGGTATCCACAAGGGGTCCTAGAACCAGTTCCCCACAGATACTGAGAATGACTATATTCACAACAAAAAGCAGTTCTACTTATTTTAAACTGAGAGGATAAGGAGACCTCTCCAGAAAATCTTCAAAAAAGATTTTCTGAATTATTATGGAGGGAACTTTAATATTTTGGTAGGCATGATAATAGGGAATAAAAACTCGGTTTGCTGTTTCCAGGCAGCCACTCCCAATGCACACTCATCACTTATAAGATACAAACAATAGCAGCCATTCCCAGAAACTCTGCCAAATAACTACCTAACATTGTTCTACATATCGCTCTATAACTTGTTTCTCTGTAAGAAAACCTAATGGTCGAACTCTAGATTTTAAAAAGCACAAGGTTAAAAAACACATACAACACACTGAGACCTATTTAAAATTGGATAGATGGTCAGATTATAAAGATAGGCAACTGATTTACCAACTGTATACTGTGGTATAATTTTAACAGATAATATATTACTTTGGCAAGAGCCACCATTTTAGTGAAAACAGTCTGATCAAGTGCCTAGACTTTCTTAACCTAAAAAGAAATGCTAGCATATAATATTGCCAATAGTTAACGTAGGATAAATTTTTAAACAATTTAAATGAAACCTAAAATATTATTTCAGCATGTAAATTACTCCATGGGAACAAAATTAAGCACTTAATAGAAGCATATTAACTCTTTCAAACCACTAGGCATCATTTAACAATAACAGCTACCTACACTGAGAAGTATCCCAGTAACCTGAAATACTCTTAACTTGCCCAATTAACTCCCTTACACCACATACTAGATATATGCCTCAAAGTATATTTAAATCCCAACTATGTACACCTATAAATTTAACATTTAAATATTTTTAAAGAGGGGGAAGGGAGAAGAGGCAAGTCCAGACATTAATGAGTACAGTATTTCCTCTTCAAGTAAAAGGAACTGATTTACTAAGAACCCTTTGATGGGTCACACCCTAAAGATGGGTCGCATCTAAAGACCCTTTGATGGGTCATTTGTGGTTAAAAAAAGGGTTTTTAACTTGTCTGTGGCCTGTTACAGGGAATGGAAAGTTCACATTTTAACACACTACACTAATTACTTTGTACATTGCATAAAACACCCAACACTGAGAATTTAGTAAAACTGACCAAGATCTACAATATAATATCATTTCCTATTGTCTATTTAATACAAACATTTGTTTCAGTGACTAGAGTGCTTAGAATGGTCTAAGTAAAACCAAAACATCTGCTAAAAATGTGGTAACAAAATAATAAATAATCAGTCTTATGGAACGAACTTTAAGATGAAGAGAAAACTATCCTTTCATTATTCTGTCTTTGGGGATCCAATTCTGAGTAAAAACTACATACTTTATCCCATTAGATCACATCCTGACCTAACAAAGTGCTAAGCTATGTTCTTTAAAACACTGCTGTAATGACTACTTTAAAGAGCAGCCCTGTGGAAAGATGCTGAATATGTAATCATAGTACACTTACAATTTAAGGAGAGAAAAAAAAAGTCCCACACTGGGGAAGAGAAGAAGCCATACTTAAAGAGACTAGAACAAAAATATCAAAGTGCTGTGGCCAAAATTAGTATAAATAGACTTTATTGAAGTCAGTGCCTCTGTACTGAGACAGAAGATTGTGTCTACATAAGCACAAGTTGTAACATTTCACAACTTCTAAAAGGAATGTCAACAATTACAACGATCATGCATACCATGGTCGATAATCACATTTTAGAAGCATTTTCAACCATTTCTAAAGAAATGCTTATAACATTGTTATATATAGAACTACTTTCAATAAACTGCAAAACATTGATCGACTTTTCCAGTATGAGCTACAGTGTCAACACAAAAGGGAGGCATAAATGTTTAATTTATGAAATCAGAATGGAATATTTACTGTAAAGAAAAATTAAAAAGCTTTCAAATAAAGGCCATTATTGAACCAACGTGAAGAGCACAACTTGAACTTCTGAGTTCATTCATCTTTTAAAGCTGTCCTCTGAATAACTTCAGTTCTAAGCATTGAATTCAGTACTGTGAATATTCCTTGGATTGCAGTTTGGCAATGATGCGGTCCAACTGTCTCTTTGCTTCACACTGTGGGAAATTGCTCATGTCATAATATTGAGGGGCAATTTTCACCAACCTGTCCAGAAGGGGGGGAAAAATTACCAAATTAACAATTAAAGTACTGGAGTTGCTAACGGGATAGGCATTACTCATTAATATACTGATAAAGAAAAGCAAATCTACAAATCCAAATCAATGTTAAAATTACAAATGCCTAATCCTTATAAACACCACTTTTGATATGCATGCTTCTAGTAAGCTGTAAATTATTAAAAATCCTTTCTTTACATTAATACAAAGATATTAACATAAGGTCATTCATTTCTTCACTCTAGAACACTATTTTGACCAACCTCTCTAAGGTTATAGTACTGAAGGTTCTATACAAGAAACATCCTGGTATTCAAAGGACTGGATCTTCTCATTTTCAAAGTTCTAATAACCATAAATATAACTCTATACCCCAAACAATACACTTGACTGAATCTTTTTTAACGTTTGGCCATACAATTTTTTCTCAACAAAGCATTTAAGATAAAATGATAATGTCCTACACAATTTAAGTGTCAAAAGTCATAAATCAGTGTAGGAAAGAAGCCTCAAAGTATATAGCAAGTGACATCAACTAAAATAAGCGCTTCAGTCCCACCATTCTTGGCTGACGTTTCCTATCTTAAGTTATAGAATAGATTCTGGCAAAAAAGGAAAAAAAAAAAGGACACAAGAGGGAGTGAGCTAGTGAGCTAGTGAAGTGGGTGGGTAATTTTGCTTAAAGTAAGAGTCAGTTCTGATTACATTTTGTGAATCAAATACGCAATGATACAAAAAGAGGTATAGTTTTTAATGCTTGCTTAGCTCCTAAAGCACCAACATATAAATAGTTGAGAGCTAATTATAGTGGGACAGATAAAATATAAAGACTGACTGACTTCTGGAACCAGGAGACTTGGTTAATCACAACAGCAAGAGAATGGCTCTAAAGACACTCTTGATATCAGTCAACTGTAACTTTATATTTGGCTCCAAATCCTGCCCATGTCCGTACCAACAATCCCACCGTCCTCTTATCAAAGCAAAGATTTTAAGAGGTAACCATACCATCAGGTCAAAGCCCCATAACTATACACTGGACTATATACCTTAGTGATGAAAACACCAAATTCCCCAGAGTGAAACGAAAAACAAGACTCCTTTCAGATTCCATTCTAAGCAAACGGGTAACGAAAACTTTTAGAACAAAAGGCGCTGAGCTTACCATTCGGGCTTGATATCTGTACACGTCCGGATGTAATTCTTTGTTGTAAGAACAAACTCATTATAAAGCACCCATTCAGGCTTGTGGTCAAGAACAGTAGAGGGATGCAACTGAACCACCTGGTTATCTTTCACAGTTAAGTAATGCCCTGTTCGTTCTAAATGTGCCACCTGAAACCAAAACCCAGTAAATTAATACAATACTTCTGATGTGCTAGTTACAAAACAAAAGTGGTGTAAAGCTACCTATATAATTAGGGACAAGCAAGCCTCACCTTTTGCTTTTTATCTGATGGCTATATTTATTTACCACTGCCTAATAAAAGCAGGAATCAGCAAACTACACCAGGCCAAATCCAACTCACTGCCTATGTTTGTAAGGCCTGTCAGCTAAGAATACTTTATACATCTTTAAATGATTAGGGGAAAAAAATCGAAAGAGAAACATTTGGTGACACTGGAGTGGAAATCACATGAAATTTACATTTCAGTGAAGTTTTATTGGAACACAGGCATTCCCATTTGTCCAAGGCTGCTTTTGTGCTACAAGGGCAGGCAGAGTTGAATAGTTTTAATAGGGACCTAATGGGCCCACAAAGCCTAATATATACTATTTGGCCTTCTTGCCTTAGACTATCTAGAGTAGGTTCTTAATGCCAGGTGACAACTTTGTGGTAGCTGAACAATTACTAAAAGATTCACTATCTATAATCAAACACATCAATTGGTGGCACTCATCCAAAGCAGATGAAGATAGCCCTTTCCAATTCTAGAACTCTAGTAACATAAAGAATATGTGTGAATAATAGAAATGAATAATACATAATAGAAAATAAACTCAATTTTATTCAATAAATATTTACTAAGCACCTACTAGGTGCCAGGTACTACACTGCATGCCCTATTTCTAATAAATTTTAATCCTAAGAGAGAATTAGAAATCCATAATGCTTGAGTAATAGAGCAAGGCATGAAAATCCTAACTCTAATAAGATCTTATAAGATGCCACAATAAACATTCTGTTGCTTTGATTTCAAATACAGACAATGAGCCAACCTACTTTCACTCTGACTCAGTGCATTTAAGTCCATTCTATTTATTGAGCTCATGTGGCCTTAAGGCAGGCCACATCTTGCTTAAAAGACAGAGCCAAAGGAGACAATGAAAAAAACAAGTGGGATATATAAGAGATAACTAAAACCAATCCCATCCCAAGTAATAAGGGATTGACTTTTCATTGTTTTCACCAGAAAAACTTTGCATTTTTAAAAACATAATTTGTTGTAAGTCCCTTAAAATAAATATTCACTAGATTTACCTGACAAGTTTTACTTCAGCCTCCAATATAAAACACAAAGCTAAATGAAACGTTTTAAATTATTTTTCATCTTTATTACTTAAATCAAAAGACACGCCTGGCCTTCCCAGCACCAAGTGTCTTAAAGACTCCATTAATAAAAAAGTAATTCTAAAATTGATTTCTATATAACTGGATCACTACGCCATTTAGTGAATTAATTTAGACACGTAAAAACTTCTCAGTATATCAGTTCATTCAAGAATCTGGACATAAAATTTAAGATCAATATTTACAGGCATTCTTTAACTGAATTTTTGTGTTTACGTGGATTCCAAGGGCTGCTATAGAAAACAAACATTATGTAAACATTTAATTATGCACTTCTGTATTATCCACATACCTGCATAAAATACCCAGTAACCAAAGCTTTTCTTATATTAATATAATAGTCCCTGCTTGTAAAGTCAGTACTTCGACGAGGCAAATTAAATCTGTCCATAATTCTCGATAGCTGCTGGCGTACATTGTCTGCTGACATCAGGGACCTGTAGTTAATGAAGTTGTCATAACACCACTGAACCGATTCATGATCTACAAAGTTGGAGGGAGGGAAAATAAGAGGGGACATGAATCATCCAAACAGGTATATTATCTAATTAAAAAAGGAAATCACTATAAACAGTAAGCTAAATAATGCAAAAGGGAATAACCCACATCATTTTTATAAATTAATCACAATGTTATCAACTTCCCTAAAAATCTGGAGTAAAGTTCAAAATTAGAAATAGCACTAAGGTTTCTGGCTATTGAATGACAAAACAATGGTTTTTGGATAAACTATTTTAATTGTACTGAGTTATTTACCCATAAACATCCACCTGGTTGTTTTCGATAGTCTGACAGGGGTGGGTTGAGAGAATCTGGAAAAATGCCATGTCTTTCTCATTTTCAAAGAAAGCTTAGATTAAGACTGTCAAATACAATTTAAAAGTTATAAAAATGAACTTCAAGTGACTACTGTGTGCTTTTCTTTATTCCTGAGCTAGAGTACCCCAAACTTAATGTTTAAAAGTTTTACTGTGACCCATGTACCTCTTAGTGGTTTAAAATACAAGTGACATAGTTTACAAGGATGTCTGGAACACTCACTCTTATGTTTAATAAACAAAGCTTATATCAAAGCACTTCAAGTAATTTCACTACATGTATTTTATTTATTATCAAAGGGATCTTTCTCCATTGATGAATCCTTCCAACTAACCTAGAGATGCTCATTTAAGAGCTCAAACCGTAGCATCATGTAAAATATTACACAGTGCCATCTTTATGTCTCAAAGACAGTCACAATGGAAAACTGCATTATTTACTTCAGAGGCCCTTCGATAAATAAATCTAAGAGGATTATTGTGAAATGTGGGGGGGGTGTTCCCTTAAAAAATTACAACTATGATGATCCTTTTCCAGCTATGTGATATACAGTAATCTTTGGCATATTCCTTTCTCCTTGGTTCTAGGATTCTACTAATTATAATATACATATTCTTAATAGTTTGTCAGAGGAACAACAGGTATATTAATAAATGTTTATCCATTACAAAATGCAGCCACATTTCAGAAACAGGGTAGGTGGTTAGGTGGGGTAGTAAGTGACCTTTAAATTGAAGAACTGACATGTTAAAATGTCCATTAATTAACCCATCTGGAATGAGAAATAAAAGGTATCCAACTGAACATACTGACATTTAAAGCAAAGCACTGAGTATCTTCAGAGATGAAACAAAGAAAGTATGTGCTTAATGAAAGGTAACGTCGAAATAGACAATAAAAAGGGGGACTTCTTAAAAGGGTTGTTCATTTGCAGACTCTGATCTGGAGTGTAGTGTTTCTGACATGCTAAACTTTTCACAGACTTCATACACTAAAGAGTAACAGAACAGGAATTTTAAGTTGTCAAGATAAACAAATAGTATCTGATGGTTTTACTATGTTTCTAAATTTTTGAGAAACAGTTTGATAAATGGGAGGAATAAAATCCAAACATGGGAACATTTTATTAAAATAATTCTAGCTATATATTTCTCACAGTGAAACTACTCTTAAGATCTAAAGCCAAACCATTAGCACAGACACACACAAACACACAGAGAAATTAAGGCACTGCAAAATAACTTAAATCTAGTTCTGTTTCCCAAGTGTTAAAACAAATAGTATAAAGACTAATTTATCTTTACTATGTAATCATTGTCTTTAATTAAATAGATCCTCTTGACTAATATCTGAAATATTTGCTAATATTTGCTAGTTTGCAAATACACAATGTTTCAAATACAACACAGCGTCACTTAAAAATTAGTTAAAACACCCCAAATTCAATAAATGGATATGAAATGTCCAAATATTATGTGGAGATCAAAGTTTGATGTTATTTTTAGAATAGCTCTCCTTATTTGAAAAGGTGGCAGTGACTAAAGGCTAAATGTCCAGTCATTCTGTTTCCTTTGACCTTATTAAGAAAAGCATATCGAGGAAAAAGTCTAAAACTAACCAACAGCTTACCATCCCTATGGCAGTGAGAAGCATTTAGTAGAAAAGGATCATCTATCTATCTAGTGAGTAGATGTTCCCATTCTACTTCATGACACTCCCTCTGCTTAGAATGCGTAGGATAAAGCTTTTATAGGTACCTACTGTTCAATATTTTCCTAGAAAGCTCCCAACTACAAAATTTGTGTATAAAGCACAAGCATTCTTTAGCAATTTTATCATTTAAATCTTAAAACTCCTCTAACATAAGATACTGTAATGTTACATTTATATGTAAAAATGAAAACACACAGTTCCACTATAAATCTTAAATTTCATTTTCAAAGCAAATTATGAAATCCAAATACAATGCTGTGCTAGTTACCATCAAAAGCTTAAATGACAAAATAACACAACCTAATTTTAAAAGAATTAAAATGTCCTGTGAGAGAAATAGGGTTAAAAAACCATGCTGCTCTTTCAGAAATCTTTTCATTTCCACTTAAAACAGTACCTTAGTAACGTCAAGGGATTCTGAGAACCAAGATGGATGTGAATCTGCTCCTTCTCAAGGCAGTTATCACAATCTGTTAATAAGTTATGTCTGGTGGTCACACAGTTATCAACTAGCATGTGATACAGTTCACACCACAACAGGAATATAGTGTATTTCTTGAATTGACCTATCCCATCGGGAATAAAGTCTTTAACATTATGTATTACCAATACTTTGGACACAAGAAGGATAAAATAAATTTTCTGAAGTAAACTATGTATTGGCCTTCATCTGTTTCTCAATTACTTTTCATTTACCTCCCTTACCTGCCCCAAATTTATTAGATCTAGGAAGAGAAGGACTCTACCTTTTCCTTATCTGGTATTCATCAATTCTATCAACTCATATCAGAGTTCGTGTGTAAGACACATGTGCAAGTTGGCTGCTAAGGTCCTTGTTCCTCATACTGGCCCTCTAGCACTTCTGGACCCTGAATGAATAAATTCACCCCTATCCCCAAAGAGATGTGCCAAAGTCAACAGACTATTTTAAGAGTGTAAATAGGATTTTTTGAGAAATAAAAATGAGATTCAAATTAAACAAGGAGTGCAAAATTTGAATGTCTATATAATAAATTAGGAAACTAAATTCTTATCAGCAGAAACCACAAACTTTCAGAGTGATTGAAGACACCACATTCTTGGAAAAGGGTGATGTAGGGCTACCAGTCTCTGATAACGTATCACCCAACAGGTTAACCTACGGATATGCAGAAATCAAATACTTTCAGAATCTATTGCAATTATTTCCACATTTTTTTCCCCTTTACATTTTCCTCTCATTTAATTTTTATAAATAGTGCATTCCAACAGAAGCATCTGGCAATAACTGTATTATCACCACTATGTTTCCTTGTTTTCAAATAACTGGAAAATGTTTTTCATGTTGCTAAATATTCTCTGAAAACATAATATAAAGCTAGAACAATATTTCATCATGTTGCTATAGCATAAATCACTGAACCATCTTTCTACTGGTGGGCATTTAGGTAGTTTCCATTTTCCTTTACTATGATAGAGAACTGTGGGATAAAAAACTTGAAACATATCTCTGTCCACAGAATACTAAAAGAAAATCTCACAGATTATCTCTGGGTCAAAGGGTTTGAGTTTATTAAGGTTCTTGGTAACATAAAATCTACTGCTTTTCATAAAGATAACATAAATTTACATCCCCAGCTCTGGTGTAAGACTGCTCCACTAAACCCACTCCTACACAACTAAAGACTATTTTTCTTTAACCTTTGCCAATTTTATAGGTGAGAAAATGGCACCTCTCAATAACAATGCATTTATTGAACTTCAAGTAGAGTTGAATTTCCCCCTCATGTTTATGGACCACTTATAGCCTGAGAATGGTCATTCACATTTATAGCCTGTATTTCTATTTTAGTTTACTCTTTTGTAAGAGCTATTTATTAGTAAAAATATTAGACAGTAATAATTCTATAATACAAAACCATTCACAAAAAATGCAAAATTAAAACAAAAGTATATCAAAATCTGTACATTCATGGTAAATTTTATACAAGTATTTTATCTTTATTTCTCTGTATTTTCCAGCTTTCCAGCGCTTTTTCCCTGATTATAAAAGTAAACAACTCTGGAAAAGATGGGCAATTTCTATTTTAAATGCTAGTCATGAGTTTTTTTCTAAAGGATCTCTGGGTTTCTAATGTAAAGTTGTCACGGATAATAAATGAAAGTGAGATGAAGAAACATCTTATATGCTGCAAGTGACATTTAGACAAAAGAATGCCTTCAATCTAATTTATACTTACTTTGTTTAAAAGCGTGGTAGACATTCAGCAGTGTCAGATGATCTCCATCTATGTGGGCAAATCTCATCTTGGCCTCATCTGCGGCTTTCTTGGCCTCCGTGGGGCGAACAAAACACTGTGGGACTAAACAAGGTTGGTATGGGCCCAACACAAACGCCCATATCGATGAGTCACGCATTCACAGATAGAGGAACAAGGCCTAGCTAGGTCAGTTCACAGAGCATAGGGCAGGGCAGGATGGCCTCCAACTGCATCTTGGACTGTTTACTACCTTGATTTGGTACATCAACACCTAACCACATCTGTAAGACAAGAGGGTTTCAAAGCTACAGAGTACCTGATTATTTTTAACTAGATCTAAAAGTAGGCATCAAAACAGCTATTCTGAAGGCCATCAAGATACTAGAAAGCTCAACTTATTTCAAAAACCAGTGCCGATAGCTCTACCAATAGCCAGAATTATGGTGTTAATAGCCTTTTAGCTAAATATAATTTTTTAAAAGGCCATCCATTGAATCCGCTGAATGGTTATGAAAGTGATGAAGCTATACTTGCCCACTGCAGGGCTAAAAACAACTTTCCAACCAGTGTACTGCCACATTTCTATTGTAATTCTTCCCTAGTGCTGTGGCTATTACCAACTGGTGGGTATCACTATTAGCACTGGTGAGCAGAAGCATATGTAAACATAAAAAATATCATGAAATCTTGGGTTTTGATGATAGCAGTAGTGGTGGAAGGTTAAACCGCCTCTGAATTAAGAAAATTCAAAAAGGCTGGGAATATTCGGCCTAGTTTTCCAGCATTTTAAGAAAAAGATTAGAAAATAAAGTCCCAAGTTTTTTTTAAACTGTATTTGAAGACTTCAATATAAAAGCAGAATCCAATATTTTAAAAGTTGACAATTAGTCTGAAACGGTCATTATTTCAAGGGTCATCAAGATATATAACTACAGTATTTGTTTAGAGCCTCAATATTAATTCACATAAAACTTTAAGTTGTTACATACAAAGCGTGCACTATATTTTTTGAAATACAACTTTCCTTAATTCACTTTAGCAATTCCATAGTCATAAAAGCATTATGAAAATAAAAAGACTTAACAACTTGGGACTTTGTGAACACATTTTTAAAGCTCTTAAAACTTTGTCAATAAAAAAAATTATAAATTATCAGTTCAGATAGAAGATAATGGGAATAATCGACAGTGAGATCAAATACAGTATCAATTACTCTTTGCCATACAGTTTCCCCTTTAAAATGATTCCAAAGAAGCCAAATAGAGACAATGACACATGATCACAGTAAATACTAAGTCTTGCTTAATGTAACTGAAGCAAGGTAATAAATAAAAGTACAGAAACCTCTCATAGCTCTGAAAGTTAATGTGAACTAGCTACCAGAGTTAAATATTGGGTATAAGAAGCACTCCATAAGGCCCCTGATTTGTACTATTTATATCAGGACCCGAAAACTTCAGAAACTCTTTAAATGGAAAACAAAGCATTACAAGCTCAGCAAACTGTTTCAGTTCCATGACTTCTTCCTCACGCTTTACCATTTCCCCCCACAAATGCCATGCTTAATAACCGCTGCACATAAATGTTCACTCTCTTGATGTGCTAAAGATGACCAGTAAACCCTACGTTTTGTAGAACTATTACAAATAAGAGATGTAGTTGGAAGATCTCAACTGCATCATAATGACCAATTTTTTTAAAGGGCTAATTTTCTAAACTCAAACAATGGTAATTGTATAGTATGCCTGATAAGAGAACCTAGAAAAATAAAAACTGGGCAGATAACAAATACACAATCTGTTCAACTCTTGCCCCACACTTTCTCTAAAAACTAAAATGTTGGGTTAACTACAACTGGGAGAATCTAGCAAAAACAACATATAAGAAAAGGCAGACAACAACCTACCACCACCTCCGCAAGAGACTACAATTTCATTAAAATGATTCGATACTGCCCTGCCCATCTGCTCTGAGTCTGATCAATCATAACTCTGCAAAAAAAACATTTTAGCTAGTTCTTAAATTAAAAATTCACACCATTAAAATATACATCTAAACTAAGCCAAAATTTTTATATTTAGAAATTTAAAAAATTTCCTCCTTTAACTACATGTAAGATTTTGAATTATTTGAGGCATTTAATTATAAATAATACCAATAAACCACTCTATGACTGGAAGTCAATTTTCCCCAGTACTGAAACTAGTATTATAGAGTACTTTGATAGTAAACACTTAATACGTTTTCTATTTGTCGCTGCAAGAACCAGTGTATATTTGTATGTTAACAATATTTCTCTTTTTTTGGAAAATCTAATTTCCAAGTTACTATTTATTTGTGAATTAAGTGTTACTGCTATTAAAAAAATAGTATTTGTTCAGCTTAATGTTCCAATTTTTAAAATAAGCAATTTTATCTATTAGACATATTTATTTTACCAAGTGTTTTCCTGCCATTGTAAAAGAATTACCATCAGGTTAGATTTTAAACCTAGAATTATATATTACTACTTCTATTTATTTGATACTAAGTTTGAAGTAAATGTTTGATTGCCACTGCAGTACGATTTATACATGTAGAAAAAGCTCACTCTTTAAATGACAGTTTGCTTTGTCTCAGGCTCACTTAATAGTGCCAGCTACTAGAACAAAGTTCTTCTGGTACTTTCAGCAATAAACTGCAAAACTGATGGACCTACCAAAGAACTCAGTTATAATGTCTTCAGACTTATTCTTCTCTTATTGAGATTTTTATTTGTACTCAAGAGAGCCCATGTTTTTACTATACTGTGTGCACAATGACTTAACTTACTTTTGTAAATACTATGTCATTATGAAGCTACTTTACAAGATATTTAGGAAACAAAATGAGTCCCTTAAAACCACCTATAAAATCTACTATCATACTAAATATTAAAAAACAAAACCAAAAGTGAAGTCCACCCAAACTTTGAAGAGCTGGGTTTTTTTTAGTTCCTTTCCCTCTATTACCTGACAACATAGCAGTAATAGATAGGACCTCATTAGAACAGTTGTAGTCACAACTTGCAATAACCATTTTAGCGAGCTGTGGATCTAGAGGAAACTCAGCCATCATGGATCCCAATTCAGTCAGATCTCCATCATCGTTTAAAGCAGCCAGATAATTCAAAAGTTCTAGGGCTCTCATCAGAGTTTCAGGAGCTAGGGGGAAAAGGCAATGTAACAGACAAGCTGCCTTAATAAGCAAAAACATGACAAAGTACAAACTATTATAAGCATTCTCATTTTTCATTCTACAGTGGACCAAACTCGAAACTCAAACTGTCATCAAATTCAATTACAGAGATCTAGCAAACTATGAATCATATAAAATTGCAAAACTTCCCTGTAGAGTAGTAAAACTGTCATCGTCCTAAGTACATTAAATAACTGTTAACTCAACAATGTGTTTATCAAACTATTTTTCTTCCAAAAAAAAAACTGGGGAATTTTTCACATTTTCATGCCCTGTCAATAACTCCCAGAATAATTTCGTTATTCTGAAGGGAAAAAAAAAGAATTTGCTCCCTTGTCACTCTTTTAGTTTTAATGCTAACACACAAAATTTATCTTGATGCATTGTAAGAAACAGGTAAAATGTATTTAATATATATACTGAATAGGATGAAGAGAAAGAGTTAATTTTGGTTAAAAGGTTTGATAAAATATGCTTTGAGAATTCATACCTGGTGGATCCATAAAATCAAAATGCACCAAATCATCAATACCAAGTTTCTTCAATTGTAACACAACTGATCCTAAATTAGAACGCAAAATCTCAGGATAGGTGTTATCCTAGAAAAATACAAAAACATTTGTTCTGTTAAATATTCCTTAATCCTCTTGCTCCAAAAAGCAAAACATATCTGTTCTCTGCCCCCTTAGCTATTAACTTATGGCATTTCTTCTAAACCACTGACTAAAAGAGAGGAGAAAAATACTTGTGGACTAAAAAGACTAAAAGGGAATCAGACACTTTCTGTGAACTATCTTTATAGCTTTCAAAGTGTTACTGCTGCTGCCCACCTCGACTTAGGAACTGTAACAAAGATTTGTATTGGTAGACTACACCATAAATCTCAGAAAAACTAAAGAGATTATAGTGCCAAAAGGCAAGATAAAGTAAATGAAGTAATTTTCTCCTGGTAACAAATTCAACTTAACCTTCCAAACACACTAGGAAGGACACAGTAAAACCCTTACCTGCATTTCTGTTTTGTAAGCTTTCTCTGTATAAAGTCTGAAGCACTTCCCAGGTCTGGTTCGTCCAGCTCGACCAGCCCTTTGCTGAGCTGAAGCTTTACTAATGGCTGTCACTAAAAGGGACTCGACTCTGATTCGAGGATTATATACCTATTGGAATGGAAATAACATTAAGAATGATTCTTCCTTCAGTTAAACACAAAACTGTGATCTAACAGAAGTATCCAAAGCCCACAGCTAACCCCAAAATAAACAAAGTAGTACTGATGACCACCATAAACCATGCTGGGACAGAAACA
This sequence comes from Eubalaena glacialis, assembly GCF_028564815.1. NCBI lineage: Eukaryota > Metazoa > Chordata > Mammalia > Artiodactyla > Balaenidae > Eubalaena > Eubalaena glacialis. Next base: position 51,864,279 of record NC_083720.1, read on the forward strand.
AAATTCATCGTCTTTACTCCTTAACTTTCTTTCAGGTATTCTGACTCCAGCATTCTGAGAGACCCAAGCTAACGTGAAGAGTCTCTTATCTAACACACAAATAGCTTATATCATCTTTACTCTTCCTAATTTAAAATAATTTCAGCCTTACCTTACTCTTATATAGTGGATTGTGCTGAAGGTTTTTGCCTGAAAATAACCTATCAATTTCAACACCTTGGACATTAAGAAAACTATTTTGAACTTAGTCCAGAAGAAGTCAGTTATATGCTGCCAGTTTAAAGGACAGTTTTCCATCAAAAACATGAATACTATGTACAATGAATTCTCCCAATTATATTTATAAAATGTAATCAAATGCAATCAAAGATCTTTAAATTATAAAACATAGTTTTATTTATTTACTGAGTAGTCACTTCATTTGGTAAAAGTGCTTGGTATTCAGTACTGTTAAACTAGAGGTTAACATATAGTACTTTTTTTTCAAGTACTGTGCCTGGCACATAGAAACTCTAATTTAGTTGGGGAGTGACTGATATGCAGGTTATGATAATCAATCCTGTATTTATTACTATCACCATACTCCTTACATGAACATACACTCACATACAAAACACTCACCATCACTACAAAGAAACAAAGAAACCAATGCAACCGAAAAGCCACCTAGGGTTAAACATTAAACATGGGCTTAGTATGTGAAAGCCAGCTAGAACACAAAGGGTTCATATCTCAGAAGTCTGAAAATGAAACACAAACTGGAAAATAATTCTAAAAAGTAAATTTCAGCCATTAAATGAGTAAGCAATAAGTACTGTTAAACTAATACTAATTTATAAGGTACTAAAGTAGTACAAAATACGTACCTTTTGTTTCGCAAATCCAGGATCAATCACAAATACCACACCATCTATTGTCAAAGATGTCTCTGCAATGTTAGTTGACACAACTACCTGTTAAGAAATAAACAGTATTTAACTTATACTACCAGCCAAGTACAATTCAAATAGTAAGAATAGCATTAACTTTCACTAAACAATCAGTTACAACCCACTAAATAAACTAGAAATAAGGTTTGATCTTTAATGACCAATGCTATATAAAGACGAATTAATATTTAAGAATTCAAAGTTTCATTTAGCTCATCATAGTACTTTCCTTCTTCAACAAAAAATCTTCAGGTTATTACTCAATCACATCATGTTTTGATTATTCAAATAGCAGAAGAGCATCAAAAGAAAATTATTGATAAAGCAATATAAGCTTACCTCACAGAATGTCACCCTGAGAGAACACTCCTTGGTTAATATCCAAACTCCACACAACATGTAACATCTTTCAATATTTTCAGGCAACATTAACAAAGGAAAACTTTATATCACCAAAACTCAACTCAGTATTTTAAACAAAATGGCACATAGGGCTGAAAATCTCAAGTTAGAATCCAAGAATTTGCAGATCATCAGAACAGAATGTAGATGTTTTGGAAAGTGTATAGTCTCAAAGGGGGTGTCACTGCATATAAGGAAACTGTTAATCATTTGAACTTTTTATTGACAGGGAATGTTTAAAGCACTTACATACTAACATGACAGCTTGTTTTTTCATGTGGGTGTTTTACTGTATTTTAAACAGGTTTTAGAAGATTAGGGGCTTGAGAATGACATGTTACATAATTTTTCTTTTTAAACAATGGGAAAATGGGATCCTCATTATTATTTTCCCCAAAACATCTGATTTTGGGAACAGATTGCTGCCATTAAATAGGAGATACTTGTATATGCAAGCAGTTGACACAGAAGATAAATCAGAGTCTGCTCTTAAAGCTTTTACAGTTTGTAATGAAACAGAGGTGGAGAGGAAGTATAATGACATCAAAAATGCGCTGTAAGATTTTTAAAGTGTTTATTTCCAAAGTGAAGACAAGGAAAACTTACTGAGAAAATGGCATTTAGGAGAGTTGTTGAAGGTAAGGTGGGATCTACCCACAAGAGGGAAGGGAAGAGCACTAGAAATAGAAGGTTCGGCTTAAACGAGAGAGCATGTGGACAAGAATGCCCACAGGCACATGTAAGAAAGGACTCACACTGCCAGGAAATCTTGGAGGTTTAAAAGATTACTAGAATGCCGCGGAGCAACTAAGCCTGTGTGCCACAGCTACTGAGCCTGCGCTCTAGAGCCTGCAAGCCAAAACTACTGAAGCCCATGTGCCTAGAGCCCATGCTCTTCAACAAGAGAAGCCACCGCAATGAGAAGTCCGAGCACCATAACGAAGAGTAGCCCCCGCTCACCGCAACCAGAGAAAGCCCGCACACAGCAACGAAGACCCAACACAGCCCAAAATAAATAAATAAATTTATACGTATTAAAAAAAGATTGCTAGAGCATCACTAACAGGACAATATTTTAGAATCATTTGCATGTCTAAGACCAAAACGCTCCCTTTGTGCATTGGTCAGTTGAAAAGACTGCTAACTAGCAAATGGACAATAAACCATAAGTGGTTTGATGCTAATGAAATATATTTTCCAGAACATTTCGAAGACACGCACATTCAATAATTAGAGCTGAAGCAAGCATAAACAAGGTTAACAGGTGAACTTGAATAAATATAACCAGAGTTTAATATTCTTCTACACAGTCAGTGTGTTGTAGTGGAAGGAGCAGGGGTAGGTGGCAAAGCCAGGAATCAAACCTAAATAGTTAAGTAAGAGTGGAGAGGTTTTAACACCCCCAAGCTTTAATTTCCTTTTATAACTCTTGTATACTAGTCTAGCTGAGACAGAGTTTTAAGATATAAACTTAGATAATGAATGTGGAAAGCCCTTATAAACTATACAGAATCACAAACTACATGCCTGTGATTAAGTAAGAGGTCTTGTGGTTTTCTGTTATTCTGGGGTGAGAATGGTTGCCATTATGGATAGATGCTGTACTTCTAGATAGATGTTTAAAACATATTTTGGGGAAAAAATACATTTCACATATTTCTAATAGAACAAAATATACTCAATGTAATAAAAATGTATTGATGTGATCAACCCTTTGAGTTATTTAAAAACAAGTTTTGTCCACCAAATAATTTCACTTGGTGTTCATGTGTTTTCTCTGGGTGTGTGTGTGACAAATCATAAAACGCCTTATAAGGTGGTGTGGATGTGTGATTTCACAAGCGTTTAAGAATCAGGTGATTACACCAACTTTGGCAAGCTCCATGTCATGACTGATGATAAAGTCAACTGCCATCCAAAAGTCACACTCTGAAATACAAGCATAAAAAGACCTAGAGAAGCATGGTCTTTAGACTTTTTCCAAAGATTAAAAAAGTAAATTGGTTAAAAAGCTTTAAGGTGATAAAAAATTTTTTTTGAGTAGGACCTACCTACCCTATGAGAGGTGGGTTTTGGGACAAAAAAGGGGAACACTCATATAACAAATTGTACAACTCTGAGGGAGGTGTTTCTACTGACTCTACCACTAGAGCTGGATAAACAATACTAACTAAGGCTAAATAAAACATACACACCCACAGATCACAAAAGAACAGAGAAATAAATGAGATGATAAAAGTTATCTAGCTGTCTTGGAACCTTAGCAGTGGGGTGAGTGAGGCAAGCCCTAAGTATGTTCTAGATGTGTTAAGTGGCATATGATCTAATTAGGAAGTGGTCATAACACAGTGATACTGAATTTGTCAAGGGACTTACATATTACCGACAGGAATATATACGTTATAAGCTTTCTAGACTGTAGCTTGGCAGTAAGTGTTCAAAGAGTCTTAAAGAGTGTTCAAACCTCACTTGCAAAGGAATTATTTCAGTTAAATAACCCCATATATAGAATAAACACTATGATAAAAAGTCCGGTGATGCCAATTCTAATCTTTTTATATTATATGTGTTAAGAATAAACTCTCAGCTAGATTTATCCCTTTCCTCCTCAATAATCTGCCTTCTAATGGAATCCACGTTGATTTATTTCAATATTTCCATTTCAAAGTACTTGAGTTGCTCTACTTGAATTCTATTTGGACACAGTAATGCATTTAGGTTAAACAAATTTGGATTTTTAGTCCCTAGGGAGCTCGGTGGGGTCTCCAATTCAGTGAGGACATTAGCTTGTTTGTAAATGTCCCAGCAGCACCACACTAAGTTATCTTCAGATAGTGGATTATTAAGCCTCTCTTTAAAACTATAGAGCCATCTCCACAAGGGCCATTTCTCTTTTTTATTGAGCAATGTATGCTCTGAGCCATGTTAATTAGTAAACTCTAAGATAAGCTACAGAAAAATCAGCTATTTGTATGGACAAAATTAATGAAAACTAAATAAAAACAAAAATAGTTGCTGGATTTTAATAACACCAAATCTATATAAAACAGCAGCTATAAGTCTTAGTCCAAAAATGCATACAAGTGACTTACTGATGAGTAAACTTTCATGCATGTACAAAACTACTGTAGCTTTAACTTAAAGTCAAATATTTGAACAAATGTCAAGCATGATCAAAACAGGTAAAAGCCTCCACCCTCACATAAATTTATGAATTGCGGTCTCAACCTTTCTTTAAAAAAAATATATTTTTGGCTGTGTTGGGTCTTCGTTGCCGCGCGTGGGCTTTCTCTAGTTGCGGCAAGTGGGGGCTACTCTCGTTGCGGTGCGCAGGCTTCTCATTGTGGTGGCTTCTCTTGTTGCGGAGCATGGGCTCTAGGCACGCGGGCTTCAGTAGTTGTGGCTCTCGGGCTCTAGAGCGCAGGCTCAGTAGTTGTGGCTCGCGGGCTCTAGAGCGCAGACTCAGTAATTGTGGCGCACGGGCTTAGTTGCTCCGCAGCATGTGGGATCTTCCCGGAACAGGGCTCGAACCTGTGTCCCCTGCATTGGCAGGAGGATTCTTAACCACTGCGCCACCAGGGAAGCCGTCAACCTTTCCTGATTAAAAACTTGAAAGTTTACCATTGGTGCTATGTTACAAGTCCACATAAAAAGAACTCAGTAACTATTTGTAAAAGGAATACTAGTTAAGTACCCAGTGCCCATAAAAGATTACGTTTAATACAGCCTACATTTAAAAACTTTAGTACTAAAAAGCTGTTTTGTTAGTTTTACCACAATCCAATTAGGAACCCTATTTTGCATAAATTAATACAATGAGTAAGATAACAAATAAGGTACTACCTTACAAAACGTGCTCGAATATAAAGTAATTTAACAAAAACATGAATCAAATAGTATTTTGTTTCACACTGGAAGCAGACTGTAAACCCCTAAATGTTCCTATGTAATTTTATTTATTTATTTACTTACTTATTTTTGTGCTTTGTCACAGTTACTTTTTTTTTTTTTAATTGAAGTATGGTTAATTTACAACATTGTGTTACTTTCTGCTGTAGTTTACATATACATATATCCACTCTTTTTAAGATTCTTTTCCCATATAGGTCATTACAGAGTATTGAGGTCCCTGGGCTATACAGTAGGTCCTTATTAGTTACCTATTTTATATATAATAGTGTGTATATGTCAATCCCAATGCCCAATTTATCCCTCCCTGTAATTTTAAATGAATTTTGAGTATCAGTCAGTGACAGCACTCTTGAATGAAAGTCCCATTCTAGTTAACTGGCACAGTTACGTTTAATGAATGAATTCATGACAAAAGAATCAAGCCTTGGCCTCTAGTTCTTTATTTTATAATATAAATAGGATATTACCAAAGTTGTAGCATTTAAAAAAGAGAACAGGAAAACAGCAACTGAATACCAGTTCTTACTGTTCTGGTATCCACCCACATTCCCTCATGTAACCTGTGTGCATCTTAATTCTTACCCTTCTTCTTTTCCCACAATCCCACCAATCCTTTCTTCTATTCTAACTGAACCTGCCAAGCCCTGGGTCTGATGGTCACTTGCTCATCTCGCCTGCCAGTCACTGCTTGGCCTTAGTGCATTTCAACAGTCTCAGGTTTTCAGCTGGCACTCCCACCTTCCCTGACCAGCTTCAAAATACATGATTTGTTGAGCGAATCCTCCTCTATAAACTTCTATAAAAATTGTTCACTTTCCCTTAAACATGCTGGGCTTCAATGTGTCTTTCCTCATAAAGAATAATGCACCAATTGCCAAGGGAAGTCCTCCCTCCCCTGGGATCATCCAGGGAGGCCATGACAGTGCTCTTCTCAACCTCTAAGATGAAGCTGACTCACGCCAGGAGATAACATGATTTCCCAACAAGAGATCCTATAGCTTTAGCTGAATGCAACATCATTAGTGGATGATGAAATAGCATTGTGGCCCTTAGTTTTGATTCTGAATTAAAAGCCTGAGATGGGATCCCACGGTGAGCCCAAGCCCTGGGAACTCCAATGGCCTCCCCTCAACATCTGTGGCCATCACACATATATCCAACTGCTGCTGAATCACTCTTTTCAGAAAGACAAAATTCTCCTAAATATCCCAGGATTTACAAGAACATGAAAAGCAATAGTATTAAAAAACCAAACAACGAATTCTATTCCATGGGCTTAGGCTGTAGAGTCTACAAAATGTACCATGTACTGGACTGACACCAGACTGAACCTAAACTTCCAATATACTAGTATTAACAGAGCAAAGAAGAGCTCAGATATGAAGTAAGTTTTAATAAGTGTGGGCCCGATAGTTCTCAAAGTAACTCAAAATGGAATGAAGAGAACTACATGAAAAGACAAACATGGCAAATCTTGCTGTAAGCCAATTTTACTCAAAGATAAATAAAAACACCATTTTAAAATTAAAACAAATGCAGATACACAAAGTGTACATGATTCAAGAAAAAATTAAATCACCTGCCTGGAGGATGTACTAACTCCTCTTTACTATAGAAAATGTTTACGAAACAGCTACTTTTATATACATCCATTGACAAAGAGTGAAGTTAAAAACTCCACAGAGAATGAGTACTTTTCAGTCAACAAATCAACTTCAAAATTATATACTAAAGTTATCACTTAAAACTGTCCCCCAAAGTTCTGAATGCACATAAACAGAAAATATTTTAAAACATATTCTAGAGACAGCACTACGACAAAAATAATTGCAATGTTGAACATAATGAGGCTATGATCAGACTATTTTTTTAAAAGTCATATTCACTACTCTTGTTGATCTATGAAAAACTCAAAACCTAATTTTTTTCCCTATCAATCTCCTGTTAATTTATATACCACTACGCTGGTGTTGCCTATCTTTTCAGTAAGTTCTTTCCATTTGAAAAATGTATCTGGTTCATTTAACTTTTACACAGCCATGTAAAGAGATAATTAACCATGATACATTTAAATATCTTTATAATTTGTAATTTTCCAACAATCATCAAAAATGTTGGGAAAAAAGATCGAAAAAATACAGCAAAAAAAAATGTGAATCTGTTAGGCTAGAATACAGACATAAGAAAGCAATAGATTCCAAATCTGACTGATAAGCAAGTCATAAGTGAGTAATATTTCCTAAGACTTTTCTACATGAATAAACTCAAGAAATGTATAACAGTTGCCACGAGGGCCTAGACTGTTCTAGATATGTTAGTACCCTGTATACAATAAGCTTAATCCCTGACAATCATCTCCCCAAGGTGATGAAGGTAATCAACTATACCCACTTTAAAATATGCAAACTTTAAAACCAGATTAAGAATCGTACCAAAATTCACATGCAGCTTATTATATAGCCTAATAAATGGTTGGGCTTTTTAGAAGCCAAGTTGACTCTAGTGGTTTTCCAACCTTTTCAAACAATGCAATCTTATTTTCAAAGGATCTACCAGAATCTCCATATCTTAAAAAATAAAAGCATAGCTGCCTGTATCAAACTCAGATCTCCTTCCTATACATGCCCCCCTGACACAAAGCACCCAGAAACAAGGCTGGAATACCCCTGGCTCCCTTCCTGTGCCAGGCAGATATTCACACCAAAAGGATCCACAGTTCCTGCCCTCAAGAAATCCAAATATTTACGCAGTGTGATTAGTGTTGCTGTTATTAGAGATCTGTGCAGTCAACATTTCATACCTACAGACATGACATTTGGTTAGGTCTTGACAAAAATTCTAGGCAGAAGCCAGGGCACCGAAGAAAAAAGTACTTAGTTTTTGCCAAGTGATTTAATGGGGAGGAAGACATCTGGCTGTCTTCCTCACCCCAATCAACCTTCCATTTGCTAAGGAGGAACTTCTGGGGAGAGAGGGAAGCAGTATCTGCTCTTACTCTAAGGTCAAAAGATATGCAAAACTCTACTCAAATACATTTCTTTCTATTTACTTTGGAAATACAGGTAACTTTGTAGCATACAATTCAGATCACAATCACCCATAACTTACTCCTTTATAATTCAATATAGTTTGATATCTCACAGACAAATCTTTCGGCATTAATGCAATGTTTATAGAAAACATTTCAATGCTACCTTTCTTCCAATTGCTCCGTTCTGCTTTTTTGGAGGCGGAGGCTCAAAAATGCGTTGCTGCTGCTGAGGTGGGAGTGTAGAGTACAGTGGAATGATTTTAATGTCACCAACTTCAGGGCCCAAATCATCAACCTCACGCTTTATTCTCTTACAGGCTTCATCAATTTCCTACAAAAGTTTGAATTTGAAAATAAAATGAATACACACTGAAACGTTTTAAGTACTTATCATAATCCTAGTTCTATGCAGCTTATTTTCATTTTAGTAATCAAAATTAATATAGAAAATTTCACTGGGATTTCCAAAAATAATCCAAGAAACTGATTTAAACACAAAATTGCCTTATTGGCATTCCACACCCTTTTTTCTTAGACTCGATATCCTAATTAATTCTCAACAAACTGTACTAAAATTGAAATTTCTCACCCAGGAATATTTAACTGCACTCATAACCTTTTCAATTTTCACAATCTAAAAGAAATTGATGTGCTAGATATTTTAAACAAGCCAATTAGGCTTTAATGTCACGTATCACTAATGCAATTATATGGAAGATTTGCTTCATTGTGCTTAATGAGAACACACACCTCTACAGTATCAACATAGATATTTAAGAACTAGGTTAACCCAAATATCTTAGAGCCTCTTCAAAAATTTCCCTACTATAGAAAACGATTCCAATACATTTGCATTCAAACCCAGTTTTAAAGAGAGGACACACAATGAATACTGAGAGTGTGTGAGCGACAGGTAGATGGGAGGCTCTAGGGGATGACAAAGGGACTTGAAAATGGGAAGGGAGCCAATTTTAAATTTTACAGAAGCTTTAATTTAGTTAAACTCAGAAGTATGCTAAATGATTTGGCAGTTTGTCCAATAATCTCAACCAGAAGTTACCCTTATTGACAAATTATCTTTTATTCAAAAGACAGAATGATTTTTAAAATTTATCAGATTAATTTATTGTATATTATAATCAAGCTAGAATAATTTTCCTTGAAATGATTGTAAATCAAAGTGAAACTCTGTTTCCACGTTAAAGAATACAAAGATTTTGGATACTTAAGAACAACAAAAAAAAGGTTTTTTCCATCAATTTCAAACATACCAGTTTTCTTGAATAACAGATAAGGTCTTGAAAACTGTGACACAGAAAATTACTACTAAGTATTTGATGTAATAGTTTCCTTTGAGATCTAAAGTTTCCAAACGAAAATGAAAGTTTGCTATTCACTGAAAAAAATATAACAAATGAAACAAATATTTTTACCAAAAAAACTGCTTTCAAATGCTGTACCTAGTTTAGAATGCCCCCTGCTGGTATACAAATACAAAATTAGACCTCTTCCCCCACCCCCGCAAAAAAAACGGAATATAAATCCAAAACTAGATTTTATATATCGCATATCCTATAGGAAAATTGACACCAGTATTTTCAATTTTGTTAATTCTATAATATATTCGACTGGAAAATAAATGGTCAGAAGCCACCAAATCCCAGATTTTATATAGAAAATTAAAAGTGCCCCAAATCATGCATTTGCAGACTCCAGAAATTTTAACGAGATTATTTTACTTGGAAGTACTGGAAGTATTTGCTAAGCATGTATGGAGCTAAAACAAAATCACTATTGCACGGGATATAAAGACTACTCTAAAGAGCAGAGGGGAAAAAAAAGTCACACCATTTATGTTTTTATACAAAGTTCTAAACACTATGCTTTTAAACTCGGCAACAAAATTTTCCCTAAATTTAACCAAACTTCCAGAGTCAACACTGTCAGTTCTGAAGACCACAAAGCTTATTAACATTCATCAGCACAATGCAACCTTCTGCTTAGTCATGAATTGAGAACTGAGACAAAAGTTTAAGAGTTTCTGAATTCAGGAAAGACTTTCAGCTCCAAAAGCATCAATATGTATGTTAGTAAATTAATTCAGACCCTCCTAATTTAAAGAATCTCAACTCCTGCATGTGGAAAAGACTCAGTGAAATTAAAAAGAATGTACTGCTTAAAGAATGAAGGTTTCAACATCTTTAAGTATCTACTTATAAACAATTGATATTTCAATTATAATCATTCTTATCTAATTCAGTAGCACAGCTCCTCTAAGGATTTCTTCTAGGAACAGTTGATTTAATGGAGTAACAAAAAAATAATACACATTCTAGAATTCACATGTTTTCCAACCTTTCACCAATTAAAACTGGTCTCTCCCCTCCCAAATTAACTCAAGGGACTATAGAAACACAACTGTTTACGTGGTCAAAATGGTAACATGGTCATTTTTAAATGTCAAGATAGCTAAATTTTATGGACACTATTCAAATTTATGGAGACAGGAGTACTGAATTCCCAGAATCTACCATTTAACTGACCAAGTAAAAATAACAGGTTCACAGACATGAGGAATAGTAGTTTTGCTACCTTCTCCTTAAAGGTCTTTACATTCTTCAAGACTTCATTAGTCTAAAGGAAACTTAAAAATCCAACAGGACACATGTAAACCTAGTTCAATTACAGTAATACTTTATTGAAAGATACACACATTTGAAAACCTTGGGGCTTATTCCCTTCCTTTCCCCAGCTGTGGGGTAGCTGCCAAAATATCAACCACAGAAATTTAACTCATAGAAAAGCATCTCAGGTCATCGCCATAAGGCCATCTGATATTTCTGACAGAATTCTAATATGCTTGTCTAACTGAACATAATGACTATTTTGAATAGCCGTTAAAAAAACATGCTATGCACTTTGGAAGAAGTGAGAAACTATAGAGACCATACACAAAGGAACAAAATGAATACAACAGCCTCAACATTGCATTATAGGATAAACACTGTTTACATGTTATCTAAAAAGCATTTGGTACTCTTGCTTACAAAATATATATAAAAATTCTTCCATTCAAAATGCATACAAAGGAAGACTAATACGTACAGAGATCTATCTGTAAAACTGAATTTGCAACCCACCTTTTTTCCCAAAAGAACAAGTATGATTCTCTACTGCGAATGATTTTGCACCCCCAGGGGACATTTGGCAATGTCTACAGACTGGGGGAGTGTAACTGCATCTAATGCATAAAGGCCAGAGACACTAAGAAACATCCTACAATGCATGGGGTACCCACAGCAAAGAATTAATCAGCCTACAACATAGTGCTATGGTCGAAAAACCCTGCTCTACAGAAAAGAAACTATGGCCAATGGGACAGAAATAATAAATCATATGGACAATAATGAAAAAACGCAAGGATAAAAAAATTACTCAACATTTATAGCTCCTAATGCAACAGCATTTGATCAAATATTATATATCAAGCATCCCTGCAGACTGAACGCAAATAAGATAGTTCACATTCTAGTGAAGGTGAATGAACAGCACAGATACAGAACATTTCCAGATATGAAGAAAGTTGTAATGGAATAGCACTGCTCTAGAACCTTGCTAGGAATAGAATCTCAGGCCCTACCTGACCTACTGAATCAGAATCTGCAAGTTTTCTAAGTGATCAGCACATATATTAGTTTGAGAAGCAAGTTCTAGAAAATTCACAAAGCCTACTATAGCAAATGACAAGCTTTAAGAAAACCTCTAGAAAAAGGCTTTCTAAAACTATTTTATCCAGATAGCTTTCATTGAGCTTATTTAACCATCAAGAATTTTTCAGCACACCTGTAAACATCCTGTTGGAAATGAGTTTAGAAAATGCTGCATCTGAGATTAAAATTCCTATCTAAAAAATGATGAAATTCTAACTAAGGAATTTCAGTGATTCCTTCCAATCCTCAGTAAACACATGCAAGAAGACAAAAACAAAACACACACATTTGTTTTGATGGTAGATGGGCACTTGAGTTACCTGACTTCACTTACAAACTAAATTACTGACTATAATAACCAGATTTCACATCACCTGTGATTCAAATTCATGCCTCAGCAAAACTGCAAATTAACACAACACTACTCACCACCCAGGTCTCTCCAAAGTTGAGACTACAATTGCTAAATCTTGAAATTCTAAAAGCATTTAGTATTCTTAGGGTAATTAACTAGAACACAAAGACTAATGGTATAAAAGGGTATTCCTAGAGTACACAGATAAAAGGAGTTAAGTATTTCATATATATATACAATCAGGTTGAAGAAAAACTTTAAATACTGGGATAAGAAATATATGGTTAATATATGCCAAATTCTTAAAGTTGTTGCCTAATAGAAACAATATAAATAACGAAGCAAATAATGACAATACCTCTTGACCAGTTAAGAAAAGTAGAAGATCTCCCTCCTCCTCTTCACACATATGAATCTGGATCACGGTTCGAATTGCTGCTTCAAGATAATCTCTCTCTGGTTCGGGAGTATAAAAGATCTCAACAGGATGTGTACGCCCGGGAATAGTTAAGAGAGGACAGTTATCAAAGTAAATCTGGAATTTTCCTGCATCTAGAGTAGCGCTCATAACTATAACCTGAAAAGAAAACAGTAAATTAAGTGAAGCTGTCTTCAAAGATCCTTACGTGGTTTTAAAGTAAAAAACAGAAGAGTAATGTTTACTGCTCCAAGTATGTCAATACGCCTGAATAAACTGTGATTAAAAAAATCAAATACAGAAAAGCTGTGCTATAGTAAGCTATTTACATTTTTTAAAAGTAGGAATAAACCTGGCATCCAATAAATAACCTAGAATACATGTTCACGAAGCAACACCTTAAAAACCAAAGTTTATAAAATTACGTGATATGTAAAAGGGATTGGTAAAAGACAACATAAATATGTAGTATGATTGCAGCTATGTTATTAAAACAAAACATGACAACCTTGCACATAGGGGAAAACAGGAACAAAGCGCAAAAACAAAACAAAATATTTCTCCATTCTTCCAAACCATCTTTATTAAGCATATGTTCTTCAGAAAACTTTCTAAAACAGAGGCTTTCTATACTGCTGTAAAAGCCACAGTGAAGAAAGGTTGTTCAGGTGCAGCGTTGCATGATCGTGTAGTCACCCTCCTTTTATTTAAATTATGACGTTATATGATCCATTAAAAACGTACTTAAATAGAAGGCTCCCCCCTTAAACATTCCACTACAGAGTTCTTAATTTCTACTTTGAGTTCCTACCTAAAAATTTCAGTTGCTCATAAGGTTTAATCAGTAATGACAGTACTCATATAGTTATTCAAATATATTCTTTAAAAGCATAAATTTAATATTTATAAGCCAAATCATACTCAATATCAATTTTTGTTAAGACCCAGAATCTTTCTGCCTAGTATACAAACCCTCTGTAACACATACACTAACACACGATACTAAGTTCCAATGAATGGTACACACACACACACACACACACAAATGCAAAAGTGGAACTTCATAAACTTTGGGAGACAAAAATGTCAGCATATTCAGTCAGTTTTAAGCCCTTATCAACACAGTAACACTGGCCAGGGTCTAAGTGGTATAATGGACAGAAAAACAAACACACACACACAAGACCCTAGGTTAAGGGAAGGTATTTCTAAGGAGTGGTTTATTCTGGGTATAGTTATTCCACTCTCCAGCATTACGAGTTAGCATGAGCGTGTCTGTGTTGGGACAAGGACAAAGATTTGATCCTTGACGAAGGCGTTCCCTGTACTTAATAAAGCCAGGGTGAGCAGAAGGCTTAAAAACACCACGCTATTAGATCATTCAAAAACAAAACAAAACAAAACAAAAAACTGGGGGGGTTAGAAACTGAAAAGATTTGGCTTAAAAATACATTACTAAAATATATTACTAAAAATAATTACTAAAAAATACATTACTAAAAATACATTACCAAAAAGATTTGGCTTAAAAATGCATTACCAAAAATACATACTTAAAGTCTAAAAGACACAGCAAGGTAAATTAGAAAGAAAGGATAAACCACTACAGGTACTCTCATTGGTTGCTTCTTTTACAGGTGATTATTTTTTGTAGTCGATTAGAGTGATCATCATGTGCTCCCTGTTTTTTATATATACATACATATATAGGTATTTTTTAAGAACCAAACAAATAAATTAATTCACCTTTAAATCTGATCTCTGTCTAACAACCTCCTTCAGAACACCCATGAGAATATCTGTAGCCAATGTCCTTTCATGAGCCTCATCAAGAATTATTACACCATAACGCTCCAAGAGAGGATCATTCATAGCTTCACGAAGTAACATCCCATCAGTCATATACCTATATTGACAAAGAACATGTTAGTTAAAGGTTCATTTAGGGCATTTTAAAACTAAACTTCATGACATAAATATGAAATGCAAAGACATCAGATAAGTCAAAATTAAACCCTTGTTCAAACCAAATGTGCTATTGTTTCATAATCAATTGCAAAATTAAGCTTCCAGAAAAACTTCAGTGAATACATCAAAGTTATACATTATCAAATCCTGTCAAGTGAGCCTGTTATACTGCAATGCATTGAGAAAACAAGGTAAATCTGATGATGGAATATAACAAACACACGGTTTCACACAAATGCCAAAGCAAAATTAGTCACTTAAATAAATTTCTTAAAAACAAAATAAAATTTAAAACAAATATTCAACCTGCAAATAAAACTAAGAAACCATTTTAAGTTGCTTTATCACATTACAGCACTAAAATGTTGTATTTCTTTAAAATCTTAATAACTCCCCACTTAAGCTAACAGACTCCTGGTTCAAAAGGACTAAGAGAGCACGAGGCTACCATCTTTCTTTCCCCAGCCCCATCCAATTCAATAAAATGATGGTAAAGAATCATAAAAGGAATATATTCATGGAATGAGTAGCAGCATTAGCACTATGGAAATGCTGATAAATACATATGGAAGAGAAAAGGCAAATGGCATTAGCTGTATCAATGAAGCAAAGAGAGGAAAACTAGGCTCAGGGATGGCTCAAGAGAAGACAGCTAATGTGTAATACAGGCACTCAGAAGAAGGGTGGTTTGCAGAATGGCTGTATGGGTCAGCCATCTCCTGTCCATTCCATTCTGGCTGCTACTGTCACTAACACGAAACGCTATCCTACATTTGGCACCTGGACAAATTGCAAATGCTGAAGTCACAGGTCATTCAGTTAAAATACAAATCCATGGTTTTATTTACAGAATTAAAAGCAGTATAAAAATCTGATGTCATCATTTATGACTTCACTATTCTGCCTCTATTTTTGACAAATTAGTCTAATCTAATCTTTCACGGACCAACTTGACATTTTTAGCTAAGGCCATCTGTTGGAGCACCAAGTTCAGCAAAATGACAGTATACAACCCACATGAAGCCTTCTCTTTATTTTACCTGAACTTAACTGTAAATTAAGACTTTTGGCAAAGAAATCCATCTTTACTCTTTATGTGTTATGTTTCTTTCTTCTTTGGTCCTATTTTAAAAAGGAAGCTACCACATTCCTGGCATCGACACAGCATTACCTGCAAGATTATTTTATATTAAGACCATGAAGCAAAAACAGAGCCAATTAAACTATGACTCAATGCCTTAACCACAGTGCACCACTGTGCATGAATCAGCTACACTATCCTCTAGATGCTCTGAAATATCTTTGATCTCTTTGAGGACATGTGGTGCTTTCTCCTGCCTTCAGATGTTATTACTGACATGAGCTGGGCAGTCCTTTTGCACATTATCTCAGTAGCAAAACATTAATACAGTTTCATCTACTTGTGGATAATTTCCTTAGATTCAACAAAGCTCTTGTCTGTTGCTTTGCAAGGCAAAAAACCAGAACTGGTCACTCTTTGAACAGCAAATATCTGCTTAAATACTATCAAATTTACACTCTACTGCTCAGTTTGCAAGCCAACTCATTTCAACATGGAATCCTAGTGTAGTATTTTGAAGATACTTTAATTAACAAATGAACTCAACATATGTAGTTACAGCAATACATATTACTTATTTGAAGTGACAACTTGTACAGCTAGCTCAAGTTCAAGCATTGACAACCACCTAACTTCCACCTGTTTATAAGACCCTCATAGACTGTAAAATGCATTCTAATTTCACATATTAAAATTGTGATTAAAAAGTCACTAAAGTATCAAACTTTCACTTGAAAACTCCTTAAAAAAAAAAACAAACCACCCTTTTATTTTGATCTTTTCTCATATTCCTCAAACTTCAGACCACCAAAACACTACGGAGGCATCCAAAAGGAGAGCTAACCCAAATACTCATTCTTTCATATTTTTCTGAGAAGAGGGGAAAGGTTACAAATGGCAGTTTATAAATATTATAAATTAAATTAATGGAACTATTATTTGTCCTCTTTTATTAACAACTTGTATTACCTATTACCAAGTTTAATGGTCAACTAAACCTGAACCCTCTGACTTCCAGATTCTACCGACTCCTAATAGTTCAATATTGATTAGATCATCACCCAGTGATCCAATTCTATGAGATGTTACAGTTAATTATCTCCTGCATCACGAGCTAATATGGGAAGCTTGCTGTTTGTACAACAGAGAGAGCTTCAGAAAAAAAGACGTTTTTGAAGTTGGAAAATCTCTAAAAGATACAATCAAATTTGCTGCTTTCCCAGTGAAGAAAACTGAGTACTAGCAGTTAACTTTTCCAGGGTCTCAAAACCAGTTAAAAAGCTTACTAAGACTAGGTATCAGTGTACTGATTCCCAATCCCAGGCCCCTCCTACACTAACACACTCTCCTCAAAGTCCCAGATAAATAAACAAAAAAGCTACCTGGTGATTTGCTGTACTGCTACATGTATGAAACCCTTTGCTAAAAAAAACAAAGTAACCTGAAACAGAGCACAAAAAAGGGAGAATCAGGTAGGTCCTATTAAAACCCTAACCATTTTCTTTTAGTTAGGTCAAGTTTTACTACCTTTCATAGTAGTGATAAAATACTTAACCCAGACTAAGGGGTGAGCCATAAAAATAGGGGGTCACAATAATAAATTGTAATTACATTATTTTGAAGTTTCAGTAATGGACTAGTAAACAGAAATTGCACAGGACAGCCAAACTCTACATTTTACTGGATAACCTATTCTCCACAGTGTTTTTTTAACTGTCTTAGGACAAAGACTAGCTTAAAAAGTCATCAGCATCACCTGGGAACTGGTTAGAAATACAGAACTGGCCTCACCCCAAACCTACTTAATCAAAAATTCTGAAGGTGAGGCATAGCAATCTGTGTTCTAACAAGCTTTCCTATGATTTTGATGCTTGCTAACTTGTGGAAAGCACTAGTCTAAACTAATCAAGTTAAACAAGAGGCAGGGTATTCCCTGGCGGTCCAGTGGTTAGGACTCCAAGCTTCCAATGCAGGGGGCCCAGGTTCAATCCCCGGTTGGGAACTAAGATTCCACAAGCCGCGTGGCATGGCCAAAAAAAAAAAAGTCTTTGGTGCTATTAAAATAAACTTAAAAAAAAAAAGAGGCAGATTAAGCAAAGTAGATGGTTAAGGTGGCAAAAACATCCTTGGAGCAAACCAAAAAACCAAACCAAAAAACCCAGTACTAAGTACTATCAATTTAGCTTAAGTATTTTTTGCAATCAATGGGCACAGGCAGACAGCATGGTACAAGCCAACCGCTAACTCTGATCCCAACCAATGTCACAAATTCTGATATAAACAAAGCACTTTAAAACATTATGTACTGCAAACGTGTTATTTGTTTATAGTTTTCTTTACATATATTTATAATTTTTGAAACCATCTCAAGTAGTCTGATTCAAAGAAAAGTCATAAAGGGGAAAAAAGATCCACAGAAAGGTGACAAATGCTTTGCAAAATGAACACTCAGAAATTTAAAAAGTTTTTAATAATAAACTATGTATTATTCATAACTTTAATGAATGTCAACAAGTAATGCTCAAGTTATGAGTGATGAAAAACTGACTAGGGCTTCCCTGGTGGCGCAGTGGTTCAGAGTGCCTGCCAATGAGGGGACACGGGTTCGAGCCCTGGTCCAGGAGGATCCCACATGCTGTGGAGCAACTAAGCCCGTGCGCCACAACTACCGAAGCCCACGTGCCCTAGAGCCCGTGCTCCACAACAAGCCACTGCAATGAGAAGCCCGCGCGCCGCAACAAAGAGTAGCCCCAACTCACCGCAACCAGAGAAAGCCCGCGTGCAGGAATGAAGAAAAAAACCTGACTATATGGGTAAGCAATCCTCGGTAACAGTGTTCTCTGGCGGGGGTGGTGGGGGTGGGGGGTGGGTAATAAAAGACTCCCTGCCTCAGCGCCACCCCCCCAATTCCAGACTGATCAAAGATGTTTAAGACAAAAACATACTGGAATACAGAATACATGGAGGATTATTTAAAACAACCTTGGCCAGGGTGTGATGTAAAATCCAACATTAAAAAGTGGTTAAACACTTGTATAAAATTCATGTTTCTGCATGGCATGAAATGTCATAAACAAGGCAAGGAAACAAATGGCAAACTAGGCAAAAACTGCAACTCATATCCAGAATGCCAACTGCTAAAGGCTCATACAAATCAGTTAAGAAAAAGGCCGACCAGCCATAGAACCACCACAGGACAAAGAATATAAAGTTACCAAATTTCATCAATCCTATAATACTGTATATTTTTCAAATTTACCTTCTCTGTGATTGGCATGCATTTTATTTTTTTTATTTTTTCCACTCATGATTTTTTTAATTGAAGTATAGTTAATTTACAATGTTGTGTTAGTTTCTGCTGTACAGCAAGGTGATTCAGTTATACATATACATACTTTTAAAATATATATTCTTTTCCATTATGGTTTATCATAGGATACTGAATATAGTTCTCTGTGTTATACAGTAGGACCTTGTTGTTTAAACCATACATTTTAAAATAGCACCTTACAAACGACTGTCAACCAGGTAGCAATACTCCTGGAAAGATGAAAAAAGCATCTCAGATTCCAAAAAGAAATACAAATGGCTCATAAATACATGTAAAGATGCTCAATTTCATACAAAAGAAATGCAAATTAAAACCATAATGAGATTCTATTTTTCACTTACAATACTGACAAAGATAAAAACAAAAAGTTCCACAACAAAGTGTTGGCAAGGGCATAGAAACTGACGCTCATCTGCTCATCCCTTACTGGTCTGAGTAGATAAAATCTCTGTGAAGGGAAATCTGGCCACAGTTAATAAAATGAAACACACCCTTTGATCCAACCAGTTTTATTTTTAAGAAACTCATTTCACAGATACACTCACCTGTACACATGTGTGAAAAAATGTTTGTGCAAGATTGTAAGGGAGTACCTAGGGCAGCAACCGATTTTAATAACAAAAACTGTAAGTTTGAGTGTCCATCAGAAGAATTAAACTATGCAGCCATTAAAAAGAATGAGGCAACTTTGTTTATTGTTCTACAACAATCTCCAAGATAAATATAAATGAAATCAGCAGCCATACATCTTGAACCAGCCCTACTATAAACTCTGAATTAATCTGTTCTGAAAATCCTAGTTACACAGTGCTTTTCCAATACTGTTAGGGTTTTGGTTACCTTTCAAAGTATAGGCTTTATCCTGGCATGATTAAATATGCATGTAAATCAAAACTATGTTTTTAGAGGATCCAAAATTTGTCTCAGCATGACCCAAAGTAATTCCTGGTATCTGCTTCAAAGAGTATTTAGTATAAATGACAGGCCCTGTTAATTCTGAGTAATTAGATTTACTGCTTTACAAATACTTACACATAAACTATATGGAGAGATGAAGAATGAGGATGGAGAGGAATAACAACACATACAGTGGTTAAGAACACATCCTTGTTGCAAGACAAACCTTGATCAAGTCCCTGCTTTCTTATTGGTGTTCAACCCTGAACAAGTTCAACTTCTCTAACACTCCATTTGAAAAATGAGAATATGGTAACTATTGTTTAAATTAAATAAAACAAGGTATATAAAACACCTAACTGCACCAACTGCCTGGTACTTGGTAAGTATTCAATACAGTAGAACTCTACACTACACTCTTAACTAACCTCCACCTAATGAATGAATCCTTGGGAAAATCACCCTTACTCTACAAACATACTGTAGTATAACTACACTTTTGTCCCTGCCAGTTGGGTCAACATAATCATATGTGACATGATGATCAACTTTTAGAACAGAAAAGAGAGTTGTACGTATGTATCCTAAGTTGTATGCTCCAGAAAAGCTTGAAAAAGATAAATCACACACACAAAAGCTATCAAATGTGTGAGATAACTACAGAAGAGTGAAAGGTGTCTGGAATTCCAGAATTCCAAAAGACTGAACTCTCTTAAATTCCAGAAAAGCAACACCTGTGTATTTTGCAAGTGTTTGAGGTTTAGATCCCACCTTTAGAACTAGACAATTTACTAAGTAATGGAACTCCAAAGGGCCCATATTCAAGGAAATGTGTTGGTCCTACATTAACAGATTGACGAATGTATAGGTTTTAAGCTAAAATAAAATGTTTAACGTTTTCATAAATTTTCTATTTACCACTGTTTTTAGATTAACCCACTACAATCCAGTCAAGTGACATATGTGTCTCTATTAAAGAAAAGCTACCCATGTTAAAATGCCTACACAAACAGGTTTGTGTGTGGTAATTTCTTCAAAGTTATAATGGATCAAGACTTCTGAAAGAGACAGTGACTAAAAGAAGTACTTACTTACACACTTTCCTACCACATAACCTATTTTTGTTTAAAGCCCCTATTGGTAGAATAATTTTTTAATGACAATAGTAAGGAACAGAAAAATAACAAAGCTAAAACAGTTTGCATTTATCAGGAATAATATTAGAAGACAGAACTACATATAGTACAGTGATTTTATAAAATATTGTTCTTTTCACCAGCAAATATGGTGAGTCTAAACACCCTACCCTTCTTTCACAATGCCAACACTATGAAATGGTTGATTACCAAAAAAAAAGCAAACAATTTTTAAACATGCTTACAGTGAATGCTATTATACTTATTAAAGAGCTACTGATAAAGTTATCAAATACCTTCATCCATCAAAACAATTTTTTTCCAATATCAGTCAGTACTTCTGTATGCCATGTGCACAAAAAAAGTTGATCATACATTTTAAGTATATAGAAGTCAGTTTAAAAAAATGAAGTTTTTTACTTCTTTCAAGTGACCTGGCTATTTCTGGACTCATCACTAACTTAAAGTCTTCTGTGCATGTCCAAAATAGCTAGCACTGTATGTCTCAGTTCTATGAATTTATTTAGACAACTTCACAAACCTGATCCACAAGAACACAGCCATTTAAAAAAGCAAGACATTTTGTTGTTCAATATTAAGATCTCCTAAAGGACAGCTCACATACAATCCACTAAAGCACAATCTAAGTTTACTGTGTAGAAAAGTAAAGGTGGGAGCATCCAATCTGATTCCGCAGACATCACATTAGTAAATAATGGTGGTTAAGAATGAAATAATGACTGAGTTTTTTCTTTCAATGTCCAATATTTGTTTAATGAGCTATTAAGTTGTTAGAACATAAATACTTCTTAGAACTAAACTACTAAATAAACAAGAATTCTGAGTTATTTCTTTAGGCCTAGGGTGTCATGAAAAAACTCCTGACGTTAAGCATGCTGTGAACCAAAGCAGCATGGGAACTTCTACTCTACTTAAAATCTAGCTTATCTACCTAGTTAATTTGCCCATTTAAGTCTCTCCATCCTTCTCAGCTCAGATGAAATACCACCTCTTCTGTGAAATCATCTACACAATTCATGTGACATTCAAACTACCTTCTTAATTGCTTCATAGCTTACCTCCCTAACCAAGTCAGAAAAGAGCCAACAACAGTAGCTCAGTTCCTTTATATACATAATGATCTTTTCACTGGTAAAGGGATAAAGATTTATACAGGCTCAAGTTCAGTTTGACATATTCTTAGCAAAAGCATTACCCATTATGAGCAACACTAATCTTACTATAACCACAACACTATATTTAGCATGATATCGGTTACAATGAGAACAAATCACTATTAGATGTAAACAGTCACATGGAAAGGTACTATACAGTACTCGGAATAATTTGCAATCTACAATGTTTTAATGCAATTCTAACATCAAAAAAATGGACAGGGACTCCCCTGGTGGTCCAGTGGTTAAGAATCCACCTTCCAATGCAGGGGACATGGGTTCGATCCCTGGTCGGGGAACTAAGATCCCACATGCCGCCGCAGGGCATCTAAGCCCGCCCGCCACAACTTCTGAGCCCTCTCGCGCTAGAGCCCGCACACAACTAGAGAGCCCACGTGCCAGAACTGAGCCCTCGCACGACAATCAGAGAGAAGCTCGCATGATGCAACAAAAGATCCCACGTGCCCCAACTAAGACCCGACGCAGCCAAATTAATTAATTTTTTAAAAAATGGACCAAAAAAGCCAAACATCAAATCCCACTTATCAAGTATATAGCCTCACAGTTATTAACTGAAATGCTGAAGATCAGCAGCCAAAGAATAGCTTTATTTTGGCAAACAGCCAAAATACATTTGGTATGTGTTTCAGAGTTAGAGATCTAATCAAGCAAAAGAAATTAACAATAGAAAAATAAGGAAACTAAATCATTTTTTTCAAAATATACTGCCTATTCTGCAAATTTTCGTAACTTTTGAAGGAAATATTCTCCCATCTTCACAACAGAATTTACAAAGCTAGGATCAATGTGGAGGTTCTACTTAGTGTTTTTTTAAAATTTATTTGGCTGCGCCAGGTCTTAGTTGCAGCATGCGGATCTAGTTCCCTGACCAGGGATCGAACCCGTGCCCCCTACACTGGGAGTACGGAGTCTTAACCATTGGACCACCAGTGAAGCCCCCTACTTGGTGTTTTTAAAGATGTTGGCATTGTAAACAAAAGAGACTTCTATAACTAATCCCTTGTGAGTGCCTAAGTATAAACACAAGGGTCAAATGTAATACTATATGCAGACCTTTAGGAAATCAAGTTAGCTTTCTATGAATTAACAAAAGCCAAGAGAATTTTAATTCTAAGGTGACAACAGTGATTTTTTAGTCTCTATGACAGGAACTGCTTAAGTGGTAAATAGCCACATTCACTCTTTATTCCCACCCCTTTCTAAAGATCCACTAAAACTGCCTTTCCCTAACTTCAGTGCTACACTTGAATTAGAACAAAGCCTACCATAACAGATGTTCAATAAAGTAGTTTATAATTGATGTTTGTATAATTAATGACCAGATATCTGTTTCCACATCTTACCTCCAGTCCTAAAATAATATTTGGATTCATTCATTAATTTCATATTGACAAGTAACGTCAATGTTTAATTCAAGCTAAAACCCCCAAATTGTAATTCAATTGTTGTATTAAAAGGAACTTTATTAAATTGGTTTTATAAGTCTGTTTTAAATTAACCGGGTTAACTGGTTAATAAGATCCAATAATTTCTCAAACTGGAAATCTACCACCACTATCAGCAGCAGCAAGAGTAGAAATGTTGACTTAGCACTTGCTGGGTAACAGGAATTACTCCATGGGCTACACACAAATTACACATGTGATCTGAGAACAACCCTAAGATGTAGTTGTTATTATCAGTTCCATCTTCTGAAAAAGGAATAAGCTCAGGGGAGGTTAATTACGTGGCCAAAATCACAGATAATAAGTGGCAGAGCTAGGACACAACTCAGGCACTGCAATCCTAGAGTCTGTGCTCTACAATCTCTTTCCTTTTGCTTCTCTTCTCAAGTCAACTTTTTAGAACAAGACTGTCTTGCTGGAAACCCACTCTGGAATCTCTAAGTAGTCCTTATGCAGCTGGTGCTTCGAACTGTTGTTTCCAGGGGTCCCAAAGAATTTGCTATGGCAATGTCTGGTAAATCCTCCCCAAGGGTCAACCTTAGATATTCTATTTTACTGAGTTCTTATATTTGTTAAATATTTTTGGATTCTCTTTCATCTTCTTACCTAGACTGTCTTTTGGAGATTAAAAAATTCCGCAAGTTTCCGATCCATGTTCCGTGGAAAAGCACTTCTTTGGCTGGTTTGCTCAAAACTTCTCTCCCTCAAGTTTTACAAAGGGCTTACCACACCTTAAAACCCAAGGCTTTATTTCTCCCCGTCACTTAATTAAATTTCAGCTATGTCCTGTCTTTTAACTTTCCTTGATCTTCTAGCATCTTGTCCTGAAGTTATATAAAAGATAAACATCTCAGGATAGTGCACAGTCATACAGAGCTAAAAGCATGTGTCCTCCAATAAAGAGCTGCAACACTTTCTGCTTCATCAACATTATTCTGGGTTGAATTCTTAGTCTTGTGACATCCCAAAATTGAAATGAATCTGATACCCAAAAGCAAAAGATTCAGAATAAAAGGCAAATTATGTACATCAAATCACTATACCTTCTCCACCAAGACAAGTTTAAACAAATCAGGGAAAATGCCTTTCCATGAAAATTCTACCCTTTCCATGATTATATTTAAGATTCACCCTTAGTCTACATTGTAGTGACAAATTTTCACACTCCTCTGCTGCCCCTTCCGTGTCCTCAGAATTTTTTTTTTTTTAAAGGATTCATGCACAAGACATGTCTACAGATACAGACACAAACTCTCTTCCCAAAGGGTTTATGTTCTAATTAGGCAAGGAAAAAACCAAAAAACAAAAAAAAAACAATCTTTGATCATCCATACTGTCTACAAACCAGTCCTGAAATATCTCAAAAGCCATCTGCCATGGAAATGCTGATTCACACAAATGAGTTGGATACTTTAAATAATATGCAGACTACAGTGCCTTCAAGTAAAAAGTATGATTTTTTTTCCCCTTCAGAAAATAAGTTTTTAAAAATGATGTTCCATGTGCCTAGAAAGATCTGCTTCTCTGTACCCCAATCCCTACTCCTGGCAAACCATTACTTTCAGTTCAGTCCTTGCCTTAAAATTCTGCCTTCTCTTTTCTAGTCTCAACTGAATTCTCAAATGATGCTTTCATATACACTCCAAAATTCTCTTTCAGAGCCTAATCATAATTTAAAATTTTATATTTACTTTTTTATTTGCTTTATGTAGACAGGAACCAGATTTACTACTATACCTAGCACTGCCCAACACACAGAAGGTACTCAATTATTAACTGACTGAATGAATGACTAAGCATTACTTGTGTAAATTACTGGATTCCCTCAATATCACAATCTCTCAGTAATTTGGCAGTTTGAGGAAAAAAAACAAAAAGGAAGCATACCACCTAAAATAACAGTAAAATTAGCTACTAAATTAATAACTTAAATATTATGATGTTTTCCCAAAAGTTCAAGACTACTAAACTGCTCTATTCCCTTAAAAGTTATCAGCTCCTTCACAAAGAATGAAGAATGGATTTCTTAAAATTTGTTACAAGTCCAAGTACAAAGTGCTTAAAATCCTGTGCAAAACTGTTATCAACCTCTTCCTAACATTAAAATGAATTAAGATATTTTTCACTGACTCATCACAAATTTGGCAACTTAATCTTTCTGACTATTCTGCTCTTATAGCTACCTCATGAGGTACCCCTCCCAATAATGTGCATTCCAAGATGGCCAAAGGAACATAAATATACTGCAAAAGAAATACTTCAGGGAGGAAAAAAAAAAAAAAGATGGGAGCAGGCAAACACACAACAAACAAAATATAAAAACCATTTAGCAGTGATGGTTTTGAAAAGTAACCTGTCTACTGGGACTGGATAGCTATTTAAGGCTAGTCTAACATACTGTGCACTAATTTACGCTAGATCCAACCCTCTAAAATAGCACAATATTAAACCTAGAACCTAGACATATATGTGTCCCAAACACTGAAGAAACTATCTTTGGATCATTAATCTGTATAAAGATGATTTAAAGATATAATTAGGCTGAAGTACTCTCAAACTTATTTAATTAGTAAACATGTATTTGTTCAGTATACACAATGAATCAGGAAGGACATGGTTAAGTTCTCAGCTCCTGAGACAGAATCTTTATAAGTTAGTCCTCTTTATCATCCTTCTATGGTGAAAATTAAAGGCTTCTTCTGGCTACACAGTAGATACATAAGCATTTTATATCTATATATGAAAATAGTTTATGGAGAGTACTGATAGTTGTCTGATGTATTCACTCTTCCTACCCAATTAACTATGTAACCGATCCTCATTAAGTTAAAGCTTTAAATGTTTTGAACACTGGGTTCTCAAGAAATGAGTTGATAGATGACTATACAAAATACATATAGGGATTCATAAGACACTGCACTTAATGGAGCACTCCCTTTAGTTAAAACTACCACTAACCCTGTACTAATAGGATTTGATATCACTTAAAGATAATACTAAGTTAGCTTCTAGCTCTTCAGAAGATTCTAGAAGAAATTCCAATAAGCTTACCCTGTCAAGAATTAAAGTTTTTTTAAATTTTATTATAGCCTCCAGAAACCATTCCATTAAGAAAACATCACAATGCCAAAGATACTTTCATTTTCAGCTATCAAATTTGTTACTTGTCACTCCCTATTAACTGAACCAAAATCTTTCACAAGCATACACCTTTTAAAAGCCTACCACTTCCTACTACAAACATACACACATTCTGCCCCAACACTGCATGTAACTTTCTCATCTCCGAATTTCCAAATTCTGTTCTCCCTGCTCAACTGTGGCTTTAAAAAAAAAAAAATTCAATGTATACTGAATCAAATTTTAGAATATTATTCCTCCTAAAGATGAGTAAAATCTGCCTTTTATTATCCTCAACTGCTTGACATTCTCTAATCTTAAATAAAAAAATCGTAAGTTAAGATTTTGCTTATGTAGTGTTTTCGTCAATTATACTGTAATTACAACCAACCAATAATGTGACTACCACTAAACTAAAAAGATTTATTCAATGAAGATTAAGGTTTAAGCCAAAAACATGTCTCAAAGTCATAAAGACAAACTGAAGTAAACACCTAAGTTCAACTGCTATTAAAAATGAAACAATCTGAAGTTCTAATAAAATAATATATCAAAGAAACTAAGAAATTGAAATGAAACTTGAGGGTAACAATGTTCTGATTATGGAAAAATTTTAAGTTGTGATATCACAGTTACATTTCAAGAAATCTTATCTTCACGAGAGATGCACTGAAATATTTACAGATGAAAGTATATGATGCCTAGGATTTACTTCAAATTATATGGGACATATAAAAGGTTGAGATATGGATGAAATAAGATTGGCCAAGTTTGAAGATGCAAGACAAATAAACATGAGTTCATTACAGTATTATTCTACTTTTACATACATTTGAAGTTTTCTGTAAAATATACAGTTTCCCCCATAACACAGTATGTACTCTGCCATCAAAGACTCATGTCACTGTCCATGTAACATTTTATTCCCAATTGTCTTTTAAAAACAGCCTGAGGGAGAAGATTGTATCATGACAAGGAAATTGTTTTTAAAAAATGATTGAAATGTTATACGTACACAGAATAAACAGAAGTTAAAAAAAGGGGAAGATTTTCAAAAGAATTACCATCAGGCAACAAACATCACTACTTATGCAGAATGGAAGTGTTAAGATGAAGATAAAAAATTAGGGAAGTTAAAGAAAATGTTAGAAAAAAGCTCAGCATGGTTGTCAATCATGTGCACCATGGTATAATGAAGAGGAACGAGGTCTTTGAGGAGACTCCAAGAGTATATCACAAGACAAAAGATTCCTCCTTTTAGCTCATAACATATGCATGGTAATAGCTGTACAGTTAACATTAAAAGCTCTCTCACCCAAATAAATCATACCCCTTCCCACACATCATTCATTCTAAAAGTAACTGTCTTTTACTAAATATATCACTTTACTTTTCTATCATATTTAAATGATACAACATTTCACCTAAGATATTGCACCAAGTAACTAAAAAATCTGACCTTTGAACTCCAATGACCACTGAATAGCTATACATATATTACTACCAAGAAAAAGAATCCATATTAAAAAGTCATCTAGTAAGCATAAGAAGGTCTAATCTGGATTATTCTAAAGTTAGATGGCTTGAGACTCCACTAGCAAAGTCCCCTATCTGGTGGCAGAAAATAAAAACAGAGGGGAAAAAAGTGTTCATTTTTAAAGATAGTACTTACTTAAGAATGGTTTTTGCACTACTGCAGTCTTCAAATCGAATGGAGTAACCAACTTCCTGGCCCAACATCACATCCATTTCATCAGCAACTCTCTGGGCCACACTCATTGCAGCCACTCTCCTGGGTTGGGTACAGGCAACTCCTCTTTTGGGTCCTGGTAATGATCGCATGTACTCCACACACCACTGTGGAATCTATCAAATAATTTCACATTTAAATTAATTCTACTCTGCCTGCACATCAGGTATATTTAACACGAAGTGTTTGATCTCATTCTAATAATTTTAAACAAAATTCAATTTAGGCACACCACAAATTATTACTTATGACTTAAACTTATAATAGCATGAGCTCTCCAAGCCGAGCAAGGGTCATGTATAACACTGATATGTCATAACTGTACTCCTCAGTGAGCTAGGTCCACTGAGGCTTTGCTGAATATGCTCTATGGTGTCAATGTTCCACCACCAAGCATTTCTCTATGCACTGGAAAAATTCCAACTTATGAAAATTCTACTTCATAACAAATGTTAGTTCCCAAAAATATTCTAAGAAACTGTAACTTAAATTCCTATACAATTTAAGTTACAAATTTAGCTCATACTTGGTAAGCCAGCAGAATCTAACTCCTATCCTTCTCCCCTCAGAAGTATGCACAATGGCAACACCTTAGGTACATCTTAAAAGTTAATTTTAGTTAACTATCAATCTCAAATTCAATAGGACCTATAGAAGCAGCAACAGCACTTCCCTGAAGGAGGGCAATGAAGGGTAAACAAAGAAAAAAAAAAAAAAAAAAAGACCAACAAGCATAAGTAGTTGGTTGTTGCCATGATGACGCTGCATTTCCTGGCTGTTCCATTATCAACAGAAACTAAGAGATCTGCTAATTTAATGGTTCTCTACTCACTTACCTGGGAAAGAACCATGGGAAAAATCTAAGTGCTTACTACATTAAATTGGAAACCACTCCTACAAGAAAGACATGATGGATCTCCATCAAAGCCTCCAAAAGCCTAACAGATTTTAATGCTACAGGAAACATGGCATTTTTTTGGTATAGGATTTGTACAGTTATATTTGAAGAATACTAGTTGTACTATTACTACATTTTAGTTAGGTTCCTTCTGCAATTTTGTTTGGAGAATTTCACTTTCTGATAGGCACAAAAAGATAACCAAAAAATGGCTAACTATTCTTAATGGTTTTGAGTCAAAGTTTAATAGGAGTATGCGGAAAAAGCATTTGTGTAAAATTCACTATTTACACTGTTGTTTCCCTTTGAATCCCCCAAATCCCTGCAATCCTAGGTATCCATGTATCTTAAGTATTTAAAAAAAAAAAAATACTAATCCAAAAAATCACAAATCTTGTTTTGAGTTCACTTGCCCTTCTTCTCCACTAACTGCTACTAAATAAACTCATCTCTGAAATAAGGTTAATCATATAAGACCACAGAAAAGTAATATGAAATAAATATAACTTTGGCTATGAGACAAAGGGACAGAGTTTTAAATACTGAATCCACCTATATCTACTGTGTAACCTAGGGCAACCCACTAAACCTCTCATAAATCAAAGCCTCATTTTGCTCATCTGTAAAATGGTGATTAACAACTTCCTTGCATGGCTGTTGAAAAACTTAAATGAGATAATACAAAGTACACAGTGCCTGGCTTTACCCAATTGCTGACTAAATGGGTGCTATTAATCCTACACAAACTAGATAAACCAGATGAAATAATTATTAAAAATATAATATTAATAAGCTTAGAGTTACATCTTTTCATGTTATTTCTTTATATTTCCATAAGGTGATAAAAATAAACCAACAGTTTTAGCTTCTAACATCAGCATTACATTTCCTCCATTTAAAAAGAAAAACCATACTCACTAAGGCTCAGTCTTTTATATAACAAAAGCCTCCAATCTGGGTTGCTATTGTAGCCTTCAAAATGTCTCCATGAAATACTCAAAATGATAGATTTGTGGCATTGTGTAACTTAAATTATGCACATACAGGATAACCTGTATATGCAGTATGCTCAAATCTAAACATGTTCATAGGTACATAAACATGGAAAATCAGGCCCGTAGGAAACATAGCAATTATTTCTGCATGATAAGTAATTATTAAATTCATTTCAACACTTTCTTGAATTTTCCAAATTTTCTACAATAGCCAGGGGCTGCTATTTTTGTAAAATCTAAGAAATTTTCTGATGGGTCAGGCTCAAGCATCTGAAAATGAAAATATGGTTACCTCACTCATAGCAAGAAAATGCAAATTAAAAATTACACTGAAATACCATTTTTCTCCTGTCAGATTTGCAAAAGTTCAAGTTCAGTAGTACACTCTAGTGGTTTCCCACATATGCTCTCATACATGCTCACGGAACAGTAAACTGATACGTTCCCTATAGAAGGCTATTTGGCTGTACGTTCCACAATTATAATCGATCTTCTGACCCAGTAATTTCTACTTCTGAGAATTTATCCTAAAGATATACTTGCCCATGCAAAACAACCATTAGAAGCAGCCTAAACGTCTATTACATGGGCCTAGTAAATAATGGCTCATCCATGTTTGAGAAGTATCCTAAATATATTTCTAATACAACACTAACGTGTGTTTAGTTCAGGGGTGGGGAGGACGGGGACACTATTGCATTGAGGTCACAAGTAAAAAGACTTTACTTAGCTCTTCTATTTTTTAAAAGAATAAATAATATTCACATAGTTCAAAACAATTATAAAAACAAAGAAATGAAAATGACAAAAACAAAATCATTCCAATGGTTCAGCTCTCTCCACCCAAGCATTGGAAAACAAACCTTGTGCCCCCAAATATGTACCACCCCAGATTCAAAGTGGGTGGGAGAGTATCACTGCCATAATTTACATAATAAAACTGGAAAAAACAGCACCGCTGTTTTTCCAAAGAGACTCAGGAAAATAGGTACTCCCTACAGGATTCCGACCCCGTAAGTCACTAAAAATTGCTAAACATAAAAGCAGCTATGCTTCAAAAAGTTCTGACAGACAGCCAATGAGAATAACCACCAGAACCAAATACGCAACATTTAGTAAACATAAACATTAATAAAGTACGGACTGTGGTATTCAATAACTCACCTGTGTTGTTTTACCAGACCCAGTCTCACCAACAAGTACAAAGGATTGATGTCTAACCAGAATATCTGTAAACCTATCCTTGTATTCCCAAACAGGGAGCTGAAGCCGTTTCTTCAGAATATCATAGTATCGAGGCGTATGGGGTAAGTTGGTAAATGGATTAATGCACTGTGGAAGTGATGTGTGTCCTGCATGTCCGGTGTGTGTAGAATGAGCAGAATGTGTTGAATGTGCTGAATGTGCCGAGTGGGTTGAGTGAGCTGAATGGGAAGCTTTTAAAGGTGGTAATCCAGCACTGATAAGCATAGCATTCGTGGAAGCTCGCAATTCTTTCTCCTTTTCTTTCTCCCTCTCCCGCTCTCTATCTCCTCTATCTCGTTCTCGTTCTCGATCTTTAGACCGATCTTCACGATCACGGTCACGATCTCGATCCTTCCTAAAAACAAAAAAATAATAATAATAAAAAAAATTTACAATTAAGATTCCAAATTTTACGCAAAATGTTCATAGCGGCGTTATAGTCACAAGAAAGTAAATGTCCAACAACCAAATAAACTGATATAAAACTCGAAGTATCAGAAACAATGAAAAATAACTTGTAATCAAGGATTCTCCATGCCTAATCCATAAACATCTTTCCCTTCCTTGATGATGCTTCAAATTCTATTAAGGAACAGTCTCTTTCCACCTTTAGCCATCAGCTGAGATAACACAAGAACTCATTCTGCATGTAAAATCCTTTCCTTCTTAGAAATTAAAGACTGAGGGCAGTGTGGGAAAAAGGTAGGGACAAATTAGGCAAAAAGAGAATGGCATCAGTCTTTCCCAGATTCCCCTTCAGGTTACATGAAAAGGTATTTTCACACTGAAAGTATGTTCAAAATTTAGCAAGAACTAAGTCTTTTATTGCTTCTGGCCTCAAAGACAATTCCACCTCACATTACAGTAATACAAACAAAATTCAGAACAAAATTCTGAGTTAAAGAATTAGCAAGTTTGTTTTCCTAAGTTAACACTTTCCAAATTTTGTTCAAAATGCATCTATTGCTCTATAAGGAAAACGAAAACTTTTTATTCTTGTTTTCATTGTTTACTCTTGCATGTATCCTTAACAGCAACAGTAAAAAAACACTGGGAAGTACTTTGTAAAACCTATGTATACTTTGATCATCCATAAAGTGAAAAGTAGCTCATTTAAAAACAAGCTTCACTGAACACTACTAACTTGTTTAAAATGTTTAAATTATGCAGATGACCACCATATTAATCTTAGGTCATTTAGCCAATTCTAGTATCTACTTCTAGATACTAGAGATGATCCCTAACCAGTAAGAATTTTAAAATTATCTATGCTTATTCATTTTACTAATCTAGTTTACTTCAGACTAAATCCTATAGCAGACAAATGTGCCACAAGGTGTTTGGACTCAGATTTGAAATAGTGAGGCAACATGGAACCATGACACAAGCTGCTAAACATGTCATTGTTCCTTATCCATAACACACAAAAGACATACAAATTTCCCATGCCCCAATTATCAGCAGCAGACTAGGGAAGACCATTCATTCTGATGTAATGGCACATCAGCTGGGCAACAGTTACTCCCCTTGGTAGAATACAGCTAAAATGCTGAGCCCAGCATGAGTTAGGATGGTTCCCCAATTACAAAAATGGTAAGCTGACCAATTATATTTGATATTGTCCCTTCTAAAATAAATAATTCTATTCCACAGGAACTTGCCTAAGTAGAGAAAAACCTTATTATATGTACACAAATATTCATACACACATATATTTTTTACATACATATAATCTTTTCATATATGTATATATAAAAAGCGATTCTCCCTTCCCCCAACCGAATGTTCCCTTCTACAGAATTACAGGACATACAAGCTAGGACCGAAGCTTCTCATCCCATCTGGCATAAAGAGAAAGAAATCAAAGGAACCTAAAGGATAACCTACTCAGCATACAAAATGAAGTCCCATAACTCAGAACTTAAGCTTCCTGGCCTATCTTCGCAATATACCATTAACCATCCTTTCTTTGCTTCTCTCATTCTGCTCCAGTTTAAGGTGCTTGTAATTAAATAAGTATTTGCACAGCCCGAAAATGTGAATGAGAAAAAGTTTACAACAGGAAAGATGGATACATGTCCAGCAAAGTGAGAAGCACTGTAGTCAGGAATGGATTCAAAGACTAGACATTTTATAGTTCATAGAACATAAAGAATCCTTAAAGAACATCTGGTCTAAATAATGCATGTTTTTCAAGGGCCTACTTCACCAGAAACTTTATTACCAAAAATAACTGCAACAGAGGAAGCATAAAATACATTCTGAAGACACAAAGATTAACTGCTGACCATGAATTGGGGTTTAACTCTGATGTAAGAGTAAAAGGAGCACGAGCACCTAGATCACAGCTGCATAACCACTGGAAAGGTATAAGCCTCAATTTACTAATCTGCAAAGCGAGAAGTATTGATAAAATAGTCTCTTAGATTAAAATAAGAAAGCAAATTCAATCACCTAGAAATATTGCCTGTGATTCAAACTATCTACCTTCAACAGGAAAGGGAAGATAAAAATTAAGGGTCGGGGGGGGGGGGGCCCTCAAACCCACTGCTTCATAAATATATGCAGAATATTGTGTACATGCATGTTTTCTTTTTTAAATAGCCACCTTTATTATAAAGGAGTTTGTTACTTAGAAGATTTACTAATCGAGGTATAATGCTTAAAAAACTAATTATCAAAGCAGTGATCACTTAGCCACAATACTGGCAGGGAGAGACACAACAGGACACAGTTGTTTAGCACGTGGTTCAGTATTTTATCTCAGCTTAATCCTGGCTCAGCACTTAAGCTAACTATATGACCAAATTTATTTCTTTCCTCATCTATAAAAAGCTCTTGTGGGGTATTGCAAGGGTTAAATGAGTTAATATATATAATGTGCTTAAAGTAGTGCCTGGAACATAATAAATGCCCAATAAACATTGGTTATCATTTATTTTTTAAATTTAAAATACCACGTTAAAATTCTACATGGAGTAACAGAAACTAAAGAAATGCCAATGATGATGTAAATTGGTTATCAAAATCAGAGTATTTTAAACAAGCATTGTTTTTAATCTGGTAATCTCACTTTCAGGGACTTCTAGGGATATAAGTACACATAAGGATGTTCATCACACTTTTCACTTGTAAGACTAGGAACCCATCAAAACATCAGTGAAGAGGAAATTGGTTAAATAAGTTATGATACCCCTTTACAAGTGGAATACTATGCAGCCAATGAAAAGAATAATGTATATCCATTCCACAGTTTATGACACATTTCTGGGTGAATTTTAAAAAAATCAAAGCACAAATAATACATATTAAAAGATCCTATTGGTATCAAACAGGATACCTGTGAATAAATATGCAGAGATCTAAAAAAATTTTCATCAAGGGATTAAATAAAGATGGGGATAAAGATTTGATAATTTTTTTCCCTTTTCTTTATATCTTTATGAATGGACATTTCTTGTGTTCCCTGGGGCAAGTTACTTAACCTCATCACAGAACTGCAGTGAAAACCTGTTTATAAAGCACCTGAAATAGTTTTGGGAACACTGTACGTATGTTGTCTTATCTATGTCTCACATTTTTAACCGAAAAAATTCTTATCAGGCAGTAATATCAGAAACTAACATCAAAGTGAAAAATGTTCCTGTTTTCAAAATTTGTTTCCATATTTCAACAGTAAGTTGTCTTCTGGTTAATAATTTTACACAGAAAATGTTGTGGGAAAAGTGGAAAAAGGAATAAGGTCAGTATGTAACAGAAACCTTCAACTTCTCTACCTGTTTCCAAACTTAAAATATAGCAAGAGTAAATAAAGCCATATATAGTTTGGGAGCATGAATTTGAGTAAAATCTCTCACTGAATTACCTTCCCTTCTGAGTAGCGGGGAAAATGGGGCATCCATGTTTGGTAGTGGAGTTCACAAGACTGACAGACCTACCCTCTCAGGTAAAACCACCTGCTACTTAGCAGGGCTTAAAAAAAAAGAAAAATCTGCAAGACTGCATGACAGTCAACAAAAGTAACTTGTTAAATTATTAAATATGGAAAAAAAAAACCCTAAGCACTAATAAACACTCTAAGCCCACTGCTAAAGAAAGTTCTATCAGAAATGACATTCAGGTGACATAGAAATGAGTATACAAATGTCCCTCCAAAATATCTCAGAACTTGAGCTTTATTCCAAAGATGAACTCTCGTTCATTTACAGGTAGATGTCATATATAATATCCAAGAGAATCAAAACGTCACCACCAAAGACTTAAAAAGTCCACATTTTTACTAAGGATGTCGGATTTGCAAGGAAACGGGAACAAACCCATGTACATATCATGGGCCCACTAATCCCCAAAAAAGCATTTAAATGGTGCACATACACACAAATACTAGTAAGTGAATTCATTCCTTCCCCGTATATTTTTTTCCAATCTGAATTCTGTGAGAGGCATTAGTTGCATCTTAGCCAGATGACAAGCAATTTATTTTTGCTTCACAGGAACAAAGAACCAAGTGTTCCCTACTTTACCAACCCATTGTAAATGTCATTAAAATAGGCTGTAATGACTCTTAACTACAGTCACAGTCTGTGTGCTGTATCGGAAAAAGCAACAGGCTAAGATTGAAAATTAAAGATCAAGGTTCTAGATCCACCTGTAAACTGTAAGGTTGCACAAGCCACCTTAACAACTGTGGGTCTCCATTTCTCATCCCTCAAGTGGAGCCGAGTATACTCTCTTTAAAGTCACTTCCAGCTCTAAGGAGCCTGTGACTTGTAGCTCAAATGTGCTAAAGTTCTGCTGTGTGTGTTGGGGTGAGGGAGAGAAAGCTGACATCGAACACTGTAAACTAAAAAATTTACACGATTAAAATGTTATGTATTTATGCTTTCCATATTCAATATACGGAAAGCCACCAAAAGGTATACCCTATCCTGGCTTATACTCCCCAGACACAGACACCTCAATCAACCGAAAGGAAGGACTCTGAGTGAACAAAAGTTATACAGACTTGACACAGTGATTCTGCACACGTACACACACAATAAAATGCAAAGTTATGCAAAGTATTGAAGATATTCAGACTTTCATGGCTCTGCCTGAATTATCCAAATAAATCTCTGTACTTCAGGAACGAAAGTACACACTGGACAAGAAATGATTTTGATGCAATTGCTAAGGTTAACTGTTAAATTCCTCTGCACCTTTAAGAAAAGGTAAGTAGAAAGGAATCTGAAACACCACGGGCGTGGTCTATTTCAACTCCCAAGCAACCTCCCGACGGGCGATATTTTGCCGTAAACACTAAAAACTTTTGAAAAGGGCCTTCTTGTTTCAAAAGCTACCTAAGAACGAGGGCGGGGGAGGGACACAGAAAACAAGAACTTATTGGAAAAAAAGAATGCCTTCTAATTGCTATCCCGGGGATGCCCAATAACTACTGTTTCGGCCAAAGCAGGAAATAAAGGAGATGGCGGGAGCGTGGGCAGAGAGCGGAAGTTTGCCTAGTATCTACTTTGAAGTGTTTGAATGGACCGAGGCACGCACTCTCCCGCCAAAGTATAAACTCCGCGGCTCCAAACCACCAGCCCTCCAGCCCATCAGGTATACTCCACGTTTTCCTTTCTCCCGGCTGGCCCTCTACTCTCCCCTCCCCCGAGAACTCCTCGTCTGCACGCCTCACTCTACTCCCAGCACCTCCATCCCAGCCTACACCAGAATCCACGCGCTTCGGTCACTTTCCGGCCTCCGCTTCTCCCCTTGCTGGGCGCCCAGCCGCCCCCCAAGGCCCTTTCCCCGACCCCAATGCCTGAGAAGTACCTGGTGCCCTTGGAAACGATTACTCCCGCCGCGCCCTCCCCCACCCTCTCCCCGGGCTCCAGGCCTTACCAGGAGCCCAGGCCACGAGGTCCGCGGTTCCCTCCCGTCCGCTCCCCTCGAAGTGACTCTTGCTCGACTCCGCCCGGGGAGGAGGCATCCTACTGGCCACGACAGGCCTCTCCGCTCTCCCGACTGGGCCGGGCGGCCACCGCGCCACTCAGCTCCCCGCGCCCTTGCCGGGCCGAACGCCTGAGGGTCCACTCTCCCGCGCCCCGCCGCCAGTGACCCGAGCCCAGAGGGAAACAAAAGGGTCGGGGCCCGTGGCCCGCTCGGCCTAGCCCTCCCTGGCCCGCTCGCGGCCGGGACCCCAACAAAGCCTGAGCCCCTGCCTCGCGTCCCCGGCCTGGCTTACCCATCGGTCCCCGCACGCTTCTTGCCGGAGGGGTAATCCTC
Source organism: Eubalaena glacialis (assembly GCF_028564815.1). Taxonomy (NCBI): domain Eukaryota; kingdom Metazoa; phylum Chordata; class Mammalia; order Artiodactyla; family Balaenidae; genus Eubalaena; species Eubalaena glacialis. Next base: position 51,902,365 of record NC_083720.1, read on the forward strand.
CCCCAGGTCCAACCGGTGTCGCTTAGACATCTTCGGACTCTTCGAGCGGGCGGTTACGAAGGAAGAAAAAAAGAGAACCTAGCGGCTCTATCGGTGCAGTCGAAGGCAGCTACAAAACTCTGGAGGACCCCCACCCCTCCCGCTACAACAGCCTACACCGTGCGGCCGGAACCAGGAGCTAAAATGGCGGCGGCGACGAGGGCTGGGCCTGCGCGCACGCTTCCGCGGTATGCTGTGCGTGCGTGCGTGCGTGCGTGCGTGCGTGCGTCCGTGGTGCGCGCACACGCATAGGAGGCGGGAACTCCAGCCCCGCCCACCGCCTCGTTGACCCGCCCTTCTTCCGCCCTCCCTCTGGCAGGCATTTTCTGCCTACTGGGCGGGTGCTAGGCGGGTTGGCACCTTGGGCCCTTCACGGCCCTCCAATTTAGGAAATTGAGAGAAGAGGAAGTCTAATCCTAGTTAGGAAATCCTATCCATCTGTATTACCCTGGCATTAGGGGAATCTGAGACCCACAGAGGTTGAAAAACTAATCGAGATTATACAGCTGATAAGGGACAGAGCCAGGATTGGTACCCAACTATAACTCCAGATCTAGCACTTGAAGCCACTGACCGGACATTCTCAATTGCAGTGGGGAAACTGAGGTGAGAAAATGTCAAGACTTACCATAATCCATTTTGCCTTTTTTTTTAAATTGTTTATTTTATACTATAGTTGATTTAACATTTTGCCTCTTTTTACCAAGCACGGACAGATTGCACTCAACCTATTGATGTTTTTACTGGAATAGGGAAAATTGGCAGTAAGGGTATAACTTTTTCCTGTGTGCATATTATGTGCTTCCACGGTGTTAACCCTACCTCTATTCTCATTCTTACAGTAACCCTGCAAAGTAGGTGTTATTTAATAGATGTGGACACCAAGACAGAGAGGTTATGTCACACAGCCATTAGGGCTGTCCCTAAAGCCATAGCAAATTGGTGGGGTAGAATGACTTTATGACTTTTGTGACTCTCTCCCACCAGAACCTATCTGCTTGCTCAGTTGCATTCATTCCCAGAAGAAGCACACAAGAAAAAGATCTGTGAACCAACCCAAGCCGGGTGATTTATGTAGTTTGTGCAGTGGTCATTTGGATGCCCTGGAAGACCATATTAGGGTTCTTATCCAATCCTCAGAATTGCAATCTCTAAGGTTAAATACAACTCTACATTGCAGCTTATAAAGATAATTCTTTTTTTTTGTACAAAATGCACATTCAAAATCAGCCCAAAGAAAAGTGAGTATCTTAACTTATGAAATACCCAGTACAACTTTCTACCCTAAAAGTACATTAACAGCATATTGACTTTTGTTGGAGATCATGATGCATAATCACTGAATTGTAAACCTGGAAGGGTTTCCAGCTGATCTTCTCTTTCTGCTTCATTTTCCAAATGAGGAAATCTAAGCCCTGTGATGACCAGGTTCACCAGTTAGTGTCAACGTCAGAATTAAAATCCAGATTTCACTCCCACATTTCCAGGCTCAGGTCTCCAGGTTCCCAGTTTGAGGGATACTATAAAGTGCTCTAAAATTTTGGAGAAACAATGAGGGAAAAGCTTAGAATTCTACCTGCAGAAATGCTCCACCCTAAGAGGCATCAGCCTGTCATAAATGTGCAAGGAAACTTGGTAAAGGAGGAACTGAAATCAAAGTGATAAGACTTCTTCCTTGGGTCTAGTGTATATTTAAAGAAAACTGTAACCTAATCAATTGTGTTGTGACCTGAATGACTGAAGAGAGGCTGTATTTCCCTAAGGATAGTGGCCTTTCTGGAATCTACAACAGGGGAGCAAAGGGCCAGAATCTGCCAGGATGTTTACACTCTCTGTGAGGAGGGGTAGAGTTCTGGATCTGAATGACTCACCCTGGATTTTCAGGCAGAACGGTCCCTAGAATAGAGAAGAGCTATCCACCAGCTCCCCTACAGCTTCCCAGAAATGTTGCCAGAGGAGATTTCCTTTACTCTTACTCTACGAGACAACTCTCCAGTCTATTATTTGGTCTATGGCATGAGTTTACTCACCTAGAGGGAATGTCTTACGCAGCTAACCAGCTCCAGGTGTCAAGCCAGAGGTGTCTCCCAACCTAACTTAATAAATAATATTAGCTAACACATATAACACACACATATACTGGGTCCCACACACTGTTTCTTATATATATTAACCTATCAGATCCTTACAGAACTTTAAGCTGGGTGCTATGAGTTAGACTTGTTTACAGGTGAGGAAACTGATGCACCAAGAAGCTGAGTATTGTGGCCAAGATGACAGTTTTGGATTCATCCCAGAACAGTCTGTGTGCTTAAGGGGTACACGGTAGTGCTGCTGATAAATAGGTATTCTTATCCCACATTATTCTTCTAGGGTTTGGTTATTGAGGATAAGTTTCCCCAGTCAGACAGACTCAATGTGAACTGATAAGTTTCTACATTGTCAAAGGGGAGGACACGTTTACAGAGCTCTCAATGAACGGGTCAGGATTTAAAAGACTTGAACCCACTCTGCCTCCAGAGCCACATGATTAACCACTGCACTTTGTCACTATTATCTATGCCTTAATTACTTCATTTACTTATTCACTCCACAAATATTTATTAAACTCCCATGTCAGGCATTGAATTAAGTGCTGGGAAAAAGAGAAGAACAAAATAGCCATAGTTCCTGCCTTCATGACACTTATCAGAGGGAGAGAGGCAGGCATTAAACAGATAAATACACAGGTAACTATATCTAGTAAGTGTTTTTAGGCCATGTGAGAGCATATAACAAGTGGCCCTTATCTAGAGTGAAGGTTAGGGAAGACCTCTCTGAGAAAGGGACATTTAAACAAAGACCAGAAAAAGCAGTACAAATTGGTCAGGCAAAGAGGTAAGAAAGCATTTCCAAGCAGAGGAAGCAGCCTGTGCAAAGGCTCTGAAACTTTCAAAAGTCAGGTGCAATCCACAGACAGAGAGAACATGAGTGCAATGAGATGAGGAAGACATGATCCTGCAGATGCAAGAAGGGGCCGTTTCACTCAGAGCCTGAGTTGTCCTGCTAAGGATATTAAGACTATCCTTCCCAAGAGCAATAGGAAGACATCAAAAAGACTTAATTGGGAAAATATGATCACTTGTGAGGATTTGCCAGGATCAGCCGGCCAATCTCTCTTTTTGAATTCTCTTTAGTTGCAAAATGCTTACAAATTCAAAACAATCTTCAGTAGTGCTTTTAATCACCCTGTCCTCTCTCTACCATTTAATAGAAGCTGTAACAAAGTGTAGTGGGCACTATGACTTGCCATGGAAATTCTGCTTCAAGAATGAAAGACATCCCTCAGTTTCTAGGAGTGCTACTTGCAGGCAGTACTCAACTGTCTGCTCCCTTCAGGAATTTCCTTGGTTAAAGAGAGCTGCCTGGGACTTCCCTGGTGGTCCAATGGTTAAGAATCTACCTTCCAGTGCAGGGGACACAGGTTCAATCCCTGATCGCGGAACTAAGATCCCACTTGCCACGGGGCAACTAAGCCCATGCGCCGCAACTACTGAGCCCGCACACTCTGGAGCCCACACGCCACAGCTAGAGAAGCCCACACGCCACAACTACTGAGCCTGCACCTTCTGGAGCCCACGCACTGCAACTAGAGAGAAGCCCGTGCGCCAAACAAAGAGCCCAAACACGCAACAAAGGTCCTGCATGCTGCAACTAAGAAGCAACACAGCCAAATAAATAAATAAATAAATAAATAAATAAATAAATAGAGATGCCCAAGGGCAGCCTGAAGACGCTGTGGAGGTATAAACACCTGATCCCTTTACGTAACTAGGAACAACCGTGAGCTTTGGCGCATCAGAGCTCCCTGTGGGATCAGCTGAGGCTGTTATTATTTATGATGGCGTCTCTTGCACCACCATGCATTTTGGCCACTAACCACCCAGAGTTAGCTCAGATGCCATGATTTAAGGGCACAGTCTCCAGTAAGACTGCCCTTACTCCAGATGCCATCCACAAGCTCAGGGACCCACAGGCCACCTGTACTTCTGACCAACTGGCTACAAATTTGGGGTTTCCCACAACCTACTCAGGTTCAGTAATTTGCTGGAATAATGATTCACAGAACTCAAGAAAGTGCTATACTTACGATTACAATTTTATTATAAAGGATACAAATCAGAATCAGTCAAATGAAGAGATACATAGGGTAAAGCCTGGGAGGGTCCTAAACACAGAGCTTCTGTGCTCTCTCTCTGTGGAGTTAGGACATGTCACCCTCCTGACACATCAAGGTGTTGTTCACAAACCAGGAAGCTCCACTGAGCTTCAGTGTCCTGAGTTTTTATTGGGGTTTCATTACACAGCCATAATTGATTGAATCACTGGCCCCATGATGGAACTCAATCTCCAGCCCCCTTCCCCTCCCTAGAGGTCCAGAACTTAGGCTGATGTCACATGGCTGAAAGCCTCAACTCTTTTATCACATGGTTGGTCTTTCTGGCATGACCAACCCTCATCCTAAATCATCTCATTAGCGTAAACTCAGGTGTGGTCCGAGGACCCACCATAAATAACAAACTCACTCCTATCCCATGGGAAATTCCAATGGTTTAGAAGTTGCCTCCCAGGAACCAGGGACAAAACCAGTCAAATTCTTTATTATATGACAGCATCACAGCCTAATTTTTCCCTCTGTCTGATCCTACTTTTATGCCTTTCCTTCCACTAGTGTACTCCTTAATAAACTCCCAGAACACTAATCTTTGCTTCAGAGTCTACTTTTCATGGAACCCGACCTAAAAGCTTTGGTGCCAGGAATGGTCCAAGAAAGAAGACACTATGATTGAACTTCGGAGTTGGCCACCAATTTCATTGGCTGGCAATGAGTCAGTGGCAGGTGGAACATAGCTACCACAAGAAAGCAGGGCAATTGTTAAAGCTTTTAACTGTGGTGTACTGGGAAAGATCAGGCACTGTTGCCAAAGTATAGGGGAAATAGTATCTATTCTGTAAGACCATTGGGATTTGATTGGCTATTGCTAAGTAGACTTGATACTTTGAAGAGAGATAATGAAAGGCTGAGTATGATTAATCTGCAAGTCAAAGCTCAGTGTGAAAGCCAGAAGATCTTCTGGAAGCATGTAAAGAGGTTCTCATCTCCTGCAGTGGGAAGACAGAGAAAACTGAGGACAGATCCCAGGACTTAACTGTAACAGTAACAGAAAGCCAAGTGGAAACTTCCAAAGAAGATTATACTCTCCATTTAGGCAGGCATGATATTTCAAGGGTAGATCCCTGGTTGGGAAAGAGTGGGACCCTGACACATGGGATGAGGACATTTAGGTCGATATACATGAAAAATCTCGAACCCTAAATTCTCTACAACCTGCTGAGCCTGCCAAAATGCCCCACTACTTCCTACTAAAAGCTAGTGCTCCTTCCTTGTGAGATAATGAGAGGCCTTCTGTGCAGGATAACATGCACCTCCCTCTGGATGCACCCCCCACATTACCTGCTGATCACTAGGCAATGATTAGAATTAAGTCACGATATATGGTATTCCACAGACATTCTAAGGCTGATAATATTGGAAAGCAACCCCAAAGAAGCTGTAGAACCTACGCAACAAGTACCAACAGAAGCCAGGGAAGTATGCATGTGATTGAACTCTAAAGGTTCTGGATAAAAAGAGAAGAGGGAGGCAGAACATAAAGTCCGATGAGGGAGAATTTATCAATTTGGGTGTACTCTCCCAGGATACGGGTTCACGCAAGAACCCCAGGTCATGACGTGAACACACTCAAGATGTCATCTAGAAGCATGGAAAAAACAATGGCCCAAACTACATCAAGTAAGGTAGAAATGCCGGAACTGCTGTGGTTGACAGTGTAAGGGGGGATTAAACAGCTCAGGTAAGTGAACATGCTAGAGCGAAAATACTTACATAAAGCTGGAAAACTCAGCAGATGAATATATTCCACAGAAAAGTTCAGAGGATACACCAATTAGCAAATCGAAAAGGAATTTCTGGTGAGAGGCATCATCATCACTCATAAATTCAGTGGTGGCTGTCATCGTAGTCCAGGGCTGAAGATAGAAGATGACATTTCAGAACTGGGCTTCCTGAGAGGTAGAGATGATAGCACCCTGTAACACAGAGGTCTTATAGTGGCATTTAAACATCCGAAACCAAGTGGATGCTATAAGGTAGGAGTGCAGTCAAGGGGGCCTGACCCACAGAATTATGGAGATGGTAAACAGAACAAGGCATCTAGGGCAAAATAGATGGACAACCATCAAAGGAAGTCCTCAATCTGAACAACCAAAATAAATCAAGGATGCAAGATCAAGAGGTTAAAGAAAGTTGCCCCAGTGAAAATTTGCCCAGTTTCTGGACCTGAACTATGTCAAAAACCAAATTCTTCACACTGAGTAAAACAAAGCAGAAAGATGAGTTTATTGAAAGGCTTTTGACCTGCAAGGCGGGACACTCAGGGCTACCAGAGCAATGAATTCTGAGTTGCTCACAGACTAAAGGGTTTTTGGGGGGGGGGGTAAATGCAGAAGTTATTTGGATTTTTCAGGTGATTGGTTGCCTGGTGGTCTTCTTCCTTATTTTGATCAGGGTAGTGAGTCAGGGGAACAAGGAAATCCAAAGATGGCATGAATAGACTTGGCATTTGGGGACTGGCCCGCATCCTCTGCTGATTTCTGAGAAGAGCTGTAAATTCCTGCAACTTATGTTAGGTAAAGTTAAGTTTCATTTTTCTTTAATGAACCTGAATTAGCCAACTCCATTTTGTCCCTAACATAAGTGACTCCATTTTAGTTTTGGGTTTACAACCAGTTTTTGGACCTGGAATACATTAATTAAGGGAGAAACATGTTCCTAGGAGAAAGAACTCTACAACACTATAACAGTGTATTCAGTAGTCATTCCCCGAGTCCTTTCCTTAAGGGATCTATAGCCATTGGCTTATGTAGCCATACACTGGGGAAAAGAGAGTACCCAAACATTTCAAGGACAATTGGATATAGGACCTGAACTGACATTGACCCTGAGAGACTCCAAGTGCCTGTATGGACTCTGTTACAGTGGGGGCAGATGGGAGCCTGGAATGGAGGTCTGGCCCAGGTCCAGCTTGTAGCAGTTTTCCTGGATTCTCAAACACACCCACTTGTCATGTCCCCAGTCCATAAATGTATCAATACACTTAAGAATAGACATCCTTGGTAGTTTGCACAACCCCCCATATTGAATTTTTGGCCTGTAAGGAGTAAGAGCTATCATAGTGGGGAATGCCGAGTAGAGGCTTATGAAACCATACCCCCCCATCTCAGCCAAGATACTAAATAAAAAACAACCTGGGGAGGAATTTCCACTTACACCGCCAGCATGTAAAGAGCTTAGAAGTTATCACTCCCGTTCTTAGAAGAAAAAGCTGAACAAACTGAAAACCAATGGCTTTTCTTGAAACCATTAGAAAACTGAGGTTGCAGGGTAAACTGCCACCCTGAACTCTGGAGAGACAGGCAAGTTCAAAGAGTCATAGCAAAGATGTGATTACCTGGAGCAGAAGCCACTGGAGCCATACCTGGTTGGAACGCTCACCTCAATGGTCATTTTGACAAATTGCTAATGGCTGAGTGGGGACTATCTAGAGAGTGAAAAACTCTTGTGGGCCTCGGTCTTAGGTGGGCTTTCACACTCCAGTGGGTTTTACCTCCAGGAATCCCACCAAGTTTTCACAATAAAGAGCCAAGAAAGATACTCTTGTGGCTCCGGAAGAGATGGGGAAGAGCAACCATTGTGAAATATGCCCAGAACATTCTCCATAGCAAGAGCTTACTTTCCAGGAGAGAAAAAGGCTCTCACCAGAGCCTTCCCACCTGGGTGGAGGGCATTTCTCCCACTCCAACCCCTTCTAGCCTTCCTGTTTTATCTAAGGGGGTTAAAAAAAAAAAAAAAAAAAAAAAGCTAAGAAAGGCTTGTGAAGGTCACAGCTCAGGAACACAGACCCATTAGAAGATAGATTCAGTGATAAGATTAGAGAACACATCCCCTGCCCACTCCTTACCACCACCCCAGCAGGGCTCCAGTGTAACAGTATAACACGATTAGCACTGAAAGAGCTGCAAGATGAGGACTCAAACTGAGGATGATTCCATAGGGAAACCATAGTCAACCTGGAAGACTAAACATGGACAACAGAGGAAATTGAAACCTCTAGCACCTACAGGTACAGTAAACATTAAACACAGCCCAACTTCTGCCAGACTAACATAAAACCTCACACTAAAGACCTACTGTTTACTTCAGTCCCTGTTACCCAATACGTCATGCTGGCTATCAAGAAAAAATTACAAGGCTTGCTTAAAAAACAAGAGAAAACATAGTCTGAAGAGACAAAGCAAGTACTGGAACCAGAATCAGATATGACACAGATTTTGGAATTATCAGACAGGGAATTTAAAATAACTCTGATTAGTATGCTAAGGACTCTAATGGAAAAAGTGGATAATGTGCAAGAGTGGATTAACATAAGCAGGGTAATACAAGTAGAGAAGTGGAAACTCTAACAAAAGAATGAAAAGGAAATGCTAAAAGTAAAAAAATTGGAACAGAAATGAAGAATGCCTTGCAAAAAATATTAACAGAAGTTCTTCAGGGAAAAGGAAATGGTATAGGTCAGAAACTCAGATCTACATAAAGAATGGAAGAGTATTAGAGAAGAAATAAAGGTAAAATAAAATCTTTTATTTTATTTATATTTTGTTATAGCAAATGGATAAGTTAAATGAATGACAGCAATGTTATAAGGGATGGGAGGGAGGAATTGGGGATATTCTGAGTTACCTGCAATAACTTAGTATGCATGAAGCAGCGTAATGTGATTTGAAGATGGACTTAGATAACTTAAAATGTATATTGAAAAGTCTAAGGCTACCACTAAGTTTTTTTGGAAGTATAATTGATATGCTAAGAGAGGAGATAAGATGAAATCATATAAAATGTTCAATTAAAACCCGAGAAGGCAGAAAAGGAGGGGGTGAAAAAAGAAACAAAGAACAATTGCAATGAATAGAAAACAGTTACAAAATCAACTCAGGGAAACAACAAGAATCAAACAACCCACTTAAAAAAATGGGTAAAGGACTTGAATAGACATTTCTCAAAAAAAAGATATACAGATGCCCAATAAACACATAAAAAGATGCTCAACATCACTAATCATTAGGGAAATGCAAATCAAAATCACAATAAGAAATCACTTCTACACCCGTTAGGATGCCGATTATAAAAACAAAGAAACAGAATATAACAAGTGTGGGACTTCCCTGGTGGCACAGTGGATAAGACTCGGTGCTCCCAATGCAGGGGGCCCGGGTTCGATCCCTGGTCAGGGAAGATCCCACATGCATGCCACGACTAGGAGTTCACATGCCACAACTAAAGAGCCCACCTGCCGCAACTAAGGAGCCCACGTACTGCATCTAAGGAGCCCCCCCGCCGCAACTAAGACCTGGTGCAACCAAATAAATAAATAAATAAATAAATAAATAAATATCTTCTTAAAAAAAGAAAGAAGCACACAGTGTCCAGGTGGCTCTTTTAAAAAAAAAAAAAAGAATATAACAAGTGTTGGCAAGAAATTGGAACACTTGTGCATTGCTGTTGGGAATGTAAAATGGTGCAGCCACCATGGAAAACATTATGACGAGTACTCCAAAAATTAAACATAGAATTACCATATGATTCAGCAGTTCCTCTTCTGGGTATATACCCAAAACAAATGAAAGCAGGCACTCGAACAGACATTTGTACATCCATGTTCATAACAGCATTATTTCACAATAGCCACAAGGTGGAAATAACCCAAATGTTCATTGATGGATGAATGGACAGAGAAAATCTGGTTTATACATACAATGGAATTTTATTTAACCTTAATAAGGCATGAAAATCAGACCATCTATAATATAGATGAATCTTGGAGACATTATGCTGAGTGAAATGAGACGTGGCGATTAATGGCGGTGGAGGTTGCACAGCAATGTGAATGTACTGAATGCCTCCGAACTGGACACTCACAAATGGCTGAAACAGTGAATTTCGTGTTATACAGTCATCCCTTGGTATTCGAGGGGGAGTAGTTCCAGGATCCCTGTGGCTACCAAAATCCACAGATGCTCAAATCTCTTATATAAAATTGTGTAATATTTGCATATAACCTACGCACATCCTCCCGAATATTTAATTAATTTATTTATTTAAACCAATGCTAATTTTTTAAAATTAATTAATTTATTTTATTTATTTTGTTTTTGGCTGTGTTGGATCTCTGGTCGCTGCGCGCAGGCTATCTCTAGTTACGGCAAGTGGGGGCTACTCTTCGTTGCAGTGCATGGGCTTCTCATTGTGGTGGCTTCTCTTGTTGTGGAGCACGGGCTCTAGGCACACGGGCTGTCACTAGTTGCGGCACGCGGGCTCAGTAGTTGTGGCTCGCGGGCTCTAGAGAGCAGGCTCAGTAGTTGTGGCGCACGGGCTTAGTTCGTCCGCAGCATGTGGGATCTTCCCGGACCAGGGCTTGAACCTGTGTCCCCTGCATTGGCAGGAGGATTCTTAACCACTGCACCACCAGGGAAGCCCCTTCCCGTATATTTTAAATCATCTCTAGATTACTTATAATACCCAATACTGTGTAAATGCTATGTAAATTGTTGTAAATACAATGTAAATGCTATGCAAATAGTTGCCAGAATGTGGCAAATTCAAGTTTTGCTTTTTGGAATTTTTTTCAAATATTTTCCATCCACCATTGGTTGACTTTGTGGATGCAGAACCTACAGATATGGGGGGCCAACTGTATGTATTTTACAACCCACATTTTAAAAAAACTGAGATAAAAAAGGTAAATATGGTTGCCTCCCTTAAAGACCTAAGAGATGGATGGGTGGTGGTTCCCATCATACCTCTGTTTAATTTACCAGTCTGACCTCTACAAAATCCAGACAAATCCTGGAGAATGGCAATGGACTATCACAAATCTAACCAAATAGTATCCCCAATTGCAGCTGCTGTGTCAAGTATGTTATCTTTGCTAGAGCAGATTAGTAGGGACTCAGGTACATGATATGTGGCCAGTGATCTGGCAGATCGACTCTTTTTCTATCCCCTATCAAAAAGAGAATCAGAAATAATTGACATTCCTTTGGAATGTGCAACAATATCCATTTATAGCCTTGCCCTTAAGCTATGTTAACTCTTTGTCCTCTGTCATAACATAGTCTGAAGAGACATGGACCAGCTGGACATCCTGCAGAGTATCACACTGATCCAGTAAATTGATGACATCATGCTAGTTGGATCATAAAACAAGCAATTGCTAGGATATTGGAGGCCTTGGTAATTTACATGCATCCTCGAGGGAGATGAACTCTAAAAGACTCAGGAGCCTGCCACATAAGTATTTTTTCAGAGTCCAGTGATCTTGAGTATGCTGGGACATCCCTTCTAAAGTAAAAGAGAAATCACTGCATTTGTAGCTCCCATCATGAGCAAGGCAGCACAATGCTGGCCAGGTAGACTTCTTCAGGTTCTAGAAGCAATATATTTCCAGAAGTACTGCTCCAACTCACATACCTGGTGACACAGAAGGATGCCATTTTTCAATCAGGTCCATAGCAGGAAAGGACTCTGCAACAGGTCTAGGCTGCAGGGCAAGCAGCTATTGGCCTTTTGGACCACACAGCCCAGCAGACCCTATTAGGGGTATCAGTGGTGGGAAAATATGACATGTAGATTTTATGACAAGCCCCAATAGGAGAATCACAATGTAAATCCATAGAATTCTGGATCAAAGCCATGCCAACTGCAACAGAGAATTATACACCTTTGAAAACACAGCTCCTGGAATACTACTAGGCCCTGATAGAGATGAGTGCCTCACCATGGAACACCAAGTGACCATGACACCAGAACTACCCCTCATGAGATATTTCTATCACACTTTGCAAGCCATTAGCTGGGGCAGACCCAGGTAGAAGAGGTACATCTAGCATTGAATGTGAACAAGACCTGAGGGCACAAGCAAGATGCAAGAGAAGATAGCATGCAGGTAGCTCATAGCATCATGCAGGTGCTATTATGCAGCACCTAGTGGTGTGCTGGAGCCAGTCTGCACGAGCTCATGAGAGCTCCTTGTTGTTTTCAGGAAGGGTTGCCATCTTGTCGACATCATATTGGTGGTTTGAAATTGACCATAGTGGAAGTATTTACACTATGAAAATTAGCCAATGTTATAAATCAGATATTTTTTTCTCCTTTTCAGAAAACCAGTTGTTAAATATTTACCAGTATACCACTGCTTAGCTCACATCTCTTACTGCGTGGGGGAATTTTTGATGATCAGTTGATGCAGGAAAAAAAGCCTGAGCTTGATTCACAAATGGCTCAACTTAGTTTGTTGGTGAAAGCTAGAAAGGGGTGATGGCTGCACTGCTGCCTCACCCAACATGGTCTTGAAAGATGATGGTGAGGAGAATGCCTCCCACCTGGTCAGCCACTTTATGTGGAAAGAGAAGTGGCCTGAAATTAGAATACACAGGGACTCATGGGCAGTGCTGAATAGCTTGGCCCTCTGATCAGGGGTCTAGAAGCAGAAAGCTTGGAAGACTGGGGAACAACAAAGACAAGGGTAAAGCCATGTGGATGAACATATGGAAGTGAGCATAGAGTATGAAGATCCTTATTTCACATGTTAATGACCATCAGAGAACATCCATCATAGGAGACGTACTAAAAAAACACATATCCAATTGATACAAGCCAGCCTCTGTCATCAGCCACTCCAGTGCTTGCATCTTGGGGACATGAATGGAGTTCCCATGGTAGCAGGGATGGAAGCTATACATGGATGCAATGGCACAGGTCCCTCTTAAGGGTGATCGACCTACTCTCACCACAGAATGTCTGACCTTCTCGCAACAGAAACCAACAACACAGTCCCTCCAAGAGACCAAGCAACCACCTGATGACAAGTTAACTACTTTGGATACCATCTACCCTTTCCCAAGGATAGACGTATATTCTAGGTGTGGATTTGCCTTTCCTGCCTGCCAGCCCTCATCCAGTACCATTATCCAAGCGCATATAGAATGTTTAATCCTCCAGCATAAGATTCCACGTACTACTGTGTCACACAAAGGGACCCACTTAACGTTAAAGGAAGTGCTGGAACAGGCATAATAGTGTGAGATCCACTGTTCACATCACATACCACCATACCCAGAAGCCACTAGCCTGATAGAAGAGCCAGCTCAGAGACAATACCTTATGAAGATGGCATACCGTCCTGTGCAATGCAGGGGACATTCTAAATAAATGACCCTTGTATGGTGCTGTTTCCCCAGGAGGTAGAATACGTAGGCCTAGGAATGAAGAGGTGCAAGTGGGGGTACTCCCATTTTCCTTCACTCCTACTGATCCATCTGGGGAATTTGTGCTTCCCTTTCCTGAAACTCTGGGCTCTGAACAGTCAAGAGTCTTGGTTGCTAGAAGGGAGTACTTCCACCATGGCTGCCAGCTGGGCTCTTTAAGCTCCTCATGCCAAGGTGTCGGAGGACAAGAAGAGGAATCACCATCCTGGCAGGAATAATTGGCCCGAGTCACCAGGAAGAGACTGCTGTTAGACAATAGGGGCAAAAAATAATATGTTTTCCACCTGGGTGATCCATTTGAGCATCTCTTGGTACTCTCTTGTTCAGTTTTGGTAATAAATAGACCAGTGTAGCAGCTACAGCCTGAGAACAGCATTGTGACCAGGGACTCAGACTCTTAAGAGTTGAGGGTCTGGGTCATACTACCAGGTAAGCCACCAGGAGCACCAGAGGTGCTAGCTGAGGGTGAGGGTAAAATAGACAGCCAGTAGAGGAGGGAGATGATGAGTATTAATTGCAGCACTGAGACCTACTATAGTGGTAGTGTCTGTAGTTGATCCCAATAGTGTACTTCCTCCCCAGGGTAGCCTATGTCTAACGACTGAACATCATGGAAGTATAAATCCTGGTCCCAGCCGTCATGATCTGGACCAAATTGGGAGGGCTACCCTAGCTTCGGAATTCCTATTAGGATCAACTTAGACCTTTTAGGGGACTAACACAGCCAAACTTTTCTCTCTGCCAAATTCTACTTTCTTTTCTTTTCTTTCCACTGGTGTTGATCCCTGAAGCAATCCCTAGTAAACTTCCTACATGCTAATCTCAGGGTCAGAGTTGGCTTCCCAGGAAACCCAATTTAAGATACTAGGGTGGTTTCTTTATTTTCAATATGAAAAACCTCCAAACAAATTCTAGATTAATTATCAGAAAGCTTGAAAGCCTCATATATACATTGATTAATTCATTCATTCAACAAATATTTATTTAGTACCACCTATATATCAAGAACCATTCTAGAGGCTAAGGCTATAGTGACAAAAAAATAAAAAGATTCCTTCCCTTGTGGGACTTGTATTCTAGTGGAGGTTAACCAACAATAAGCATGAAACAAATAAGATAATTTTGATGAGTGCTATGAAGAAAATAACACAGGAGAGTATGATAGGAAGTAACTGGAGATGCTAGAGGTATGATGGGTTCCATCGAGAAGGTGGTTGAGTAAAGCTTCTCTTAGAAGATGGCATTTGAGCCCAGATAAGAGGACCCCAGCCTTTTAAGAACTTGGTAAGAATATTCCAGGCAGAAAAAAGAGCATGTGTAAGGAAGGAAATGAGTGTGAGTGTGTAAAAAATAGGACAAAGACCAGAGTGGAAGGAGGTGGTGACCAAGAGGGAGTGGGCTAAGAGGAGGCCATTGAGGTAGACAGGGGCCACATTGTGTAGGACCCATGGGAAATTGAAAGGAGTTTGGATTAATTCTAATCTCAGTGGAAATCCATTAGAGGATTTTAAACAAGGGAGTAGTATCATCTGTTTTATTTTTTCATAAGTCACTTTAGTTGCTGTTGGAGAATCAACTAGGGGGGAGAAAGGCAAAAATGAGAACAGGGAAACTGTTATAGAAGCTGTTGAAGTAGCCCAGGTGAGAAATGATGGTGACTAAACATGGAATGGTGGCAATAAAGCAGGTAAGAGGTAGTTGGATTTGGGATCTATTTTAGAGGCATAGCCAACAGGACATGCTAATGGATTGTCTCAGTGGAAGTTCAGGATAACAGAAAGGAGAAGAATATAGAATGTCTGATCAACTGGGTGGATGGTGGAACTGTTTATTAAGATGGGGAGGATTGTGGTGGGTGGGTTGGAGGGAATGAATCAAGAGTTCTAATTTGGTGATGCTAAGAGACATGACACAGAATGATAGGTAAAGTCATGAGTTCTGGTACACTGTCCGGGCCCCAGAGAAAGACTTCAGGTGGGTAAAAATTAATATTGGTTTCCCCCAGCAAGAAGTCAGGCCACCTCTGGATTGCCAGACAGTTTACTGCGAAAATTTAAGCGATCTGGGGCAAGGATATCAGTGAATGCCCCTTGCCCGTGGCATACACACCTTCTCTCTCCTCCCTGTGTGGACACTCTAGCCCAACTGTGATGGCTCTGGTCCAGGTTCCCAGGGGCACAGACTCCAAACAGCCACATTGCCTTGGCCCTGTAGACACCTGGCCAAGAGGGTGAGTATTGCCTGAGAAGAGCCCCAGGGGCGCCCTCTGTAGCCCAGGGCTCAGGGCAGGAGCCCCGGCTCCCTGGGTCTAAGGGAGATCTTGCTCTAGGCTCTAGTAATGTGTACCAGTTTCTCCCCCCATCATGATAACTGTATAAATAGAGCAATAGGAAGCTCAGGGCACCTAGTTATCAAGCCCCATACAGGTGCTGAATTATTTAAGAGGCAAGTAAGAAGAATGGGAGCCTATAAAGAAAACAAAAAGGAACAGAAAGTGAGGAAGGCAAGCCCACTAGACTGTGAGAGACTTGAGAACAGTGGCCACATCATACCCAAGCTTGGATCCTCAGCGCAATGCCTGGAACTTACTAGGAGCATGGGGACAGCTTCTCTTTCCAACCCCAGCTTTACACTCTTTTAAGGCACATCTTCCTCTTGGGGAAAGTACCAGCAAGGGAGATTTCACCATTTTTGCCAACTCAGTAGAGCCTGACCTCCATTGGTCCATGTTTCTCAGTTGGGTGAAATAAATAAATAAATAAATGCTGTGCAACCAGCCTTTTGGTTCTTGTTCTCTTGGATCTGCATGCCCACAAAGGGAGTCCATTCTCTTTCTGCACTCCCACTCCTCAGAGGAAGCTTGCAGAGATAAAGCACCCACACCGCTCTCACACACCCCCTCCCCACCAACCCGTTCCCCCAACAAGAGGAGGGAGACCTGAAGTTCCCCAGGGGTGCTACTTCCATTCAAAGAGGAAAGAAATATTAGCCCCACTATCAATCTCATGTTTAAGATGGTTCTTGGTCAGTTCTCCAAAAGCCAGTTTTTAAAAGCCAACTCACCGAAGGCTGATTTACTGAATGGCCCAGTCTCCAAAGCCCTATCACCAGGAGGGAGTCTGATGTGGGTCTTTTCTGTATCTTCCATATCTCTCCTTAACATGCTCATGCTTTCCTCCATCTTCTTGAACATATTTGTTATTACTCTTTTAATGCCATAGTCTACTAATTTTATCATCTGTGTTATTTCTGGGTCTGTTTTATTGATTGATTTTTCTCATCTTTATGAGTTATATTATTCTGCTTCTCTGCATGCCTAGTAAATTTTTATTGGATGCAAATAGTTTGAATTTTGTGTTGTTCAATAATGGATATTTTTTGTTCCTTTGAATGGTTTTGGGCTCTGTTTTAGGACACAGTTAAATTACTTGGAAGGAATTCAATCCTTTCAAAACTTGTCTTTATACTTCGTTAGTTGGGTTCAGAGCAGCCTTTAGTCTAGGGCTAGTTCTGGGTATTGTTCTGCCTGATCCTTTCTGGTGGTCTTCCCCTAACCTCATGTAGATTTCTCACACACATTGCTATGGACTGAATGCTTGTGTCTCCCCCAAATTCACATGTTGAAACCCTAACCCCCAATGTGATGGTATTTAGAGGTGGGGTCTTCAGGAAGTAATTAGGTTTAGATGAGATCATAAGGGTGGGGCCCTTGTGATGGGATTAATGCCCTTATAAAAAGAGGAGGAGACCAGGCATCTCAGTCTCTCTGAGACACCAAGGAAGGCCACGTGAGGGTATAAACAGGAAGAGAGCCCTCACCAAGACCCAACCAGACACCCTGATCCCAAACTTCCAGCCTCCGGAATTGTGAGGAATAAATGTGTTTTTTAAAAATTTTAATGGAAATACAGTTAATTTACAATATTAGTTTCAGGTGTACAACATATCAATTTTTTTATAGATTATATTCCACTTAAAGTTATTACAAAATAATGGCTATGGAAATAAATGTCTGTTGTTTAAGCCACCTGGTCTATGGCATTTTGCTGCAGTGGCTGAGCTGACTAAGACACATAGGTACTGATGAGTACTGAGCTGAACTCTCAAGGGGAACTCTCTGTGGATCTTTGAGCTCTCTCCATGTGGCTCTTTACTCTCTGGCCTGACCCACACATTCCATCCAGCTCCCTTGACCTCCTCAGGGGTCAGAGACCACTCTGTTCAGGTGCTCCTTCCTGTGCTGCAGCTGAGAAATTCTCTCCAGGGAGTATGCTTGGACAGTCTTAGGGTTCACCTTGTTTGTTTTCCTTCTCCATGCTGCCTGTTGTCCAATGCCTGAAAACTATTGTTTTACATATTTTTTTCTAGTAATTTCATTGTATAGGGAGGAGGCTAAATCTGGACCCTGTTATTTCATCATGGTCAGGTAAACTCAGTCTATACTATAGACTCAATGCTCCAGTATCTAGTAGGGAAAGTCTTCCCTCATTTTTCTTTTTATTTCAAAACTTTCTTGGCCATTTGGGTCCCTTTCTCTTTCATATGAATTGTATAGCCAGCTTACTAAACTCCCTTAGAAAGTCCTGTTGGGTTTTGGATTGGGATGAATTAAATTTATATAATAATATGAGATATAACTGATATCCTTACATTTGCATATATCTTGCCCTTGGACGGGGAAAGTTAATATCATAAAATACTACTTCTCAGCTTCTGGATGCTTTCGATGGCCTGGAAGGGGAGGATGCATGATACAATTGGATTGGGCATTTGAAGAACCAGTGGAGGACAGGCTGGCCATTTCAAGGTTGATAAGCTGGAAGGGGGTGGGAATTCTATTGGATGAAAACCTTAAAATTCTAAAGGTTAAGGAGATAGAGTGATCTCTGAGACAGTTTATTATGAGAAAACAAGATGGAGAGAAGTATATATGGTATATATATTTAAGAAAGGGGAGATACATATACACATATACACATACTGTGTATGTATACGTGTGCATAAATCTATAACTACTTAAATTTAAAAATGTAAAGTTAATTAACTATAAAACCAGTTTTAAATGACTTCCTGTGGGGAAGTAGTGAACAATCAGAGACAGAAGCTGAGCTTTTCTGAATATTCCCTGCTTTTAGATTTGACTTTAAAACCATATACGTTTTACACAATTATACATCAAACTTAAATTTTTAAAAAGCAATCCCTAAACACTGAAAGTAAAATAAAACAAATGAACCCAACTCAACCAGAATCATGTTGGTGGCACAGCTACCCAGAGAGAAGCAATTTAAAGTGACTTTTAAAGCACAGTAATTTGATAGCCCATCCCTAGTGGGATATGCCCTACAGACAAAAAAAGAATTGCAAAAAATATCTTAAGCTGCCCTGAGAAATCCCACATTTTTTGAGGCAGTATGGAGACCGTTATTTTCAGACTATAGTGTATGTAGCGTGGCCTAAAGGAAGCAAGTAATTCTGTTGAGATTGTCAACAACTGAAATTTTTCAGTGTGGTAGGAAGGAGGTCAATGAGTTAAGTAATAACCCTGTAGTCTTTAATTTGAGTTGAAACTATTGGTATAAACTCATGACATGTAATCTTACCAACAAACACCATTTTCGACTCTGAAAAAAAATTCCAGAAACAGTGACTAAGCCAGTAACATCAAGTGCCCAGATGGTGGTCCCAAATTCAGTTTCACCTAGAAGGCCAAAGAGCCCCTTGGATTACAGCCATGACAGATCTAGGGCAGGAAACACACCACCTGCCCTGAGTAACTGAGCTTCCTGCTCTCTGATGTGACCTTAAAGATTCCCAGGGCTGTGTCCAAAGGCCTCACAAGCCAACCTGAAGAGGCTTCCACAGGCCACTGAAACATGAATAATAACTTTAATAGATTGAAATATATCCAATATGATTATGCCCACTAGTTCATAACAAAGCAAACAAACAAAACAAAACAAAACTTAGTGGTCACTTTCAGAAGATTCTGGGAAGTCAGCTCATCTGAAATCAATCCCTTATCTTATTTTTTTGCATAACATGTACCTCCAGGTACCCAAGTAGTTGAAGTACTTTTGTAGAAGAAACATCTAAAGCTGCTTCCGTTAACAATACAGAAGGAGTGATGGAGTCAAAACGTCACCACTCTTCAAGTTCTAACAAATCCATGGGTAGAGGACTGCTGAACAACAAAGAGAGAGAATCAGACATCCTGTGCCATCCTCTGTGAAGAGTATTTGCCAGAAAATTGAACCTGAGTCTGATCAAACTTCTAGATCTAACCACCAATAGGCAGAAACTAAGGGGACAGAGGAATACATTAAATGACACCACAGAGGCACAGTTATCAAAATGCAGGCTAGGAAATGCTACTGGAAAAAACAACCCATTCTCTTCAGTAATTGCAAGAAAAAAGTGTGACAGGGGAGGAGTCTATAGATTCAAAAAAGATTTAAAGACCTGTCACAACCAACTGCAATTTATGGCCTTATTTTGATTCTGAGTCTAACAAATAGACTAAATAATCGTGCAATAATTGGAGAAATTTAAACAGTGACTAGACATTTAATTATCCAGAAATTGTTCATTTTTAAGATGTGATAATATTATTTCTTTTTTAAAGAAATAAATACTGAAATTCTTATAGATGAAAAATAACAATAGTCCCCCTAAATAAATATAACACAATTCCATTTATTATCCTAACAGGTTTTTTGGGGGGGAGTGGAGGGAGTTGATAAAATTGTTTTAAAATCTATATGGAATACATATGGAAATATAAAAGCCTGAATAGCAAAGAAAACTATAAAGAAGATAAATAATGAGAGACTTGCCTTCAACTGAAAGCCATTGTAATAAAAATCACTGTAATACAACCAGCATGGTATTGGCATAAGAGTAGACAAATCAGTGGAACAGAAGAGTGGATCCAAATATAGATCTCAGTATATATCATAATTTAATATGTGACAAAGGTAGTATTTCAATTCTGTGGGAAAGAATGGTTTATTTAATAAAGTTCTGGCATAACTGGCTATTCATCTAGAACAAAATGAACTTGTATCCCAGTTTCACAACAATTCAAAAATAAATTCCAAGTGGATTAAAAACTTAAATGTAAACAGTAAATCTTAGAAGAACATTTAGGTGACTACCTGGAAATCTAGGGGACAGAGAACACCTCTTTAACTAAAACCAGAAATCTGGAAGTATAAAAGATAGACATATTTGATTACCTAAAAATGGAAAACTTTTATATGGCAAAAGATACCATAAACAAAGTCAAGTCAAAATATGCATTTAGAAAAGTATGTGTAATGCAGATAACAGATAAAGGGTTAATAATTCTTACATGCAACAAATTCTTACAAAGTGATAAGAAAAAGATAAACACTTCCATTTTTTAAAAAGGGCAAGGGTATAAACAGGCAATTCACAGAATAGCAAATCCAAATGGCTAATAAGCATATTAAAAGATACGCAAACTCACCAGCAGTCAGGAAACTGCAAATTAAAATAATGAGACATTACACCCATCCGACTGGCAAAAATTAAAAAGAATAATATTATCTATTGCAATCTCATGCATTGCTTGTGAAAAGTGTGAATTGTTATTGCCTTTTGGAAAAAAAAAAATCTATCAGCATCTATTAAAATAAAGAATCCACATACCCAATGATTGCACTGCTGGGAATGTAGCCAGTAGAAATAAAAGAACCAGTACAGAAGGCTATATGTAACTTGTTTATTGCAGAATTATAGTAGCAAAAAACTAAAAACAAAGTGAATATGCATCCATAAGGAAATGGTTGAATAAATTGTGCATGTATCAGCATCATAAAATACTATGCAGCTACTAAGAAGAAGGAATTAGAACTACTCCCCATGAATTAGAAGGATTTCTTCACAATGTTGAGTGATAAAGGCAAGATGCTGAGAATTGTGTATATTATGGTTTCCAGCTATAAACTAGTATATGAGTGTATGTATGTATGTGTGTATATATGTAAATGTATATATTTGTGTGCAAACTTCAGTTTGCTCATGATTACATGACCTTGGGGAAAAAGCATGGAATGCTCTACAGGGCGTTGTTAACAAGGGCTATGCCAGGTTGGGGGTAGGGGGATTAGTTTTGGGTAGATGCTGGAAGAGGGTAGAAGGAAAAAGAAATCTAACAGAAATTTTTTAAACTAGCATAATGATACTATATATATATATATATATATATAAAAACACATTAGTATGTATATACATTATATATATACACATATACATGTATAATGTGTGTGTATATATATATTAAGAGAAAAAGCTAGAGTTGAATCTATATCGACATATTTGCAGGGATGTTCATGATATGTTGTTAAATTTTTAAAAGCTAGTAATGTGTATGGTATGATTCTATTTTGTCAAAACAAAGCACATAAAAACAAACCACTATAACTGTGGGCTGCATAAATGCTTGTAATACTGAATGAACCATGAAAAAGATGTGAAGGGATAAATGCCAGTTGTTAACATTTGTCACCTCAAAGGGGGTTGAGATGGGTGTGAAATGATGATTAACTTTTCTTTACACATCACTGTACTAGTTTCCTTGTTGCAATAAAGCTGTATTGCTTTATAATTTGAGAAACATAAAGCAGAGAAAACAAGAAAAAACTATAGTCTTTCATTTAGAGAACATTTTATCTTTCATGATATATTGAAGTCTTTTTTTCCCCTTAAAGTTTCTTGATATTTGTTGTTTTCTTAATCGGGAATAAGTGTTTATCAAATATTTTGGGGGCACCTATTGAGATGATCATCTGGTTTTTCTCCTCTATTTTCTCTTCAATATCTGTACTCTCCCATGTGGTGATCGTATTCATTCTCAAACATCATACATGTGCCAACAAGCCCCAAATATATATCTCCAGCCCAGACTTCTTTTCCAAACTCCAGATCCTGGAGAACTGCCTGTTGACATCTCCCCTTGAATGTCTAATGACATCTCAAACTCGATACATCCAAAATGAAACTCATGACCACCTCCCCCAACTCTCCCAAATTCCACCAAACTTATTCTGCATGCAGCTGTCTTTATATCAGGTAAAGACAAACCCATCTAGCCAATTCTCAGGCCAGAAAATACGTGTCATCTGTGACGTTTCTCTTTCACACTTTTACACTCAATCATCAGGAAATCCCGTTCATTCTATCTTCAAAATACATTAGAATTGACCACTTTTATTACCACCACTGCTTCCATCCTGGTCAGAGCCACCATCCTCTCTCACCTGCATTACTGGTGGTCCTGTGTCTGTTCTTGACTGTCTACAGTCTATTCTCAACAGGACACCCAGAGTCAAGCCCTTTAAATGTACATGAAATCACATCACTCCTTTGCTCAAAACCCTGTTCTCTCCTCTCCCCGCCTGCACACGTCCCCCTGCCACTGCCCCCAATTCATTTAGATTAAAACCCAAGGTCTGTACAAGGGCTACACAATCCAGCTCCCTGCGACCTCTCGACCTAATCCCCTTCCACTTCCAGTTTCCTCAAAGTTCCTAGAACATGACAGGCACACCACTCCCGCCCTGGAGTCTTCATACTCACCGTTCCCTCTGCTTTGAATGCCCTTCCACCAGATAGCTGCTTGGCTAACTCCTCTCCTCAGCGAGCCCTACCCTAGCCACTTTATTCAATATCCAGCCTCCTACTCCCACAGGACAACTGTCTCTCGCCCCCATCTACTTTTTCATCTTCCATGGCATTCATCCTCTTCTCCATACTGAAATGTTTATTAAGTTTATCTTTAATTGTCTGTCTCATGCCACTAGAACACACTCTCCAAGAGGACAAGAACCTTGTTTTGTTCACTGATGTGACCCAAATGCCTAGAACAGTGCCTGACACATAATAGATGCTTAACAAATATTTGTTGAATAAAAGAATGAATTAGTGAATTGCATTAGCTCCTCCAAAACCAGTCCTCTCAATGCTATGATTCCTCTCTTGGATGTGTTTTGAGCTGTAATGTTCTACAGGATTTTAAAATTTCTCTTAAGTATGACTCTTACTGCTTTTCCTCTTTTAGGAATCATTCCAAATTTCTGACTCATTATTGAAGCTTTTCATTGTTTCCCCCACACTATTATAGATTTATTTTCTTTTAAAGTACCTCTATGATGATTTCATAGGATTTGGTGAGGAAGGAAAGGCAGATGTGTGTGCTCCCTCCTCCCACCCTTGACCTCAGAGAATTGGGAGTTTGTTAGTGTGCATCCGTCTCTCTGAGTCTGAGTGAATCTGATGAACTTAAGTTACTGGGCTGTGGGCCCTAGTGACCCCATCAATACAATGTAGCTTTATGAAGCCTGGCTTGGCCACCAGCTGGCCTTCCTCTAAGACCTCCAGCTCTAGCCTTTCAAATGTAACACTGTCCTCATTAACCAAGATATAAACTATTTTTTTTTCAATTCGGAGAGGAAATGAATTGCATAAAAGCTAGTAATAAAAATGAAGTTCTAATGCCTGACACCACATTTCCTTCTTACTAATCAACTCAAATCTTAAAATCAAAGATATCCACCCACATCCTTAGGGAACTCATTGAAAATCTTATGCAGCTGAAAAAATTTCTAATCTCCTTTTACCATAGCTCTACTAGTCAATTAAAGACTTTTCAAAATGTAAAATATGCATTTTTATGTCTATTCTCAAAGTCACTGAAGACCAGATTTTGACCATTGATTTATATGCTGAATATGCCTACCCTATGAAAAGAAATTTGGTTAATTTGGGAGTTTGGGAGTGTGCTAAACTATTTTTATCTGACTTTCCTACTAGCATAGCATTTATAAACTGCAGAAAAACTTGCTTTTTATTCCCTCATTAAAAAAAAAATTTATATTCTCAATGCTTTTGGTTTTGTACTTTTATGTAATTTCATGGCTATGTTGGATTTGGAGGAAAAGTGTTCACTGTGAACCCATTTATCCAAGACCAAATGTGAATTAACATAGAGCACGAAATCACAAAACTGTGACTGAAATTATTATTTTTAAAAATATGACTTGGCCTTTCACTACTAACCTCAGCCAATATTGAGAAGAGACCTTGAGCTATCAGCTGAGTCAGCATCTCACCTGTCAACACCCCGACTGTCAACTGGATAAATCAGTCTTTCCAGATCTTTCTGTTGAATCAATAGACCCATGTCCTTGGCCTCCTGCTAACAGTCTTATCCTTTTCCTGTATCTTCTCTAAGATACACCAAATAAGAACTCCAGTTTGTAAACCATTGGTATAAATGGTTTCTATTATCTTGGGAAAACCTATGCGAATGGAGGCCCTCATCTTATTTTGGAGTTTATTCTATTGTTCTAGCACCGTGATAGTAAATAAGTTCTTCCCTGTGCTCATCCAAAATGTTGTCCTTTGCTGTAAACTCATTTTCTCTTAATTAAAATTATTGGACATAGAAAATCGTCGCTCATCATCCTCTGTATTATCCTTGGAGACAATGCACAAGATCTCTCTTTGGCCTATTCTAATTTTTACTTGTGAAAAAATGGAAACCTACTTTTCATTTCTCATCATTTTTGGATGCTGTTCAGCAATTCTATGTGATTATTGAAATGTGGCCAAAATGGGACCCCATTTACTAGATCTTTGTAGAGATGGTAGCTTTTGAAAGATTGAAACAATAGGAGAAATTAAACAGGAAATGATAGATTTAACTGTCTAAAATTTTTGAATTTATATACCATGAAAATTAATAAAGCTGGCTAGGAAACATTAAAATAGTAAAAAATTCATATCTATACAATCTAAAGAATTTACTTACTTGTATGAAAATCTGCTTTTATATATAAGATCAAATTTTTAATGAATAATTATGTTCATTTTTTAATGCTTTGGTTATTTTCATTTAAAACCATCTTTTTGAGTAACATCAAGATGCCAGTAGATACATGAATCATGAATAGACAATATTCTTATTGGCCAACATTCACTTTTCCTCAAAATCTAGTTGACGTGTCATGTCTTGGAAGTCCTCAAGAAACTCCTAGGGAAAGTAAGCTCTTCTTCAAACCTGTGATTTTGTATTCCATAACACACTGTACTGCCCTTGTTTAATAGTCACAACAGTATTCTGCAATTATTTATATGACTGTCTTCCTATTAGAAATAACCAACCGCATGATAAGATGTCAGAGCAGGGACGATGTCTTTGCTTCATTATCTTTTCATTGTCCAACATGGTGTATGCTATATGCAGTAGGTGCTTCATAATTGCTTATGGAATGAATTAGTTCACATTAAAATAAGTGTAAATAGTAATTATAGAATTATGGAAAAGATCTCCCTTCTCAAGCTCTTAATCGAAAGTCTGCAATATAATGCAATATTATTTTGTTCAAGAAGATGTTAATGTGTTGAAGGACATGTGTTCATTTTGCCTAGGAATTTTAAAAATATGAATATTATTAAAGATACGAAAAGATAAGAGTTTTCCTGAAATTAATTTATAAATTCAGTATAATGACAGTCAGTTTACAGGGTTCTTAAAACTTAGCACACTCATTCCAAAGTCCATCTAGAGAAACAAACATAAGAGAAGGGCCAGATAGAAAAAAATAATGAAGAGAAATAGCCCTATTAAATATTTAAATGTTTCACTAAATTACAGTAATTAACATGCTGTGGACTGCTGTGGAAACAGAAAGATTCTATTAAATAAAGAGAATGAGAAATTCAGAAATGATCAGAAGCATGTATAAACATTATTTTACAATAAAGTTAGCCTCTCAGAAGAAGTGGTGAAAGGGTGGCCTGTCCAATAAAGTATATTATGAGAAATGGAAAGGCATTTGACAAAGGTCATCTGAATCTCTACATCACTTCTTTCACCAAAAGAAATTCAATGGCTTAAACTCTTAAAGTAATACAATGACAACAACAACAAAACCCCTAGAAGAACATGTGAATAAATAAAAAAAAAATAAGTTTGAATGAGGAAGACCATACTAAGCATGACATGATATTAAGAAACCATGAATGATTAGATTGACTATTTAAATTTTTTTAACAATCCTGAAATTTCCGTGCAGCAAAAAAAAAAAAACAAACCCTACAAAACAAATAAAAAACTCTCCATAGACAAAATCAAAAGATAAACAAACAGAAAGAATAATGTTTGTAATACATGAAGCACTAATCTCTTTAATATGCAAAGAGTTCATACCAATCCATATAGAAAAGATTAATGTTCCAATAAAAAGATGGGCAAAGGATATGAACACAAAATTCATAGGAGAGTAGTAAATGGCTAATAAATCTATAAAAAGATAATAAAAGAGCATCAAAGTAAAACAATGAAATTCCATATTTTACTTAGCAGATTAGTAAATTTTAAAAAAATTGATGACATACAGTATTGGCCACAGAGAGAGGAAATTAATACTCCCCCCAAAATTGGTGAAGGGGTGAGAAGATGCATAAAATATTCTAGAGGGGTTTTTGGCAATATTAATAAAACATTTACATTAGAACAAACAAACAAAAATATGTTTAAGGGTTTTTATTGTAGCATTGTTTGAAATAATAAATGCTAGATACAACCTGAATGTCTATCAACAGGGAATTAAATTATTACAGAGCCATACAATGGATCTCTGTGCAGCTCACAGAGAATGTACTAGAATAGAAGAATATGAAAAGGTGTCTGTTATATCATTAATCGAAAAGAAAAGCAAGTTCAGAACAGTGGTAGAATAGGATCCCATTTTTTGTGTGTTGTCATTTTTGTTTTTTTTGACTGCGTTGGGTCTTTGTTGCTGCGCGTGGGCTTTCTCTAGTTGCAGTACACGGGCTTCTCATTGCAGTGGCTTCTCTTGTTGAGGAACATGGGCTCCAGGTGCGCAGTCTCCAGTAGTTGCAGCATGCGGGCTCAGTAGTTGTGGCACAGGGGCTCTAGAGCATGTGGGCTTCAGTAGTTGTGGCACATGGGCTTAGTTGCTCTGCGGCATGTAGGATCTTCCCGGTCCAGGGCTTGAACCCATGTCCCCTGCGTTGGCAGGTGGACTCTTAACCACTGCACCACCAGGGAAGTCCCCCCCCATTTGTTTTTTAATGAGTATTAACAGCATGTATACTTTGCATGTATTTATATAAAAACTATCTGAAAGGACATACAATTTATTAACAGTGGCAACTTCTGGAAACGGGACTGAGAGGAGAAAGTTATGAGAGAATTTTACTTTTTACTTTATACTTTCTTTTACTTTTTATGAGTATGAGGTACTTTTGTAATTAAAGTTTAAAACATTGTAAAATAATGCTCACATTTTACATAGCAAACATTAGAGGCAAAACCCTTTGACAAACAATCTGGCAACAGGTGATGACCCACCGGGCTGGGACTAGGGTGGGGCGAGAGAGGCAGTTGCCTTGGGCACAAAATTTAAGAGGACATCAGAAAACCCAGAAATCAAGATGTGATATTTTAATGCACTATTTAAAAACTTTTTTTATTGAAGTATAGTTGATTTACAATATTGTGTTAGTTTCTGGTGTATAGCAAAGTGATTCAGTTATACATATATATATATTTTCCAATTCTTTTCCGTTATAGATTATTACAAGATATTGAATATAGTTCCCTGTACTATACAGTAAATCCTTGGTTTTTATCTATTTTGTACATCATGGTGTGTATCTGTTGGTCCCATACTCCTAATTTATCCCTCCCCCCACCTCTTTCCCCTTTGGTAACTGTAAATTTGTTTTTTATGTCTTTGAGTCTGTTTCTGTTTTGTAAATGAGTTCATTTGTATTATGTTTTAGATTTCATACATAAGTGATATCATATAATATTTGTCTTTCTCTGTCTAGCTTACTTCATTTGGTATGATAATCTCTAGGTCCATCCATGTTGCTGCAAATGGCAATGTTTCATTCTTTTTTGTGGCCAAGTAATATTCCACTATATATATATATATATTTATATATATATTTATATATATATAATGAAATATATGTATATACCACATTCTTTATCCATTCATCTGTTGATGGACACTTAGGTTGTTTCCATGTCTTGGCTATTGTAAATAGCACTGCTATGAACATTGGGGTGTATGCACCTTTTCGAATAGTGTTTTTGTCTTTTCCAGATATATGCCCAGGAGTGGGATTGCTGGATCATATGGTAACTCTATTTTTAGTCTTTTAATTTTGTTATTTTAAGAATGGTATATAAGGCTTCCCTGGTGGCGCAGTGGTTAAGAATCCACCTGCCAATGCAGGGGACCCGGGTTTGAGCCCTGGTCCGGGAAGATCCCACATGCCGCGGAGCAACTAAGCCTGTGTGCCACAACTACTGAGCCTGCGCTCTAGAACCCATGAGCCACAGCTACTGAGCCCACACACCGCAACTACTGAAGCCTGTGTGCCTAGAGCCCGTGCTCCGCAACAAGAGAAGCCACTGCAGTGAGAGGCCCGCGCACCACAAGGAAGAGTAGCCCCCACTCGCCGCAACTAGAGAAAAGCCCGTGCGCAGCAGCGAAGACCCAACACAGCCAAAAATAAATAAATAAATAAATTGGAAAAAAAAAAAGAATGGTATATAAATGGAATCATACAATATGTGACCTTTTGAGATTAGGTTTTTTAATCCAGCATAACGACCTTTTAAAATTCATCCGTATTGTCGCGTGCGTCAGTAGTTTGTTTTCATTGTGGAGTAGCATTCCATGGTATGGATGTTACCATGCCATTTTCAACCATTCACCTATTGAGGGAAATTGTAGTTCCAGTTTTGGGCTATTACAAATACTGATGCTATGAGAAATCATGTGCCAGCTTTTGTTCATTTCCCCAGAGTGCAATTGCTGTGTTACATTGGCTGTACCATTTTACATCCCCACCAGCAAAATAAGAGTGATTCAGTTTCTCTGCATCCTCTCTAGCATTTGGTGTTTGTTATGGGCTGGATTATGTCTTTCCTAAATTCATATGTTGAAGCCATAACCCCCAGTACATCAGAATATGATTATATTTGGAGATAGGGTCTTTAAAGAGGTGATTAAGGTTAAATAAGGTCATTGGTGTGGACCCTAATCCAATACAACTGGTGTCCTTATAAGAAGACATTAGGACTAAACATATGCAGAGAAAAGACCATGTGAAAACACAGGGAGAATATGGCCATCTACAAGTCAAGGAACAAGGCCTCAGAATAAAATCAACCCTGCCAACAGTTTGCTCTTAAACTTCTAGCCTCCAGAATTGTGAGAAATAAATTGCTGTTGTCTTCAGCCACCCAGTCTGTGGTATTTGTTATGGCAGTTTTAGTAAACAAATGCAGTATTGTCATAATTTTTTATTTTAACTGTCTGACAGGTGTGTAGTGACATCTCATTGTACTATTAATTTGCATTTTCCTAATGCCTAATGATGTTGAACATCTGCTCACGTGCTTATTTGCCACTTGTATATCATTTTTGGTAAAATGTCTCTTCATGTCTTTTGCCTGCTTTCTAATTGGATTGCTTGTTTTCATGTTGACTTTTAAGTGTTCTTTGGATATTCTAGAAATGAGACCTTTGTCAAATATGTGATTTGCAAATATTTTCTCCCCATCTATAGCTTGCCTTTTCATCCTCTTAACAGGGTCTTTCACAGAGCAAAATTTTAATTTTGATGAAGTCCAATTTATCCATTTTTTTCTTTTATGGATTGTGCTTTTGGTGTTATGACTAAGAACTCTTCACTAAGTCCTAGGTCCTGAAAACTTTCTCCTATATTATCTGTTAAAAATTTTATAGCTTTACATTTTACATTTAACTCTATGATCCATTTTGAGTTAATTTTTTTTAATAAGGTGTGAGGTTCAGGTCAAGTTTTATTTTTTGTTTTTGAGGAGTTTTTTTGTTTTGTTTTGTTTTGTTTTGTATTGCCTATGGATAGCCAGTTGCTCCAGTACCATTTATTAAAAAGACTGTCCTTCCTCTATTGGATTGCACTTGACCTTTATCAAAAATTACTTGACTGTACTTGTGTGGGGCTATTTCTCGGTTCTCTGTATTGTTCCACTGTTGTATAATATGTCGATCCCTCTGCTGAAATCACACAACCTTGATTACTGTAGCTCTACAATAAGTCTTGAAATCAGGTAGAGTGATTCCTCCCATTTTTTTCTTTTTCAGAATGGTTTTAGCTGTTCTACTTTCTTTACCTTTCTATATAAATTCTAGAATTATCTCACCTATCTACAAAAAATATTGCTAGGAATTGCATGAAAGCTGTGTATCAGTTTGGAGAGAATTCACATCTTTAGTATGCTGAGTTTTCCAATCCATGTATATGGAAAGTCTCTATATTTACTTAGATTGTCTTTGATTTCTTTCATCAGAATTTTGTAGTTTTCAGCATACAAGTCTTGTACATGTTTTGCTAAATTACACCTAAATATTTCACTTTTGGGGAGCAATTATAAGTGATGTTGTATTCTTAATTTTGATTTCCACATATTCATTATTAGTATGTACACAATTACTGGCATCTCTACTAGTATACAATTTATTTTATTT
Organism: Eubalaena glacialis; assembly: GCF_028564815.1. Taxonomy (NCBI): domain Eukaryota; kingdom Metazoa; phylum Chordata; class Mammalia; order Artiodactyla; family Balaenidae; genus Eubalaena; species Eubalaena glacialis. The sequence goes on from NC_083720.1 coordinate 51,933,411, forward strand.
TATTTTTTATAAATTTATTTTATTTATTTATTTTTGGCTGCGCTGGGTCTTCGTTGCTGCTCACGGGCTTTCTCTAGGCGCGGCGAGCGGGGGCTACTCTTCTTTGCGATGCGCGGGCTTCTCATTGCGGTGGCTTCTCTTGCTGTGGAGCATGGGCTCTAGGCACGTGGGCTTCAGTAGTTGTGGCACGCGGGTTCAGTAGTTGTGGCGCACGGGCTTAGTTGCTCCGTGGCATGTGGGATCTTCCTGGACCAGGAATTGAACCCGTGTCCCCTGCACTGGCAGGCAGATTCTTAACCACTGCACCACCAGGGAAGTCCCCTAAAATATTTTTTTAATACATTTATAGTAATGTTTCAATAGTAAACGCATTTAGTTTTTTACAACTTTAGTACTTATTTTGCCATTGCAAAATATAGCAGGAGGATGACTGGGCCTTAGCAGCTTAACTCAATCGTGTAATAAAAAAGACACTTCCCCATCCATACCATCCCTGAGGAAATGGCTTCAGTAGCTAAATTCTTATCAACTTCTGGTAACTTTTGCCCATACAAGAAATCAAAATGAATTAAAAAGGGGAATTTTCTCTCCAAAGACTAAATTTCTGGATTCATATACTTTTTCTATTTTATCTTCTTTATCTCCAGTGGTACATTTCCCCTTCTTGTCTGCTCTGGCCCCGCACACAGAACTCAAGATTATGGTGAGGAATATGGGAATACAACAGGATGAGACCCAAGGGAGTCACTTCCCTCAGCCATTTGTACGTAGAGCCACTTACCTGGTTGAGGCCCTTATCATCTCTCCTGGGGGAATATTGTAACAGCCTCCAATTGGCCTCCCTGCCTCCAGCCTCATTCTCTTCCCATTCATTTTCTGTACAGCTATTGCAGTTTTTTTTAAACAAATACATTTGCTCATGAGGCTTTCCTATTTAAATCTTTTTGTGATCCTGTCATGTGTACAGGATAGAGTAAAACACGAGATCCTTCATAAGGCCCAGCCACTCCAGCCAGTGTACTTTTTCTGTCTCCATCCTCATAAAGCCTAAACTCTAGCCATTGAACTACTCAGAATTTCCTGGATAAGCCAAATATTTTTGTTCATTCATATAATTTTCCTCTAATTTAAACTCTCATTACTCCTATGACAAAATACCTATCTTTAAAGACAAACTTAAAAAAAATCAACATTTCAGAAAGCCAATTACTTTCCTTCATCTCCTGTTTCAAATAAAATTTACCACTCCCTTTGTCATGTCCCATAGTCCTTTACCCTTTTACCTGTGACCTTATCTCCCTAATCAACTAGTGTGACACATTTTCTGATAAATATAATTATACTAATGAGGACAATCAGACAAAATACTTTAAATTAAGACTACATAGCACATTTGACAATATATTATAATTATAAACACATTTGATGGTATAATATCATCTTGATTTTAAGACACTATTGATTTTAAGATGGCATATTTATTTAGTAATACATTTTTTAAAAGACTATTAATCTACATCAATCTACATTTTTTAAACTGCCAAATTTATCCAGATAATTACATTTTACTTTTTTTGTTTAGTATTACAGAGTTTAAGTCTTCAGCATAATGAGAATCTAAGGGTCCTTCTGAATCACATCTCCTCACCTGCAGTTTGCATGGCATCACGGTTTATATCATGATCATTTTGTAATCTGTGCTGGTGATAGTGACCCCTTTAGCATCCTTAGTTAAGATCATTAAGTATGGAAGTATATTAAAGATTATCAAAGTTTTGTCATTGTTTCTTATTTGGTTAAACTCAGAGTCTTGGTTGCCATTTAATTAAATGATGTATTGCTGGAAGTTAAATGGTTTCTCTTTAAGTGAGAGGAAGCTTTAAACAGAGAGACTTCTAAAGCCTGAGTGATAATCTTTCATGGTGTGTGAGTTGGTTACACCTGCCTCTCCCAGGTTTGAAAGTTCTATCAGCTATTACTGAGAGACTTGGTCGTTTCTACTGTCTTTAATTGCATTGCTTGTTGAAGAGAGGAATTTGTTTGTTCAATTTTGTTTGTTTTAATTCTTCATCATAAAATAATTTTTTGGAAGACACTTAAGCAACAATTAGGAATCCAAAGTTAGTTAAAATTTTATCACCGATGCAAATAAAGGTGAGAAAAGGGTAACATACTCACTGTGCATCACTAAATACTCCCGTGCTCGAGCCTTCTCACTTGTGTTACCCCAGCTGGTGACAGTTCACTCTTCTGCCCGGCAGCTTGTAGGAAAGTAAAGATTGGCATTGATTGTAAAGGCCCATTTCAATTCCAGAAATATCAAAACAAACATTTGCATTTATCATCACAAAATTAAGGTATTGTTTATGTGTTTGTGTCCTTCACAAGACTCTAAGCTCCTAAGTTCTGCTATTTTTTCAACTTCATCTCTGTGTTCCTAGAGTCCAGTATGGTGCTTGGTATGTATTATGTGCTCAATAAATACTGTGGAATGAATGGGAAAATGCAAACTATACACTAGTTGGGTAACTAATTTGATACGTGTTCATGTATCAGTTATTTAGTTGGACTGACATAGGTTTGAAGGGGGTGATTCTCAATTTATTCTTCCTTTTTTTGTGAATTGTGATAGACATGTTTTGTTCCTCAATTTGAAGAATGTTTTTCTCCAGTTCAAGAGGAGAGAAGTCACATAAATGGATAGAATTTTCTTGCTTAGATTGCCCATGAATCTTTGGAAGCTGCTTCTACTTCTCTGATAAGCGCCGGTTCACAAACAAGTGAATAAACAAGTAGCAAACAAATATTATCAGGACATTTTAGAAATATCTGATAGTCCGTAAGGCCAGAGACTGATTTTTCAAGGAAGAGTGTGCTGAAAGCTGTGCTTTTTTATTGCACACATGTACTCATGTCATATCTAGGCTACTAAAATTGTTCTTGGTTCATATGATGGAATTAAGTAAAGCAATATTTCATGGTGCTATTCAAAGAACCTTCTCAACTGTTCAGGGGTTAGGACTAGATGCACTGTTTGCCCAGAGGCTCTTCAAAGAGGGAAGCATGTAAAGCCTGGGAGTGAGTGGGGTGTTCTAGTTATCCATTGCTTATAACAAACTATCCTGAACACATAACAATCATTTTATTATATCTCATGATTTTGTGTGTGAGGAATTTAGGCAGGGGTCAGCAACAGTGCTCCATGTGGCATCATGTAAGATCACTCGGCAACATTCGGCTGGAGGCTGGGCTGGCCAGGAGGGTACAAGTCGGCTTTACTCACATGTCTGGTGGCTTGGCGAGTGGGATGAAAGGCTCAGCTCAGCTGGGACTATCCGCTGGAGTGCCTATGTGTGGTTTTTCTCTCAAGGTGGCCTCAGGATAATTGGTTTTCTTACTAGGCAGCCCAGGGCTGCATGGCCATTTATGACCCAGTCTCAGAACCATATAGCGGCCCTTCCACCCTATCCTATTGGTCCAAGCCTACCCAGATTCAAGAGGCAGGGACACAGATCCCACCTCTGGAAGGAAGGAGTGTCAAAGATTTTGCAGCATTGTTTTAAAACTGCCATGAATGTGGATGTGGGGAGACTCCAACAGGAAGCCCCGTGTATAGGGGAAACGACTATGTGCCCATCAAGCCTGAAGAGCATGGTGAGGCTGCAAGTGGGAGGATGAAAAGTAAGGTCAGAATCTATCAGCAAGAGTCAGAGACTACATGATAGGAGGAACTGTTGGCATCACGTATTCAGAAGAAAGATCTATGAGCAGCAAGAAATGATGGCGTTTTCCTTTAGAAGTGGCGCAGTGCCTAGTGTGTGATATGCGTGATATTGCCCATCAGAGGAACTCATGACATGCGTGACATTGCCCATCAGAGGAACACATGATCATTGCTACTTTACGCTCGGACATCTGAGCAAGTTTGATAATGTGGTCACCGGAAATCAGCATTTCTTCTCAGCAACTCAGCCCTTTTTCTGTTCCACAGATCCCTTCTGTAAACTCTGACCAGGGATCACTGTGTTCCTGGCCTTTCCTCAAACAGAGGCTTCTGCTCAGTTCCCCGGTGCCCCCCTAGCTTAACCTCAGGGGCCGTGGGGCAGAGGGCCATGGACAGATTTGGGGCTTCTCTGGCTTCTTTAAACACCCAGTGGACCTCCATCTTCCTCAGCAGGTCTCAGATCTGTGCCCTGAATTCTGTCTTCCTTTATTATTTCCTCCACATCCTTCTGTCTCTTTCCTATTCTGCTGTTCCCATCCCCACGTTCCAGTTCACTCAGGGTCTTCTTGAGGCTTTCTCTGAGCTGATACTTTTCACCCCAGATTTCCCCACTAGCAACTCTCAGGATGGTTAACTGTTGAATTGTCAGGAAATTTGCCAGCTGGTTGATTTCACATGGGTAGTTTCAACTTGGCCATGGTAGAGTAGCTATAACCCAGCCCTCCCTACCCCAGAGCCAGTTGTTAAACACTTACCAGCACGTTATTGCCCACTTCTTTATGATTTTATTTTCTGTCCTCTTGCTTCGACCCACCTCTGTCTGAATTTACTTCAGAAATCACCATTTCCACTCACTGTGGAGTCACGGAACATTTGCATTTGAAAATATAAAATGGTTAAGAGCAAGTGGCTTCACCTTCTCTAAGCTCTCGTCTCCTGTCTGTAAAGTGGTGATAGCAACATCTTCCTTGGAGGTCGTGATGCGACGAGTCCAGGTCATGTAGGTCCGGGCTCAGCAAATACTCAACACTCGTTGGCTCTTGTCACTGTGCCGGTCCCCGCCCCACCCAGACTCAGGTTACTCCTTTATCCACTGATAGTTTTTGGCACTCTCATGTTCTATGAAAAGCTGGCACTAATGATTCATCAGTGCAGTGTGTTTTAAGCTGACAAAAATCACTTCAATGGTGGAAAAAGCTCACGACAATCAATCCACCCTCGTTTATACTTCTGTGATGAACTGTGAAACCCAGGTCTCGTTCTGCAACGCTAGATCCTGGGCAGTTTGAGGGATCTCAAACTGTGAATTCTTGGATTGTTATCTACATTGTCATTCTTTCACTTGGACAAAGCTGTTCTTCTGGGAATACCCATCTGGCACGTGTCTATATTCAACTGTGCCCTAATTTTGTAGGAACAGCTTCCCTGAGTTCATTGTGCATTGAGGTCAGATAAGAATCATTTGGGCAAAACAAGTTGTCCCCTCTTCTCCAGAGTCTGAAAAACGCACATCCCATCCTATGCATCATCTGACATGCGTAGTGGCTGTTAACATTGTTTTGCCCAATGGAATTCATATCTGATTCTTCCTGCAAGGCTAATTTAATTTGGAAAAGCCATTTTTTTATCCTAAAGTTATTATATTTGACGAGATTAATTGCCCCCTGCTTTCAAAAATGCATATTTCAACGGCTAACAAGGATGTCAAGAAATGCATAAAATAAAAATATAAGGCAGGAAAAAATAGCAGTTATTTGTTTGACGTTGGAAAGTGCCAAGGTCCTTTAATCTGCTGCTTCATGGTCCCAATGGACCATTTAAATGTAAAGTTAGGTTTACTGAGGTGTAATTTACATGCAGGAAAATGTAGCTATTCTGATGTAGAGTTCTATGAGTTTTGACAAACACATGTGCTGTGTAATCACCACAATCAAGGTATAGAACATTCCCAGTCCTTCTCCAAATTCCCTAAGGCCCTCTGATGCTGACTCCCCTCCCCCATCCCCAGGCCCTGGCAATCACTGATCTGTTTTCGGGCTCTATAGTTTTGCCTTTTTCAGAAAGTTGTATTAATGAAACATTACACTATGTAGCCTTTTGAGTCTGCCTCCTTTTACTCAGCTAATGCATTTGAGATGCACCCATGATGTGCCTGTACCGGTGGCTTGTTCTTTGTTATAGCGGAACAGTATTCAATTGTGTGCATGTACCACGGTTTGTTTATCCATTCACAGTTGAAGGACATTTGGGTTGTTTCCAGGTTTGGTTGTTTATGAATCAAGCCACTATAAATATCTGCATACAGATTTTCATATGGACATAGGTTTTCATTTCCCTTGGGTCAACCCTATGGGCCATTTTCTCAGCTCCCCCAAACTCCTGTGGCTGCTTCACATCTGCCTGCATTATCCTCAGAGCCCCAGCTTGGTGAGTTGAGCACCGTTCTTACTTCAAGCCGAGATGTGTGAATTCCAGAGCCAGGGAGCAGTTTTAGAATTTAGGTCTCTAGGCGACTGACCTACCCTCTCCTCTGAGGAGACAGGGAAATAAATAAAATGCAGAGAAATAGATGAATGATAGATAGAGGGAGGAGAGGTGGGCAAAATAAGGCGAGTGAGCACAAGACAGATCTCCTACATCAGGTGCTGTAATTAAGGGCTTCTTCTTAATTAGCAGCCCAGCTGCCTATAAAATTGAATTGTGTTTCTCTGCTTATAAACTGGAATTGTGACGCACTAAGTTATGATTTGCTTAAATCCACTCTTGCCATTTGTGCGTAGGAGCTAATGTATTTATTGCAGCTGATATCTGGACTAAAGTGAGATGATTAGGAGGTCTCTGGTCATCAGAGATTTCTATTAATAATTCGATTTGAAGAACAATAATAGCTAACACTGAGCGCTTGCCATGTACCAGATACTGTTCTAAGGACTTTACATATTCAAACTCAATTAATCCTCATGACAACCTTAAGAGCTAGCGGTAATTTCCCCCACTTTACAAATTTTATATAATCTGATGCACAGAGAGGTTGAGGACCATTAGCAAGTGGCAGTGCTGGAATAAACACAGGCCATCTGGCTCTCCAGCCCAATTGCTTAACCATGAGGCTATCCTGCCCCTAAACTGCCACGAAGAGCCAGACACTTCGTGTGTCTTCTCTGTTCTTCATACCTGCCCAGCAAGGTGACTCTTATTATCCCTATTTTACAGATGAGGGAATTGAGACTCAGAGAAATTAAGTAACTAGGTCAAGGTCCCCGGGCCTGTGGGTCATGGAATTGGGAATGGAATCCGAGTTAGTTCCCGTGCTCTCCACCACTTCTTCCTGCCTCTAATAAAATCCTTTGGCTCGCCATGGACTTGACCTAAGTTGAGAGGCTGTCGAGGACATGAAATGAAGATGAATCTGTCTGAGGCTGTGTTAACCTGCTCTCCAGGCTCAGCGCATGCTGCCTGCGTGTTTCTGCCGGGACCTGGCTGCATGTGGCCTGCTAGCCCCAGAGAGGAGCTCTCTGGGGACCAGGAGTCAAATCGTAAAAATATTCTTATTTTTTCCCAGGACTTTTCTCAAACAATAAACTCCCTTAGAAAAGTTGGGGGGAAAACACACAGACACAAATAAATACTTATTGAGAATATGTTTATAATAGATGTCTTTTTGCATTCGACTCAACTTTCCTTAATAGGCTGCTTATTCTGGGCATCATGCTTGCTCTAATTAGTTTTTTTATCATGTGATGGTTGGTCTCTGGAGGAAGACAGAGCTTGAAAGCGTGAGCCGCAGCCATATTTAGCTGTAAAACCACCAAATAAGCTCATCATTGCCTTGGCTGTGCTTCTGTGAGGTGGAGGTGAGGGCTGGCCCAGTCCTTACAAATCTCACCTTGCATAAAAATGCCCTGACGTTGGGGATGCTTGGTTTTCATTATTTATTTTATCGTCAATGGGCATCTTCTCCGTGCTCAGCTCTGCGTTCAGCACTTTTGGACTTTTGCTACCTCTAGCCCCCACAGCCGACTTTCTGTACACATCTGTCCCCCTACTAAATTATGGGTTCCTGAGTGTAGGGAACTATGTCATCAGGGATGAATTGGATCTGGTTTCCTATCATCCAGGAGCCCCTAGTTTAGTAAGAGAAACCAACATATATATAAATAATCTGAAAACATGGCACTCTGTGATAGTGCGATAGTTTTATAACAATAATAATTAACATTTGAGGAAAGGGTATCATGGTCCTGGCCCTGTGCAAAATCCTGCAGTGTTTATATATATCTTTAATCCGTAGGGAAATCAGTGCTGTATCAGTTATCTGTTACCATAAAAGGCTGTGTAACAACCATAAAACCTCAGTGGCATGCAACAACATTTATTTTTGCTCACAAGTCTGAGCATTGGCTGGGAGCTTCTGCTTCTGGGGCAGCGGGCTGTTGGCCGAGGCACCTTGGCTGAGTTCTCCCATGCATCTGGGTGGATGGGTGCTGGCTGGTCTGAGAAGGTCTCAGATGAGACACTTTGCTTCCATTTTACTCTGTCTCTCCTCCTCCAGCAGGCTAGCTCTTGCTTATTCTCATGGCAGAGGCAGGATTCCAAGAAGCACGTGGAAGCACACAAACCTCTAGAGAACGAATCTCGAAACTGGCACACAGTCAATTCTGCTTCATCTGCACTTGGCCAAAGCAAATTTACAAGGGTAACCTAGATTCAGGGAATGGGGGAGAGGCTCCACCTCTTAAAGAGAGGAGCTGCAGAGTTATTCTGTGAAGGGCAGGGATGCCAGAGCAGTAAAGAATCGTAGTAGACATTTTTGTAATCTACCACAGGAACTACTATCATCCCCATTTTACAGATGAAGAAACTGATGCCTAAAGAGGTACCTAAGCTCACACAGAAAGTACTGGCATCATAAAGAAAAGGGCTATGGAAGTACTGATGAAGGAAGAGATTGATGCCTTTATGACAGACTTGAAATCTTCTTTGGTGTGGGGATAAATCAGAACTGGGGCACTGTAGCAGGTGCTGTTGATGCCTCACCCCAGTTCATACCAGGACCACCTTTGAGCTCACCAGCAGCTGTGGGGGACAGCCTGCAAGCTTCTCACCTCAAGGGACTCTCTGCTTCTCTGCTTGAGGCTTTCTCCAGGGTCATCAAAGTTTGCTCTGTCTCCTTGCAGGGGAGCCTGCAAGTGTCAGAGTTAATGCCCCCAGGGGCAACCCTCAGCCAGCGTGAGGTAGGAGCTAAGGAATCCATACCCCAGCTTCCCCATCCTGGGTGGAATAATTCTGTGGCACATTTTCAAAGTTCCTCAGATGACCCCCCCTTGGGGACTGAGCCCCAGGTTACTCTCAGTAGTAAACTGCTCATTAACACACACCTTATCACTCTCCTCTTTCAAGGAAGACACCTGCACCCAAGCCCTTGTCTTAGGGTCTGCTTTTGCAAGAAATCAAAGGAAGACACCTTGAAGGACGGACAAGATGTTGACAAATAGAAGAAGCCTGGTGCAGTGTTCCAGGTAGAGGATCTCATTTGATAAGGTCTTGAAACTGTTCTACACTCGTCTATTTTGTTTGGTCAGAAGTACTTTTCAGAACATGGGACTGGTTTTGAAACATGTAGCGCACAAAGCAAACATGAGGGATACCGCTTAGCTTGTTACTCATTAGGCACATTAATGTTTTTTTGCTTCTCAAAAAATTAACTTTTCTAGTTATAAAAGAAATGCAGGCACATTGTAGAAAAATTGGAAATGCAAAAGAAAGTAAAAAGAAGAAAAACACATAATCCTACCACACAGAGGCAATTCCCCCTAAATTTTCTTCTATATTTTCCTCTGATTTTTCTTGTATGTATATTTTAATATGTTTCAGGTATACTATTTATTCAGTTTTGGACTCTTCTTTTCCACTTGATATCAGAGCAAAAGCATTTTATAACATTATTAATAAATTTCCAGAAATCTAACTTCTAATGGCTGCTTTATATGACAGCATGTGAAGGTGGCATAGATTTACCTAACCATTCCCCCAGTTCTGGACATTGTGTCTAAATTCTCCTTGTGCAAATAATACTATAGTCACATCATTGTGCAATCACATTTTATATTAATTTCAGATTATTCCTTTTAGGAATGATTCCTAGAAATAGAATTAGTAGGTTACAGGGTTTAAACGTTTTCAAAGGCTTTTGGCCACCAAAATCTTAACTTTAACATTTAGGTTTTGCCCAGCCCAGTTATCTGTCTTAGTACCTGAAGAGGATTTTAATTCAGAACCTTATTCAAACAATCAATGTATATTTATTGAGCACCTATTATGATCAGGCATGGTTCTCAGTACTAGAGATACCAATGAACAAAACATACAAAAATCCCTCCCCTGGGAAGTACAAGATGAGCCTCAGACATCTTCTAATGAATACTAGAGCGTAAGGAGGTGCTTAAAAAAATGATGAGTGCATGTAGGGAGGACCCAAGAGCCTGCTTGAAAGGGTTCCCACCAGCAAAATGGGATAATGTGAATATCAAATAATTAAGGAAAACAGTGAATTATAAACTATTGGAAAAATAGAAATCGATGAATCCATTGTAATAATAGGTAGATAAACAAACACACAAGGGAGAAAGGAAGGCTCTTGCTTATAGTAAAATGCCAAATTCTCACCAGCCAATGGGCAGGGAGTGCTGAAGTGGGAAATTACCATTTTATTACTATCATAATAAAGATTGGCTTAGGCAAGAATCACCAACAGATTAAATCTAGGAGGTAATTTTCATAAGGAACAGGAGATCTGCATGGCCTTAAGTGTCTCTCTAGAGACTGGTCACCATTTGCCAAGGAAAGAACAGTAACTATTCAGTGCAGAAATCACACAACACCTCGACCAGATGATAAAAATTGATATCACCCATGAGGGGCAGAGGGATGGTGTGTGCTTTCAAATGTCATTCATTGAGAAGGACACATCAATGATGTATTCTGGTCGGGAAAGCCTAACCTGACTATAACTATGAGGAAATATCAGACCAATCCCAAATGAGGAAAGTTCTATTGAAAGAGAGAGAGGGAGAGAGAGAAGCACTATAGTCTTCAAAAGTGTCAGTGTCATAAAATACAAAGAAAGGCTGAACTGGGAAAAAAATGCTATAAAGAACAGTATTAGGTCAATTGACATCATTGGGTCAATTATCAGCTGGAATACCCTAAACACATTAGATAAGAGTTAAATTCTCTGAAGTTGATAACTGTGTTATGGTGATTTAGAATATCCCAATTCTTAGGAAATACACACTGAAGTAATTAGGGGTAACAGGCCATGATGTAGGCAACCTACTCTCAAATGTTCAGAAAAGTATTATGTAATTATATAGTATGGTTGTATAATTAAAATAATCACATGTGTTTTATGTATGAGAGGGAGTAAATTATAATGCATATGAATAAAATGCCAGCAATGTGTCAATCTGGGGATAGGGCTCATGGGTGTTCCTTGTCCTATTCTTATGTTTGCCACTCTTCTGTGCGTAAAATTATTTCCAAATCAAAAATTTTGATCTCATAGAGCCCACATTCATTAAGATTACAAAAAGATTGGGGGAGAATCACTGAATCCACACAGTGGAATGAAAACTGTGTTCAAACACTTAACTAAATGTTTGCTTAAGCATAACCAGCCTTCCAGTGTTACCTTCCAGTACCCTCTCTCTAGGTTGGGATGGGGTCCTTAACCAGTGGGGTGTATGTCCTCGGCCTGTGTTCCACTTCTTCATGGTTATGCCCACAACGTCTCATCCCCCTATTGTTCTGCATGATGATATTTCCTATTTCAGGGCTATATTGGCCAGGTTCTAACCAGGACAGCGGAAACCTTCTGGATATTTAAAACAGAGGGAGTTTAATGTGGGGAATTGGTTACATGGGTGATGGAAATGTTAAGAAGACAAATGGGAGATCGAGGCGACCCAGAGATTTGCAACAGCAGAAAGCCACTGCCGCCTCTGAGCTGGAGGGACAAAGGGGGAAGGCAGCGTTGCTGGAGCCCAGGGGCCGGGGTCACCTGGAGACACAGGAACCGCCACAGGCCTAGCTGGCAGGAGCTGGCAGCTCAGACACAGCCCTTGCTAGAGGAAGTCCCTGCTTCTCCCTCCTCCAGCTCCAGTCTCCCACGACTGCCTCCCCGTGGCTGAGCCCGAGGCAGCCTGGGAAATGCAGCTGCAGGGTCAGCCCATCTCTCACCCTCTTAACACAGACACCTTGTGGGAGGTATAGCAGAGCAGGAGGAGGATGAATAATAGATCTTAGGGCAGCCACTCCTGTGGCCTCATTGCTATTTGCAGAAAGTTCTTGGCATTGGCATCCACAATGTTCAAAATCCCCTCTATGTATATTGTCTAGGGAGGCTTGGCCTCTCTCCTGTCCTTTTTGTAAATTTTTGGCCTAGGTTCTTGGGCCTGTGACTCTGTCTCTATTCTGAGCCCTCTCTCTGTTGGCCATGAGTCCTCTCAAGTCGACCTGTGTCAGCCGTGGTTTCTGCAGCCAGGCAGATCCCTTTGAAGTCCTGCATAGTTTTCACATTAATGTTTATATTGTGGCTGCACCTTTGAGGGTGCTAACCATGCACTTCTCTCCCTCTCTGTGGTCTAGTTGCTGTTTCCCAAACACCATCTGTAATCATGTGAGCAGGATTTTGCACCCCTTTGGTGAGAAAAGTCTCTTTTTACTTGGGACCTGGACTGAAAGCAGAGTTCCCCATTGGGTGGTGCTATGGCCCATCCTGTGTCCCATTACTGAAAACAACCCTAGCATCACCACTCAAGGATGCTGCTGCTCTGATCACCTCAGACCCAACGGCTTGTTAGCCTGTGCTTTTTCATGGTCTTCTGTCTAAGAGTGGAAACAATGGGACTTGACTTCCCATTTTTCCTGGAAAATTAATTTATTCTTTCCATGTCCATGCTAAGGATGGCCAGAAGGTTGAAACAGGCACATATTGGAAATACCACTGGGGGAAGGGCAGGTACCCCTATCTCAGAGTGACTAAATGTCAGCGATCTAGATGTCCCCGATTCTCTCAGCCTGCAGTCGCCTTGTCTTTAAAGATTTAAAGATCAACTCAAATTCCTATCTCACTTTTGCCAGAAATCAGCATCCCTCCCAACAAACCATACTATTCTCTGTGACTTTAAGTTCCTCCCAGTCACCTCTGGCTTCAGTTTCCTGCTTCCATTTGATTCTCAATCTCCATTCTACGTCCTCTATGCTGTTCCTTTTCCACATTGCCCGATCGGTGTCATTCTTAACATCATGCAGGTCCTTGACCTTGGAGGCCATGTGTTTCAAATGCCGTGTCCTCATTGTGGCCAGGGTGAGAAATGAAGGCGTGTTGTGTTCAGGTTCATTTGTTTCGGGGTTTATCTGGGATTGCAGCCAGTACTGCTTACTCAAGTACATGCACTTCCCTAAAATCGCATGTTGACAAAAGCATAGCAAACTTTTACTGAAATTTTGAGGGTATGGGGGCTGCTTTTAACTCAGTGTAGCACATGCAAGTGCATATGCATACATACACACCCCAACTTAAAATTAAACATTAAACATCCCTATTAAGTCCATTGGTCTTTCTTGTACCATGAACTTCTTACTGGCCAGTCTTCCATGTGAAGACATGATCTCTCCCCATATTCTCCATTCGTTTCTTTTTTACATCTCTTTTTTCTTATTTCCTCCATTTTAGAGGATAGCCTCCAACCCAGCCACCCTCTCTTTATATCTTCCTAAACCAAGCAATTCACTCCCCCCCACCCTGAGTGCTAGCCTTCCGTAACCAGAATGGTTTATCAGAATTTTCACTAAATAAAAGACGGTTCTCTCTCTCAGGTACCCCATAGCTAATGTATTTGTAGATATGGGATGGGAGTGGGGATCAGAGGGGAGAACACAGGAAGGGGGTTTGACAAATGTCCCTTGTGAAGGGGACAAAATAAACATGTTAAACTTGAGAGTAATTTGGACAATTTTCTGCTCTCCTAAACATCTACCTCACAGTCTCTAACTCGGTGCTTTGTTCTTTTGGACTCTGAAAGTTTTTGGTCTTCAATAATTCTCTATTAAAATGCAAATACCTACTGGGAGTTGTTAAGCCTTATCAGTTAATAGTTGACTGTTGCATGAGCATAGGATCCTGCTTTAATGGGGCCAGGATTGCAGAGGGATGGGGTGATATTGTGGAAGGACAAATAGACATAGGAAGAAGGGGAGAGAATATTTATTGAAGGGGTCATTTTGGGGTCTTTCTTATATTTTGACCAGAATGAACTCAGCTCACCACTTTCCATAGCCTTTTCCTTTGCCTTCTCAAGAGGAGACATTTTTAAATGGTTGGTTTATTTCCCCTTGACCTGAGAGTAAGTTGAACTAAGGAGAGATGCTGGAGCTTCTCTCCTTTGTCATGCCTAAATTAGAAAGATTAAAAGTAATCCAAGGAAATAGCTACAACAGAACCCCCCCTCCAGTTTAAATTTAACTCTGTTTGATGGCATCAGTCCCGTGGCAAACACGTGGCTTTGGTGGCTCAGTGGGTGGCAGCAAAGCCTGGATATGGCCTGGATGATGGTGTGCTTCTTCCGTGGTAGGAGGTAAGCCAAATTCCTACCAGCGCCCATCAGGAAGGACCAAAAGAGAGTGCAGATGCACACTGCCAATCATCCCAACTCCCGGGAAACCACAGAAAGCTCACAACCTCCAGAAGAAATGAAGGTATTGTCAGCTGAGTCCCAGCAGCCTTCCAGCTAGAGCACCTTCTGCATCACCTGTGCGCTCTCTACCTACTGTGCATGTCTTCTCTCCCCTGCTGGACCGTGAATGTCTTCAGCAGGAGCCAAGGCTGCTTCATCTTCAAGTGCAAGTCCAAAATGCTTTCAGAATAAATGCATTCATAAAGAATAAGCAACAATGCAGGATCATTCCAAAGCAGAATGTGGAAATAAATGAAATCTTTGCCACCCTCCCATCCCTTTCCCCCAGGATTCAGTTTTCCCTTTCAGTGCTAATATTAAAATATATAACAACCAGGAAGGCACCAGCACCAACCAATGAGAATAGAAGCAGGCTTGCTCAGAAGCTGAGTCCTGGGCCACCTGCTGTGTGGGATTAACCCTTTAGTTCCTGGAGCATCAAGTTTGGGAAAGGTTTGCCCAGTTGGCTCAGGATAGCATTAATTTACCCACCAATGTGGAAACATTCCAGTAGTTTAACAACCTTATGGCTATCCTGATGTGTCCTGCCTGAGTACCAGCCCCTGCCCCATTCTAGGTACTCTGCTCCCAGCTCCAAAGCTGGGGTGAAGCTGGGCCTATGAAAGCTCTACCTTGCATTGGCCTGTGCACTTTGGTTGGGGGGAGCTGTCAGGGGGCTCAGTCCTAGAGCAGGGGTCGGGGTCGTTCTGAAGAGGCCCAGGGCCTGGTGGCTCAAAAGGCAGTGTCTGTGTAGCTCTGAGCTGGCAGGACAGGGCACATCTTTTCCTCAGGCCCAGCAAGCATATGGTCACTGGCTTTGGTGCCAAATTCCCTGCGGCTTGTAAGAGCTCCAGAGAAAGGCTTGCTATGACACTAAGACATCAGCTTTCTATTCTATTTTTTGCCTTGCTTATTCCCACTATTGAAGAAAAAAAAAAAAAACTTCCCTTCCCCCACAGCCCTCATCCCCCTAAAAAAATTATCTTTAGGCAAACCCAGTTCTCCTGCTCGCTGCTGAAAGAAAGGAAAAGAAACTGTTTTAGTTGCATGCGTATTAGATCCAGTGTAGGGTTCACTTTTACTACCTCTGTCCTCATTCATGCATCAAAGCTCTCAGTCTAAGACAGGGTTAGGGGAACCCTGACTCTTGGGGTCTTTGAGTGTAATCGTGAACCTGGTTTGGGGGGAGACAGGAGGAAGAGAGCAAGAAAGTGAGCTATTTTCAGTTTGTCAAAAATCCAAATGGAAATTATAGATGAACACAGCACCCTTGTGTGCAACTAGAGAAATTCAACTTGAGCCAGCTTAGGGGGAAAAAAAGTGGAATTAATTAGCTCATGAAATCAATCCACAGGAAGAACTGGGGTGTGCTGAGCCTCAGGGACCGCTGGGACCAGTGCCTTAAATGTCACCAGGACATTCTCAAATTTTCCTAGCTCTCACCTGTGCTCTTCTCTGAATATGGGCCTTATTCTCTAGATCGGTGGTTCTCGACCAACGGTGGAGAGTGACTTTACCCTCCAGGGGACATTTGGCAATATCTGGGGGGAGATGCTACTGGCATCTAGTGGGTAGAGGCCAAGATGCTGCTATACATTCTACAATGCACAGAATAGCCCCCCTAAAACCAAGGATTATCTGACTCAAACTGTCAATAGTTGTTGGGAAACCCTGGTCTAAGACCGGCTTCTTCCATGTGGTTGGAAACTGGCTGCTCCCACGCCTACATCCAACAGCTTTGGTAGCCCAAGGGGGACTGAGACTTGCTCCTTCCGATGCAAATGTCAACAATCCCAGGAAAGCTCCCTGATTGGCCCAGCTTGGCCCAGAGGCTCACCCTAGACTAGTCAGTAGGTCCAGAGAGGTGGGATTTTAAAAGACCAGAGAAGCCCTTTCTAGAACTTCATGGTTGAAGTTGGGAAGGAGCTTTCTCAGAAGTAGGAAAGTAAACAGCAGGGGAAAAATGACAATAAAATTACAAATGCTACTATTGAGTAAGTTCAGTTTATTTGGGAGGCAACATCTTTTAAAACTAGGGATATGGGGGAGCCAGTAAAGAGAAGTGAGCTTTGGTGGAGTAAAGGTTGGGAACCGTATTAATACCAAACCCTCCACTAAAATACTGCACAGGCCAGGCCAGTGTCCTCTGATCCAGACCCCTTTTTTCCCATTCCTCCCTTGAAGACAATTCCTGGGGGACCCGTTCTCGCTCAGAAACTATGGGTGGTAAGTGGCTATTCAGATAAACTAATTATCACTAATGTTTAGCTAGCTAATGAGTTATTCTTTCCAGATGACATAAGGCCTAACCCCATTACAATGTGCATATCCTTTAAAAGGTGCTTAAAGGAGGAAATAATGGTAGAAATTTCAGGCAAATAGGAGCTTGGTGGGAAGGTATTTTTGTTTTGGTGTCCTCTAGATTCAGGAGGTAGCAGGTTACACTATAATTGAATAAGACATGTTCAAGGTCAACATATTCTGAAGTATGTTCTATGGAACACTGAGTCCCTAGGATGGTAGAAGGTATTATTGAAAATAAAGATTTCATAATCAAGTCAGTTGGGAAATGCTGGTTTAGATGACATTTAGTGGGTTTCTTTACTATAGGACTCAGAGCTTTTAATAGTATGGGTGTTGTGATTCTCAAGAAGAAACTATATAGTATGCAGACTTCCCAAAATTTTGAGGTCAAGGAACCCCCTTTGTTGAGACATATTTTACATAGGGTGACCAGTCATATTTTACACCTGCTGTCCTTGCATAATTGCTAAAGGCATCTACTTTAATTCCCCAAAGTGTACCAGTTTGGAGAGTAAATTATATGGTCACCCTATTCTAACAGAAACACACTTTGGAAAATGCTTTTCTATTGTCATCTGTATTTTGAGAGAGCAACTTTTTATACCACCTTCGATCAGCCTTAGGAATTCTTCTCGCTGGATTATTTATCACTACTTGGGCATCAAACTTAGAGTGGATTCTTAGTTCTCTCTAGATGAACACAGCATGAGAATTATCTGGAACAATGGTTTCCCATTGTCCCCCAGAGCACAATTTAGAACACTAAATTGACCCCTCCTATCAATGTTAATATTAGAATCCCAGAATCAAAGCACAGACTTTTAAAATTAGACCCTAAGGTCATTGCATTATTTTTATTTATTTATTTATTTATTTATTTATGGCTGCATTGGGTCTTCGAGTGGGCTTTTCTCTAGTTGCGGTGAGGGGGGGCTACTCTTCGTGGCGGTGCGCAGGCTTCTCATTGCAGTGGCTTCTCTTGTTGCAGAGCGTGGGCTCTAGGCACACGGGCTTCAGTAGTTGTGGCTCGCAGGCTTTAGAGCGCAGGCTCAGTAGTTGTGGCACACGGGCTTAGTTGCTCCGCGGCATGTGGGATCTTCCTGGACCAGGGCTTAAACCTGTGTCTCCTGCATTGGTAGGTGGATTCTTAACCACTGCGCCACCAGGGAAGCCCAGGTCATTGCATTATTAAGGAATTGTTTGTAAGAGACAGAAACTCAAATTGAGTTTCTGTCAAAAAAGAAGGGAAGGAAGGAAGGAAAGAAGGAAGGAAGGAAGGGAGGAAGGGAGGAAGGAAGAAATTTAGGGAATAAAATTCTAGAAGCAGAGGACAAAATTCAGGAACTAGAACACCTTTGAGTCCCTGGAGGGCTGGACCCAGTTTCTTGCTGTTTCAGGATTCTGTCTCCAATCACGGTTTGTCTCTGCCTTAGCATCAATCTGTCCCACGTCAGACCATGTTGCCTCTATAGATGCTGGTGATTACAGAAGACAAATTTATGACCTGCAAGTATTCACATAATAAACATCAGATGAAACAAAGACAATCATTTAAAAATTAGAACCATGAGCAAAAACATTAAGCAATGTAGAGTGGTTTCAAAGGAGGACAGGACAAAGGGGTTTTGTTTTAAGGTCAAAGTGTAGGACAAAAACCAATTCCTGTACATAATGACCCTTGGAAGTCCCTTAAATCACCTATAAAGTACAGTATATATGGTTTTACATCCTCAACTCTTGATATGTACAAGTGACAGAGGCATGCAGTAATGTGAAGAAAATAAGGAATAATGTACAGAAAAATAATGAGTACATGTGTAAAACATAAACTTCCAGACTTTTTACTTTCATAGAAGAGAGCTGAGAAATGGAAGAATAAAGAAGAAAATAAAGGAAAACTACAGATGGTTTCTTCAACTGAGCACCAGATCAAGTACTCAGTTTAGAATTAAGGGGTATTTTGTACCAAAAAAAATGTGTCTTTAAATACTAGATGATATTTAGGGCAGAGACCATGAAACACTTACAGGGAGAAGAGCTGCATTAAGTTTTCAGTCTCATGCTCACACCGAGCTTGGTTCCCTGATGGGAGGTGGGGAAGAGCCATCTGCCCTATTTTGACTCTGTTTACTTTTCCTTTTGGTTTTCTTCCTCTCCTTCCCCTTCCCTTTAGCCCTCCCTCTCTCTCTCCCACCTCTCCCCTTTCCCTTAAGCCAGTGTGGTAGGCAATGTAATCTAGTAGTAAAAAACACAGGATATGGTTGCATCAATGTAAATCCCACCACTCTCACTATGGACCTTGGAAAAGTTACTTAGTCTTTCTATACCTCATGTATAAAATGGGGGCAATGATAGAACATGCCTCCGCATTTTGTGATGATTCAACGAGATAATTCATGCAAAGCACTTAGAACAGTGAAGATACTTATCACCACTATTACAGCTATTACTACTGCGACTACTATTAGCACTGTATGATAAAGCCAAGAGGGTCTCAGTTCTCTGGGGACCTTTATTTATTTCCACTTTGTTCATTTCCTCCCAGTCCCCAGTGTTTGTTTTGTTTGTTTGTTTGTTTTTCTTTTAAACCCATCTTTGACTGGTTTGTGCCTTATGGAGAGAAAGCCTCTTTTGATTCTTTCTTCAGGAGTTACACTCCATTCCTCATTCATTCATTCAGCATATGTTTATTTAGTGGCTTGTATGTCCCAGGCATAATTCCAGGTGCTGGAGATATAGCAGAAAACAAATCAACACGAATCCCTGCCCTTGGGAGCTACTATGCCAGTAGGAGAAGGAAGCTGTGAAGGGGAAATTTTCAAGCTCCCTAGTTTATAATTCAAATTATCTTGTCTATCTCCCCTCTCCTGCTCCAGCTTGCTTGTCTCTAATTTCCTGATGCCACCTCCTTGGTTTATGTGTGAATACCCTAGGTTGTCCCAGAAAAGATTTCAGGCAGCTTCCTTGGCTTTTAACCTCATTGCTTCCAAATGACTTGTTCCGTCCCCTGCCACATGCAGTGATGTTTTCCTAGATGCTGTTCACCTTTTCCAAGCTGGATCCATCTCCTGCCTAGTCTTTCAGAGTCCCTTCCTTTGGTGGAGGCAACAAATCCCAATTTAGTATCACTTGTGATTATAATTAATGTGCTGTTTACTCCCTCTTCCAGATCATTAATGAAGATGTTAAATGAGACCAGAATGAAACCGTGTTTCCGTGGCATCCTGCTAGACACCTTCCAACAACTTGACACCCTGCCATTTGCTGTTTCATTACCCTTTGTTTACCTTGCGAGCCCAGGCCCTTGCTTCTCAAAGAGGCAGAAAGCTTGATATTTCTACTGCTGCAGAGATGCCACTTAAAGGTGGAGCTATTAAAACCTGGCAGATTGTCAATACATCCTTTTGAATTTGAATTAAATGTGGATTATGAATAGAGCATTGTCAGTAAATACTTGGTTGCTCTCCCTCCTCTCAGATGCCTTTGTTTTCCCTGGACTTTCTGCAGCTGTTCTGTCTTTCCCAGAGCAGAGAAGAGAAGATGGTTGGATCAGCTTAACTATGAACTGGAAAGTTACTGTTACATGTGAAGGCTGTGCTAGATGGATTGCATTCATAGCCCCTGTTTTTCTCCCTTCCCTGTAACCACGCCCTCCCCATGTAACCTTGCAGAGCCCCCTTCCACTCTGATTCTGGCCCAGCCATGTGACTTTCTTTGACAGAGGGATTTTAGCAGACATAATGCAGACATTGGCTTGAAAAACGTCACTGTATCTCTCTGCTTG
Organism: Eubalaena glacialis; assembly: GCF_028564815.1. Lineage (NCBI taxonomy): Eukaryota > Metazoa > Chordata > Mammalia > Artiodactyla > Balaenidae > Eubalaena > Eubalaena glacialis. The sequence continues at coordinate 51,953,959 of NC_083720.1, forward strand.
CGTTCTTGCACCTTCCACCACTGTGGTGAAAACAGGCCTGGGAGAGCCTGTTGGAAGATAGGACACACAGAGCAGAGCCCAGTCACCCCAGCTGCCCAGTCAGGACAACTAGCTGACCTCCAGATGCATGAACAATAAGTATATTGCGTATGAGGGCTTGTGGTTTTTTGTTACACAGCAGTAGCCATGGTAATAGAAAACTGATACAGTAGCACACATCTGGAGTCTCATGGCCTGGAAATGCACTGATTTCTTTTTTCTTTTTTTTTAAATGAGGGGCAGATACTATTATTATTATTTTTTTAAAATAGATCTTTATTGGAGTATAATTGCTTCACAGTACTGTGTTAGTTTCTGTTGTACAACAAAGTGAATCAGCCATATGCATACATAGGTCCCCATATCTCCTCCCTCTTGAGTCTCCCTCTCACCCTCCTTATCCCACCCCTCTAGGTGGTCACAAATCACGGAGCTGATCTCCCTATGCTATGCTGCTGCTTCCTACTAGCTAACTATTTTACATTCGTTAGTGTGTATATGTCGATGCTACTCTCACTTCGCCCCAGCTTCCCCCTCCCTCTCCCCATGTCCTCAAGTCCATTCTCTATGTCTGCGTATTTATTCTTGCCCTGCCACTAGGTTCATCAGTACCATTTTTTTTTAAGATTCCATATATATGCGTTAGCATACGGTGTTTGTTTTTCTCTTTCTGACTTACTTCACTCTGTGCGACAGACTCTAGGTCCATCCACCTCACTACAAATAACTCAATTTCGTTTCCTTTTATGGCTGAGTAATATTCCATTGTATATATGTGCCACATCTTCTTTATCCATTCATCTGTCGATGCTTCCATGGTCCTGGCTATTGTAAATAGCGCTGGTTTTCCACATAGTGTGTTCTTGACGCAATCCTTTATAAGAAAGGAGAAGGAAAAGTTTTCTAAGTAGAGATTCGGAAGCACAGAATAGATCCTAGCGTCTGGCTTCAGGCTTTAAAAAGCAAAACCAGAATACAACTTCCATTGTTTTCAGCTCAAGATTGTTAAAGCAGGTACGGAGCACAGGTACGGTGTGTGGCGTGTCCTAGGAATTCTGACAAGTACAGTCACCTTTATGTGGGGAGGGGCTATGGGAGCTACAGCATTTGCAGTGCGCTGAGAAACTCCTTTTCCCAGTGAAGACAGAAAAGGGGAATGAAGGCTGTTGCAAGAAGAACACGAGTGCTCTTACTGCCGCTCAACCCTCAACAATTGTTTGCTGCTTCCCTTTCAAATATTTACCTCCTGAAACTACCCCATCACTCAGCCCGTGGTCGAAGAGTGTCCCATTGGTTTGTGGCAGCCTAGTAGTGATAGGTGGCCTTAGTCGGATGGGCTAAGCCTGGAAAAGCTCTGTGTATGCTGCTGTTTATACTTCCTGAGTGGAAGCCACACGCTCCTGAAGTGTGGAAGAAGCAGCCTCTAATTGCTCCCTGGGGCCTTTCTCAGCCAGGGCCCCTCTAGGCTTCCTCTTCACGGCTAACACCCAGCCCTAGGACCTTGCTAGCAACAGCAGGGTGGGCCTCAGCCTGTTAGACAGGCAGAATCCCAGGTCCCTCCCAGATCCACTGAATCCATATCGACATTTTCACAAGAACCACAGGGGATTCGTGTGCACGTTAAAGTGTGAAAAGCAACGCACTAGGGGAATTCAGAGCTTTTCTAGTGTAGTAAGTTATTTCTCTTGGGGTCAGCTACCTCCTCTAGATGGTGGGCTTCTTGAGAGCAGGATCACATCTTTTGGATTTCTGTATCCCCAGCACTTCATGCTGTGTTTGAATATAGTAGGAGCTCAAAACAAACCTGTTGAACCGAAGTGAGTGGATGTTACGGGGCAGCCGGACGCCTCAGGCTACTCCACTCCCTACAGACACACCTTTTCTTTCCATGATTCCTGAGCCTCCTGGAGTGGACGCCACCTTGAGTGTGCAGATTTGCCCAAACGAAGCAAACTCTGCACGGGCTCTGGGCAGCTCTGCACACTCCAGAGATTTAGGTTGGAACACTGTGATGTAAAGCACGGCATCAAGTGCCTCGGAATAAGCGAGGTTTGGACCAGAGTCCTGCATATATTGGAATGTCAACACTGGACCTAAATTAGGGCCCTAGTGAAAAACTTGCTAGACCTTCAAGAGAGGACATAGAAATAGACCAGCGGGCAGGAAGGGAGAGAGAGTGAGGAGGAGGATGGTAAGAAACCAGGGGGAATGACAGCGAGGGAGGGGAAGGAAAGAAAAAATAGGTCAGAGCTTATGGAACCTAAATTTTACCTTCTTATTTTCTAGTGGAACTTGGAATTTTTTCACCCCCCCGCCCCATGGTATCATTGACATTAAATATCCAATCTCCTCAGGCCCACATCAACTTGAGTAATATACTACAGCCAAGGTTGGCTGCATCTGCTCTGTTCCCCCTTACTCAATTCAAGTTAAGAATGCTCCCACCATACATTACTATTGGGATTTAAAAAATGATTTATTTTGCTACACAATTCAGACCTTTGAACCATGCTGGATGCTGGGTGGTTTGTTGACATAGTAGTTAGGGATAAAAGGAGAGTTTGGGGGATTGTGGAATTTTGACTTTCTATAAATCACTAATTTTATTGTAGTAAATAGAGGTCACCTCCTGGAACTTCAATAGCCTGCCTTGAAAAATGGTATGAAACTATCGAAGTCCATCAAAAGGAAAAATAGGACAAATGGAGTAGAGGGGAAAGAATATTTTCTCAGTTTCAGCCAAGGCCACGCAAGAATATGGTCAGTACGGTCAGAGCTACTTTTAAGAGGTCGGCCAAAAATTTTCTCTTGCTTCTTTGAGCATATTGTATATTACCCCTGCCCCAGATGAGAAACTAAAGATGAAGAATGGGGCAAAGTAGCTGAGGAGGGTGGGGCCTTGGATGTTCAGTTCTGCCTTGAGCCTAGAAAGGCTCAGGCCAGAACATACTCCAAAACCTATGCCCTGACTTGGCTGAGAATAACAAAAACCATATATGGCGGGAGTTGCAAACACAAATACAGATACGGGGGCCATGGAGGGCAGGTAAATGATAAACCAGACTGGGAAGGGTCTATTCTGAACTGAGATACTCTAGCTTGAGTTATACAACACATTTTCAACTGCCTTCTTTCTTGATAATAGAGGCAGTAATGAATGTTCCATTTCCCAGCCAAACTTGAAGCAAGGTGTGGCTGATACAACTCACTTCCGACCTTTAAGATGTTAGTGGAAGTCCCTGGGGAGCCTTCCTTTCTCATATGAAAGGACAGCTTTGCCTGAAGAGATTTTGTCCTTTGCCCCTTTCCGTCCTCCACCATCTTTTCTTGTCTGAAACACATATGCTCTAGCTGGATGTGCAGCAGCCATCTTGAGATCATGAGGTCCAAACACCACATGCTAAAGATGGCAGAGCAGCCAGACAGAGGAGCCTAGGTTCCTGATGGCATTGCTCAGCCTCGGTGCCAGCCTCAGACTTCTGAATCCTGGACATCTCATCTTGCTGCATGAGAAAAACTAATCCCTTATTTAAACCCTGGTGGTCAGATTTTCTATTATTTACACAGTGATATACTGCCCCCTAGCTCTATCCATTGTTGCCATGTAGAAATGATGGCCCAGTGTTGCCAGATCTGATGTTTCAAGAGAAGGTGTAAGTCTAGATTACTTTTTTACATGTAATTTCCCAGTTGGCAGTGGGAATTGAGCCCAATAGAGATAATTAATTGAATTATTTGAAAACACACTTCCAATTTTTGTGACCTCTGATTTATAGAATGTTTACTCTGGGCCAGGTATGATGCCAAACACTCTATATATCAATAGATTATCTCATTTAATCCTTACAACAATGTTGAAAGTAATGCTATTATTTCTTCTGTTTTATAAGTGAGGAAACTGAGGCTCAGAGGTTAACTTGCCCAAAGCCATAGGGCTAGTAGGGAAAGTGCCTGTCTTTGGAGCAGGCATGGCTAATTATTATTGAATCAATCATCTCTTACCACAGTAACGCTGCTTAACAAACAGCCCCACACTCGATGGCTTACAATCAGCGTTTATTCTCATGCTTCCAGGTCTGTGGGTTGACTGTGGTTTGGGTCTCAGTGACTAACTCTGCTCAGGCTGTGGGTCCTGTGGGACTGGCTCCAGGCTGGGAATCAGGTTTGGGTTGACTCTATGTATATTCATCCCGGGGACCAGGTGAAAGGGCAGTGGCCACACAGGGGGGACACCAGAGTTAAGAACTAAGCCAAAGGGGCTGGCGCATGTAAAGCCTCTAGCCTTGTTGTGGCTAGCGTTCCATTGGCCAAAAAAGTTTTGAAGCCAAGCGCAACATTGACAGAGCAGGGACATAGACTGGGCCCACGGTGGGAGGGGGAGTAAGTATTGCTCAGCGAGAATTCAAACAATGGCAATTATGCTACACAGCCTCAGGAGAAGCTGCCTTCGTTGTCATGAAACAAGGACTCCTTTTGTTCCCGTTGCCTGTTTGCAACGCTGGCACATGGTACACAGACCTGGAAAATAGGGCATGAAGCCATTCGAACTCATCTAAAATCATTTCGTTTCAGAGCTGTCATCACCCTCTGACGATGTTACACCCTGCAAATTGTGGTCCAGCTCTAGCTTCTAGGAGGCAACTGGCAGAAGGTGGGGAGGAGTCGGTGGGAAGGTATCCCAGCTCCTTTCTGAGGGAAGAGCTTTCATCCCATTCCAGTTTTAACGTCCCTCCCCAAACACGGGCTTCATGCAGAGAGATGGATGTGCTACCTGAGAGAATCCAACCTTGCCAGTTCTTTAAAGCAGAGGTTCTCACTGGGGACAGGGGTGACTGTGCCTCCCCTGTGCCCCAGGGGGCACTTGGCAATGTCTGGAGGCATTTTTGATGGTCACAGCTTGGGGAGGGAGTGCTACTGGCTTCTAGTGTGTACAGGCCAGGGATGCAGTGAAACATCCTGCAATGCATAGGACAGAATGATCCAGCCTGGAATGTCACTAGTGCCAGGTACTCTAGAGATGTGCTTGTTGGCCTCTCAGTCATCTCTGCAAGGGTTTGATTTAATTTCTAGGTATCATTTGGTTTACCTTGAGAAGGGGTGATGTATGCACATCACAAAATTCAGAAAGTGCAGTAGGGTCCATAGGGAAAGTGCGTGTCCCCTCCAGCCTCCCGGTGCCCCTTCTCCTCCCCACCACTAACCCTGGTTCCTTATGCTGTTCCCTCCAGACAGCCTCTGGGCATGTTTGAACAGACCCTGTCAGTGCCCCACTAATGTCCTCCCTCCCCTCCCTTCAACACCCCAAAGGCTGTTCTCTGTGAACCCTGAGATTTCCCTCCTGGGCCTATTTGCTCTGGTCCTGGGAGCAGCTTTGGCAAGCCGGAATGACTCGAGAGAGTGAATGTCCTGGAAGTAGCCCACAACCAAAGACAGATGGAAAGATGACGGATAAACAGCACAGTCCCCTGACCCCGCAGGTGAGATAGTAGTGAGGTGAAGTTCACGCCCTTTTCCAGACTCCCCCAGCGGGATTGCACTCCTGCCTTCAGTGGTAACTCTTGATAATGCCCTTAATTGACTCTCTTTCCTTCCCTGCCTACCTTGACATCCCTTGCCTTACTTCTCCACTTCCTATTGGAGTTTCCTGGGGTCACAAAAAATGACATACACTTATATTCTTCTCTTAAAGTTTGATTCTGGAGGAATACAAATTCAGACAGCTATAAATATATATACATAAACATATATGTGATATACACATGTAATGTAATATGTATGTATGTAATGTAATATATACATATATATGTAATACATGTATTATTTATTACCTTTTGTGTACATTACATATATGTATATAATACATTACACATGTATATTACATTACATATTGTATACACATATATTACATTTATTACATACATGTGTTATATGTGTGTATAGACATATATATGACATGTATATATTACATTATACATACTGAACGTTTGTGTCCCCCTAAAATTCATATGTTGAAACCCAGTCCCCAATGTGATGGTATTAGGAGGTGTGGTCTTTGGGAGATGATTAGGTCATGAGGGTGGAGCCCACATGAATGGTATTAGTGCCCTTATAAAAGAGACCCTAGAGAGTTCTCTCAGCCTCTTTCTACCACACGAGGATACAAGAAGTCAGCAATCGAGAAGAGGACCCTCACCAGAACCTGATCCTGCTGGCACCCTGATCTTGGACTTCCAGCCTCTAGACCTGTGAGAAATAAATTTCTGTTGTTTATAAGCCACCCAGTCTATGGTAATGTTTATTATAGCAGTCTGAATAGACCAAGACTGTATGTATGTATGTACGTATGTATACATACACGTATACATATATATACACTCATATGAATATGCATATATATCTATTTTTTACATGGATGATAATATTCTTCATCTTGCTTTTTCACTTAATTATACATCTTGTTAATTGTTCCTTATCAGCATAGAGAGTTATCTTATTCTTTTATTGGCAGCATTTGTATTTCATTGTACAGATATTCCATAATGTATGGACATCTGGATAGTTTTCAATCTTCCGTGTTTATAAATGTTACTGAAGTGACTATCATATATTTGATATAATTTCTTCCAGTGGAACTGCTGGGCCATGTGGCACGTGCATTTAAAATTTTGATAGACATTGGCAAATTTTTTTCCATAAAACCTATACCAATATATATCTTCTCATCAGCAAAGTGTAAGAGTAGGAATTCAGTGCTGAAAAGATGGAGCCAAATATTTCTGCTCCCCTTGTCCATGCTTTGGTCACTGCTCAAAGCATTTTTCTCTCTTCTGTACATTGGAGGTGGACATGACCATGGAACCCCCAGGCTGTGGAATTACAGATGAATGAATGCAGACCAGAGGCACACAGGCAGTGCACTTGAAGGTGTGTGTGCACATGCACACACACACACACACACACACACAGCATAACTTCCCTGCCCATCCAGTTAGTTAGAATCCTTGTTGGTTAAGTGTCGTTGAGGAAGAAAGTTCTGAACGCCACAAAAGTGAGGTTTCCAAGACAGATTCAATAATGAGATACTGAGAGGATATACGCATTTCCCGTGACAGCACCCCCTTGAAATGTAATGAAGACAAATGCATTTGGAGCACTTACTACGTGCCTGGCAGAGAGCCAAATGTCTTCCTGTGTCCTCTTACCACTTCACAAGCTGTGTTGATGATGATGTTCTTATCCTTGTTTTTTTTTTTTTAATGGGGAGACTGAGTCACAGAGATACTGATTGACCACATATCAGTGGAGGGAAGCAGTTCGAAGCATGGTCTCTGTAATCCAAACTGCCCGGATTAAAATCCTGACTCTCCCTCTTTTTAGCCGGGTAACTGTAGGCAAGTTGCCCTTCCTCTCTGTGTCTCAGTTTCTTCCTCTGTGAAATGGAGACATTGTTGTGAGGAGTAGATCAGTTAATAGATAGAAAATGCTCAATAAAGTTTGGATATCACCTTTGTCAATCTGACTCTTCAAGATGGAATTTTCATCACTGCATTTGACTGTATCCTAGTAGTCCAGTTCATTTTTTTTAAAATAAAAATAAAATTTATATGTCTAAGATTTTAAGAAAATAAGTGAAAGAGACAAAGCAAAAGTTTTATCCAGAAATTCTCAAAGTGCACTTAAAAGTGTGGCTGGAACCACCCTCATACCTGAGCAGCCTGGATGGCTAGGAACAGATCACACCACTGTGAGTGGCCGTGATGGAGGCAAAAGTCAGCACTGACTGCTATGCTTATCTGCAGAAATCCAGGCTCTCTGCCTTCTAGAATAATTTGATCCACACCATCTGGCAGCTTGAAAGAAGAAGAAAGAGCAGAAGAGAAAGAAGAAACAGCAGCCATGTAGCATGAATGTAATTCCCAATCTGAGTTACGCACTCTCATGTAATATGAGCCAAATTTAAATATGTCAACATCTCAACAATTGCTGATTTTTCAAGTGCTATACGATGCATCTGGCAGGCGCTCATTGAATGCTCTTCAATGATGGTGACGCAAATGTATTTACTAAAATATAGCGTATTGAAAAAATAAATAGTATATTGTGATGTCCTTTAGTTTGCGTTTGCATAAATTGGCACTCTCTGAAATAAGTGGTTGAGATTTAAAAGAACATGATATATCTTTAAATGTACAAAGAATCATAATTATAGAGCTTACAAATCCTTTCGTTCATTTCCCTCATTTTAAGTGTAAGAAAACTTAGCCCAAGATTAGTTTTTTTTGTTTTGTTTTGTTTTGTTTTTATATTTTGTCTTTATTTCTCTATGCCAGACACTGTTAAGCCAACTCTTAATACACAAACTTTTTTGTTGCCAAGATTAGTTTTTGATAGAGAGAGAGAGAGAGAGAGAGAGAGAGAAAATAGGGTGTGAGCCAAGCACCATGGGCTCCCAGCAGGGAGGAAAATGGGGGAGAAAGGTGAAGGTGAGTGGAAGCTGGACCACCCTGGCTCCTGGAGCATCCTTCCTTCCTCCTCTCTTCTGTGGTGACTTCCTGGGGAGGAAGCAGCAGTGTAACTGCTAACCAGGTGTAGCTTCTCTGCTTCCTGAGATGGAGGTAGTGTACCTGTGGTTTATTAAGAAGGATTCTTGGGATTGGAACCTGTAAACGGGAAAGGCAGAGGGGGAAGTTGAGCTGTGATGCCTCCATGGAGCCCGCAGACAACTCTATGGGACGTTCTGAAGCCAGGGTGTGCCTTCAGATTGTCCCAAATTGAGATAAGGGGACCAGGCCTTTATATCCCCACACTGGCCAGTCATTAGATGTGGGTCACTGCAGGTGAGGGGGCTCTCTTCTGCTCAGGTGGTTCCTGAAGTGAGCTGACAGCTGAGGGCTGGATGCCAATAGCACTCTCAGAACAGAAGGAGAGCCCTTCATGCCTAAAGGAGTCGTGGGCATCACATCACAGCGCCCATAACACCAGGACAGTGCCTGGCACAGGCTGAGCCATCAGGAAATGTCTGTTGAATGGATGAACCCACCTAGAGCCTCAGGACAGACCTACAAGGGACAGCATGGGCTGTCGGCTGTCACCTGTACAGTGTGATGTAGAGGTACAAGAAGAGATCAGTTCACCTAAGGTAAAATAAAACTCCACTCTTTCTCTCTAGTATCTGGAATTTCTCAAGATTCCTGGGCGATGGAGGCACTCCTGAGCAAGGTCTACCCCTACGATGTGCAGTTCCAAGACAACTCGCAGTACTATGCTGAATGTTGCTCGTTAATTTCCTTCTTCATTTTGAGCACTAGAAAACGCAAAGCTAAATTTGCACCTCATCTATAATAGTGCATGGAAATTTGCAGCTTCAAAACTATGTTCTTCATCCCCCTACCCCCAAACTTGATATCCCATTCTAACATACAGTTTCCCTGATTCTTATGTTTTAGCATTTATTTATGTCTTACTATTTTAATTGATGTATTTCTGATAGCCTCTCTAAGCTCTGTGGAACAGGCCAAATATGAACATATGCATACTGTAAGTTTATTATCTTCTCTCGACATTTAGTGGTTGGGACCCAGTCTCACTGACATTGACTCTCATTCTATGACATCAAGGCTAACGGATGAGCTCAGTAGGATTATCCTGGGATCTTTAACGGGATGTCTTCACGTTGAAATGCTCTCTTTTGGCTCAACAAAACTATAGTCATCGTATCTTTAGGCGGTAGGAGGCTTTCCTTATAAACCCTACTTTTGTGAACTTTTATATAATGCAACTTTATTTCCTGGATTTAGTTTATATATTAAACATAGATTTTAAAAGCACTGTTGTGATCTCTAAGGCATAAATAAATATTTTCAACCATAGCTTAGTGGTCTTGCTTTAAAAATGCCGACATCCAGATCCTTCGGTGTGAGGAACAAATGCTTCTTGTCCCCTCGTCTCTGCAGGGTGGGCAGCACTGGTCTCTGTAGGGTTTACAGGTGACCCTGGCCTCTGTCCTTGAGGAGACAGCAGCAGTGATATTGTTAAGGCAAAACTGTCCTTGAAAAGCCTGCTCCCCCATCCAGTGTTAATTCAGGCAGCCAAGAAATTGAGGTCTCTTGTCTATTTAAGTCTGGGAAAAACTTGCCTTCATCATGTTTGAGGTGAGTAATAAAAACAAATCAAGAAGTTGTATGACTTTGTTTTGGTGGTACTTTGTTTTTTAAATTATTTTTTTAAATAAAAGTATAGTTGATTTATAAAGTTGTGTTAGTTTCAGATGTACAGCAAAGTGATTCAGTTATACATATATATATATTTTCAGATTCTTTTCCTTTATAGGTTCTTACAAAATATTGAGTATAGTTCCCTGTACTACACAGCAGGTCCGTGTTGGTTATCTAATTTATATACAGTAGTGTGTTTATGTTAACCCCAAATTCCTAATTTATCCCTCCCTCCCCTTTCGCCTTTGGTAACCATAAGCTTATTTTCTATGTCTGCGGGTCTATTTCTGTTTTGTATATAAGTTCATTTGTATCATTTCTTTTTTTTATGGAAGCATGGAAACAACCTAAATGTCCTTGACAGATGAATGAATAAGAAGATGTGGTATATTTATATGATGGAACATTACTCAGCCATAAAAAAGACTGAAATAATTTGCATCCATGTTGCCATTTGCAGCAACATGGATGGATCTAGAGATTGTCATACTAAGTGAAGTAAGGCAGACAGAGAAAGACACATATCTTATGACACCGCTTATATGTGGAATCTAAAAAAGAAGTTGGGGGCTTCCCTGGTGGCTCAGTGGTTAAGAATCCGCCTGCCAATGCAGGGGACACAGGTCCCAGACCTGGTCCAGGAAGGTCCCACATGCCGCAGAGCGACTAAGCCCGTGCGCCACAACTACTGAGCCTGTACTCCAGAGCCCACGAGCCACAACTACTGAGCCCATGTGCCACAACTACTGAAGCCCGTGTGCCTGGAGCCTGTGCTCCGCAACAAGAGAAGCCACTGCAATGAGAAGCCCCCACTCGCCGCAACTAGAGAAGGCCCGCGTGCAGCAACGAAGGCCCAACGCAGCCAAAAGTAAATAAATAAATTTATTTAAAAAAAATAAAATAAAAATAAAAAAGAAGTTGTACGGCATTTTTGATGGGACTTAGACCTGCTGCAGTTGAATGGGATTAAAATTGTAGGATGAAGAGTGAATTCTAATTTACAGCCACTGCTATAGGCTGGGCTTTTGGGAATCCACCCCTGACATATGGGTGCTGAGGCTTCCATGGGGTTTTGGATCCACACAGATATATACGTGCCACTGGACTCAGACACTGTGTATCTTTCGCAGAGCAGAGCTAAAGTTCTCTCAAGTCCATAACTGGCTACATAGTTTAAAGACCTTTCAGTCCTCTGGAACATGGATCTTTACTTTCATCTTTTATTTGTTCATTTCATCTATTCATTCAAACAGTATTTACTGAAACTTTACTATGCCTCAGGCACATTTAGTGAGATTGGTGAAGAACTAAACAAGAAAATACAATGGAGTGTGAAAAGTATTAGGATGGAGGACATGTGGGGTAATATAGGAGCCCAAAGGAGCAGCAGGGAATATATCAGAGGAAATAATGTCTAAGAGGAATGGAGATGGGGAGAATGTTCCAGGCAGAGGAACGGTGTGCATGAAAGCCAGGAGAAAGTCTCTCTCGAGAATGAGGTATTTGTGGAGTAAAAGAAGTCCAGTTGGCTGGAGCCCCAAGTGTGAGAGAAGGGGAGGGATGGAGGCAGATGAACTGTGGAGTTAGGCAGGTGCAGGGGAGGGAGTCTAGGCTTTATTCTGGGGTCAGTGGGGAACCATTTTGAAGGGTCTGAAGCAGTACAATGACACAATTGGATTTTTTTTAGCGGATCAATAACCTAGGCAAGAGATTATTGTCACCTGGACTCACATGGTGACAGCAGCAAAAGAAGCAGATGCACTCCAAAGGTGCTTAGGAAGCAGCATGTCCAGGCTGGGGTGGTCCTCCGGCCAGACCCTAGTATTGGGAAATTGGGAGTGAGGGGCTGAAATGCCGCTGACACAGCCTCCCTGCCTGGGGTCCTGCTGCCGCAGGAGTCTCCATGGAGCTCAATCTCCTACTGGATTGTCCCCAGTGTAAGACCTGTTTCCCAGGAGTGACTTGAAATGAGAATGAGATCTCCAGGGTGGATTCTTGCTCAGGAAAACTGCAAAAGAGAATCTCAAATTGCCCTGCATCTGAATCCCTATGCTTTCTCTAAATTGGCCTGAGGTTGCTCCCACCCTGACCTTGATTTCTGTTGTAAACCCACTTCATTCTGAGCAGGGGAGAATCTCCTCCCAAAGCAGGCCGAATCTTTGGTTTCAGAACCTTCATCAGGTGCTTAAAAAAGAAGCACCTCAGGATTTCCCTGGTGGCGCAGTGGTTAAGAATCTGCCTGCCAATACAGGCAACACGGGTTCAAGCCCTGGTCGGGGAAGGTACCACACGCCGTGGAGCAAATAAGCCCGTGAGCCACAAATACTGAGCCTGCGCTCTAAAGCCTGCGAGCCACAACTACTGAAGCCCGCACGCCTAGAGCCCGCGCACCACAATGAAGAGTAGCCCTCCGCTCGCCCCGACTAGAGAAAGCCCGTGCGCAGTAACGAAGACCCAACGCGGCCAAAAATAAATACATAAATAAACAAATGTATTAAAAAAGGAAAAAAAAAGAAGCACCTCAGCTCTGAGAATGTGTGTGAATGAGCTTTGTAAACAGTAAAGGGCTGGACGTTGTAAGGCTGGAGTCTTCTGCCAAGTAGAGCGGGCCTTCCTCGCACTATGTGTGTAAGAAAGTGAACTTCAGTATTTAGCCTATTAAAAATATATTACTGAGCACCTACTCTATACAGGGCACCATTGGAGGCAGAACCTGTATGCTATTTATCTCTTTGTGCTTAGTCCCTGGCACAGGCCTCAGAAAGAGAAGGTGGGCATTGCTGTACTATGAAAAGAGCCTCAGAATCCTCCAGGTGCATCTCTGGGTGCACCAGCTCACCTACATCTCGCTGTGGCAGGGCGGGTCATGGGCTCTGGAGTCAGGCTTGAATTCAATTCCCGATGGCTCATTTGGGAGCTATGTGGTCCTTGGCAAGTCACTTAACTACTGTAAATCTCAGTGACCTCATCTATCAATTGGGGGAGCCATTAGGTCAAAAGACACAAAATTACCACTTTTGTAAGCCCCAAATCCACAGTTTCAGACGATTTGACCACCTACGATGGAGGGTTGTTTTGTGAGGATTAGATGAGATTATGCATTAAAATTTTTCATCTAGTCCCTGTCACAAGGTAGGGAGCCCTCTTGATCTTCCTCTTCTTTTTATAATAATAATAATAATAATAAATTAAAATAAAATTGTAATTATTATTTATACCTGGGGAGGGCAGTTTGGGCTGCGGGTGTTGAGGGGGATACTTCTCCATCTTTAAAATTCCACTAAGATTTTTCCCTGAGCACTCCTGGCCTTTTGCCACACCCCTCATACCTCCCCTTGGAGATGGAGTGAATTACCTGGTTGGTGAGTGACAGCCACTGGCCCATGTTTTTTGATGGGGAGGAACTAGTCCATCGAGAAAACTAAAGGTAAGTATGTACGTGTGTGCCTCTCTGCCCTCTTCCACCTCCGCCATCCTTCCCTAGACCAATGCCAGGCAGCCATCCTGCATAAGGTGTTTGTTCTATGGACTCAACCTTCCCCCTGCCCATGCCCAGCTTTAAAATGGGGTGTGTGGGCAGGAGTAGAGGCAGGGAGAAGGAGGAAGCCCACATCTAAGCCCTGCCCTGCCATCCAGATTTTAGTAGCAATAAAGCAGATGTTTTGATCTCCATCTCCTCATTCCTGTTCTTTCAGTTGATTTAGAACTGGGCACAGAGGAGAGCAGTGTAGTTAATTAGTTCCCTCCGCCCCGCAGAAGGGACTAGACCAACTCGCTCTGGGAAGGTGTGGTGGCCAGTATGGAATTCCATTTCTGTATCACTGCTCTCCTGGGGAGGAAATCCCAATTTGGGGGATGGGGGAGGGCAAAAAGTTTCCTTGGCCCTCCTAGCCAGAGAAAATTTCCTCACTGGGAGAATTTTTTCCTCAGGACTCCACCTTTGACCATCCTCTCTAGCTTTCTGTCCTTCCAGAAGCTTTTTCTTCTCTATCCAAATTCCTGTTACTTTTTCGCCCTGAGCAGTTTTACCCCTGCTTTCCCGCCCTCCACCCACCCTGCGCCAAGCCTGTACCTCACCTTACACTTCTCAACGCTTCCCCTTGCTCTGCTGTACAAAGAAGGCCTGCCCCAGCCTCTCCCGTGTAGCCTAGGGACTCCTAAGCAAGGCAGAGTCAGGCACTGGTAAACCTGGATGAGAAAGAAAATCACATCTTTATTGTCACTAGCCTTTAATGGAAATTCAGCATTTCCTTTAAATATGAAGGTAGGCAACAAATCACAATAATTTCAGCAGAACTTATGAATTTGTCATTAATAGAAATCACAGATATTTCCGTATCACATATATACAGTTGTTACAGACATCTCAAAATATCATTTAGGTTCATCAGAACTTTGAAATTACAGTACTTACTAGACCTGCTGCTAGAGCTTGCTAGATATTGCTAAATTATTATTTAACTATTTTGGCAACTGTGTTTCCGTATAACTGATTTCCTTTGAAATCCTATGTTTTTATTTTATGCGCTTGGAGACATTACCCTGAGGAGTCCATAGATTTTACCATATTGCCAAAGGGACCCATGGCACAATAAAGATTTAGAATTTGTGCTTTGGGTGGAAAAAGCACTGCAGAAATCATGCAATTAGTTATTCTTTAACGTGATCAGTTCCCAGCTGGGACTTCGAACTGCAGTCAGGGCCAGCGACCAGGAGGGCAGGGATGTGACAGTGGACCCTTGGCCCGTCCAGAGAAGGGGTGGCAGGTGGTAGTTTCCCAGCTGGCCTGTCCCACACCCTACTAATGTGAGGCTGACTCTCCTTCTGGTAGGAGCGGCTGTCTTTTCTTTCTCCTCTTGAAGAGGGGAGGGAGTGTGACGGTCGATGCACATGCCCAGGCCAGCTGCTGAGAAGCGAGAGGTGTTACTGCCTCCTCCAGGACAGGCCCCAGCTGAGGTCCCAGCCTGACAGCCACATCGGCTGCGACACTGGAGGAAGGAAGCTGCGTCCAGGCCCAGCCGCGACTGCAAACAGCACAGACCCAAGAACCACCTGCTCAGCTCAGTGCCCCCGACCGGGATAACAGGGATTGTTGTTGCTTTAAGGCACTAAGTATGACATGACTTGTTCCATAGCAAGAGTCACTAGAATAGAAGGTGCCCTGGGTATATTTTTTTTTTAAGTAAATTTATTTATTTATTTATTTTTGGCTGCATTGGGTCTTCGTTGCTGCGCACGGGCTTCCTCTAGTTGCGGCGAGCGGGGGCTACTCTTCGTTGTGGTGCGCGGGCTTCTCATTGAGGTGGCTTCTCCTGTTGCAGAGCACGGGCTCTAGGTGCGTGGGCTTCGGTAGTTGTGGCACATGGGCTCAGTAGTTGTGGCGCACGGGCTTAGTTGCTCCGCGGCATGTGGGATCTTCCCGGACCAGGGCTCGAACCCGTGTCCCCTGCATTGGCAGGCGGATTCTTAACCACTGTGTCACCAGGGAAGTCCTCCCTGGATATATTTTTGTCCTTCTTCCAGTTATGCTATATTTTCTGAACTATAGCTAGTGCACAGCGTGTAAGATCTCTGTAGCCCAAACTTGAAACATGTATCTATATTGTGAGGGAGGTGTTTCACTAGTGGTTTTATGTTTTTTGTCTCATATTAGACTCTAGAGCAGTGCTGTCCAATAGAACTTTATCCAACGATGGAAACAATCTCCATCTCTGCTCTCCAATATGGTAGCCACTGCCTACAGGTGGTTTTTGAGCACTTGAAATGTGGTTAGGGCAACTGAGGAACGGAATTTTAAATTTTATTTACTTTTTTTTCAACTTAAATAGCCACGTGGGTTACTGGCTACTTTGTTGAACAGCACATTCTAGAGAGACCATTTTAGATTCCATGTGCTCATAATATCAATTCTTATTTTCATTCAATACATGTTTTATTTAGTGAAGGAAATACCTCACTAAATAGGTGGGTTGCCTACTTGTAAACGACTGAAGGGTTTGCTTTTGACAAACAAAACAAAACAACCCAACCACCTTGCAAAACCAGAAAATCAACAAATCTGTAAAATTGGCATTTTGGTACCGAGTGGTCACGAAAGCTCTGAGGCTGTCTTATTAGAGACTCAAAACAGCATTCAGCCCCCATCAGTGGAATGAGGAAGGGTCCCAGCCCCAGGCCTGCTGCCATGACTCCTGGGATGCTGTACTGTGAAAGCAGACGCGGACTGTGTTTCTCCACAGAAACAAGACAGGAGGACCAGGAATCTCCATGTCTGTGCACGGAAAAAAGAGAGTTGGGTGGAGACCTTCACTTTTGCACACTTTCATATTGTTTACATTGTTTTTTACTCAGTGCGTGCAATGAATACTTCCATGTATACGGACTTCCCTGGTGGCACAGTTGTTAAGAATCCGCCTGCCAATGCAGGGGACATGGGTTCGAGCCCTGGTCCGGGAAGATCCCACATGCTGTGGAGCAACTAAGCCCGTGAGCCACAACTACTGAAGTCCGCACACCACAACTACTGAAGCCCGCGCACCTAGAGCCCGTGCTCCGCAACGAAGAGTAGCCCCACTCGCCGCAACTAGAGAAAGCCCACGTGCAGCAACGAAGACCCAACGCAGCCAAAAAAATAAATAAAATTAAAAATAAATAAAAATTAAAAAAAGAAGTTTAAAAAAAACCTTCCATGTATACCCTGAATTCTACAGCTATATTTTTTAGTGAAAGAAAAACTTTTCTATTTTTAAAAGCACAGTTTTATTTTAAAGAGGGGTCTACTCAGTTCCAAAACACAGTAAAATCTGAAAATTAGAAGAATACGAAAGACCCACTCAGATTATTGAACAGGTTCTGAATTAGTGAATATCCATGCTATCTGTAAGGCAAAGTAGATGTGTCACTTTCAATACTTACCAGTAACACAAACCATGAGGAGACGCCGTGCAGCCAGGAGAAGTTCTGCAAAATCGACCCAGTGGATTATAATCATTTGTAATCAGTCCTTCAGTTAACTGGGCACTAAAGGATGTCGTAAAGAGTTCAGAGGTGTTTTCCCAAGGAAGTTAAATATACCCCTCCCACCTCGTTTGCTTACATGGGCATTTCACTCAAGAACCCAAATTTTATTCAAAGAAAAAAAGTAAGTTTCAGTCTTTTCTGTTTTCCAATTTTTCACAAACTAGAATTTAAAAGGGTCCAAATGAATAAGCTTCTGGTGTAAAATAGGAAACAAACAAACAAACAAAACCGAAACCTAAAACAAAAGGAGTAAAGGGAAGAAATCAAATAACCATGAATAGTCACTGAACACCACAAAGGGACATGGATTAAAGAGGAGAAAAGGACATGTTTTATCAGCAGCTGAAAATGTAATTAAAAAAAGAAACAATACTGGCCAAATGCCAGTATTTGGCTAAGATTTTTATTTCTTCTTTTAGCAGTAGCTACAAACGAATAGATGTTTCCAGATTCTGGGTCCTCCAGCAAAATGTTTTAGAAAGCAGATTTCTAATCATTCTGAAAACTACTCTTAAGAAGAAAAAAATTACCTATAATTTTACTATTCAGAGATAAAGTGCTACTTTTTTCATTCTTTTTGAATTTTTATATGCATATATTTACTTGTGTATTTATTTGCCCAACTGTATTTTACATATTGTTTGAAACCTGTTTTTCCCCCTCCTCTTAATAATAAATCAGCAACATGTTTCTGTGGCAATAAAAAAACAATCACAATATCTATGAGGTCTTCCACTGCATGGGTATCCCATAATTTAGTTGGCCAATCCCTACTATTGGACACTTTGGTTATTTTTTTCCACCAAAAACAATGCTGTAATCAATGGTCTCGTTGCATCGTTCTGTACATCTTCGATTATTTCCACAGGAAATGATATTAATGGATGAAAGAGCATAGCGTATACATGTATGAGAAAAGATTCCTCAGTTTGAATGAAATTCAAAATATTTAAGTAGTAAAGCTGATGAGGTCTGACAGATGTCTGAGTAGCTGTGTGATCTCAGACAAGTTAACTGCTGAGGGTCACACAGCGGAGAGAATGACCACCCTGTGGCTGTGAGGATGGTTCAACGAAATAACACACGTAGGTGTTGCCAGCACAGTGCCCGGCACATAGCAGGTGCTTCCTAAATGTCAAGTCCTTTCCTTCCTCATCCCCACCTCATGTGAAATTTAGTCTCATTCACAAAGAGAGAGAGAGAAAGAAGAGGGAGAAGGAGGAGAAGAGGGAGGAAGAAGAAGGAGGAGGAGGAGGAAGAGAGGGAGGGAAGGAGGAAGGAGAGAGGGAGAGAGGGAGAGAGGGAGAGAGGGGAGACAGGAAGTAAGGAGGGATTAAGAGAACAGGGAAGGGGGCTAGCAGACAAAGAAAGTGTGTCTACATGCCTCTTTTTAGGAGAAAAGGCTCGTGGTAACTTTCATGCTTTTTTGTTTGTTTTCATGGCTAGAGTTTCCCCAGCCTAGCATGGAAGCTTTATAGTGCGTTACTTCAGCATTTCAGTCCGCCCTCTGGGTATTATGAAAGGTTAAAACCCACACAACAGGGCAGAGTAAAGCTTGTTTACTGAAAGATTCATGTCTGGTCTTGAAAGGTATTTTCCTCCCTTGCCCCACAAGCACTGATGAAAAGGAAGATGGATGCTACACTGAGGGTGTGGGTGATGCATGCAAATTGGGTTCTGCATGGGCAGGCTGGGTTGGGGAGGGCTTCTTCCTAATCCACATGCACACCTGGATTCAGGTGCCCAGGTGACAGCCAGACAAGCTCTTTCCCTGCCCCCATCTCCCATCCCACCTTCTCTGGAGACTCTTTCCCAGGCAGGGATCTCCTAGGAGTCCTTTAAACGTCAGAACACATTTCAGTCAACGGCTGCCTTTCCCAGGGGTATCTGCATTTCAGGATGCAGCTCTCTCTGTGGGATGCAAGGGTTGTCAGTGTTAAAATGTTTACTAATCATTCAGGCGGCCCTGCTTCCTTCCCTCTCCTTCCTTCCGGAAGCCATTTTTTGAGCACATGGCATTCTAGGCTGTGTCCCACGTTGAACCACCATGGACAAGACAGACAAGCTCTCTGCCCTCTTGGAGCTTACTTTTGGATGAAAAGAGAGACAAAATCCAAGTACACAAATATACGTCCAAATACGAAGTCACTGGGAGAGTTTACTCTGGGTAGAATGGTCATGAAAGACCCCTCTCCCCCAGAGGCAGTACTATTTAAGCCCCTTTCAATCTTTGCAGCTTCTTTGTTATCCAGAAATGAGTATGTCAATCACTACATCACTGGGGAGTGGATGCTTTGGTCTATTTTAATAATAATAATAACCTACACTTATTGAAAGCCTACTACATGCTAGGCAGGCTAACAGGTATTTGGTTGTAGCTAGTCTTTATGGCAAACCTTTGACATAGGAGTTACTATCTCCAAAATTCAGAGAGGTTTTCCCAAAATCATACTAGAAATAGTGGTAGAGCAAAAATCGGAACCCAGCTCTACTTCGCTCTATAATCAGTGTCTCTACTCAAACACCGTATCCCCTCCCTTCATTAGAAGTAAGAGGTTTGTGACGGTAGGTTGCCCTCAAACTCTTGTTCCACAGGTGGTGAATAGTTTAATTTAGAATTTACCTAGATTAGTTTCCATGCAAACGACAAAGGCTTTTTCTTTTGCCCCATTTGAAAGATTCTACAAACCTTGAATTTCCCCCTGATTCTCTATAACCCTTTCCTTTGGAAGAAATAATCCAGTTGAGCCAACTGATGTTCACTTGTGTTGCTAGAGACACACAACACTGGTTGGGGTGGCACCCCATCCCTGTCTCCTCCCTTCCTCTTTTCTCCTTCCTCCCCTCTCCTTCCTCCCCTGTCCCATATTGGTTTGAATTTAATTGACATAACTATCTCAGGTTTGCACATCTTTCCTTATCCTGGAGTCCACCATCATTACAGATCCAAACAATAGCCCTGTACTCTGGCCCCCCTGGCATGGCATTTATGGAAATTATTAGGCCGCTAGTAGGACACAGGAACATTGAGCAGAAAGCATGGTTTTGCAAGGAAGCATCTGATATTTCACCACTAGAAATCTGTTCAGAGTTTTCTCTTACAATACAGATGCCCTTTTAGGAGAAACGCCTTGAGTATTTCCAGCTAATAACTTAGCATGGATGAATATCAATAGCATTTACATTTATATGGCATTTCCCAAAGTACTGTACCTTAGCTTATATTAAGCCCCTGCTCTTCCCCAAAACCATGGGTTGGGCCATAAACCATTGTTTCCACTATAGACAAAGCAGCATGTAGTATCTATCTGTAATGATAGGTAAACAGCCACTGACCCCAGGTTACCCTGCTGGTAATTGATCCAACTGAGACAGAAATCCAAGGCTTTGGAAGTTGTGTCCAAGCGCTCCTTCCAAACACTGTTTAGTGCTACAGATCAATTTATTTGGGTCTTGCTGCGGCAGCTGGCTGCGAGAAAGGGTTCAGGGAAAGCAGGACATAGGATAAACAGAGAAAGCATGTGAGGATTGCTTAACTGAATGAATGAATGACTGATTCACTCATTCATGCATAAATTTCACAGTCTTTTACTGAACACTGTCACCTACTGTATGATACTATATGAAAGCCTAAACACAGGGGGATAATACCTGTATATGGCAGAGACCTGCTAGCATTCTCTTCTTTTCCTTGGCTCCACAGATAGACTACATTTCCCAGTTTCCATTGTGCCCTGCACCTTCAGTCTAGCTAATTGAATGTGACTAGAAAACCTCTCTCCTCCCTGCTCTTTTCCTTTAATGCAGATGAGCACGGAGAGCTTGGAAACTCTGAATTATTTTATTTCTGCCAATTTGGAACACCCATTAGACATACACTTCTATTACATTAAACCACTGAAAGTTTGGAGTTTATCTTTTACAATGATTAGTATTACCAGTGCTTCTTAACCAGGTTCTAGGAAAGAATTAAGACCTAATGCCCTAAGGCATCCATTGTAGGGAATGAATTAACTTCTCTCCTGTGCATCTAAAATGGTACTAGTTATATATCATCCTTAGGAGAATTGAGAAAATAGTCACCCACACAATATTCTGTGGAGTTTCTCTTGCAGAACCCCTGTTGAGAAAGGCTAGATACACTTGAGCAATCTCTGTCCTCGAGGGGTTTTTTATAATCTAGCTGTAAAAATTGGACAGATGTACATATCTCTACAAGGAGATATGAAGAGGGAAATTCACGTGGCTTCACTTCTTCTTCATGACAAGCCTGTGAAGGAGACTTTATCCTTGTCATTTACAAACAGAGAGATTGTGAATTAAGCAAATAAATGCTCAGGCTTTCTCAGCTAGGAGGTAGTGGAGCCAAGATTTGAACCTGTGTCTGAACCTTTGCTTTCCTAATCATACCTCCCAAACTCTCAGGGACTCTTGCTTATGCCAGGAAGGACTCTTTATCCAAGCCAGTGCACAAGAAGCAAGTTTAATCTAATCCGCAATTCTCTGTATGGCCCACAAGGACCAGAGGGCCCAAGACTTTTATTTTCAAGGGCAAAGGTAACACTTCCCTTCTGGAGAAAACAGTTTTCTCCCCAGCACCTCTGGTCTTGGTCACCCCTGAGATGCTCTCTCTTCATGAGGATTTTCCTACCCTGGGCCTGTTTATGGGAAAGGGATAATAACATCACTAAAAACCATTTATAGAAGCGAATCAGTAAAAAGAACAGTCATCCTACATTCTGACTTTAGGCAAAGGGGCCTAATTTATGGAAAGTTTGGGAGGTATGATTAGGAAAGCAAAAGGTTGTCAGTTTACGGAGAGAATTAGGTTAACTAACAACCATCTTCCAAAAGCTTAATTAAGTCTCTCAGCCCTCAAGTGAGGCAAGGAAATAATTGATTTCTGCACTGTTGATGGGGAAAGTGATGGGGGGAGGTAATCTGCCCATGGCCAACAAGTGAAACAGCATCTGTCTTGGGATTAAAATGTAAGATTTTCTAGCTCTTGGTCCTTTGTTTCTCTTTTGAATCTGGAATGCTCAAGGCCCAGAAAAATTTTTTGTGTGTGAGAACCCCAGAGCAGGAACCATCAACCAAGATACTCCATGCAAATAAGAGACCAAATATTAAGGATTCACTCCTTAGTAATTTTCTGTCCTTCAGAGAAGTAACACAAACAATGCACCGCTTCTGAGCATCAAGGCCACATGGGTTCATTTTAATAAGTACTGGCACTTCTCATTATAAGCCCTGCCCATCACATAGTGACTTGTGATGCCAGAAAATATTTGGAGATCTTAAAATTTAAAGCAACGTCCAGAACAAACTAGAGTGAAAGAAAGAGATGAAAGGGGGAAAAAAAGAAAAGAAGAATGAGTAGCAGAGGAGGGGAAAAAAAGCATTCTAAAAGAATTCTTGAATTCGCCAATTACTAAATGCTTACTCTGTGCAAGGAGATTTTCAAATGTTTTGCACAAGAGCTCCATGTGATAGGCATTTAATTACTTTATATGGATGTGAAAACTGAGGCTTAGGTGGGAACCTTCTTGTCCAAGTTAAGAAGGAACAGGACCAGTATTGGAATCCAAGTTTACAAGTCAGCCTGTTACTATAATATGTTAAAAAAAAACAAACAAAACCCAAAACCTCCCACAAAACAAAACAACCCAGTCTTGTCCACCTCTTGTGTGCCTTTCTCCTTTACCACTCACCCAAAACACTTCACTTCTGACACTTCTGGTCACCACATGTGTGTGAGTTTTTCCCCCACCAAGCAGTTCTTTGACACCAGCTGGGTGTCCTATAATTTCATTCAATGCTGACACTGTCTACCTGGAGACAGTGTCAGATCCCACAGGCTCAGGGCTCAGCCCCATGAGACTGACCCCCACTTCAGATGCCAATTGCAAAGTAACAAGTCCCTAGGTTACTTACAACTTCTGTCCTGGTTGGCTACAAATCAGATGTTCCCATGACTTCTTTCCCCTTGCATGTGATTAATTTGCTAGAGTGGCTTACAGGACTCAGGGAAACATTTACTTAGGCTTACCAGTTTATTCCAAAAGGATATGATAAAGGATACAGATGAACAGCCAGGTGGAAGAGGTGCATAGGGCAAAGTGTGTTGGGAGGGGGGAAGAGCAGCTTCCATGACCTCTCCGATGCACCACTTACCCCGCACCTCCACCTGTTCAACAACATAGAAGCTCTCAGAACCCCGTACAACTGGGATTTTATGGAGGATTCATCACATACACATGACTGATCATTAACTCCATTTTCAGCCCTTTTCTCTTCTCAAGAGAATGGAGGAAGGGACTGAACATTCCAAGCTTCTAATCATGCCTTGTTGTTACTGGTGCCCAGCCTTCATCCAGGAGCTGACTCAGAGTCATCTCGTTCCAACAAAAGACGCTCTTATCACCCAGCAGATCACAAGTGTCTAAACAGCACTGTTTCAGGAGCTACGGTCAAAGACAAATATTAGAACAAAAGATGTTCCTAGTGTTCTTATCACTTAGGAAATTACAAGGGTTTCAGGAGCTCTGTGCCAGCAACCGGGGGCAGAGACCAATACACATTTTCTAATATCTCACACTTAACAACTGTGCTGTACTGCCTTCCACCTGCAGATCTGACTAAAAGAGGCTGGGAGGAGGGCTGTTGGAATTCCTGGGCTAACATGTCTATTTTTCTCCGCTTGACTGAAAGCTCCTTGAGAACTGGAATCAAGATTTAGTATCTTTGTCTCCCCAGAGCCTAAAGTAGATTGTGAAAGCAATGAATGTTTGTTGCAATGAATAAATGAACATCTGCAATCAGCCACAGGCTATGAATCAAATATCTCAAATATCTCACCTTCTCATCTAATCCTGAGTCATCTGTGGGCTCTGATGCTCTCAAAATATAGGTAACATTGGCTTGCCTTCCTCCATCCTCCCCACATCCAACTTTATGGGCCGAGGAAGTCCAAACCTCTCTCTGGAGTGTCTGAAAATTTTAGGCAAGTCACATCTGGATTCTGAGGTTCAGTTTCCTCTCCTGTAAGTGAGTGTTTTCATTTAGAGAAGGATGGCAGACAAACGCCTACGAGGGTCAGGCAAGTATGGAGAGTGAGTGATGCAGGTGTTCGGTGTAAGACAATCGGCAGTGGTGACAATGATGACCAACAAGAAAGGGTCCCCCAGGCACAGGAAGAAGCTACGATTCTTCTTCAGCTGATCGTTGTGTGGGAATGAGGGCTGTGTGGCCACGTTTCCAGTTTTTTCCAAAAGATGTAGAAAGTCTGGATTTTTATGTGAAAGTTTCCAACTCTTAAATGTTGGCACAAAAATTTTCAGAAACACAAAGCGAGCCAAACTCAACACATCTGTGTGCCGAAATCAGTCCATGGACCTCCAGGGTGCAGCCTCTGGACCAGATGTCTGAAGTCTTTTCCACTCTGAGAGGATTTGGCCTGGTGACAGATTGTCCCTTCAATCTGTATGCTTTTTGCTCTCTGGTCTATTTCTGCTCTAGTTTAAGCAGAGTGGACGAGGGCTTAAGTGTAACCGTGTTTATAAACACCCTAAAGAATTCCATATGGTATGCTGAATGTGAAGCTGGCTTAATTTGAAAAGATTAAATGTACTCAGGCAATTGCAGAGTTGTCTGTTTCGTAAATCAATGCAATTTGTCGGTGGCAGGCCGGGAAGGGATGAGCTTTGGGAAACGCAGCTGGTGTGACCAGCAAGCCCAGTAGTGGGAGCGCCGGAGGCAAGTCGTGTGGCTGCAGCTCTCCTGAGCACCCACACCTCTTCCTCTTTGCAACACACACACACACACACACACACACACACACACATGCTCCTTCTCTCCCCTCCCCCACCCCTGATTTCATTTCCTTCTTCTTAATTTGAACCTTATCCAAATGAAAAAGATTTCCTTTACACACTCAGGGACAATGTGGGAAATGCTTAGCAATCTGGGACCAGGTATCTCAAGGGATAGTGGCACTTGGAGTCATGAAGAAGCCCTCAATTAGGAACCTGAGTTCCTAATGCAGGCCTGCCTCTGGCATTAACAAACTGTGCGATCTTGGACAATCATTTCCCCTCTTCACGCCTCATATCTTTATCTGTAAGATAATGGGAATGAACTTGGATGCCTTAGGTCTCCTGCAGCATTAACAATATTCACTATCTTTGATCCTCCATGAGGCAGAAAAGGGGAATCTCTCCTGTTTTCTCCTTTAACGTTGTTTTTGCTTCAGATGATGGGCGGCAACCTCTTGGCCTCATGTCTAGGTGTGGAAATAACCTTGGTTCTTCTGTAGAGCCACCTTAAGCAGGTGGATGGGAAGTCTGGTCCGAGTGTAAGGTGGACCTTGAGGCATCTATGGATCCCATGTAAGCCTGGAACAGAGGCCCCCTTGCCTTTTTCTCTGTCATTTCTGGCACAGTTTCAACAGTGGAGAGAGTGTCAAACTCATGTAATCAAGTTCCCTGATCAATACTTCTTAACACTTAAGAACACAAGAAGGCATGAAAGTGGAAAAGAAGAGGAGAAAATGTATGTGAGTTAGACTTCTGGTCACAAATAACAGAAAAGCAAATCAAACCAACCTAAACAATAAGAGGATGATTTAACAAATGTGAAGAGAATCCCAATGTTATACCAGCAGCTTCAGGAATGGATAAATCATCAACTCATTGATGTCATTAAAGACCCACATCTCTTTCATTTTTCCCACTTTGTATCAAGGCAATTCTCATTGTAACAAAATGGCTGCCATGGTTTCAGGTATCATGTCTTTGCACATCAATGTTCCTCTTGTGCATACCTTTTATTTTCCAATAAGGACACCCCCTCAAATACTTCCTTTTAAGTCACATTGGCCAGAAATGAGTCACATGCCCATGCTTAAAACCAATCATTAGCAAAGAAATAAAATTATTGTCATTGGCTTAGAACCCAACAATCCAGATTTACCCTGGAGCTGGGGAGAGACCCTGCCTCCCCTGAGGTACGGAAACCCCATACCTGAAAAAAAATCAGGGTCTGAATTCAAAGAAGAGGGATGGGGACATGACTGTTGGACTACCAATAACGTCTCTTTCCTAACCACCCTCCCCACCCCTACCTTGTGGTTGGGAAGGAGGAGGGAAAGAAGAGTAGGAAAAAAGAGGAGGAAAGAGAGAAGCAGAGAGGAGGATAAGGGAGAGGAGCAGCTTTGGAATCAAATAGACTTTGGTTTCAATCCCAGCTTTGTCATTTCCTAGCTGTGTGTTCCTGGCATGACCCTCGGCCTGTCTAAGCTTGGGTTTCCTGACTTGTAAAATGGAGGTAACGTGGGATTTTCATGAAATTAAATGAGAAGATGGTTGTAAGGTGCCAAGCACAGTTTCTGTCACAAAATAATGTTCAATTAATGTTAGGGAGAAGAGAAATAGAAGTAGGAGAGGAAGAAGACTTTTTATAGAGGGCTTTACAGTGTACAAGATGCTTTCACAAATAGTAGCCCATTTTATCTGACAACATATCAGTAAGGTCACAAATGGCACATGTTTATGGCTTCCTTTTATGGAGGTTGAAACTACAGACCAGGGACCGTACGTATTATCTGGCCTAAGGTAGTAAGAGCAGTGTGGAGGTCTTCAAAGTCCAAAGCCCCAGCAATACCCAGAAAAAAAGTAGTAAAAAAATTAAAAAGTGTAGTGAGAATAAAAGCATATTATAATATTTGGAAAACACATTGTGAGGAGGGAGAAATCCTTACAATGAAAAATCTGCCCACCTCCCAAACCTCCATCTTCCTCTACTTAGGACAATTAGTTCAATTCAACAAGTATATTGAGCACTCACTGCGTACAGGGCAGGTGTCTGTTCCCCAGAAGATACAGAGGAGGGTAAAATACACTCCCTGTACTCAAAGAGCTCAGAGTCTTGGAAAAGCACAGAGTTGTTTTACTGATATAAACTTTTCAAGATGCAAAGTATTTGAGTTAGTACTCTTCTTCTTCAAATTTGCACCACCTAAGTCTTATGGTGTCTTGCAGCCCAAGGCCCCTCATGGCCAAGGGTGAATTAGACGTTGAGTCTGTAGGGGAGGCTGTTGCAGTGGGGTTGGCTTAGATAGTCACTGTGGTTCCTTCCAAATCGAATATTCTGTGAGGATAGCGGATCTGCTTTGCCAGAAAGGGGTTCTGGGAGCTCTGGTGCCTTGGAAGATGATGAAATCCCCCTCACTGGGCCAGCCACCTCCTTTCCCCAGCCTTCCCCAGCCTTCCCCAGCCTGAGCCAGGGTCAAGCCGCCAGCCCCAACCCAGCAGGACTCCCACTTAGAGTGACTGGGGCTGTGCTTCGGCTAAGTCTAACCGTGGCTGGTCATGTCTGGGCTGGAGGGCTCCTGGGGAGTGGACCAGAGGTCTCAGTGATTCGGCCACACTCTCCAGACCCCGTTGGGCCTCCTCGCCTGAAGAGGATTTCCAGTCCTTTCCCAACGGAGGCCCTTAACCTCTCAGACCCAACCCCACTCCCTGTTCTAAGCAGAACTGATCTCCTGGGACGTCTGGTTCAGAGGTAACCTGACTATGGTGTATGTGGTGGTGAAACGTCCAGCCGTTCCAGTGCACAGGAGGAATGCAGAGCCTGGGCAGCCAGGGGATGCGGATGTGGGTCTGAGCTGGAGGAGGGACAGTCAAGTGCCGGGGAGCAGGCTGGCACCATCAGAGGGGCCTGTAGAGGCCCATGGGACTGGTTTTGAACAGCAGGCCCCCCTCTTTTTAAGGCAGCCCCATATTTTTCTTAAAGAGCCCATACTTTGGAGTTGCCCTCTGACCACCGAGGCTCTATCGATTGCCCAGGCTCCCCAGGTTTGCTTGGAGACATGTGCAACTGAGCCAGTGCAGAGTTGCCTCTCCATCTTAGTCTTCTCAGGCTGCTGTAACAAATGACCACAGACTGAGTGGCTTATAAACAACAGAAATTTATTTCTCACAGTTCTAGAAGCAGGGAAGTCCAAAATCAAGGCACCAGCAAATCCAGTGCCTAGTGAGGGCCCACTTCCTGGTTCTGTCTCTTTCATAAGGGCACTAATCCCATTCATGAGGACTTCCCCCTCTTGACCTAATCACCTCCCAAAGATCCCACCTCCTAATGCCATAGGAACCCAAGTGAGGCCATAGGATTCATTGTAACAAAGTAACACAGACAGACAGCACCTTGTTCTCTTTTACAAATCTCCCCAGGAGAGGCATCGAAGTTGCCTGTTAGTCATTCTTCCTGTTAATACCTGGGCTCTGGGGTCCCACGCCCTTCCCCCCTCCCCACTGTTAGTCCTCAGACAAGGTATGTAGCTTTTCATGTGTAAAAGGGAAAAGCTGTGAGTGTTTAAATCCTTCAGAATATAAGCAACTTGAGGACAGGAATTTTTATCCTTTTGTACACGTGGTAAATCCCCAGAGCCTGGGACAGTAAAGGGCATATATTAGGCACTCAGCAAACATTTGTTGGATATTGGATAAAATGAAACAATCCACTCAAAGTGCTTAGCACATTGCCTGCATATGCACATAATTAATGCTAACTACTGTTATTATGAGTGGTTTAGAATCTTCCTCAGATGGTGTTTAAGAGAATACGAAGATACTTTATTCATTCAGTCAAAATATAGTTATTGACTGGCTAGTGTGCCAGGCACTCTGTCAGGTTTGAGGGATACAGCAGACACACTTGCAATGAAGTTTATAGTCTACTAGGGGAGATAGACATTGAACAAGCAAGTATAAGTGTGCTGAGGGTTACTCTGAGCTCTGATCACACAGTGTCTGTGTGATAGGATGAGATTGGCTGTACTAGGAAAATTGGACTGTGTTCCAGGCTTCATTTAAACCAGATTCCCGTCTGTAGGTGTATTAGTTAAGGTAATGCTAACGACTGTAACAGATAAACAGATCAGTGATTAACACGAGAGAAGTTTATTTCTTGCTCACATAAATCCTTGAACAGGTACTTCAGATTAGTAGACAACTCTCTGCCAAGTAGTGTTTCAGGGACCCAGGTTCTTTCCACATTGTGGCTCTGCCATCTTCAACATTTGTTTTCCAAGTTCCCTATGTTCCTCTGCATCAACCTGGTGGGACTGGGAGCGGGGAGAGGTCTTGGCAGGAGGGTTTTAGGGGCCAGGCCTGGAAGTGCTGAGCATGACATGTGCTCCCACTCTATGGGTTAGTGGTTAGTCCACAGCCACATCAAACCACAAGGGAGACTAAGGAATGTCATCTAGCCTAGGATTTGAGGACCTCTGCTGCAATCTGCCCTTCTGATCACCAAATAACCTTCATACCCTTTTTCCCATGCAGAGAATACACTGACCCCCTCCATAAAGGAGACATTTGAAAGTCCAGTCCAGTTACTGTGTCCAGCTCAATGTTCTGAGGCTCCAGGTGATATGTAATATCTCCACAAAGTCCAGATGCAATATTTCATGCTCACTGACCTTTGAACTAAAAAGACAAGTTATCTATCACCACCCTCCATGTACCCCATGTGCTAGGATGGAACAGGGATGGGACAAGGAAACAAGCAGTCCCATTCAGAAAAGCACAGAATGGGAGTCATTGGTCCATAGTCCATAGATTGTACAATCCTGCCAAGCAAGAGGCTCTGCCAGGCAGCAGGGGAACTTTCTTGATTAGACCAGAATTAAACTCCTTGGGGAAAAATCCCCTCATCTGTTGTTCTCTATGATCTGTTATTGTATTGACATTTTGAGCCATTTGTTGTGGGGTGTATCTTATGAATATAGGATGCTTAGCAATTTTCCTGTCCTCTACCCTTTAGGTACCAGTAGGTAGAGGCATCTCTGCCCCAGCTGTGACAATCAAAAATGTCTCCAGACAATGTTAAATGTCCTATGGGAACTAGTGGCTTTAGGCTCAAACGAAGTCGTGGATTATGGTTTCTTTAGCAATTCTGTCCCCTCAAAATCTTAGTAGGCTTCTGATCTACATGTGTCCAATTGGTCCCATGAGCATAACCATGGTTGAAGTTCTTCCCTAAATAAAAATGTTTGTGAGTGATTTATTTCTTTGCATCCAGGTATTTTGCTACTGCATAACATGGTCTTCATCTTTATAGCTTCTAAAATCATTTTTCTTGTCACTTGTCACTCAACACTAATTAGTTGGGCAGTGGACAGCAAGACAGCTGCTACTGGAGACTGGAAAGACTCATGCATCGACAAAAGACCTGTGGTAGCTTGAAAGGCAAACAACTAAACCAGAGCCACACGTTTCAGGTTTACATCACGACAGCACCCCACTTCAAGTATAAACTTCAGTATTAGTTAAGGAATGTTACAGTAGCACCCCACTTCAAGGTATCCATTTCCCTATTGTTAAGGTATAAAAGCAAGTGAAAGGTCTTTTTTCCTGACCTGCTTTCCTTCTTGTCTATCAGCGATTAGCTGGGATAGCAAGTCCAAAGCTGGGTTGGCTACCTCCTGGTTAGAAGGAGAAGCAGGAACTGGGATGTGGGGCTAAGTGGAGGGTAGAGAAGAAGGGATGTGTGCAGGGAAGGGAAAACTTGAGGTGGTGTATGTGCAAATGGACAGAGCCTGGAACAGCTCCTGGGACGGACTGCTGATTTCTGAGGTCTCGTGTGGGTGAGATTGCACAGGCCAGGTTCACTCAAAGGGTCCAAAATGAGATGAACACCAAGAAACCACCTTGAACTGCTTCCAATAGCCCATTTTAAATTTATATATATATATTTATATTTATATATAAATCTATATATTTAGGTTTAATAAAATGCAAATTAAAATAATATTTCATTCTGATTATAAAAATAATAAATAAAACTGAAATAAGATTAAATATCCATTCATAGGGGAAATGTTCAATACACTGTGATACATCTATACTATAGAAAACTGTGCCGTGGTTAAACTTATGTGTACAGTGTGAAACCATTTACATCAAAAAGAAAAGCCCCACACTATCGCTGTGCT
Source organism: Eubalaena glacialis (assembly GCF_028564815.1). Classification (NCBI taxonomy): domain Eukaryota; kingdom Metazoa; phylum Chordata; class Mammalia; order Artiodactyla; family Balaenidae; genus Eubalaena; species Eubalaena glacialis. The sequence continues at coordinate 51,985,225 of NC_083720.1, forward strand.
TGAGAATGCTGTTACGTAAGTAAATGTACAGGAATCGATATGAAAGGACCCACGAATCAAACTGCTAACTGCGGCTGGGCTGGAAGGGGAGGAAGGGAGGGGTGATGGTACGGATTGGGGTGATGGTTAAAGAGCTTTAAAAGCAACAGCTTTCCTAGAATAGGATATAAATAACATTTGATAAAAATTAAAAGAATGAGGTGGATCTGTTTGCACTGATAGATACTGGTGTCTTTTTCCTGCCTTGAAGGGAACTATTAACTGTATTTACCTTTGTGGGCGATGGACAGAGGGAGGAAGCAGATGGAAACTCCACTATTAACTTTGTACTTCTCTATGCTTTCAATTCTCTAACCATGTTTATATGTTGCTTTTTTTCCCAACAGTTTTCTGCGTGATAAAAGGATGGGTCTCTTTTTGTTCTTTTCTATAAATTCAACTCTATTTAAAATAAACTAATAGGATGTTATTTAAAAGGAAATTACACAAAGTAATATGTGATCAAGGCTGATAATTTTGAAAATAGAGGAAAGTGTAAAGAACAGAATTTAAATCATCAATATTCTCCCTAACAGATATGAAGGTCATTAATAACATTTTGATGGTTTCCTCCAGTCTTTTCTCTTATGTCCATTAATATCTATTTTAATAAAATTGAGTTATATTTTACATTTAGTTCTGTACTGTTTCTTTTACTTAATATGATATTATGGGCATTTTCCATGCCATTAAAAAAATATTTTTTAAACAATATAATTTGTAACAGTTATTATATAACAGCTACAAATTATATTGTACAGTACTATACATATACGAACATCCCATATGATATATACATATATAAAATCATAATTATGATGCCATTAGTTAAGCACTCATAGTGATCAGGTACTACATAAGGGCTTTACTCATATTGTCTCATTTCTTCCTTCCAACAGACCCATGCGGTAATGTATCATCCCCGTTTTATAGATGAGGAAGCAGAAGCTCAACTGGGTTACAGCTAGAACTGACCCAAGGTGCCAAAACTAGTGAGTGGCTAAGCCAGGTCTCAAACTCACATCTATTGTCTTAACTACTATGTTAAACAGCATCTACCACAATTTTTTAACCAATTTCCTATTGTTGGACATAGGATTGCTTTAAAATTTTTACTGTGTTGTATAATCTAGTGATGAATATCCTTGCGCACGCTGCTTTGGCCACATCTCAGAATTCCTTGCTTAGGCTAAATGCCTCAACGTGGAATTACCAGGCCACAATGAGAACATCTTTCAGGTTCTTTCAACATATTCCCAGACCCTTTCACATGCTTACTTTGGAGCTGTAGGCAAACCCTTCCAAAAGAAAAGGGTAACTCTGCAGGAACTCAGAACTGCAGCAACCATGGCCCTCCTGGGTTGAGGGCTGAGCTGGAGCCCACTGACATTGTCTTCTAAACGATGGCACTCAAGTCACACCTGGTGCCTGGAGAGTTGTATTGAATTTCCCTGCAATGCCATTATGCTCCATAAACACCGAGTCAGGCCCCTATTACAGCAGGTAAGCGCACATCTTGCTACATGCCTCCTCTCAAGTTTCTATTATTTCAAATGTCAAATGCACTTTGCCTCAAGCTTTTTCAGCCTTTGATTTTTTAAATCCACATGCATTTAATTTATTTGTTGGATTTCTATTAGACTTGAGGGGAAATTTAATTCATATACTTCTGGTTCATCTTAACTCATTTGATGGCTTGAAAAGCTTTGTTGGCTCTCTTAAATAAGAATTTTTCTTTTTTTTTTGGTGCAGCTTCTTTCCAGAGACAGGATGCTGAGGAGGAGGGATTCTCATTGAAAAGATCGGTACAAAGCTAGGAAGGTGATCAACTTGGGGGAGGGCAGGTCCCCAGCCATTCTTTAAAACACTCTGCCTAGTCAAGAGGTTACAGAAAGGTACAAATAATTGGTAAAGGAAGAGGATCCTCTTCCTCGACCTCATCAGATTAATTTGAGAGCCCACCAGTGCTACAGAGATGTGTCAGAAAGCTCGGGGGCACCCCAAATTTAAAAATTTTTAAATTAAATTTCAAAATTTAGAAATTTTCTCATTCAGAAAAATTAATTGGTGACATCGGAACTACCCAATTTGTCCTTCTTACTAAGATAAATGAGTTGAGATAATTCCAGCCCAAAGTAACCCAAACTTGATATTTTCTTAAGTCATTTCAATCCGAAGGTGGCTACATGTGTTATTTCCATTAGGCTTTGTTCTGTTTTTATTTTCCTTTTTTACTTATTATGGAAATTTTCAAACATTGAAAAAAGATGAAAGAGGTGTATAGTGAACACCCATATACACAACACCTTAATCCTACAACCATTAACATTTTGCCTTATTTGCTTTTTCACGTGTCATTCCATCTCTCTACGCACCTGTCATCCTATTTTATTTCTTAGTGGATTTCAAAGTAAGTTGCAGACATCAGTAAACTCTATTCCTAAATACTTCAGCATGCCAGTTATTAACTAGAATTCATTATTTATTTACATTTTTTTCTTTTCCAGGAAAAAATTATATAAGTGAAATGCACAAATCTTCCTTGTACCATCCAGTGGGTTTTGACTAATATGCTCGTTTGAGTAACCAGATCCCACCAAGATATAGAAATTTTCATCCCCACAGACCTTCTTTGTGTCTTTTTGTAATTAACCCCTCCCACCCCTTACCCCAGATAACAACTGTTCTAATTTCTATCACTATATGTCAGTTTTGCCTATTTAGAATTTCATATAAATAGAGTTATACCATATGAACTATTAAGTCAAGTTGCCATGGCTTCCTTTTCTAGCTACAGGCCTCCTAGTTGATACAAGAACTATTTGAAGCTGACCTTTCTTGCCTTATGTTATAAATTGGAGTTTCTTAGGAACACATTGAAAATGGAAGTGAAGGCACTAGTGGAAATAATAACCTAGTTAATGCCTTGCTAGAATGGTATTAAATATGCTACAGAATTATTCTGCTTAATAAAGGAACATTCAGTGGAGAGGCTTGCCAGAAAAATGCAAGCTGTATTTTGGAAAGAATCTGGTCCTACTTGACTTACCATCCTGCCTGTCAGAACCACATGGGTCTGCCCTGTATTCAGCGTGCTATGATTCTGTCTATCTTAGTGTTACTTCAAACCAAGTTAGAAGTCAAACCAAGATTGCACTGTTCTGCTCAGAAGATCCCGGTACACCCTTCTGACCATGAACAGGAAGGTCTAAGCCCAGCTATGGTGATGTTGGAGGTGGAGCAGGTCATCAGTAGGTGGCGCTCTTCCTCTGAATCATTACCCAGATGTGCCACCCACCACCAGCTAAGACAGAAACCAGCCAGCAGAAAGGCCCAGCCTTCTGAAAGTGACAATGAAAGAAGTCATTAGGTGCTTTTAGTTTTGAAGGCTGCTTGACTGACCTTGACTGGAGTCCTTCGAGAGCTGTGTTTCACCATTTCCAGGGCCTGTTACCTGGAAGCAGAAATCTTAAGTATCCTAAGACCAGAGTTTATGGGATCCTATTGAAAAAGGATGCTTTGTACATATCAGTGTTAATCAGTACTAAAAAGTTTGGGAAAATCTGGGAAGGTGAATTGGAAGACTTGATAGAATCTGAATGTTAACCAGAGATATTAGGATAATTTTACTAGGGAAGAAATATAATTCCACCCTTTATTCTTTTATTCATTTTTTCAGTTGTCAACATTAGGGAGGGAACGGAGTGTATAATTTGTTAAGAAACAGCTGTTGGATGAACTGGGAGATTGGGATTGACATATATACACTATTTATACTATGTATAAGATAGATAACTAATGAGAACCTACTGTACAGCACAGGGAACTCTACTCAATGCTCTGTGGTGACCTAAATGAGAAGAAAATCAAAAAGAGGGGATATATGTGTACGTATAACTGATTCACCTTGCTGTACGGTATAAACTAACACAATATTGTAAAACAACTATACTCTAATTAAAAAAAAACCAACAAAACAGCTATTGGAGTCAGGCAGACCTGGGTTTCTACTGGAACTATTCCCTGGGTCTCAATTTTTTCATTTGTAAAATGAAGACAATATACTTACATCATAGGGCATTTCATTCCTTGATTCAACAAACATTTATTGAGCACCTGCTGTGTGCCAGGCACTGCTCTAGAGCTGTGGGTACCATGTGAACAAAGCAAGATCCCTGCTCTCACGGAGCTCTTGGGCAGCCTGTATTTTCGAAGATGGCTGTTCCCGTATATTCCATCCCATATTCTCTTCTTTTTTTAAAATTTAACTTTATTTGTATTTTATGTCCAACATCCTTGTAAGCAATGAAAACAAACCAAATCATGAATAAATATCTATTTTAAAAAATTACTTTATTGAAGTACGATTGATGTAGAAAAAGCTATACACATTTAATGTATACAACTCGATCAGTTTGGGGATAAGTATGTACTTGTGAAACCAGCACCACCAGCAGGCCATAGATATATCCATCACTTCCCAAAGTTTCCTCCCGTCCCCTTTATTATTTATCTTTTTATGGTACAAATACGTAACATAAGATCTTAGCAAATTTTAAGTATATAGTACAGTTTTATTAGCTATAGGCATATATATATATATGCTGTATAGTGGATATCCAGAACTTATTTCTCTTGCAGAACTGAAACTTTGTACCCTCTGACCATCATCCCATTTCCGCTTCCCCTCAGTCCCTGGCAACCACCATTCTGCTCTCTGCTTCTATGAGTTTGACTTTTTTAGATTCCACATATAAGTGAGATTATGCAATATTTGTCTTTCTATGTCTGGCTCATTTCACTGAGTATGATGTCCTCCAGGTCCATCCATGTTGTTGAAAATGGCAGGATTTCTTTCTTTTTCTCTTTTAGGGCTGAATAATATTCCATCATATAGATAGATAGAGAGAGAGATAGGTATAGATATATATCAATATCACATTCTCTTCTCAAATTATGACACTGCTGTCATTTCTCTGTCTTCTTGAAACAGGACAGGCCTGTGACTGTGGTGGAAGAGGCGCTGTATAACTTTCAAGTCTATGTCATAGATGGTGAGACAGCATTCTCTTGGCCCTCCCTTGGGACATGTGCCTTGGGATCCCTGAGCTGGCATATAGGCAGTCCAGCTACATCACTGCTGCAGTGCTGGAGGGATCATGTGGCGGGATTACATAGAGACAGAAAAAGATGCCCAAAGAGCCCCACTTGTTCCAGCCTCTGGCCTTTGAGTCTTTCGGCTGAGGGCCCGAAAGATCAGCCATCCCCACTGTGCCTTATCTGACCTCCTTACCTACATAGTCTGTGAGCTTAATAAGTGGTTGTTTTGTGCTTATTTGTTATGCTACCCTAGTGACTAGAACAAGCTATATACTAGTTGGGCAGGCAGAAGATAAGCCAGTGAACAAATAAACAAACAAGGTATTGTCAGACATGGGTATAAAGAACTGAAAATAGGATGATGTGACTGGGGAGTGTGGAGGGAGGGGAAACCCCAGACAGGATAAGGAATTCCTGGCAGAAGAGAGAACGTGTGAGCTGTGGAGACCTGCACATACAAGAAGGGGCCAGAATGATTGTTCTGGAGGGCGGGGACAGAGGTAACAGCAAGTGCAAAGGCCCTGGGGCAGGCTGAAGCTCAACATATTCAAGGAACTAAAAAATGACTGGTGCCTCTGGATTATAATAAGAAGAGGTTAACAGTCCAAGCTGTGGTCAGAGTAGACAGGGTCACCTCATATGTGGACTGAGCCAGAGCTAAGGCCAGAGCTAAGGGTTTGGATTTTTATCCAAGTATAATGGGAAACCATGGTAAGATTCTTAGTGGTGGAGAGATATGGTTTTTTTTACATAGTAACCATGTCCCTTTGGCTGCTGTGTGGTGACAGAATTGAAGAATTGAAGAAGGGAGGCTAATTAAGAGGCTGTAGCTTCCGTTCAAATGAGAGCTGATGGCAGCTTGGACTGGCCTGGAATCAGTGGACATAATAATAATAACAACAACAACAGCAGTGGATAATATTGCCTGAGTGGTTTCTATGTTCAGGCATTGTTTCAAGTGCTTTTACGTGGATTATCTGATTTTGTCTTCACAGCAAACCTATGATGTAGGTTCTATTACTATCCCAAATGAGCGTTCAAGTACTTTGCCCATTATCACGTACATAGGAAGTGGTAGAGGAAGGCTCCTAACTCAGGCAGGGCCACCGCAGAATGATGCTTCCCCGGATGGAATCCAGTGAGAGGATTCAGGATATTCTGGAGGTAGAGCTGACAGGACTTGTTAAATGATTTGGGATTTGGGGGAGAAGAAAGAACTCAAGAATGGAGCCTTGTGTTCTGACATGGGCAATGAGGAGGGAGGCGGTGTAATCTATGGAGATGGGAACGTCTGGGGAGAAGTCGGGGTGGGGAGAGGCAAGAGTTCTCTCATTGTAGGAATGAACAATCACAGTGATCAAATGAGCATCATCGAGGTTAATGTTTGCGGAGTGACTACCATGTGCAAGCACTCTACCTATACGAACTCATCTGATTCGGCAACAACCTTAAGAAGTAAGGTACCATGATTTCCTTATTTTACTGAGGATGAAACTAAGAAACAGGGAGACTGAGAAATGTGTCAAAGCCAGTAAATTGCAGATTTGGGATTCAGTCTGGTTGGCAGCCTGCTCTAACACACTGCTTGTTATTAAATGAGTTAAGTGTTGGCTAAGTACCAAGCACAGTGCCTAGTGCATAGTAAGTGATCAATAAATGGTAGCCATTATTACTGTTGTTATTATTATTATTATTCAAATGCAGTTGACCTTCTCTGATGTATATGACATTGTGTTACTAGGAAGTAGAACCCAATCGGTGCCCTCAGGAAAGATGCCATGTCTTCGGCAAATCCAGACTCATGGAAGTTTAAATGATTCAAGACAACCACACAACAATACAAAACAGCAATAGACGAGGTGCCTCAAGGCAGCGTGTGATGAAGTGCCAAAGGAATGGCACATATCTAGCTATACGGAGTTTTCCAAATATCTAGAGGAATATTAACGTCTTGTGCCAGGATTATTAACACATGTGTTCTCAACCGGGATATTCCTTCTCTGTTATTTAGTGTGCCCTGTCAGGACCCAAACCAAATGTCAAAGATTGGAATAGTGACATTTACACTGTTTTAATTACCCAGCAAGATTAGTGTTGGTGGACTTGTTAAGTAGTTCTCAAACAAAGCAATGAAATTTAATTGTTCTGCTGTGCAACAAAATTCACCCCCTTTTCTCTTTTTCTTTCCTTCTCTCCCATCCCCTCCCCTTCTCTCCCCCCAGCTCCCCTCCCCTTCTCTCTCTTTCTTTGGAGAGGCAGTGTGGACAAGTTTTTACCAGTATTACCAAGACAAATTCCTTGATGTTTTGATAGAATAAAAATGAAAAACCTGAGCTGCTCCCACATTTCTTGCCTTTTTATAAGACTGTTTTTTCTCTGTGGGTCCCAAAATGCCAGAGATTCAAAGCAATAAGTCAAGCTACGTTTTGGGGAGCCTTTTCACATTTCCTTAAATTTTTTCAAAAAGAAAAAAAAAAAACCCAGAAAATTTAGAAATAGAGAACATTAAAAAAAAAACCCTCACATAATCATATCACTTCAATACAATGACTGATCATATCTTGGTGGGTGTCCTTAGAATTTTTAATTTTCCCATGCTTATTCATGGTTGTAATTCTAGTGTACTTACAACGTTGTCTCCTGCTTATGTAAATGTTTATCAGGTATACCTTTCCATGCTATGAAGTAAAATTCAAAATTTTATTGGAATTGTCCATTGAGTGAACCCCCCCTTAATTTCTGAACCATGTAACTAAATCACTTTTAGAATAAGGAAATGCGTAAATTAAATAAAATACATAAATTAAACAGCATTACTCTTTCCCTTAATGTTGAACTTGGCAAGGCCTCATGTATAAGGGCTGAGAATTCTGGCTCTGAGTTCTGCCACTTGCTAGCTGTGTGACCTTGGACAAGTTACTTAACCTTTCTGGGCTTTAGTTTCTTCACCCATAAAATGTCGATAATGACAATGCCTACTTCGTACGAATGGAATAGTATGCATTGAAATACCTACTTCAGTACCTGTCACATCATGCGTGCTCAATAAATGTCAGCCGTCATTACTATTATCATCATTATTATTTAAACTTTCAAGCATGATTTTGGTAGAATGAGCATCAGATTGGGAATCAGAAAGTTTGTGCTCTAGACATGGATGAGCCATGCACTTGTTGCTGGTTTCCTTACCTGTAAAACAGAGTATTACATACCTGTCACACCTCTTTCAAAAAGAAGTTAGAATAAGATACAAAGCTCTATAAATGCACATAAGATCACATGCACTCCTTGTGACACGAGTGGCACAGTCCCATGGCCGTGGCTGGGGAGATCCTGGCACCTCTCTGATGAGCAGACCTCATTCTAGAGCCAGGTTTACTACTCAGAACAGTGCCAGGGGCACACAATGCCATGCAGAGGTCAGCAAAGACTTCCCACCCTGTGCTGGGGTATCTCCTTCCCTCTTATTTATAGAAGGTGCAGAGCCACCCCGTTCTGCTGTGTTAAGGAAACCCATACCTCAGGCTTTTCTCTCTCTTTTTTTCTGTATTCACTTATTTTAGGTATTCTATCAATGCCATGTGCACAGTTCACATTAGAAGTTGTCAGCATTTCCCATTTAGGCTGCTATTTCCAGGGGATGGTAATTTGATCGCAACATTTGTTCTGGGCAGCAACAGGCCAAAAAGAGGTCTCGGTGCAAAAGCATCTTCCACCCACTTAGAAACAACAGCCACTGCAACACACTCATGTGTGTTAAATGATGTTTAACACAAGTTAAAATGATGGAGGTCGACAAAAATCACTGATATTTAGAATTCTGGAAGATGGAGAGGATTGTTTCGACACCAGAATGAAGTTCACAGCTGCAGGTCAGCCAGAGTTCACTCTCAAGCATCCCAGCATGGTCGCAGGAGCTGCCAAATTGTCAGAGTGCAACCCTCTGGCAAGTCCCGCCTCTGCAGAAAATGGGTGTGTATGTGCCGCCTCCTCATCTGACCTCTCCATTGGAAAATGGACTAAGTAAGGAAGGGAGATCAGGGCCAGTTCCTCCTTTTTTGGGAGTTTGCAGGCTGGGCAGGGAGCAGGGAGGGGAAGTAGAAGACGCATTACTGTTAAGAGGCTGACTCCCGGCATTTGCATACCGTGCCTGTATCACCTCCCCTGTCATCATGAAAAGCTTGGGAGGTACGTGGAAGAATGACTAAGCTCCTGTTTCAGAGGCTTGTTAATTCAAGTGCTATTTATTGAACACCTACTATGTGTCTTGTGCTTTGTGTCATGCTGGGTGTGTGAAGTTGCACTAACATGCTGCCTCCTCCCAGGGAGCCTTGGCTGGTGAGGAGGACAGTCACAATTACACATGCGATCAGGACCACAAAGGGGAACCAGAGGCCGCTTAGAGAGAGGCATGATTTGGAGCCTTAGGTTGGAGAAGCCCTCTCTAACTTTCTAGAGAAAGTGACATTTCACTGGAGAAAGGAAGGCTGTGTCGGAGGTGTGGGGAATACTTTAAGAGGCAGGCTCGAGACCAACACCATCTTTTGAACAATTAGTATGTCCACGTACCAGGGGTCCTGTTGAGTTTTGTTTGTCTGAGCCTGAGTATGGTTGATTGTGAGACTTGGATACCTATTCAAACTGCTTAAATTAAAAAGGAGATTTGTTAAAAGGGGGAATTTGGTAGAAACCAAGGGTAGGAAGCATAGCCAGACCTTGCAGGGGATGGCTTCTTCCCTCGCTCCCTTATAGGACCACCTGTTGGAGATGAAATCCTGGCTCCCTACTTGGTCTTTTCTGATGTCACCCCAGGAGGGAAGTTGGGGCATCTCACTGCAGCCTGGCAAGAGTGGGAGTCTAGGCTCTGGGCCTTTGCTGGCGGGTATAGTGGTGGGGCTGCAGTGCTTCCTGTGGTGTTTGGCTGGAGTAGGTGATTATTGTCTAAAATTTTTCTGTCTTGCTTGGTTTCCCTGTCCTGGTCATTTTGGCAGAGAGAGCAGGCTTCCAGAGGGACTCTTGGTCTGTATCCATTGGTGCTTCTGGATTTCTAACTTCTTCAGTACCCAATCTGGGATATGCCAGGCAAAAAGAAAACCCAGGGAACTCATCACTATGTCATTCCTGGGATCCCAAGTTCCCTAACCAGTCAGCCTTCTTTCAGAGACTTCTTACATTTGTCCATATAATGTCTAGTGTTTTTAGTTGTACTTGGTGGAAGAAATGGGAGAAAGAATGTCTACTGCATCTTTCTGAAAGCGCAAGTTAGTCAATAACCTTTTTGTGTTTTCTTTTTGATTTTAATTAATTTTTATTGACTGAAAGGTTTTTAAATTCTATAGTGCTTTACAATTTTCAAAAGTTTCACACAGATGATTTCATATAATCCCACATTAACCCTTTTTCCCCCTTTACCCCTCTATTGCTCCTCCCCCCATCCCTCTCCCTACTGGTAACCACTAGCTTGTTCTCTATATCTGTGAGTCTGCTTCTTTTTTGTTTGTTTGTTTTATTCACTAGCTTGTTGTATTTTTTAGATCCCACATATAATCAACTTCTACTTAGTCAGTCAGAGTCAGATTCTATTATTTAAAACTAAGATCTCATCTGACATAGAGTTCTTAATGTAAATATCAGAAAAACACTTGGGCTAGTTTTGACTTAGCTCGAGTGGTTATCAGAGGTTAGGAGGCAGGCCCTAGAATCTCTCAGAGAGCTAGAGAGGAGTTGTGAAACCAGCAACTGGGCCCAAACCACATTTGGGAACAGCTGCAGTGGTGACACCTCTCTGCCACCATCACGGGGCCCAGCCCTGGGCACAGATGCTGAACATACCTTCCAGGGCCACTGCCTCTGGAAACCAGAAGATTCTGTCATCACCTTTGCCAGGGTGAATTCCATGTGGCACCTGCTTCACTGCATCACCTCTTCTGAGTCAGTCCATTGTGTGGATGTTTGATTGGAGGCCAAGCTAATGTCTGTGTCCTGGCTGCAAGGGATGCTGGGAAAACCAGTTTTTGGCTTCTGTCTTATGAAGGTTAGGACATTTTCCAAATACAGAAAGGGTTCTGGGTGGTCCCAAACATGAAAAATGTCCACTACAGAGTTTACTTTGTGTATGTGAGGGCCCAAACTCAGGAGCGGGGACAGGAGATGAAGAGGAGAAAATATACTTGAAAGATAGTGAGGAGGTGGAATTACTAAAAGCTCGTAAGAGATTGGGTGTGAAGCATGAATAAGAGGGAAGAATCTAGTTACTAGTCAAATATCTATGATTTTAAACAAAAGACAGCTAGTTATTGAGTCAGTGGCTGATGAAGGATCCAGTTACCAAGTCCTAATACTCTTGTTGGGAGTAACTTTCCTGAAGAAAAGTGCAGAAAACAGAGTTCACCTGTTTTTCAGCATTACCAACCATTGTTATTGGACCTTTCAACAAGCCCAAATACAGTTTCATGGGTGCTGCAAGATAAGACCTTCAGAAACAAGCTAAGCAGATTTCCAAGACAAACAAACATATCTGAAGTGTGTCTTTCCTCACAGTGCCATGATACAAATTTTTCTTATATTTATCATTCTCATATCCCATCATCTTCCAAAATGTATTTGGAAGATTTGTCATTAAAACATATCTACACACGTGAAGTAAACAAGCAATAATAAAACAAAACCCCATATCATTGTAAGGATGAAAGAACAAGAGCTGAGTAATGAGGGCAAGAGGTCAAAACAAATTATAAATGAAAATCTAGATTAAAGAGGCTAATGGAATTGAGTTCAAAACTTTGCTATGATATTCCTGGCATTAAGGGAGAAAAAAACTTGGATGGGTTGTATACATGTGTTGCTATGGACCAACTGTGCCACTCCGCCAATATGTTGAAACCTTAACCCCCAATGTGATGTATTTGGAGTGGGACTTTTACAGGAGTAATTAGGGTTAAATGAGGTCATAAGGGTAGGGCCCTGACCTGATAGAATTAGTGTCCTAATAAGAAAAATACCAGAGAGCTCTCTCTCTGCCATGTGAGGACACAGTGAGAAGGTGGCACCCACAAGCCAGGAAGAGAGTTTTCACCAGACCCCAACCACGGTGGCACCCTGATCTCAGACTTCCAGCCTCCAGGACTGTGAGAAATAAAATTCTGTTGGTTAAGCCACCCAGCCTGTGGTATTTTGTTATGGCAGCCTGGGCTGACTAAGACATATGTACTGTACATGTCTGGTTCTCAAGACAGAAAGCGAACTGTTTTCCCAGTTCCGAGCTCTGAGAGTAACCTAGCCTGCAGGTTACTTAGATAAGAGACATCCAACAGCATATTAAAATTTGATAGCGATTTCTCAAAAAGATGACCTTAAAGAGTTCCTGATAAAATAACTAATGCCTGGAAGTTAAATTACAGTTCGTTGAAGAGACTCTGGGGATCAAGTCATATCATACAAGTTTTGAGCTTCCTGGGATTTGGTAAGAGGTTTGTGCAACAATCAGATGACAGCTGGAGTTCCCATCAGCATCCAGGAATTGGCATTATTTCCAGCCCATGTTTTCTGTGTGGCAGCCCACAGGTTGGAAAACCCATGAGAGTATGGTGTGTATGTGTGTGAATTTCACATGTGCCAAATGACAGCAAAGCAATGAGCACAGCTTCAGAGAAATGTCTGATCAAGGTCACACACACACAAAAATACCTTCAAGAACCAGACAGGTGGGGCTGTGTGTGGAGTGGGCCCAGCGGGTACACCCTTGGTCAAAAGGAGGCAACTGACTTTTTCAGAAGCCAAGATATGCACTGCAAGACCATTCTGCATGTCCAAACCATCTACAGGCAGCATCCATCCAGAGGACCCCTGGTCCTCAGCCCTTACAAACTACCAGACTGTTACTCTCAGATTTCAATGATCCATCCAAATCATGGCTAATAATTCCAATGAAGATAGTTGGTAATGTCCACAAAGCAATTTTTTAAAAAAGTAATGACCATAGCAGGACTTTATCACAAGAGTCTGGAGAATGGATGTCCTCACCACTGCTGGAGAATGCAGTGTTCTTTTTTCTTTTTCATTTGCTTGGGCGTATTTCCAAATCATGTGTCCTTCAGTGGGGTTTCTAAATGGGTTAATGACACCCTCTCTCAAAGTGCTTGGTCAGGATATTTGTCGCTTTCTCGCAGCCATGGAAAATGCACACAGGGATTGAAAGGCCCAGTTCATGCAACATTGCTCAAAGGATTTGAGGATTCCATTACTGCACAAATCCTTTAATTAAAGCCAGTTCCTCCAGGCCCTGTTGCCCGGGCCCAATCCACAGCGTCCCTGGTGACCTTGGGAGGGTTGATTAATTGACGGGTTGGCAGTGCAACCATTCCTTCAAAGATCCCAAGATATATCTGCTAAAACAAAAGTGCCCCCGGACACCATATGGGCCTGCGTTTGCAGTGGCTCTTAAAATTTATCTGCAAATTCTCCCCTGTGTGACTAATGCCTCCTGCCTTCTACTCAGTGGCTGTTTCGACCCATCACCCTTCCTCTCTGAGGCAAAGAACTCTTCAGCGAGGAGGTATTTTTGGAAACTCAAGAAGCTGGTTTTGCAATTTGGCAATAAGAAGTAACATTCTCCACTGGGCCCGAGTCACCGTTGATATCAAAGGAGCCAGATTTTTGAAAAATCTCTCCGCCTTGGCTTTTCAGGGATTCAGCAATAAGCAGTTATATCTGGAAGCACCAACATCTAGATTCTGCTTATCAGAAGAGTGAATTGAAGGGAAACTGGATAACATAGGAAAGTCAGGCGGGAGCATTTTCGAAGGCAACTCTTAAGGGTGACTCTAAATGTTTCTTCTTTATAATTCTGGGTATTCTCCCTTTGTCTTTGTCAGCACTCTATGGATAAGGCGCTAAGAAAACAGTTCTGGTTCATCTTTTCAGAACCCAAGAAACAAGAGAATTGAACCAAGGGCAAACTTTTAAAATTGTCTAAAGGAGAGTGACTTCTGTAAAATTTGTCCATCTGAGCATAATGATGGATTTGGACATGTATATTTGAGAGAAGACCCTAGAAAAAAGCTGTATAATAGAAGGAGAAGAATTTGGAGTTCCCAAGGCAATCTTGAAGCAAAGAGGTAAGAAGGCGAGAGAGGGAAGGAAGAAGGAGGAGGCGGCTGGCAGGAGGCAGAAGGCTGCCCAGGTGTGTTAAGACTCCTCTCTGTGAACCACACTCCTCCATCTTCAGAAGATCCCACCAATCAGATGCTCTTTTTTTTTTTTTTCAGAACAAGCAACTTTTTATTGGAGTATAGTTGATTTACAATGTTGTATTAGCTTCAGGTGTATGGCAATGTGATTCAGATATATCAATATATATTTTATATATATATTTTTTTTTTTCAGGTTCTTTTCCATTATATTATAGGTTATTACAAGATATTGACTATAGTCCCCTGCACCATACAGTAGGTCCTTGTTGTTTATCTATTTTATACATAGTAGTGTGTATCTGTTAATCCCAAACTCCTAATTTATCCCTCCCCCCAACCCCAGGTGCTCCTTTTTTTTTTTTTTTTACAGGAACCATTTTGAGATATGTCAGAGCACACGGTTCTTTTATTTTATTATTATTATTTTTAATTTTATTTATTTATAAATAAATATTTTGGGTCTTCGTTTCTGTGCGAGGGCTTTCTCTAGTTGTGGCAAGCGGGGGCCACTCTTCATCGCGGTGCACGGGCCTCTCACTATCACGGCCTCTCTTGTTGGGGAGCACAGGCTCCAGACGCGCAGGCTCAGTAATTGTGGCTCACGGGCCCAGTTGTTCCATGGCATGTGGGATCTTCCCAGACCAGGGCTCGAACCCGTGTCCCCTGCATTGGCAGGCAGATTCTCAACCACTGCGCCACCAGGGAAGCCCCCAGGTGCTCCTTTAAAAGCCAAATACATTCCAGGGCCCCACGTGGCCCAGTCTCAAGCTGATGTCACGGACAAAATAATGCAATCTGCTATCCCAAACGAATAGCTAGTTCCAAGCTTTACTTGAATGCCTGTAATCTCGTACAAGGAAAGGTAGTTAGTAAACCACATGAGAAGGACTACGGAGCAGGGCAGAGAGCATGGACTCTGGGCCAGTCAGCCTCAGTTTGAATTTTGGTTCTGCCACTTACAAGCTGTGAGATCTTTAGCGAATCACTTAATCTCTCTGTGCTTTAGTTTCCTCATCTGTAAAATAAGGATGATTATAGTACCTACCTATTAGGATGGCGATGAGAATGAAATGAGTTAATATTTGTCAAGCCCTCAAAACAGTACCTGACACGCAGGAATAGTTACATCAACGTTTGTTAAATAAATAACTACATCTTAGGATCCACTTTCTCTGACACTCGACCCAAAAGGGTGTTTCTAGTTTTCCTCATCACTTTTCTATTCTTTTATTCCCTCTCTTTGAGAAAAAGCTCTGCATTTTCTGATGCAATCCCCACCTTTGATGCTTCATCTCTCCACCACCCAAAGAGTACCCAGATCTGTCTGCAAGGGGCCAAGAAGGGCAGTGGAGAGGATAAGACAGAAAAATGCAGAGTAAATTATGTCAGAGTTTGCCCTGTTAACTGAGGATGAGGGGGTGGGAGAAGTGCCATAAATTTGCATTTTCAGATAATATTTTTCTCTCTTTTTTTTTAATAAATTTATTTATTATTTTATATTTATTTTTGGCTGCGTTGGGTCTTCGTTGCTGCGCATGGGCTTTCTCTAGTTGTGGCGAGCGGGGGCAACTCTTCCTTGCGGTGCGCAGGCTTCTCATTGCAGTGGCTTCTCTTGTTGCGGAGCATGGGCTCTAGGCACACGGGCTTCAGTAGTTGTGGCTCGTGGGCTCTAGAGCGCAGGCTTAGTAGTTGTGGCGCACGGGCTTAGTTGCTCTGCGGCATGTGGGATCTTCCCAGACCAGGACTCGAACTCGTGTCTCCTGCATTGGCAGGCGGATTCTTAACCACTGCGCCACCAGGGAAGTCCCTTCTCTTATGTTTGATGTGAGTGACCATAGAGAGGGAATCGAGAAGGGTGCTGAGTTTCATTTCACACCAGGGAGCAGATCGGAGGCAGCATGAGAAGATATGGAATCTGAAGGTGACCTCAAGAACCTGAGGTCACCTAGGAATTCACAGAATCCTTGGCAACTTTTGACTTGCACAGGCTCTGGCAATGCAGGAAGTGTGATCCAATTTCTTTAACATCTTGAGAGGTAGGAAACATGAAGTACTATCAGTGTATAGAAAAATGCAGAAATGGGTTTCTTTTAAAGGGAGATAAACATTTATCAGAAGTCTTATCACAAGAGGGAGATAGATGGCTAGTGTTCAAGATCTTAATCTATTGTACAGGGGGAAGGACATTTATTGGGTTAAATAATAAGTATATAAAACCTATAGATAAGACGGTTCACCTACAAATATTCATTTTTACCCATAAAGAACCATATGCTTGTGTATGTGGAAATGAGTATATTCACTAAGTGGAATATGGAAGAATATGTTTGATTAGGAAGACATATGAGCAATATGGTGAAAATATATAAGACCACAATCTGGCAACAACAAGAGGAAGTGAGTTTGGGACACAGCTGGAGACTGATCATGTAGGTTAGTGGTCTCAGCTAAGAATGGATGGTACCAGCTTCTTTCCTGGCCACCCTGGTAATCGTGCTCCTCTGCTCGTCCTAGTGACATTATAATGAGCCAAACCACATGCAGCTAAGGTAAGTGGAAAGGGTGGGAGAAGACGAGAGGCTGAGGGACTTGCCCAAGACATGGAGCTGTGAGCTTGGACTTTCACAGGGCTATTGGTTCTCCCTCTGGCCTAAACTAAGATAAATAAACCTAGTGTTGGTGCTTTCCACATTGTCTTGCCCATCCCATTTGTTGCCACAGCTAAGTTGAAGCATCTAGAGACCAAAGGGTGACAGAGCATTTTCTCCTGGTGGGTTTGACGGGCTGATGTGAGTTGCCTACAAATTTGAGTCTTGACTGCTCTCCCTGCACTGCTGCCTCTAACGAGGGATAAAATACCCAGAGTGGCGGGGGCACTCAGCTTACATCTCACATGCATTTCTATAGGAAACAGATACTGTGAACAAGTCTAGGGGATAGAATTATATACCAGCTTTGTCATTCTCCCACCTTCCCGTTAAATATGCTCTCTGGGTAAGAGGAGGGTCCTTCCCCTGCCTGTGGGTGGAAACTCACCAGTCACTCTTAGATAATAAGATATTCTTTGGTCACTTTTAGTCATAAGCACAATACCAACTTTAGTCATTTTTAACTGCTCAATCCCCCTGAGGGTAATGATGACTTTCATTTTTTCAGATAAGGAAATTGAAGTTTGGAGAGAATAGTTGATTGAATAAAGTTTGCAGAAGTAGAAAGCAGGGAAGTTGGGATTCAAACCCATGACCCCCATGTGCATCACTGCAGACTATACTTTCCCCTCTCCACTGGGTGCATCCAAAGAGACCCTCACTCTCTCTCCTTTCTCTCAAACCTGATTTATCTACCCCTTGAGCAAGCGATGAGTGAAGGATTGAAAACCATTTGAAAACCAGTTCTTAGAACTCTGAGAGTAGCACTTACCATTCTGTCCCACTAGGAAAAGAAGGGAGTTGTTCACAAGCAGATTTCCTGACCTGTGGTCCATGAGTGATCTCCTGGTGGGAAGATAAGTCTTTTCTTTTAGATTTTCTTTGGTGTCACTTTGTAGATTATCTTTGTGAGAATAACATATTCATTTTAAATGTAAAAATATTTTTGATGTGTGGTTTCGCTACAAACAAATGTAGCATGGGAAGGATGTTACTTGGTAATAGACACACTAGAGATTACCCTGACTTCCTGTTGATGAGAGGAGTGTCCCACTGATAGGAATGGACCACAATATCCCCCGTCATTGTGAGTCTGCACTCATGCCTTTCTTAAGTTGGGTCCAGCTTAAGTTGGAAAATATCAAGGAAAAGAAGTGATGTCCACATTTACATATAACCTTTGTTCAGATTTTTATCAGTGAACATGATAAGGACTCCCACCACCCACTGCCCCCCAAAAGCTGCAGTGCCCATGGTGTGGCAAAATTATGTCTGTCCACCCTGAAAATACATTGGACAATGCAGACATTTTTCATGAGAAGGCTTGATTTTTAAAAGGCTCAAACTGTGTGGAAACTTGTGCTGTCTCAGCACAAAATTCTTCTGTTGAAATACCTTACACAATTGCTTATTCACCTTTCAAGTGAAAGAAGCCATATATAGTTAGAGAGATTTGAGGAAGTCCTTGCTCTGTGGATTTGACCTAGTTTATTTGGGACTTGGAGCAGATAAAGAAAATTGAAGCGATACCTCTGTCAAATAGCAACATCCCTCTGGAATTGTTTACATTTCTTTTAATACAATGTCCTATGAAGATGTGCTGTTTGGAGCTGCTGCAGCCATTTTGTGACCACGATGGGGAGGCCAAGAGAATTGTAGAGAAGTTGATCCAGAATTCTGACATTGTTGAGCTACTAAACTAACACTGGAACTCCTTCTCTTCAGATTACTTGGTTAAAAAAATACATTCTTAGGATCTAAACCATTTTACCTAGATATTTTCTTACTTGCCCTCCAAAATTAGGATCTGTGATCCAAACCTTGTCTTGGAGAATGCTGTTTTTCCTTGGCACAAGTCTTCCCTCAATTGGCAAAAAGTTTTAGGGGCGCTGATTCTTCTGTGAGTTAGCATTTAATATTTTCCAAAGGAAAAATCAAACTGACTGGATATCAAAGATGACATGCAAAGGCCATTTCAAACTGTATATTACAGTTTCAACTTCTATTTCAAGGCAAACATCAAGTTTTTAAAATTGAAATTTACTTTTGAGAAGATTTAAGGTTGACTTTTGTTTTATTGCACTTATTTTTCTTCCTGGAATGAATCATTAATTTTTGAATAATCAAATAAAAGTGAGAGAAATTTTTTTTTTAAAAGATTGAACATAGATGGAGTAAATAGATTTCTAATGTAATAAGTTCATTGCACGTAGTTTTTCCCCACTATGTTTCATGAACATTTTTCCCTGGGGAGGGATCCTATACCATTCATCAGATCCTCACATGAGTCTGGAACAGAAAAAAAAGTTCTCTCGAGTTGGTGTGATAGGATGGACCATATTCAAAGCCTCAGCTTTTGCCAGATTTCCACCTACTTTTTATTGCAGATGGGCATTGGCTTGGTCCAAGTTCCTATACGATGGTCCATTCTTAGACCGTCAGTCCATGCCATGGCAGCATGACATATCCCTACCCTGTTGATCTCAACTGTGGCTACATGATTTGCTTTAGTCAATGAGATGTGAGTGGAATTAATGTGTATAACTTCCAGGCAGAAACTTTAAGAGCCAGCAAATGATTCATCATATTCTCTTTTTTCCCCTCTGTGTTCTTAGAGTCATGTAACAAAATGGCACATCTTTCAAGTTCTGTCGGGTTATGAATGGCCCTGGTGAGTAGAGCTCCCTTGTCAACCCATGATGGACGTGGGGCGTGAGTGAGAAATTTGAACTCAATGGTTTTCAGCTGCTGAGGTCTTCAGGTTGTTGTTGTAGCACAACCTAGCCTATCCTGATGGATCCAGTGTCTCTTTCAATCCTTCCTGCTTTATCCATTCATACCTCTGACTTCAGACACAGGCAACGTGAAACCAGGGAAAGGAAGGAATTTCATTTACAGAGTGCTTTCCAAGTGCCCAGGGTAATTCAGGGTGTTATTCCCAAAGCCACTTTATTTCAACTGCACAAACATCCCAATGTCTGTGATGGCAGGGGGGTCCCAGCTTCAGCATAGGGTCAAGAGACTAGGGCTTGGAGAAGGTTAAACACCCAGTGCTGGGACCCTCAGTTTCCATTCCAAAGCTCTCACTCTTTCCACTGCAGCAACCATCTCTCACTGAAAGGCTGGCTAAGGTCATTCTGGGAGAGATGTTTTTGGGTCTTAAAAAATAATAATAACCTTTACTAATGACCTGGTAATTGTTTTTATAGCTTCCCAATGAAGTGTGAAGTGTTCTAAGAGACAACACAGGACAATTTCCTTTGATGGTGAAGTTTTCCAAAGAATGATTGCCTCAGTCATCTGGGCTCCTGGTGCCCTGACTTCCGAGTGATATTGAACGGAAGCTGAGCTGCAGGCCTGGAAAAGACGCCGAGGTTGGGAGGAAGGTTGGCTCCGACTTGTCTATATTTTGTCTATATTTTAAAGCAGTAATCCTGTCTTTCTTTTTCAGAAACGGTCACATAGTAAGATATGAACAAAAAATAAATAACTGGCATTTGTCAAGCACTTACGCTGTGCCACGGCTGGGCTCAGCACTTAAAGTCCCCACCCTCTCCAACTGAAGCCAGCATGGTGCCCGGCGCATGGTGAGGGCTCCGTAAGACCTGTTGCTTCGAGCCCTGCTCAAATGCAATGAAATACTCGCTGCTCAAATGCTTGAGCTCTGCTCAGATGCAATGAAAAGTTATGGAGGCGGGGGAAAGTTAGTGTTCAGAAAACTCGGTTGCTGAATTCACTCCCAAAAAGCCATTTGAAATCCCAAGACAGTGAGGAGATTAATTTTAATTGAAAACATTAATGATGATATCAGCTAATATTATGACCTAGTAGAGTTGCCTTTTATTTGCTTTGGTACCGATAACTGGACTCCATATGTCCAGAGCATTACATCCTTGTAGGATAATGCATTACTTGTATTAGGGCTCTTGATGGTTTACTTACAAAGCCCCGCCCACCAGTCGCCTCATTTTACTCTCACAATTGCCCTGTGCAGTAGGCAGGGCAGATGTGTTTATTATGAGTTGCAGCTGAGGAAGTTCAGAGACATTCAGTGAACTGCCTGAAAGCCACAGGCTCACCCGGGGCAGAGGGGGCTAGAACTGGCGGCGCCAGCTCTGAGCGAGGCCAGCTGTGAGCACGGAGTGATTTCCATCACACTGGGGTGTCTTCCTCTTTCTTGACTTCTGATAGGTCCTGGGAGGCAGGGGCTAAGCAGGTGATGGGTTGTTGTACCTTTTGTGTTGTTGTTGTGGCTTGATAAATGGTGTGTTAATCTAAGCTTTATTCCATGCTTGCTGCTTGGTTAGGTATGATGTTCCCTGAAGTAAGAGATAACATACCTGTGATGGTTAATTTGACGTGTCAACTTGGCTAAGCTATGGTGCCCAGGGGTTTGGTCGAACACCCATCTACATGTTGCTGTAAAAAAAATTGTTTAAAGATGTGATTAACATTTAAATCAGTAAGAGTCTGAGTAAAGCAGATTATCCTTCCTAATGTGAATGGACCTCAGCCAATCAGTTAAAGCCCTTAAGAGAAAAAGGTTGAGGTCCCCAAAGATGAAGAAATTCTGCCTCCCGACTATCTTTGGACTCAAGACTGTAACATAACTCCTGCAGGAATTTCCAGCCTGACAGCCAGCCCTGCAAATTTTGGACTTGCCAGCCCTCACAATTGCCTGAGCCAATTCCTTAAAATTCACCCTCTTCTCTCTTTCTTTATATATATATGAATCTATATATATACATATTTACATCCTATTGTTTCTGTTTCTCTGGAGAACCCTGACTAATACAATATCTTATGCCTTTCTGGCAGATGATGACAATGAGGATAGCTCCCACTCCTGAGCGCCTACTATCTGCCTTTCTTGAGCCATCTCACGTAACCTTCATGACAACTCTGTGTGGTCATTATTCCCCCATGATACCCATGAAGAATCAAAGTGAGTTGACATAACTCACCCAAAGTCAGAAATCTAGAAAGTGACAGAGAATGAAGCCGGTTTCCAGTCCCAAGCACTCAAACAAATATCTCTGGATTCATCTGGCAATCCATTTTCTAAGGCAGTTGAAGAATACATCACGGCAAAAATTAGACACCTGGCTATATTTTTCAGATGTGATATTTTATTGGTTGGGAAATAGGCCATTTATCAAACAGTGTTTGAGTAGACATAGCATAATACCTTGAACTAAAAGAAGAGGAAACCTTTCTGACGATATACTGTGTTTCCAAATTCATTACAAAGAGGATGCCAAAATCTGTCACCTGGCAACCCTTAAAACCAAGTTGCATTCGTGTGACAGAAGACAAAAACCTATGCCTTTCAGTTTGGTTCTGGGTTTGGAGATGTTTGGGACTTGAGGTGGTGCAGGAGGGGAGATCAATGGTAAATGATTCTGAAGTCTGTGTTTCCTCTTTGCACGTGACACGACCCCCAGGAGCATAAGTTAATGTTCCAGAGAGATAAAAAAAGAGTTTGAGACGGCTGCCACCTGTCCCTGTGTAGTAATGCGCACCCTCAATGAAATTTATTTTGCCTGTTACACGTACACAACTATGTAAAACCTCGGGAAAATCAGCTCTCCATCTTTCTCTGGGAAACATGATGTGAGCTTTGGAAGTTAAAAAAAAAAAAAAAAAAGACGGGGAGGAATCCTCCTTCCCATGAGCTTATTTTTAGCTCCCATCTCTTTTGCAGAATGGCTAACGCCAACTCAAACTATTTCTGAAAAGAGTTGCTGGGGACAAAGTGGAGATGTGGGTAGGCCTCCTCAAGCCGGGCTCTCAGAAGCAGGTGAGATGCAAGATAAAGCAATCGCTTTGCAGCCACCTTTGACGTAAGTGCTGGAGATTTCTTCAGTTAGCTTAATCCTTTCCTCCTGACACGCACTTTATAGGAAAGCAAAAGCCATCATCATCCTCCCCCGGCCTCTCTCATCCCTGTCTGCATGGCATGCCGACAGATGCTTTTCTGTCTGCCCGCGCTGCCTGCCTCTCTGAGACCGGTGTCACGATGAGGCGGGCTGTGTGTGACAGATTGCTAAATCTGGCCTCCTCCAGGCAGGGGTCTCGGCGTTCAAGTGGTACCGGCTGCTCCAGCCTCCCCTCGGGGCTGAGGCAGGCCCAGAAATTTCTGGAGGGCTGCCTTGTGACTCAGGAAATCCCTTGTAGGGAAGGCTAGCCCTCCACTGCCGGCAGAGCCCACCACAGGTAGCTTGCTTTGTTCAGGATTTAAATCTGGGACCCTGCCCAGAAAAAGCCTCTCTCCTCCAGGGAAGTGCATCCAGCCCCAGATGCCATGGCAAGTGCTGGCCATCATTCGATGGCCAGGGCGTATTACCTGGTCCTGCCCTCCTGTCTAAACACAACCGGAGCCCATCTATTCGAGCCCATTTATTCATCTATTATTTTAACCCCTCACATATTTCCATTTCTTTTTTTGAGGCCACTGTTTTGGATGTGGAAACTGCTCTTAGTCAGAAGTCAGCCCTGCCACCAGCCACCTGTGTAACTTTCGAGCCAGTTTCTGAGCCTCGGTTTCCCCATCAGTCAGTTGGAGAGTAACGCTTTCTTTTTTTGCGAGATCTTTGGTGAGGATGGAGGAAAATAATGAAAGCACTGCACCTCGTTTACAGTGGGTACTTAATCCATGTGATTTATTAATAGGACTAACTATAACATATTTACATTACTGTTACTACTACTGGTGTACATTTCTCTAGTGGTTTAGTTCATTAAAAATGTCAAGGTAATTTCATATAACATTGCTCCAACTGCTATACCGTAGGTATTATATCTCCCAATTTTTTTTCAGATAAGGTTTGATATACTCGAGATCACTGAGAACAGGGGCTGGCAAACTATGGCTAGTGGACCAAATCAGCTTATTGTCTGTTTTTGTAAATAAAGTTTTATTGGGACACGACCATGTCCATTCAGTTATGCATGGTCTGTGGCTGTTTTTGCTGCACAAAGGTAGAGTTGAGAAGTTCAGGCTTACAAAGCCTAAAATATTTCCTATCTGTCCCTTTACAGGAAAAGTTCGCTGACCTCTGACACAGATTGTAAGTGGTGGAACCAGGATTAAAATAATGTACCCGTCTGCCAAGGCCTAAATGCCGGGCTATGCTGGGAACATGCCTTCTCAAAATGGAAAAAAAAAAAAAAAAAAGGTGCCAGCAAACAGAAAAATAACTGAAAATGTGTTTTGTTTGTGTTTTTAATTAACCTAAACCATTTCTTTGTATTCCTTATGCAGGACTCACTGTGTACGCACCAGTGTCCTAGACCTAGAGCTTAAGGAGTTACAGAATTTAGACCCAGGACAACCCCTGAATTACAGTCCACCCAGCAAGCTCACGGTGGAGCCAGCATGGGGTCTGGAGCTTCCAAATCTGCAGGAACTTCTAAGAAGGACTTGTTCTCACTGTTACCTCCATGTAAACATTTCTTGTTAATGTGCTATTACGTGCTCTTTACCCCCGTCATTTCTCTTTCCCATTCCCAGCCTAAACCTATACCAGGTAGCACTCTTGGAAGCTTGCAGCATGGATGGGGCTGCTTAGAGGTTCCGTGCTATGTTCCCACAGGCAGAAAACCCAGCTCCCGTGGCCCCTCCCTGCTTCCCTCCCTCCCCGCCCCCCTATATTTCCCAAGAGCCTGCTCTATGCCGAGCCCAGTCCTGGGTGCTGGGGAGACGCTAGTGATGATGGATCCTCGTGCTTGCCCTGAAGGAGCAGAGGGGAGGAAGGGGATCAGAAAGTAAAGAAATAATGCTAGAATAGGGTAAATTATCTGCGAAGGGTATGCAAATCATTTAGTAATTCTGGATTGCCAGTTTGAGAAGGAAGCCTGGAGACGTGGCAGAAGCTGGAGAAGTATGGAAAGGAGAGACACTTCTGGGCCTTACGTCGCATGCGGAGGAGTTTGGATGGCTTCCTGAGGGCAGCAAGTAGTCCTGGAGGGTTCAAAGCAGGGGAGTGCCCTCAGGCCTGCCCTTCCCACCAGCGGGGCCCTCTGCCTGCTGCCTGTTCCTCATGTCTTCTCACCCCAGTCTCTGCCCCACTTGGCTCTGTCCACAGCTCACTCCCAGGCAGACCCCTCGGGCCTGGTGGTGTGTACACTGGTCACAGCTCTGCCTCCAGGAGAATGGATCCAGAGAAGGGTCCTCTATGGGACCAGAAGGGGCTCAGGGCTGGAGAGTCAGGAATGCAGGCTCCTGGGTGTCTGGACCACAGTCTAGAATTATTTGTGTATTTGGGGTTGGGGTAGGGGTCCACAGGCTTTGGTGAGAACATCCCCTTAGCAGGTAGACCCTTTGTTTGTGGGGAGGGGCACAGCTGAAGAGAGCCAGAGCTGGACCCTATGCAGTGCGCAGCCCAGGAAAGAAGCCTGAGGGTAAGGATGGTGCCATGTCACCTGACCAGGTTGGGCAGGGGTGAGATGTAAGGCAGGCCAGTAAAAAGGCTGCTGTTGTAGTTCATGGGATGTTAATGGTAATCTGAACCAAGATGGAGGAAACAGGGCTGAAGTGAGAGAACAATTCAGGAAGAGAAATCAACAGGTGCAACCCCTTTGCTGGTGCTGCAGTCTCACCCCTGCCCAGGCTGACCAGGTCCCACGCTGTGGCTGAAGAGGCAGCCACTGCATCCCCAGGGCACCTCTGAACATGGAGGATGACAGGACAAAAAATGCAGCGTTCTAATTAAAGTAGGTGCCTCTCTGAGAAAATGAGATCCGAAGGGTGGCTATGGGTCAGCCAGTGAAAGAGGGTGAGTGGGGAGGTGAAGGAGAGAGGAGAGGGGCAGGGGAACAGTATTCCAAACAGAAGGGCTGCCGAGAGGAAAACACGGTGATGTCTGCCCATGTTCTCCCTGGCAGGAGTGACAGAGGAGGGTGGCAAGTGGTAAAAGGTAGGCTGGGCTCAGGCGGTCTGGGGCATTAGTATACAACTCTATGTGTATGTGTATGTGTGTGTATGTGTGTTATGCGCATGCACGTGTGTGCACACATACATTAGGTAGAGGGGAAGGGCATGTAGGAGATAACCTCTCCAAGTGCTACATATAAGTTTGCACATCTCCCCAGCAAGTCAGGGGACTGTCAACGTCAATACTCACCCCTTCTTTCCTGTGTAGGGATGTAAAAGTACAGAAAAGAATTCAAGCTCCATGAACTGAAGATAAAAAATAACAACAAACAGACAACAAAACACACACACGTGCACAAAGCAAATTGAAAAAGAACTGCAAACATCTTTTCATCCCACGTAGTGAAAATAATTTGGTCTCTGACCCAACAGAGCATCTGAAATGCAGGCATAAGCGACATAACTTAGATGTCAATCATGCTGTTTTTAATGAGTTCTTCAGACGTTTATGTTCGAAGCTGAGATAGCCCCAGAGGACTCCTGGGTCAGTTATCTATAGTTGGAACATCGTGTATACTCTCTTTGCACAAAACAGGGCCCACTTCCAAAGAGATAATGTGTTTTCCCCATCAATAAATCTTGACTTTAATGGGTGCTTAAAAATCACACTACCAAGACCCATTGGTAGGTGTTGAATGGGCTCCAGGATGGGAGTCTGCCAATGTCCATCATCTTCATGAGCTCAAATGCCCTAAAATATTGCCCTTGAGGTTCTTCCCAGAAAGACCAGCCTTGCCAATTCTTCAATACACTTGAAATAAGAAAGAATCTTCTGAAGAGTGCAAAGTATTTGAAAAGAATGGTATGCGTCCCTCAGGAGGTGCTGGCTGACACTCTTTAATTTTAGGCTGCCTTATTCAACGGCAACTTCTACTTCATCTCCTTGCTACCATTCCTCTTGTTTTCCCCTTTACCTTTAATCCATTTTTTAATATAGGTGTGGTGCAAGGCCTGGAATAAAGTTTCCATATTATGGGCTGCCTTGACATTTGGTAAAATTGGGAGATCCTCAAATGGCCTAACCCAAAGGTTCCCACTCTGCTCCTGCAGATGAGGTCCCCTAGACAAACAACCCACCCTATTAAACAGACCAGGTGTAGTGTTTGCTTATTCCTCTGTTCCTTGCTGGCCCAAAGAATTATTCAAACAAGCCTCTGGAACCAGGGTGCAACTCACCCTTTTGATACTACAAAGCCTGCCACCCACAGCCCCTTGTGGTTCACTCTGTTCCCACAAGTGCAACCCCCTCATGGCCCTGCGTGGCACAATTGTCTTTGGTGGGAATTGTTACACATTCTGGATTATTGGGATGTTACTAGAAAGCTTTTCTACGGTCCACCTGTTCAGTGCTCCTTGACATTGAGGGAATTTATCCAGACTGTTTTGTGGATGTCATCCTTAAAATTTCCTAGAAAATGTTTTTTATGTTAAAAATAATTACATACATATATAATTGTAATCCTCATTTTAAAGTTAGCATTATATCATAAACATTTACATATGTTATTAAAGATTTCTATAAACATTTTTTAATGGCTACACAATATTCTATTATTTGGATTTACCATAATTTTCCTAATAATTTTCTGACCACTGGCTATTTGGGTTATCTGTTATTATACAATTTTTTATTATATCATTTATTATAAATAATACTGGGATAGCAAATGAACACATCTGATGACCAGCTTCACAGATCTGGGTCCCTTATCAAAGATAATAGTTTCTTTGATGAGTTTCACAATAAAGATCATTGCTACCTCATATGGGGAAGAAAATACTACAAGTATTATAGAATACGGGTTGGTAAACTATGGCCTGTAGGCCAAATCCAGCCAGCCTGCTTTTGTAAATAAAGTTTTATTGGAACACAGCCATGCTCTTTGCCTCCATATTGTCTATGGCTGCTTTCATGCTACAAGGGTAAAGTTGAGTAGTTTAGACTTGCAAAACCTAAAATATTTACTATCTGACTGTTTACATGAAAAAGTTGGCTAATTTCTGATATTAGAATGTGAGGGAACTCAGGCTTTCTCATTGAAAACCCTACAATCCTAAACCATACATTTTAAAATGCCTTTCTTGGGACTTCCCTGGTGGCACAGCGGATAAGACTCCATGCTCCCAATGCAGGGGGCCCAGATTTGATCCCTGGTCAGGGAACTAGATCCCACATGCATGCTGCAACTAAGAATTTGCATGCCACAACAAAGGAGCCCGTGTGCCACAACTAAGACCTGGTACAACCAAATAAATAAACAAATAAATATTTTTAAAAAGTCTTTCTTTAATTTGTGATATTAAAAACAAACATAGGGGAAATTAACATATAATAAAACAGTCAAAATCCAATAAACCTCCAACTGTAGACTTCGTGGGTATACCCAATTCCACTCCCTCCATCCTCCTACTCTCTATTTAAGAATTTTAGCCTGGCCCAGGCAAAGATTGATAGACTAGAACAGAACCTCAGGGACAGAATAAGGTATATGTGGAAACCTTATCATAGTAAAGATGCCACCAAAAATCAGTGGGGAAGAGAAGGATTGCTCTACATATGGTGTTGGCATATGGTGTGAGGTAGGAATCTGATTCACATCATATACAAAGATGAACTTCAGATTAAGACCTAAATGTGAAAGGTAAAGGTATAAAGTAGGGTTCTTAACATAGATCCTTTTGTTAATCTGAGGAAACCTATAGATTTTTTTTCTCAGAATAATGTTTTTAAAGGCATATTATGAAATAAATAGGATTACCAAGGAAACCAATCATGTAGAAATGCAGATATTTAAAAAATTATGAAGTAAAATATGTACTTCTTTATTAAAGCATTACCTGATAAGATCTAGCAGTAAATCTAATAATAATAGCAATTTTGAAATAGTGATGAGCAAAAACAAAATTTTGAGATATCTATAACAACTGTAATATAAGATGAAGATATTCTTAATTTATTCCAAGTTCACTGACCCCTTTAACTCTAGGTTATGCCCTCTGGGTTAAAATCCCTCCTACAAAGCTGATAGAAGTGGAGATTATTTTTGTGTTTTTAAGGTTAGGGAAGAACGTCTAAGAGTGGCCCCCAAACACACAAAGAATTGATGCATTTGTCTCCATTAAAATTCAGCAGTTTTGTTCAACAAAGCTCACTAGACTGTAAGAAAGGTGACAGACTAGGAGAAAACTTCTGCAACTTCCAAAACCAACAAGGGATTAACATCTAGGACATACGAGGAGCTTCTGTAAATCAAAAAGGAAAAGACAGAAAAACCAGTAGAAGATGTGTAAAGGATATGATCAGACAGTTCACAGGAGGAAAAATTTTGAATGTATGTAAGTATATGGTGAGATGCTCAACTTCACTTGTAATAAATAATCAAAAAATTAAAACATCAATGAAATACATACTATTTTGCACCCTCCCATTTTCCATAAGTAGAAAGCCTGTTATTACCATGTGTTGACAATGATGTGGGAAAATGAGAACCTCATGCACTGTTGATAGAATATAAGCTTTTATAATCATTCTTAGAACAATCCAGGGATACTTACTAAAACTAAGGAGCACATATCTTATGACTCAGCTCTCCTATCTTGAGTGTATGAGCAGGGGACTCTGGCATACTCTTCTGTGAACACATATGAGGATCTTGACCTCAGCGCTGCTAGTGGTAGTGGATACTGGAGGCAACTTGTAAACGTGGGAAGTGCATACAAATGGATGTACTCTAGTGTACGAATGCAGCCATAAGGTGCCATGTCTGATATACATAAAACAATCCAGATACACCCTTGACTCATAATACTGAGTGAATAAAAAAGCAGGAATACCAAGAAATTTTTAATACTGTTTAGTAAATTCAAAACACAAACACACAGAAAACAACACTATGTATTTTATAAAGTACCTGCATCTTGAGAGTGAGCATACAAACAGACAATGGCCAGACCATGTCTAAAAGTAGAACCCTGACCCACCACCTGCAGCAGCCTGTCCAGGAAACCAATAGTTGACTACAATAAGAAGTCTAGGAAGCCAGCCTGCTGTAAGTCATTCTTTTTTTTTTAATAAATTTCTTTCTTTATTTTATTATTTATTTTTGGCTGCGTTGGGTCTTCGTTGCTGTATGCGGGCTTTCTCTAGTTGCAGTGAGCGGGGGCTACTCTTTGTTGTGGTGCGCGGGCTTCTCATTGCGGTGGCTTCTCTTGTTGCGGAGCACGGGCTCCAGGCATGTGGGCTTCAGTAGTTGTGGCATGCAGGCTCAGTAGTTGTGGCACACAGGCTCTAAAGTCATTCTTGTAGGAAGTCAGACTGTTAACCAACCCAGGAAGGTGAACAATAACTTCTGTAACAATTGACCCCAAATGGCCAGGACTTGATTAATAACTGGCAGCTTCTCTAATTTTTGCCCCTACTTCCAACTTAGGAAACCAATCAGAGAAGGTTAAATATGAACTACTAACCAGTCACATAAGTTACCTCCCTTCTATTTAGCCTGCCTCCAGCTTCCCATGCCAACAGCCTCCAATCAGGGCACGCCAGAAGCCTTCTCTTTTTTCCACCATAAAACTTTCTCACTCCTTTGGCTGTCTTTGAGTCTCTGCCAAAATGCAAGTGACAGTGGCTGACCTTGCTATAGCAAACTCAGAATAAATAGCATTTGCTTATTCTCATTTGGTTGGTCTTCATTTATTTCCATGATCTCCAGAGATCTGCTGGGCACGTTTGAGTGGTACCCCTTTGCAGGGTGGGTGTGAATTGGAGGGGATACCAGGGCTTTGCATGAGTCCATGTAGACTCTATGCCACAAACTGAGGAAGTGATTAACTGAACTCTTGGAGACCCACGAAAAATAAACAAAAAACATTTTAAAATTAGTTCATTTTCATTTCTTTCTGCATTGTGCCTTTCTTTTCTACTTCTGCCCCTTTCCAGGCTTCCCTCTGCTTGAGCTTAGGGGATAAGTATCCAGATCATTCTTTAACCAGATGGAGGTGCTCAAGGCATAAAAGGAAGCTGCAGTCCTCTGGCTTCTCAGGACCAGTGGGTAGCAGAGGTTCAGATGACCCGTCAAGGCCCCTGCCGAACCTGAACTTCTCTAAGAAACTCTCTGAGATGGTTAAGGCAGAAGTAGTCTTGAATCTAGATTTTCTGCCTACAGCTGGGTTTTATCTCCATTAGAGCATAGTTTAAAACCGGTGTCCCTGTTCTTACCACTCAGTGCTGGAGATTAAAGGAAAAAATAGTCCCAATGATTTCATCTCACTCTTTTTCAGTGAAAATTACTTTTCAGAATGATTAAATCTTCTATAAAGGTTGTAATAGAGGACTCAGGTTCAGTTTCACCCATTTATTAAGATATAGGCTACCAAGCCCCAATAGGAAAAATAAACAAACAACTAACAGTTGACTTGGATTTATGCACAGTTTGTCTAATCAATCAATCTGTAAACATTATGCAAATGTGTGTAAACCCAAACCTAGCCCAGACTTTACGTATGCATTGTTATGTAAACGATCAATCTTGTTAATGCAAATATTAATATAAACCTGACATTAAACACAAGTTTACACAGCCTTGCTAGTTGAAGGCAGCTTGATTTACACTGAAATGTAAATAGCAATAGTGCTCTTTTTGGGGCTTTGGAAAACAGACTGATTAAAGCTCACTGGGTGGCCTGTCCCCACCAGGTTCCCCAGACACACTCTGAACCCCTTCATTCAATGCATCTCATGAGGAACTGGGGGAGAACTTAGACAGCAACTCATCTGTGCCTACTGGTGTCCTTGTTTTTGAGATCCCAGCTCCCCAGGACCACCCCTGGGGCCACCTTTAGGACCAGAGGGCCCTGTCTCTGAACCAACAATGCAGGGAGAGTCATTCACAAAAGTTTCCACTCCCACCTTGGTTGAAGGTTTGCAGGTGAGCTGTTATGCCAACAGGACTTGCTATTAGGTGGCTTGTGGGCAGCTCTGCGAGGGTGTCTTGATTCACTCTGCCTCACCCCGTCCTTCTTTTTATCCTTCAAGTCTGTTTTAAGTGTCACCTCTTTGGACAGGTCTTCTTTGACCATCTATTCTCAGTAGAGTCCCTCCTCCACTGTTCTCTAGCACCTGTACATCACAGTCATAATGTTTTTCTCAATTTGTGACGACGTATTTATTTACTTCTGTGTTTACTGTTGTCTATCTTCCCCACCTATGAACTTCAGAGCGACATCTGTTTTGTTCATCACTTTATACTCAGTGCCAGGCACATGAGATACACTTAGAATGATTTTGTTGGATGGATGGATGGATCATGGATGGATGGACACACACACACTCTGGAACCTTGTTGCTTAGCGCAAAGTTCTGCCTTTCCATAAGCAGCCTCAGGAAATTGCCCGTTCTGTCTTTTCTTTAGGACCTGGGCTCTACTCTGTATACTGATAATCTGCCAGGCCTCCTCCCAAGGCCTTCTGTCAGAGCTGGATTCTATTATCTGAGCTTCTGCCATGGCATGATAATAATAACAGTAGAAGGAGAAGTAGCTCTCATATATTCAACACTTAGTAGGTCCAGTTATTGTACCAGGAGGTTTACACCCATCATCTCATCTGAACTTTAATATTCAAAGTATATTTTTCAAAAGATCAGTCCTTTAACAAGGAGTCCAGGGCTCCGGTGGGGATAGCACAGTGCACAGTTCAGAGTCCAGATTTGAAGTCAGTGAGATGTGAGTTCTAATCTTGACTTTATTACCTATGGATCTTGGAAAAGATATTTACTCTGAGCCATAGATCAGGGAAGTGAATATTTGTTTCCCAGGGTTGTTGTGAAAATTTAATGAGATTGAGAGTATAGCACAAGAATTTAGTCAATATTAGTGTTTATTTACAGCTCTTACACAAAAGTTCAGACTCTGGAGACCAGGGACTGGGTTTATTCTCTTCAGTCTCCTTGTCTTCTTTGTCCTCTTTGAACCCTTGGCTGTTTTTAGCTCTCTTGGATCACCCAGTGTTCCTTGTAGTAGAGAATTTGTATGGGATATACCTTAAGGTACATCCACAGAGATCAACCACCCCAAGCTGAGATTAAGGAGGTAATAACCTAGGGCCCTGCAGGTGGAAGAAAGAGGCACTAAAAGTGACCTAGAACTCTTATACACACAAACCAGTCCTAACCCCAAAGGCCCTGAAACAAAGGGAGTGGAACTGGACTTCTAAAGTCACAGCTGGTTGGTTACAGCTTCCAACCAGAGCACATCTATTACTGGGCACGTCTATTATGTCTCACTGCCTGAAAAGCAGGGCCTGTGTCTTATTCATCTTTGTAACTCAGCAGCCAACGCAGTGCTGGAACATGGTGGGTGCCCAATCAGTTTGTTGAATGAATACTCCCTTTCCAACTCCTCACACCTGGACTCATTGGAGTTCTACAATTTTGGTGTGTTTTCTTGTAGGGGGTACTTTTAAGGTTGACTTTGATCTTCATTTGGGTGGAAATTAGGGTGCATTGGGAAGAAGACCACACAAATATTTCTCCTGGACTCTCCATGTCTCCAGGTGATGCCTGCTTGAAAATCCCCTGTTTACATGGAGGCTCATTCTTTGGCCAGAAGGAACTCAACCTCCGTGAATCACCCCCAATCATTAATAGCAGCTGCAGACCCCAAGAGTTTCCAGCAAGAGCACAAATGCCAGCAGAATGAGACAATTCCCACTGCTTGAAGCAAAAGCAAGTAAAACTAAAATGGAGTGAAAAGGTGGCGGTGAACTATTATCCTTACACATTATTAATAATAACACCTTTTATTTGAAAAAGGCTTTGGAATTGATCAACTACTCTCTCCTGCATTATCTCATTCATTTCTCACCACCCCCTTTGAGGTATTATTAACAAATTTGCAGATGAAGAAACTGCTCTGAGACAGGCCACAACAGCAGCTGGACCCTTCTGTGATCAGCTACCAGCATCCTTTAATGAGAACTTGAGTGTTCCTGGGAATATCTCAAAGTAAATAAGGGCTTCATGACGGTCAGCTAGATGACCCGTAGCTGAGTGACTCTAATTGTTCTGACCATTATTGGCTCACAATCCCTTCTTTAGAGAAAAGAGACATTCGCCAAGGTGGGATTTTCCCAAAAGGATTCTTTAGAAAGAGTGCCAGAACCTTTGCCTTCCACTTTGACAGTCCTCAGAGACAAACTGAAAGGACCTCGCTTAATGTCTCATCCGAAGGGTATCTGCCGTGCTGGTTTCATCATTCAAAGCAGGAAAGGCCTTTGTCATGGTCAGATGGCTTTAATGTGTTTTGAATGCTACATAAATTCAAACTTGATGGCTCATTTATTTGTTGGATTGAAGTTTTACACAATAAACTAAGCCTTGGTATTTACTAATAACTTGTGCACTGCCCTGTGTTTGTTTAGAACAGCCAGAAGGCAAAGAAGTTGACCGAGTCCCTCATGGCCAATGTGGTTTTCAGATCCTGGCATTTCCTGGGACAGTTTATGGATCGGTGGAAGGGATGATAAGAGGGTTGTTTGCAGACGTGTCAGGGGACACAGTTGGGAAAGGAGAAGGGGAAACATTGCAGGTGGGTGTTTTATTCCAGACGTCTTTGACAAAGCTCTGCCCCAACTGCTTCAACCGCTGAATTCAGTGAGCTGGGAATTGGGAACTTTGAGTGACAGGCTAAGCTTGGCTAGCGACTTGTGGCATGATCTTGGAAGATTCATTGCCCCCTGCTGTGTCTCACCACCTCACTTTGAAAAAAAAAAAAAAAGAAAGCTAATAATAAATTCTATTCATCGTTCAAGGTGAGCTTCCTTAAACTACTCTCCTTTCAGGAGATCTTTGCTCTTTACCTCAACCCCACCCAGAAAAACTTCTCTCTTTCTCAAACTCTAATAGGTATTATTTGTCCCACGATTTATGGACAAGAACACAGGCTTTGGTGGCAGACAGAACTGAGCGTGAGTCCCAAGTACTGTCCTCATCTAAACTTGAACAAGTCAGGGAATATTTTTGAGCTTCCATTTCCGACAATAGAATGGACCTAACAGTATTTATCTGCCACGTTGTTGTGAGAAGTAAACCACAGAACACATGTTAGGTCCTCAGCTCAGTGCCTGGCATGTAGGAAGTACTTATAAATCCGAACAATATTAATTATAGCCTCATGTTTTGGGGTCCAGAATAGACTGTAAGCTCCTGGAGGGAAGGGACCGGTGGGTACCATCT
The DNA here is from genome assembly GCF_028564815.1 of Eubalaena glacialis. Lineage (NCBI taxonomy): Eukaryota > Metazoa > Chordata > Mammalia > Artiodactyla > Balaenidae > Eubalaena > Eubalaena glacialis. The sequence continues at coordinate 52,020,370 of NC_083720.1, forward strand.
TTCACAGCATCCAGCACGTGGAGATGCCCTTATTTTCTGTGATAACAGACATTTACAGCCTACCTTTCAGAGACAGATAATGTGACTGCCTTTCAGAAGAGTCGCTGAGAACAGCAGCATCTTTCAGTTCATCTGAAGGGTAAGAATGAGTTGTGGGAGTGACGCAAGTGGGCAAAATCTAGAAATCTCGACATTTCCATGGCCAAGGAAATATCTCCCTGTTCCCGCTGGGTGACAGGACTTGCCTTCGGCACCTCTTCATTTCCCCTCCAGGTCTCACATATGGAGTCCGGGGTCTCATTAGCTGGGGCAGGTTTTGGCACGGTACCCAAGACAAGGCCCTGCTGGCCTACAGCCTCGAGGAGCGTTCACCGGTGTCTCACGGACTCCTGGATTCTGGCGCGTGGCTCCCTGGCTGCCTGGGTCCTGACCTAAGGCTCGCTTGCCTCCCGACTCCTGCTCTCAGCTGTAGCTGACATGGTAAGTCTTTCCCCTGCTTCTGTGCTGGAGGAGTCTTAATTTTGTTCCAGTTTGTGTTACCGAATAAATCGGGTCCCACTGCTCACCGCTACGCAATCAATACTCAAAAGTGTCGGTAGAAAGAAAAGGTGCCTTTAATCAGAATCTGGGGAGATGGGGAGATGCCAAAGAATCACCTCCAAATATTCTGCTCGGCCAAGAAAATTTTAAAGGGAAACAGAAGAGTAATCTCAGTTAATCTTTGAGATGGGGGGGTCAGTTAATCATCAAGATGGGGGTCAGGGTCGTTGCCATCCCCCGCTGTGTGCAGGCTTGTGTGCAGGCTTATCAACTCCCTGTGATCTTCTCTGGCTGTTATCTTGTTCACCCAGTTTGGTCTCACAGTTTGTTTGGGAGATTACTGAAGAGGAACTTATTCTTCATTTCTACTTCTTTGATCTACTGAAAGAACCGACAAGTTACGCAAGGTATTGTGTGATTAAAAGATTTGAAAGGTATGCTTGGGCCTAGATGAGTAGAGCATGGGGGTGTCTGGTTTAAAAGTTAGTTACAATATAGCTTTGCTAAAGTGACAGGAAATGGGGCTTCCTGCTGAGGACAGTTTCCTGTAACAGCTGCTTACATTTGCACATCTTCCCCAAGTCACTTAGATGAATTCAGATTGGTGTAAGCCAATCATGGCAGTCCCATTCGCCAAATTTGGCCAATGAGAATAGAGCTTCTGAGTAAGGTTTCTTAACTCTTAAAAAAAAAAAAAAGGGGGGGCTTCCCTGGTGGCGCAGTGGTTGAGAATCTGCCTGCTAATGCAGGGGACACGGGTTTGATCCCTGGTCTGGGAAGATCCCACATGCCGCGGAGCAACTAGGCCCGTGAGCCACAACTACTGAGCCTGCGCATCTGGAGCCTGTGCTCCGCACCAAGAGAGGCCGTGATAGTGAGAGGCCCGTGCACCGCGATGAAGAGTGGCCTCCGCTTGCCGCAACTAGAGAAAGCCCTCGCACAGAAATGAAGACCCAACACAGCCAAAAAAAAAAAAAAAAAAGTAGAGTCAAGGACCAGACTATTAAAAAAAAAAACATAAAACAGATACCAAGAAGAACTGGTCCCCTTTATTACTAGGATTCTCCAGAGAACAAATAGGATGTATGTACAGACAAAGAGAGAGACAGATTTATTTTAAGTACTTGGCTCTGCAATTACGGATGCTGGTAAGTTCCAAAAGTGACATGGTAAGTCAGCAAGCTGGAGGCCCAGGAGAGCTTACGGTTTACTTCTGGTCTGAGTCTGAAGGCTGAGAACCAGGAAGCAATGGTGTAGTTCTAGTCTGAAAGCCAGTGGGCCCAAGATTCTGGAGCAGCTAATGGTTCCGTGTGAGTCCAAAGGCCGGAAAAAAGTTGGTGTCCCAGTTTGAAGGCAGTCAAGCAGAAGGATTCTCTCTTACCTGGGGAGAAGGTCACTCTTTTTGCTCTATTCAGGCCTTCAACTAATTGGATGAGGCTCACCCACATTAGGGAGGGCAATCTGCCTTAGTCATTTAATCTCATCCCCAAACACCTTCACAGAAACACCCAGAATAATGCTTGACTGAATATCTGGGCAACTGGTGGCCCAGTCAAATTGACACATAAAATTAACCATCACATTCTCTTTCTGCCTTAGTGTATGTTATGGGTTGATCGTGTTCCCTTAAAAAGATGTATTGAAATCCTAACCCTTGGTACTTCAGAAGGTGACCTTGTTTGGGAATGGTGTCATTGCAGATGTAAGAGGTTAAGATGAGGTCATACTGGAGTAGGGTGGGCCCTGATCCAATATGCCTGGTGTCCTTATAAAAAGAGGGAAATATGGACACAGATACGGAGAGAACACCGTGTGACGATAGAGGCAGAGACTAGAATTATGCAGCTGTGAGCCAAGGAACTCCTGGGATTTTGCAACACCAGAAGCTAAAGGCATGGAACAGATTCTTCAACAAAGCTTTCAAAAAGAACCAACCTTGCTGGCACCTTATTTTCTGACTTCTGGCCTCTGGAACTGTGATACAATAAATTTCTGTTGTCTTAAACCACCCAGTTTGAGATACTTAGTTACAACAACCCTAGGGAACTAACACAGTGTGTGAAGGTGTGATGCCTGGGGCTGCTGGACCATCTTGCTACTATGAGGGGGCCTGAGAATGACACACTGAGAATGACAGTGCAGAGTCGGAAAAACCTGGGTCTTTTGATAAATTTGTTGAGGTTCTGAAATAACCAGCTCAGAAAGACCTCCGCCTCTATACTTCTTGTAATATGAGATAGTACATACCCTTATTTTTTCAACCATTTGGGATTGAGTTTTCTGATATTTGCTGACAAGTGCATCTGACTGATGGGTGGATGGATCCCATAGCTTCCCAATTCAGACAGATTCTTCCTTCTGTGTGTCTTGTCTTAGTGAATGGCATTACCATCCATCCAGATGCCCAAGTTTCACAAAGGAGAAACTTGGTAGTCATCTTTTTTTTTTTTAAATTTTATTTATTTTGGCTGCTTTGGGTCTTCACTGCTGCTCGCGGGCTTTCTCTAGTTGTAGCGAGCGGGGGCTACTCTTCGTTGCGGTGCGCGGGCTTCTCATTGTGGTGGCTTCTCTTGTTGCAGAGCACGGGATCTAGGGGCGCGGGCTTCAGTAGTTGCAGCACACGGGCTCAGCAGTTGTGGCTCGCGGGCTCTAGAGCGCAGGCTCAGTAGTTGTGGCGCAAGGGGTTAGTTGCTCCACTGCATGTGGGATCTTCCTGGACCAGGGATTGAACCCGTGTCCCCTGCATTAGGCAGGCAGATTCTTAACCACTGTGTCACCAGGGAAGTCCCAGTAGTCATCTTTGATGCCTTCCTTTTTTTCATCTCCCCAGCTGAATCATTCATCAGGCCCTGACAATATTACCTCTTTATTGGCTTTCAGTCTGCCCAGGCATCAGTACCTTGGTACCGTCCTCCCTTATATGTGTTACCACAACAGCTTAACTGGACTCTCTGTGTCAAATCCTGATCAACTTAAACCATCCTCCTCACCAGAGCCAGAGTGATATTCTATAATGCATAACTGTCCCAATCTCTGCTTGGCAGAAAGTTGTTCAGTTGTGCTTTAAGCCTGAAATGGATGGAAACTGACCAGACCCCCATCATCTGCACTCCATAGTTCCAGAGTCTCTCATCTCCTGGCAGATTTTAAGGGCAGATCATACCCTTTTGTCTCTCATCTTTTTCCATACTCCAAACCATCAGTAGATATCACTTCCTAATTTCATAAGTTTCATTCTGTTTTACTAATCCTAAATATAAACAGAATTGTTCAAAAGGAGACCATTCTATTTTTAAAGTACTTCGTGATATATGTATGAGCTTTTCATGGTGGAACTAAAGACATGGCCCTTTCTTGTTCTTTCAGAACCTGAACATACATGTAAAAACGGGATCCATTTTTGAGTGATGTGAAACTGCAGTTTATTTGTAATTAACTGCCTTTAAGACAATGTTCAAGCCCAAACTCCTTAGCACGGTGTTCATTGCCATTCATGATCTAGTTTCTGGTTGCTATTTTAGCTTCATCTTTTATCACTCATCCTGTGGTCAGACTTGAAGCTGTTGAAGTTATCACTCTCTCTCTTGCCTCAGGGTCTTTGCACATGCAGCTGCCTCAAGATGAAATGTGTTAACCAAAAATTCCAAGAATGGAGGCAAAAAAAGAGTTTCTTTGGGGTTTGTTAGGACTGCAGCCCAGGAAGCACAAATCCAAGGAAGCATTTGAATTGTGTTCTGCTGGACTACAAAATGGGGGAAGCTTATAAAGGTACCCCCCCCCGCCACGTCCGCCAAGATTACATAAATTGTTTGTCAAGAATTAGGGTTGGAGCTGGCAAGAAGTAAGGGTGCTTGTTAAGTCAGGATTAGTTGGGGTTCTAAATGATTATTGCATAGTGTTGAAGGGGGGTGCCTTGAAACTACAAGGTTGCAGCTAGCTGCTGCTAGCAGATACTGTTTTTGAAAACGGCTGATGGTATCCTTGAGTTTGATAACAGTTCAGAAAATTCAAGTTCTCAGTGATGCAGGAATGTGTCTGAATCCACATCCACTATGGCCACCCGGCTCTATTTTGGATGCCTGAACCATAGTTACTCCATTTTGATTTTTGAGTGATCTTAAGTATGTCATCAAATTCTACCCACTTCTCTTGGCCAACTCATTCTTCAAGCCTCAACTCAGACAGTCCCTCCTCCTCCAGGAGACCTTTTCTGACATGCTGCTATTTTTCGGTTGGGTATTTTCAGGTTCTAGAAACAACGCTGGTGCTAAGGGGAACATGGCCTGGGAGGCTCCTTGCTGTGGTGGCCAAAGCACTGGAGAGAGTGTGAAGAGAACTAAGTTCCCACCTTGGAGTCTGCCACTAAGGAAGCTGTGGGACCTCAAGGAAGTCCCTTCTCCTCTTGGGGGTGTCAGTCGCTCTGCCTATTGAATAAGGGAGCAGGACTATATCAATGGCTTCGAAACTATGTCCTTCAGAGCCCAGGGACTCCAGAGACAGGGCCCAGGTAAGGAGCAAAAGGAGGGCAAGACAACCCCTGGATCCCATCTTCTTATTCCATTCAGGTCTTACTAATATCTGCATCATATATTGGGATTTCATCAGAGTTGGGGGAAAAAAGAGGAATTATGAGCTTAAAAGTGTTAGAAAACCATTGATCTTTCTAATTAAAGTCTTGTTCAGCGCAAAGATTCTGCTGTAACACAGGCAGATGAAGAGAGGGAGATGGGTGAGGAAACAAAGGTGATGATGGCAATGTCTGTGAGCGGAAGTGAGGCGAGCCTGGCAACCCAGCCAATCGCTTTGGTCCTATCAAACCTGGTCCGGGTGGTCCAGAAGCCAGAGGCTTTGTGATGAGACTGGACATTAGGGGTTTGGAGTCAAAAGCTTGGGTCTTTGGGATTTCAAACCAGTGGCTCACACCCTTAATGCTCAGTAGAGTCACCTGGGAGCTTTTAAGAAACACTGATGGCAGAAGCAGCTCCTTAGACAACTGAACCAGTCTCTAGCAGTAGAGCGGAGGCATCTAGGAGATTCTGAAGCATCTCAAGCCTGGGAGAGGAAGCACTGTGGTTGTCTTGCCCACCATCATATTCCTGGTGCCCAGCAAGTATGATACGCAGGCAACAGCAAATATTTGTTGAATAAGTGAGTAAATGAGTTTAATATTAGCAACGGAGAGCTTATATCTCCTTATTTGGGTTATTGCAACTTGCCAAGGTTGAATTTTCTCAGACGTAAGATGAGAAAAGGCATTTCTACCTGGAAGTGATGCTTTGAGAATTACAAATATGCCAAGTACCTTGCACAGCACATGGTATACTGTAGTTGATTAATAAAATGGTAATACCATCATTAGTGGCAATTGGTATTGCTCAGATTTGGAGCAAAAAATACTGAGTTCCAGTTTGGCTGCATTGTATCGGTCAGGATAGGCTAAATTATGCTGTGGTGACAAACAGCCCCTAAATCTCAGGAGTATAACACAGCAAAGGTTTATTTTTACCCATATGACTTGTCCATCACAGTGTGGCTGGGGGCTGTCAGATTCTCAGTCATAGGGAACATTGCCAGTCACCATGAGGGTACAGAGGAATCTTCTGGGCAAACACCCAGCCCAGGAGTGACCCACTTCCCTTCCACTCATGACTGATTGGCCTACCTAGTCACAAGGTTCTATCAACCACAGGGGCCCAGAAAGTTCAATCATCCCAGGTGCCCAGAAGGCAGAGAATGGAAAGTTACATTGACGAGTGACAAGAATGATTAGGAGGGTTGTTCCCAATGGTCCTGCATGACTCTGGACACACCCAACTCTGAACAATGACAGTGGGTGTCAATGACAGTTTGAGAAACAAGGAACCCTGGGCATCTGCTGTGTTTTGATAACCAACATTGAGTCCTCCTTCTTTTGGAATCAGCCCTCAGACATAATTTTCAAACAACCTAAGGAGATCTAATTTACGTACCACAAATCTCACCAGTTTTAAACATACAATTCAAAGATTTTTAGTAAATTTATAGAGTTGTGGAACCCTCACCACAATCCAGCATTTCCATCACCTCATGCCTAGTTGAAGTCAATCCCCACTCACACACCCAGCCTCAAGCAAATATTAATCTGTTTTCTTTCTTACATAATGGCCTTTTCTGAACATTTGAAATTGTACAATGTATAATCTATTGTGTCTGGCTTCTTTCATTTCACATGATGTTTTTGAAGTTCATCCATGTTGTAGCATTATAGGGGGTTCAAAGGATTTCGGGGCTGATCAAGGAAAAAAACATGACCAGGAGAGGCAGTAACACACAACAAGCTTCATTGAGTGGTGCTTAGGATTACATGAAAGGGGAAGTCCCTTTCAGGATGAGACCATCCAGATGCTTATGGGTCTGGGGCCACCATCTGGAAGGGGAGGGGAGCAAGGGAACTAAGAGAGAGCTGGATCATAAAGGGGGCTTGTGTGTCTAGGTGATGTCACTCAGCAGTGCATGGTAGTCTCTGGGTAGAGAGATGGACAGCAGCAGCTTGGGGTCTTTCTGGCCCAGGGCATATCTTTTCAATTGCTAGCAGATATAGGGTGAGGTTTAGTGGAACATGCAAAGCAGGGACATTTAACTGGCTAAAAATCTGCTTGTTTAGACTATATTTAGAATAATTGGATATATAACAATTTGAGTTTCATCAGGATTTTTTGCTAATGGGTCTCAGTCTGCAGAAATAAACAACCTAGGGGCCAATACACAGAGGCCATATTTGGCTCATTTATACAACAAGCATGTATCAGTATTTCTCTTCCTTTTTTGCTGAATTATATTCCATTGTATAGATATACCACATTTTGTTTATCTATTCATCAGTTGATGAACATGTGATCATTTCCAATGTTTGTCTATTATAAATAATATTGCTATGACCTTTCAAGAACAGGTCTCTTTGTTGAGATATGTTTTCATTTCTCTTGGGTAGATTCCTGGGAGTGGCATAGCTAGGTCCTATGCTAACTTTATATTTACCTTTTTAAGAAACTTCCAAGCTATTTTCCAAAGCAGCTGGATACATTTTACATTCCCACTAGCGATGTATGAGGGGTCTAATTTCCCCACATCCTTGCTAACTTTTGTTATTGTCTGTCTTTTGATTATAGCCATTCTAGTTGGTACAAAGTGGTGTCTCATTGTGGTTTCAATTCGCGTTCCCCAATGACCAATGACGTTGAGCATTTTTTCATGTGTTTATCAATGATTGATATATCTTCCTTGGTGATATGTCTATTCAAATCTTGTGCCCGTTCTTAAATTGAATTGTTGTCTTCTTTATTTTGTTATTTATTCTGGATACAAGTCTTTTACCAGATATACAATTTGCAAATATTTTCTCTCAGTCCATGACTTATTTCTTCATTTTCTTAATAGTCTCTTTTGAAGGACAAAGATGTTAATTTTGATGAAATCCAATTTTTCAATTTTTTTTTTCTTTTATGGATCATGCTTTTGGTGTTGAATCTAAGAACTCTTTGTCTAATCCAAGTTCACAAGGATTTGTTCCTATTTTTTCTTTCTAGAAGTTCTATAGTTTTAGCTCTTAAACTAAAGCTTAGTTATGATCCATTTTGAATTAATTTTTTATCTATGGTGTGAAGTAAGGATATTCATTTGTCATGTGGATATTCAATTTTCCCAGCACTGTTTGTTGAAAAGACTATTCTTTGCCCATTGAATTGTCTTGGCATCTTTGCTGAAAATCAATTGACCATAAATATTATGTCTTTATTTCTAGACTCAATTCTGTTTAATTTAAATATATGAATCTCCTTATGCCATTGTCACATTGTCTTGATTACTATAGCTTTATAGTAAGTTTTGAAGTGAAAGTTCTCCCACGTTTTTCTTCTGTTTCAAAATTGACTTTGCTATTCTGAGACTTTTGCCTTTTCGTATATCTTTTAGGATCAACTTGTTAATTTCTGAAAAAAAAAACCTTCTAGAATTTTAATAGAGATTATGTTGAATCTATAGATTATTATGGGGATAACTGACTTATTAACAATTTTGTCTTCCAATCCATGAACCTGGATTGTCTCTGAATATATTCAGATCTTTGTTAATTTCTCTCAGTAATTTTCAGTGCACAAGTCTTACACTTTATTGATTAATCTATTATTAAATATTTTATCCTTTTTGATGCTATCGTGAATGAAATTGCTTTCTTAATTTCATTTTGTGTATTGTTAGTTACTGTTATGTAGAAATACAATTGATTTTTGTATAATGATCTTCTACCCTGTACCTTGATGTACTCATATATTATTTCTAGTAGTTTAAAAAGAAAATTGTATGGATTCCTTAGCATTTTCTCCATACGGGATTATGTAATCTGCAAATAGAGACAATTTTACTTCAACCTTTTAATCTGGATAGTTTTAATTAAAATTTTTTTGCATTGATTCACTAGCTAAAACCTCTAGCAAAATGGTAAATAGAAAGTGATGAGAGAGGACATCCTTGCTTTGTTCCTGATCTTAAGGGGAAGGCATTAAGTCTTTCACCTTTAAGTATGATATTTAGCTGTAAATTGAGGAAGTTCCCTTCTATTCCTAGTTTGTCGAAAACTTTTAGTTGAATGAGTGTTGGATTTGGTTAAATGCTTTTTCTGCACCTATTGAGATAATCATGTGGCTTTATTCTCTTAATATGGTGCTTTACATTAATTAATGTTCAGATATTAAACCAATCTTGCATTACTGAGATAAATCCTACATGGTCATGGTATATAATTCTTTTTTATATGTTTCTAGATTCATTTAGCTAATATTTTGTTGAGGATTTTTGCATCTATATTCCTGAGGATATTAGTCTGTAGTTTTATTTTCTTGTTATATCTCTGTCTGACTTTGGCATCAGGGTAATACTGGCTTCATAGAATGATTTGGGAAGTGTTTCCACTCCCTGTATTTTCTGGAAGGGTTTCTGAAGGATTGGTATTATTTATTATTTAAATACTTGATAGAATTCACTAATGAAGCCATCTGGGTCTGGAGTTTTTTGCGTGTTCAGGAGAAGATTTTTATTTACTGGTTCAATTTTTTTTGTTGTTATAGGTCTTCATATTTTAAAAATTTCTTCTTGAGTCCATTTTGATTGTATTTTTCTAGAAATTTGTCAGTTTCATTTAAATTGTCTAGTTAGTTGCCATAACATTGTTCGTACTAATCCTTTATAATTCCTTTACAGTAGAATCCTCTCTTTCGTTTCTGATTTTTGTCATTTCTGTCTTCTCTCTCTCTCTCTTTTCGTTTTTTTTTTGGCCAATGTAGCAAAAAGTTTGTCAATTTTAAAAAATATTTTCAAAGAACCAGATTTTGGTTCTATTACTTTTTCAGTGTTATTTTGTTTTCTATTTTGTACACTATAATTTTTATTATTTCCTTTCTCTGTTTGCTTTGGGTTTAGTCTGTTCCTTTTTCTTTAGTTTCTTAAGGTGGAAGCTTAGGTTATTGATTTGAGATCTTTCTTCTTTTATAATATAAGCATTAAAACTATATATTTTCCTATTAGCACTGTTTTAGCTGCATCCCATAAATTTTTGATATGTCGTGTTTTCATTTTCATTCATTTAAAAATATTTTAAAATTTCCCTTGTAATTTTTTTTCTTTGACTCATTGGTTATTTTGAAGTGTGTTATTTAATTTCCAACTATTTATGGATTTCCTGATTTTATTTCTGTTGCTGGATTTTAATTTAATTCCTTGTTATTGAACTGTCCCCTACCTCCCCCAGCACCTTCAATGTGTCTTCTCACTGCCTTTCGGCTTTCACTGTTTCTAATAAGGAGTCAGCTGTTAACTTTATTGTTGTCTCTCTGTATGTGATGAGTCATTTTTCTCTTGTTTCTTTCAAGCTTGCCTTTAGCTTTCAACAGATGAATTAGAGTTTTCATCTTTTCTGGATATATGCCCAGGAGTGGGATTACTGGATCATATGGCAACTCTATTTTTAGTATTTTAAGGAGCCTCCATACTGTTTTCCATAATGGCTGTACCAACTTACATTCCCACCAACAGTGTAGGAGGGTTGCCTTTTCTCCACACCCTCTCCAGCATTTATTGTTTGTGGACTTTTTGATGATGGCCATTCTGAGCAGTATGAGGTGATGCCTCATTGTAGTTTTGATTTGCATTTCTCTAATAATTAACGATAATGAGCATCTTTTCATGTGCCTATTGGCCATCTGTATGTCTTTTTTGGAGAAATGTCTATTTAGATCTTCTGCCCATTTTTTGATTGGGTTGTTTGTTTTTTTGATATTAAGCTGTATGAGCTGTTTGCATATTTTGAAAATTAAGCCATCGTTGGTTGCATCACTTGCAAATATTTTCTCCCAGTCTGTGTGTTGTCTTTTCATTTTTGTTTATGATTTCCTTTGCTGTGCAAAAGCTTATAGGTTTGATTAGGTCCCATTTGTTTATTTTTGCTTTTATTTCTTTTGCCTTGGGAGACTGATCTAAGAGGATATTGCTATGATTTATATCAGAGAATGTTTTGCTTTTGTTCTCTTCTAGGAGTTATATGATGTCATGTCTTATATTTATGTCTTTAAGCCATTTTGATTTTATTTTTGTGTATGGTGTGAGGGACTGTTCTAACTTCATTGATTTATATGCAGCTGTCCAACTTTCCCGACACCACTTGCAGAAGAGACTGTCTTTTCTCCATTGTATATTCTTGCCTCCCTTGTTGAAGATTAATTGACTGTAGGTGTGTGTATATGATGTAGTTAGATGTAGGTCTATTTGTATTTATACTAGTTGGAGTTCATAGAACTTCTTGAATCTGTAGATTCATGTTTCTTATCAAATTTGGGGATTTTTTGGGGCCATTATTTCTTCTAATATTTTTATGGCATTTCTCTCACTTCTCTCCTTCTGAAATTCCCATTATATGCATGTTGGCATGCTCAGTGGAGTCTTACCACTGTTTGAGGCTCTGTTCAATTTTCTTCTTCTTCTTTTGTTCTTCAGATTTTGTAATTTTTGTTGATTTATATTCAAGCTCCATTTCACTTACTTTACTTTTCAACTGTAAATTTTCCATTTGGTTCTTTTCAAAACATAATTTCTATCTGTTTGTTGATATTCTCTGTTTGATGAGTCATTGTCACCATACTGTCCCTTAATTTTTAAATGTAATTTCTTTTAGTTTTGAACATATTTTTACTAGCTGCTTTGAAGTTTTTTTTCTGCTAAGTCCACCATCTTATTGGACCTCTCAGAGACAGTTTCTATTGACTGCTTTTTCCCTGAGCTTTTTCCACTTTCCTGTTTCTTCAAATGTCTTATAATCTTTTGTTGGAAACTAGACATTTTAGATAATATATTGTAGCAACTCCGGATTATCATTCCCTCTCTGGGAGTTGTTGTTATCATTGTTTTTTTGTTTGTTTATTGACTTGCTTGGACTTATTTGGTAGAGTCTCTCTTTACTTCAGTGTGTGACAGCTGATGTCTTTACTAAGTTTTCTTTTTTGTTCTTGTTTGTCTTTCTAAGCTTGCCTTCCGACAATTCACCCTTAGTTCAGTATAGGTTACTAATTGATCAGAGGTTGTGCTCAAGCACATTGAGCCAGTAAGCCTTCCACCCTTTGCTGATATATCTCTATATGGATTTGGAAACACATTTAAAGTTCAGGCAGTTTATAAATTTGCTTTGCTTTTACTTAATTCTGACCTTGTTTGTGTCTTCTCTGCATGTACACAAAACTTCACATTTTTTCAGGGATATGTATTTAGCTATGTAGGTAGCTAGTCTTCTCCAGCCTCTCCTGAATATGCACTTAGCCTGGAGCATGATTACAGCCTCTGAGACCTCTAGGGATAATCTGGGCTTATTGAGGCCCACTATGCCTGTCTAGTTCCCTTGATGTCCTTGTCAAATTTCTGGCTATGCTTCTAGTCTCCTACCAATGTCCCAACCAATACCCCAACCAATATCACAACCTCAGACTAACAGTGACATTGACCTTCCCCCAATTTTTGCTAATAAAATCAGTACTGTTTCTCGTGATGTCTGAAGGCATGGGATTTCTTCCATGCTCCCTCCAAATCATGTCAACCTGCTCTGGAAAAAATGCAGTTGGTTTTCAGAGCTTGCCCTGCCCTGGTAGACCTATTATAGTGATGGAACTGAAGGGATGATAGGAACAGTCGAAAGCTGAAACATCATAGAGTCCAGTTGTCCTTAGCCAAGTTTCAGTAGGTTTACTTGAATAAACACTTCTCAATTTTTTGGTGTGCCTTTGGTCAGTTTCCAGTGTCTCAAAGTTGTTTTTGACAATTCTGTCCAGTTTTACAGTTGTTTGGTGGGGGGAGAGGGAAGAATTTGCTAAGTTTCTCTCCCTGTCATTCTGGTAATCCCACCTTTTCAATATAATTTTATGTCATTATGTCTCTATTGTGTGCTGCTTTGCTGAGACTGTTAACCAGAGGACCCGCCCTTTTCTAGCCAGGAGATACACCTAAGACACAAGCTGAGTCATCACATTCTCTGGACTCAAATTTTAAATATTGATGGGAATGACACAAAAATAGAAAATAAAAAGTTGTGCTTCATTAGCACACACTCTGACAAGATTCTCAATTATCTCCTGCTACCTACATTTCTGGGGCTCCCCTGGTTCCCATCATGTACAAAGCCTGGTTGCCTGACCTTTCATCAGTTGTGGAAGGACCCCTATGTTCGTCAAAAAAATACCTTTCCTGCTCAAGTGAGCCAGACCCTGTTTCTGTTGCTTGCAAACAAAGAACCTGACTGATACAGCTTTTCAAAGGATGTGCAGAAGGGAATCTTTTAAAGACTCCAGATAAGAGGCCAATTATTCACTTGACAGTTTTCGGGATTGCTACAACACACATGTGCCTGTGGAAGCTCCTGAGGCGGTGGTGTGCTGTGTGTCTGATGAGATTCCACTGGAGGGGCCAAGTCTGCACCTGTCACCAGTCACAAAGAGGATCCAATTTTTATCCATTTCATCTGGAGAACCATCTGGGCTGGGAATAGCAGTAATAATAACAAATCATTGTCACCAGATTTCCTCATAGATAGCACTTCATTTTTGTTGCTCTTGTTAAAAATCATGTGTTCAAGTCTGCTGGTGAATAAGCAGCCAGCAATTGTTACAAAGGCTGTCCTGAGTTGTTACGAGACTGAATTGGGACAGGGCCTAGGAACGTGGCACAGAGAGACTTGGCTGCTGGTTGTCTTTTCTGAAGGTGCAGGAGGTTGGGAGGAAAACCCCAGAGGCTATGGTAGAAGGAAGTCCTACTGAAATCCATGCAAGGGAAGATTGGGTAGCAATGGCTTACTTATCAACATCATGTATGACAATCTAGGGTTTTGCTTCATGAGGGCCAGCAGCAGGATGTAAATGCTTAAGTAAGCAATCTGTGATATTAAGTAGCATTAATAGAGGTATATCATCTTAAACAAGGGAGATGACAATCCTTCTTTATTCCATGCTTCTCAGAGCACTCAAAGTTGCGTCTTATTTTGGCATCATATATTTTGCATGCTATAGACCAACAAGAACACATTCAGAGGAGAACAATCAAGATGGCAAACTGACCATGTGATGAACAATGGGAGGAACAGAGGGCATTTCGTTTATGGAGGAGGAATTAAGAGGGTGGAATAGAGAAGGGGAGGTATGACAGCTATTTTTAGAGAACTGCAAGGCTGACAGGTGGAGGAAGGATAACATTTGTTCCCTCTGTTGCCAGTGGCAGATTTAGGATCAATGGGCAGAAGTTATACATAGACACATTTTAATTCCATATCCCTCTAAGTGAAATACTTAAATATATTTTCCCACAGGTCACCTGGAAATGTGTTTGCACCTTATAATTCCAGCCAACGAATGTATCTTTGTAAAGACTAGAGCTGTTAATTTATAAGTACCTACACTGATAAATGACAGGTAGGTGATGGCTATATGACATGTATATATATACATCTAAGGTTTACTTACTCTTTAAAAAAATTAAGGTTAGCAATTGTACTACAGGTTGTAACCTGTAATAGCAAATATATGCTTCCTATTTTAAATTAACTCACTGTACACACCCTATTTATAAAAGAACTATGTGTATTTTAGGCATTTGTTTGCTGAAAGATGTTTAAGAGTTTTAAAGGAATTTGCAGAACCATGTGTAAGAGCTCAGAGAAGTGGAAGAAGATACACTAATAAAACCTTAAAGAAGAGATCAAGTAGCTGACAAGTGACAGACTAACAGTGAGGAAAGAGTGGGAATTAGAAGAAGAGCAAACAGTTCTACAACTGTCAGAAGGCGCAGAGGAGAATAATCCATCAGCTGTAATCAAGGTGGATGGGCGCAGCATAGAACATGTTAAAACTGTCTGCACGGCACCAACCTTAGACTGTGGTACCCTACCGTATAAGCCATTTAAATGATCATGCGCCACAGGAGTAAGACTCAGAACCACAGCTGGCTCATCCAACACTTCTGGGTGAATTAGAAAAAGGACCCCTACTGGGCACATGCAGCCCTGTAGGTGAATGAATCACTTGCAGTGAAACTTGGCCGGGCTTTACCTTTCTTATGCCCCTTCTTCTGAGCATCTATGTGCAGGGAATAGCTGTCTCCAGACCTGGATGGTCTTGACATGATCTATTCTTATGTTCTGAAACCCACTTATATCTCTGGACTCTTTTAGGATGGGGTCAGAAGAATGAGGTTATTCATTGCGTTTGGAATTGAATGAGATACGTCATACAACATACAACTGGTAAGGAAGAATTTTTAGAGCTATCCAAATCTGAAATGTAAAGTTTTAAGAGAAAGTGGGTTCCCCATAATGAGAGGGGTTCAAGCAAAGGTTTGGTTACAGGAAGTAAGAAAACAGTTTGTTACTACAACCAAGATCTAAAGTTTGAATGTAACTAGGAGCAGAGTGATAAGGCTGTGTCGGTGGTTTCGAAATGTTAAGGTATATCAGAACCTCCTGGAGGTTACAAGCATATATTGCCTCAAAGTTTCTGATTCAGTAGATGTTCTAATAGGCTCTCAGGTGAGGTTGATGATGATGCTTCAGGGACCACACTTTGAGACTGGCCTAGACAGTCATTCAGAAATTTTAATGTGGGTTTGAATCACTTGGAGATCTTGTGAAAATGTAGTTTCTGATTCATCAGGTTTGGGGAGGGGAGGCTTGGGATTCTGGATTTTCTGGACAAGCTTCCAGGTGCTGGTCCAGGAGCCAGGCTTTGAGTATCAAGTGCCTAGCACTAGTTCCATGGCAGCTGCTGAGTCTGAAGTCATGTAACAAGTTATCTCGGCTGTAGAGACTAGAAGACTGTTGGGCAGGGAGCCAGGTGGCTCATTCATTCATTTCACAGATATGAGTGCCTACTGAGTGTCAGCTGCTGGTAAAGGTGCTGGGGACATAGCAGTGAAGAAGCACAGACCTCGCTTTCATGGAGCTCCCGTTCCAGAGAAGCCAAGTCATGTTTAACAGCTCACTCTCCAATCTCTCAGAGACCTCTTTTTTTGGCTTCAGTATTTTATATCACAGCTTATCCTGAGGAAGGAGAAGAAATACAAAGCACTGCAGAAACGTAGAATAACTTAAAATACTTTTTTCTTCCCACTTTAAGAAGTATAAAATTTCTTGACATAAATTTTTCAGAAAGGATGTTCGTATATTTACATAGGCATACTCACTTTTACTTTCTCCCCCAAATTTCTAAACAAAATATACATCAAGATGAATCTTAATATCACTGTCATGTGGTGAAACAGACATGGTTAAAACATAGACATTGACTTTTTTAATTGGGATGGTTCAAAAATGCGGATCAGGAGAGTGTTTGGAGGAAGTAGTTTTGAAGGGAGCAAATGGGAATTTTCCACTGCCCTCTTCCTTCCCTCCAGGAAGTCTGGGTGAATGGGAAGGAATCAATAGAGTGGCAGTTCAGGTGAAGCAGTGAAGTGTAGTGGCCAAAAGGATGGGTTCAAATTCTGTCTGTATCACTTACAAATCATGTGATCTGGGTAAGTTACTTAATGACTCTGATCCCTACTCCTTACCTGAAAAAGAGGAATAAAGTCTACCTTGCAAGGTAATTGAGGGAAAGAGTGAAATAACATACATATGCCTCACAGTAAACTCTCAATGAATGGTGGCAGGATAGAGGTAGACTAGAAAGTCACTATAGTTCAGTGCTATTTTTGAGAGACATGTAAGCAATGCAGAGGGCTAGGTATAGCCCTTCTTCTTGGCCAACTTTCTAGAAGGAGGCTCAGAATACAATAGAAGAATTTTGTTGGGATAAAAAGGAAAACATCAACCAGATAATAAAGAACTGAGTTAGACTGAGCTGAGGGAGATCTATGGCTACAACTAGTATGGATTCCTTTCTAGGATTAGGGTATTGGAATTTTACAATAGACACACAAGAACAGCTTTTGAATTTGTGATGCTTTTAAATACACCTAAAATTACAATACCCAAAGCTGTGAAGTTGCAATAAAACTGCTATACCCATAAGTTTTTGGTGGAAAATTGGTACTATCTTTTAAGAAAGTAATTTGGCAGTGTGAATTAGACATTATGAAAATGTTCATATGCTTTCACTTGGTTATTTTTCTTTTGGAAATTTTTTCTAAAGAAATAATCCAAAAGAGGGAAAATAAGGAAGGTGATTATTTTTATTACCCATATTTGAGAAGAAAAAATAGGAGGCAGCTGTAGTAATTTAAACAAAATTTTTTAAATTTTTACTGAAATATAATTACATATAACATTGTATAAGTTTAAGGTGTACAATGTATTGATTTGATATACATATATTGCAATATGATTACCACTGTAGCCTTAACTAACACATCCATCATGTTATATAATTATTATTTCTTTTTTGTGGTGAGAACATTTAAAATCTACTCTCTTAGCAACTATCTATTATGTAATACAGTATTGTTAACTATAATCACACTGCTGTGATTAGATCCCTAGAACTCATATTCTAACTGCAAGTTTGTACCTTTTGACCAACATCTCCCCAATTTCCCCCACCCCATTCTCTTCTCTGTTTCTAGGAGTTTGGATTTTTTAGATTCCACATATAAGTGAGATCATACAACCTTTGCATTTATCTGTCTGACTTAGCTCACTTAGTGTAACGCTCTCAAGTTCCATCCATGTTGTCAAAAATGGCAGGATTTCCTTCTTTCTCATGGCTGAATAATATTCTATTGTGTGTATATATAGACATATACCACTTTATATATCCATTCTTCTTCCACTCATCTGTTGATGAACACTTAGGTTGCTTCCATATCTTGGCTATTGTGAATAAAATGCTGCAATAAACACAGAATGCAGTTATCTTTTTGGTATCTTGTTTTCATTTCCTTTGGATATATACTCAGAAGTGGATTGCTGGATTATATGGTAGTTCTATTTTTTGAGGACCCTCCATACTGTTTTCCAAAGTGCTGAACAAATTTACATTCCCACCAACAGTGCACAAGTGTTCCTCCTTATTTATTTATTTTTTTTAGTTTGATGTAATCCCACTTGTTTTTGCTTTTGTTCTTATGCTTTTTGTGTCATGTCCAAAAAACCATTGCCAAGACTGATGTCAAGGAGCTTTTTCTCTGTTTTCTTCTAGGAATTATATGGTTTCAGGTGTTATGTTTAAGTCTTTAATCCATTTTGAGTTAATTTTTGTGAGTGGTGTAAGACAGGGGTCCAATTTCATTTTTTCTGTATGTAGTTATCCAGTTTTCCCACCATTATTTATTGAAGAGACTATCCTTTCCCCACTGAGTAGTCTTGACTTCCTGTCAAGTGTTAGTTGACCATATCTGTGAGGGGTTATTTCTGGGCTTGCTATTTTGTTCCATTGGTCTGTGTGTCTATTTTTATGCCAGTACCATATTGTTTTGATTATTATAGTTTTTTAGTATAGGCTGAAATCAGGAAGTGTGAGACCTCCAGCTTTGTTTTTCTTTCTCAGGATTGCTTTGGCTATTTGGAATCTTCTGTGGTTCCATACAAATTTTAAGATTTTTTTTTTATTATGTGAAAAATGCCATTGGAATTTTGATAGAGATTGCATTGAATCTATAGGTGGCTTTGGGTAGTCCTTCCTTTTCTATAATAAATAGTCTTTGTTTGCAGCTGGATAGCTTTCTCATTCTGCTTCTTTCCTACAGAAGGTTGGAGATCCAAAGGCCTTTTTTCAATTTGTGCTGCTTCTGTCTTTCAGTTCAAGATGGTATTGCTTCTGCCAATATAATTCTCTTGAAAATTTTGTGGGTCTTTATGAATCTTATTAGAGTTTCCTTCATTAGGCAAAAACCACAAAGGGTCTTTGAGGCAGACCCTTCTCTATCTTGGACTCTCAATAAGACTGCTAAGGGCAATATCCTTAAGAGTCTAGAAGCTCTATTATTTAAGAGGTATGGTCTACAAAGCATGGCCTTAAGATCCTTAGACATTTTTAATATGGTTGATGATGTCTATGAGATACCACTTGGATCTTTCTGAAATCTTTAAAAGAATGTTTTGAAGTCACCTTCTCTGGATTCATTTTTACCCTGTGACTACATTTTCCTGAAAATCTTTTTCCTGGGGCTCTTTTTTTACTTTAAGAACCCTTTGCTGGCTAAAAATATTCTCTTGGGCTATTTGTATTTCCTCCAAATTCCACTTGAAAACTGAATAGTTGGTTTATCAGTTTATCTGTTTATATCTCCCTGCCCTCATTTTATTAAAGGCAGCTCAAAGAAGCCATGTGCCATCTTAAACACTCTGCCTAGAAGTTTTCTTAGCTGGAGCGTAGAGTTCATTGAGTGTACTTTCTACTTTCCACGTCACTGCAGGTGATGGTTTTGCTAAACTTTCCACCACTACATTACATCCATCTCCTTTCCTTCAGCTTCTTGTAACATTTTCCTCACATTCCTTTAAGCCCTCACTGACATACGTCTCAGGCCCTTCCAGCCCTTACACCTTGCCCAGTGTCAAAGTCAATGCCACACGTTTTAGGTTTTTGTTACAGCAGCCGCTCATTTCCAGGTACCAAAATTCATTTTTGTTACTATCGTTGTGTAGAAAACTGCCTCAAAACTTAGGGGCTTAAACCAACTGTTTTATTTTGCTTGTGATTGTGTGCATCAGAAATTTGAAAAGGGCTTAGCTGAGCAGTTCTCACTTGAGGTTATTCATGCAGCTGCAGTAAGATGTCAGCTGGGGCTACAAACATCTGATGACTTAACTGGGCTGGATTTCCAAGACGGCTCACTCATACGGTTAAGAGTTGATGCTGGCTGTCAGCTGCAAGCTCAGCTGGGCTGTCGATCAGAGTGTCTACATGTGGGATCTCCAGCATGGCAGTCTCAGGATACTTGGCCTTCTTACATGGTGCCAGTTTCCCCTAGAGCTAACATCCCAAAAGAACCAGGCAAAAGATTTTTCTGAACCAGTTTTGCAAGTTATGCAGCATTACTTCTACTGCATTCTATTGGCTACAAGGAGGTCACAAGTCATCCCAGATTAGACGGGAGGAGACATAGAAACTACCTCTTAAAGAGAGGAGTGGCAAATAATTTGCAGATATGTTTGAAAACTGTCAAACAACATATTAAATTCTCTAGGATTAAGTACAAAAGACAGAATCTAGAATTGCATGTATACTGTCATTGGAGCAATACACAAGGAACGGGGGATATGGAAAACATAAGAAAGAAATGGAAAAATTATTGTAACTGTTTTGTTATTACGGATGATTTTTCTTCATTTATTTTATAATAGGAAGGAAAGGTGGAAGGAAAGAAAACAACATGTACCACATAGATCTAAGTGATTCCATGTTTTTGTTTCTTAACCTCTGTTCCATTTTGCTTAGAGTTTACAATTAGTGTAGCTGTGAGAATCACTTTAAGCTGGTCTGGGGATAAGATGGAGCGTTGAGAAGATGACTGATTGGACATGAGGCAGCCCTGGACTGAGCAGTGGTCTGCAGGCTTTTATATGACACGATCTAATTTAGGGCCATGCAGAAGCCCACAGGTGTTACCTTTTTTTTTTTTTTCTTTTTTCTTTTTTTGGCTGCACCACGTGGCTTGTGGGATTTTAGTTCCCCGACCAGGGATCGAACCCAGGCCCTCGGCAATGAGAGCACAGAGTTGTAACCCCTGGACCACCAGGGAATTCCCAGTGCTAACTTCTTAGTTGCAGGCTCAATACCTCCCAAAGCAGCTTCATACATTCCATTACCATCAAATTCTGTTTCCTCTGTGAAAGAATTAAAAGGAGAAGTAGATCAAGTGATACCACTGAAAAATGGTATAAGCCTGTCCAAACAGAATGTGCTTACATTCAGTCACCCAAGCAATATGGAGTCAAAAGCCACCCATGTGTTACAGCTGTATATACTACACCACACCCATCTCCCCCCTCCCTGTCCCATCCCCACTGTGGCATCCAGAGAGCGTCCTTGATCTGCTTTTGCTCACACATTAGAACCTGGATCATGATACAAGTGGAAGAACTCTTACGGACTGAATTGTATACTCTCAAAATTCCTATGTTGAAGCCCTAACCCCCAATGAGACTGTATTTGGAAACAAGGCCTTTAAAGAGGTAATTATGGTTAAATGAGGTCATCAGGGTGGACCGTAATCTGATAGGATTAATGTCCTTATAAGAAGAGGAGGAGACGCCAGAGAGCTCTCTCTCTCTCTCTCAGCACACACACAAAGGAAAGGCCATGTGAGGACACAGGAAAGAGACAGCAATCTGCAAGCCAGGAAGAGAGGCCTCAGGAGTAACTCAACCTGCTAACACCTTGCTCTTAGACTTCTAGCCTCCAGAACTGTGAGAAACTAAATTTCTGTTGTTTAAGCCACCCAGTCTGGGTACTTTATTATGGCGGCCAGAGCAGACTAATACAAGGTCCATCAAGCTGGTTCCTGGTGTCCTTTTGACATGTCCCCATTATTTATTGATCACTTCTTTACTTTCTGACACAATTGAATGCTTTCGCTGCCTGTAATAGACAAAACAATGCCCCCTCCCTCCACCAAAGATGTCCACATCTTAATCCTCCAAGTCTGTGAATAGGTTACCTTGACAGCAATCAGCCCAGCACATCTGCTGCCATATGAAATTTCCCTCAAGAGAACCAAGAAAAGAATTCTGAAAAACACACATTTGTAATTTTTCCTAATGAGAGAAATGTTGACAATGAACTTAATTGAAATTTAAGAAAATGAGGCGCTGTCTTAAGGATGCAATGGTTCGTTTCTTACCATCTCCGCACAGCAGAGATAAGCGAAAATGGTGCAGAGCTGCCGCGGGATGGACCTGAGGTGGGTGGTACGGAGAAATGGAGGGCTTATGCCATTGCAATGAGGCAAGTACCAGCTCAAAACTATCCTTTGAGGGAAGGCATGTAACATATGAACCGATTCTGAACAACTCCAATGTGTCTACAGTGAGGCATGGAACCTGGAGCCGAGGGGAAGCCAAAGATGCTTAAGACATGATCCCTGCCCTCAAGGAATTTACAACCTAGGGATAGATTCGCATCTACATGGGCAACCAAAGAGACTGCCTAGACTATACATGGCATGTTTCTGGTGCTGGCAAGTAAATCAGATAACTAATGTACTGACCCAAGTGATGGGGGGTGGGGAGATGGGTGTGGTGTAGTATATACAGCTGTAACACATGGGTGGCTTTTGACTCCACATTGCTTGGGTGACTGAATGTAAGCACATTCTGTTTGGACAGGCTTATACCATTTTTCAGTGGCATCACTTGATCTATTTCTCCTTTTAATTCTCTCACAGAGGAAACAGAGTTTGATGGTAATGGAATGTATGAACCTACTTTGGGAGGAATTGCTGGGTAGCTGGTAGCAGGGAGGCAAACAGAGGGCCCGGGTCAGTGTCTCTTTACCAAGGAGTATGAAAATATTACAATGTTTTAACAACCGGAGCAGCTGAGTACGGATGCACACCAGTCCTGCCTACACATACCTACACACAACACAGGTGCTCTCACCCCGATGTCATTTCCTGATAGGGTACAGATAGAAGACTGAGGCTCTGGGGCTTCCCTGGTGGCCCAGTGGTTAAGAATCCACCTGCCAATGCAGGGGACACGGGTTCGAGCCCTGGTCTGGGAAGATCCCACATGCCGCAGAGCAACTAAGCCCGTGCGCCACAACTGCTGAGCCTGCGCTCTAGAGCCCACGAGCCACAACTACTGAGCCCACGTGCTACAACTACTGAACCTCACGCACCTAGAGCCTGTGCTCTGCAACAAGAGAAGCCATTGCAATGAGAAGCCCGTGCGCCACAACTGCTGAGCCTGCACTCTAGAGCCCACGTGGCACAACTGCTGAAGCCCAAATGCCTAGAGCCCGTGCTCCACAACAAGAGAAGCCACCGCAATGAGAGACCCATGCACCACAACGAAGAGTAGCTCCCTCTTGACGCAACTAAAGAAAGCCCGCGTGTAGCAACAAAGATCCAACACAGGCAAAAAGAAAGAAAGAAAGGAAAGAAAGAAAGAAGAAAGAAGAAAGACTGAGGCTCTGGGTCCCTCAAACTTTAGCTAAGAAAGGGATAGGAGGTCAACTCTGCTTCAGTTTAGGCCACCTTCCCTGCTCAGGCAAGTCCATCCATATACTCTCCCGCACAGGCAGGGAAGCTACGTGGGAGGGACCCGGGGCTAGTGCTCCTTCCCCACCGAGTCTCTAAAGCCGGGCAGGTCCACATACCCTGATTCCCATTTTAGGCCTGTGCTCTGCCTTGCCTAAAATTAAAAGATTAACTTATTTTTAACTTCAGCTCTTCTGCTTCTGGGCCTGCATGAACGCTGGTTTGAGCCCATATCTGGTCACGGAAATAATTTCATTTTGCCAGCTACAAATCAACCAGTGGCATGTGGGATCTTCCCGGACCAGGGCTCGAACCCGTGTCCCCTGCATTGGCAGGTGGATTCTTAACCACTGCGCCACCAGGGAAGCCCCAGAGCCTCAGTCTTCTATCTGTACCCTATGAGGAAATGGCGTCGGGGCGAAAGCACCTGTGCTGCGTGTGGGTCTGTGTAGGCAGGACTGGTGTGCATCCGTACTCAGCTGCTCAAACAAACCCCATTCAAGGTCCCCACAAACTCAACCCATACCCTCCTACTCCAAATCAATGAGGCTGACTCAGTTTCCTGCTAACTCACAGCAGTCCCGGCTTTATCGGTCAGCTGGTTGCACAGGTTAAAAGTGGCTCCCGGCAGAACCCACCATCTCTGGGAATCAGAGCGTCGCATATGGCCACTGGGAGATACTCGGTGTGGTCTTCAGACTCCCTGTGTTGTCCTCACGGTCTGGATCTTCTCACTGGGCTGAATATTTCCACTTTGCACTCTGAAATGGGAGGGTGAACAAGAGTGGGAGGTGCAAAGCCAGGTGGAAGCTACTGGGCCCAAGGCCTCCGATTCCTCACTCAATTCAAAGCCTACTTGAAATCAAACACCTTGGGATATTCGGGCAACCTGATGGTCAGCTGCTTAGAAAAACTGGATTCTAAACTAAACTAAACTTCCAAACATAGGGAGTTACTACGGAAGAAAGTAAACTCTATTGCTGGTGACATAGAAAGGCTCTGAAGCCCTTTTAGATTTTCCCAATAAGCCACATATTCCCTTCTGCTGAGACCAATAGAACTCTCAACACTGATCTTTTTAATTCTGGGTTTTGATACTGGGGTTCTTTCAAGAGAGCGGAAGGAATCAGATTTTCTTAAAGGAATATGTTCCTGACTTAAGATCAACGTTTTTATATCCACTCTAGTGACTCTCCTTCCACAATTAACACTCACTCCTGCTGGCAAAAAAAGTTGATAACCTTTTAATAAAATCATCAATTAATCTTTTAATAAGGCATCAATAATTGGGGGAGCAGCTAAGGAATTTAAATCGAATCTGTTTGTAACCAAACCAGAGAAACATACCTTCAAATAACCACTGAACTCTTGTCTTTACACCCTAAAGATGAAATTTTTGAGTATCCCCAAACACCTGTTAAATTGTGATAGTAAATTTTATATGTCAACTTGGCTGGGCCACAGTGTCTAGATATGGGCTCAAACATTCTTCTGAATGCTTCTGTGACAGTGTTTTGGGGTGACATTAACATTTACACCAGTGGACCTTGAGCAAAGCAGATAGCTCTTTATATTGTGGGTGGGCCTCATTCAGTCAGCTGAAGGCCTGAACGGAACATAAGACTCAACCGGCTCAAGCAAGAGGGAATTCAGCAGCAGATGGCCTTTAGACTTGAACTGCAGCCTCTTCTCTTCTCTGGTCTCTAGTCTGTGGGCCCATTCTGCAGATTTTGGACTTTCCATCTCCATAGTCACATGAGTCAATTCCTTAGACTAAATCTCTTTCTGTGTACATACACATCCCATTGGTTTTTCTCTGGAGAACCCTGACTAATACAAACGTGTTTCCCTATTTCCCTAATTTGATTCCCGGCTCATATTCTCTTCTCAATCTTGGCTGAACAGTGGACTCACCACGGGAGTTTTAAAAAACACAAGTGCCTGTGTCTCCAACTGCAGAGCCTAATTTGATTTGTCTAGGCTGTGGCCTGGACATCAAGATTTTAAAAGCTTCCCAGATGATTCGAAAGTGCAATGAGACGGTTGAGAAACACCATCTTCCAGTTCCTTGATCAAATAATCTAAGGAAGAGCTGGGCTGAAACTCTACAACTATCCTATTTCCTAATCCCCTGATTGGCTCCCTCTGCTGCAAATCTCACCCTTATGGACTCCAGAGCAGGGTCAAAAGTCCCAGGAATGGATTTTTTTCTCTTTCTCTTTTTCTCTTTCTTGTCAGAGTACTTGAGGTCACCAAGCATAAACCATGTTACTTTGTATTTACACAAATTCCAATCTTTTTTTTTTTTTTAATATTTTTAAATTGTATTTATTTATTTTTCGCTGTGTCAGGTCTTAGTTGCGACATGCTGGATCTTCGTTGTGGGTTCTTTTGTTGTAGCACATGGGCATAGTTGCCCCGCAGCATGTGGGATCTTAGTTCCCCAACCAGGGATCGAACCCGTGTCCCCTCGTTGGAAGGCAGATTCTTCACCACTGGACCACCAGGGAAGTCCCCGAAATTCCAATCTTTAAGAAGAAAAACATGCTTTTCATTTCAAAGTTTTACATTAATTATTTGACTCTGGCAAGTGGCTAGTTAATTGGCATCTATTTTATTCACAAATAGACTGGGATAAAACAGACAATTTCTTTGCATAGAATTTTTCCTAACAGGCAAAACTGTCCAGTGAAGGAATAAATTGTATTCTGAGAATTTCTTCCCATAGCGGTTCTTAAGAAGTCATGGAACCATGTCCTCTGCTATATTTGCACATGAGCAAATGACACGCATACAAGGTTATCCATTAAAGTCTGGATTGTGGAAGTAAAATACTGGAAACAACCTAAGTGTCTACCATGAGGGACTGGTTAAAAAGTTATAGTACATCCTAAAATGACCTGCTATGCAGTCATAAAAGGGAATGAGGCAGCTCTTCATGCTCTGATACGGAAGGATCCAGTTGTGTGCTGGAGGTGGCTTGGACCAATTCATGAGCGCAGATAATTAGCTTCTCTTCCTAATTCTGCAGTCAGTGACCTCACAAAGCTTGAAATTGACCATGGTGGCAGTTATACCATGGACATCTGTAAACGCTACCAATCAAGGAACTCCCTACGCCACGAGACCTAGTTGTTAAACATTTACTAGCACACCACTGAAAAGATCTCCAAAACCCATTGTCAAATGAATAAAGCAAAGTATAACACAATATGCTTAGTATGCTAGCAACAGTGTGAAAATAGGGGAAATCACATGTTTAAAAACCTCTTATTCCTCAATATTTAAATTCTATTATATTACCGTATGACCCAGCAATTTTACTCCTAGGTATACACCCAAAAGAAATGAAAACATATGTCTACACAGAAACTTGTACACAAATTACTATAGCAGCATTATTCATAATAACTAAATAGGTGAAAACAACCCAAATGTCATTCATCAACAAATAAATGGATAAACAAATTGTGGTATATACATACAACAGAATGTTATTCAGCCGTAAAAAGGAAAGAAGTAGTGATACACGCTACAAATTGGATGAACCTTGAATACATTATAAGTGAAAGAAGCTAGGCAGAAAAGGTCATATATTGTATGATTCCTTTTATAGGAGATATCCAGAATAGGCAAATCCATAGAGATGGAAAGCAGATTAGTGGTTACGAACAGGGGGAGGGGGAAACAGGGAGTGATAGCATAATGGTTAATTTTATTTTTTGTTGTTTCTGGGGGGATGAAAAAGTTTTAGAGAGAGGTGATGGTTGCACATTGTAACTACACTAAATGCCACTGAATTGTACACTTTAAAATTGCTATATGTGAATTTTACCTCAAGTTTAAAAAAAAACAAACCTCTGGGAAGCTATACATAGAAACTGTATTGTATAAACTAGTTGTCTCTGGGAAGGAGAACTGTATACCTGGGAGACAGGGCATCAGGGTGCCTTTTAAAAAATAATTTTATTGAATTATATAGTTGATTTATAATGTTGTGTTAATATCTGATGTACAGCAAAGTGACTCAGTTATACATATATGTACTCTTTTTCATATTCTTTTCCATTATGGTTTCTCATAGGATATTGAATCTAGTTCCCTGTGCTATACAGTAGGACCTTGTTGTTTATGCATCTTATATAGAATAGTTTGCATCTACTAATCCCAAACCCCCATCCTTCCCTCCCCCACCCCCCCTCCCCCTTGGCAACCACAAGTCTGTTCTATATGTCTGGGAGTCTGTTTCTGTTTCGTAAATATGTTCATTTGTGTCGTGTATGCCTTTTTTGTACTTCAAAATTTTGAACCATGTGGACAAAAAGGGATACAAAGGTCTAACAGACGTATGTGTCCCCTCTACAAAGCCCAAGATAAATAGGTAAAGAACGAGTTAGTGGCAGATCATATTTAAAGTCTATAAACACAGATTCTAGCTCAGTCCTCCAAATGCTAGCTTTCTAGAGGCTTCCATTGGTTGGGCTAAATTCGCCATATCCCATCAGGTGGGAACATCTTTTCAGAGGGCAACTGGGCATCTGGATTGACTCTGCCCTGTGAACGGAAGATGCAGCAGAATACCCGGGAGACTTGGTGGTAGAGTGGGTGAGGCAGATTGGGGGAATGGCCATATGTCCTTAGGTTAGGCAGGTGACCTCTCTGAGACTTGATTTTCTCTGTGTAAAATGGGGATGATCAGACCTACCTCTCAGGGTTGGTATGACAATGTTATAGAGTATTAAGGTAACATAAGGATGTTCCTGGTGTTCTACAGGCACTCAGTGCTAATCTCCTTTCCCAGGAAGGGGCCAGTGCTGCAGGTTTCTGCATGCTCAGGAGACCCTACCTGATGACTCAGCATGAAGATTTGCTCTGCCTTCATTGTTCAACTAGTCCAGCTACAAGCTCGATCTTTCTCCAATATCTTTCTGTGCCCTCCATTTCTTCCATTTTTACAAATCAAGATTGCATCATTGAAGTGGAGAATGAATAAAAAAGTAAAGAATTAGACTCCTAAGAGCAACTAGAGCTGTGATTTATTGAGTGCTTACCTTGGGTCTTGTACTTTAAATGTATTGTTTCTAACTCTTACAACAGCCTTAGAAGCAATATATTTCAATCCTCATTTTAGAGAGCACAGAGAGTTTAAGTAACTTGCTCACAATAACACAGCCCTAGTAAGAGAGCAGAGGTTGGAACCCAGGACTGCCTGACCTTCTACTCTATCACACTCCATCATGGGACCCAACTTGCAAATTTCCGAAGTCAAGGCTACTGCTCTGTGTGGCCTACAACAATCACAGAATCTAGATGAAAGTTGGAAGACGCCCCAAAGAGTATCAAGTCTAACCTCCCCCGACAAGGAACCCTTGCTTCAACATCCCTGATTCTTTGACGGGGAGCTCACCACCTCTGTGACAGCCCATTCCATTTTTAGGCAATTCTAATTACTAGGAAGACTCATAATGTGCTATTTGCCAGTCAGATGCACCTGCTATTTTCATTACAACTTCATACACCCTGATGAGGCCATCATTAAGACATCCTCAGCTGAAATCCTGACTCCATTACCTCCTGGACTTACAATAGGTCCCCAACACCATTGCCAAATAAAGTCCCCCCAGAACATCAGCGATGCAGACAAAGTCATGAAAGGGATGTTGATTGCTGCTTCAAATGAGTCTGGGATAGGTGATTATCTCTTCCTGAGAAAAGGTTTTTCTGGATGGGATGTATTGTCACTCGGGACAGAGGTATAGCATATATTGCAAAAGTTTAAAAATCATCAACACAATTCCTCGGTTAATTAAAGCGCTGCAAAAAGCAATGAAAGCTGATTTTTGTACTTCTCCTTCTTCCTGGTTTTCAGCTTCTTTGGCAGTTTTCTGTTGAGTTGAAGGACAGTCAGCTCTAAACAATGAAAAATGAGCTAATGTCGCTAGCTTCCTGCACCATGACATTACTGTAAGATCCAACCGCTAATAATGGTGATTAAAAACAGATAATAATTAAGAAGGGGGTAAAAAAGGTCTTCTGAGTGTGGGAGCTGTGCTCATCTGATTCTCCACAGGGGACACAAAATATGTTTATGTGATTGTGCAAACTGCGGGAAACTAAAAGATGCCAGGGTCAGAAGAGCAATGTGGCTCCTCTGGGATTTCAGGTGGCAAATAGGATGGAGAATCTTAACTTAAATGAAGACAACAAAAATCACATAATTAACGCACACTGTTAACACCTCATTAGTCTCCCGGGGCTTAAGTTATGCTAAAAATAATCAACACATTTTACTTAAATAGGGTGTTCCTACAGGTGATTGTGAAGGCTGCCGTGGCCATAGCAGAATGGGGCCATGGCTCTGTATGTTCTTCAGATGCTTTAAAGCAGGGCTTATCTTCATACCAAGGAAAGGATTATTAAAAACATATGTGGAATTACAGAGCGGAAATGAGTGTTATGAAGAGCCTCTCTGACTCTGAGCCTGACTCCAAAATCTTGCATAAGCCTATTTCACAACCCAGGTCCCTTAAGTCAGGGTTGTCTCATAAACGAATCTGCTGGGGGGCATTGGTACTGGCTACAAGTCAAGCTGCAAAAACAGGCCAGTTTTGTTCAGGGCCTTCTCTTCCTTGCGACAGTCTAAGCATGAAAACTCCTAAGCATTAGACATTTGCCTCCACCTAATCTGGTTTGGCCCATGACTGCTATGACCAATGGAATTTGGGGGCAGTGACATTACAGGATTCTGAGCCCAGGCATTAAGAAGGCCTGAACCTTTTGCCATACCTTGAGCTCCCAAGTAAGAAGTTGGAGTACCCCAATCGGAAAACAAGGCCACATGGAGAGGCCTTGGAGGATGAGTCATCACATGAAGGGCAGTCACATGGAAGAACACCTGGGGCTCAGATACCCAGCCTTGTTGCCCACTGACGGCAGTACAAGAGAGAAGCCAAGCGAGACCAGTAGAGGAACTGCCAGCAGCCAATCCCCAGCCAACCCACTATCAAAACCACCCACGAGACATGATAAAATGGTTGCTGGGGTGCATGCTGCAGGGCAATAAATAACCCAAAGACCTCCTCTCTGCCCCTCCCCTTGACAATGCCCCTGCTCACCCGCTCTTGAGCACCTCTCTCTGCATTTCCAAGGTATCTTCTAACACATTTGGGAAAATCATCTACATGTGTTCACATGTGCTCACAGAAGCAGTTCTCCCTCCTTTTCTTGGCAAAATAATCATAGTCACAGGAATTCTTGGAGATGAGACAGCAGACTTCGTTGTCAGCTAAGAGAGAAATGCTAAGTTGCTCTTGCTTTTGTTTTCCCACTGTGTAAAAATAAGAGCACTACTACCCACGTGGGATTAAATAGCAAAACCCTGGGCTTGAGGGCTGGTGGCGCTGGTTGCGGAGAGGGGTGAGAGTCATCGGTTAATTATGCGGCCCTGGACATCTCCCTAAGTTTTAGAGTCAGTGATAGCTCTCCAAGGGGATTTTTCAAGTAATCCTCAACTTGAAAGCTCTTCTGTTCCTGTCAAAAGTCAGGGCAGATAGCAAAACTGCCCCTACTCCCTCAGTGAAGATTGGAGCTTGCTCCAAACAGAGAGTGGCAGGGAGGCAGAAAACAGCCATATAGCCCTGATAGACAGAAAGCAAAACAAAGAATTTTGTGAGCGTATTGAAGGAACATTTACACAGACCTGTGCAGTAGCCTTATCACTAGCAAAGCTAAAGTTTTAGAAGTTTTTTTTCTTTTACTTCCTCACGTCCCAGCATGCTATTGTAGAGCCAGATGGCAAACAAAATAACATAAACACATAAACAGCAAAGCCAGATAAAAGAATATCCCTCTAAATTCAATCTAACAGTTGTAGAAGTATTGTTGACAAGACTCTGTACTTTGATTTTTAGAAAACTTATATTGAATAAATAAATGGACGGATAGATGGATCACCAGATGTCCATGATGGGCAGAGAGAGTGCAATGTGCCCACCAGCTCTTCTAGAGGGAAACGGCCATATAACATTGTGAGACCCAGAGAAGGTCTGTGAATGGTGCAGAACCAGGATGATGAGGAAGGAAGATCTGGGTGAAACATTTCCTTTAGTTGCACCTGGTTAAGGTTTACATCACTCCCTTCAGGTAAGGAATATACAAGACTTTGTTGTTGTTTCTAGTCTGGGTCTTCTTTATTCATGCTTAAGTTAACTGTAAGTAGTTAATTCCATGGAATGAGCTTGGTCCTTCTCATCTAATCTTTTTGCTGTCTTTGTAAAAAATCTCAAATTAAAGAACCTCCTTAGTTTCTTAAAGAACGACAGATAAATATCTGAACTAGTGTTGCAGTCATTGTGAGCCGCCTACCTAATAAACATTCTCTTCCTTCTTAATAAGGAAAATTCAGTTTTGTTAGGGTAGCAGTATGTTAGGCTAAGAACAGTTACTCTGCCAGATTCCCATGAATCTAGGGATGCCCTGTGATACATTTCTCGCCATGAGACATAAATTGAGGCAACTGGGAAATCTGCCAGTGCTGTCACTGCCCCCCTTCTCCTGAATCAGATGCACATCTGGAGGCATAAAAGCCAACTTGCAGCAATGAGGCAACAAGCATGAGGTCAGAAGTCTACGCACTGCTGATGAAGACGGAAAGGAAAGATGTGAACGCCCTGAGCCCGAAGGTAATGTAAAGTCACCCTACCAGCTGTGAACTTTTTGTTCTATGTGACAAACATCTAAATGTTTAAGCAACTTTTTATCATATTTGCAGCCAAAAGCACTCTTGGCAGTTACTCTTGGGTTGATCCGATTGAAAATTACAGTCTGGGTTCTAGTGCCCAGAGTAGGTAAAGGAAGAAGCAGTCTTAATTGGACATTGCCTGAATAAAGGGCAATTCCTTACAGGGTATGGTACATTGTATTAGTTTGGGCTACAAATAAAAGAAACTCCTGACTTGCACTAACTTATATAACAAATCACAGAGTAGAAAGTCCAGAGGTAAAAAAGACACAGGTGAAGAACCATCACAGCCTTAGGAGTCCAGATTATTCCATCTCTCTGCTTGGCTATCCTTGGGGAACCCCATGTGCTAGTCGAAGTAGATTAATCAGGAACTATCCTTGGTGACCCCCTGAACCCTGTTGGGTAGAGTTAGATACTTGGACGAAATGTATGCTTATTAGAAAGGAAAAGCAGGGATTGATAATCATAGCAAACCAAAAGTGTCCACGACACACATGCTGGATAAATGCTTTGCAAGGTGTGGAAAGTCCCAAAGTACGAAATGATGATGATCCTACCAGCCTAGTGCCAGCATTGGTTTGAATACATTCTTCTGCTGCCACTTGAAAAAAAAGAGGGCTTGTTTTCTTGTCCATTCAGCTAACATTTATGGCTTCCAACTGAATGGTCTGATTCATTCATCCCATTTGACTGGTCTCATAACAGGAAGTAATTAAAATATCCCAAGGGATCAAACAGTCCGCTTGTAAAATTGGAATATTTGAAAAAAAACGAACAATTCCTTCCTTCTCTTCCTCCCAACTAAACCACCTTCTCTGGTGGTATCGCATAAACCCAAACTCTGTTTAAATGAAAAGAAAGAGATTCCAAAGTCTGTTTAATAACAGGACATAGTCATGGATGCTTATTAGAAACAGTCTTTTTTCAGTGTGGAGCTAAGGTTCTTAAGAATTTTAAGCACTGGCACCTCACTGGGAATAGATGTGAAAACTGAGTGAAGGATCACGTGATGTGTAGGCAGCTTCACAGGAGTTCACTTCTCCCCAGAACACCAATCTGTGTGTGCGTAATCCACTGTGGTACTCAGTGTGGCATCCGTCGGGGAGAACAATTCCTAGTGCCGGGAACCACCTGCCAGACATACAGAATTTTGACAGAGTGGCACCTGTGTTTTCCTTTGGGGAACTATGTCTTTCTCGTTCTCTCCATGTGGTCCTGGTGGTGCTGACCGAGCTCCTGGTAGGGGTAGGCCTATCACACAGTAGTGTATTCCATCCTCATCCAGGCAGCAGCTGGTTATTCTGCTAATGTTTACAAATGTCTTTGCTTTTCAAATTTATTGAAGTACAATTTACAAGCAATAAAATGCATGATCTTTGACAAACATAAACCCTCATGTAAGCATCCCATATCAATATATAGAACATCTCTATCACCCCACTTCCATCATCCCAGAAAGATTTCTTATGTCTCTTTGTAGCTAATTCTGACACACATCCATACCCAGTGCCCCTTAACTCCCATCCTAGGAAGCCATTGTTCTGATTTCTATGACAATAGATTAGTTAACCTGTTCTAGAACTTCATTTCAATAGAATCATACAACATGTACTATTTTGTGTCTGGCTTCTTTCACTCTGGGTACTATTGTTGACATCAATCCACGTTGTTACATGTACTAGCAGTTTATTCCTTCTTATTTCTGAATAGCGTCCAATTATGGAAATATAACACAGATGATCTATGCACCTGCTCATGGACATTTGTGACGTTTCCAGTGGAACAATTATGAATAAAGTTCTTATGCATAGTCTTGTATAAGTCTTTGTGTGGGCATACATTCTCATTTCTCTTAAGTAAATATCTAGGAATGAAATTATTGGATCACATGTTAAGTGAATGTTTAACCCTATAAGAAACTTCTGAAGTCTCTTCCAAAGTGGTTCACCATTTTACACTCTCACCAATAATGTAGGAGAGCTCTAGCTACTCCACATTCTCATCAACATTTATATCATCAGTCTTTTTCTTTTTAGCCAAGCATATTGAGGTACAGTGACATTCAATTGTGGTTTTGTTTTGCATTTTCCTGATGACCAATGAAGATGCTTATTTGTCATTTGTACTGAAGCACTGGTTAAATTCTTTGATCCCATTTTTAAAACTGGGTTAGCTTTCTTCTTATTATTTCATTGTAAGCATTCTCTAAATATTCTGGATACAAGTCCTTTGACAGATATGTGTATTAATAATATTTTCTCCTGGTCTGTGTTTTGCCTTTGCAGTTTTGTAAAGGTGTCATTTGAAGAGCAAACATTTTTAATTGTGATGAAATGCTATTTGTCCATTTTTTAAATGCTTTATACTTTTTTGTTCTACTAAGCAAACTTTACCTACTTGAAGGTCACAAAGATTTATCTCCTATACTTTATTAATAGAGTTTTCTAATAGGTCTTGAAGTCAGGTAGTATAAGTCCTCTAACTTTCTTTCCCCAAAATTATTTTAGGTATTCTAGATCCTCTGCTTTCCCGCATACATTGTAGAATCACCTCTTCAATTTCTACAAGAAAGTCTGCTGGGCTTATGACTAGAATTGCATTGAATCTGAGATAACTGACATCTTAACAATATTGTATTTTATAACCCATGAATATGAAATACTTGTATATTTAGATCTACTTTAATATCTTTCAGAAACATTTTGTATTTTTGTACATTTTAAGGGTTGAGGTATTAAAATCTTTTTCTAAATTTATTACTGAATATTTTATTCTCGATGCTATTATAAATGGTATTTATTTCATTTTCAATTGTTTATTGCCAGTATATAAAAATCCAATTAATTTTTTTTACTGACTTTGTATTATGTGACCTTGTTAAATTCTTTTACTATTTACTTTTTTTTAATTGTCCTTGGGATTTTCTATGTAGACAATCACAATATTTGTATAATGTTTACTTTTTTCTCCTCAATATCCATGCATTTTTTCTTGTCTTACTGCACTGGCAAGGACTTCCAGTACATTACTGAATGGAGGTAGGAAGAGCAGGTATCCTTGCCTTGTTCCCAATCTTAAGGGGAAAGTAGTCAGTATTTCTCCATTACGTACGCTGTTACCTGTAGGTTTTTCATAGCTGTCTTTAATGAAATTGAGGAGATTCCCCTCTATTCCTCAGTTGATAAGAGTTCTTATCATGAATGGGGGTTGGATTTTGTCAAATATGTTTTCTTCCATTATCAAGATAATCATGTGATTCTTCTCCTTTATTCTGTTAATGTGGTGAATTACATAAGCAAATTTTCAAGTGTTAAACCAATCCTGCATTTCTGAGATAAATTCTACTCGGTCATGATATATTTTCCATATTATATATTTTCTGGATTTGTTTTGCAATATTTTGTTGAGGAATTTTTCTCTATGTTCATGAAGAACATTGGTCTGTTAGGATTTTGGTTTCTGGTTTATGCTAGTCTCATAAAATGAATTGAGAAGAATTTTCTCCTCTATTTTCTGAAAGAGATTGTGTAAGTGTGGTATTACTTCTTTCTTAAATATTTGATAGCTGTTTGGTAGAATTCACCAGTGAACCCATGTGGGCCTATACTTTTCTTTGTGAAAAGGATTTTTACATTACAAAATAGATTTTTAAAAAAATGTATAGGGCCATTTAAACTATTTTTCTTGTGTCAATTTTGGTAAGAAGTGTTTTTCAAGAATTTTTCTAGTTTATCTCAGTTATTGAATTTATAAACATAAATTTGTTCAGAATATTTACTTACCCTGTTGATAGCTGTAGGATATGAAGTGATATGCCCTCTTTCATTTCTTATATTGGCAATTAGGATTTCTCTCTCTCTTTTTTTAGTTAGTCTTACTAGAACTTCATCAATTTCATTAATCTTTCCAAAGTATCTTCTTTTGGCTTTTTAAACTTTCTGTAAAGTTTATCTTGCAATTTCATTGATTTCTGTTCTTTATTATTTCTTTCCATCTTCTTACATTGCTGTGATATTTCTAGCTTCTTAACATTTAAACCTTTCTATTTTTCTAATATAGTTATATATTTTCCTCTAATAACTGCTTTGGCTGCATTCCACAAATTTTGATCTGTTGTTTTCATTACGATTCACTTGGAAATATGTTCTAATTTCCCTTATGGTTTCTTCTTTGACTCATAGATTATTTAGTGTGCCTTATTTAATTTCCATATATTTGGGGATTTTCTAGATATCTCATCACTATTGACTTGTATTTTTCTTTCATTGTAATCAGATAACATAGTCTATAAAGCTTTAACCTTTTAAATATAATGAAACCAGGATAGACTAGGATATGATCTATCTTGGTGAATATTTCATGTAAACTTGAAAAGAACATTTATTCTGCAATCGTTGGGAAAATAAAACTTTAATCATGTTGGTTGATAGTGTTGTTCAGATAATCTATATGCCAACTGCTTTGTCTATTTCTTCTATCAATTAGTAAGAGAGTATGTTAAAAAATGTCCAACTATGATTATGTACTTATTTATTTTTCTCTTTAGTCAAGTTTTTGTTAATGTATTTTAATGCCTTGTTATTGGGCATATAAACATTTAGCATTATTGTCTTCCTAATAAATGTGCCTTTTATCATCATGAAATGTCCAGTTGCTGAGATTATCTACAGCAATCATCTTTGTCTTGCCATCTACTTTGTCTGATATTAATATAATCATGCTCATCTTATGCTTACTGTTTGCATGGTAAATCTTTTTTCATCCTTTTACTGCCAATTTATCTGTATCTTTATATTTGATGTATATCTCTTACAGGCAGTAAATAACACTATTGAGCCATCATTTAAAAAACAAGAAATATCACATAGAAATGTGAATCTCTGGCCTCTCTTGAGATCTGGCAATAATAGGTAGCATTCCCATAGGCAACGTCTGGTTGGGCAGCTGCTGCCCCCTATAGATTCAGAATGTTCTCTCCAGTCCCCACTCTTCTCTAGTGTTTCCCAGACACTGGGGCTGAGTTGCCATGTTTTAATGGGCTGTTGCTGTCTTTCTCATAGAAAAGAAATATATTTTCAGGCAAATATCTCCACTAGAATATGAAGACAAAATGTAGATAAGAAGGTTGTATGTTTAAAGACAAAAAGGAGACAACACGTACCTGGCCCGCTTTATTCATTATGCGGCCTGTCTGGCTCCCATAGGTGCCTGAGTTTTCAATTCCTGTTGTAGTGAATACTCAAGTTCTGTTCGAGATGATATAACTATGAGCGTTAGAAATTCAAAAAAGAGAGGATGGTTTCAGCCTAGACATAGGCATTTTCTTTTACAAATGGCTATTCTCTCCTAGTAATGCATTTTAAAAACAATGCCAAGTCTATACTAGTGTGTATATAATAAATATATGCTCACAAATAAGCAGATAACTTTATTCTGATCAATAATACCCAACCAGAACAATGCTCTGATTATTAAAACACGTCTCCATAAGTAAAATAAAGTAGTTGAACCAATAGTTAGATCCCAGCTCTTCTGCCTTGGCTTTGAGGGAAATTGGCCAACGAGAGATAAACTCCTGCTTCTGATGTAAAAGTTTTGTGGAGAAAGACCAGTGTGAAAAGCTTCTGATGCTAAGATGGGCAAAAGCTGGAGAAACATTCAAACAGTTCCATGCTTTGATCCCCAGCTGGGGCTGCCAACAGCTCCTATTATATCCCCACTGTAAGGAGGATGTCCTAAGACCCAACCCTACCCTTCTGTTCTCTCCAAGAAGGGCAAGACGGATCCTGCACAGCTGGGCCTGGGCCCAGAAGAACAGTCAGGAGGTTGACTGCTTTATAAGATTGCTCCAAAATCCCGTGAAATGAAAGTCAAAGTATACTATTAGGGCCCTAACGCAGGACCATCTAATCTTCCAGATGCTGCTCCCCCTCTGGATTTATCTCTGGGTGGCCTTGGTGGGTGATGGTGGTTTGGAGGCTGTGATGGGAGTTGCTACCCACTCCATTTGAGACCGTCACTTAAGAAGGGCCAGAACCCTACTGGATTCATTTTCTAAGTGAGACACATGACTGCTTCTCTATTTTCTTCCCTGGGCTTCAAATCTGAGGCTTTTTGAATTCCGTCAGCATTTAGACTTCCTAATTCCTTTTCTAAAGTAGAGGCTGAGACAGAGGACCTCTTCTGTACAGTTTCTTCCAGCATCAATTATCTATAATCCTAGGAGTAAAGAATGTTATATCACTTCTGCTCCTAGATTCTATTCTCTACATGTTGCAGGTTTGTGCGTTTTGTACAAGCTCCCTGGGGGTTTTCTGTCCATCTTCTTTTGTTAGTTTGGTTGTTCTGAAGGTGTGGAGAAAAGGAACAGCGCCAGGCTGGCCATCTGAGTGCGGAGGGTTTTTCTTCCTCCTGGTGAGGTTTCAGGGTGTGTGTCTGAAGAGGCCAGCAGGGCAAAGGTGAAGAGATGGTCTATGAAGCCTCAGAACTGGTGAGGTAGAAGGTCACCAATCTGAAGGCTCAGTAAACTGGGCTCAAGTTCTTCCTCTGCACCTAACAGGTGTGACACTGGACAAGTCAATTAACCACCGTGGGTCTCAGTTTCGTTATTTGTAAAATATGGGAGTGACATTGGGGAGGATCTATGGTCCTTCATACATAGGCCTCTTCAAATGGATTAGAAGCCACCTGAACTAAGGCTATGATTTCTACATCTTCACAGTCATGATGCCCAGTGCAGAATCTGGCACATAATTGTATCAGTTAGGCATGAATTTGGCTGCTAGTAACGGAAACCCACTAATAGTGGAACACATTGAGGTTATATTCTCCTATTACAAGAAAACTACAACTGTACTGGTGTTGGTTGACGTGCTCAGTGAGACACTTTCCTTCCCTTTAGATTTAATTTTTTAATTTATTTTTTCAGTGGAGTTTTTGAGGACCGAGGTTCTTTCCTTCTTTTCCCTCCATCCTGTGCGTGTTGGCTTTTGTTCTCATTCTCACAGACTACAGTCCCAAGGGAGCTGCCACATTGCTAGGCATCAAAACCATGTTCAAGACAAGAGGAAGTGGAAACAACCTAAGTGTCCATCAATAGATGAATGGATAAAGAAGATGTGGCACATATATACAATGGAATATTACTCAGCCATAAAAAGGGACGAAATTGGGTCATTTGTAGAGATGTGGCTGAACCTAGAGTCTGTCATACAGAGTGAAGTAAGTCAGAAAGAGAAAAACAAATACCGTATGCTAACGCATACATATGGAATCTAAAAAAAAAAAAAAGGTCATGAAGAACCTAGGTGTAAGATGGGAATAAAGACACAGACCTACAAGAGAATGGACTTGAGGATATGGGGAGGGGGAAGGGTAAGCTGGGACAAAGTGAGAGAGTGGCATGGACATATATACACTACCAAACGTAAAATAGATAGCTAGTGGGAAGCAGCCGCATAGCACAGGGAAGTCAGCTTGGTGCTTTGTGACCACCTAGAGGGGTGGGATAGGGAGGGTGGGAGGGAGGGAGATGCAAGAGGGAAGAGATATGGGAACATATGTATATGTATAACTGATTCACTTTGTTATAAAGCGGAAACTGACACACCATTGTAAAGCAATTATACTCCAATAAAGATGTTAAAAAAAAAAAAGACAAGAGGAAGGAGAAAGAGGCAGCAACCATTTCTGTCTCTTTTATAATGAAAGTAAGAGCCTCCCCCAGAGCCACATCAGGTTATGTCTCATTGGCTATAACTGGGTGACATGACCACCGCTAGCTGAAAGGGATGCTGGGAAAGCACGTGCCTGGTTGTCCAGCTTCTATAGTGGGAGGCAGCAAGAAGAGGGGTCAATAGGGCCATTGGGTCAACAAATATTTTAAGATAAATACGACCAGAAAGTAAGTTGGAAAATGCTTCTCTTTTCCCAAGTGGAATGTACCATGCAATTATTTTGAGGAAAGAAGCGCTTCATTGGATATGCTTTTAAATTATTCATACTGCTATTTTGTTTTTATGTGGCAAAACAGGAATGACCTACGTGTTCTCTCACAGGTATGGGCAGGCAGTGGAACTAGAGGCAGGGTCAGAGTTCGTGAAGAACTTAGCTTGGAGGGATTTCACTCTGATGTTTTCCTGAGAGAATAC